>NC_090397.1:21353677-22629752 GCF_036365525.1 Heterodontus francisci
AATCCAGCATTGTCAGTCTGTGATGAATGCCTGTAACTATGACTCTATTCTGGCACTCATTTGCAAGGAATCTGGCCAAGGCAAACCAGATATTCACCTTTTCCAATGTGATGAAGTTAAGGTTAGTAAATGTTTTACTTTCTACAGCATTTGCCTGGTTATATATTCTTGTCTTATGCTGATTGGTAACATGAAGTTAAGACACATTTAATACATTTTTCCACATTTATATCAAGTTTTTGTAGACTGGGGTTACAGTGGTAATGAGGTACTTCAACGTTTTTTTAGTTAATGCTTTTTTCATCCTGTTTTACAAACGGTATGAAGCTGCCTCAATGGGTTACTGTCCCTACACTCCAACACCCCTTCCCATCCCA
Organism: Heterodontus francisci; assembly: GCF_036365525.1. NCBI lineage: Eukaryota > Metazoa > Chordata > Chondrichthyes > Heterodontiformes > Heterodontidae > Heterodontus > Heterodontus francisci. Next base: position 21,354,055 of record NC_090397.1, read on the forward strand.
CAACTTCCCAAATCACACTGGTGGTATTCACTGTCACTTGCCCAAAGTGCTGCGAGTGACTTCAGTCCTCTCCCAAGAATCCTCAAAAGGCAAGATCATAAGATCATAAGAACTAGGAGCAGGAGTAGGCTGTCCGGCCCCTCGAGCCTGCTCCGCCATTCAATAAGATCATGGCTGATCTTTTTGTGGACTCAGATCCACTTACCCGCGCTCCCACCGTATCCCTTAATTCCTTTATTGTTCAAAAAGATATCTACCTTAGCTTTACTGAAGAAGCGTCAACTACTTCACTGGGCAAGGAATTCCATAGATTAACAACCCTCTGGATGAAGAAGTTCCTTCTTAATTCAGTCCTAAATCTGCTCCCTCTGATCTTGAGGCTATGCCCTCTTGTCCTAGCTTCACCTGCCAGTGGAAACGTCCTCTTTACTTGTATCTTATCTATTCCCTTCATGATTTTATATGTTTCTATAAGATCCCCCCCTCATTCTTCCGAACTCCAATGAATATAATCCCAATCTACTCAGTCTCTCCTCATAAGCCAACCCCCTCAACTCCGGAATCAACCTAGTGAACCTCCTCTGCACCCTCTCCAGTGCCAGTATATCCTTTCTCAAGTAAGGAGACCAAAACTGCACACAGTACTCCAGGTGTGGCCTCACCAGTCCCTTATACAGCTGCAACATAACCTCTCTGCTTTTAAACTCAATCCCTTTAGCAATGAAGGACAAAATTCCATTTGCCTTCCTAATTACTTGCTGTACCTGCAGACCAACCTTCTGCAATTCATGCACAAGGACACCTAGGTCCCTCTGCATAGCAGCATGCTGCAACTTTTTACCATTCAAGTAATAATCCTTTTTACTGTTACTCCTACCGAAATGAATGACTTCACATTTATTAACATTGTATTCCATCTGCCAGACCTTTGCCCACTCACTCAATGTATCTATGTTCCTCTGCAAAGTTTCACAGTCATCTGCGCACTTTGCTCTGCCACTCATCTTAGTGTCATCTGCAAACTTTGACACCCTACACGTGGTCCCCAACTCCAAATATCTATATAAATTGTAAATAATTGCGGTCCCAACACCGATCCCTGAGGCACACCACTAGTGACTGCCACCCAGAATAGCACTCATTTATCCCCACTCTCTGCTTCCTGTTAGTCAACCAATCCTCTATCCATGCTAATACTTTACCCCTGACGCCATGCATCCTTATCTTATGCAGCAGCCTCTTGTGCGGCACCTTGTCGAAGGCCTTTTGGAAATCTAGGTACATCACATCCACTGGGTCCCCATTGTCCACCTTGCTCGTAATGTCATCATAGAATTCCAAAAGATTTGTCAAGCATGACCTGCCCTTCATGAACCCATGCTGCGTCTGCCCAACGGGACAATTTCTATCGAGATGCCCTGCTATTTCTTCCTTGATAATGGACTCAAGCATCTTCCCCACTACAGAGGTTAAGCTAATCGGTCTATAATTCCCCATCTTTTGTCTACCTCCCTTTTTAAACAGTGGCGTCACATCTGCTGTTTTCCAATCAACTGGGACTACCCCAGAGTCCAGCGAATTTTGGAAAATTACCGTCAGTGCACCTGCTATTTCTCCCGCCATCTCTTTTAGTACCCTGGGATGCATTCCATCAGGGCCAGGAGACTTATCAATCCTTAGCTCCATTAGCTTGCCCAACACTACCTCTTCCATAATAATGATTGTTCCCAGGTCCTCACCTACATTCGTCTCTTTGTCAATTACTGGCATGTTATTAATGTCCTCCACTGAGAAGACCGATACAAAATACCTGTTCAATGCCTCGGCCATTTCATCATATCCCATAACTAAATTCCCCTTCTCATCCTCTAAAGGACCAACGTTTACTTTAGCCACTCTTTTTCGTTTTATATATTTATAGAAACTTTTGCTATCTGTCTTTATATTCTGCGCTAGTTTTTTCTCATGTTCCATCTTACTTTTCTTTATAGCTCTTTTTGTAGCTTTCTGTTGACCTTTAAAGTTTTCCCAATCTTCTAGTTTCATGCTGCTTTTGGCCACTTTGTATGCCGCCTTTTTCAATTTGATAGCCTCCCTTATTTCCTTAGACACCCATGGCAGATTACCCCTTTTCTTCCACTCCTTCCTTTTCACTGGAATATACTTTTGCTGAGCACTTTGAAAAATTGCTTTGAAAGTCCTCCACTGCTCGTCAACTGTCCCACCGTAAAATCTTTGTTTCCAGTCCACTTTAGCCAAGTCCTCCCTCATTCTATTGTAGCCCCCTTGTTCAAGCACAGGACCCTGGTATTGGATTTTATCTTCAAGGGGGGGAGGAAGGTCAGAGTGACTCAGGTGGGCATGAGTTCCAGGTTTGACTAATACTTGGCAACTCTTTCACAGGCAGATTGCTTGAAATAAATAAAAAAAATACTGCATTGAAATAACCTGTCAGTCAAATAAGTTACTACCAGGTACTTTAAGTTAATATTTAAACCCTGTATGTTTTTAAAGCTCTGAGAACATTTGCTTAATCCTATAATATTGGTGATGGGGTTAACTATTTCTCTGCTGCTTTTCACCATTTAATTGGTGAACAAAATCTTTGCGATAGAAATATCACTTGGGTAAGAGGATGTGTATTTAAAAAGTAGTAATTTCTTCAAGAAAACAGCACGCTATACTTTTCAGAAAATAGACCAAAATATTACAGAACGTTTGGGAAAATATTTAACCCTAAAGCTTACTGTACCTTGATGCAAATTTTTGGCACTTGAATGTGCTGTTGCTAATTATTTGAGTACTTTGTTTAATTGAAGCTTTTTTCTATGTAATCTTCTAATTATTTGCCCTGCTGAAGCTGTATATTCTGTTATGGTTAACTGGCAATTTACTTTGTAACTTATTTTCCTTCAGGACAAATTCTGTAATCATTCAGAATAATGTCTTATATAATATTTATGGTGTCTAATATACTTATTCATTTGTGTTGTTCAGTAGATCCTTCAGTGCCACCAGAAATTTTATTAAATACTTTATTTTTTAAGGTAAACTGTGAATGTTTTAGATAATACCTAGGAAAAGGAGTTTTGTATCTATCTTGATAATTTAGGCATTGCTTTCCTATGTCTGAAAGAATAAAGCATAATTGTCAGCTCTTATTAGTGCAAATTATAAAGTTGACCAAGAAACAATCAGTTTACTTCGAAAGTAGCTGTTAACCCAAGGCTGCAATGGAGTTAGTCATAAGTTCATGGGTACTCTGGTTGCACAGGTATGCTCCACACTTTTTGTAAGAAAGTGTTGTAATTAGAGGCTTTATTAAGTGGCACTATTGCTGTGACTTAGTTCGAGGTCTTCTTTTGCAGGCTGATCTGATCCATGCAGATATTGAAAGTGCAATCATTGACAGTAAAGGTAGCAAACAGAAGAGAAGGCCTGATACTCTGAGGTACAAAGACACATGGATATTAATCATTAAATAGTATCCTTGATCATCTATTTGGACCTCCTTTTAACAGTAAGCTATCTCTCGTTTATCGGGTTTAAAAAAAAATTGTCCAGCTAACCTGTAATGTAAAACTGAGGTCTGATTAAATGTTCAAAAGATGCACAAGGTGTACCTCAATGAGTAGAATACCTGTAACCTGTTCAAAATTCCAGGTGAGTGCATGACACTGCTTTCTTTTGTCTGTGTATTTGTGCGTATATATAATCCATCCATATGCTAGTAAGATTGTTGAGATGACAGGGAATCTTGTGTGTTTAATTCCTGCCATTTCAAAAGATTAAGGATCAATTGCTTTTAAAATTAAACACCAGACATAATGTAAGTAATGCAGCAGAAGTACCTGGATGTGATCAGAGTTTGGGTGTAATTTGTTTTTTTTAAAGTTTTTTTTTTGGTAATACCTGATGATCTGTTTCAGTAAGAGTGTTGACATTGTGCTTCATATGAATAAACATGAACTTCAACTGTTATAGTATTTTAAGGTATATTGCACTGAGGGACTTCAATAATGCATTTTTGTTAACCCAAGGAATAATAAGTCTTTTTTTAAATTATAGAATGATAACAAATGCAGAGAAATCCTCCATCCCTCCACCTCCAAACGCCCCAGCTCCTGTTCCTCCAGGAACTATCACACAGGTGGATGTTAGGAGCCGAGTAGCTGCTTGGTCAGCTTGGGCTTTACCTGTTGAACAAGGTAATCCGGTTTTCACATGCACGTTTTGATATCTTCTGGGAACAATTGTATTTTTGTTATAAAATCAAAGGAATAAGTTGCATCCTTGTTGATATTTGGCACACCTATTGGACCTGATTAACATATACTTGTGTGTGCCAGGATGGTGAGGATGGACAAGCTGATGGACTGGGATGCAGTTGAGGTTCTGTCTACCTGGACAGCATTCAGGTTTAGGCTAATAAGTGGCAAGTAACATTTGAGACACACAAGTATCAAGTAATGACCATCTCCAACAAGAGAGAGTCTAAGAACCTCCTCTTGACATTCCCATGAATAGCAACACTGAATTCCCCACCGTCAACATCCTGGGGATCAGAAACTTAACTGGACCAGCCACAATAATAGTGTTACAGGAGTAGGTAGAGGGTGGGTATTCTGTGGCGAGAGCCTCACCTGACTCCTCAAAGCCTTTCCAAGACGCAAGTCAGGAGTGTGATGGAACACACTCCACTTGTCTGGATGAGTGCAGCTCAAACAAGAAATTCATCACCATCCAGGACAAAGTGCCCTGCTTGATTCGCACCCTATCCACCACCTAAACATTTATTCCCTTCACCACAGGTGCACAGTGGCTGCAGTATGTACCATCTACAAGATGCACTGCAGCAACTCATCAAGGTTTTGTTGACAGCAATTTCCAAACCCATAACCTCTACCGCTTAGAAGAACAAGGGCAGCAGGCATAAGGGAGCACCACCACCTGCGAGTTCCTCTCCAAGTCGCACACCATGCTGACTTGGACAGATATCACATTCCTTCAGTGTCACTGGTAATTCCCTAACAGTACTGTGAGTGTACCCTACACCACACGGACTCTAGCGGTTCAAGAAGGTGGCTCACCACCACCTTCTTGAGGGCAATTAGGGTTGGGCAATAAATGATGCTCTTTCCAGCGACACCCACATTCCACAAGTAAATAAAAAAAAGCATGTTAAGAATCATTCTTTACAATGGGGACTAGGTAATGTTGAGCTTAGAGACTGGCTTTTTACTTCAGGGACCTAGGTTGAAATGCAGCCAATGTTGTGATGGCTGTCTCCCCTGTCTCTTAATAATTCCATGTAGTTCTAAGAAATCATGGAGGAAGCTATTCCAAGGGCTAAGGTACATGCTGGGCTTAAGTAAAGGGAGGTTTTCTCTGTAGTGACTTGTGTTACACCTGCTTAAAAATAGTTAATACTGTAGTGCTGAGGGAGTGCTGCATTGTCAGAGGTGCCGTTTTTCAGGTGAGCAGTTAAACAGAGACCCCATTTGCATTGTCAGGTAGACGTAAAGATCCCCAGCGCTCTTGGCCAATATTTATCCCTCAATCAACATTACTAAAGCAGGTTATCTGGTTATCACATGTTGTTTGTGGGGGCTTGTTGCAAAGTGGCTGCAGCATTTTCTACATTACCACAGTGACTACACTTCAAAAATATTTCATTAGTTGTAAAGTACTTGGGGACATCCTGAGGTCATGAAAGGCGCTGTAGAAATGCAAGTCTGTCTTTGTTCTTTCTTTGACATTGGGTGTCTGATATGGAATGTGTTTCATTCGCCAGCGGTAGTATTAATTTCATCATTCAATGAAAAGTAAATATTGTACCTTTCTGCCGGAAACCCATGACCAGGGCCAACACTTGTTCCATAATGAATTATGCCATCTTTAGTCGTTTGGTACTACAAAACTTGAGTATTGTTGAAAATAGAGACATGTTGTCGAAGCTTTTCATCTTGCACTCATCAGGACAATCTGCAAGAATACCAATGTAAGGGGAAAAGAGCAACTTTATACTGTGAGAAGAGAATGCTGATTGGTTAGCAAGTGAACTCTGATTTGTTTCTGGAACGTGGTCATCGCTGGCTAAGCCAGCATTTATTGCCCATCCTAATTGCCCTTGAGAAGGTGGTGGTGGTGAGCTGCCTTCTTGAACCTCTGCAGTCCATGTGGGGTAGGTACACCTGCTGTGCTGTTAGAAAGGGAGTTCCAGGATTTTGACCCAGCGACAGTGGAGGAACGGCGAAATGGTTCCAAGTCAGGATGGTGTGTGAATTGGAGGGGAACTTGCAGGTGGTGTTCCCATGCATTTGCTGCCCTTGTCCTTCTAGTTGGTAGAGGTCGCGGGTTTGGAAGGTGCTGTCTAAGGAGCCATGGTGAGTTGCTGCAGTGCATTTTGTAGTTGGTACACACTGCTGCCACTGTACGTCTGTGGGGGAGGGAGTGAATGTTTGTGGATGGGGTGCCAATCAAGCGGGCTGCTTTGTCCTGAATGGTGTCAAGCTTCTTGAGTGTTGTTGGAGCTGCACCCATCCAGGCAAGTGGAGAGTATTCCATCACACTCCTGTCTTGTGCCTTACAGATGGACAGGCTCTGGGGAGTCAGGTTGGTGAGTTACGTGCTGCAGGATTCCTAGCCTCTGACCCGCTTTTGTAGCCACGGTATTTATATGGCTACTCAAGTTTCTGGTTCATGGTAACCCCCAGGATGTTAGTGGGGGATTCAGCCGTTCGTAATGCCATTGAATATCAAGGGGAGGTGGTTAGATTTCCCCTCGTTGGAGATGATCATTGCCTGGCACTTATGTGGCGCAAATGTTACTTGCCACATATCATAGAAACATAGAAAATAGGAGCAGGAGTAGGCCATTTGGCCCTTCGAGCCTGCTCTGCCATTCATTATGATCATGGCTGATCATCCAACTCAGTAACCTGTTCCCGCTTTTGCCCCATATCCTTTGATCCCTTTAAACCTGAGGGTTATTATCAGCCCAAGCCTGGATATTGTCAGGTCTCGCTGCATTTCTATACGGACTGCTTCAGTATCTGAGGAGTTGCGAATGGTGCTGAACATTGTGCAATCATCAGCAAACATCCCCACTTCTGACCTTCTGATTGAAGGAAGGTCATTGATGAAGCAAATGCGCTACGCTGCGAACCCTACTGACAATCTGACCCAACCAGCCTGTGCTTGTAAAACTCAAAACACAGTGTCCAACATTAAATGTGCTTCTGCGATTGGGCAACATTTGCTAAATAATCCTCAGTGTGCTAAGAATTACGCTGACAACCAATGTAAGATTGTCAGTCGGGCTTGCAGTGTGGCACATTTGCACATGCTGGAAGCTACATATATTAATGCACAGGGCCCTGTTCTTTGCAGACAGAAAGAACATGTACAAACTTTGCACCTGTTACAGCTGAACAAAATAAGTGACAGCCATTCACTGGTTCATTGGCCATGGCATTGCCCTGAGGAATCAGTCAAGCTGCCTGGTTTAAATTTCAGACACAGCTTGGCAGTTAACTGTTAGTCACCATAAACTGGTGCATTCTCCATGGCAACGACACTACCAATCAAAGTTCAGTTGCCAACCAATCAGCACTCTCTTCTCATACAGTATAAAGTTGTTGTTTTCCCTTACATTGGTATTCTTGCAGGTTGTCCTGATGAGTGCAAGACGAAAGGTTTCAGCGTGTCTCTATTTTCAGCTATACCATCTATATTTGTTATGGACAATGTTACCATGCTGTACTGTCATAACCCATCGACTACACAGAGACTGTCATACAAAAATGCCAGCTTTCTAAAAGTGGTGTGGAAAAGTCTACATAAAATGTTTCCATTAAAACACTCTGTTCTTAACAGATGAAAAACAGAAGGTTATTCATGAACCTGAAGAAACCCCAGATATGGCGGCAGTCAGGATTGACAGAGATGTGGTATGAATGCATATTAGAATTTTTTTCCGAAAATCTTTTCATATGGATTTGTTAAATACATAAATAAAAAATACTAAAAATTAAGAGAAATGGAATTTTGAGGAAAATATTTGGCTAGAAGGCTTTTTTTTTTTACATGATCTAGTTAAAATAACTTAATTTTACACTGAAAGGTACTTAGTGTGGTCAACATGGGGAATTCTTGATGCCATGATTGTATTGGGATGACGCAGCTACCTGAGATGCCATTTTTGTACCTCAAAGAAAAGTGCAAGTTTTGAAAACAATGAATAAACCTGAATGCATTTTTTTTTAAATTGTATTATGGAGCATAGAAAAGTACAGGACTAGGAAAGAGTTTCCAGACCAGTTTATTGCTGGTCTGATGAACAAAAAACCCTCAATTGACTACTACCTCAAATAGCCAGAATGTTCCCCTAAATTATTCCACATTGTTTGTCTCCACTACATTTCTGGGCGCGAAAGTGTAAATTGATGCAAAGAAAAGGTGTTAAAAAGTTCCCGGACAGTCCTGCTGGGCTTTTCAGAATTCATTTTTATTGATATTTCCAGAGTACCAACTGATCCTCAACATTAAAATTTAACTGTCAGAGGCATAGTGTAACCATGCAACCAACAAATGTGATCTGTGTCAGCCAGACCTGCATCACTTAGAACAATGCAACACTCAGTCTTCTGTATGTAGCTTCTTTTTTTGGTTCGTAAATTCTGACCCATCATCACATTTTACCACTTCACTCACTTCACTCTTTCTATTAGAGAGGTTTTGAGAGAGATTTTGTTTTGGGTTAGACCATAAAATGTCCTGTTATGACCAGGTGAGAAAGAGGTCTAGAGGTCCCTTTCAGCCTTCACCTGGTCTTACTGTAACAGGGTTTAATTTTAAACACACCGTGTTTTTAGCTCCCCCTTGGTGAATCCTTGTTCACTGCTTTCCAATTATCAGACAAAGAAACCAACACAAACAGGCTTTCTCAGGTTTAAAGAAGAAAAGTTTAAATTTATTGAACTTAAACTCTAATTCGGTTAACGCCTACGGATACGCGCCATGCCCCATGCTAGCATGCATACGCGATACAAACATGCAAATAGAGACAGAAAAGAGCAGAAGAAAAATAAAGCAGAAAAGTTTGGGGCAATATCTGAAGAGTTATTACGGTTCTTTGAGCTCACTGTAGAGTCCTTGATTGTAGGTAGATCTTGCTTTTTGTTGGGGCCCAGTATTCTTCTTAAACCTTGTTCGCCATAGGAGACTTTTCTCTCTTGGGGTTCATGTGTCTTCAGAGGCTTGTGAGAAAGAGATGGAAGCAGATAGGAGAGAGATCTTCTCAGTCCAGGTGCAAACAGACACTCTGCCCAAACTGTACAAATTCAAAAAACTCAGGTTGCCCAGCAGGTTGGTCATGTGACTAGTTTGACCATGCCTGTTTGTGTATTCAGCCATCCTAGCAGTCAGCCTGGAATGCGAGCTCCCCCACCTTCAGCGTCTGGTGATCAAAGTCCATTGTGGGTTGAATGTCAGGGAATGGCTGCTTTGTCCTTCCAAACACCGTCTGTTAATATACAATTGTCTCTTCCAGCCACAGCTGATCCATTCGCCAAGTTCTCCCCTCACTCCAGGAACAGTTTAAAATCAATGTTCATGACAAAATTAATGTGTCTCATTCATGGCAGGTGGGGGCCTAGCATGACATTTCCAAACACAAATTTCTATGTAACGCAGAGCACTTTTGTTTGACAAATATTTTAAAATGTAATCCTGTCAGTGATACAGTCTACATTTTGCTCTAGGCAGCTGCTGAATGTTTTGTTATCGCCCAAATTAATTTGTTTCATAAAGATTACTTTTTCTTAGAGCGTTAACTGATATATCAATAAACTAAAATAATACTCCACTTATTAAGTTTACTGGGTTTTCTTTTTTTGCTGCATAGTTTTAGCTCTTAACCAAATTTTTAAAAATTGGAATTCTTTCCAGCTCTTGAAATAAAATTTGGATAATTGTTTTGAATTTTGAGGGATTGTGCAACAGTCCTTTCTGAATTTTCTGGTTACCTTTTGTTGCTTTCTGGTTAGCTTTTGTTGCTTTTGGCCTTTTCCTGAAAAGTTTTTATACTTGGCTCTTATCTGTCTATGTTGAAATTTTTTGCTTCCAGCATGGGAAACTCCATTAACATTTTTTTAAACTTTCCTTTAGTGAGCATTGTAACTAACTTAAAGTCCATGTGAAAGACTCCATGTTAGAGATAAAACAGCCCTTGAAAATATTTGTCTTGAGCCCTCTAACTAAATCTAAACCAGATTTCTCATTCTTCAGTGTCTCTTCTCCCTTCTTTCAAATATCTCAAACTTTGGATTCCTACAGAAGGACCTATGGCAACTTGCCAATAAGTATCCCAATAGTAACTGATTCCTAATTACAGATGAGGCTGTCTTTGTATTTGTGATGCACTTTCACCCAATACAATTTTCTTTGCTGATTTGTTAAAACGGGATTGATTAATTGCTCGAGTGCTTTGCTCCAACAAATCACTTGTACTGTTAAATACACTCTCCAATTTATTTAATCCCCAGAGGGAGGTAGACAATCACAAGCAAAAGGAAAAAACTTTGTAAATGGAACGACTTGAGACCAGACTCTCTGCAGCAACTAACTCACACAGGAAGACAGACAAAATAGTTATTTAAGATAAACTTGCTGCAAATGAATCAACATACAGTATTGTGTACAGTGTTGCTAAATATAACTGCATGCAGTATAATTTTTGAACTTTGAACAGGCCAATCATGGATTTGGCTTGTATATGTACACCTTTTTGAGGCAAAATCTGATCCAATGCATTTTTTCATTTATTGGCATTATTCAGACAATGTTTGTTAACTGATGGTCACACAAAGAATATATATTATTTTTGGATGAACTTGTGAAACTTGAATGTAAAACTTCATACAGTTACTAATTTATCAATCCAAGCCAGACTCGTTGTGTTTGCAATATAATGTTAAATGCACTATATAAATATAAGTTGTTCATTGTTTTTTTCTGTAACTAAGTGTTTAATTTTTCTGTACCAGCAAATTTTGAACCATGTTTTGGATGACGTAGAAGCATTTGTTATTAAACTTCAGAAGGCCGCTGAAGCATTTTCTCAACTTTCACAACGGAAAAAATCTAAGAAAAGCAAAAAGAAAGGGCCAGGAGGTGAGTATTGTTTTGAGGCTTCTGTATAATGTATAAGCCAGTGAACCCTATTTATTATTTGTGCTGTAAAGTACGTGGCCTTTGAGGGAGTGTGGTAGTGTGTAAGCAGTAGTTTCTTTTTAAATTATATATTTGTCAACTTTATCAAAAGGATAAATTTCCTCAGATTGGTACTTCTAAAATTCTGCGCTGCAGAAAACAAAGTTCGCTGCGGTTCACTCGAGAGTAATTCTGCTTTGGTTGTGTTTAAGGTTATTTTTAATCTATTGAAACAATTTAGAATTGTAGTCGAGCAATATCTTAATTTTTGCATTTGTAAGGGATATACAAAGTAGATTTTAAATGGGCTCACAACTACACAAAATTTACTTCCAATTTTACAAGTATGCACTTGGTTCACTGCTGAGAAATTGTTAAGTTTGAATGATGGTCGATTGTTCCCTTTCCTGTCTTCCCCACGTACACACTTCAAGGTGCCAGTTTAAGTACTAACGTCAGGCTATTTTCTCCCCCTTCATCAGAGGGTGTTCTGACTCTCCGTTCAAAACCACCTCCACAAGATGAGTTCATAGACTGTTTTCAGAAATTCAAGCATGCATTTAACCTCCTGGTAAGTCATTATTTTGGAAGAGTATAAGCTTGATTAAGGCTCCTTGAAAATTAAAAATTAATTATAAAGAAATGTCGCTTTTAAGTAGTACTCGGGCAGTTCCTGTGTTAGTTTTTTTTTTGCCTAGTCATTGTAATGCATAGCCTTGACCACAAAGCATGATTTCTGCACTGTGATGCAAATTGTAACCTGGTTCTTACAATTATGAAATGTAGTCATTGAAGTAGTAAGGAGCTGTCTTGAATATATGCTTACTGTAGTATAAATATTGTGTTTAAAAATCAGGCTGTCATGCAAGGTGCTGACATTCTTTTCAGTTTCTAAAACCTTAAAGGGTTGATGCACAACTTATGACTTGTTTGGATTTATTCATTAACTTTACACTTCATTGTTTCTCTCTTTTTTTCATTGTAGGCCAAACTAAGAACCCACATTCAGAACCCTAGTGCAGTTGATCTGGTGCACTTCTTGTTTACTCCTTTGAATATGGTAAGTTTACAAAGTGTTGGTATTCATGTAAATCATTTACTTAATGTTGGCTAACTATCAGCTGTCAGTAGCTCAAGTTTACATGTGTGATTAACAATGTTCCCACCTTCACAAGCAGCTTGCTGGATCAGTCCCCTTCATTCCCTGAGTTGCATGGGTTTGCTAATAGAGCTGTAGAATCATAGGATAGTACAGCACAGAAGGAGGTCATTTGGCCCATCAAGTCTGTGCTAGCTCTTAGAAGAGAAATCCAGTTAGTCCCACTCCCCTGCTCTTTCCCCATGACCCTGCAAGATTTTTTCCCTCAAGTATTTATTCAATTCCCTTTGAAAACTACTGTTGTATCTGTATCCACCACCCTGTCAGGTAGCGCATTCCAAATCCTTACTACTCATTGCATAAAAAGTTTTTCCTCATGTTGCCTCTGTTTTTTGCTAATCACCTTAAGTGTTCACTCTGATTATCAAGCCTTCAGCCATTGGAAACAGTTTCTTCTATTACTCTACCTAAACAGTTCATGATTTTAAACACCTCTATAAAATCTCCTCTTCGCTTTCTCTGCTCTAAAGAGAACAACTCCAGCTTCTCCAGTCTATCCATGTAACTGTAATCCCTCACCCCTAGAACCATTCTAGTAAAGTCCTTGTGCGCCCTTTCCAAAGTCTTCACATCCTGACTAAAGTGTGGTGTCCATAATTGGACGCAATACTCCCAATAGGAGCTGAATTAGTGTTTTCCGTAAGTTAAGTATAACTTTCTGGCTTTTGTACTCTGTCTCTATTTATAAAGCTCAGGATCCCAATGCTTTATTAACTGTTCTGTTAATCTGTGCGACCATCTTTTAAAGATTTTTGCACAAATACCCCCAAGTTGTTGCACTCCTTTTAAAATTATAGCATTTAGCGTGTATTGTCTCACCACATTCTTCCTACCCAAACGTATTACATCATACTTTTCTGTGTTGAATTTTGTCTGCCATGTATCCACCCATTCCCCCAGCCTGTCTGTTTTCTTGATGTCGATTACTATCCAGGTTTTGTGCCACCTGCAAATTTCGAAATTGTGTCTTGTACCTCCAAATCATTAATGTATATCAAAAACATTAGTCCTAGTACTGAACCCTGCAGAACACAACTGTTTACCTCCCTCCAGTCTTAAAAAAAAAAAGCTATTCGCAACTGTTTTCTATCCCTGAGCAAATTTTGTATATAGAAACAGAGAAAATAGGAGCAGGAGTAGGCCCTTCGAGCCTGCTCCGCCATTCATTATGATCATGGCTGATCGTCCAACTCAGTAACCAGTTCCCGCTTTCCCCCCATATCCTTTGATCCCTTTTGCCCCAAGAGCTATATCTAACTCCTAGAAAACATGCAAAGTTTTGGCCTCAACTGCTTTCTGTGGTAGTGAATTCCACAAGCTCACCACTCTGGGTGAAGTAATTTCTCCTCATACCACTGCGCCACTGTGCCGCCCCGACTCAATCTCTCCTCAATTTTCTATATTTTTTTATTTATGCACATCTATATTGTTACTGCCCTTTTTATTTCCTGGGCTTCAGTTTTGCTAACAAAATGTAATGTATGGTAATTAATCAAACAGCTTTTGAAATCATCTAGGTGCTGAGTCAACAATCCCTTTTGCAGTGGGATACCTGTCTCTTGGATCTTTGGTTCTGACTGAACTTGCCTTTCATATAAGTGAGAATATCTAAGCTGCTTTTCTTTCTTTCCTGAACTACTCACAAATAAGTGACATGCTTAGCTCTGCCTGTAATGGTGTCTCGAGTAGCCACAATCTAGCTTCTAATCTTTGACAATCTGTTCTTAAAGGTACCTTGTATTTATAAGAATACCTCTAACTATGTATGAAGGAAATAAAAGCATTTTTCCAATTAACACAGGCCAAAGACAGGGTCAAATTTGGCTTCTGAGTGACACATCAAAAGTGCTTGCCCCTTTTTGTGTCAATCGCTTCCATGAAGTCAGTACTGACATGGAATTACGACAGATGGCTTCGCTTTTACAACATCCCCCTACTTTTAACAAAGGGACCTACACAAATGTAAGGGGCCTTGACCTTTTTATGAATCATTAACTGCTCTTCATGGACCAGGAATAATGTTTTTATGACATTATTTCTTAAAGCCTGTATGAACTACATGTATTTACTTCCCATAAAGTATAGGCGTCTTTAAGCAGTTTAGACTATTTCCCATACCAATCTTTGGCAATTTCAGGGGGTACTCTTCCTACAATTGTAAGTCAATGAATGCTGTACAATGCAGCCACTACATTGGGAAGAGATCTGATATTGCACAGCTATTTCATGCACGCACATGCATTCACAGGATTGAACACTTTTTTATAAAGTTGAAAATTCCAAGAAATGTAAGTTCTGCTAAAATCATGATTATATAATCACAAATTGTTTTTGTTTTATGTCCAATTTTAAAATTCTCATCCTTGTTTACAAATCCTTTCATGACCTTGCACCTCCCTATCACTGTAATCTCCTCCAACCCCACAACCCCTCAGAGATATTACGTTCCTTGAATCCTGGCCTCGTTGGCGGCCAGACCTTCAGCTGCAAGGCCCCAAGTTCTGGAATTTCATCTGTAAACCTCTTGGCCTCTCCTAACCCTTTTAAGACTCTGACTAAGCTTTTGGATATCTCCTTATATGGCTTGGTGTCAAATTTTGTTAACACTCCTGTGAAAAGAGTGTTTTACTATGTTAAAGGCACCATATAAATACAAGTTATTGTTGGTGCAATGTCTTACCATCATCAATTCTGCTTCACGAATACAATGCTTTCACAAGTAACAAATTCAATTGAGTCAAGTTACCTCTAATTCAGATATTGGACATGTAGCAATGTTTTGAGTCCCCAACAGCACCCTTTCATAATTAAGAAAAATGTGTTTTTTTCACTATTTGAACAAGTATAGATTTTTTTTTGTATTGTATTCTTCACATGTAAGTTTTCGATAATGAGTTAGAAATTTCAGATCTGCTTTAGATATTTCAGGTTCAGCAGTGCTGCTCAATCCCATATAATACCTAGTGACTAATCATACACTTCCAGGTCATGCTGTTGTAACAATAGCACCCCCTTGTAATTTGAACTCAATATTTCAGATGTCCTTGTATGTGCTTCTCCAGTCCATTAGTAGCTGGATTGAAAACACTTTAGTGTGATGGGTCTAGATACAAATTATAAAGCTGCTTTGTTTGACATACAGGAAGTGATTGTATGCAGGAATGACCAGTGAAGTCAAAATTTGCTTGCTTTACCTAACTTTACAGTCTTCCTTGTTAACAAAAAAAGTAGTCAACTAGGCTACACTATTCCTTTTGAGAGTGCTAAGTTAATTTCTCCTGCTTCTGACTGGCTTTGAGCATTTCCCTTTGGTAGGTTGGGCTCCCCTTTCCAGATTTAGCTAGACTGACAACATGGGTTATCTTTTTGTTATTTTTAACAACAGGAGATGAGTATGCTGTTTCTCTAACTTCTTTCGCAATAAGTGAATTTTTTTTCCAAAAATATACTTTATTAAAATTTGTAAGGTACATTACGTAACAGTTCAAATTTGACACTACATGATGTGCAATATAGATGAGTTTCTTTAAGTACAGTTCATGAGGTGATTCACTACAATTGTCATTACAGGTTATATTTACAATGTATGTTTAAATTTCATGTCAAACATTCTTTGGGCATACAGCTGAGGGGTTTTACACAGTTTCCAGCCCTTCGGCGAGAGGGCCTTACACAGTGACCTTGCCCCCCCCCCCCCCCCCCCCCCTTAGAGCCTTTGTGACGGCTGCCCCAAGCCTTAGGTGAGTCCCTCAGCACATAGTCCTGGACCTTGGAATGTGCCAGTCTGCAACACTTGGTCATCGACAGCTCTTTGTGTGTTCACTGATTCACCAGTAGGCCTGCCAATAAAACTCACTACTTCCATCCCGTATGGTGGATTCTCAGCAGACCCCCATGCGAGACCCAAACAAACAGGTTCATCCCAGTGATAATATATGTGGGTATTTGTAGGGAGCCTACGATGATCTAATAAGTTAACTTTAGTATAAAAGACAGCACCTTCCAAACCCGTGACCTCTACCACCTAGAAGGACAAGGGCAGCAAATGCATTGGAACACCACCACCTGCAAGTTCCCCTCCAAGAGTCACACACCATCCTGACTTGCAACTATATCGCCGTTCCTTCACTGTCGCTGGGTCAAAATCCTGGAACTCCCTTCCTAACGGCACTGTGGGTGTAGCTACCCCACATGGACTGCAGCAGTTCAAGAAGGCAGCTCCCCACCACCTTCTCAAGGGCAATTAGGGATGGGCAATAAATGCTGGCCTAACCAGCGACGCTTACATCCCATGAATGAAGGAAAAAAAATAAAAACAGAAAGTGCTGGAATTACTCAGGTCTGGCAGCATCTGTGGAGAGAGAAACAGAGTTAACATTTCAGGTCTGTGACCTTTCATCAGAACTTAGACCTGATATGTTAACTCTGTTTCTCTCTCCACAGATGCTGCTAAAGCTGTTGAGTATTTCCAGCACTTAGTATTTTTATTTCAGATTTCCAGCATCTGCAGCATTTTACTTTTATTTAAGTTAACTTTAGTCCCTGGTTGTTGTCTAAGCATATCTTCAGTGCCTAGCTTATTAACATATAAACTGCATTATATCAGTGGCTGCAGTATTTTTTTTATTCATTCATGGGTTCTTGCCATTGCTGAGCATTTATTGCCTATCCCTAATTGTTCTTCAGAAGGTGTTAGTGAGCTGCCACCTTGAACCACTACAGTCAGTACAGTGAAGGTTCTCTCAGAATGTTGTTAGGTAGGGAGTTCCGAGATTTTTAGTCATTTTTAGTTATTTTTTCTTTTTTTTTTGCATTCCTTTTTACATTTTTTACAATCTTTTTTTGCATTTATTTCATTTCATCTTAGTTTGTTCAGTTTGCTTACCCACTGTTTTTTTCAGGTTGTTTTTCTTCAGGTTTGCACTTGCTGATGTTCAATATTCAGTATATTCACACCTAATCTGTACTAATGCTTTGTCTTTCAACACACCATTAACATATTGTTTGCCTTTGCTCCGTGACCTTTTGGTCAGCTATGTGGCCTGGTCCAATCTGCACCTTCTCCTTTGTTATCTCTTGCCCAACCCCCACCTCACTTGTTTATAATCTGTGACTTTTCTAATATTTGTCAGTTCCGAAGAAGGGTCACTGACCCGAAACGTTAACTCTGCTTCTCTTTCCACAGATGCTGTCAGACCTGCTGAGTGAATCCAGCATTTCTTGTTTGTGTCCGAGATTTTTGACCGCTCTGTAATGGAAGAATTATATATTTTCAAGTCAAGATACTGTGTGACTTGGAGGGGAAAGTTGCAGGTGGTGGTGTTCCCATGCGCCTGCTTCCTTTCTCCTCAGTTTTGAAGGTCCTGTTGGAGAAGCCTTGGCAAGTTGCTGCAGTGCCACTGGTAAACAATTAGACATGACAGCCATGATACGGCAGTGAGAGATGAGACGAGAGTGACTGCCCTTGACATCAAGGCAGCATTTGACCAAGTGTGACATCAAGGCACCATAGCAAAATTGAAGTCAGTGGGAATTGGGGAAAGCTCTTCATGGTTGGAGTCATACCTAGTACCAAGGGAGGTAGTTGCCATTGTTGGAGGCCAAACATCTATGCTGGCATTTATGTTCCACTCAAGCCTCCTTCATCTTTCTGCATCTAAATCTATCATCTCAATCCCAATTCCAATCTCTCTCCTATGCTTGTCTAGCTTCCCCTTAAATGAATCTATACTATTTGCTTCAACCACTTCCTCTGGTCATGAGTTCCATATTCTCATCCCTCTCTGGATAAAGAAGTTTCTTCTGAATTCCCTATTGCATTTCTTGGTGACTGTTATATTGATGGCCTCTAGTTATGATGTTCCCCACAAGAGGAAACATTCTGTCTGTATCCACTCTATCAAAATCTATCTTAATTGTAAAGACCTCTATTATTTGGTCACCCCTCAGCCTTCTTTTTCAAGAGATAAGAGTCCCAGCCTGTCAAATCTTTTACTGATATCTATACCCGCGCATAGTACTCTATTGCCTTTGTGAGGACAGTTTAGTTGGAGACAGGTAGGACCAACAGCTTTTGAAAATCTTGTGACTCTATTGGAAATGCCTGGAGGATTGTGATTGATCAATGAAAAGAACAATTGTACTGGGTGCAACGAGGGTCAGATTGCATTGTAGTATGAGGCTCGTTGAGTATGGGAATTGTGCCCTGAGTTCAAAACACAGCTTCAAAATGTGTTGTATTTTCCTTCTGTCCTGATGCAGCACTACATGAGAATGTTAATTTTTACTTTTCCAAGTTATATGGATCTTTTCAATGACAAAAAAACTCAATTCTTTTTAACGACCATTTTGAATGAATGACTCCATGGGTTTGCACACCATTTGTTCACTTTATTCAATTTGAGTTTAAATCCAATAGGATACAGTTAAATTCTGCTGGCTGTCATTGTCTTGAGTGAAGCAAATTTGGACTATCCTAATTCAGTCTTACTGATGTGAATCATGCGGCTTGTAATTTGGCAAACATTGGTCATGAGGATTACTTGTGGAAAATGGAAAAGCTCACCTGGGCTTATGGTTTTTTTTTTAAGCTTTACATTGTAACTGGCGCATAATTTGGAACCATTGAACACTATTTTCATTCTTTCAAGAGCCTGATTGTGACAGTTTGCCATTTTATTTTCATTACAAATTTGTGATGGCACAAGTCTTGATTTAGAATACCGATATTACTTGTATTCTTTGCAGCGGTGTTGAATAAATGGCATAAATTCATGTATCGAGAGCATCAGGGAGAATGTGGTAATACTGCAAAGTACATATTTCTATCATTGCTTTGAACTCTTGTATTACAGGTCATACAAACCAGTAGTGGACCTGAAATGGGTAGTTCTGTTCTCTCTCCTCTCTTGACAAAGGATGCTATAGACTTTCTGAATGCATGTGTCACACCTGAAGAAAGAGAGATTTGGTTTTCCTTGGGTGAAACATGGACTAAACCCAGGCAAGTCAATTGGACTGCTTATTTACTTACCTCTAGTATAAAAATATGTTATACAAAGTGATGGAATTCAACTTGACCGATTTTGATTTAGAGTGGGTGAGTAGAGAAAATTTGCTGGGAGGTGGTGAAGTTCAGCAACAAGATGATTCTGTTTTCTCCGTGGTTCTGAGTCCATGTAGTAACGAGATGCTCTGTGGTCTTGTAAGTTGCTCCAGAAAAAGTTGATGGATAAATTGACAAATTATCTTGTTGAATTTGCCCATATTAATAGGCTTTGCTGTACTGGGGCGGCTTCCAAATTGAGTCGTTTCTCAAAAGACTACAGAAAATGACCAACTGTCAACTGTGGCAAAATATTAAGTTTTGCACCAGTGAACTCTTGCTTTCAGTCTTGTGTAGGAGATTAAATTTGTGTCTCCTGCCAATAACTTGAGAAATTATCGAATTTGTTATGTATGTTTGTCTAATTGTTCTGTGAATAACTTTAGAAAGTGGGTTCAGCAAGATTCCATGGTGGTTGTTGGTTTTTAATGCATTTCACAAATAAGGTAGCACAACTTCAGATATTGTGTTGTCTCATTACTGTAGTTTGAATAGAATAATTCATTCTGTTCATAAAAGCAAATATTAACAAAGCACTGACTCCAGCCCCTTTTTGGGTACATATTGAAACTGTTTTGTGAGTTACTCTGCTTTGTAGTTACATAAATGTCTATTTGGAAGTCCTCTCAATGTTCAATCTTAAATGATAAATGAGTTTGAAAGTATGTTATACAGTTTGTCCGATCACTTCAGCATCATACATCTTTCTTGCGTTAAAACTTGGGAACGCTGTCAGAATGTATGTTTTATTTACATGGCATATTAAGCTCCTGAAAAGCTACGATTGTATCCCATGATAGGGGGATGGATGCTATAGGATGTAACTCAGTTTTGCAGTGCATCGCCCTTCATCTTTCTGATAGGCACACGGGGCCAATGTGTGACATTTTCATATGGAAGGAGTTGTTCCTTTTGCTAACATCTAACATTTATTGGTTGCAGATCTGAGTGGCCTAAAGATCAGTTTATTCCCCCTTACGTGCCTCGCTTTAGAAATGGATGGGAGCCTCCTTTATTGTCATTTTTGGGCACACCGTGTGAACAGGAACTGAATAATTTAGCTGAATCAGTGGCAAATGCAGAGCATCAGCGAAGGCAAGAAGAGCAGAGGAGGCTGAGTGAAGAGGTATGTGCCTGCACTGACTTTACCTAGGCATGTCTTTCAGCAAAAATTATTCTCAAGCCATGTCTTTATCAAGGCTGGATTGGCTAATAGTTTCTTTTCAGTAATCTGGAAACTACCTTCCCTTTGCTTTGCCTAAGATAAATAAAGATTAAAGGTAAATACTGATGGGAACTGAAGGCTTAAAGGATAATTGTGCATTGTTAAGGGCATGTTTTGTAAGTCTAGTTATATATTCCTTTATTTTCAAAAATGTAAACCTCAGTGATTAGTATATCCTTTAAAATAGGCTGTTCTGCTTAGTTTCAACATAAAGTAACAACTTTCAGCTATATTTAATCAAGATGTGTTTTGTAGGAAATAAAGATGAATTGATTGAGTGAAACATGGAATATCATTTTCTAATTCAGGTGCTCTAAATCTTGTTGAAGAAGCTGGAGCTTGTCACCGTATCAGAATCCTATTTTGCATGGCAGCTTGTGAAATTGCAGTTTTCCCCCTTCCTATTATGCAACATGAGGGGTAATTTACTTAATTGTTTCACAAGGATGTATACTGGCAAATATGCAGAAGCTGAGAATGAACATGGTGCACGTTAGACCGTAAATTTACAACATTGAGATGAGTGTGCTGACAAGTCCTAAAGAGAATTGAAAATACTGTTGACTAGAAATATGTACATGGGATCCTGTAAATTGGATAGGAACTGTTGTAATAGTGAAAAAATAATAAGAATACTCTATTGCTGCTCAAACTGCACCAGGGAAGCCACCATTGCATACTTAAAGCCATCAGTGAAAATGCATAGAAATTAAACATCACATACAAAATTTTGAATACTGTGTTGGGGTTTGTGGGAAATATTGGATGCAGTTAAACTTATTCTGGAAGCTAAATATTCTGGTATAACTAGAAATTGTACTGAATGTATTTCAAATGCTGGTATTCTTACAAGAATTTGTAGAAATATTGCTATAGTCCTCAAAAATTGAAGAATGAGTTTGAGCTTGTAACCATCTTGACTTGAGTACTGTATTGTCAAATAACTTTGTAATTGGAGAGCTGTATAGACCATCAATGTTTTTGTATATGAGGAAGTTGTGCAGATTTGTGGTGTATTTGTATGTGAATTAATACAATAATGAACTATGATAATTAGTACAGCGCAATTGTGGCTAATGCTTTAATGTATGGTGGTGAATAGGAAATTGTAGAGCATAAATGAGATTGGACAGGTCATTTGCTTTTAAGTTACAAGTCTGTAAAATGTGTAATGTGTTAACCATTTGTGGAAATATAAATGATGTGTAACTGTCTGGCTAAAATGGTAAAAGACTATTACCAGTAGGGGATGCTGTTGCCTCTTAGTCTGGCTTATGCCAAAACTAAAGATTGTTCTTTTTGAAAATTGAGATAAATCAACTTCATGTCCACTTACTGAAATGCCATGAAGCTATTAAAAACTTTTAGAATTGGTGAACAGAAACTGTAAAAAGTAACTACATATTTGAACAATATGGCACACAGTTACATTATTGAAGGTCCATTGCCTCATTTGATCTTTCATAAATGATTTTCTGAGCTCTTGGCTGGTGAGTGAACATGAATTAGCACTTGCTAAATTTATCTTTTTTTTTAAAAAGCCTTCAGTTTTGTTAACCAGGATGAGGACCTCTTTCAATTTCAGTTTCAATTTCATATTACCCCATTTTAGCAAAAAACAAAATTTAAGTTACAGCTGGTGGCTCATTTGCCAACATGAAAAAGAACATCATCTGTTCTTGTGGCAGCCCTCATTGCAAAATAATTTTGTACAAAATTAATCATGAGACCAGATGTACATTAAATTGTGGAGGCAGTGCAACGATATTAAGGACTTAAGTCAATCTGATTCAAAGTTGTGATTTCACTGACCTTTATTGCAAGTTCTTCTTGACCAAAGGTGATGTACATGATACTGTTGCTAGGATATTAGATTTTGAGATTGCCTGTTAGAGTTAAATCGTTCCAATATCTGATCCTTGTGTTTCACTGCTTTCTGTCTTTCAGCAAGCCATTTCACAGGACCATCTTCCAGCTGATGGGTATGCATTCAACAATTCAAATTACAAGAGGCGATCTCTGCTGCAGCAAGGGACAGCTGATGCTGCCTTTAAGAGACTAAGTAGCCGACATGTAGCTAGGTAACAGTTGATAGAATATATGTATTGTGCTGTGGAAAGTTGTCTTGACTTTGTTTTTAAAAACTCTACATGCATGAGGATTTCTTGTCTTCCTTTTCCTTTCTGATCATTTTCTTATGCTTTAAACTGCTGTGATTAAAACCTGATGCTTGCTATTATACTGCTCAATGTAGAACATCATTACATTATATTTAGATTCGAGGTGATGCTGTTGTCAGTTATGTTTATATGTTAACCAGGAATCTTTTAAAAAAACACTAAACACTTCAGTCATGTTACTTGTGATTGATGTATTAAGCCTGCACCGCTAATGTTTGATATATTTCTTTTCTGTTATGCCGAACATTAGATTTCGATGCCTAATCCTGCCTGTTTTCCTAGAAAATTTTAATTCAGTGTTAAACGTTCACGTTGAATGCAATGCATGTTCTTCATGGTTTTAAAAAAAGCTTTATGCCAGCTTTCTGCTTAAATGCTAAAAACAAATTAATTAACCAACACAGTGCCATTATATGCTACTTTCAGACTCCAACTCTGCCCTCTTTTCTGTATGATTTATTTAAGCTGCAGTAACATTACAACAGTACTGCCAGCGCAAAGTGGTTTTGTTTAGTACTGGTGCTGAAATTATAGTTTGAAAGCAGTTCAATATTGGATCAAGGAGGAAGGAGTCTCATTCTGCTTCATTTTGGCATCAGGTGGTGCCTTAACTTCTGATTAACACGACACTTTCTTAGATTTGGTGTGAAGCTAAGATGACTTTGCATTGACGTGAAACTTGCATTGTAATATAAATACACTCTGGAATCACTACTACATTAATTTATATGAAGTTCTGTTTATTTAAACTGACATTGGTTGGTTCAGTTTTTACTACCTTGGTTCCTGATTGCCCTGTTGTCTGAACAGGGGGTTTTGAATTTCAGGCTGTGTGAGGTGCAGCAAGTGGAAAAATGTAAATCGTGAAAAAGAGAAGGGCTGAGACAACCAAATGTGGTAGAGGAAGGCAAGAATTGTAACAAGTAGTTAATTTTCATTTACTTGATAAAAATTCCCCAATTTTACAGGGAACAAAAATCTTGATACAAGCTGAAGAATTAGAGAAATTTTTAACAGAGCTGCACCACTCAGCAAGTTTGCTTATTTTATGTTAAAAAATGCATTTTGATCATTTGCATTGTGCACTTTTTAAGAGTTAACCAGTCTTGCGTTAATAGATTTTCGCTAAGGTTTGTGTTGACGTTTTGAAGTCATGCAATATAATCTATGTTTAGCATATGATCTGAACAATTGGTTTATAGTGAATGCTTAAGCTACTAAATGCTATCAAGCTGTTGAATTTTTCATCAGTATTTTAGGGATGAAATTTTACATTTCTTCAATTTCCCTTGAAAATCAGTGGACTTTTATATATGATTGCAAATAGTCTTTGTTCCCCAGTTGGCTCAATGAGTAAATGCACTATGCTGTATGGTGCTAGGCCACTCAAGCTACAAGGGTATATTTAGCATGCTGGTACCAGGAGGATTTCAGGCTCATGTCAACCTAGAAAACTGGCAAAAGTGGACCCAGCAGCTTCAAAACTAACTGCTTCAAGCCATGTTGGCCTATGGTTATTCTGAAAGTGGAGTGGGATTTGTCATGTTTCAAGCTGTGGGGATGCACACATTTTGCTTGTATAGCTGAAGAGTCTGGCAAAAATTGCTGGGATTTTCTGTCATTTCTCAGAGGACTTGTTATCCTGGGGACTAATTGGAAGTCTTCCTAAATCAGATTGTTTTTGCTGTAAACTGAATAATATCACAAAACAGTTAAACTGGATGGCCTAACCTCGTCTTTATTTTTCTGAATGGATAAAGGTCCTAAAGTTTCACATTACAGTATCCAATTATTCTTCTTATAATCCAGAATTTGCCCCTCCATTATTTTGTTCTGTATGTTGGTCACTCTTTGTATAAAGAAGAATTTCTTGACATCAATCTGCAGTTTTATTCTTTACTAGTTTGAATCTATGTCCTCTTGCAATTTAATTTAGAGTAATTTCTCAGATTTGCCATCCCCTTAACTATCTTATATATCTGTATATGACCACCTCTTGGGCACTTCTTTTCAGGCTAAACCCACTTTCTGCCAGTGTTAGGCAGACATTTGACATAAGGGATCAGCCTTGTGACTTTTCTCTGATTCAAGCACTGGAAGCATTGCAAAGAATGATACAGCATAGGAGGCCCTTCAGCCCATTGTGCCTTTGGCAGCTCTTTGTTCGAGCTGTCCAGTTAATACCACTCCCCTGCTCTTTCCCCATACTCCTGTAAAGTTTTTCCCCTCAAGTATTTATCCAATTCCTTTTTGAATGCTACATTGCATCTGTTTCCAACACCCTTTCAGGCAGTGCATTCCAAAAAAAAAATTACATCACCTCTAGTTCTTTTGCCAATCACCTGAAATCTATGTCCTCTGGTTACTATCCCATCTGCAAGTATTTTATTATATCCCAACACTTCATGATTTTGAACACTTTTATCAAATCTCCTTTTAACTTTCTCTGCTCTAAGGAGAACAAGGCCTGCTTCTCCAGTCTCTCCACATAACTTAAGTCCCTCAACTCTGGTATCATCCTAGAAAATTTCTTCTGCACCCTCTCCAAGGCCTTGGCATCCTTCTTAAAAGTCTGATGCCTAGAATTAAACACGCTACCCAACTAAACCCTAACTAGTGTTTTATAAAGGTTTAGCACAACTTTCTTGCTTTTGTACTTTATTCTTATTATAAAGCCAATGATCTAAAATGCTTTTTTAAATAACCTTTTCAACTTGACTTCCACTTTTAAAGCTTTGTGTACATACACCCCCAGGTGTGTCTGTTCCTGCAAAAAACGATACCATTTATTTCATACTGCTTCTCGTTCTTCCGACCAAAATGTATCACTTTACACTTCTCTGAATTAAATTTCGTCTGCCATGTGTCAATCCTTTTACCTGTCTGTCTTCCTGAAGTCTGTTACTATCTGCCTCATTATTTACAACACTTGAGTTTTGTATCACCTGGAAGATTTGGGAAATTATATCCTGTACACCCATGTCCAGCTCATCAAAAGATATCAAAAAGACCAGTGGTTCTAATACTGACCCCTGGGGAACACCACTGTATACTTCCCTCTAGTCTGGAGAACAAACGTTCACCACGGCGCTCTGCTTTCTGTTTGTTAGCCAATTTTGTATCCATGCTGCCACTGTCCCTTTAATCTCATGTACTTCGATTTTGCTAATAAGTATTATTCATCAAAAGCCTTTTGAAAGTCCACATACACAACATCAACCACGCTACTCTCATCAACCCTCTGTTACTTCAAAGAAGTTGGTCAAGTTAGTCAACCACAATTTGCCTTTAACAAATTTGAGCAGACTTTTATTTATTGGCCCATACTTTTCTAAATGCTGATGAATTTTCTCTCAAAAGTTTCCCCACCACAGGTATTGAACTGACTGGCCTGTAGTTGCCTGGTTTATCCCTCTCCTCTTTTGTTTTAAACAGGAGTTTAACATTTTCAACTCTTCCTTGTGTCTCAGTGACTAGATCTAGATGCAGGACTAAAGGGTGTGGAGTCTGATCAGAACATTATGCGCTTTGGTCAAAACTTTCTCTGCCTTGTATTCTACTGTTGTGGTATGCAGTTCAACATTCTATTGGCTTTTTGATTACTGCTCTGCATTTGCTTGGCCATGTTGAATATTGGGTCTAATAAGGCACTCAAATCTCCTGGCGTTGGTCAATTAGGTGCTTTATCTTTGACAGCATTAAATTGTACTTGCCACTGCTCTGTCCACTTACATATTTTATCTAGCTCACTTTGTAATTTCTGAGCTGCCTCCTCCAATTTCTGTGGCCCTCCCAGTTTGATATTGTCTGCAAATTTGACCTTTTTACTTTTGAATATCCAAATCCAAGGCAATAAAATTAGAGCCAGTCATCATCCCAACCATGAGTCCTGAGATACCCAGCTCACTACTTTCTCCACCTTCTACCACCCGAGCATAAGTTCTCTAATGTGTGCTTGTTTTCCACCCTGCAGCCAATTTTTAATCCATTATCATCCTTTGCCCTGAATCCCCACAGCTTGGAGTTTAACTAATGATCTTTCGCGTCAAATGCCTTTTGAAAATCTATTATTTAATACATTTGAGTTTCGTATCACCTGAAAAATTTGGAAATTATATTCTGTATACCCAAATCCAAGTCATTAATATATATCAGAAAGAGCAGTTGTGCTAATATCGACCCCTGGGAAACACCACTGTATACTTCCCTCCAGTCTGAAAAACAGCCATTCACTACAACACTCTACTTTTTGTCCCTCAGCCAATTGACAATGGGGCAGAGATGGTAACAAAAAAAGAAAATATGAAATGGACAAATATAAAAGAAAATAAAAGGAATTGGTGTCAGAATAAAGGCTCAGTTGAAAAGCCAACACCTGCAAAGGCACAGTTAGCTGAACGGTCTGCTTCTTTGCCATGGATTCTGTGACTTTTGGAGCTAATTTTTGTCAGTGGATAAGGGCCCAGGAATGCTGATATTTTGTGTGAAACACTATTTGGAATATATGAGATAGAGGTGGAGGTCATAAAATTAGTGTCTCAACCTAGAAAGCAGGGAGAGAAAACAAGCTGGCTTCCTACTTCTGATTCTGTCTAACAACCTTGCTGAAAAGTCTGCAAGTATGATGTTTTGAGACCCCAGTCACTTTGTAGACACATGCAGGATTGGGCACTGATGTGAGGTATCAGAGGGCCACCCCTGTCTCTGGAACACCCAGCTAGATGCATTCCTTTAAAGTAAGGGGAGAAAATTCAAAAGGGATTCCAGATGAGAAATCTGATGCAAAAGAATAATTATGAAAAATGATCAATATTTTGTACAAAGAAGAATCACTGAAATGTCTTGCATTTAAAATAAGCTGTTCGTTCAAATATTTCAGTTGTCTTCACAAATTCATGAACCATGTTGGATTTTTTTGATAACTAGGTAAGGATTCTTTGTGAAGCTGGTAATGTATGTTTCAGTAAGCATTATATTCAACACTAAACATACAACTTTGTAATTTTTTTTAAATCCTGAATTCACACATGCATGCCATGTAAATTCTTTAGCCACTCCTAAAGCTATAGGAAATGGAGATTATTTCAGTGGAAACATTTGAGAGAAACTCCAACTTTTAGACGTTCCCTGGAATCTCCCAAAGACACAATTGGGAAGAAAGTTAATTTTCATGCCTGTTCCCTTTCTTCTTCTGCTAAACTGTTAATTTCAAGGCATAAAATGCCTACTACCTGCCAGGGTTCTTGGTCTGTAAAGAGTCTATCCCCAAGCCTTTCAAACCGATCTTCTATAAGTGCAAATTTAGCAAACCAAGCTCATTATTTTGACTCCAAGACTGATCCATTTGCAAATGGAACAGACATGCAACAGCTTGGATGTCCAGAAAGGAACTACAATATATATTGCACGATACTTACTTAAATCAATGCTTAAGGCAAAACAAATGGTGCAGTTCAATAGCAATACTTTAAAGATATTTTTGTGTTTCATTAATAAAATCTTCACTTGAATTGCCATTCAAAAGCATGGTAGATTTGATGCTTGTATATTTTACTAACTGCTTGGCACACGCTGCAGATCAACTTCTGATATGGAGCTTTTCTTTTGATAGAATTAGCAACAGTAATTTACACTTTCCAACTCTTTGGCTCACTTGTTTTAAGTAACAGATTGCTTTGCTTTGTTTTTCCAGCATATGTATTTAACTTTTAATTTTTATCTGCTCCATTTTCTAACTTCAACTATTCCCTGTGCTGCTGCTTGAGAGCTTCCTGGTTTATGCTGATTCTGTGTGTGTTTCAGACAAAGTCAAAACCACTTTCCATAGTGCTTGGTAATTTAGCAGATGTACATTTAGCAAAAAAAGGGCTTCAGTTTAACTTGAATATTTTCATTTTTATAGTGGCCTGAATACTTTAAAAAAATAATCTCTCTGGCAAACTAAACATTGGAGCAGTGGCATTGAATTTCTGTTATACAGATGGCACTTGATTTGGCTATCAGTTTCTTTTGTTTTCCATTGCATTTAAAAACTTAACTGTTCAGTTCCAAATTTCAATTTAGTACCAGTGCTGTAGAACTGTTCTCTACTTCAATCAGATGTGGAACATGATCTTCCGTAAATTCTTAACCTTTGAATGCCTATGTATTTACACTGAATATGTTCATATTCACAGTGCATTTCAAATGTAACTATATGCTTTTTATTTGTAGTTTGTTGCTGAGGCGGAGCTTGAGATTTTTCAATTATTTTGCCATTTTTGTTCATTTCCGATGAGTCACTTTAAATTTGGAAAATCCTAAATGATTTTGCATTCATATCTTGTTTTATTGATTCTAAAATAGTTTTGATGCCTCACAAAGTAAGTTTGATTACTGATACTGTCATGGAACTGTTTTGTTTTCTCTCTGTTTAAAACGAAAGGGGGTCTGTGTGACTTTAAGACTGAGGGCAGTTTTTCTTTTCTCTGGTGTGTGAGCTGCAAGCCTGTTTCCTAAGCAACAGCAAGAGAGAGGTCACATGCCATATTTTATTAGTTTGACTGTGTCAAGACTGGCTAGAACCGGTTTGAACTGGCAGACTGGCAAAGCATGCTCTCCTGAAGGAAGGAAGAATTTGTGTGTCTCAGCAAAAAAATCTACATTGGCCGACAGGCTGTGTTTCACCTAAAGAGGAAAAGACCCCTGGAAAGGATTTTTTCCATTATTGGAGATAGCAAATTCCTTTTTACTCCCGTCTCGAAGAAATCTCTACCTCAGGAGTGACTTTCTGTTGCCTTTCATGTTTCTGGGAGTTCTGGAAACTCAGACTGCTAATTCAAAAATCGAAATAGACCTATTGTTATAATCGTTGAAAAGATCTGTGTGGCGCCTATTGCAACCGATGTACCATGAACGCCTATCCGCTACAGACTAATCATCAAACTCTGGGACACCTCACTGAACCGTGAGCGTACCCTACCAAGACTTACAACCCAGTTTAATTATTCCGAAGCAACAGCTCTAATTTAAAACTGGTTAACCATTGGTTTTTGAATGTATGTGTGTGTGTGTGTGCGCATGAAGATTAGGAGGAATAAGAAGTTAAGTCTTTTCAGGCAAAGATTTATCTCAGTGTTTAATATTTAGTTTATTATTAAATTGTTAATTTATTGTTTAAAGATACCTGGTTTGGTGTTTTATTCTGAGGGTTAATTAAGTGTTTAATTTGGCTAATTTCCAGTAGGTGGGAAACTTTAATAATATGCTGTGACCTGTGGAGTAATGGGACTGAGTTGACAGTGTATTGCTCCCGCCTTGGTCGCAACATATTAGTTGGGGGCTCGATTGTTCGGGATTCAAATCCAATACCAATTTCATGAATTATAAGGTGAGTAATAATTTGGAAAAAAAGGAACCAGGTTTCTTGTATAATAAAGTAAAGGCTGTACCATTGGAATGACATTAGCAGGTGCAGCAGTTTTTCTGGGAAAGGAGAATGTGTCCCTTGGTGACTTGACAACTTTAAGAGTAAACTAAAAGATTTGCCAGCAAAATTGGGGTTAGAGTTGAAATCAGGTGCTAAAAAGCAGAGATATTTGATGTAATAGCCCAACATTTAAAATTGGAAGAAGCAGAGGAAAAAGATAGTAAGTCAGGGCAATGCAGTGGAATTGGCTAGAATTCAGTTAGAAACGAAAAAAATTTGAGCACAAAGAAGAAATTAAAAAAACAACTTGAGGCTGAAAATGTATTAAGAAAACTTGAGCAAGAAAAAGAAACAGCAAGAGCAATAAGAAAACTTGAACTTCAGAGGGGAAGTGAAAGAGAAGAGAGGGAATTTAGGTTAAAAGAGATGGAACTAAGACAAAGGGGTAGTCTTGAATCCAGGGAAAGTTCAGGTCAGGACGAATCTGAATTCAGCCCAGGACCCAGCGAAAAGCTGTTCTAATTCATACAAGCTCTTCCCAAGTTTGAAGAAAGGGACGTAGAGACATTTTTCATATCTTTTGAAAAAATAGCCAAACAAATGGAAATAGCCAAAGGAAAACTGGACACTGCTTATGCAAAGCACGTTGATGGGCGGAGCTCATGAAGTTTATGCCATGCTTCCTGAAGAGGCTTCTGCAAATTATTTTTGCTTCGGCAAAAAAGGCTATTCTCGCTGCATATGAATTGGTCGTTGAAGCTTATCGTAAGAAGTTTCGGAACTTATGGAGATTGGCTGGTTAGACCTTTGTAGAATTTAAGAGGGTGAAGCAAATTAATTTTGACCGTTGGATATGGGCGTTAAGGATGGAAATCACATATGAGAATCTTAGAGAATTGATTATCTTAGAAGAGTTTAAAAATTCAATCCCTTCAGTAGTGAGAACTCATGTAGATAACCTAACCTGAAAGTTTTAAAAGCTTGGCAAGCAGCAGAAATTGCTGATGATTTTGAGCTTGTGAATAAGCCAAAATCTTTTGTCCGTCACCCTCATAAACCTGAGAAGGATAGAAAGTGGGAGCGGGAAAGGAAGGCAAGTAGCCGGGGACAAGAAGGAACAACTGGGCATGCCCCAGGATCACCACCTCAGTTCAGAAAGGAAGGTGCTGAGGATAGAAGTGAGGTCCACAACCCGAAGTGTTATCACTTCCACAAGATGGGTCATCTTCGTTCAGAATGCTGGAAATTGCGAGGTAAACCCATAGGACTTGTTGGGGTACACAAAGCTAATGCAGAGAAAAGAGCTCTGACTGAGAGTACAGCAGACCAGGGTGTAGCTTTAACGACCATTGTAAAACCAGATACAAAACCTAAAGTGAGTGTAGAGGTTAGGAATAAGATATCCGAAAGTTATAATCAATTCTTGTCAAAGGGAAAAGTGACTCCATAGCCTTTAAGTGAGACCGGAAAACTTTTCATTATACTCCGGGATACAGGAGCAACCCAAACACTTTTTTGCTGGGGAAAGATATAAAGTTTGCACTGGAGAGTGCCCTGAACGCTCAAGTTTTAATTAATGGAATTGGTGGGGAGTATATACCCGTACCTTTATATACAGTGCACCTAGAGAGAGCCCTAATATCTAGGATAGTAACTGTAGGAGTTGTAATAATTTGCCTGTAGAGGGAATTGATGTACTCCTAGGAAATGGTTTGGCCAAATCAAAAGTATCAGTTTCTGCTATAATTACAGAGAAATCAAGTGAAGTTAAAGAAATGGAAATTACAGGAACAAGTTCCAGGAATATTTCCTGCGTGTGTAGTAACCCGAGCAATGGCTAAACAGGATCCATTGTTGAAGGTGAAAGGGGCACTACAAACAGCCAAGTATCTGAAAGCTTGTTTGGGGATTTAGATAACCCAAATGAGATGTTTAATAGATCTTCTATAATTGCAGCACAGCAAGCTGATCCAGAGTTTTACCGAATAGCACAGACGGCTGACAAGCTGAGGTGAAAGGAGTTCCAGAAGGCTATTATCATGAAGGTGGGGTTTTGAGGAGGAAATGGAGACCGTCTCATAGACCTGAGGACGAAGATTGGACAGTTGTTAAACAGATAGTGATACCACCTAAATACCGCCAGGAATTATGAAGGTTAGCGCTTGACATTCTTTTTGCAGGACATAGGGGGATTCGGAAGACTAAATTATGTATAAGTCAACATTACTACTGACCAGGCCTTACAAAGGACAGGAGGCAATTGTGTAGGACACGCCATGCATGCCAAATGGTGGGGAAACCGCAACCTACCATAAAACCTGCACCACTGATTCCCATACCAGTGATTGAGGAACCATTTAGCAGGGTATTGGTAGACTATGTAGGACCCTTGCCAAAAACAAAAGTGGGACATCAGTGCATACTTACTAACATGGATATTGCTACTCAATTTCCAGAGGCCATTCCTTTGAGGACAATTACTGCTAAAATAGTAGTAGAAAAGTTAACCCAGTCCTTGATGACATATGGATTACCACTTGAAGTTCAATCGAATCAAGGTTCTAATTTCATGTCTAAGATATTTCAAGAAGTCAAGGGCAATTTGGGTATCAGACAGTTGAAATCTTCAGCATATCACCCATAGACACAAGGAGCTTTAGCAAGGTACCATCAAACTCTCAAAACAATGATTAGAACATACTGTCACGAATATCTGCATGACTGAGATAAAGGGCTAGACTTACTTTTATTTGCCACCAGAGATTCACCGAATGAGTCCTTTCGAATTGATTTATGGACATGAAGTAAGATGTCCTCTCAAACTCATCAAAGACAGATTCTTACAACAAAGAAATGAATCTTCGATACTCGACTTTGTATCTGTGTTCCGGGAAAGGCTCACAAAAGCCTGTCGTGTGGCTCAGGAACACCTTAAACATCCCAAGCTAAAATGGAAAACTGGGAAAACAAGAATGCAAAGACCCGCAATTTTCAACCAGGGGATGAAGAAGTATTGGTGGTATTACTGTTGCAGGGTGAACCTCTGAAGAAGAATCGGTTGTGTCACATCAATATGTTAAAGCAATATTGTCGCAGGGAAGAGAATACAGGTAATGGGGACTGTTGAGAAGGAAAAGGATAGTGAGGATGAGGCAGAAGGAGCCTTAGACAATTCTCACATTGAACCTCCAACCTTCCAGTTAGCGAATATAGAATGGCTAGGAAAATTGGACAACATGCTTTTGCACTTAGATGTAAAACAACGTGAAGACCTAAGCAGGATTTTCACAACACTGAGTAAAATAAAAGCAAAATACTGCAGATTGCTGGAAATCTGAAATAAAAGCAATAAATGCTGGAAATACTCAACAGGTCTGGCAGCATCTGTGGAGAGAGAAGCAGAGTTAACGTTTCCGGTCAGTGACCTGATGTTCTGATGAAGGGACACGGACCTGAAGCATTAACTCTGCTTCTCTCTCCACAGATGCTGCCAGACCTGCTGAGTATTTCCAGCATTTCTTCTTTTTATTTGAGTCTGTAGGCATAAGCCAGGATGTGCAACCTTAGCCACGCATGATGTGGATGTAGGGGAATCTATTCCTATAAAGCAACATCCTTACTGCTTAAGTCCAGATAAACAGGCCCAAGTAAAAGCAGAAATCCAATACATGCTGGAAAACAACTTAATTGAATCTAGTCAAAGCAGCTGGAGTACACCAATGGTCTTAGTGCCGAAAGCTAACGGGTCAACCCCCTTTGCATAGACTGCAGAAAAGTCACTGCAGTAGCGAAGGCAGACTCCCACCCAATTCCTCGCTTAAAAGACTGTATTAATAGAGTGGGCAGTGCTAGGTTTCTTACGAAGGTCAACTTGTTAAAGGGATACTGGAAAGTTCCTTTGACTCCTCGAGCTAAAGAAATATCAGCTGTTGTCACACCAGACAGTCGCCGTCAGTGCCAGGTGATGCCATTTGGGCTAAAAATGCCCCAGCCACTTTTCAAAAATTAATGAATCAGATTGTAGCCAGTGTTCCTAACTGTGTAGTGTATCTGGATCGTGTACTAATATACAGTAATTCTGGGAAAGAACACTTAAACCAGCTAAAAACTCTGTTTAAAAAATTCAAGCAGTGGACATAGTGATAAATTTGGCAAAAAGCGAATTCGGAAAAGCAAGAGTAATTTACCTCGGACACATTGGGCAAGAACAAGTATTGCCAAGAATGGCAAAAGTAGAAGACTTAGTGGAGTTCACTATTCCCAAAACTAAATGTTAAATCATGAGGTTCTTAGGAATGTGCGGTTTCTACAGGAAGTTTATAAAGAATTTTAGTGCTATAGCTGCTTCATTAACCGATTTGCCACAAAAAAAGAAAATCAAAGTAGTATGGTCAGATGAGTGCCAGGCAGCTTTTGAAAAGCTAAAGGCAATCTTAACTAATGAACCAGTGTTGGCTGCTCCAAATTTTGCTGACCCCTTCTGTATAGTGATTGATGCTGGTGACCTGGTGGTTGGTGCAGTCCTATTGCAGGATTACGGATCGGCCATAGAAAAACCAGTAGGGTACTTTTCAAGAAAACTAAATCGCCACCAGAAAAAGTATTCCACTGTAGAAAAAGAAATAGGACTATTTCTGGCCCTTAAACATTTTGAAGTGCATGTCCGCCAAGACTATAAAGAAACACTGATCTACACTGACCACATCCCATTACCATTTGTGGAAAAATTTAAAAGCCAAAATGCTAGGATATTCAGATGGAGTTTGTTGTTGCAGCCTTATCATTTGAAGATTGTTCTTCACTGGAATATGTACAATGTTATCACTGGCGCATTGTCATGAATTTAACCTTAAGTTACATGAATAACAATGATAAAAAGAAAAGTACTGATAATTAACAGAATGAATGGGCGCATGAATGTGTAAACATAGTGTTTTTTCAGTTTCTGTTTTGCATTGTAATGACATGCATTTTAAGAATGGCGTTTCATTTCGCCAAGGGCAGAGGTGTCATGGAAGTGTTTTTTTCTCTGTTTGAAAACGAGAGGGGGTCTCTGTGCCTTTAAGACTGAGAGCAGTTTTTATATTCTCTGGGAACAGTGTGAGCTGCAAACCTGTTTCCTAAGCAACAGCAAGAGAGAGAGAGGTCACATGCTGTATTGTATCAG
This sequence comes from Heterodontus francisci, assembly GCF_036365525.1. Lineage (NCBI taxonomy): Eukaryota > Metazoa > Chordata > Chondrichthyes > Heterodontiformes > Heterodontidae > Heterodontus > Heterodontus francisci. The sequence continues at coordinate 21,389,513 of NC_090397.1, forward strand.
TTTGACTGTGTGTAAAGACTGGCTAAAACCGGTTTGAACTGGCAGACCAGCGAAGCATGGTCTCCTTAAGGAGGGAAGAATTTGTGTGTCTCAGTAGAAAATCTACATTGGCCTACAGGCTGTGTTTCGCCTAAAGAGGAAAAGACCCCTGAAAAGGAATATTTCCATTATTGGGGGTAGCAGATTCATTTATACTCCCGTCTCTAAGAAGTCTCTACCGCAGGAGTGACTTACTGTTGCCTTTCGTATTTCTGGCAGTTCTGAAAACTCAGTAAAGTTTCTACTGATAGACTGCTAATTCAAAAATCTAAATCGACCTGTTATACTCGTTGAAAGATCTGTGTGACACTTACTGCAGCCGAAGTACCGTCAACGCCTATCCATTACAAACTGTTCATCAAACTCAACTGGAGATTTCGAGTGGCATCTGACTATTTGACTCTGGGCCACCTCACCGAACCATGAGTTTAACCCGCCAAGACTTACAACCCAGTTGTTTTATTATTCCTAAGAAACAGCTGCAATTTAAATCATCATTTTAGAACCAGTTAGGAGAAATAAATTATCAAGTCTTTTCAGACATAGATTTATCTCAATATTGTTTCAGTTAGTTTATTAATAAATTGTTAATTTATTGTTTAAAGATACCTAGTTTGGTGTGTTTTATTCTGGGGGTTAATAAAGTGTAAATTGTAAAGTTTAACAAAAATAGGTGGGAAACTTTAATAATATGCTGTGACCAGTGGAGCAACGGAACTTAATTGACAGTGCATTACTCCTGTCTCGGTCGCAACAATATTTATATGGAGCTTGACTGTTTAATACCTAATGGAATTCACTGGTTGATGTGTGCACAGCTGCAGGCCATGTTCAATAATAGTGTTTTGGGGTGAATGTCCTGGATGATTGCTGTTGTAGATCAGGAGTCATTCCATTTAGAATTCAGAAGATTATATGGATGAACTAGCGCCCATGACTGGTATTGATTGTAAAATCTGTCCAACAAATGGACCTGAGGAATCAACTGGCCTTTTCTCATTTCACCTTCGTCACAAATTAAGAGCTGGTTTCATCATTTTCATGATGGTGTTATTGAGGGTACCATAGATGTTGTCTGGCCAATTAGTTCTTTGACTAAAGGCAAACAAGTAGTGATATTTATTGAATGAACTAATTTTGAAGTGTCATCTTTATATAATAGTTTAGCATTGCCACATCATTTTATATTTCCATAGTTATTTTTCAGGATGTTGGCACTTAATATTTTAACTATTTTACACTTGCTACTTTTCAAAATGTAAACATGATTTGAATTGGATTGCATTAAACTGTATGTTCCTTGCATCAGTTCTGCACAAATTATAAGCACATGAACAATGATATTTTGAAATGTCTTTCAATAAAGTCATCTCATGCTCTACTGTTGCTTTTGTTAATGTATTATTATGACTTAAACCATGTTTTACAATTCATGTGGTATTTCTCATTTTATTTTTAAAAGAAATTATGACACTCATGTTAACGCGGAACCTAAGAAATTTGCCAAATCAAAGTATGATTTTGTAGCAAGAAACAACAATGAACTCTCTGTTATGAAAGATGATCTGTTGGAGGTGAGACTAATCTTGTACACTATTTTTCAACATTTTCTTTAGCTTTGGATTTCAGCAAGATTGTATTTCATAACCATATTTGTGCATACTGTTGAGTAAATGTCTTCAATGCTTTTGTACTGCAGGGTATCCTGCTGCTTAAAACAATGCAATGGAAAATGGGTCCTGTATGAATGAGTAGCATGGAGATAAATTTTCCTTGGCTCAACTTCACTAGCATTGTTCCCAGTAATTTTAACTCAGCTACAAATGGAAGAAATCCATCTTCTAGTTTGCTATAGAGAACCGAAAAGACACATGCATGGGTGTACAGTTTAATATGAAACATATTTAATGCTTTAAATATTAAAATGGGCATTACGGTGCTATCCTGGTGCAAGTTTCATGGGAATATATCGATGTCACGTTGCTACAGATCATTGATGACAGGAAGCAATGGTGGAAAGTGAAAAACCAGAGTGGAATGTCAGGGTATGTGCCAAACAATATTTTGGATCCAATGAAAGACCCTCATGAGTCTGGTGAAGGAGTTCCTGAAGGCCTTTACAGTCAGACCTTTCAGGTAAATGCTATATCAAATAGCTGTATTTTTGTTTCTTCCCAGCAGTTCAAATAATCTAGTTAACTCCATTTTTATCTACTGTCTCGGCAGCTGTTGATGCCAAAGAAGGAATTTGAATTGTTCAAGGTACAGCCATGGTTTGCCCTATATGTGAATTTCCCCAAACCTAAGCATTTTTTTATCTGGTCCTTACTAGTCCTGTAGCTAAAAGCATTCTATAGACATTGCCCAAATTATACTCTTAGCTGTAACCTTTGGCCTGATTTCTTTAGCAAATAATGTGGTTGCAGTTTGCCTCAATTATCTTTTTTTCTTAATTTGAATGGAGCTAAAGCTAGGAAAGGTGGTACAACATGTTAGTACCCCAGTGTGCTATGCCATTGAATGGTGGGCTAATATTTAAGTTTCCCCAGTGGTAGATTCCTGGTCATGGGATTCCATTGAAGGAGGAGGAAAGATTTTGAAGGTAAGCCACTGTCGATCTCTGATCGTTTTGTGACCATGTTGAGTGGCAGTGACGTGAACCGAGTATAGATCACATGTTTGACTGAGGGAATGGTGATTGTAATAAGTGGATCTAAAAAGACAAAAAAAAGTAAATTGGGGAGGAAAAGTAATTCTTCACTGCTGTAGGAAGCCAGGCCAAGGGTGTTGGCAGTCTAATTGAAATATGCTGCATTTAACTTTAGGCTACTTTTTTCTTTGTGTCTGCAGTGTGCTGGTATCATTGATGCAGTTTCAGTAATATTGCACTGAAGATGTATTAAATGATTGCTCAACAAATAATATTGGTGTTGAGTACTGAAGTTGCATTTGGAGTGATATCCCTGGTTAACCAGTGAATTTAAAAAAAAATTAAGGGAAAAAGTCCCATGTGCATGATCCACAGTACCTGATGTGTTTGACCTTGCTTTTAAATTTAAATTTAGCTGAGTTTTGAAAAATTCACAAAGTTCCTTTAAAGAAGTGCAGCCAGGCATAACATGGCACACTAGATTTCTGCTCATAACTTCCACAAAACAAATTCAAGTGCTCAACTGAATTAGAAGAACCACTAACCATTTTTTCTTTTAAAAGACTTTTAAATTAAAATTTATAAGTGTTATTTATGTGGGAACTGTTGTTTCAGCCCCGATGGCTAGGGGCCATGTATGACTCCAGTAATTGATTTGGGCGGAAACAATTTAGGCAGTTCAATCCACAGTGTAAATCTCAAATCTCTGACATTGTGTGTCTCTACTGGTCTAGACAAATCATAACTATTCCACCTATTATAGTCCCAGGCATTATCCTTACCATTTATTAATGGCTAGCAGACATAATCTGTAACTACTGTACTCTAGTCAGATGTTACTGGTGTGATGCCTGGATCTGTAAAATATAGCTTTTGGTTAGCAATGGGGCTTAAAGTGGGTGAACGTGAGTTAATTAGTATGTAAAAAAAAGTAATGTTTTTTCGACTGCGCTCCCTGAGGGCTGATTGTGTTCATGCAAGTCAAGTTTAATAAATACCATATTATGTATTTTCGTCTCTGAAATACAGTAATGTTGCCCTGTTTCCACCTCTTGCCTATTTCCAATAGTGAACCCATGAAAAAAAGTTCAACTGGAGGTTTGGTTCAAATACTTTCAGATTAGTTAACACATTATTAACACATGGTGCTACTGCTATTGGAACTTCTATTACATAAATTGCCATTACCCTGCAATGACTGAATGCAGCTGTGTAGTGCTGAGCAGACGTGCATGGAGCTTGTTTCAAGATGAACATTTTAATGATACTATGATGTAGTCTTGTAAGAAGGGAATACATTTTTAGTCATGACACAACAGGTCTCTTCACCCATCACATATGAGTGTCCATGTACGTTAGCTTCCTGCTTTCAAACTGGCATTGCAGCTTGGTGTGTTATCTAAATTTCTGCATCTGAATGTTTAGTGAGCATGTTGTGAAGATGGTTGATTTATGAACAAACATGAAACATTTCTGTTTGCCCCTCTATCATTGCCGGCATGTGAACCAGAGTGATTTCTCATTACTTGTGTTTATGCATTTATCTTCACTTCGTGCCTTTGTTTTGTTTTGGTTCTCATTGGCTTCAAACATCGACTGACAGCAATTACTTGGAGAACTATCTGAGGTAATTTGTATGCTCTGCTTGTGCTCATGACATTCAAGAATGAGATTGTGTTCTGAAGGGTAAACCTCCAGTCTGTTTCAATATTTGTGGAAAATGTTAGCAAATATAATTTCTATTTGAATTATAATAGTTACGTGTTTATGCTAATCCTTCCTGCCAGTGATTAACTTCTTTTCATCCTGACTACTGATGAGTTTATATTTTTGGCACATGGCTAACTCACCTATTGATTAACTGCTTTGTCCTTTCATTGTTCTGTTTTACTTCAAAATGTTCAAAATGGCCTGTAAAGCATATTATTTGGATTCTGGTTTTAGTCAATAATCAAGTGGATTCTAAAATTTTGATTTTTGTGATGTTGAGGACATTGGGTTACTGTTCCAACATGATATACTCAGACCAAAGTCCATATGGATTTAAGCATCTTGGTATTTCAGAAATATGTTGGAAGGTTGGCATGTGGGAAATAAACCCCCACCCCAGGAAAAAAAGAGCGACTAAGATATCTTATGAAGAGGGAGCTCAACACAAGCTTACTCCTTCAGTGCAGCAACTCATCCACCAACCGTGAGCAACACCAACCCCCAAAGAACATTTTTGGCAGTATACAGGGCTACTTCCTATTGTCCCCAATCCTAACTACCGTCAGAATCCAGAGGCATTCAAGCTATCTCACCTCCATCTCCTACCCCCCACCCCACCCCCAACCTACATTTCTCTTTGTGCAAGTAGCCACATGTGGTGGTAGGTTTTTTTTTGCAGGCTCCGTTCATTCAGGGTGTGCAGTGACTTCATTAAAATATCTTTGGCATGTGTACTGTCACTAAAATGTGTGTAATTGTGCACCTAAATATACAATGCCCTCAGTGCACTCATTTAAACAAGTTCTGAACTGTCTACACTTATAATAAAGACTAGGAAATTATAATGTTTGGAGAAGACTGCTGTCTATTATTTGTTTATTCCCCTCCCAACTTGATTTGCATTGTTTTGCAATTATAGCTTTTAGCGCTCTAAAGCATGGCAGTACTATAAAGACAAGTACAATGGTGTCCAGTTAAACTTCTAAGTGCATCAAGTTTCAGTTTGTTTTTTCTCATGTTACTGCTCTTTTAAGACTGTTAAAACCTACCTCTTTGACCAAGCATTTGGTCATCTGTCCTAATATTTCCATGTGTGGCTAGGTGTTATTTTTTTTTTGATAATGCTCCTGCCTTGAGAGATTCTACTATGTTAAAGGCACTATATAAATACAAGTTGTAACTGAGGATGCTCCTTGAACACTGCAGCTCTTGTTTCCAGCCAACAGCAAATGCTGCAGCTAGAGGGAGTTGAATGTTTTTTTAAATTCTCCATTGGTACATTGCATCCAAGCTTGTTGATACAGATTAGGAAATTGCCCATGGTACCTGCAATAACAGGTGACGAGGAAATAATTATTGAAAAACATGTGCTGGAAAATGACCTGATTGCTTCATTGTTTTCCAAATTAATGTAGTTAACTAAAATGCAAACACTGCCCTTTGTTATTTGAACCATATTTAGATGTACCAAATCTTACTTTTGAGTCTCAAATCCTAGCTACCACAGTCCCTCATGATTTGTGTCTAATAGATTATTTGTAGTCCTATAATCCAAGAAATTTTAATGTTGTATTTGCTGAATATTTTCAGTTTTGGCGAGTAATAATTATAATCGCCTTTCTCATCTACAGAAACAGAAGGTGGATTACATTGCAAGATCTCCTGTTCCAATACCTCCTGCTCCTTCACCCCCACCAGCACATATCTCAGCCTCCCCTACATCCTCATTTGCAGGTGGTGTAGTTAAAGGACCTTCTAGGAATGTCAGTCGTCAGAACAGTAGCAGTTCTATTGAAAGCACTGGTGCACGAAAGGATATTCAGAGGGACGGACACGCATTACTCAACCGTAAGTTGAGAAACAGAGTAAAGTTCAGTTCCATCTTCACTCTTTAGTTGAAAAAATAATTCTCATTATATAATCAACCATTTAAAAGTTCCGAAAATGCAAAGTTTAAGAAAAATGAAATGTTTGTTAAACATTACACCATTGACCAGAAAAGCTGATACTATCTGCTAGTGCATTAAGGTACTGCTCCATGAATTAGTTGGTCATAGATCCTTGAGCTTACTTTAGATCAACCCATGTGATTAAGTATTGGATTTAAAAGAAATTTTCATTCATCAAAACATCAAATATCACTTTGAGATCAATCTCAAGCTACACAAAGTTAAAATCATCACAGACCAATAATTTTGTTAATTTAATGTTCTATTGCCTTCCCATGTTACTGTTTAATTAAATTTGTTAAGAGGACTTCGTGTTTGCAGTGAAAATTTCACACCTTTGAATGGCATGATCAAGACAAAATGGTTATTACTTTGATGTTTAGAATTTAAGGTTAAAAGTGCCAGTGTTTTAAGTATGTAGAGTCAAAGTTCCATGCAATTATTGTTTAATCAGCCCTATAATGTTTATTATTCATTCACGGGATGTGGCTGTTGCTGGCAAAGCCAGGATTTGTTGTCCACCCCTAATTGCCCTTAACTAATGGCTTGCTAGGCCATTTCAGAGGGAAGTTAAGAGTCAACCACATTGCTGTGGGTCTGGAGTCACATATAGGCCAGACCAGGTAAGGACAACAGATTTCCTTCCCTTAAGGGCATTAGTGAACTAGATGAGTTTTTACAACAATCTGAAGATTCATGGTCACGATGACTGATACTAGATCTGTATTCCATAATTATTTATTGACTGAATTTAAATTCCCCAGCTGCCATGATGGATTCAAACTTGTGTCTCCGGATCGTTAGTGCTTTGAAGTTGGGTATCAAGGACCTTGTAGCTTTTACGTGCGGTTAGAGTTGAGGCTTCAGCATGCATTTTCAAATATTTTATAATGCTAAATTCTCTGCATCTTTGAACCCTTTACAGCAGTTGTTTGTATTCAGTGGATTTGTTATGGCAATTAGGAAATATCAGCTTCCAGTTGTTGCTGATGTTTAAAATTATGAAGGGGCTTAGTAGGGTAAATGTTATGATGTTTCCACTAGTGGGGAGTCCAAAACTAAGGAAATGCAGGCGAAACTTTACCACAAGAGTAGTTAGAATGTGGAATTCGCTACCACCTGGAGTAGTTGGGTGAATAGCATAGATGCATTTGAGGAGACGCTAGATATACACGAGGGAGAAAGCAATAAAACAAAATGCTGAAGGATTAGATGAATTAGACTGATCGGAGGCTTGTTTCTGTGCTGTAGTGCTATGATCAACAGGACTGCTCCTCCCTACTGCTTTCTGACAACAGATACAAAGATTGCACCTGCATCTTTGTAGTATTTGCATCACTGTCATTTTCCTAGTGTTTTTTGCATCCTGTGTCATCATGAAATGGGTCTTTGGGTACTGAAAGGAGCAGTGATGTGTTTTTTTTTTCTGCTGATGAATAGGGCCATAACTGAGTTAAACTTGTAATGCAGATCTTCAGAACAGTGTTGAAAATCTCTTCAATGTCCAAATACTGGTACTCCATTGCTTATTGAAATTTCATTGTGCAAGGCAGATCAGCAGAAATAAAATGTGCTTGAGAGCAATTATTTTACATTACAATTGTAAACCAGATTTCATTGTCTTGCAATTTTTTAAAGTTAGCATATGCAAAAGTATTAACATCTGCATTGCATCTGGAAGGCGACAGAATCCTATCTAAGGTGTTTTCTGTACAACCTTAACTATAGGGCGAAAATCTCATATGGAAGAAGTACAAGATGAACTGGCACATAGACTTACAATTGGACGTAGTGGCGCACAGAAGAAATTCCAAGTGTTGCGAAGCAACAGTTCTACAGTTGGAATTTCGTATGATTCATCCCCTGAGGAAGTAGCAGAATGGTTACTGTCTAAGGGCTTTAATGCTGTGTAAGTACGCATCAGAATCAAACGCGAATGAAGTACAAAAATGAAACAAAATTAGTGAACTAGTTCATTTGTATAGTACATGCTGCTGCATGTTCATCCTAATTTATGTGTATGAATGGAGAAATGTGTCTATTGAGACAAATAGGATGGGTTGTGTAATGGTACTTGGTAAAGAATCCCAGCAAGCTGTGCACTTTATTGCATTGGCTGGCATAAGAGGGACTCAAAAGGGCTTCTATCGGAGTATTAACAGTAAAAGGGTTGTCAGAGGAGTGGTGGGGCTGATTCGGGACCAAAATAGAGATTTATTGATGAAGACATTGCTGAGATACTAATGGAGGACATTGCATCAGAAAAGGACTTTGTTAATTGAATATCAATTGGGTGTCAATTGTATTCAGGTGAAGGTAAATATTTGGGGACTCATCTGTGTCCTCATAGGCTGAAAGAGGGCTGTGCTGTTGGAGATGCACAGTATGTAATGTGTATTTCTGCAAATAAAAGCCAATAAGTGAATAAAGACATGATTTCAGTGTTAAATCCTTCACTGCCTGGCTATCCTAGTTTTGACAGACTTTTCAAAGCTATGGTAAAAGAGATGGTTGTCGGAATAGTGGAGGTGAAAATAGATAAAGCTGCAGTACTAGAAAGGCTGGGAGTAATTAAAGTGGATACTTAATTACCTGGTTTAGATGGGATGAATCCTAGGTTGCTGAGGGAAGTAAAAGTAGAAATTGTGGCACTGCAAGTCAGAATCTTCCAGTTCTCCTTAGATACAGGGATGGTGCTCGAGAGCTGGAGGATTACAAGTGTTTCAGCCTTGTTCAAAAAAGGGGAGAGGGATAAACCTGGCAATTACAGGCCAGTCAGTTTAACATCTGTGATGGGGAAGCTTTTAGAAATAATCCAGGAGAAGATTAACAGCCACTTGAACAAGTGTAGGTTAATAAAGCAGAGCCAGCATGGATTTGTTACAGGTAAATCATGTTTGACTAAGTTGCTTGAAGAGGATGGATGAGGGCAGTGCTGCTGATGTTGTGTATGTGGACTGTCAAAAGGCATTTGATAAAGTACCACATATTCGGCCTGTTAGTAAAATCCCAGGGAACAAAAGGGGCAGTAGCAGCATAAATATCTAAGGGATAGAAAACAGAATTGTGGTAAGTGGCTGTTTTTCGGGTTGGAGGGTTCAGCACTAGGACCAGTGCTGTTTTTGACGTACATTAATGACTTGGACTCAGGAATACAGGGCACAATTTCAAAATCTGAAGATGACTTGAAACTTGGAAGTGTAGGTTCCAAGTTGAGGAAGATAGTAATAATAGAGGACATAGCTAGGCTATTGGAATGGGTATGAATGGCAGAAAAGTATGAGGTGATGCATTTTGGTAGGAAGAATGAGGAGAGACAATACAAACTAAATGGTACAATTTTAAAGGGGGTGCAAGAAGAGAGAGACCTGGGAGTGTTGTGCACAAATCTTTGAAGGTGCCAGGACATGTTAACAAAGCAGTTAATAAAGCATACAAAATCCTGGGATTTATAAGTAGTGGCTTAGAGTACAAAAGCAAGGAAGTTTATGCTAAACCCCTAGAAAACACTGGTTAGATTCCAGCTGGAGTATTGTGTCCAATTCTGGGTACCATAATTTAGGAAGAATGTGAAGGCTTTGGAGAGGGTATAAAGAAGATTTACTAGAATGGTTCTGGGATGATGGATTATAGTTCCATGGATGGAGTGGTGAAATGGGTGGTTCTTGCAGCAGAGAAGACTAGAAAAGATTTGATAGAGGTGTTTAAAATCTTGAAGGGTTGGATGGAATGATCTGAAGGGTTGATAACGAGCAGGCACAGATTTAAGGTGATTGGCAAAAGAACCAGAAGTGACGTGAGAAATAGCTTATTTACGCAACAAGTGTTTAGAATTTGGAATGTACTGCTTAATAGGTTGACGGAAATAGATAGGCTTCAAAAGGGAACTGGATAAATCTTGAAAGATGGAAAAATTCAGGGATATGGTGAAAGAGGAGGGGTGTGGAACTAACTGGATTGCTCATCAAAAGGGCAGGCACAGTTTTGATGGTTGAATGGCTGCCTTTTGTGATGTATGATTTTATTGCATTAGTTCCATAGAAGCTGGCAAAACATTGTTGTCACACACACACAACAGCTGCATAGTCAGTTTGTGGGTACACTTCACAAACAAAATATCAATTTAATGTGTAGTATTTTAACTGGAAATGATATAATTAAAACGAGTCCCTAGTAATTGAAGAAACTTTACTAATTCCCAATTATAAGCCTCAGTTTCAGAACTATAGCACATGCAGAGGTCAAGAATATTGGTTAGATGATGTCAGTTAACTAGATCTCCACATATTTACTGCATTTCAGACCAAAAGACAACATGTTGTCACATGAAGTATATCGATGCAGTATTTCTGCTCTGTTGCAATCCTCCAGTACTCTTGCACCACATTGTATCAGAGGAGGATTGGAAGATTGTGGCCAGTACCTCCACAATTTCTACCCTTACTTCCTTCAGCAACTTAGGGTGCATTTCATCTGGACCGAGTAATTTATCCACTTCTAAGTACTGCCAGCATTTCTAGTGCTTCCTCTCTATTTTTATATCATCCAGTATCTCAACAATCTCCTCACCATAGTTTTGGCAAAGTCCTCTTGGTAAACATGGATACAAAATACTCATTTAGTACTGCAGCCATGCATTCAGCTTCCACCGATAGATCTCCATTTTGGTCCTTGATCAGCCTCGCTGCTCCACTGATGAGCTTTTTGCTGTTAATGTGCCTATGGAAGATCTTTGGTTTCCCTTTTATGGTACCTGCCAATATTCATCCTACTCCTTTGCATCCACGGAGTTCTGGCTTTGGTTGCCTTCCCTTTTCCCCTTGTGGGGATGTTTCTCGACTGCAACCAAACAAGACTGCCCACTGCTGCATTACAATTCTGTTTTGCAGTCTTTTCTTCTTTGACCTGGGCTTAGAACCCTCTTCAATTCTCTGAAATTTACCCTCCTCCAATTAAACATTTTTATTCTAGATTTCTTTTTGTTCTTCATAACTCATCTAAACCTTATGATGCTATGATTGCTATACCTGAGATGTTCCCCATTGTAACATTCTCCACGTGACCTATTCTAGATGAAGTTTATTGTATAAACTTTTGCTTTCAGTAATAGCTGTACTACAGAGTACAGTGTAACGTTGAATCTATTACAATTATTGGTTTTGAGCTTTTTAAAATATTTAATTTAGTTCCCTTTTGCGCAGTAAATCTGTGAGCACAAGAATTTGTATTGATTTGATGCAATCTTTAGATATCACCAAAATGATCTTTAAATATGAAGATTGCCACAATTACTTTTTCATCTTGTTCTTTCAAAGAAGAACTTGCTACTCTGTCGTTCCCGATCATGTCATTTGTATGTCTCAAAGCACGACCAGCTTTTGATATGCAGTCTCTTGTTTTGCAGGCAAATGTAGCAATTCGTGTTGAGCAAATGAGGTGACTGACTGGTTAATCTGCTTTTGATGAAGGACAGAGTGTTGCCATGAGTACCAGGAAGACTCCCAACTGTTTTTAAAATAGTGTCATAGGGTCTTTTGTATTCACCTGAACAGACAAGATAAGCCCTCGGTTTGGTCTCATCCAAAAGACAACAGCTCTGACAATGCAACACTTCTCAGCATTGCACTGAAGTGTCAGTTTAGGAAACAACATATCATTCCTGTTTAACTTTTTTTTTGTTTTATGTTACAGTACTGTGAACAGTTTGGGAGTACTCTCAGGAGCGCAACTCTTCTCTCTAAACAAGGATGAGCTAAAGACTGTTTGTCCTGAGGATGGTGTTCGGGTTTACAGTCAAGTTACGGTACAGAAGGCTACTTTGGAGGTAATACTTTTCTCTAATACTTTGTTAAACTCTCAACATGGCTACGCTCATGTATCATAACTGTGACTGTTCATATACATTTAAAATGATTATTTGATTTAAATCTTTGTACTATTGATTTGGTTGATCTTCAGAGCCTCCTGGTTTCAGCTGATCACATCCAGCTCTGCATAAGACTGCTCATCTTGTAACAAACTACAGAATCTCAGATGTTCACATGTCACTTTGATACTAAATGCAGATTTAAAGAAGAAATGGTTATTTTTACAATGTAATGTACCAGTTTGTCTGTGTGATACAACAGACTTCCTTCCAGAGCACAGAACCTTTCTTATGTCTCTTTTCTCTTTGCACCAACCCCCATTCAAGTCCTGTTAATCTCCAAGACATTCTGTTCCCAATGCTGCTGAATGTCAGTTACCTTCCCTCCAACCTTTGTGTCTGGGTTTTAAAAAAAAATGGCTATGCACACGGAAGAATGTTTATTAATCAAGGCACTTATTTGCAACTTTCAAGGAAAAATGGACAGTAACAGAATTTAATCTTGCAAAACACAAGTAAACATCTTACTCATCTTGCTCTGCTCTTCCAACTGCACTCCCCTTTTATCTTTTGTCGTGCTTCCCAGCTGGGATTACCATTTCCTCCTTTTCCCCTTCACCACCACAGTGCGATGCCATTGAAATGAGTTGGTGATATCCAATTGTCTCTCCTCTTCAGTACTGACTTTTAGCATTTAGAAAGAAGCAGTTATGAGTTATTGAGACAAGGAAAATGAATCCAAATAGAGAAAAATGCAACAGATTTTTTAAATAAAGAACCGTAGCATGAAATTAATTACAGTATATGACCTGGTTTTTAAAAGTGTGAAAGGGCTGCACCAATTTGATTTTTGGGATAGGAAAGAAGAGAGCAGTGATGATTGGATCTACTTATTACTGTTCAGTTGAAAAGTAGAATAAGTTGCTGTTTACCAGTATTGACAAATTTTGATGCACATTTTTGTATCATCTGTCACCCCTTAAAATATGTTTTAGTGATAGAGCAATGCACAGTGAGAACATCACATGGCAGGAAGAGTAGATCAGAGTGTTTTACTTCTCAGTTAATGTGAGGTTTGTGATCTTACAACAATCTCCAAATGAACATCTAATGCAAGCACTGAATTCCAGTATACTAAGCCCTTCCCCATCATCGAATTCTTGATGCAAAGTCAATAATTCAATCCTTATTTTAAATTTTTATGCTGTATGTGCCACGCCTGGTTAATGCACCAGATTCCTTTTCAGACATTTTGAAGTTAAACCACTTTTGTTTTTGTTCACTTTTTTGATGTTAAACCACTCAGTAAGTGAATAATTACAGTCAAATGACTTTGTTTGACTTTTTAAAACAAAAAAAATCTACTGTTTATATGAATTTTTATCTAACCGTACATCATCTTGGCCTGTTGTGACTATGTCAAAAGGTGATCTTAATGAACTTTCAAAGTAAAAGTGTGATAAAGTGGAGAAATGGTATGTAGAAATCCAGCAGAGAGAAAGGAGTAGGGAGGGCCAGTGGGATGAATGCAACAAACTGTAGAAATACGTGAGAAAGCTTATCCAAGGGGCAGAGAGATCTGGAAAAAAGCATAGCAGTTGAGGTTCAGTGTAACAGTAAAATAAAGCTGTCAATACTATAATAGCAAATGGGTAGCTATAGAAAAGATACAAAGGATGAAGTACTGAGTGGGATGCCTCAGGACTTAGTGTTGAGACCATGATTGTTTTTAATTTACATAAGTTACTTGGATTCAGAAATTCAATGTTTTTACACCTTAGACTTATTGAGAATTTATTCTGTTTAATTGTGCCTGCGGTGAACTGCTTAAAAGCTTACTTCATTTTCTTTGGCTGGATTTTTGTTGGCTTGTTTTGTGGTTTCTTGCTGTCTTCCTATTGCAGGTGCTCTGCTGACTCCATGGGTCCTGACTATCTCTTACTATTCAAGTTTAAGTAACAGTAAGATTATACTTAACTTTCTTGCTTAAATTGGCAGTTTTCAGGAGTCCTTTTTCAGGTCTAAATAGGCTGGATTGATATTAAAAATTAATCGTCATTGTCTGGTTGAACATTTTGTTTAAAGCGAAGGAATAATTCCTAATTTTAAGATGTTACATTGACTACATTTAAAGTTTGAATCTGGTTTTAAATGTTATCTCCTGGGCTTTTTGCTAGGTGTCATTACTTGTATGGTTTTTATATTTAACTGTTTTGAAATGCAGCCTTGATCGGTCAACAAAAAGGAAACCTTAAAACCCTTTGAGCACTTCAGTTATAAAGGAAAAATACTTTTTTAAAAAGTTAATTCTAAGAATACTGCTAAGGAAATGATTTGTGGTGGTATATGTTTCCCAAATTTATCTTCTAATGAGTGGCAAGGGAAACCTGGCAAATAAGTTGTAAATTCTGAGCATTTTCCAGACCAGATCTATCGTTTAAAAACAAGAATCAGTACTCAAAGGGTAATGACTGCCACAGCAATGTATTTGTGTTTGTGTTCCACATTTCTCCGCTCCCCCCCCCAGACAACTTCCTTAAATGCTTAACTTTTCAGTGAAAGTAATTAGGGCAGTATTTTTTTACCTAAGGTAATTTTACTTGTTTGGGAACAAAACAATTGCACTTTTCCTTCCATCGTAGGCAGTTTCATCAGTCGCGCTCAAAAACTGAACCAACATATTGCTGTACTTCAGTGGTCCTCCTGGAGGCCCTCTGTATAAAATTGAACAGTAAATAAGATGCTCACCCAAATATATTACTTCCCCGACACTTTATAAAAACAATCCTAATTCTTATTTTGGTGGCAGGGGAAGGGAAACAAGCTTATATATTTTTTAAACCAGTAAGTTTCGCAACTAACTTCTGAACACTCTCATACCCTTCATTTTCAGATGTGGAAATATTAATACCAGTAGCCATCATCTGCACTGCTACCTTGGGGCAAAAAATATTCCCAGTTTAATGATGGAGAATTGTAATATATTTATAATGGAGCTGTGTAGCTTACATGGTTTGTGTACGGTGTATTGTAGTTTTACAAGAGATGCTAACACTAATTAAATTTTTTAAAAATCCTACTGATCAGGCTCTTGCATTAAGGTCTTTATTCCCAAATGCTTGAAAAGTATTTTGACTTTGAGTGGTTTAGGATGCTGTCACATCATCACCTGTTTTCCTGTTTCTGCACTGCTGTGTTTGTGCCTTTAATTACATTGTAGGTCTTGAATTTAGTTGCAACTCAGACCACAAAGTTCTTTTTAAGCTTCAATCTTTCTGCAGTATTTTATAAAGTCACAGATTACAGTGTATGACATTGTGATTGACCATACCTTCTTCTAAAAACAAATCAAACCTGCTACAGGAAGAATAGTTATGTGACCAAGCTCCTGGAGGATAGTTAAACTTCAGTTGGTGCCTAGTGACTTGTCAGTGTAGCAGTGGGAGATACTGTGAGCCAGTGGATCATTTGCTGCTGTACCAGTTGTAAGAATGGAGGGGAGGTATAGCGTCATAGTTATACAGCACAGAAACGGGCCCTTCGGCCCATCATGTCTGTGCCAGCCATCAAGCACCTATCTATTCTAATCCCATTTCCAGCACTTGGCCCATAGCCTTGTATGCTATGGCATTTCAAGTGCTCATCTAAATACTTATTAAATGTTGAGGGTTTCTGCCTCTACCACCCCTTCAAGCAGTGCATTCCAGATTCCAACCACCCTCTGGGTGAAAAATTTCTTCCTCCAATCCCTTCTAAACCTGCTGCCCCTTACCTTAAATCTGTGCCCCCTGGTTATTGACACCTCCACTAAGGGAAAATGTTTCTTCATATCTACCCTATCTATGCCCCTCATAATTTTGTATACCTCAGTCAGGTCCCCCCTCAGCCTTCTCTGCTCCAAGGAAAACAACCCTAGCCTATCCAGGCTCTCTCAGCTGAAATGCTCCAGCCCAGGCAACATCCTGGTGAATCTCCTTTGCGCCCTCTCCAATGCAGTCACATCCTATTGTTTGGCAACCAGAACTGTACACAGTACTCCAGCTGAGGCCTAACTAGCGTTTTGTACAGCTCCATCATTACCTCGCTGCTTTTATATTCTGTGCCTCAGCTGATAAAGGCAAGTATCCCATATGCCTTCCTAACCACCTTATCTACCTGTGCTGCTGCCTTCAGTGATCTATGGACAAGTACACCAAGGTTGCTCTGACCCTCTGTACTTCCTAGGGTCCTACCATCCATTGTATATTCCCTTGCCTTGTTAGTCCTCCCAAAATGCATCACCTGACACTTCTCAGGATTAAATTCCATTCGCCACTGCTCTGCCCATTTTACCAGCCCATCTTTATCATCCTGTAATCTAAGGCTTTCCTCCTCACTACGACACCACCAATTTTCGTGTCATCTGCGAACGTACTGATCATATTCCCTATATTCACGTCTAAATCATTAATGTACACTCCAAACAGCAAGGGTCCCAGCATCGATCCCTGCGGTACACCACTGGTCACAGGCTTCCAATCGCAAAAACAACCCTCGACCATCACCCTCTGTCTCCTGCCACTAAGCTAATTTTGAATCCAATTTGCCAAATTGCCCTGGAGGCTATGGGCTCTTACCTTCTGAACCAATCTCCCACGTGGGACCTTATCAAAAGCCTTACTGAAGTCCATGTAGACTACAACAAATGCTTTACCCTCATCTACGCATCTAGTCGTCACCTCGAAAAGTTCAATCAAATTTGTTAGACATGATCTCCCCCTGACAAAGTCATGCTGACTATCCTTGATTAATCCCTGCCTCGCTGAATGGAGATTAATCCTGTTCCTCAGAATTTTTTCCAATAATTTCCCAACCACTGAAGTTAGGCTCACCGGCCTGTAATTACCTGGTTTATGCCTGCTACCCTTCTTGAATAATGGTACCACATTCACTGTCCTCTGGCACCTCTCCTGTGGTCAGAGAGGATTTGAGTCAGAGCCCCTGCTATCTCCTCCCTTGCCTCACATAGTAGCCTGGGATACACATCTCATTTGGGCCTAGGGATTTATCCACTTGTGTGCTGAGAATTAGCACTCACCTCTTTGGATGTAGAAATTGTAACTTGCAATCAAACTTATGTTTCATTTAGAGTAATGCAGTAATCAAAGGATGGGGGTGGGTAGGGGTATGGCAACATTGTGGTTATTTTATTGGACTAATAATGCTGAGGGCTGGACTAATGATCTGAAGGTGAGAGTTCAAATCCCAGTTAATTTAATAAATCTGGAATAAAAAGCTAGTATCAATAATGATTACCATGAACCTACCAGATTGTCATTAAAAACTCATCTGGTTCACTAATGTTCTTTAGGGAAGGAAGTCTGCTCTCTGCACCCGGTCTGGCCTATATGTGACTCCAGGCTCTCAGCAATGTGGTTGACAATTAACTATCCTCTGACATGGCCTAGGAAGACACTCTATTGTATAGGGATAGGCAATAAGTGCTGGCCTTGACAGCAACTTCCATATCCTCTGAATGAATAAAAGGAAACCCTGTGCTTTTTGCCAATATTTTCCCCGCAAATCCATTGAATTTGTGGGAAAAGTCCTTGCATGATTGCTATCCTTAGTGATTAGAACAGATGGAAAAAACTTGACATAATTTCCATTGAATGTACAATTGTACATGTACAGTATCTTGACATTGGGATGCCCACACTTGTTAAATGGCTTCAGTGTTTAGTCACCTTTAGTTTGTAGTATTGGTGGATATCTTTTGATTTTATATGACAGATAATTTCAATCTTTAGAATGTGATGTATAAAATTTTGTCATCAAATCTATAACCAGTAGATGGCACTCTGATCACCTACTCCACAAACGTGCTTATTGGAAGCTCCCACTGAAAAGGTCAGGTGGATGGCTATTGTAAGTTAGCTCTTTGGATATGTACAAGCATGCATCAATTTAAATAAGAATTGTAGAATATTGCTGGCCTATTGTGCCTGTGCCATCTCTTTGAAACAGCTGTCCAATTAACAAGCATACCAGTCTTGCATTGCTATGTACAATGTTTAATGCGCATAAGTACAAAATATTATGATGTGCAGTAATTCAGCAGAAAGACTTGGTGGAACTGCTAATTGTGCAGTGTCCATAGAGCTGGCACTGGTATAAAAAAACTTAATAGTCTAGTAAATCTATCTGGAGAACCAGGTTGTTCAGTTTACACTGGGCTAAATTGGGAACTGCTGAGGAAATGTGTTTTAATATGATTTGGTAATTGTAAATTAAAAGGCTGGTTTAAAATGCAAGAAAATGTGAATGTTCAATATATTTATAGGTGTGGAAAGAAATTAATGCATGCATAAGAGGGCATTTAAACACAAGTACTAAATTCAGTCCATTTGAGAACTGAACTTGAGGTTCTCCTGGCCCCTCTTTTCTCTTTCCTCTCAACGCCTCCTTCCCCCACCCCGGCAACTCCCACAACACATTCACAATTCTAAAATGTGTATATTGCTTAATTTCAGGATAAACGTGGGACCTCAGAATTGGAAGAGATCATGAAACGGAGGCAAGAAAAGCTCAGTGCTGCTGGCTGTGACTCTGGAGTAGAATCTTTCGATGAAGGAAACAGCCATTAGTGAAGTGTCATTACCATGAAACTGTTTTTTGATTTTAGGAAGCCACTGAGAGATCATCTGAGTTTTTAGAAATTATGCGCAGAAGACAAAAATTGATGGACCGGTGAAGCCCTCTCTGAAAAGGACAAACTTATTCTGCTGAGTTTTTACTACTGTGGTGTAGTACAGAATTATGTTTAAAAAAAAAATGTGACTCCATTAAAATTAAGCATATTTTTGCAATCACATGCTGATTGTAATCCTCTTTGGTGAATATAATTTAATATTCTGCTCCGTTTAATGAAATGAGACTTAATGCAGTAAACTAGGTTTGTCACGTTCTGTAGTGGAATGATGAAAGGGAATAGGATTGAGTCAGTATTGTCTTAGATCTAAATTCAGAAGATCTAAGATTATTTTGGTAATGAGGCACTAAAATAGGTGGGGTATATTCTGTGACTGGTATTTAATGTAGAAATGTAATTGTCGAAGATGCAATTGATCTAATGAAGTAATTTCTTTATCATATTAAATACGCAATTCTGGTCTTAAAACTTGACCACAAAGTTGTATTAAAAAAAGTTACGATCCCATTGCCCTTGGCATGGGACTTGTTGATTAAGAAGTGCACCACTTATACCCACCTTCCCACTTTCCCCATGTAATGTCATATCTATGTTTCGTACAGACACCAAAAGATTTCACCTGCAAATAGTTTATTTCACTGTTTAAATATTATCTTGCTGTAATTTTATGAAAACTTGCTGAACTGAAAAGAATGTTGTACATTTGAGAACTTAAATCCATTTAGGAGGATTTGATATTGTATTTGTATAGTTTCATGGTGCCTTTTTCCACACAATTCAGCTATAATTCTGAAATAAATAGTATTTGCTGCTACACTTCTTACTGTTCATGTATAATTAGACGCATTGTTCTCCCACAGTGGTGATTGGACAACATTTTTAATGCCTATCTCTGTTGTAATAAATTTGGAGTCCCTTTAGACTGTGGTCAACAGTTTGAAGTTGACTGCATATTAATAGTTGTGATTTTGTTTAAGCTTAAGTGACAGACTTCCTGCAACAGTTTATAAAGTACAATTGAAAGTTATGCCTATTATTGTCCTGTAGATAGAAGGTGTGGCTCATTCCTACTCTCATATGCATCTACACCTGGCTGGTGTCAATCTTGACCTTTATGGAAGCAAAGAAGTACAGAGATATTAATAGATTGTGAGTGGGCAATACTGTGGCAAATGGATTTCAATGTAGACAAATGTGAGGGCATTCGCTTTGGACCTAAAAATTAGAGAACAGGGTAGTTTGTAAATGGTAAAAAGCTGGAAACAGTGGAAGTCCAAAGAGACTTGGTGGCCCAGGTGCAGAAATCTTTAAAGTCTCATTAGATACAGAAAATAGTCAAGGTGGCGAATGGAATATTGGCCTTTATATCTGGAGGACTAGAATACAAGGGATAGAAATCATGCTTCAGCTATTCAAAACCCTGGTTAGACTACACCTGAAGTACTGTGAGCAGTACTGGGCACCACACCTTAGGAAGGATATATTGACCATGGAAGGAGTGGAGCGTAGGTTTACCAGAATTATACCTGAACTCCAAGGGTTAAATTACAATGAGAGATTACACAAACTAGGGTTGTATTTCCTGGAGTTTAGAAGGTTAAAGGGGGATTTTATCAAAGTTTTCAAGATATTTAAGGGAACAGATAGGATAGATAGAAAGGAACTATTTCCATTGGTTACGGAATTAGGATTGGATGCGTAGTTCAAATGTTAGAGCCAGACCTTTCAGGAATGAAATTAGGAAACACTCCTACATGCAAAGGGTGGTAGAAGTTTAGAATTCTCTTCTGCATATGACAATTGATGCTAGATTGATGATTCTAAATCTGTGATAGATACAGCAAAGGCCATGGGCCCTGACAGCATCCTGGCGGTCGTACTGAAGACTTGTGCTCCAGAACTAGCCAAGCTATTCCAGTACAGCTACAACACTGACATCTATACGACAATATAGAAAATAGCCCAGGTATGTCCTGTCCACAAAAATGCAGAACAAATTCAATCCAGTCAATTTCCGCCCCATCAGTCTACTCTCAATCATCAAAGTGATGAAAGGTGGTATTGAAAGGCGCTATCAAGCGACGCTCAGCAATAACCTGCTCACAGATGCTCAGTTTGCATTCTGCCAAGGCCAGTCTGCTCCATAACTCATTATAGCCTTGGTCCAAACATGGACGAAAAAGCTGAATTTCAGAGGTAGTTGAAAGTGACGACTGCCCATGATGTCAAGGCAGCATTTGACCAAGTGTGGCATCAAGGAGCCCTAGCAAAACTGAAGTCAGTGGGAATCGGGGAAAGCTCTCCACTTGTTAGAGCCATACCTAGCACAAAGGATGATTGTGGTTGTTGTAGGCCAATCATCTCAACCCAGGATATCGCTGCAGGAGTTCCTCAGGGTTGTGTCCTTGGTCCAACTATCTTCAGCTGTTTCATCAATGACATTATCTCCAACATAAGGTCAGAAGTGGTGATGTTTGCTGATTATTACACAGCATTCGGTACCATTCATAACTCCTGAGATACAGAAGCAGTCTGTGCGTATATGCAGCAAGACCTGGACAGCATTCAGGCTTGGGTTAATAAGTGGCAAGTAACATTTGTACCATACAGGTGCCAGACAATGACAATCTCCAACAAGAGAGAATTTAACCATCTCCCCTTGACATTCAACGGCATTACCATTGCAGAATACCCCGCCATCAACATCCTGGGGCTTGCCATTGACTGGACTAGCCATATAAATACTGTGGTTACAAGATCAGGTCAGAGGTTAGGAGTTCTGCAGCAAGTAACTCACCAAGGCTGCTTCCACATCCTGTTCCAAACCTGTGGCCTCTACCATCTAGAAGAACAGGCACAGCAGACACATAGGAACACCACTATCTGCGAGATCCTCTCCAAGTCTCACCATCCTGACATGAAACTATATTGCGGTTCCTTCACTGTTACTGGGTAAAAATCCTGGGACTCCCTCCCTAACAGTGCTGAGAGTGTATCTACGCCACATGGACTGCAGCAATTTAAAAAGGTGGCTCACCACCACCTTCTTGAGGGAAATTAGTTATAGGCAATAAATACTGGCCTTGCCCGTGCCACCACTTCTTTACAAAGCTTTTTTCCATTTGATGCTCTCACCATGTTCTCCATTACATTTAGAGCTCGATTCAAATACCCTGGAGTCCAGAAACCATCTGGAATCCCAGCAACTAAAAAAAGATAGTACCATTAGATAATAAAAAGAGATATGAGGAAAAGGTGTGTATATGGAGTTAAGTTGAAGATCAGCGATGATGTAATTGAATGACAGGACAAGCTCGAGGGCTTAAATGGCCTACTCCTGTTACTTTGTTTCTAGAATGACCCAAACCATCTGGGATATACCCCAAAAATCGGAACTGCGGAGAAATCCATCCAATCATAGACATGGCAAGTTCTGTGTTCAGATACAGGCCTTAGGCCTGCCTTAGCACAATCATTTTCTGTGCTTTGCTTTCATGGTTGATGAAGCAACCCAGAACCTTGAGGACAAGAGTTCTAATTGTAAGTAAAACCTAGATTTTAAAATATATTTTCCTAAATCTAACGAGAAATAAATCTAAAGTAATGAACCTATAGACTAGAAACGTTAATATTAAACAGCAATCGTGCAAAGTTTTAAACTGAAAAATAGTAAAAGGGAATTATATTAGATTGTATTTCAACAAATTACAAAAGTTCACATATTCCCACAGACATAGGAGATATGAGATAAAGCTGTAGACAGCTCTAAGTCTCACTCTTCTTCCCTCTTCTAGCAATAATTAGTTTTAACAATAGCAAAGCCGCTAGTGATATGGCACCTGCTAGAAGTCAGTAGACAATCCGAAGCAGTGAGTTTTTTCAGAATAATAGCTTCAGAGAAATATTTTAACTCTTGCAATGCCTAATCCCTCAAAATGCCCTCATGAGTCCATATTCATAAAGTGTGTCCTACACTAATCCTTTTTCTCCATCTCTATCTTTGTGTTTCACTCTCTGCCTGGCTTGCATTTTATTGTCTGCATTTTCTTTTGTCTGACTTGTCCTCCTTTATTTCCTACTGTTATAAGTTTTGTTCTATCTGTTACCTCTTTATGCCTTTTACATTTGACTTTACTGAATTATTGGGATGGAATTGCAATTGAAGCACTGAGTTGGTTGCCCCAAAGCTCAGTATTAAGGCTACTAGTTTCTAATTTCACCGACTAGTTCCCCGATCTTATCTTGAAGTTGGGGGTGGGGTGCGTGTGCAATTTTATGGTCAGGAAACCCAGAAAGACAGGTTTCCCTGAGGCACTGCCATTTTATGTCTGTTTCTTGTTCTATCTGTAGCCAGTGAGATTGAGAGCCTGGCTGGCTGTCTGGTAGGTAGGCCTTTGCCAGACTGCAAACGGAGCAGAGTGAAGAGGAGGAAGGAAAGGTATCTGGGAGGATTGGAGGCCACAGGAGAGACCGGAGGTTGAGATTAGGAAGATTGGGGTCTGCAGCAGAAGGGAGATTGGAAGGGTCAGGGTGGAGTGAAGCAGGTAAACTGGATCCAGGTGGTAAGTGGAAAAACACAACTTTTGGATCCAGCAATCCTTGCCTCCCTTCAGCTGTTGCGTTTCCGAAGGCCTGGGAAACCTGGCCAGCCAGAGTTAAATTTAATATGTTGATTAGTACTGATGGATGCAGCCTCATTATAATATGAAAGTGACCAACCCACTTCCTCGCCTATTCAAGAAATCGAGCTGTATTTTCTGTTCTTCGTTACCTTTAGTCTTATTGGAACATACTTGTTTATGTTTTTACTGACTGCTGTTATATACAACCAATTATGTGGATGTTTACTTAGCTTGCCTCCTCTGTCTGGGTTAGTTACCCATCCTGTCTTGCCTCTCAACTGCAATTGGGCGAGTTGGGGTCCCATTTCAGATTTTTAAACATTTTTACATCATACCTGACCCAAACCCACAAGTTTTTTTGGGGGGGTGGGGGTGGGCTTAAATGTTCCCTCCACCCCCCACCAGGGATTCACAAACTCTGTAAATTGATCAAATTTGCAGATGATTCCAAACCCAGGAGCTGCAGCTCTTAAAGAACAATTGGTACAAAATACACATCTGGGCAGAACAATGGCAGCTGAAATTCAAGTCATACGCAAAAGGAGGAAAAACAGGTGACCTGCATACTCAATGAAAGCTAAGAATGAAGCTGAAAAAGATCAAGGCATCTTGGGTTAGGTTCTCAACATGGCCAACTATTACAGAGCAGTAATCAACAAAGTCAATAGATTGTTGAACTATATGGTGAAACTGGAATATAAATCAGAGGAAGTCATGATAAAACTGCAGTAGAAATAATACAAAAGCAAAATACTGTGGATGCTGGAAATTTGAAATAAAAACAATAACAACTTATATTTATATAGCACTTTTAATTTAACGACTTCCCAAAGCACTTCAGAGGAGCATGATAAAGCAAAATATGACAGAGCTACATAAGGAAATATTGGGGATGATGGCCAAAAGCTTTGTCAAAGAGTTCGGTTTTAAGGACTGTCTAAAAGAAGGAAAGCGAGGTAGGGAGGGAACACCAGAGGTTAGTGACGAGGCAACTGAAAGCATAGTTACCAAAGGTGGAGTGATTAAAGTTGGGGATGCTCAAGAAGCCAGATTTAGATAGAATACTGGAAACTTGGGGTCAGGCAGTATCTGTGGAGAGAGAAACAGAATTAACGTTTCAGATCAATGAGCTTGCTGTTTTGTGATGAAAGGTCATTGACCTGAAATGTTAACTCTCTTTTTCTCTCTCTCTAGATGCTGCGTGACGTCCTGAGTATTTCCAGTATATTCTGTTTTTGTGTGCAGTTCTCTAGACGATGTTTACTGTGAACTTTGCCAGCGGTTAACTAGACATTTAGGTGTTGGAAGCAGCCATAAAAGGGATATGAGATTGATCCCCAGTGTTCGGGGTCTGAGGAATGCCTGGATAGACGTGGGCCAGAATTTTTCCTTCGCTGGACAGGAGCCGTTTACTGACTGAAAAGTCGGTGGCGAATCCCCCTCTGCCTGGCCTGGGGATCCGGCCTGCATTTTGCGGTCCATAGGCCTCGAATTGGTCTGAGGCGGGACTTCCACCTCATTGAGGCAGCAAGTTCTGTCTAATGAAGCTGCCGGCCAATCAGCGGGCCAGCAGCTCTTAGTCCCAGCAGCGCCACCCGGAGCGATGGCCACTGCTGGGACTGCAACCCAGCCATCGGAAAGATGTCCAGGAGCCCCGGAATGAAGGTAAGATATTGGTGCCTCGCTGGAGGTGATCAGTCGGACCCTGGTGAGGCAAGGTGGCCGATTGGGAGGGACAGAGGGTGTGTTGGGGGTAGTTGGGGCAGCGGGGGCGGCCCTCCATCAGGCACAGGGTGCTTGATCATGAGGCCCTCACCACCCGAGGCCATCAGATAGCCACCAGCTTTTGTCAGGTGGCTTCTCTTGGGCCTGGGCCACCCAACCAGCCAGGGGTAAAATCCCTGTGGTGATAGGCGGAGGCCCTTAAGTGGCCATTACGTGGCCACTTAAAAGTCTTGATTGGCCTTGGGTGGGCGGGCCCTGTCACCTTCCTGCCCTTTGGGAGGAGGGTAAAATTCTGGTCTTGAGCTCTGCAGTTTGAAAAGGAGGCATCTGAGAGATTATCTTAGAGATATATAAGATAGTTCACAGAATGGAAAGGTACATTTTGACTATTATTTAATGCTGTCCCAGATTGAGTAGTGGAGATGAAAACCCTAGAATTAGTTATCAGATCTGTTTGGATAATGGGCAACCACCTCTGTGGGTCAAGTTCACGTCGGCATTTTCCATCACCATTGGAATCAATTACAAAGGTGAGGCTCGCAACGTATTGAGCGCACTATTTCCATCAATTCAATAAACTTCACTTCGTTGTAATGCATTTACCTTAATTACTTAATTCTCTCTCCTGGTTTGAAAGCTCCGCTGATTCAGGCAACATTATTTATTTGTCTTTTATCTTTGCATTGTGAACTGTTCACATGGCATGTAGGAGCTGAGTACCGCAGTGTAGTCAGGCACAGTTCTTTTTTAATATCAAGAGCATTGTGAAAAAGTAGTTGAGCAATGGGATCTACTCAATTTTGGGGCTCATGTTTTATTGTCCTGATTGTCGTCTTTATGTTGATGACTGTTGATGTTGCTGGAAAATTATGCCATGATGCAATTTTGGGCAAGGTAATAGAGATTGATACTATCTTTATTCTGCACTTCTCAAATCTGCAATTTTTTTATTCGTTCAAGGGATGTGGGCTTCGCTGGCTAGGCCAGCATTTATTGCCCATCCCTAATTGCTCTTGAGAAGGTGGTGGTGAGCTGCCTTCGTGAACTGCTGCAGTCCATGTGCAGTAGGTACACCAACAGTGCTGGAAGGAAGGGAGTTCCAGGATTTTGACCCAGCGACAGTGAAGGAACGGTGATAGAGTTCCAAGTCGGGATGGTGTGTGGCTTGGAGGGGAACTTGCAGGTGATGGTGTTCCCATGTATCTGCTGCCCTTGTCCTTCTAGGTGAAAGAGGTCGCGGGTTTGGAAGGTGCTGTCCAAGGGGCCTTAGTGCGTTGCTGCAGTGCATCTTGTAGGTGGTACACACTGCTGCCACTGTGCGCCGGTGGTGGAGGGAGTGAATGTTTGTGGTTGGGATGCCAATGAAGCGGGCTGCTTTGTCCTGGATGGTGTCGAGCTGCTTGAGTGTTGTTGGAGCTACACCCATCCAGGCAAGTGGCGAGTATTCCATCACACTCCTGACATCTGCTTTGTAGATGGTGGACAGGCTTTGGGGAGTCAGGAGGTGAGTTACTCGCCAAAGAATTCCTAGCCTCGAACTTGCTTTTGCAGCCACGGTATTTATATGGCTACTTCAGTTCAGTTTCTGGTCAATTGTAACTCCCAGGAGGTTGATAGTGGGTGATTCAGTGATTGTAATGTCATTGAATGTCATGGGGAGATGGTTAGATTCTCTCTTGTTGGCGATGGTCATTGCCTGGCACTTGTGTGGCACGAATGTTACTTGCCACTTATCAGCCCAAGCCTGGATATTGTCCAGGTCTTGCTGCATTTCTACACAGACTACTTTAGTATTTGAGGAATTGCGAATGGTGCTGAACATTGTGCAATCATCAGCAAACATCCCGACTTCTGACCTTATGATGGAGGGAAGGTCTTTGATGAATCAGCTGAAGATGGTTGGGCCAAGGACACCACCCTGTGGAACTCCTGCAGTGATGTCCTGGAGCTGAGATGATTGACCTCCAACAACCACAACCATCTTCCTTTGCGCCACGTACGAATCTAACCAGCAGAGAGTTTTCACCCTGATTTCCATTGACTCCAGCTTTGTTAGGGCTCCGTGATGCTATACTCGGTCAAATGTGCCTTGATGTCAAGGGCAGTCACTCTCTCCTCCCCTCTTGAGTTCAGCTCTTTTGTCCATGTTTGAACCAAGGATTTAATGAGGTCAGGAGCTGAGTGGCCCTGGCAGAACCCGAACTGAGCGTCACTGAGCAGATTATTGCTAAGCAAGTGCCACTTGATAGCACAATCGACAACACTTACATCACTTTACTGATGATCAAGAGTAGACTGATGGGGTGGTAATTGGCCGGGTTGGATTTGTCCTGCTTTTTGTGTACTGGACATACCCGGGCAATTTTCCACATTGCTGAAACAAAAACAAGAAATGCTGGATTCAGTCAGCAGGTCTGGCAGCATCTGTGGAAAGAGAAGCAGAGTTAACGTTTCGGGTCAGTGACCCTTCTTCGGAACTGACAAATATTAGAAAAGTCACAGATTATAAACAAGTGAGGTGGGGGTTGGGCAAGAGATAACAAAGGAGAAGGTGCAGATTGGACCAGGCCACATAGCTGACCAAAAGGTCACGGAGAAAAGGCAAACAATATGTTAATGGTGTGTTGAAAGACAAAGCATTAGTACAGATTAGGTGTGAATATACTGAATATTGAACAGCAGCAAGTGCAAACCTGAAGAAAAACAACCTGAAAAAAACTGGGTAAGCAAACTGAACAAACTAAGATGAAACGAAATAAATGCAAAAAAAGATTGTAAAAAATGTAAAAAGGAATGTAAAAAAATAAAGGAAGAAAAAATGACTAAAAATGAAAGTAAAGTGGGGGGCTGTCATGCTCTGAAATTATTGAACTCAATGTTCAGTCCGGCAGGCTGTAGTGTGCCTAATCGGTAGATGAGATGCTGTTCCTCGAGCTTGCGTTGATGTTCACTGGAACACTGCAGCAATCCCAGGACAGAGATGTGAGCATGAGAGCAGGGGGGAGTGTTGAAATGGAAAGCAACCGGAAGCTCAGGGTCCTGCTTGCGGACTGAGCGGAGAGGTTCCGCAAAGCGATCACCCAATCTGCGCTTGGTCTCCCCAATGTAGAGGAGACCACACTGTGAGCAGCGAATACAGTATACTACATTGAAAGAAGTACAAGTAAATCGCTGCTTCACCTGAAAGGAGTGTTTGGGGCCTGGGATAGTGAGGAGAGAGGAGGTAAATGGGCAGGTATTACACCTCCTGCGATTGCAAGGGAAGGTGCCCTGGGACGGGGATGAGGTGGTGGGGGTAATGGAGGAGTGGACCAGGGTGTCGCGGAGGGAACGATCCCTTCGGAATGCTGACAGGGGAAGGGAGGGGAAGATGCGACTGGTAGTGGCATCACGCTGGAGGTGGCGAAAATGGCGGAGGATGATCCTTTGGATATGGAGGCTGGTGGGATGAAAAGTGAGGACAAGGGGAACCCTGTCACGGTTCTGGGAGGGAGGGGAAGGGGTGAGGGTAGAGGTGCGGGGAATGGGTCGGACACGGTTGAGGGCCCTGTCAACCACAGTGGGGGGAAATCCTCGGTTGAGGAAAAAGGAGGTCATATCAGAAGCACCGTCATGGAAGGTAGCATCATCAGAGCAGATGCGTCGGAGACGGAGAAACTGGGAGAATGGAATGGAGTCCTTACAGGAGGTAGGGTGTGAAGAAGTGTAGTCGAGGTAGCTGTGGGAGTCAGAAATTGCTTCCAATTTCCACCCTTCTCTCACCTTTACATGGTCCATCTCTGACACTTCCCTTCCCTTCCTCGACTTCTCTGTCTCCATCTCTGGGGATAGGTTGTCTACTAATATCCATTATAAGCCCACTGACTCCCACAGCTACCTCGACTACACTTCTTCACACCCTACCTCCTGTAAGGACTCCATTCCATTCTCCCAGTTTCTCCGTCTCCGACGCATCTGCTCTGATGATGCTACCTTCCATGACGGTGCTTCTGATATGACCTCCTTTTTCCTCAACCGAGGATTTCCCCCCACTGTGGTTGACAGGGCCCTCAACCGTGTCCGACCCATTCCCCGCATCTCTACCCTTCCCCTCCCTCCCAGAACCGTGACAGGGTTCCCCTTGTCCTCACTTTTCATCCCACCAGCCTCCATATCCAAAGGATCATCCTCCGCCATTTTCGCCACCTCCAGCGTGATGCCACTACCAGTCGCATCTTCCCCTCCCTTCCCCTGTCAGCATTCCGAAGGGATCGTTCCCTCCGCGACACCCTGGTCCACTCCTCCATTACCCCCACCACCTCGTCCCCGTCCCAGGGCACCTTCCCTTGCAATCGCAGGAGGTGTAATACCTGCCCATTTACCTCCTCTCTCCTCACTATCCCAGGCCCCAAACACTCCTTTCAGGTGAAGCAGCGATTTACTTGTACTTCTTTCAATGTAGTATACTGTATTCGCTGCTCACAGTGTGGTCTCCTCTACATTGGGGAGACCAAGCGCAGATTGGGTGACCGCTTTGCGGAACATCTCCGCTCAGTCCGCAAGCAGGACCCTGAGCTTCCGGTTGCTTGCCATTTCAACACTCCCCCCTGCTCTCATGCTCACATCTCTGTCCTGGGATTGCTGCAGTGTTCCAGTGAACATCAACGCAAGCTCGAGGAACAGCATCTCATCTACCGATTAGGCACACTACAGCCTGCCGGACTGAACATTGAGTTCAATAATTTCAGAGCATGACAGCCCCCCACTTTACTTTCATTTTTAGTCATTTTTAGTTATTTTTTCTTCCTTTTTTTTGCATTCCTTTTTACATTTTTTACAATCTTTTTTTGCATTTATTTCATTTCATCTTAGTTTGTTCAGTTTGCTTACCCACTGTTTTTTTCAGGTTGTTTTTCTTCAGGTTTGCACTTGCTGATGTTCAATATTCAGTATATTCACACCTAATCTGTACTAATGCTTTGTCTTTCAACACACCATTAACATATTGTTTGCCTTTGCTCCGTGACCTTTTGGTCAGCTATGTGGCCTGGTCCAATCTGCACCTTCTCCTTTGTTATCTCTTGCCCAACCCCCACCTCACTTGTTTATAATCTGTGACTTTTCTAATATTTGTCAGTTCTGAAGAAGGGTCACTGACCCGAAACGTTAACTCTGCTTCTCTTTCCACAGATGCTGCCAGACCTGCTGAGTGAATCCAGCATTTCTGATTTTTGTTTCAGATTTCCAGCATCCGCAGTATTTTGCTTTTATTTCCACATTGCTGTGTAGGTGCCAGTGTTGTAGCTGTACTGGAACAGCTTGGCTAGGGGCGCGGCTAGTTCTGGAGCACAAGTCTTCAGTATTGTTGCTGGAATGTTGTCAGGGCCCATAGCCTTTGCAGTATCCAGTGCCCTCAATCATTTCTTGATATCATGTGGAGTGAATCGAATTGGCTGAATGGCATCTGTGATGCTGGGGACTTCAGGAGGAGGCTGAGATGGATCATCCACTCGGCACTTCTGGCTGAAGATTGTTGCAAATGCTTCAGCCTTATCTTTTGCACTGATGTGCTGGGCTCCGCCATCCTTGAGGATGGGGATATTTGTGGAGCCACCTCCTCCAGTTAGTTTAATTGTCCACCACCATTCACGACTGGATGTGCCAGGACTGCAGAGCTTAGATCTGATCCATACGTACTCCTGCTCCTAATCTGAATGTTCGTATGTATTTTGAAACATAGAAAATAGGAGCAGGAGTAGGCCATTCGGCCCTTTGAGCCTGCTCCGCCATTCATTATGATCATGGCTGATCATCTAACTCAGAAACCTGTTCCCGCTTTCGCCCCATACCCTTTGATCCCTTTTGCCCCAAGAGCTATATCTAACTCCTTCTTGAAAACACACAATGTTTTGGCCTCAACTGTTTTCTATGGTAGTGAATTCCACAGGCTCACCACTCTCTGGATGAAGAAATTTCTCCTCATCTCCGTCCTGAAAGGGTTACCCCGTATCCTTAGACTATTACCCCTGGTTCTGGACTTCCCCACCATCAGTAACATCCTTCCTGCATCTACCCTGTCAAATCCTGTTCAAATTTTATAGGTTTCTATGAGGTCCCCCCTCACTCGTCTGAACTCCAGCAAATATAATCCTAACCAACTCAATCTCTCCTCATATGTCAGTCCCGCGATCCCAGGAATCAGTCTGGTAAACCTTTGCTGCACTCCCTCTATAGCAAGAACATCCTTCCTCAGATAAGGAGACCAAAACTGCACACAATATTCCAGGTGTGGCCTCACCAAGGCCCTGTATAATTGCAGCAAGACTTCCCTGTTCCTGTACTCGAATCTTCTCACTATAAAGGCCAACATACCATTTGCCTTTTTTACCACCTGTTGCCACCTGCATGCTTACCTTCTGGTATACGAGAACCCAGGTCTCGTTGCATAGTCTCCTCTCTCAGTTTATAGCCGTTCAGATAATCTGCCTTCCTGTTTTTGCTACCAAAGTGGGTAATCTCACACTTATTCACATTATACTCCATCTGCCATGCATTTGCCCACTCACTCAACTTGTCCAAATCACCCTGAAGCCTCTCTGCATCCTCCTCACAACTCACCCTCCCACTCAGTTTTGTGTCATCTGCAAATTTGGAGATATTACATTTAGTTCCCTCATCTAAATCATTAATGTATATTGTGAATAGCTGGGGTCCTAGCACCGATCCCTGCGGTACCCCACGGGTTACTGCCTGCCAATCAAAAAAAGACCCATTTATTCCTACTCTTTGTTTCCAATCAGCCGACCAATTTTCTATCTGTCCACAATACACTACCCCCAATCACATGCGCTTTAATTTTACACGTTAATCTCTTATGTGGGACTTTGTCGAAAGCCTTCTGAAAGTCCAAATAAACCACATCCACTGGCTCCCCCTCATCAACTCTACTAGTTACATCCTCGAAGAATTCTAGTAAATTTGTCAAGCATGATTTCCCTTTCGTAAATCCATGCTGACTCTGTCCAATTCTACCACTGTTCTCCAAATGCTCTTCGATAAAATCTTTGATAATGGACTCTAGAATTTTCCCCACTACCAACGTCAGGCAGACTGGTCTATAATTCCCTGTTTTTTCTCTACCTCCCTTTTTAAATAGTGGGGTAACATTAGCAACCCTCCAATCTGTAGGAACTGTTCCAGAGTCTATAGAATCTTGGAAGAAGTCTAGTGCTGCTCCTGCACTCTTCATTAAACCAGGGTTGATCTCTCGGCTTGATGGTAATGGTAAAGTGGGGCATATGCCAGGCCATGAGGTTACAAATTGTTGAGTACAATTCTGCTGCTGCTGATGGTCCACAACGCCTCATGGATGCCCTGTTTTGTATTGCTAGATCTGTTTGAAATCTATCCCATTTAGCACGGTGGTAGTGCCACACAACACGATGGAGGGTATCCTCAATGTGAAGACGGGACTTCGTTTCCACAAGGACTGTGCGGTGGTCACTCCTACCAATACTGTCATGGACAAATGCATCTGCAGCAGGCAGATTGGTGAGGACGAGGTCAAGCATGTTTTTCCCTCTTCTTGTTTCCTTCACCGACTGCTGCAGACCCAGTCTAGCAGCTATGTCCTTTAGGACTTGGCCAGCTCAGTCAGTAGTGGTGCTACTGAGCCACTCTTGGTGATGGACATTGAAGTCCCCCACCCAGAGTACATTCTGCACCACCCTTGCCACCCTCAGTGCTTCCTCCAAGTGGTGTTCAACATGGAGAAGCACTGATTGATCAGCTGAGTGGGGGGGTGGGGGGCGGTAGGTGGTAATCAGCAGGAGATTTCCTTGCCCATGTTTGACCTGATGCCATGAGACTTCATGGTGTCTGGAGGTGATGTTGAGGACTCCCAGGGCAACTCTGTCCCAACTGTATACCACTGTGCTGCCACCTCTGCTAGGGATGGCGATTGCGGTGTCTGTGATATTGTAAGGTATGATTCAATGAGTATGACTATGTCAGGCTGTTGCTTGACGAGTCTGTGGGACAGCTCTCCCAACTTTGGTACAAGCCCCCAAATGTTAGTAAGTGGGACTTTGCAGGGTCGACAGGGCTGGGTTTGTCATTGTCCTTTCTGGTGCCTAGGTCAATGCCGGGTGGTCGGTCTGGTTTCGTTCCTTATAGACTTTGTAGTGGTTTGATACAACTGAGTGGCTTGCTAGGCCATTTCAGAGGGCAACCACATTTCTGTGGGTCTGGAGTCACATGTAGACCAGACCAGGTAAGGACAGCAGATTTCCTTCCCTAAAGGACATTAGTGAACCAGATGGCTTTTTACAACAATCGACAATGGTTTCATGGCCATCATTAGACTAGCCTTTCAATTCCAGATTTATTAATTGAATTCAAATTCCACCTTCTGCTGTGGTGGGATTCAAACCCATGTCCCCAGCAATACCCTGGGCTACTAGTCCAGTGACAATACCACTACACCACTGCCTCCCTTCACCATCCACCATTTATGGTGAGCAAATCATGTTAACAGAAATACAACCATCATAATCAGTGGGGAATGTTTATGGGAGAGATATGACCTGGGAATGGTAGTAATGGTTTCAAGGGTTGATGAAATTGCTCGGAGCACAAAAATTATTTTCTTTGAATTTTGACTATTGACTGTAAAATATAAATATACCTGATCATATGACTGGTTTCAGCATCAATGGTTGAAGATGATAGGGTTCATCCTCCCACTTTGCTTCTTTCCACTGTACTGATTTTTATATATTGTTATGACTAGGTGAGAAAGGGGTCTAGGGGTTCCCTCTCAGCCTTTGCCTGGTTTGACCGTAACAGGGTTTAATTTTTAAAAACACTGTTTTTAGCTCCCCCTCAGTGAATCCTTGTTCACTGCTCTCCAATTGTAAGGCAAAAAAAATCAACCAGATAGGTTTTCTTAAACTTACACCTTTCTTGTTTAAATCTATTAACCTTAAAAGTCTAATTGGGTTAAAACGACTACGAATATATGATGCGACCACGCTAGTATGCATACGCAATAAACACTCATGCAGATAGAGACCGAAAAGGAGCAAGAATAAAGGGGAGAAGTTTGAAGCAATAGCTGGAGGTCATTTACTGTCCTTTGAGTTCGATGTAGAGTGTTTGATTGCAGTTAAATCTTGTTGTTTTGTTGAGCCCAGTGCACACTTTCAAACTTGTTTTGATGTAAGAGTCTTCTTTCTTGAAGTTTAAGTGGCTTCAGTGGATTTGGAAATTCATGAGAGAGAGAGGGCCAGGGAGAGAGACCTTCCTTCTCTCTTCTCTTCAAAGCAGTCTCTGACTTCAAACTGTCCTGTGAACACAACTGAAAAACCCTGGGCCAGCAGGTTAGTCATGTGAGTAGATTTTTTTTTAAGCAAACTCTCCTGCGTTTTTGTGGATTCCTTTCTTCGCAGCAGACACCCGCAGTGTGTGGTGGTGGAGGTGGTGGGGAATGTCATGCCAGCTTGTTCCACATTCAATGTCTGGTGATCAAAATCCAATTGGTTTAATTGGATCAGGGAGCAGTACCATTGTGTTTTCCTAGGCAACTGTCTCTTAGAATGCAAATTTTTCCTGCCACTGCTGATCTTTTCAGTCCAGCAACAGTTTAAAATTACTGTTTCATATGACAAAAGTAATATGCCTCATTTGTGGCAGGTGGGGGTCTTCATGACAATATATATATATATATATATATATATATATATGTAACTGCTTATTTTTCCAGCAATATGTGGAAGGTTTCCTGCCAGTAACCTCTTCTCCCCATGCATGATGTTGTTGTTTTTGTGGAATTTTAAAGATTTACGTTGATTCAGGAGGATGCACTTCCCTATTTACTCAGTCTAAATCCATTTTATTCAAGGATATCATTATGGAGTTGGTGTCTTTACAAGCGAACAACCTATTGCATTCTTCATCTCAAGTTTGAAAATCCACTTCTCATGCAAGTTTTGCAGTGTTAAATTGTAATTTTCTCCAAATTCAGTTGTGTAATTGGGCAATCGTGAAATGGCTGTTAACTTGAGCTGTTTGTTATTCTGTGGACGTAATTTTCAATTTGATTCAAGTTGTGTTCCTTGTGTTATCTTGCCCCTGATTGATGCATCTACCTTCCAAAACTTAATAGCGTACTTTAGGTGCAAGTGAAGGTTTGAGATTTGACTTAGTGAGATATTACCTCTTCCACAAGATGTAATGATGCTTATTTGAAACTGACCTAACCCTAACTGTGGTCAAAATAGGTATATGTTTAGCTATGAAATTGCTCCAGAACATGCTGTATTTGTATAAATTTTCTCCTGTCTACCACAATTTGGAATGTTCCACTCTTAATGTTTCAATAGATTTCAGTTCCCTGTCTCTCAGATGTTTAGAACTCTCAACTTCTTTCTTACAAGTCCCCAAAATAAGTAAGTACTTCACTGTACCTTTTCCTTTAACCTTATTCCACTGTGTGAAAAACTTTGTACTTAAATTTATTTGTAGATGAAAAGATGGTCTGAGACAAAATGCAAATGTACATATTCTTTACTGTATAGACACATAGTGACAGGACTAAGCAATCCAGCCCCTCAAGCCTGTTCCACCATTCAGTTAGATTGTGGCTGATCTGTATCTTAAAGCCATTTACCCTTATTGGTTCCATATCCGTTAATATCTTAGCCTAACAAAAAGCTATTTATTTTAGTTTTGAAGTTCTCATTTGACCTAGCCTCAACATCTTTTTGGGGCAGACCATTCCAGATTTCCATTACCCATTGTGTGATATGTGAAGAAGTGTTTCCTAACAGGACTGCAGAACAGCTCAGCTCTAATTTTTGTTATGCCATCTTATTCTGGACTCTTCATCAGAGGAAATAGTTTCTCTATCCTATCAAATATTTCAATCATCTTAAACATATCACCTTTTAACCTTCTATACTCAAGGGAATACAAGCCTAGGCAATAATGTAACCTGTCCTCATAACTGGACATTCTTAGCCTGTTGGCATTCTGGTGAATCTTCACTGCACCCGCCTCAAATCCAATATATTCTGCCTTAGACGACGTGCTCTGATTGAACACAGTATTCCAGATTTGGTCTAACCAGAGCTTTATACAATTGTATCGTAACTTCCATCACTTTGTATTTCAGTCCCTTTGAGATGATGGTTGACATCCCATTAGCCTTTTTAACTATTTTTTGTACTTGTCCACTAGTTTTTAATGATTTCCTTAGATGGGCCCCTAAATCTTTCAGCTCCTTCACGGTGCCTAACTTCTCACCATTTAGGAAACATTCTGATCTATCTTGGGGCCAGAGTGGATGACCTCGTACTTCCGCACATTGAAATCCATCTCTCTCAGTTCTGCCTATTCACTTAATCTATCAATGTCCTTTTGCAACTTTCTGTTTTCATTTACACTACTTACTGTGCCATCTGACTTAGTGTCGTTAGCAAACATGGCTCTCAATTCTTTCATCTGAGTCATTTATAAATATAGTGAAAAGCTGAGTCCAAGTATAGGTCACTGGGGAACATCACCAGCCACATCCTGCAAATTTGGAGTACATATCTGTCATGCCCAGTTCCTATTCATAACTTTAAACATGGACAGTATTCAGCATATCATCTTCTGGAACTGAACTTTTCTTTTTAAAAAAAAAAGTGAACCACAGTGGGCATTAAAAGTGCTGCATAAGATGGCTGCTGAGGGCCAAGTAATGACCATGGATGGAGTGCCTACCCGGAATGGGCATAGCAAGATGAAACCCTTTGTGGAATTCACACCTCCTATTGTTTGTGGTCTTACCCAAAATTCAATATCTTTGGACTCCTAGACTCACTGGGCTGAATTTTATCAGCGTGCCGAGCTCCACGGCAGTGTGTTGTGAAGTCGGTGGCCTTCCGCCACTGAAGTGCCGCAGAGCCCATGTGATATTTTGTGTGGGGGCTCATTTAAATGGAGGGGTGGAGCGCCCCCCCCCAGATGTCGTAGAGGGAGCGGCTGCCACGTTCCTGGCAACGGCATCCTGAGTTACCGCGCAGGTGCCGACACCATTTTTAAAGGGCTTCAAGTCCTTAGATGAAATTGTAACATTTAAAGGGGAATTTGAGCACATTTGTTAAAATTTTATTGAAACCTGGTGGCCCTTTCAACTTCACCCCTCCATGTCTGTTTTAGGGCCACCTACCCTGAATAAACTCTATTGCCGGCGCGAACTTCCCCACCCGCCCAACCTCATCACTTGTGCCCTTCAACCCATTCCCACCATGCCCACAGCCAATAAAAAGTGTTTTCCCCGTTCCCCCACTCCTCCCGCCCTGATAAACATATGCCTCCCCCCTCCCCCCTCGGAATTCCAATGGAGTTGTGGTTGGTTGGCCGTAAAGTCGGCGTATGATAGCCGGCAGCGGCAGGTAAGTTCATTTGCATTTTAATTTATCTGATTTCAATATTTTAATGAAGGCCCCGCCACCAAGCAGCGGGCCGGGGGGGGCCACACCGAGGCCTCACCACTGCCGCTAATATCCGGTGGGGCCTTCTCGGCGTTGGGAGTCGTGGCAGGCTGCTCCCACTCGCATTTTATGGGCTTCCCCGCCACGACCCATGGAGTCGAGGGGCTGATAAAATTCAGTCCACTGTCTCCGAGCTCGAAACTTAACAAGGAGAGCTGTAAGAAAACAGTTACATAATAAGTAGAGGTGAATGGCTACCACAATTGAACTTCAATCATTCTGGATGGACAATAGAAGTATTGATCAGGTGATCACATGACTGAAACTAAACACATAATGGATCTTATTACTCCAACTATCAGGGAGAAACTGGTCAGTTGGCAAACAACAATTGCAGAGAAAGCAGACAAGGTATTACCATAGTGTCTTAAAAGAGCTGGAGGCTGTAACATCTTACATTCTCCAAGCCTGTTCCTTTTCAAGTCCACCAGCACGGAAAACTGACCTCCTGGTAATGCGACTACAGGCAACTAACTTCGTGACCTGCTGAAATTCCACCTCTTTGAGAGAATCCTTCAACGACTTTGAGATACGACTCTGGCTATCGAATTCACCGAACTGCATTTCAGGAGTGAAAATGCCTTCTTCACTTTTCCCTTTTCCCCAAGTTGAGCCAAACCGTGACTTACGAACTAGTCCTTTGTAATTGGTAAAAATGTACAATGCTTTTTAATGGCTTTCTTTCTCGAGTGTATGTGTAAGAGTGGTGAGTGAGTGATGTAGCATTAGACTTTTGGGATGAACATGTGAATAAAAATAATCCTCTTTATTTAAACCCAAGGAAAGAGGACTGCTGGTTATTCAAATTGGCCACACACTCAGAAGTTAAGAAACACACAAATCTTCCTTGTCAAAAACACACTAATTTTGGACAGTAAAGGGAAGGGAACTGGGGTTTTAGTTCTCTCTCCATTCTGTCCATAACTATATCCATTATCCCTACTGTCTCCTATCTCTAATCTATTCCCTACCATTGTCAAGGTGTGGAAAGGGAATATAGACTCAATGGAAAGACCAACGAGTTTTAATAAGTAATGCCTGAAAGTGTGAACGCAGGCAGGTGAAGTCAAAACAAAGGCAATTTGGTTTATAAATAGGAACATAGAGTACAAGAGTCAAGTAGTAATATATTTATACTAAAGATTGATTAGATCACAGAAAACTGTGCACAGTTTTGCATGCCCCATTATAGATTGAACATTAAATTGAAGCACATAGATAATGCCAGGGATGGAAAATGATCATTATGACTATTTCTGTTGAGACAGAGAAGATTTAATGGAGATTTTTAAAGTTGTGAAAAGTTTTGATGGAGTGAATGAGGAAAGACAATTTCCTCTGTTTGGGGAATTGGTGATGAGGGGTCATTGGTGAGAGGTTAGGAGAAACCTCTTTACACGGGAGCATAGAATGCTGCACTAGGAGTAGTTAAAGCAGAGATTGTTGCATCATTTAAGGGAAAATATTTGAAGCAGATGGACTCACAAGGGGGAGAAGGGCAAGGCGCTTATTTCTGGGCTGCATTAGCACTGAGTGGCATAGACATAATCTCCTCCTGTGGTGTGAAGTTTCATGATGCTATAGCTCCAAATTCAGAATTAGATGTTTTGAAAATTTGGAATTACTATGAGGTATTGTATTACATGGATAAAATCTGATGAAGATCATTACACCAATACAAATCCAAATTGCAATGCAGAACTTTTCTGGCTGCCAAAGGCATAAGGATTTTTATTAACTCCCAATAACTTGAATTGGTCATGTGTCAGATAAAAAATACAAATAAAAAAGATCACAAGACAGTGCGAATTAATGATTTATCGTCACTGAGAGGTTTTCTTATAATGGTGCATTCCAAGTACTGGTACAATTCAAAGCTGAAAAATCTACACTACAGCAAGCCACCAAAAAAAAATAAATTAGAGAAACTGTATAATACAAAGATTTCAGGTACAAATATGATTTCTTACGAATGGTACAAAAGTGACAAACAGCCGAACACATGCTGCACCTTTCCATGAATCTGCATTTAAGCCCAGCAAATTGGACATGTCATGTTGCTTTTGGTCTCGTTGTTCAGGCTAAAACCAGAAATGCGCCATTACACAAACAGGTCATGGGTATGTGGATGTGAATGAATTATTCTCTTCTACCTCACTGAAAACACAACACTTCAAAAATGAAAATTTGTGTTGGCAAGGCATTATATAATATAGTAATTTAAACAAAAAATGTGCAATATCTAGTTATTACACTTCAGGGTTAATTTGCAGTTCTTGGCGAGCTATTCCTAAAATGTATTTTTTAGATATCTTGCTTCTTAACCCCGATGGTTTAAGGCTAGTGATTTGCTATAGTGTACCATCCTATGATTTTTGTAATATACTGTGACAAGTGTGATTTTACTTAGAAGTTCCTCTTTTTTCTAATAACTTTTTAAAAAAATGCTGCTGTTCAATTATGCCTTTTAAAATGGTGCAAATTCAAGTCCTTAAATCAGCTGGTATCCCGCTAATTAATGGAGCTCCACAACTGATCCCAACCATTGACATAACTATTTTAACAGGTCTGGTTTGAGAAAGCAGGTTTGCTTTCTGCTGCAGGAATGTGGTTCAACAGCAATCAGCTGAATCTGTCCTGTGTGATTTTTATTTTTGGGGTAAATTTCCTGTGACAAATCACTAGCTAAACCTATAGCATTTTTGCTCCTTTTGGACAAATATAAAATACTTTGCATGATTTAAATCTATTCAAGTAGTTATGAGTTTTTTTTTACCTCATCCTTTAATAATATTCCGAGCTCTAATTTTATGTGCGTTGGTTATGTGATGTTTTTATTCCTTTTAGAACCAGGAAAATTTGGCAGTCAAAAAAGCAAAGTGTGTAAATGTTGGGGGAAAAAAAATTATAATTATATCTGCAAAATGAAACTGTAAATTTTACCTCATCTGCAACACAACAAAAACTGTCAAGACACATCAATGCATTACACAACATCAACAATAATCAATAGTATGTGTATTATTGAGGAATATTTTTCAGATCTGCAGTGCCAGGTAAATCCTCTATTCACCTATCTCCAATGCAAATGTTCTTTGTTATTGCATAAATGCAATAATTTTTTAAACATTATCCCCATGAACTCCTCAGTCACTTCACAGTTTTTAACATTTAGTTTAAAGTGTGGTTTTTTTTGGCTTGTATAAAGAAAGCTGTAAGATTCCAGGAAAGCAGACTTTTGGTGAAAGATTATCTTTGTAAAATGGTGCGTTAACTGAACACGAGAAATGGAAAGCAATACACTTGATTCTTTCTTCCTTATGCAGTTGTTGCTTGTACCTACTTAAAACTTTCCAATGAATTTGGTCCCACACTGAATTTTCACTGGTGGAAACAGTCCAAAGACACTACAGGTACTTTAAGGCATTGTTCCAGAGCATTTGTTTTTCGCATTTTCTTTTATCTCGCCGTTGCTAGTACTGATCTTCTGTGGTCAGAGCCAAGCATTGGATACCTGAAGCTTGGGATCAGAAAGACAGTGGAAATTACACAATACAGGAGGGAGAAAATGATGTAGTAGTAAGTAATGTAAACTTTAACCTTACGCAGTCAAATTTTATTTCAGCGGTAATATCAAAAAGAATTGCATCAAATTTGTTGTTGACTAGCAGTGACCTACCTGATTTCAAGTGCAATATGGAAGGAACTTACTGGAATTTGCTCTTAGTCACATACTG
Organism: Heterodontus francisci; assembly: GCF_036365525.1. Lineage (NCBI taxonomy): Eukaryota > Metazoa > Chordata > Chondrichthyes > Heterodontiformes > Heterodontidae > Heterodontus > Heterodontus francisci. The sequence goes on from NC_090397.1 coordinate 21,431,020, forward strand.
CAGGTGAGTTAAGCTTTGCTTGTTACGGCGCATAGTATGGAGTTCTGGGAGCTATGTGTAACGATTAAATCCATAGTTCCATTAATTTACATAGATTTCAGATTGCTTACACAAAAAATGCTGACGTTCAGATTTCGGATTTATCCACCAGTGAGGCAACAGCACTAAAGACAGACCTTTCCAAACATTCGAGCCCACAAGATTCAAACAGGACAATCCAGAAAATAGCAGTTCATAGCATTGACTTACTGGGGCTTGGGTTGGGGGGGTGGGGGGGGTGGTGGGGAAGGTGTGGTCTTAGATTTGACATCTATTGTGTGCTGTGAATTTACCAAGCAAGCACTGTAATGTTATATAACAAACAATTCTTACTCTGCAGGCCTCATAGGTGGGATGGTCTAGAATTTTCATATATCACATCACTGTTACTGTACTGTTGCTTTCTCTTTGTCCACATCAGCTGCACACACCGGTGTATGAAAATGTATTGCTCCTGGGTGAAACACAACACAGAGTTAGATCACCACAACCAACTGCAGAGAGCTAGCATAGATAGGCAGAGCAATACAGGCCCCACTTCATTTTGGGGTTTGTAAATAGTTAAAAAGTGAACCAAATTGATTTAGTTAAGAGGAAAATTTCAAGTTTGCTATTATTTACCTGAGGCTTATTTATATATTCCAGTACATATTCTCGTTTCTGTGATTTTGGGAACAGCTAAGATAATTTCATGCTTTCTTTGTGCTTATCACAGTTGCTATATCCTGTTATTGTCACTGTCTGCTCTGCAACTTTGTCTGCTGAAGTACTGCACAATTAAGACAAATTTATGTGTTTTTATATATATGTTGTCATGCAGGCCCCCACTTGCCAAGAATGAGGCACATTAATTTTGCCACATGGACATTAAATTTCAAACTGTTGCTGGGAAGAAAAGGCCTATTACAAGGGATTGCCAAGCCCCGAGCTGGAGGACATTTTTGCATATTACAGACACTGCTTGGAACAAAGGAGCTATTCCCTGACCCACCCAATGTACAAAGCCAGTTACACAATAATCAGTAACAGAACATTTAAAAATATACCAAGAGCAGTACATGACAGTTATCACATCACTTCATTGAAGGAAAATCCATGATCAAGGCTGCAGATTTTTCTATTTTTATGGACACTGGAGGTTAGATTCAAATAAAATATTTTATAATTACTCTCATGACAATTAAATTTCTTGCCTGTTGAGACATGTAGCTACACTGCTAGAGTAGAATATTACTGCGGTCTGCTTTCCTCTGTAAAACTCCATCCATACACATCGAGGACGTACCTCTGTCTGCACCATTGATGTCCTGTAAGTACGCATTTCAGCCACTAGGCTCAGAATATCAACATACTCGTGCTCGTGGATGTGCTGCATAAGGCGGTCAAGAGCTATAAAGGTTCCTGTTCTTCCCACACCAGCACTAAACACGTCAAACGAACATTAGTTAAATCACATTATTTTAAACTAAGAGCTCTAACCTTGATGCAGGTCTTGATTGATCGAAGAGTTACTACATTAAGGCTATAAAAGAAATTCTATACTCATTACAGCAAATGGCTATATAATGAAATTGCATGCATTTCTTGAACTTGCATTGCTCAGCATGGAACATTCCATAATTTGTTTTGTCTGTTTAGGAAGGATGTCAAAGCCTTGGAGAGGGTGAAGAGGAGATTTATCAGATTGGTACCCTGGTGTGGAGTGATTAGAGTAGCTGGGATTGTTCTACTCAGAGCAGAGAATGGTAAGGGGGAATTTGATATGCTGTTTTGATAGAGTAGATGCAAAGAAACTGTTTCCAGTGGTAGGAGGCTCAGAAACCAGATAACACAGATTTAAAATAATTGGCAAAAAATCTAGAGGAGAAAATGAGTTTTTTTTTAAAACTGTAGCCAGTCACTGTGATCTGGAAGCATTGCCTGGAAGGGCAGTGGAAGCAGATTCAATAGTAACTTTCAAAAGGGAATTAAATATATACTTGAAAAGAAGAAATGTCCTGGGGTATGGAGATAGAGTAAGGGAATGGGGCTAATTGGAAAGCTCTTTGAAAGAACCGGCACAGATGCAATGTGCCAAATGGCCTCTTTCTGTGCTGTATGCTTCTATATGGTAAATGTGGGTACTAAAAACTACCATGGAAATTCAGTATCGTTCCCAATTTTTTTTTTATTTGTTCATGCGATGTGGGCATCACTGGAAAGACCAACATTTATTGCCCATCCTTGATTTCCTGAGAAAGTGGTGGTGAGCCACTTTCTTGAACCAGTGCTGTTAGGTAGGGAGTTCCAAGATTTTGACCCAGTGACAGTGAAGGAACAGTGATGTAGTTCCAAGTCAGGATGGTGTGTGGCTTGAAGGGGAACTTGCAGATGGTGCTGTTCCCAAGCATCTGGTACTCTTGTCTTTCTAGGTGGCAGAGATCGCGGGTTTGGATGATGCTGTCAAACAACCCTTGGCGAGATACTGCAGTACATCGTGCAGATGTAAAATTAAACCTGTTAAAATAATTGTCTGATCCTATAAGCACTGATTAAAACATTCTACCACAAAATGTAATTTAAACAAATCTTTCCTACACTGAGTTGTATAAAAATGGACTCCAGGAGGGAGGATCTATGAAATGTATAAATTTATTGAATATATTGAATTTTGAACATTCACATTTTCCTGTAATGTACTGGGTTTTTCATAATTTGAGTAGATTTTGAGTTTCCCTTTCAAGCCTATGGACCTTCATTTTATGGCAGAGTACAGAAATTTGATTGGGGTTGTTCCATATATCTATTTTATGTCTCCATTTAAGAAGGTCTAAGAGGGAATATTTAAATTGGATTCACTTGCATAACTTTAGGCACTCAATTAATTTCTCTACCCTGCACTACTACTGACAGCATGACAGAGGTGCAGGAGAGATGAAGTCTGAGTAGGTCATCTTGGCTGTCCTTCTAAACCAGCACCAGTATAGAAATGGTAAGGACCTGGGAATAGGACCAGAGACTGTGTGTGATAGGGGAAGAAAATAAAAATAATTTTTGATTTGGAGCAGTCAAGGACTTCAGAAAGTGAATTTCTTTTACTTAAGTTATGAACCAGTTAAAGAATTCACTCACCTATCTAACTTTTCACCTTTTAGTATTTTAAGTATATGAATGGCTCCGCAAATATATTTTTCCTTTTTGATACTGCATATGTTTGTAAGTAATATTCAGGAATGAAAGCTCATCTTACGTAAAACTACTGCAGTTTTTTTTGTATAATGATGGGTTGGATTAGAAAAGCTTTGCTTTTTTAAATATGCAGTTGTTAGGACTGCAGAAGCAGAATCCAGAACAACTTTTAAAAAGGAAGTGTAAAAATATATGAAAAAGAACAATTTAAAAGGATATGAAGAACAGACAGGGCAGTAAGATTAAATGCGTATTACTTTCAGAAAGCTGACACTGACACTATGGGCTGAATTATCTTCTATCAGTGAGGAAAAAAAGGAAATTTGCATTTTTGTGTCTTTCACATCCTCTTGGATGTCTCAATCTGCTGCACAGCCAATGATATTACTTTTGACTTGCAGTCTTTGTTACTGTATAGACAAACAGGGTTATTAATTTACATGCAACAAAGTCCTGCAGATAGCAAATGAATGGCCTGTTAATCTGATTTTGTGATATTGGTTGAGGAATGAATGTTGGCCAGGATACCAGGAGAACTCCCTGCTCTTCTTCGAACAGTATCATGGCATTTATTTTGCCCACCTGAATAGTTTAATACATCTCAAGACCTCCTACAATGCAGCCAATCTGCATTGAACAAAAAAACATGCCTGAGTTGATCCAAATAAGTATGAATTGTGATTGTATGTTTATTAAAATACAGTTTGAGCCCACATCATTTATTTTCTCCTCCTTGGATTTTAAGGAAAGAAAGCCCAAGAAAAAAGAAACTGAAAGAGATTTGGAACTGTTGCGAGCAGCAGATTAGAATGGTAGTAATGCATTACCACATCTGAATTTTAAATATATTTCTTCTACTTAATCAGGACTGAAGACTTACTTAAGCGCAGGTCAATTAGATCACATTTTATTACAATACTGAATATTTAAAATAGACTCACCTGCAGTGCACAACTATCGGGCCGGGTCTCTCCACTGTCTGCTGCCTGACCAACTGTACAAACTGCAGAATGTTCTCTGCTGTGTTAGCAGTAGGGACACCATGATCAGGCCATGCTACATAATTGTAGTGAATCACCCTCTGAACTTCATCAGCCTGCACAAAGGACACACTTGAGAAGAACCATTACATCAAACTGCATGAATTAAATCTAAGCAGGATAAATTATGCTCAAAATGAAATTCCACCACCCTGTAATCACTTCCAATTGTTTTTTTTAACGTAACGTTTCAGATGAACGGATGGAAAATCACAGGCTGCGTGCCTGCGATCTTTGGTCATGCATTCCCTGGGAGCACTGCTCCTTGCTGGGAGAATGGAATCAGACCTGCTACCCAGCACAGGAGAGAGCTGAATTTGGGAATTCAGTTAATGTAACAATTTTATAATGCAAAATGTACAATAAGCATTTTGCAGCATGCCACTAACAGTGCTCAAGAAATCAGAGGGAACAAGCAACCAGTGTAGATTTGGAAACATAAAATGTGTTTCTTTGAATTCTTTGAAGTAACTAAATTAACAGGACAAGGTCAGTGACTATTATGTACTTGGATTTTGAAAAGGCATTTGATCATGTTCTCATGCGAGGCTTTAAGATTAATAGAGAAAGTATAATGAGTACGTTGTAATCAGTGTAAGCAAAAAATCGTCTCCTAACCTGCAACAGATAGCAATAGTTTATACACCTATTTTCAGGTCATCTGATCTACCTATGTTTAGTTTGGACATCTGATCAACAACCAATCCAGTTGAAAGAGCTGGCTCTGATATAACTGAAAACAACTACCACCATAGCCTGTCATTGGAGAGACTCCACGTCAATGGAGAGCCTCAAAGGGGTAAGTGGTCACTGGACTAAATTGATATCCCCTAGCAGATAAGTTCTCCAATTAAAACAAAATGCAGACAAAGGAGTAAAATTAAACTTTATAATGATTTCAGACCCATGACATTGATGGATAATTACTTATGAAAATAGGTCTTGCAATATATAGCAACAATAACTGAAAAAGCCTCTGGGGCAGTGCCAAAGAGTTTCACAAGGGCCATTCTGGGTCTCTGCTATTCACATTGGACAGACACAGCATGAAGGAGGGGACATTCAGTGATAGCAATTTGCTTCTAACACAAAGCTTTGTGGCCTCTGTAGTATAGGAAGACAACATGCAAAAGGTTTCAGAAGCTGTACCAATGACCAGCTAACAGTAATTTCCCTTTTTTCATGGAGGAGTTGATACTTGCTGGAGTATGGCACTGAAAGACACCAGCTGCCTCCCTAATCCAAGGACACGGAGGTGAATCAAATGCCCTGTTACTGTCCTAGCTGACCTGAGCTAACACGGCACAGACCAGATTTCAAAAGGTGGAACCTTGGCTTTGATCCTGTCTTGACAATCTCCCGTGAAGGAGGAAAATAACCACTTTTCTAAACAAGTAACCCGTCACCATCTCCTTGACATTGGCAGAAGAAAGATTTGCAAGAAAACTGATACTAATAGCTTACATAGCTGACATTGAATTCCCTGATGATCCATTCAGACTGATGTGACTCCTCCGACTGATCGGACTGCTCTGATTCAAAGACCATTTCAACAGTGACGTCTCCATAACCAACAGGCTGTTCATTAAAAGGCCAATAATGGTCACATTTTACCTGCAAAAAAATCAATTACTAATGTCATTTTTCAGTAAACATAATTAATGTACTTGCCAAAATGGTATGGTAACCTTTATTGCAAAAGGGTTGGAGTAAGGAAGTCTTTCACAACTATTTAGTGCATTGGTGAGGTCACACCTGGAGTATCATGTACAGTTTCAGTCTCCTTACATAAGGTAGGACATACTTGCCTTCGAGGGGTTCAACAAAGTTTCATTAGTTTGATTCCAGGGACAAGAGGGCTGTCCTATGAGGAGAGACTGAGGAAAATGGGCCTATATACTCTGGAGTTTGGGAGAGGTGATCTCATTGAAATGTATAAAATTCTTAGAGGGCTTTACAGGGCAGATACTGGGAGGTTGTTTCCCCCGGTTGGAAATTCTAGAACTAGGGACAATTTAGGATTGGGACAAGGAGAGACTTTTTCACTCAACGAGTTGTGAATCTTTGGGATTCACGACCTCAGAGGGCTGTGGATGCTCAGTTGAGAGTGTATGCAAGACTGAGATCAATAAATTTTTGGCCACTAAGGGTATCAAGGGATATGGGATTGGGTGGGAAAGTGGAATTGATGTAGAAGTTCTGCCACGATCTTGCTGAATGGTAGAGCAGGCTTCAGGTGCCCTATGGCCTACTCCTGCTTCTATTTGTGTTCTTATGATTGCTGGTTTGTGAGTTGTCATAAGTCTATCATGTGTATTCTTTACAAATATTTAATCGCTGTTAATTTTATGTCGTAATATTTGTGACCTGCATCAATAGTCTGCACCCATTGCATATCCACACAAATCTGCAGCCAGGTTCAGAAAACCTGAGTTTTTTGCTACTGCATTACCACTGAATAGATTTAGTAAGAGGATAGGTCAGGGGAGTGATCTGGGGCTGGAGGACATGCTGGAGAGAGAGGGCCACATGAAATCATGGAGGGATTTAAAGATGACAATTTTAAATTTAAGGCATTGGGGGACAGGGAACCAACATAGGACAGCAAGGACTAGAGTGATGGGTGAGCAACAGTTAGTGCGCGATAGGATATAGACAGCAGAGCCTCTACTCAGTAACCGCCTGTGCAGGATGATCAGGAAGTTAATCTTCCAGCACATGTGGATGATGTAACTAGCTGGTACATGGGATAGATAGTGTGATCTGTATACGCTATATACTGTTATATAGACAAGGTAACATGCAACTTTTCTAATGAAAACTCGACAGCAATTATAATGGCTAGGGTGATCATGATTGTAAGAGCAGACCATCAAAACTTTTCTTTTTGTTTGTGTATTCAACAGGCACTTACCCGTCTCCTCTCAGTGCACTGTGTAAGCATAACAATGATGCATGATTTCTGCTGCATTATCATCTTCCAAAAATCGTTTCTTGTCTCTGCCAAGGGTCCTTGAGTTGCAATGTACTCACGTGCAGAGTTAAACCCCTGTGGAAAGGGAATTACATTCATCCTCTCTGCTCCAAGAACTGTGGGTGACATTGCTAAAGAACAATGTCAGGAAACAATACCTGTTCCATTAATCCTGTAACACTGACTGTGCAACGTTAACCATCCTCCACAACCTCCACACACCCCCACCCCATTTAGCAGCACTTTCCATTCTCCATACTTTAATTCAGCCCTTTTGTTGCCCATCTGAAATGCACCTATTTCTCCTGGTTACACATCGTCAACTGTCAGACAGAATCTTTTATACTCAGCATGGCTAAATTAAAAATAGCCCCTTACCACAAACTTTTTGGAATACTTGTTCTTCCATTTTAAAACACACCCTCTAAGATCCTGGGAATCCTGTTGGCTTAGCAAGTTTACTCATCAAGTAGCTGAGTCACACTGACCAAAGGTTGCGTCTCAATTCTGTGTTGAATTAGTTAAAGGCAGCCTAGACAGTAGAGGTATCGCACTTGGCCACAGTGCTATGGATTGTCAAAGGGAAAAATCGGCCATCATTTCCACTCCTGATCACTATCCTGCCATCCCTGCTGGACATGAATGTGTGGTTTTTGGGTGAGAATAGGATTACATTTGGTGTGATGTGCACATTGTTAAATAGCCTTCTAACACTTGTGGGGGTTCACATGTGGAATATGGCTACTGGATTGTACCTGACAGTCATGGAACCCTATCCCAGCAAAGTGAAAACACCTTCACATAAGGAAGAGCAGCAGGAGAAGAAATTTAAAGAAAGACAAACAAATCTAATAGTCACTAAGATCTAAACATTTATGCTCAAGTGGCAAATGGCCATTTTAAAAATTACAGTTAAATTCTGAAACCAATACCAGTTTCTCCCCAGACCAAGGTATTGACCAGGTAACTTGACAGGAACAACAGACCAATCAGAAAATCTATATTATAGCATGCATCCATTTACAGGTCAATTTGGAGAGGCAAGGACTATTCAGATAATTTGAATGTGATTGCATATTAATTCCAATGTTTTACTGCATTGGAACTGATAAAGAACAATTAAATAATTTATATACACCAAGCATGTTGTCAGGCCAAGTCAGCATTGAGTTAAATAGCATCTACTGCATTAGTGGGAGATGGCCAGCTGGAGGTAGATTTGTTTGTAGCTGCTGCAAAAATGATGAGATGGTGTCAAGCCACTGTCTGGTACTTCTAGCTTTACAAAACCATCAGTGTTGCACTGCTTCTAATGGGGGGAGGGTATTAGTTGTCATATCAGTGACCCGTTGATGAAACAATTTCATTATAACTATAAATCCGCTGAACCTGAATGAAAAGAGCTATTAAAGACTTCCTGGGCGCCACCAATTACTTACGGGGACGTAGTTAGCATTGATGTAATCTGAACCCTCTTCATTGTGCAGAGAAATTAATTTCACTTGGCTGAAATCATCTGTGGAGACAATGGCATCAACATGAAGACATTGCAAGCCCCTAATATGTTGAGTCGATAATATCTTCAGTGTCTCAAGCTTAGTTGAAAGGAAAGTACACCCTTTAAGTGTATTCTGGCATTTATCTGAATGAATTATGCAGTTGGTGGGATACTGACAAATAATCTCAATGCCAACACACAGGTATTTGTTGAAGTGCAAATGTGCAGATTTGGACCACAGAAGCTGGGCACTCGTTTACATAATGAATGATTAACTTTTCTTGTTTCTTTTACTAAGTACAAAGGAACACTTTTTCGGCAGCTGGTGTCATGTCCACGTCAAGTAAAACACAGCCTTCTGGCTGCACTGCTGTGTTGTTTTCAATACTGAGTAATCTATAGTCAAGGTCAGGTGCTCTGGATAGATGATCCTTTAGAACATAGGAATACACAGAACTGGAAAATAGAGTTTTGGTCCTTCTGGTTAGCCCCAGAAACAGAATGTACATTCACCATCCTGTTATACCTGATCTGTCCATTCACTGTCCCTGTTATCTCTGATCTCGCCTCTCATTGTCCTCTATATCTGAATTGTCCATTTGATGTCCCTGTTATATCCGATCTGTCCATTTGCAATCCCTCTTTTCATCCAACATCTACTACTTACATTAATGGCACTATTTGGATATAATAAAAAGTCCCAAGGTGCTTCATATGAGCATTCTAAAGCAAAATTTGACATTGAACCACATAAGGACATATTAGGGCAGATGGTCAAAGAGGTAGGTTTTAAGGAGTGTCTTAAAGGAGGTAGAAAGGTGGAGACGTTTAGGGAAAGAGTTCCAGAGCTTAGGGCCTGGGCCACTGAAGGCACGGCTACCAATGGTGCAGTAATTAAAATCGGGCGTGCTCAAAAGGCCAGAATTGGATGAGTGTGGATATGTTGGAGTGTTATGGGGCTGGAGGAGATTACCGAGAAATGGACAGGAGAGGCTATGGAAGGATTTGAAAACATGTACGAGAATTTTAAAATTAAGGCGTTGCTTAACCGGGAGCCAATATCGGTCAGTGAGGACGGGGTGATGGGTGAACAGGTCTCACCACCAATTAGGACATGGACAGCAGAGTTTTTCATGACCTTGAATATATGGAGCATAGAATAAGGGAGGCTAGCCAGGAGTGCATTGCAATAGTCAAATCCACAGGTAACAACGGCATGAATAAGGGTTTCAGCAGCAGATGAGCTGAGTCAGGAGCGGAGGCAGGCAATGTTACGAAGGTGGAAACAGACAGTCTTAGTGATGGTGTGAATATGTGGTAAGAAGCTCAACTCCGAGTCAAATTATGACACTGAGGTTGTAACCAGTCTGGTTCAGCCTTAGACAGTTGCCAGGGAAAGAGATGAAGTCAGTGGCTAGGGAACGGAGTTGTAGTGGAAACAGAAGACAATGGGTTCTCAGTATTTAATTGGAGGAAATTTCTGTTCAACCAGTACTAGATGTAGAACAAGAAATCTGATAATTTAGAGGCAGTGGTAGGGTTGAGAGAGATGGTGGTGAGGTAGAGCTGGGTGTCGTCAGCGTACATATGGAAGCTCACGCTGTGTTTCTGATTGATGTCATTGAGGGGCAGAATGCAGGTGAGAAATTGGAGGAGGTCTAGGTCAGATCCTTAGGGGAAACCAGAGGTAACAGTGCAGGAGGAGGAAGTGAAGCCATTGCCGGTGATTCTCTGGCTACGATTAAATAGATAAGAATGGAACCAGGCAAGTGCAGTCCCCCCTCAGCTGGACAACAGTGGAGAGGCATTGTGTGATCAACTGTGTCAAAGGCTGCACACAGGTCGAGAAGGATGAAGGGGGATAGTTTATCTTCCTCACAGTTACATAGGATGCCATTTGTGACTGATAAGAGCAGTTTCGGTACTGTGGCAGGGGCAGAAACCTGATTGGAGGGATTCAAACATGGGGAATTCTGAGAAAGATGGGCATGGATTGAAGAAGTGACAACATGTTCAAGGACTTCGGAGAGGAAAGGGAGGTTGCAGATGGAGCAGTAGTTTGCAGTACAGAGGGGTCAAGTGTTTTTTTGAGGAGAGGTGTTCAGACGGCAGATTTGAAGGAGGGAAGGAAAAATGAAGAGTAAGAATCATTAACAATATCAGTTAACATGGGAGCCTAAAAAGGGAAGTTGGGTGGTCAGCAGTTTAGTGAGAATAGGGTTGAGGGAGTAGGAAGTGAATCTTGGGAACAAAATGAGCTCAGAGAGGACAGGAGGTAAACTAGAGAATGATGCAAATTCAGGGCTGGGGCGGGGTGGGGGGGAGGAGCTTTAGAGGAGGTTTGGCCTGCTGGGCTAGGGGAAGTGGCAGGGACAGCTTATCGGATGGTCTCTATCTTAGTAACAAAGTGGTCATATTATTCGAGATGAGAGTGGAGGAGACAGGGAACAGGGGTTCAAGAAGATGGTTCGAAATAGAAAAAAAGAAGGCAGGTGTTATCTTTGCATTCCAGGATAATCCTGGAATACTGAGCAGTTTTGGCAGATGAAAGCAAGACCCAATAGTGTTTTATGTGGTCCAGCCAGATCCAGCAGTGAATAGCTAAATCAGTTGTCCGCCATATCTGTTCAAGTCTACATCCCTTGTACTTAAGAGAGAGATGAGGACTGTACAAGGGGAACGGTCAGGGCGAGAGAGAGAGAGTAATGGTTTTAATGGGGAGCATTGCAACAAAGGTGGAGATGAGGATGTGTGATTGAGCAGATTTGTAGCTGCAAAATTGTTGTGAATGAAGGGCTAAAGGCTAGACAGTTGGGATTTTGAAAGTGCAGTTGTAGGTGAATTGGGAGAGTGTTTATTTCCAGAGGCAGATAGAGGGGGAAGGAGGATGTGGATGGAGAGCGATACAAGGAAGTGATCAGAGATGGCCTCATCTGTGATTGATAGGATGCAAGTAGCGAGGGCACATGAGAGGCAAGGTCAAATGGGTGGCCATTAATATGGGTTGGGGAGTTTACATGGAGGGTGAGATTAAGGGATGATAAGAGGGCAGTGAACTCAGAGGAGAGAAAACATAATGAGTTGCGATGGAGGTTGAAATCACCAAGGATGAGAAGTTGCTCGGTGCAGAGGCTGAGGGAGGAAAGCAGTGAAGATATTTCGGTGAAAAAATTGTCATGGTCCTTAGCTGATAGAGAATGAGGATGTTAAGTGAGAGGTGAGAGGGGTGGAACAACACGAGATGCTCAAAAGAGAAGGTGCCAGAGGAGTAGGAGGACAGATCGAGTTATGATATTTTGTGACAGGAGCCACATCACCACTATGGTCTTGGCAGGGCAACTGGTGGAAGGTACAGCCAGGTAAGGAGGTTTCATTTAGGGGGAAGGTGTCAACAATGTTCTGTCAAAGCCACAAAGTCTATGCAATCATCCACAATGAGCTCATGGGTGGTAAGGTCCTTGTTCACAGGTGAATGGACATTCTGGAGGGAGATGTGGAGAGGGTCGGTGATAGCCTATCTGTCATTGCATCCAGGGCCATTGTTCTTGGAGCCATAGCAAACAGTGTTCAGGTTCATGTTTTTGACCCCTTAAAAATCTTAAATACCTCAAGATCCCTCTCAGTTCTTTCTTCTCTAGGCCAGCCCTCTGATACATCAAGCCTCACATGATGGGATCTAATTGTATTTGGGATAACCACACTGATTTTGTTTCTATGACCATAGCTTTGCTCAACAGCTTAATTGATCTAAATCCTCTGGTGAATCATTTACTAAAACCTCTATCTCCACTGCTGTTCATATTTATGTGCAATTAGTACATCTGATCTGCTTATAGATTTGGTCTCATTGTCATGGAGGGTTCCCAATGACCCTGGTGGGATTCCACTTCAATATATTCTTCAACCCCCCCCCCCCCACTCTCCCCCACCCAGTCTCACATTAGAAAATACTCAGTGATAAATTTATTTTTAATCAGTTTCTTATCCAGTCTACTGTTCCTCTCAGAATTTTTGTGGCTTAATTGTTGAACTAGAAGTCTTTCAGGTAAAACTTTGCAGAAGCATTTTGAAAAGCACAAATAAATGATCTCCTAAGAAGTCACAATATTGCATTTATCTGCTGTATACTGAAAGGCTCAAGGAGGTCCTTTCTAAAATTATGCTGGTTGTTTTCATTAAATTATTTGCTATATATCTCCAGACTCCATGTGGATATGGTGTTGCAGGATTGCTGGTGTGAAAGTATCGCAGCAATGCCTTTAGGCTAGTTCAATGGAGCTCTCCTTGAGCTGATACAGTAGACTGCTTGTGGGTCAGGACTTTCCTGTGGATCAGGAGTGTTGAACATATGGACTGACAGTGCAGTATTGTGGGACTGGCTGTGGGCTAGTACTGTGGGACTGGTAGAACATAGAACATAGAATAGTACAGCACAGTACAGGCCCTTCGGCCCACGATGTTGTGCCGAACCTTTAACCTACTCTGAGATCAAACTAACTACCTACCCTTCATTCTACTATCATCCATGTACCTATCCAAGAGTCGCTTAAATGCCCCTAATGTATCTGCTTCGACTACCACCGCTGGCAGTGTTTCCACGCACCCACCACTCTCTGTGTAAAGAACCTACCTCTGACATCTCCCCGAAACCTTCCTCCAATCACCTTAAAATTATGCCCCCTGGTGATAGCACTTTCCACCCTGGGAAAAAGTCTCTGACTATCCACTCTATCTATGCCTCTCATCATTTTGTACCCCTCTATCAAGTCACCTCTCATCCTTCTTTGCTCCAATGAGAAAAGCCCTAGCTCCCTCAATCTTTCTTCGTAAGACATGCCCTCCAGTCCAGGCAGCATCCTGGTAAATCTCCTCTGCACCCTCTCTAAAGCTTCCACAAACTTCCTATAAGGAAGCGACCAGAACTGAACACAATATTCCAAGTGTGGTCGAACCAGGGCCTTATAGAACTGCAGCATAACCTCGCGGCTCTTAAAGTCAATCCCCCTGTTCATGAAAGCCAACACACCATACGCGTTCTTAACAACCCTATCAACTTGGGTGGCAACTTTGAGTGATCTATGGACATTTTTTTTTTTAAAAAGAGATACAGCACTGAAACAGGCCCTTCGGCCCACCGAGTCTGTGCCGACCATCAACCACCCATTTATACTAATCCTACACTAATGCCATATTCCTGCCACATCCCCACCTGTCCCTATATTTCCCTACCACCTACCTATACTAGGGGCAATTTATAATGGCCAATTTACCTATCAACCTGCAAGTCTTTGGCATGTGGGAGGAAACCGGAGCACCAGGAGGAAACCCACGCAGACACAGGGAGAACTTGCAAACTCCACACAGGCAGTACCCGGAATTGTACCCGGATCGCTGGAGCTGTGAGGCTGCGTTGCTAACCACTGCGCCACTGTGCCGCCCCAAAAAAAAATCCCTCCGTTCCTCCACACTACCAAGAATCCTGTCTTTAAGCCTGTATTCTGCATTCAAATTCGACCTTCCAAAATGAATCACTTCACACTTTTCCAGGTTGAACTCCATCTGCCACTTCTCAGCCCAGCTCTGCATCCTGTCAATGTCCCGTTGCAACCAACAACAGCCTTCCACACCATCCACAACTCCAGCAACCTTCGTGTCATCGGCAAACTTGCTAACTCAGCCTTCCACTTCCTCATCCAAGTCATTTATAAAAATCACAAAGAGCAGAGGCCCCAGAACAGATCCCTGCGGAACACCACTGGTCACCGAGCTCCAGACTGAATACTTTCCATCTACTACCACCCTCTGTCTTCTATGGGCTAGCCAATTTTGTATCCAGACAGCCAATTTCCCCTGTATCCCATGCCTCCTCACTTTCTGAATGAGCCTACCATGGGGAACCTGATCAAACGCCTTGCTAAAATCCATATACACCACATCCACTGCTCTTCCTTCATCAATGTGTTTTGTCACATCTTCAAAGAATTCAATAAGGCTTGTGAGGCATGACTTGCCCCTTACAAAGCCATGCTGACTGTCTCTAATCAAACCATGCTTTTCCAAATAATCATAAATCCTGTCTCTCAGAATCCTCTCCAATAATTTGCCCACTACCGACGTAAGACTGACTGGTCTATAAGTCCCAGGGTTATCCCTATTCCCTTTCTTGAACAAGGGAACAACATTTGCCACCCTCCAATCATCCGGTACTACTCCAGTGGACAGTGAGGACGCAAAGACCATCGCCAAAGGCGCAGCAATGGTAATGGGAAGGTTCTTAGGCACTGGCCATGGGCTCGTGCTAATGGGAAGGTAATGTGAGCCCAACCATGGCATGCTGCAGTGAACTACGTGTGTAACTAAACAGCTTTGTTGCTGTCTTTGTCGCTTACAATTCTGTAAAAAGATTATTGCAGATCTGTGTTCACCCAACACATCAATCTTTACTCTCAGCATTTTCTTGTAAAGTATGTCAAGTAAATCACATTTCAAAAGGACATATGTTGAAAAAATAAGCACCTCCAACACACAGCACTCAGCACCATTTTAAAAATAATGGAATATAAGAATTTTTAGGAACAGAAAAAGACCATGGGAGTTTAACATAAAAGCAACTTGGTTCAAAAGCTACAGTGCATTCAGTTTAAAAATGTCTTGTTTCACAGGAATGATGCTGCATGAGAATTACTTGATGATTGCCACATTGTATGACTATATAAATACTCACATGGCAGGATATTAGTGTAACGATTTTTACATCGATTTACTGGCAGTTCAGCTGCATCATGGGATATATCCTGACCAACCAGCTTTAGATCCTGGCAATGAAAACCAGAGTGATATTCAATTTTTGGAAAGTTTGGATCTGCACAATGATAAGAAAGCACAAGCAAACACACAACAACAAACACACTGTAAAAGATCCAAATGATTGTTGAATTAAAAAAAAACGCTTGTATTCTAAATTTTAAAAGATGTTGTTAATAGTGGAAAAGGAAAAACTGACTTCCAAGGAAATAATGTGCAGTTAAATGACTACAATTTAATGACGGTGCTGTCCTAATATATTTACAGACACACACCAACTTGATGCCCTAATGCCGTCCAGTTTCTTGTCTCGACTGCATTGCTGAAGGGTGTCACTGAACAGAAACAGGAGGCTTTCCAATGCAGAGCTGGGGTGGTGGGGGGGTTGTTGAAGAGCGATGAAGGAAACATTTAACATAAATCAGTGAGAGTAAATCACAGCCTACTCTCATGTACCTCCTCTCTAGCCAGGTAATGAGGGGCACGAGCTTCTGAGAAACAGTTGGTTGTCTGCCTGCTATCTGAGCTGAAGTCTATTCTTGGGGAGGCAGAGAAAAAGGGTCGCTGGAGCAGCAAACATTTCAATATCTGCTTTATTGGGAGAAGGAATATCTTACCTCAAACTGCAGAGAGAATTTGTAATCAGAGTCTCTACCCATATCCTTGAGATATAATTCAAAATCATCCAGCTGAACAGGGCTATGGGAAGTGAACAAAAAAAAGTTCATTCATTTAAATCACGCAATTAATCTTCAAAAGGAATGAACTCATATTAAAATATCTTCACTTCTATAAAAATTGCAGACATCTTGAAGAGGCCATTCCTATTGCAATGAGTTTTGCTTGCTTTAAGTGACATTACCAGACCTTTAATCAGGGAATTTATATCCTTTAGTTCAAAAGATCATTATCTTGGTAGTACTTGCTCCTATTCAACATTACTCATCTGTAGAAAGCAGTGCTTAAAGTTATATTAGTAATATTGCATAGTTATATTTAGTCATCTGGCAGTGTGAGGCAGGTGCTTTTGGTGCACCAAGGAGACTCATATTACCAGTCTCAATGTCTCTGTTAAATCACTGATGAGATTGAATCTCCTCATACGCTACAGTACAAAGTTATAACATTAGCATGGCATTTATCATTCGTAAGATTAGTAAGAAGGAGCTGCAGTCAGATGCAAACTAATGAAAGTCGCTGAGTAGAACTTGACTTTGTGTGATAGCGTAAAATGGGTTAGCCTGTTTTATATCTCTTTATTTGAAATAGGAGATGTAAAACGGGCTGCCGATTCACTATCAGCTGTTTCACACTACCACAAGGTCAAGATATACCATGCCCAGTTTGATTGGCTACATCCCTGAGTCAATTGGTATGTTCATTAATAATTGAACAAACAGCTTGGCCCTGACAATTCACTTTTTATATGAACTTATTATGACATCTCAAAGGGATGATTTGTGCAAGATTATTTCTAACCATTGAAAATCTGAACTGTAGGCCGTTAATGCACTGCTCATGATTTTGATGGACCATCAATTTTAGTTGTGCGTTCATGGGAGGCATGTCAGTACAGGCAACAGCACATTACCATAGGAAGGAAATAAGTGTAAAAAGTGGCCATGTTATCAGCTTTCCTGGGCTGCTCACTTGCAATCCCTAGTGTCACATCAGCAAACACTAAGGAGCAGCATTACAATCTATTCTTATGGCTTTGGAAGGGAAACGGTCAATAATTGGAAAAATATTCTACAGTGCTGAGAAAGGAGCAGCTTAACCAAGAAGTACTGCTGAAATTGGTTTGGACTGGTTTCATCAGTTATGCTCAGTGTGTTACTGCTCAATGCTGACTTAGTAGAAAATACATTTTGTTTTTATATGCCAGTGAGAGCAATAAACTCGAGAGAATCATTAAACTATCATGCTCTTCAGGGCCCAGTAGTACAGCACAATGAGCACAACCGTCAAATATGAGGAAAGACTTGTGGCCAGTAGTTAGTTCCACAATGATTTTCCAGTTTCAGTTATGGCACTGATTGAAAGCGGCTTCTCATGAGTAGAGGGTGGGTAAAGCCCAAAGACGAGTCACATCAGTGACTCGTATGTACATGCTGGCAATTGCACCCTTTGTGCATCACACTGCTCGAGGGTTTGCAGCAGTGACTGCCTAACTGTCCTCTTGTCTTAAAATAGGGATAAATGAACAAAAAAAAAAGCCTCAGCTGTGCTAATGCACAATTATCCAATGAGAATTTCTGCAATGTATCACCGTTGACGACAATGTTGGAAGAAAATTTACTTGAACCCTGTTAGATTGACTAAAATGATTATTATTCCTCAAGGGGATGTGGTGATCATGTGATGAGGTCAGGAGAACAACTTCAGTATCAGGCTGCAGGTCATAATTTCTGATCGGTGTTTTGATTCAGCTCATACAGAGGTTGATAGTTTTAATTAGAGACTTTGAGAAAGACTAGTGCATCCCTTCAGGATCTGTGCCTTTCCAAAATTGGGTTGAAGAAAAATTGTACATTAAAATCTGAACTGTGCTACCAGGAGACTGATATTTAGTCGGAGATCAGATCTGAGGTTTTTCCTGGTTTTAGGGACAGAATAACAGCTTGATACCTTCACTACTTCCTTCTTGAGCACAATGGTTGTAACAATGTGATGGAAGCATCTACATTTTAAGATAGCAGTGGCGGATCTTTCTGCAACTGAAGATCTTTGCAGGTACAGAATTGACAAGAGCCCTACTCTCTCAATACCAGTGTTGGAGCAGTGCAGAGAAGCAAGCCTGGTTTGCAGAAACTTATGGGGTAAGGTACACTCCACATTAATAGTACTGAAACTTCAATGTACAACACTTGGAATAGAATCATTTTTGATCAGTGGAAAGTTCATTACAAGAGGACTAAACATACTTGGCTAGTTTCCTCTTCTTCAGTGCGTATTTATTCCTGTAAGTAAAGAACATGTGATTAAAAAGATGACATCAGCTTCTGTCTTTACCGATTAAATTTATGGAACTTCCTCAATGTAACACACAGCACACTTCAATTTAATTTGGAAACACATTGTGCCAAAATATCCACACTCCAATATAACTCACTGTAAAATAAACCTCTAACCCTTCTCTCCTGAATCACTTTCATGTTACAAACCTGATATCTGATAAGCACATGGCCCATACTCAAAGGATTTACAGAGGCTTAGAAAGATTCCATGCAAATCAGTAGTAAATGACACCAAATAGTGATAAATTTACAGCAAAATGGAGTAAATGTGATTACACAATGAAAAGGATATACTACAGAATGGTTAGAGAGATAGGCAAATACAAGGGTCAATTCACAATAGGGAGTCATACTCACACCTATCAGTACATTAGTCACAAATGCATTTTATAATGTAGAGGTATTAGATCTAACAAAATGTGATGCATGTGAGTTAATACATATATAATGTATATTATAATGTTATTATTAATTATTATTACATTTTATAATGCAGGTACATTACCTACTAGTATGTTTTAGGATGTGGCTACTTTCATTACTATTGCATCTTAACTGTAGGCACATGAGTTAATGTGTAATATAACGTTAAGCATGTTAATATTGTATCATATAATGATTCTTATATATAATCTTATAATTAATTACCAGAGTATCTTATAATGCAGTGGCATTAAATCATAATATACCTTATAATGTAGACTCATTAGTGAATAGTGAACATAGAAACATAGAAAATTTATGCACAGAAGGAGGTCATTCAACCCATCATGACTGTGCTGACTGAAAACAGCGATCCAGTCTAATCCCACTTTCTAGCTCTTCGTCCGTAGTCTTGTAGGTTAAGTGCATATCCAAGTATTTTTTTAAAATCTAAAGATGGTTTCTGCATCATCTACCACCCTTTCAGGCAGTGAGTTCCAAACCCCCATCACCCTCTGGGTGAAAAACAGTTTCTCAGCAACTCTCCTCTAATCTTTCTACCAATTACTTTAATTCTATGTAAATCTTTAAATTTGGTTATTGACTTCTCTGCTAAGTGAAATAGGTCCTTCCTATCCACTCTATCTAGGACCCTTACAATTTTATACACCTCAATTAAATCTCCAAATGTGATTACATTAGTATTTTATACTGCTACATTACAAAATAACTAATGTAGCAACATTAATAAATCTTGCAATGTAGTTACTATTTCAATAATGTATTTGCATGTGTTATTTATATTTTAATGCAGTGACACTAGTTACTAATATATCTTATAACATAGGTATACTAATTACTGATGTATGCTATAACGTAGGCACATTAATTACTGATGAACTAATCAGCGACCTGAGGATAACTGTTGATCACCCAGTAAAAGTGGTGTGGGTTGGCTATGGGGAAAGCAGATAGGAATTTAGGTTGTATAGTAAGGATTAGAGAACAAAAGTGGCTATGAGAATCAGATTTCATTTGATCATTCTTCAGGATGTGGATGTCACTAGCAAGGCTATTTATTGTCCATTTCTAGTTGTCCTTAAGATGGAGGTGGTGGTGGTGAGCCACCTTCTTGAACTGCTGCGGTCTGTGTGGTGATGATGTTCCTACAATGTTGTTAGATAGGGAGTTCTAGGACTTTGACCCAGCACCAATGAAGGGATAGGGAATATATCCAAGTCAAGATGTCAGGTGACTTGGAGGCAGCATCTGATGCTCTTGTCCTTGTAGATAGCAGAAGTCGCATGCTTGGGAGATGCTGCTGAAGAAGCCATAGCAACTTGCTGCAATGGATCCAGGAGACTGTATGCTCTGCAGACACAATACACCCACAGGCAAGGCATTTCACCCAGTTTTGGCCCAGCACATTATGAAGAATATTGAGGTGCTGTCAAAGATGCAGAGGGGTATGACCAAAATGATATCTAGCCTAAGCACTCTTTGTTATTTGGATAGGGTGCAGGCTTTGGGGCTATTTAGTGACATAAAGGCAAGGAGACGATGTATGAGGTTTTTAAAATGATAAAGCAATTGGATTCGGTTCGGTTGGTTTGGCTAGTGGAGATGGATGTCGATGGTAGGACTATGACAGACAGTCATGGTCCCTGTGAAACAAACTACCTGCAGTTCTTTTAAAGGGAACTTGACAGGTTGCTGTCTGGAGGGCAATTCCAGTTATGAGGCAAATTGATAGAATGTCTGCTTCTGACTGAAACTATCTAAGAGTCTTTATGGTATTTCTGGATGGATGAACTAAAATAGGCCCAATGACCTCCTTCATCCATAATGGTCCTGAAATTTACGAGCACCATGGAGAAGTTGAAATCAGCCACTATATATCTGTTTCACATTGCCGCCTTCTTCTTCCCCATTTTCTACATCATTCATCTCCTGCTTTTATGCTCTTTGCATGCGCATGGGTCCCTCAGATCTATTGCAACTGAGCAATAGCAAAGGTTTTGTACATTCTCCAGGTTACCATTGCACCTCCAGTTGTTGCTTCCTTAGACAGTCCAGCTGAGGGATCACTGATCTTATTACTGATGCTAACATGCACTAGACTGCCTCAATAATGTGCTACAATAAAACAAAGCACCTAATACAATATTTTTGGAAGAGAGTATTGGCTATAGTGCTGCAATCTTAGTAGAGTTATTAAATAGCACAGAGTCAATATAAAATTCTTCATCAAACTCTTTTGCTAATTTTCCAAACATGGACATATTGCAATATCAACATGTATTTTCCCATCACCAAAGCTCATTGCAACAAAAACAAAGTGTGTTTGTCTTTCCTCTTTTTCCAGGCATGAAGACAGTGCTAATTTTAAAGAGCTTGAGTTTAGGGATTAATCATAAAGACACTGGAATTCTACTACTGACAATAAGCTGCTCTTATCCACACCATTAGTTATTGCTGAAAGACTAAATTGGGAACCTAACTCTACTGCCTGCATTTTTGTCCTGTTCATCCATCATCCTGTCTTTGCTGACCGACATTGGCTCCTTGGTTCTCCACGGATTCATTTAAAATTTGCAGACGTATTTCAATCCCTTTGTGACCTCACCCCATCCTTTCTCTGTAAATTCCACAAGCCTTACAACCCTATTAGAGCTCTGTATTCCTCAATTCTGGCCTTATGTGTTTTCCTTCCCTTTCACCCCACTGTTTGGCAGCCATGCCTTCAGCCATCTCGGCCTTCTGGTCTGGAATTCCCTTCCTAAATCTCTCCAGTTCCCTCTCCTCCTTTAAGACCCTCTTTAACAATAACATCTTCGAGCAAGCTTTTGATTACTTCTCCTAACATCTCCTCCTTTAGCTTGACATCTATTTTTGTCTGATTTACCACTGATGGTGAGTTGGGAGGTTTTCCTACATTAAAGGCATGATAAAATGCAAGTTGTTGTTGTATGTTGTTTCCTGCTGCCCTTGGCCAATCCTAAAACTAATCTCACTCGCCACACACAATCACGAAACAAACACATGCATGTCATGTGCAATATAATGTAAATACCTTTCTGAACTCTCCTATATTTTGTAGCCAGTAGCTTCCAGTAGTACAGATGTGCGAGAACATTACATGCTAGTTTAAGGTGCTTTTAGTTTTGACATTTCTCGGGAGGTATTAGGTAAGAAGACTATTAAAATAAACTTACCAAGGGTTAATACCAAAGGCCAAAAGATAGTCAGTCCAAAGGCATGATGGGAGCAGTGCAAGAACAGCAAAAATACTTCTACGCCTGAGAAAATGCAACACAGACACATATGGACAGTCTGTTTGATTAATAAAAGAGAAAGTCGCCTGTGATTAACATACACATGAAGCAAGACTTAGTTAGACATAGTATATAGAGATTCTGCAGTAACACAGACATGCTGCACAGCCAATATTGCATTACAATGAGAAATACAGATAGACTAATGCACAAAGTTAATATGATTAATAGTTTCATTCGCACGTGCAAACACAAGATTAAAACCATTACCTGCTACATTATTCTTTTAATTTCCTGCGGCAACATTTGACTTCTTCCCTATGAAACATCACAGATGCTACTCTGGAGTCTGGATTACCGCTGGGAAGAACTCAGCTTGAATTATAATTGTGTTGAAGAGTAAACATCATTACAACAACTTGGGGCTGGAATTTTAGCCGCTGCTGGGGCTGGAAGTGGATGGATGCTAAAAATAGCGCAGCTAGCTTGTGTGTCAGTTCCCCGCTTGCATCCAATCCCCAGGCCATTTTTATAGAGGCGGAATGGCGGGGGCAGCAGGGCTAACTGCCCATAAAAGACCAATTAAAGGAGACCAACTGGCATTTTCCAGTTGGCATCCAGGATCCCGTAGGCAGCAGGCGCCAGTTTAGCTGCCTGGCTTGCCAGCACTACACGTCAACTTAGAGGCCCTCCCTGCCTGTCCTGTAGGAAGTATTCCCCTCCCCACCCCGCCAAAGTGATGGCCTGGCTACAAACGCCATTTTTGTTTTAAATTCAAGAAGGTTTTTAGAAAAGGTGCCTCCACTTTGAAGCGCCCTCTCCTTTACTTTCCTGCCATCACAGCCTGCTGCTTCTTCCAAGCTGGAAGGTCTCTGAATGGCTCTCCAGCTTCAAGAGCCCACTCCCTGTCCATAATTGGACAGCGAGCCCGTCCTCTGGCCATTAATTGGCTGCTCCAAGGAAAAACACCTTGACTGTTTCCCACACAGTGCGGGTTTCTGACCCACATTTGAGCCTGTCAGTGGGCTCAAACGCCCAGGGAAAATCCTGCCATTTCTGTTTGTATCTGCTTATATATTTCTGGGCTACCAGGAACTGCAAGGAGAATTCTAGCTCTGAAAATCTGTCTTCCATTGTGTTGAATTTTGTTTCCTCGAGACCTAGAGTTGGGTTTTCCTCTTGGTCAACATCCTAAATAGAATTTGCTAACCACAGGGGGGATTTTTCACTGCTGGCTCTCAGTTTGACCTATTTACTAGAAAGACCAGCTCATGGAGTCCAATCCAGCAGTCTGACCTTAGGAGAAGATAAACAAAAATATATTTTTTACTCCACAGACTAAACACATGGACTCAGCGCTAGCCTGGCTGATTAAACTCCACTCATATCAAAATGGAGATGGTGCCCTTGAAAGGAAAGTTGAATTTTAAGCCATGTTGCCCTTATTGTAACTACAGTACACATAAATGTTAAATGGCTAATCAATAAAAACAGGGGCTGGAATTTTACACCCCCCTCAAAGAGTAGGTTGATGGGAGGGGGTGGGGGTGTAAAATGGAATGAGAAGCTTGGGGGCCCTTCCCGACATGCTCCCGCCTCCGCCGCCATTTTATGCGTGGCGGCGGCAAAAAGCCAGCTAGTCCACCCCAGGCTAATCAAGGCCCTTAAGCGGCCAGTTAATGGCCACTTACGGGCCTTTGCTCGCCCCTACAGGAATTTTACCCTTGGCCGGTCGGGCGGACCAGGCCTGAGAAAAGTTGCCTGACAAAAGCAGGCAGCTTTTTGACGGCATGTGGGGGGGATCCTCACGATCAGGCACCCTGTGTGCGCCGGAGGGCTGCCCCCGATGCCCCATCCACCTCGAACACCCAACCCCATCCCCCCAATCGACCACCCTTGCCTCGCTGGGGCCTGACCAATCACCCCCGGCGAGGCCCCAAAAACTTACCTTCTCCTGGGGCCGTCCTTTCTCTTCAGTCTTCAGCTGGGCTGCAGTCCAGTAGTGCTGCTGGGATAAGAGCTGCCGGCCCTCTGATTGGCCGGCAGCTCCATTAGGCGGGACTTCCTGCCTCAAAGAGGTGGAAGTGCATACTAGCAAATCCCCTATGGCATTGCTTATGGAGGACATAATAAGTATGGAGTGTGATAGATCCACATGGACTACAGTGGTACAAGAAGGCAGCTCATCAGCACCTTCTCAAAGGCAATTAAGGATGGGGAACAAATGCTGGCCTTGCCAGCGATGCTCACATCCCATGAAAGAATTTTTAAAAAGTGCAACAAGAAGTAAATGAGATGTATACTTGAAGTGAATGCTATATGCAATGGTATATATGGGATTAGCCTGGTGAATAAGCTATAGAAACTAAATCCAACTAATGGTTAGACCTCCGTTTCTTTTTCTTCCTCTTCCAGTGCTTAATACATTATTTCTATTTTGCAAAAACTTTATCTTTCTAAAAAAGGAATCAAAAGTGGAATTTTCCACCTTTCCCCAATGCCCATATTTCATCAACACTGACTGCATCCTCTTAGAATCTGTGCATTGTAACTATGGGGAAGTGGATTGCTTGGACCATTATAACAGCTGTTCAAACAGATTCAAAAACTGGGCCTTATACTGGGAAATTCCACCTGCCAGCGATGCAATGAGCAAGAGAGGACCTGTTTCCCAGCATGACCTATACACATTTGCTGTATCATAGAATGGTTACAGTACAGAAGGAGGCCATTTGGCCCATCGTGTCCATGCCAGCTCTCTGCAGGAGCAACTCAACTAGTCCCAATCTCCCGCCTTTCCCCTTAGCCCTGCAATTTTTTTCTCTTCAGGTGCTTATCCAATTGCCTTTTAAAAACGACGATTGAATCTGCCTTGATCACACTCTCAGGCAGTGCATTCCAGATCCTAACCACTCACTGCTTAAAAAAGATATTCCTCGTGCTACCATTGGTTCTTTTGCCAATCACCTTGAATCGGTGTCCTCTGGTTCTTGACCCTTCCGCCAATGGGAATAGTTTCTTCCTATCTACTCTGTCAAGAACTTTCATGATTTTGAATACCTTTATCAAATCTCCTCTCAACCTTCTCTAAGAACAATCCCAACTTCTCCAATATATCCATGTAACTGAAGTCCCTCGTCCATGGAACCTTTCTTGTGAATTTTTCTGCACCCCCCCCCCCCTAAAGTGCAGTGGCAAAATAGGACACAATACTCCAGTTGAGGCTGAACCAGTGTTTTATAAAGGCACATCATAACATATACCCCCAGGTCTCTCTGTTCCTGCATCCTGTTTAGAATTGTGCCCTTTATTTTATATTGCCTCTCTTCATTTTTCCAACAAAATGTATCCCTTCACAGTTCTCTGCATTAAATTTAATCTGCCAGGTGTCTATGCATTCCATCAGCCTGTCTATGTCCTCTTTAAGTCTATCACTATCCTCCTCACAGTTCACAATACTTCCAAATTTTGAAACTATGCCCCATACACACAAGTCTAGGTCATTAATATAGATCAGGAAAAGTACTAACCCCTGGGGAACCCCGTTGTATTCCTTCCTCCAGTCCGATAAACAACTGTTCACCACTACTCTCTTTTTCATGGCACTCAGCCAACTTCTGCCTCTTTCCCTTTTATTCCATGGACTTTAACTTTGCTGGCAAGTCTATTTTATGGCACTGAATCAAATGCCTTTTGGAAGTCCATATAGACCAGATCAACCACATTACCCTCATCAACCCTTTCTGTTACTTCATCAAAAAACTCAATCTAGTTAGTTAAATATGATCTGCCTTTAACAAATCGGTGCTGGCTTTCCTTAATTAATCCACACTTGTCCAAGTGACTTGTTAATTTTGTCCCAGAATATCGTTTCTGAAAGCTTTACCATCACTGAGGTTAAACTAACTTGCCTGTAGTTGCTGGGTTTATCCTAACTTTTTTGAACACCGGTGTAACATTTACAACTCTCCAGTCCTCTGGCATCACCCCTGTATCTAAGGAGGATTGGAAAATTGTGGCCAGTGCCTCCCCAATTTCCTCCAGTACTTCCCTCAGTATCCTCAATGCATCCCATCAGGTTCAGGTGACTTATCAATTTTAGATATAACCACCTTTCTAATACCTCTTATTAATTTTTAGCCCATCCAGTACTTAAGAACAAAAGAAAATAAGAAATAGGAACAGGAGTTGACCATACAGCCCCTCGAGCCTGCTCCACCATTCAATAGGATCATGGCTAATCTTCTTCCTCAATTCCACTTTCCTGCCTGCTCCCTATGTCCCTCGATTTCCTGAGAGATTAAAAATCTATCTATCTCAGCCTTGACTATACTCAACGATGGAGCATCCACATCCCCCTGGGGTAGACAATTCCAAAGATTCATAACCCTCTGAGTAAAAATGGTTCTCCTCATCTCAGTCCTAAATGATTGGCCCTTTATCCTGAGACTTTGCACCCATGTTCTAGATTCCCCAGCCTGGGGAAACAACCTCCCAGTGTCTACTCTGTCAAGCCCCTTCAGCATCTTGTATGTTTCAATGAGATCTCACCCTTCTAAACTCCAAAGACTGTAGGCCCAGTTTATTCAGCTTCTCCTCCAGGGACCAATCTAGTGAACCTTCGCTGTACCGTCTCCAATGCAAGTATAGGCTCCCTTAAATATGGAGACCAAAACTGCCCACAGTACTCTATATGTGGTCTTGTCAAAGCCCTATACAATTGTAGCAAGACTTCTTTATTCTTGTCCTCCAATCCCCTTTCAATAAAGGCCACCATGACATTTGCCTTCCTAATTACCTCAAAGACCTCTTTTACTGTGACTTTGGCAGCGCATCTTCCTTGGTAAAGCCAGATACAAAATACTCATTTAGTACTTCAGCCGTGCCCTCTGCCTCCATGCGTAGAAAGGGTCTTCTTGGTGCCAGGTTTCCCTATTCACTTCTTCCCAGTGTAGTGTAGACTTTCACCCTGACTACAACACCACAACTCAAGAAAAAAACCCCGAAAATAGCAAGTATTGAAAACCATGTTCTTAAACTATGAAAACAAAATTGTGTTTAGGAAGTAAAATGTTTATGGAAACTATAGAGTAATTATAGAACATTCAACGTTGCATTACTTGCAGAATCTATTCACTGGTGTTCCCAAAGTGCCCATTGAAACCAGAGACAAAGACAACCGAATATTGGAACGTCAAGCAAGATTCTGAGTAATAAAACCAAATGAATTTCGGAGTGTAAGTATGCAATAAACGTCCTTTGAAATCCCCCACTGAAACTACAAGCTGTCCAATGCAACTCCTGCAGACTTCAGTTACATTTTAATTTCCTTTTCAAACAATGTGAGTTTATTTCCTACTTGCTTGCTCTAACTGTAATTCTGTGTGCGTCAGAACGTTTGATGTTGAGTACTCTGTTATACCGGATGTTATGACTTCCATTGCTCAAACAGAATCTCAGATGAAAAGCTTGCACAGAAATTAAAATTGATATTCAGTACTTCAAAAGGGGCTTTCACTCTGCTAACCCAGTCGTTTACTTCTCCATTCAACGTACCAGTTAAACGGCAACTTCCCGTCTCTCTCCAAAGTGGCAAAATTGACAAATATTCCTGCTCCACAATTCCTGTAAGATATCAATACGATTATTTATACTTGACTTCAGTTTTGAATAACTCAATGACTCCAAAACTAAGTATGGGAAAGAACGTAGAGGAAATTACCCCGTACCTGGCGTGTTGCAAGTGCTTACGTCGCAGAACAAAGAGTGTAATCAGCAGCAGTCCTATCAGCAGGATACTCAGGATTGCAAGGGCAGAGATTACCACCATGTTCGAATTCACTTCTGTAACTAGATGTTTAATAGAATGAATCAGGATCTCCTTTCCGTTACTGCCACCAGGAGCAATCTGCTCCTTACCTGAGCACAAACTTGAAGAAAGTTTGGAAACTGCTTTCATGTTTGTTGCAAATATACTCATGCCATGAAATGAATTATGCCAAAAACACTTCACTCGTCATGGTGTTGTGATAACAAGGTACAAATTCCTCCCTCCCAAAGGCTGGCATTTATTCCTAGCACTAGTTACCCTGAGAAAGTGAGAAAGCCTTCTTCTGAGTTTGATGAGTCGCAATTTTCTCTATTCCCTTCACCCATACTTGGATTACCTTAACTAAAATAAAGAAAACTAACTCCTCACTTTCATATTTTTTAAACTATATTTTGTTTTTTTCTTTCCTCTTGTGTATTGCATAATTGTATAACATCAGACGATCAGCAACTATCCTGCTCCCAGGATCTGCCCATCTGACTCTTGAAGCAACTGTCAGGAAGTGAAGTATGGCCTGATTGATAAACCTTTTGATTTGACCTTGTTCTGGTTGGAGAAAGGCCTTGGCCATTAGTTAGCAGTGTAGTAGTTAAGGATACAACAGGAAGTTCAACTGTCTTGTGTTTGCCATTCACTATATCATCGTCCTCAGGTAGACAGAGGAAGTCTTCCAGTTAACACCCAAATCTGTCTCACTGGTCAGTCTCAAATGGAATACATTAAAAGATAGTGAAATATAAGGACATATTACAGAACACTGCATAGAATGCATCAAACTATGCTATAGTCCTTGGAAAACTGTCTTAGGCCAGGAATTCGCCTTATGTAGAAGTCACAAGCACAAAGTTGGCCAATGCTGCAGTTCACGTATATATTAACCAGCTGGAGTAAACAATTATTTTGAATACTCTATCTGCCAAACTGGATGAGATCTTAAAAATAACAATACCCCAAATAATACAAGCGAGTCTGAGTAATGAAGAAGGTGCCTTCAAATTAGAAGTCAAGCTCTCAGCTGCACAA
The DNA here is from genome assembly GCF_036365525.1 of Heterodontus francisci. Taxonomy (NCBI): domain Eukaryota; kingdom Metazoa; phylum Chordata; class Chondrichthyes; order Heterodontiformes; family Heterodontidae; genus Heterodontus; species Heterodontus francisci. Next base: position 21,460,111 of record NC_090397.1, read on the forward strand.
GTTACTGTTGCCCAGTAACCTCCACATTTCTAAGTAAAACCTAATGCACACCTTATTATATCTGTGGCAGTGCCTAAACAAAAGGAATTCCTTCGTTTATACTGAGTACCTGTTGTTGAGACAGTGATAAAAACCGGAGCACTGTAACGTTCATAACTGACACTGGTCACGCTGCAGTTGTAGGAGGTCGATGGCACGAGATTGGTGAGTGTAACAATGGGTGAGAATACTATGGCCTCTTCTTTCTGAGAGGAAGAGAAGGAAACTTCAATCTTAGATACTATGGAAGATTTGTACCAATGTGCATGTATGAGCAGCTGCACAAGTACACCAGCTTAAACCTTACAATTTGCAAATCTATTTTATTAAATCCTTTGGTTATATCTTCCATAAGATGCTATGTATATTACACATGTAGATCAGTGTTGTACAGTATGTTTTTTTTAATTCATTCATGGGATGTGGGCGTCGCTGGCCAGGCCAGCATTTATTGCCCAACCCTAATTGCCCTTGAGAAGGTGGTGGTGAGCTGCCTTCTTGAACCGCTGCAGTCCATGTGAGGTAGGTACACCCACAGTGCTGTTAGGAAGGGAGTTCCAGGATTTTGACCCAGCGACAGTGAAGGAACGGTGATATAGTTCCAAGTCAGGATGGTGTGTGACTTGGAGGGGAACTTGCAGGTGATGGTGTTCCCATGTATTTGCTGCTCTTGTCCTTCTAGTTGGTAGAGGTTGCAGGTTTGGAAGGTGCTGTCGAAGGAGCCTTGGTGAATTGCTGCAGTGCATCTTGTAGATGGTACACACTGCTGCCACTGTGCGTCGGTGGTGGAGGCAGTGAATGTTTGTGAATGGGGTACCAATCAAGCGGGCTGCTTTGTCCTGGATGGTGTCGAGCTTCTTGAGTGTGGTTGGAACTGCACCCATCCAGGCAAGTGGAGAGTATTCCATCACACTCCTGACTTCTACCTTGTAGTTGGTGGACAGGATTTGGGGAGTCAGGAGATGAGTTACTCACCGCAGTATTCCTAGCCTCTGACCTGCTCTTGTAGCCACGGTATTTATATGGCTACTCCAGTTCAGTTTCTGGTCAATGGTAGCCTCTAGGATGTTGATAGCGGGGGATTCAGCAATGGTAATGCCATTAAATGTCAAGGGGAGATGGTTAGATTCTCTCTTGTTGGAGATTGTCACTGCCTGGCACTTGCGTGGCATGAATGTTACTTGCCACTTATCAGCCCAAGCCTGGATATTGTCCAGGTCTTGCTGCATTTCTACACGGACTGCTTCAGTATCTGAGGAGGCACGAATGGTGCTGAACATTGTGCAATCATCAGCGAACATCTCCACTTCTGACCTTATGATTGAAGGAAGCTCATTGATGAAGCAGCTGAAGATGGTTGGGCCTAGGACACTACCCTGAGGAACTCCTGGAGCTCAGATGATTGACCTCCAACAACCACAGCCATCTTCCTTTGCGTTAGGTATGACTGCAACCAGTGGAAAGTTTTCCCCTGATTCCCAGTGACTTCAGTTTTGCTAGGGTTCCTTGATGCCATACTCGGTCAAATGCTGCCTTGATGTCAAGGACAGTCACTCTCACCTCACTTCTTGAGTTCAGCTCTTTTATCCATGTTTGAACCAAGGCTGTAATGAGGTCAGGAGCTAAGTGGCCCTGGCGGAACCCAAACTGAGCATCACTGAGCAGGTTATTGCTAAGCGAGTGCTGCTTGATGACACTGTTGATGACATCTTCCATCACTTTACTGATGATTGAGAGTAGACTGATGGGGCGGTAATTGGCCGGGTTGGACTTGTCCTGCTTTTTGTGTACAGGACATATCTGGGCAATTTTCTACATTGCCGGGTAGATGCCAGTGTTGTAGCTGTACTGGAACAGCTTAGCTAGGGGCGTGGCAAGTTCTGGAGCACAGCTCTACAGTACTATTGCCGGAATATTGTCAGGGCCCATAGCCTTTGCAGTATCCAGTGCCTTCAGTCGTTTGATATCATGCGGAGTGAATTGAATTGGCTGAATTCTGGCATCTATGATGCTGGGGACTTCAGGAGGAGGTCGAGATGGATCATCAACTCAGCACTTCCAGCTGAACATTGTTGCAAATGCTTCAGCCTTATCTTTCGTACTGATGTGCTGGGCTCCCCCATTATTGAGGATGGGGATATTTGTGGAGCCACCTCCTCCAGTTAGTTGTTTAATTGTCCACCACCATTCACGACTGGATGTGGCAGGACTGCAGAGCTTAGATCTGATCCGTTGGTTATGGGATTGCTTAGCTTTGTCTATTGCACGCTGCTTACGCAGTTTGGCATGCAAGTAGTCCTCTGTTGTGGCTTCACCAGGTTGAGGTATGCCTGATGCTGCTCCTGGCATGCCCTCCTGCACTCTTCATTGAACCAGGGTTGGTCTGCTGGCTTCATGGTAATGGTAAAGTGGGGGATATGCCGTGCCATGAGGTCACAGATTGTGGTTGAGTACAATTCTGCTGCTGATGATGGCCCACAGCGCCTCAAGGATGCCCAGTTTTGCATTGCTGGATCTGTTCGAAATCTGTGCCATTTAGCATGGTGATAGTGCCACACAACACGGTGGACGGTATCCTCAATGTGAAGACAGGACTTTGTCTCTACAAGGACTGTGCGGTGGTCACTCCTACCAATACAGTCATGGACAGATGCATCTGTGGCAGGCAGATTGGTGAGGACGAGGTCAAGTATGTTTTTCCCTCTTGTTGGTTCCCTCACCACCTGCCGCAGACCCAGTCTAGCAGCTATGTCCTTTACGACTCAGCCAACACGGTCAGTAGTGGTGCTACTAAGCCAATGTTGGTGATGGACATTGAAGACCCCACCCAGAGTACATTCTGTGCCCTTGTCACCCTCAGTGCTTCCTCCAAGTGGTGGTCAGCATGGAGGAGTACTGACTCATCAGCTGAGGGAGGGCGGTAGGTAGTAATCAGTAGGAGGTTTCCTTGCCCATGTTTGACCTGATGCCATGAGACTTCATGGGGTCCGGAGTCGATGTTGAGGACTCCCAGAGCAACTCCCTCCCTACTGTATACCACTGTGCCACCACCTCTGCTGGGTCTGTCCTGCCGGTGGGAGCAGCTGTTTTAATTTCATAGTGATTGCAGTGTCTGGGACATTGGCTGTCAGGTATGATTCCGTGAGTATGACCATGTCAGGCTGTTGCTTGACTAGTCTGTGGGATAGCTCTCTCAACTTTGACACAAGCCCCCAGATTTTAGTAAGGAGGACTTTGCAGAGTCGACAGGGCTGGGTTTGCCTTAGTCGTTTCCGGTGCCTAAGTCAATGCCGGGTGGTCCGTCCGGCTTCATTCCTTTTTATTGACTTCGTAGTGGTTAGATACAACTGAGTGGCTTGCTAGGCCATTTCAGAGGGCATGTAAGAGTCAACCACATTGCAGTGGGTCTGGAGTCACATGTAGGCCAGACCAGGTAAGGACAGCAGATTTCCTCTCCTAAAGGACATTAGTCACATGTTAGTCATATGTGACTAATTGGGAATCCAGATGTGGCGAATGCATTTCTGATTAGTAAATAAACAATGAGTAACGGACACCATACTTGAAGATCTCAGTACTCGTTCGAACAACATATGCATGTGTATTTTAACCTTTTTTGTGCATTTGCGGTAAAATAGTGAGATGAAAAGCAGAACGTGCAAGTGTTTAATTCAACATTGTGAGTGCTTTACTTCCCTGATTAATGGACGATGTCAGATGTTTTTAAAGTAAATATCCATGTGAATTCCATTTGTGTTATGAGTGTATACAAGGGGTTTTCTACTGGAATTTGTATAAAACAGTGTCATCATAGCCACACCTGTGGCTAGTCAGTGATTTCTATTGGATACGACATGCTAGATTTACTGACTGTTAAATTCCTGCCCTTACAGCTATACACTTGTGTTACATTCTCCTGAAGCAAAAGTGACATTTTAGGAACAAATAAAATTAGATGAAATTAAAACAGCTGCTCCCAAAACGAAATGTTAAGATATCAAAAATACAGAGACTTGTAGTTGCCAGTGGGAATTAAACAATTGCAAAATATATTTGAGGATCTTTTCATTTTTACATGTTGCAATTTTCACATCTGTTTCGCGGATATGACATTTATTGCTTGCTTAACTTTGGGTTAAACATTTTTGATTTATAGACAGATGTATGTACAGTGTTGAAACGTAAATGCTTCCTTTTAGTCACAATGACATAATGCCATGGACATTGGTGCCATGAATTCTAAGTTCTGAGTTTTGTCTATGCTTTCGGGAAGGTACAGTTCGGCTGAATCTCTTCACTCTGGTGGATGGGAGCCGAATTAACCAACAAGTCACCTGAGCCACTGCCATTCACCCAGTTGTACATGGTAAGGGCAGGACATGGGTAGAGGTGGAATAGCTGGTCACCTACCCATCTCCTGGTTGGAGAATACAGAGAAGACCCAACAAAGCAAGAAACCGAGATTTAAAAGAATCAAAAAATTCAAATAATGAGATAGTCTGCTTTCCACGACAAAGGATTATAAATTAAATGAATGCAGAAAGCAGATCATTTGCCAATGGGATTAAAAATACTTTGTGAACATGCATCAAACATAAATAATTATTAACAATCAGCTCTCTATCTCACCCCAGACATTTAACTGTTGACTTATATTTCAAGCTGTTTTTGTGGCTGTTCCCTAATGTCGCAGGGTTGAGGAATGAGTAGGAAAATTGGCTTGGCAGCTTTGAAAGAAGTCGACATAGAGCTGATCGGATTGGGGTAAATAAGACAGCAAATGGTCAGGAAAAGGGACACCCATAAAGCTACTTCAAACCAAATTGTAAGAACAGGACAAGGAGACATAGGTTTAGCATAGGAAAATAAAAATTTGAAACTGAAGTGAGGACTTTTGTTTTTACACAGAATGGTTGACACATGGAATGGAAATATTTTAATCCAGGGCGGTAGGAAACATGAGCAAAGCAGCACTTATTGCCCATCTCAAGTTTCCCTCAACACATCAAGAGTCAACCACAGTGTGTGGAACTGGAGTCACATGTAAGGCAGATCATGTAGGGTTTTTACAACAATTAATTTTAGTGCCAGCCCGCAAAGGACCATATTTATTAAATCTCTCAATTTTATATGGAGGGATATGAACTCAAACTCTGAGTTGGTAATCCAGTCTCACAGTCACTAAACTACTGTACCCAGCTGCAGTGTGAGGAGTACAGGGTCCACGTATATAATAGTATCGCTGGGCTACCAGTGACTGCTATTAAAATACACTCCCATGCATTACCGGTCCTCTTACTGTGGCACATTACCATCCACACCTACTCATTCAATTGATCTGCAGTCATTACCCATAGACCAATTGCTGTTTATGCTGGTAACATTTCACTTAGTTATATTTTCTTCATATGTTTAGCCGTCTGCTTCTTCATTACAATACAGAACAAACAGATTATGAAATAAACTTTACCTACTTGTACCTTGTAGATATGCAGGCAAACACCCTAACTGGCTGTTCATGGTGGCTTAACTATATTAGGATATTTAACAAAGGACCGTCTTTCTAGCTGCTGTGGTAAAGCTGGCTGTACTGTCATCAACCATGTTATCTAAACTGCAATAATCCAAAAAGTTAAATAAAGAAATGAAAGAAGAAGTAAGAGACATTTATGCAACATTTTAAATAGATTGCAACACAAGCATGAAACTGAATAGCCAATATCCTGAAAACTATTATCAGGGCTTTTACAGTGCTTGCTTAAAACAAAAACCATCTTTTTGAAAAATCATGACAGGAAAGCATAGTGCTGCAAAATTCTTGAGTTCTAACTCATGATTCTCCAGACTGCTGACTCCAGAACTTGGCTGTATACTCACAGAGAGAAGAGGAAGTCAGAAAACTTGTCAATGTTCCACTCTCACACAGCTCCCAGTAACTGCTTTAGAGTGTTACTGGAAGAAACCAAACAGCTCATCCACCCACTCCCTCAATTTCAGTTGGTGAGCATCTGAACACCAATAGAAGGGGAAGAATGGGTTTGTATCTCAGTGGGAGGAAAAATTATGCCTTTCAGATTTCTGAGATTTGAGCTCCCAGCCAAGGGTCCTGATGACATCTGGGGCTTCAGGAGAGTTGGAAGCGATATTGCAATCCCAACATATATGCTGTGCTACTCTATTGACTACAGACTGCCAAGGAAGAAGTAAAAGACAGAAGATCAAATAAAACATGGCAGGTGCAATGAGACCTGTGCTCCTTTCAGAATAATGTCCATGACTCTGTGAAAGACCATTCTGCCTGTAGGTCTGCTGAAGGACAGATACTGGGTTGATTGGAAGGAACTCACTAAACTAAACCTCATTCTTCCCAGTATAGAGAATGCCAATAACAAGTACAGCTACTTGAGAGCAAGCACAAGGCAGATAAAGTTGGGGAGGTTGAATGCAGTTTTTCAAAATTATAGAAGTTTTTGAGAGGATAAATAGTGAAAGATTGTTTCCACTGGGTGACAAATTGGTGGCAAGGGGCCACAGACTCACTCTTACCACTGGAGCAACAAAAGAGGGAAGTTAGAAGCAGAGGTTTATTGGCTTATTAGAATATGGAATACTTTACAGCGAGTGTCGGTCAGGGCAGACTACAACATTTAAAATGGATATGGATTAGTATTTGAAAAGGAATATAGCAAGATAGAGGGAAAGGGCAAGGACATAGGATTAGAGCAGATAGCTCCAGTTGAAGAATGTGAACAGTACTGGCACTAAGGGCCAAATGGCCTCCCAATGTGCTGTAATTTTGATGACACTAGGGAGAGTATTTCTGAATTTCTAGTCCTTTCACAAGAATATTAAAAGCGAGCTGTGAACTGGGCAACATTTCTAAATGGAAGAGAGAAACAGGTGGAGTGAGGATAAAAGCCATAAAGATGGTGGCTAACAGTGTGTGGTGGATTGGGACGAGGAGTTGCATGAGTGGGTGTGCCACGAAGTTTCTTTAAATATTTCCTGGTGAGCTTCTGGCAGGAATTTCTATCAACACCTGCCATAGGGAGGGTAGGTGAATGAGGTAAATGATGGTTGCTACTCCAGTATTCTGACACATGTAGCATTTTAATAGGATTGGAAGGACAGAAAAGCTTTGGAGCCTGTGATTAAGATGGAAAAATCTGCCACTGTGGATGAGTGAGTCGATGGCACGTGCATCAGCTGCATGCACCTGCTGTGGCCATTTCAGTGTTTGTATTCCTTGAACTTCCCTTTGTGTAGCTGGATGCTCATTGAATGTTGATGTACTTGATGTCTGACATTGCCAAGTCATAAAATGTGATGTGTAATATCTCTCCACCATTAGCGCTTCCTTTTCATGTGCCTGCCCATAAGTGGACAGGTTGTGATGTCGGAAATTGTGGTGCATGCTAATATAGGTGGGGTACTGGAGTAATGGATCCTGTTTCTGCTGGAATCAGGAAAACTGGCTTAAAGGCAGAGGAAAATCCCACCTAGTGCAGTTACACCAGTTTCCAACTGAATATCTCCATGGTCAGTAATAATATTGAACAAGATAAGATCAGTTTTAATTTTAGATGTTTCTTTTTTGAGAACTAACCTCAGAACATGGGGCAATCATTAGCTGTCTTCCCAAAGGACAGCTAGGTCTAACCCTGCAAAGACATAAGAATGAGCTGACAATCTGCTATGACGGTTTTAAGCAAAGGAATCTCCCCGTGCTCAGGGTACAAGATTGACCTTGTCAGTCGATCTCAAATGCAGCTGTTCATCTAACTGACCCCAGGATTTCCAGCTATGTCTGCCTGCATTCAACTCAGATCCCAGTGGTGGAACCAGACTTTGAGTTAATGGGGATAAAAGTGAAGAGTAACCAACCAACCAACCTTTCCTTCATCTCTTGATCCAAGCTGTTTGCAAGTGACCTTGTAGTGGTCAATGACCCCTTCCTCTACCCACAGGAGTGTCACAGATGTCTGTGTTTTGTTAACAGCGAAGAGTGACTTGGGAGAAGCTGGCTCTGTGAACAAAGGGTGAATCACAAAACTAAACTGGATTAGAGTACTCTTTTGCTTGCTGGAGAAATAAACTTGCAATTTAATCCTGGTATATATCAGGAGGCGGGATAAACATTTCCCCACACCAGGTTTGCCTGTCCCCTGGATTTCAGAGACCAAATGAATACATAGCAACCACTCCTCTCTTATTACACTACCAGGTTTGAATTTCAATTCAAAATACATTTTTTTTTTAAATGGCACCAGTCAGGATGAAGAATTTCTGAATGAAGGTGAAGTGTTTCCCTATGGGGCAGAAAGGACAAATGGTGGAGTCATCCCCAGGCTGCTCTTGCACACTTCCTAGTGACTGTTTTTGCTGCAGCACTGTCAAGAGTTCTGACAGCCCCAAAATGCTATCCTGCCTGCTGTCCTGTGAATCACTGATGGTTGTCATCTATGCCTGTTTTCCAATTTTAAGCCAAATTTACTAATAAGAAAAGTTGATCCAAGTCATGAGCAGCCTGTACTAACTTTCAATCTGCAGAGTCCATTTCAAGTCTGACTAATAAACTGGAACTCCTCCATATGTCAATACTAAAACTGCTAACTCATTACCTATTGGCTTATGTCCCAAGGCTAATGGACAATCCCATTTTTTTTGCAGTTCAACCTTATCTTCTGAAGAATCTGTCCTCAGTTTACAGAGCCTGTGAAGCAGAGCCTCCCTCATTAAATTTGTCATGTATACATGAATGGTTTGATAATCTAGATCATGCGAGGCTTCAGATCTTGATCTTGTGGTATCACATACATTCCCTATTCCAGTTCTTTGTGGCATGGCTGGGTAAGTTTTTTGTGATTTTCAAACATTTTATGCTTGTTGAATAACACATCAATATTGATACGGTGAAACATCACATAGGATTTAATAAAAGTGCCGAAAATGTCTGCAAGACAAATGATACTAACTAATTAAAAGGAGAAGAAATACTTACGGAGTTGGATTATTTGTGGGGCTGAGGAGTTGCTGCTCCCTTCTGTGTAGGCTACAACAGTTAGGTTGTATATGTCCCCAGGAGGCAATCGAAGCAGGGTTGTCATTACACTGTGTGGCACCTGTATTAAATACCAGATTCTTGTTTACAGCACCTCCTAATTATCAACCACCAAAGCTTTGTCTTTTTGCCCTCATGTGAGCCTCATAGTAACCAAGATATCTTGTTAATGAGGCAAAAATTCCGGGACGCTAAAAGGAATGAAATAGTTCAGAGGTCAGTGAGTGAGTGATGAGGCTGTAAGAATGTGTCATTTAACAGTAAGAATGTGTTTGAAATTTTAAAAAAACCTTGATTTGCTGCAAGAAGGTAGACAAGATGGGAGGTAGTCAAGACAAGTAGATTATGTGGTTCCTCATGATTGAGCTTCAAACATCACTTCTGTTTTGCATTGTGTATATTAAATTAGTCTCTGCAAAATCTTAAATTCCTTGATTCAATCTTGCAGATGAAACATATCTAATAATTTTTAGGCAGTAGGCCTCTACAACTCCTGGACCTTTGCACGCAATCATTCCCCGGCCTTCCCACTGCTCTCTGCTTGACTAACTCCTCACAACCCCACACTCAATTTCCCTTCTCCCTTTCATCTTCAAACACATCACATCGCTGAAGCTCTTGACTTGCTTGCTCCCTTTATCCCTTTCCATCCCAGCTCTTACCAACCCAACCTCCCACTATTTTCCCTCATCAGGAACTCTTCCCATTCTCTGGCAATGTTCCCATCTCCTTCAAAACCACCATCATCAGGCACTTCTCAAAGAACACTCCTCATCCTCTATTCTCTCCAAACTCCATTTTATCTTCAACCTTATCTTTTCATCAAAACCTTGGAACATGTGTTTCCTATTGAACTACACAATGGCCATTCCCTGTTCAAGACCCATTAATCTGGTTTCTTCTCTGGCAACACCATTGAGATCACCATGGTGAAAATTAGAAGTGACGTTTTTTTACCTGATCCTTTAACACCGCTGACATCGCCGCCCTCCTCCGGCATCTGTCTTTTAAAGTCCATCTCTAAGGCAATCATCTTTCGTGGTTCCACTCAAACCTGCCACAACTGCCTTTCCTCTAATGGTCACCTCTGGCACACCACATACTCCATACTCATCCCCTTCTCTTCATCAACCTTCCTCAACCATATCTTCTACGAGTATGGATTCAACTTCCACCATAAACTCATGGCAGGCACTACATTCTCGAACTGCCTATCCAATATTACATTCCAAATAAATTTAAACTATCCTTTGATTCAACGTTGGCACAAATGAATGCAACCTCTTTTGGTCCTCCCAGCACCTATATGCTTCTTGCTTTGACTTAATCAACTTGTCAGGATAAACCTAGTGGTGTGGAACCTGAGCATCCTACTTGATCCAGAGCTCAGCTTCAATCCCCAAATTACTTTCTCTCACCTCCAAACACTGCCTGCTTCTGCCCCTCATATTTCCCTCAATCCTGTCAAAATCTTAAACCACATCCTCATCGCTAAGAGCCTTGAATTGTTCAATCCTCTTCTAACCAGCCTCCATCCTCAACAAACCCCAACTTGATCAGAACTCTATGACGCACAAAGTCTCTCTCCTATCATCCTGCCCTTTGCCAGAAACCACAGGCTGCTTGTTTCCCAGTGAACTGATTTGAAGTTCCCCATCCTTGGGTTCTAAATGTCTCCATGACCTGACCCGACCTTCCTCAGTGATCTCTTCCAGTTGTATATTCTGTTACGACCGAGGCAGGACCAATGCACTGTCAATGCCATCCCATCACTCCACAGCTCATAGCATATTATTAAAATTTTCTCACCTAACCGGAAAACAGTCAAATTAAACATTTTATTAAACCCCAGAATAAAATACACCAAATCAGGTATCTTTAGACAACAACAAATTAACTATTTATTAAAAAACTACATTTGAAACACTATTAAGATAAACCTATGTCTAAAAGAATTTATAACTTCCTATTTATCCTAACCCCCATGCACACACACATACATTCAAAAATCAACAGTTAACCGGTTTTTAAAATGATGTTTCTGAGGAATAAAACAAGTAGCTGGGTTTTAAGTCCTGGTGGGTTACATTCCTGGTTGATGAAGTGTCCCAGAGTAGAATAAGCAGATGCCACTCGAGGTCTCCAGGAAAATTCGACGAAACAGTCTTTTATAGATAGGCATTCAAAGTACTTCAGCTGCAGCAGGCAACACACAGTTCTACCAACGAGGAGTATAGTATCAGGTCTATTTGGATTCTCAAATTGGCAGTCTCTTGGGAGAACCTTTACTGAGAATTCCAGCAAACACAAACAGGCAATAGAGTTACTTCTGTATCAGACTTCTTAGAGTTTCGAAGTAAAATGGAATTTACTACCTCCAACAATAAAAATGTTCTTTTCAGGGTTTTTTCTCCTGAGGCAAACATAGTCTGAGCCCAATGTAGATTTTCTGCTGCGATATAGACAGCTTCTCTTTTTAATAAGCACACTTCATTGGATTCCAGATCAGACTAGTTTCAGCCAGTCCCTGCACACAGTCAAATTGAAAAATTACAGCACATCTCCTGCTGTTGCCTAGGAAACAGGCTTGCTGTGGCACAGTGTTCTCAAAGAATCTGTAAACTTCTCTCTCTGTCTTAAAGGTACACTGTTTTTAGACAGTCTCAAAGGAAAAAAAAATTGTTCCATGACAATTCCCATGCACACTTTCCATTCTTTTGATATCGGATTGGTCTTCATTTCCTGATCCTCTGCTTCACCAGCAGTGGTCATTCCTTCAGCTCGTACACCCCTGTTCTCTAGAACTCACCCCACACACCCCCATCCCTACATTTATTGTCTACTTTGAAAAGCCTGTGTCAAATTCTTTCAATACCTTTTTCTCTACTTTGCCTGTATGGCACCTAACTTTTTCACTTTGTAAAGTATAGTAACAGGTTTTGTTTTACATGAGAAACAAGGAAAATATAAGTGGTTTCTAAAATTAAAGATGTTGAAATTTAGGCACGTTTTATTGCATTCTCCATTAAGTTAAGATATGGGGTTGGATTTTCCTGAGTTCGAGGGCACCCCAATGTTGACGGTCACAGTGCCTACATGTCAGCACTTTGCGGGATCAAAGCTACATATGCTTGGGAGAATAGTAACGTAAACCCTGGGCCAAGGCAATGATAGGATCATCACTTCTAATTGCGGATTATGATGGGAAAATGGGAAGGTTAACTGGAGCTAAACTCTTCATCCTCACACTGCCGGAGAAAGGATCACACAACGCCCACGGGAGGAGTCATTCAGGGGGGTGGAATGGCCAACCTGGCAATATCGACACCCATGGCGGAGGAGGCCTTTGACATTGGAAAGGTGGGCGCTGTGCTGACAGTTGGTAACTGCGAGATTAGTGTGTGGCTGAAAGTGGGTGAAAGTTCATTGAATGATCCATGGAAGTGCCTTGGAGTAGCTTTCAACTTTGTGAGGTGTTTCCAGTAGATCCACATGTGTTGAAAGATGTCTGCTGAAGCATCTGCTGCAATGAAGGAGGCCAAGTAACTGATGCTTTCTCTGACAAAGGGCTGATGCAGGAGCAGCTGCTGTGGAGGCCATGGCTACCTCAAAGGAAGATTTACACTCTGAGGAACCATGGTGACAGGAGTCAATCGCACCGTCCACCAGTGCAAATACACACACCTTTGTGGGACCTCAGGTGACTTTAGAATGGGTGGCACAAGGTGAGCATCATGGCACATGTGAGCGGCAGCAGGTGATAAAGGCAGAGGCTGCTTTGGGCAGCCCCAAGTGGAGGATGGAGGACAGCTCCAGCCATGTTTACCCGGCTGGAGTTGCTGAGCCTCGTGGGCCACATACAAAGTGGGTGCTTGTGGAGCTGCAATGGGAGATGTGTGGACATCAGGCAGAGTTTCCGGAGGCACATAAATTGGAGGAGTCCATTCATGATATGAGCACCACAATAACTCAGGCATATTGAAAAAGTGTCCACTCTCATTGACAGTCAAATGCGACAGTCTGCTGAAATGATGCAGGATCAGCAAACCGACATGAACAGATTATATGATGCATTCCGTAGAATTGACTGGTCCGTTGCAGCGATGGCGCATGGATGCATGCACACCCAATTAGGTGTTCTCATTCACCTGGTAACTGCACATGTGCAGCTGGGCTATGAAAGAGCTAAGGCAGGAATGGATGCAGTAGTTGTTGCCACTACTCAAGGAACCCCATCTTCAGAAGCCAACCCATCCACCCCTCCAACTGAGACACACGATAAAGCACCCGCCCCCATGACCCAGGCTGTCCCTGCACAAGTGCCTCATGTGCACCGTGACCCCAAGGAAGGGTACCACTGGCATCTCAGCCGCTGGGACACGCTCTCGAGCAGTGGCCCTCCACATCCGCTCCACGTGGAATGTAAGAACATAGGAAATAGGAGTAGGCCTTTCAGCCCACTGAGCCTAACCCACCATTCAACTAGATCAACTGGATCACTGCCAATCTACCTCAATGCCATTTTCCTGCACTCTCTCCATATCCCTTGATATCTTTAATATCTAGAAATCTATCAATCTCTGTCTTGAACATACTCAACGACGGAGGCTCCACAGCCCCCTGGGGTAGAGAATACCACAGATTCACCACCCTTTGAGTGAAGAAATTCCTCCTCATCTCAGTCTTAAATAGCCTACCTCTTATTCTGAGACTGTGTCCCCTGGTTCTAGACACCCCCAGCCAGGGGAAATTGCCTTCCTGCATCTATTCTGTTGAGCGCTGTAAGAATTTTGTATGCTTCGATGAGATCACCTCTCTTTCTTCGAAACTCTAGAGAATACAGGTCCAGTCTCCTCAATCCTTTCTCATTGGACAATCCCACCATCCCAGGAATCAGACTGGTGAATCTTCTTTGCACTCCCTCTATGGCAAGTATCTCCTTCCTTAGGTAAGGAGACCAAAGCTGCATACAATGCTTGTTTATGTTTAGAGTTTTGTTTAGAGATACAGCACTGAAACAGGCCCTTCGGCCCACCGGGTCTGTGCCGACCATCAACCACCCATTTATACTAATCCTACACTAATTCCATATTTCTACCACATCCCCACCTGTCCCTATATTTTCCCTACCACCTACCTACACTAGGGGCAATTTCTAATGGCCAAATTACCTATCAACCTGCAAGTCTTTGGCATGTGGGAGGAAACCGGAGCACTCAGAGGAAACCCACGCAGACACAGGGAGAACTTGCAAACTCCACACAGGCAGTACCCAGAATTGAACCCGGGTCGCTGGAGCTGTGAGGCTGCGGTGCTAATCACTGTGCCACTTCTGGTGTGGTCTCACCAAGGCTCTATTTATAGGGGGAACACCATGTGGGAGCTCTTGCAAGGGAGCAAAGAAGTGGTGGTAGCATCATATTGGGTGTCGCCTGGGTGCAGATCATAAACCTTTTGTTCAATGCATGCATTTTAATATGAGTAAAATGTCTGTGGTCGAAAGCTAACATTTTTCATGTTGTTTGTCCTGGAAAACTGCGACCTTGTCATTATGTCTTGCCTGTGTGTGAGGTCTGAGAGTGCCATGTGGACGTGTGCTTGCAGGAGACTCACTGCATCATGAGTGCTAAACCCCATGAGAAGTGGATTTGTTTCTGTACTCTGGATAGCGCCTGCTATGTATAAACCGGTAGTGTGGATTAGTTTGTTCCATTAGAGGATCTACCACGCTCAGGAGAAGCATTCCTGGGTGTCCCGTGAATCCCTGCCAGCCTGGTCAGTGTGTTTCCGCATGACTCTGACCTCCGGCTGGTCCTGATGCACCTCTGGCTGGTCCTCATCAAAATCCTCATCCTCGGACGAGACAGTGCGGGTCGTCCCCATGGATCTCCTCCAATTCCACTCCTCTCTGGCCATATTGTGCAGAGCACACCAGACCACAACTTGAGGGGGCGTACTGGAGGGCACAACCCAACCATTCAAGGCATCGGAATGGCATTTTCAGGAGGCCAATGGACTCGTTGGTGCCCCTCTTTCTGAGATGGCAGTGGTTATATCTCTCCTGTTCCTCAGTTGTGGAGTTTCACACAGGGGTCAGCAGCCATATCTTTAGCAGGTACCCCTTGCCAGCCAGGAGTCATCCTCGGAGGCCATGTGGTAGAACAAACAGCTGCGGCACCTCTGACTACCTGAGAATTAAAAATCGTGATAGTTGCCTGGAAACCTTGTGGATATCTGAAGGATCTGCTTACGATCGTCGCACTTCAGCTACACATTTAAGGAGTTGACGTTGATGAATACTCTGGTCTGAGATGACAGGGCTTTGATGGCCACTGGTGTGCAGTCGATCACAACCTGCACCTGAGGGAATCCTCAGCCCTCTGGGTCTGACTGGCTGTATCTGTGATGAAGGCGACTAAGTCAGGTGCCCTCAGAAAATGTTCGTCCGTCACTTCAGATTTGCAGCTGTGGGCGGCCGATTGTGAGATGCCACAGAGATCAGCTGCCAACCCCAGAAACGAGCCCAAAGCTAGAAAGTCCAAGGTCACTGTCAGCTTGACAGCTTCTGGCATTGTGTGTCCCCCTACACCTTGTGGCATAAGGTCGTTCTCTCGAGGCGCGCGCATAACCCAGCCACTATCTGCTGCTCCGACATGCTCAGGAAGCTGATCCTGTGGTGGTACACTCGATTCTGCAGGTAACATCTTCTGTCCCCGCTGCTCTTTGATCAGCACCTCTGCATCCATGTGTACCTGGTGACTGCCTTTACTGCCGCACTTCCCCACTGCTCGAGCCGAACTCTGAGTAGATGGCCTCCATTATCATATATAGTGTCAGGCCCCAGGACCTCAGCAGCCAAATTTCCCATGCACCTTGAATGAGCCATTCTCCAAGACCTGCCCTCTCAGTCAACACTATCCTACAGCTCTGCTTAAACGATAGCAAGTCAGTGGCTGCGCATGAGCTCCTGGTTGCTGATTTCCCCTTTTATTGCGAGTTTTTAATGGTTGCTTCTTCAGTTGAGAGGTTCCCGCTGTGCAGCTGCATTACCTACAGGGATGAGATGTTGACACAGTGTGGGGCCCATGCACCTCTGATAAAATTGCTATCCTACCTGAAACCACCTCTTAATTGCTAGATGAATGACCTTAATATCCTGCCCGCCACTACCGGACGGGTGGCCGTCCTCCCCAAGAAGCCGCCTTTGGGTAAATCGAGTGGCGGCGGCTAGACGCTGGGCAATCAGCGCGCCACGCTGCAGTGTGAATCTGCAGGTTCGCCCACCCGCTAACCCGCCTCCGTGGCAAAATGCAGCCCATGGTTCCTTGGACAAAACTAACAGAAAGATTTCCTTCCACACCACCACTTTGAAAACTGAGTTTAAATTTTAAAGTACAGAAACAGTTAAACAGTGACAGTTTCAGAGTGGGTCTGTTCTGATGAATGCATCATTAGAGGCCTGCTCAGGTCGGGAAAAAAGAACCCGAACCGAACCGAACCTGACCGAATGACAGCAAACCCAAGCCCCACCCGGCCCGAGTCCCTCTGATTTTGCCCCCAACCCGACCCGAACCGGCCCGACTCGACCCGACCCAATCATCCCTTTACTTACCTTCCTGACACCGAACCTGCAAGAAGCTGCAGCGCGTGCGCGGTGACGTCATAGTGACATCACTCGCTCACTGCACAGACTCAGTTTCATCCCGGACTCCCAGCTCAAGGTAAGTCTTTTAATTTCAATACTTACCCGCAGAGCACTTAACGTGCGTGTCCGACCCGACCCAACCCGACTCAACCTGGACTCGGCCCGGCCCGACCCGAGCCCGAAAGCCGTAACCTGAAGATGGGACCGACCCGACCCGAACCCGACACATGTCGTCGGGCCTTGTCGGGTTCGGGTCGGGTAGCAGGCCTCTATGCTACATTAGACAGAGACTCACATCATCTGGCAAAGTTCGTGGAGTCTTAATTCTTCTAAACTCCAGAGAATATAGGACCATTTTAGTCAATCTCTGCTTGTCGGACAACCCTCTCATCCCAGGAATCAAATCCAGTGAACCTTTGTTGCACCCCCTCGAAGGTAAGTATACCCTTCCTTAGGTAAAGAGGCCAAAATTGTGAACATTACTCCAGTTATGGTTACAGCAAAGCCCTGCATAATTGCAACAAGACTTCCTAACTCTACTCCAAACACCTTGCAATAAAGGGGAACATACAATTTGCTTTCCTAATTGCTTCTCATAGGTGTAAGCTAATTTTCTATGTGTCATGTACAAGAACACCCAAATCCCTCTGAACACCAACATTTACTAGTCTCTCACCTTTTGAAAAATATTCTGCTTTTAAGAAAGACAACACTTAAAGCAGTTAGTTTTAGAATTTTGGATATAAATTAAATCGAAGAAATTAGTCAATAAGAACATGGGAAACTATGGAACAAAAAATGCTATTTGGTCCATTAAACCTGTTCTTTATACAGATGATGTGCACTCTACCCCATTGTGTCCTTTATCAAAGGAAACACCCCAATATGCATGCTATACATCCTTGGCCATTCCCCTTTCTTAACATGCCATTTCCACAGTCCTAGTAGTTCAACAGCGTCATGTTCCATCTAATATTTGATTGTCTACCTGTACTTATCCTTACTCCTGTTCCGGACTAACTCTATGATATAAACGGGCAGCGCAGTGGTTAGCACTGCAGTCTCACAGCTCCAGGGACCCGGGTTTGATTCTGGGTACTGCCTGTGCGGAGTTTGCAAGTTCTCCCTGTGACCGCGTGGGTTTTCACCTGATGCTCCAGTTTCTTCCCACAGCCAAAGACTTGCAGATTGATAGGTAAATTGGCCATTGTAAATTGCCCCTAGTGTAGGTAGGTGATAGGGAATATGGGATTACTGCAGGCTTAGTATAAATGGGTTGTTGTTGGTCGGCACAGGCTCGCTGGGCCGAAGGGCCTGTTTCAGTGCTGTATCTCTAAAAAAAAGAAATAAAGAAAAAAATAAAGAAAAAAGAAAAAAAACTGAGGCAGCATTTCTTCATATTATTCAAACTGTTAGGAAATCTGAGGACTGTATTGACTATTTGAACCACTACAGAATAGAGAGGAGGAATGACATCTCAATCAGCTTATACAGGAGCTGCCTAAAATGATCAAATTCAATTAACTTTAGCCTTGCATCATATTGAACACACAAATATTTGTACTTACACTTTTTTTAATGATTCTTCGTCCAACAGCTATGACCAACCAGTAAGGTAGGGTGGAGTTGGATGTTCCAGTTGTAATGTTACCATAGCTCCAGCTAATAGAGAGTATGTTCTCGGAATATTCCAGCCAAGTAATCTCTGGAGCTAGTGGTGCTGCAAAAAAAGACAAAGCAGAAAGAACACTTTAGAAAGGCTAAATGAACAGAGTAAAGGGATTATCATTCATTCCTTTGTTACCTCTAGACTTGACTATTCCAATGCACTCCTGGCTGGCTTCCTATCTTCAACCCTCTGTAAACTTGAGATCATTCAAAACTCTGCTGTCTGGGCCCTAACTCACACCAAGTCTCTTTTACCCATCACTCATGTGTCTGCTGATCTACACTAGGTGCACAGTTAGTGATGCCTCAATTCAAAAATTTTCATCTTTGTTTTCAAATCCCTCCAGGGCCTTGCCCCTACAGATCTTTGTAACCTCTTCCAGCCCTACAATCCTCTGAAAAATCTGTGCACATCTTGTGCAACCCCAATTTTGCTCCACCTTTGGAGGCTGTGCCTCCAGCTGCCAAGGTCTAGAGCTCTGGGATTCCCTCTCTAAACCTCCCCGCCTCTCTTTTGCCCTTTAAGATGCTCCTTAAAATCTATCTCTTTGACCAAACTTTTGGTCATCTGCCCTAATATCTCTTTACGTGTCTCCGTGTCAAATTTTGTTTGGTAACGCTCCTGTGAAGCACCTTTGGATGTTCTACTACATTACAGGTGCTTGTTGTTGTTTCATTCCTTTCATTATAATACCACATATAGAATTTGGTTTAATTTAAATTAAAAAGCTCATCATAATAGGAACTTTATCAGTGCCTAGATATTTATGTCCTTATGTATATTGTTTGATAGAAATGTAAAGCACCATGGCCTGGATTTTGCAGTTGTATTCTCAGTGTTTACCGTCATCATTAACAAAACTGACAGCATCTCCCGACATCTGTACATGCGCAGTTAAACACAGAAATGCAGAAGTTTTTTTTCCATGATTCCCCGCTCTGCCACAGGGTGCGTTGTTGAAGTCCCCACAGATGGAAATCTTAGAAATCATTTGAATTGACACGAACTTCCACTTTTTACACCATTAGTCTCGTAGTAAAAACCCTTGAAAAATTGACACCTTGTTGAATGAGATGTAACTGGGTTTTAATGGAGTACTAAGTCATAATTACTGCTGAACAACCTCATTGGCCCTGAAAATATAATTTTATATTTGTGGAATGTCAAATGTCTCCATTATAATAAAAAAAAGATACAAATTTTTTTACTTTTTTGAAGTTTATGATATTTCAGCTTCTACCTCAATTCTGTGTGTATGTCTCAATCTTTGTATTGCTGTGAAGGATAATCAGTGTATTTCACTTCCTGAGTTGTTGTCTGTGAGAATTCTGCAAT
Organism: Heterodontus francisci; assembly: GCF_036365525.1. Lineage (NCBI taxonomy): Eukaryota > Metazoa > Chordata > Chondrichthyes > Heterodontiformes > Heterodontidae > Heterodontus > Heterodontus francisci. The sequence goes on from NC_090397.1 coordinate 21,479,860, forward strand.
GTAATTAGTTGCTTCATTTGCTTGATGACATCACTGTTGCAGGAGGTCCCCTATAGCTGACACTGGAATGAAATTAATGTTGGGAAAGGTGAAATCCACACCAGAAATTGCTAGATCTTTGTGGGCAGCTTTCTTCGAGGTCAGCAGTAAGCACCGTCACCTTGTCACTGACCACAAAATCTGGGCCAACATTTACGATTGGTTCAGGTACACGCTCCAAAGCTTCATTTTCTTTCACCACCAGGGGGCACCAGGTAGCAGTTTGTACAAGTTTGTTCTAAAAGGCTTGTCTTGTCTGACTGAAGATGGGTCAGCCTGTGACCATGCTGACTTAAGTCAAAGCATGCAACTTTTGTCAGCCAACTTTGAGATAAAGTCAACTTTCAATTGCTTCCATCACTGCCTCTCAATATTAGCACATTCCTGTCATAGATTTTCAGCCACTGCCAAAGTGTAAAATCTAACATAAAAGCAAAATACTGCGGATGCTGGAAATCTGAAACAAAAACAAGAAATGCTGGATTCACTCAGCAGGTCTGGCAGCATCTGTGGAAAGAGAAGCAGAGTTAACGTTTCGGGTCAGTGACCCTTCTTCGGAACTGACAAATATTAGAAAAGTCACAGATTATAAACAAGTGAGGTGGGGGTTGGGCAAGAGATAACAAAGGAGAAGGTGCAGATTGGACCAGGCCACATAGCTGACCAAAAGGTCACGGAGCAAAGGCAAACAATATGTTAATGGTGTGTTGAAAGACAAAGCATTAGTACAGATTAGGTGTGAATATACTGAATATTGAACATCAGCAAGTGCAAACCTGAAGAAAAACAACCTGAAAAAAACAGTGGGTAAGCAAACTGAACAAACTAAGATGAAATGAAATAAATGCAAAAAAAGATTGTAAAAAAAGATTGTAAAAAGGAATGTAAAAAAAAAAAAGAAAAAATAACTAAAAATGACTAAAATGAAAGTAAAGTGGGGGGCTGTCATGCTCTGAAATTATTGAACTCAATGTTCAGTCCGGCAGGCTGTAGTGTGCCTAATCGGTAGATGAGATGCTGTTCCTCGAGCTTGCGTTGATGTTCACTGGAACACTGCAGCAATCCCAGGACAGAGATGTGAGCATGAGAGCAGGGGGGAGTGTTGAAATGGAAAGCAACCGGAAGCTCAGGGTCCTGCTTGCGGACTGAGCGGAGAAGTTCCGCAAAGCGATCACCCAGTCTGCGCTTGGTCTCCCCAATGTAGAGGAGACCACACTGTGAGCAGCGAATACAGTATACCACTATCCCAGGCCCCAAACACTCCTTTCAGGTGAAGCAGCGATTTACTTGTACTTCTTTCAATGTAGTATACTGTATTCGCTGCTCACAGTGTGGTCTCCTCTACATTGGGGAGACCAAGCGCAGACTGGGTGACCGCTTTGCGGAACATCTCCGCTCAGTCCGCAAGCAGGACCCTGAGCTTCCGGTTGCTTGCCATTTCAACACTCCCCCCTGCTCTCATGCTCACATCTCTGTCCTGGGATTGCTGCAGTGTTACAGTGAACATCAACGCAAGCTCGAGGAACAGCATCTCATCTACTGATTAGGCACACTACAACCTGCCGGACTGAACATTGAGTTCAATAATTTCAGAGCATGACAGCCCCCCACTTTACTTTCATTTTTAGTCATTTTTAGTTATTTTTTCTTCCTTTTTTTTTACATTCCTTTTTACAATCTTTTTTTGCATTTATTTCATTTCATCTTAGTTTGTTCAGTTTGCTTACCCACTGTTTTTTTCAGGTTGTTTTTCTTCAGGTTTGCACTTGCTGCTGTTCAATATTCAGTATATTCACACCTAATCTGTACTAATGCTTTGTCTTTCAACACACCATTAACATATTGTTTGCCTTTGCTCCGTGACCTTTTGGTCAGCTATGTGGCCTGGTCCAATCTGCACCTTCTCCTTTGTTATCTCTTGCCCAACCCCCACCTCACTTGTTTATAATCTGTGACTTTTCTAATATTTGTCAGTTCCGAAGAAGGGTCACTGACCCGAAACGTTAACTCTGCTTCTCTTTCCACAGATGCTGCCAGACCTGCTGAGTGAATCCAGCATTTCTTGTGTTTGTGTAAAATATAACTACTGCTGGTGGTGTAACAGACAGGATAATCCCACTACTAACTTCGTGAAACATGATCATTTGATTCCCAACTCATTCAGCAATAAATACAACAGACTCTGGGGAGTGGGGAACATTCAGAGTGATGCACTATGCCTGCACTCACTACAAAGGGCAACTGGATTTGGTGCAACAACAAATTATAGTGTCTTGCTAGCTTTAGTACTATAGCTGCAGTTGTTTAAATGGATTAATATTCACTAACACTGGGAATAAGTTGGAAGCTACTGCGACAATACACTGGCAGAGCTCAAAGTGGGGAGGTGCTGTCATAGTGGTAACGTCACTTGTCTAGTAACCCAGAGCCCCGGGCTAATGCTCTGGGGGACATGCATTTGAATCCCACCATGGCAGATGGTGGAATTTGAATTCAATTAATAAAAAAATCTGGAATTAAAAGCTAGTCTAGTGGTGACCATGAAACCACTGTTGATTGTTGTAAAAAACCCAAATGGTTCACTAATGCCCTTTAGGGAAGGAAATCTGCCCGTCCTTACCTGGTCTGGCCGACGTGTGACTCCAGACCCACAACAATGTGATTGACTCTTAAATGCCCTCTGGAATGGCCTAGCAAGCCATTCAGTTGTATCAAACCACTGCAAAGTCTAAGAAAAGGAATGAAACAGGCATCGACCTAGGCACTGGAAACGACAACGGCAAACCCAGCCCTGTTGACCCTGCAGAGTCATCCTTACTAACATCTGGAGGCTTGTGCCAAAAAAATTGGGAGAGCTGTCCCACAGACTAGGCAAGCAACAGCCTGACATAGTCATACTCATCGAATCATACCCTGCAGACAATGTTCCAACACCACCATAACCATCCCTGGGTATGTCCTATCCCACCGGCACGACGGATCCACCAAATGTGGCAGCACAGTAGTATACAGTCGAGAGGGAGCTGCCCTGGGAGTTCTCAACATTGACTCTGGACCCCATGAAGTCTCATGGCATCAGGTCAAACATGGACAAGGGCCACCTATCGGCTGATGAATCAGTGCTTCTCCATGTTGAACACCAACTGGAAGAAGCACTGATGACAGCGAGTAACTTACCTCCTGTCTCCCCAATGCCTGTCCATCATCTACAAGGCCCAAGTCAGGAGTGTGATGGAATACTCTCCACTTGCCTGGATGGGTGCAGCTCCAACAACACTCAAGATGCTCGACACCATCCAGGACAAAACAGCCTTCTTGATTGGCACTCCCTTGACCACTGACACACAGTGGCAGCAGTGTGTACTATACAGAAGATGCACTGCAGCCACTCACCAAGGCTCCTTTGACGGCACCTTCCAAACCCGCAACCTCTACCACCTAGAAGGACAAGGGCAGCAGCTGCATGGGAACAACACCACCTGCAAATTCCCCTCCAGGCCACACACCATCCTGACTTGGAACTCTATTGTCGTTACTTCGCTGTCACTGGGTCAAAATCCTGGAACTCCCTTCCTAACAGCACTGTGGGTGTACCTACACGCCAAGGACTGTGGTGATTCAATAAGGCAGCTCACCGCCACCTTCTCAAGGGCAATTAGGGATGGGCAATAAATGCTGGCCTAGCCAGTGACGCCAACAGCCCATGAACGAATAAAAAAAAATCATGATTTATAAATTATATGAAGCAAAAGAAAGCTGCTATTCTGGATGCACAGGCCGTTATCTTTAATGCGGGACAGAGAACTAAAGAGCCATTGGCAAAGGGACACTACTTTAGTAAGCAGCGAGCGCAGAAGACTGGTTTTTGCTCTTAAATATAAACATTTAGTATTTAGTTTGTACTTGAGATAAGATCATGGGACAATGTGAAGGAGCGGCATCTGAAGGAAACTGCACATGAACATCATATCCTTCATCATTAACAACTTGCATTATCTAGTGCTCCCCACATCTGGGAAATATCTCTGCAAAAGGTGATAAAAGGAGGATAATGGATTTACCTCAGTCTACCCTCAGAGCTCATTGTATATCATAGAATCATCATCATTGCGATAGGGCCTTTGTAAATCAGAGGTCAAAGCAAAAGGACTGGCAATTACCTGAAGACGGGGGAGACTGTGGTGTAGTGGTAACATCACTGACCTAGTAATTCATAGGTCCAGGCTAATCCCTGGGGACACAGGTTCAAATCCCACCATGGTAGATGGTGGAATTTAAACGGTGGGCCGAAGGGCCTGTTTCAGTGCTGTATCACTCTATGACTCTATGACAGGAGCGGCGGCAGCTGACGGACCTGCTCTCTCTCGTGGTACGCGCTGAGACTCGAGAAAAAACTTAGTGACATCATGGAAAATCTGCAAGGTAATTGGTTGGGTGAGCAGCAGCTGTTAGTGCACTTAAATAGCTTAAAAATAAGGGGAAAGTTCTTCTTGTTGTAAAAAAAAAACCTCTAGTGATAAGGTCAGTACTACTAAAGTGTTTTTTTTAAATTCAGTGTAACTTATTTTGGACTTTAGATTGAAGTGGGTAAAACAAGGCCCCTAGTGTAATTAGTATTTTTTTTAATTAAGGGAGTAACTAATTAATCTAAGGGCAAGTCATGGCAGGAGAGCTCGCACTCATGATATGCTCCTCCTGCACTATGTGGGAAATCAGGGATGCTTCCAGTGTCCCTGACGACCATATGTGCAGGAAGTGTATCCATCTGCAGCTACTGGCTACCCGCATTGTGGAGCTGGAGCTGTGGGCTGATTGACTGTGGAGCATCCGTGATGCTGAGAACATCGTGGATAGCATGTTTAGTGACGTGGTCACACTGCCGGTAATGGCTGCACAGGCAGAAAAGGGATGGGTGACCACCAGGCGGAGTAGTAGGCGCAAGCAGGTAATGCAGGAGTTCCCTGTGTCCATCCCTCTCTCAAACAGACATATACCGCTTTGGATACCGTTGTGGGGGGGGGGGGGGGGGGGGATGACCTACCAGGGGAAAGAAGCAACAGCAAGTTCGTGGCACCACGGAGGGCTCTTCGCAAACAGCAGGGAAGGAAAAGGGGTGGAAGAGCTATAGTGATAGGGGATTCAATCGTAAGGAGTGCAGATAGGCGTTTCTGTGGCTGCAAACGAGACTCCAGGATGGTATGTTGCCTCCCTGGTGCGAGGGTCAAGGATGTCACGGAACCGGAATGGGGCCACCATCCTTGCTGGGAGTTTGCTAGTGCTGTTGTGGGGGGGGTTAAACTAATTTGGCAGGGGGATGGGATACAGAGTGGAGGTACAGTAGGAGGTGAGGCACAGCCAAATATAAAGAGAAACTGAATCAGTCTGGAAGGCAGAGCAAATATAGACCTGTTAAGGCACAAGTGAAAAATGCAAGGCTGGATTGCATATACTTCAATGCAAGGAGTCTTACTAACAAGGCAGATGAATTGAGGGCATTGATAAGCACATGGGATTATGATATTATTAATATTACAGAGACATGGCTGAGGGAGGGGCAGGACTGGCAAATCAATATTCCAGGGTATAGAATCTTCAGGCATGATTCTTCTTCTTTTGGGCCTCCTTATCTCGAGAGACAATGGATACGCGCCTGGAGGTGGTCAGTGGTTTGTGAAGCAGCACCTGGAGTGGCTATAAAGGCCAATTCTGGAGTGACAGGCTCTTCCACAGGTGCTGCAGAGAAATTTGTTTGTTGGGGCTGTTGCACAGTTGGCTCTCCCCTTGCGCCTCTGTCTTTTTTCCTGCCAACTACTAAGTCTCTTCGACTCGCCACAATTTAGCCCTGTCTTTATGGCTGCCCGCCAGCTCTGGCGAATGCTGGCAACTGACTCCCACGACTTGTGATCAATGTCACACGATTTCATGTCGCGTTTGCAGACGTCTTTATAACGGAGACATGGACGGCCGGTGGGTCTGATACCAGTGGCGAGCTCGCTGTACAATGTGTCTTTGGGGATCCTGCCATCTTCCATGCGGCTCACATGGCCAAGCCATCTCAAGCGCCGCTGACTCAGTAGTGTGTATAAGCTGGGGATGTTGGCCGCTTCAAGGACTTCTGTGTTGGAGATATAGTCCTGCCACCTGATGCCAAGTATTCTCCGAAGGCAGCGAAGATGGAATGAATTGAGACGTCGCTCTTGGCTGGCATACGTTGTCCAGGCCTCGCTGCCGTAGAGCAAGGTACTGAGGACACAGGCCTGATACACTCGGACTTTTGTGTTCCGTGTCAGTGCGCCATTTTCCCACACTCTCTTGGCCAGTCTGAACATAGCAGTGGAAGCCTTACCCATGCGCTTGTTGATTTCTGCATCTAGAGACAGGTTACTGGTGATAGTTGAGCCTAGGTAAGTGAACTCTTGAACCACTTCCAGAGCGTGGTCGCCAATATTGATGGATGGAGCATTTCTGACATCCTGCCCCATGATGTTCGTTTTCTTGAGGCTGATGGTTAGGCCAAATTCATTGCAGGCAGACGCAAACCTGTCGATGAGACTCTGCAGGCATTCTTCAGTGTGAGATGTTAAAGCAGCATCGTCAGCAAAGAGGAGTTCTCTGATGAGGACTTTCCGTACTTTGGACTTCGCTCTTAGACGGGCAAGGTTGAACAACCTGCCCCCTGATCTTGTGTGGAGGAAAATTCCTTCTTCAGAGGATTTGAACGCATGTGAAAGCAGCAGGGAGAAGAAAATCCCAAATAGTGTGGGTGCGAGAACACAGCCCTGTTTCACACCACTCAGGATAGGAAAGGGCTCTGATGAGGAGCCACCATGTTGAATTGTGCCTTTCATATTGTCATGGAATGAGGTGATGATACTTAGTAGCTTTGGTGGACATCCGATCTTTTCTAGTAGTCTGAAGAGACCACGTCTGCTGACGAGGTCAAAGGCTTTGGTGAGATCAATGAAAGCAATGTAGAGGGGCATCTGTTGTTCACGGCATTTCTCCTGTATCTGACGAAGGGAGAACAGCATGTCAATAGTCGATCTCTCTGCACGAAAGCCACACTGTGCCTCAGGGTAGACGCGCTCGGCCAGCTTCTGGAGCCTGTTCAGAGCGACTCGAGCAAAGACTTTCCCCACTATGCTGAGCAGGGAGATTCCACGGTAGTTGTTGCAGTCACCGCGGTCACCTTTGTTTTTATAGAGGGTGATGATGTTGGCATCGCGCATGTCCTGGGGTACTGCTCCCTCGTCCCAGCACAGGCATAGCAGTTCATGTAGTGCTGAGAGTATAGCAGGCTTGGCACTCTTGATTATTTCAGGGGTAATGCTGTCCTTCCCAGGGGCTTTTCCGCTGGCTAGGGAATCAATGGCATCACTGAGTTCCGATTTGGTTGGCTGTATGTCCAGCTCATCCATGACTGGTAGAGGCTGGGCTGCATTGAGGGCAGTCTCAGTGACAGCATTCTCCCTGGAGTACAGTTCTAGGTAGTGCTCAACCCAGCGGTCCATCTGTTTGCGTTGGTCAGTGATTATGTCCCCCGATTTAGATTTGAGGGGGGTGATCTTCTTGATGGTTGGCCCAAGAGCTCTCTTCATGCCATCATACATTCCTCTGATGTTTCCGGTGTCTGAGGCCAGCTGAATATGACTGCATAGGTGTTGCCAGTAGTCGTTTGCGCAACGCCTAGCTGTTCTTTGTGCAGTACTTCTGGCTGCTTTAAGTGCTGCGGATGTTAAATCGCTGGGGGCTTTCTTGTAGTTCAAAAGTGCAATGCGCTTAGCGGCTATGACAGGTTCCAGCTCTTCATTATGAGATTGAAACCAGTCTGCATTTCTCTTCGCATTTTTGCCGTAGGTGGTCAAAGCTGACTCATAGATGGCGTCTCTGATGTGGGCCCACTTGGTCTCAGCATCCCCTGTGGGAGTGTTTTGAAGGGCTGTTACAAGTGAATTTAGAAATTTTTGTAACAGCTGTGGGTGAGAAATTCTGCTCGTGTTGATGCGCGGGTGGCCCTTCTGCTTGGAATGATGCAACTTCTTTGGTCTGAGTCTAACCTTGCTGCACACCAGGGAGTGGTCGGTGTCGCAGTCCGCACTGTGGAAGCTGCGTGTGATTTGAACACTGTTTAAGGCGGCTCGCCTTGTGACAATGAGGTCTAGCTGGTGCCAACGACGTGATCTTGGGTGCCTCCATGAAACCTGGTGACAGGGTTTAGTGTGAAAGAACGAGTTGGTGATGCAGAGGTTATGATAGGTACACAACTCAAGCAGTCTCTGCCCGTTCTCATTCATCCTTCCAACGCCATAGCGCCCAAGGCAGGAGGGCCATGAGTCATGGTCGGCCCCAACCCTGGCATTAAAGTCCCCCAGCAGGAATAGGTGTTCGGTGTTGGGGATGCTGCTAATGATGTTATGGAGTTGTTCATAGAACTGGTCTTTAGCTTCAGGTGCGGAACAGAGTGTTGGAGCATAGATGCTGAGTAGGTGTACTGGACCAGAGGTGGTGAGCAGTCGGATGGACAGTATGCGTTCCGAGCCATTTGAGGGAGGCTCTATCATGCTGAGCAAGGAGTTTCTGATGGCGAAGCCCACTCCATGCTGTCTTGGTTCTTCAGGATCCCTGCCCTGCCAGAAGAAGGTGTAGTCTTGCTCTGCTAGAGAGCCACTCGCGGGGAGGCATGATAGGGGAGGGGATAAAAGAGGTGAATTGCACTGTTGATCAAGGAGTGAATTACTGCAGTAAGGAGGGATGATATCTTAGAAGGTTCCTCAAATGAGGTCATATGGGTAGAACTTAAGAACAAAAGGGGGGCAATCACTTGTGATTGTACTACAGGCCTCCAAACAGACAGGAAGAGATAGAGGAACAGATATGTAGGCAAATCTCAGAGAGGTGTAAAAATAATAGGGTAATAATAGTAGGGGATTTCAACTAACCTAATATCAACTGGGATAGTCTTAGTGTAAAAGGCTTAAAAGGGGAGGAATTCTTAAAATGCATACAGGAGAGCTTTTTGAGCCAGTACGTAGAAAGTCCGACAAGAGTAGGGACAGTATTGGACCTGGAATGAAGCTGGACAAGTGGTAGAAGTATCAGTGGGGGAGCATTTCGGGGATAGTGACCACAACTCTAAGATTTAAGGCAGTTATGGAAAATGACAAAGATGGGCCAGCAATAAAGGTATTGAATTGGGGGAAGGCCGATTTCAATATGATAAAACAGGATCTGGCCAAAGTGGATTGGGAGCAGCTACGTGTATGAAAGTCTACGTCAGGCGAGTGGGAGTCATTCAAAGAGGATAGAGTGAGGGTTCAGAGCCAACATGTACCCATTAAGGTGAAGAGTAGGACCATAAAGTCCAGGGAATCCTGGATGTCAAGGGATATAGAGGATTGGATCAGGAAAAAATAGGAGGCTTATGGCAGATTCAGACTGCTGAAAACAGTGGGCGCACTAGCGGAGTATAGAAAGTGTAGGGGGGTACTTAAAAAAGTAATTAGGAGAGCAAAGAGGGGACATGAAAAAACATTGGCGGTCAATATAAAAGAAAATCCTAAGGCGTTTATAAGTATATTAAGGGCAAGAGGATAACCAGGGAAAGAGTAGGGCCCATTAGGGACCAAAGTGGCAATCTGTGTGTGGAGCCGGAGGACGTAGGTGAGATTTTAAATGATTACTTTTCATCTGTGTTCTCTATGGAGAAGGACGATGTAGGTGTAGAAATCAGGGAGGGGGATTGTGAGATACTTGAACATATTAACATTGAAAGGGAGGAAGTATTAGCTGTTTTAGCGGGCTTAAAAGTGGATAAATCCCCAGGCCCAGATGAGATGTATCTCAGGCTGTTATGTGAGGCAAGGGAGGTGATTTGAAATTTTCAAATCCTCTCTGACCATGGGAGAGGTGCCAGAGGACTGGAGGACAATGAATGTGCTACCATTATTCAAGAAGGGTAGCTGGGATAGACCCAGTAATTACAGGCTGGTGAGTCTAACATCAGTGGTTGGGAAACTATTGGAAAAAATTCTGAGGGACAGGATTAATCTCCACTTGGAGAGGCAGGAAATAATTAGGGATAGGCAACAAGGCTTTGTCAGGGGGAGATCGTGTCTAACTAACTTGACTGAATTTTTCAAGGAGGTGACTAGATGTGTAGATGAGGGTAAAGCAGTTGATGTAGTCTACATGGACTTCAGTAAGGCTTTTGATAAGGTCCCGCATGGGCGACTGGTTTAGAAGGTTAGAGCCCATGGGATCCAGGGCAATTCGGCAAATTGGATCCAAAATTGGCTTGGTGGCAGGAAACAGAGGGTAATGGTCGAGGGTTGTTTTTGCGAGTGAAGCCTGTGACCAGTGGTGTGCCACAGGGATCGGTGCTGGGACCCTTGCTGTTTGTAGTGTACATTAATGATTTAGACGTGAATATAGGAGGCATGATAAGTAAGTTCGCAGATGACACGAAAATTGATGGTGTCGTAAAAAGTGAGGAGGAAAGCCTTAGATTACAGGATGATATAGATTGGCTGGTAAGATGGGCGGAGCTGTGGCAAATGGAATTTAATCCTGAGAAGTGTGAGGTGATGCATTTTGGGAGGACTAACAAGGCACGGGAATATACAATGGATGGTAGGACCTAGGAAGTACAGAAGGTCAGAGGGACCTTGGTGTACTTGTCCATGGATCACTGAAGGCAGCAGCACAGATAGATAAGGTGGTTAGGGAGGCATATGGGATACTTGCCTTTATTAGCCGAGGCATAGAATATAAGAGCAGGGAGATTATGATGGTGCTGTATAAAATGCTAGTTAGGTCACAGCTGGAGTACTGTGTACAGTTCTGGTCACCACACTATAGGAAGGATGTGATTGCACTGGAGAGGGTGCAGAGGCGATTCACCAGGATGTTGCCTGGGCTGGAGCGTTTCAGCTATGAAGAGAGACTGAAAAGGCTAGGGTTGTTTTCCTTAGAACAGAGAAGGATGAGGGGGGAGATGATTGAGGTATACAAAATTATGAGGGGCATGGACAGGTTAGATAGGAAGAAACTTTTTCCCTTAGCGGAAGGGTCAATAACCAGGGGGGCATAGATTTAAGGTAAGGGGCAGGAGGTTTAGAGGGGATTTGAGGGAAAAAAAATTTTTTCACCCAGAGGGTGGCTGGAATCTGGAATACACTGCCTGAAATGGTGGTAGATGCAGGAACCCTCACAACATTTAAGAAGTATTTAGATGAACACTTGAAACGCCATAGCATACAAGGGCCATGTGCTGGAAAATGGGATTAGAATAGTTAGGTACTTGATGGCCGGCATAGACATGATGGGCTGAAGGGCCTGTTTCTGTGCTGTATAATTCTATGACTATGACTCTAATTACTATGATCATGGAATGTTGGCACAGGGCTATGGAACACCTGCCTGTCCAGGCCAGGGTGTAGCCATGGACCTGGTAACACTCAGGTGGAATGGAGCAGCAGCAGCAGAGGAGCACAACATAGATTTCCCCCAGGTGAATAGTCAGACATGAGGTTCCGCTTTAAATCTCAAGCTGCAAGAGAAATCATCTGCCACAAAAGGCAATGAGAATAATGTAAAGAGATGGGTAACACAAGTGGATGTGCAGTGAACCTCTAAATGTGCAGTGGTTAGCACCGCAGCCTCACAGCTCAAGTGACCCGGGTTCAATTCTGGGTAGTGCCTGTGTGGAGTTTGCAAGTTCTCCCTGTGTCTGTGTGGGTTTCCTCCGGATGCTCCGGTTTCCTCCCACATGCCAAAAGACTTGCAGGCTGATAGGTAAATTGGCCATTATAAATTGCCCCTAGTATAGGTAGGTGGTAGGGAAAAATAGGGACAGGTGGGGATGTGGTAGGGATATGGAATTAGTGTAAGATTAGTATAAATGGGTGGTTGATGGTCGGCACGGATTCGGTGGGCCGAAGGGCCTGTTTCAGTGCTGTATCTCTAACTAACTAACTAAATACTGTCCTGTGTATTAGTATTAATATTTAAATTAGATGCATATTTTCTGTAGGTAAGAGAGCAAGAGTGTGTGAAAAAGGAAAGTGCACCTTCCATTGACCTGTGCTGTAAGTGTAAAAACATGGTATATTGAGGGATATGAGGCCGAAATAAAGGGGAGATGATCAAAAACATGGCATATATATTATGGCAGCTCTTAAAGGGTGATTCTATAACATTCCAGCTAACACTCTCTGATGCTTGGAACTACAAACAAATAAGAATATTACACCAACTCCGTTACTTCAGGTCATCACTCATAATTTTAGTTTGTAGCAGATGCCACCAAAAACAGATGAACTGGTCACTCATGCATTTTCTATTTGTGGGACCTTGCTATGCACAACTGCCAGATTTGCTAAGAAAATAAAACTGCCTGCCCCTCAAAGCAAATCCATTGGATATGAAGTGCTTTGAGATGTTCCAGGGACATGAAAGATAATAGATAAACAAGTTATTTCAATCAGTAATTGCCAAAGAAACCACTCGAACATGTCTAAATCAAAGTTACAAAACACAATGTAAATTGTGGGAAAATGTAAGTACAATCCAGATATGAATCTAATAAGATGTTCATCTTAAAACATTGGAAGCATTTTCCACTTTGTGTCCAGTGGATGTACAGAAAGGCAAAGTAAATGGATGAGTATGCATACAACAGCATTGGACAACCCTGCTCTGCTTTAAGAGGCTACAATAACACACAGAGTTCACCTGTTATATAGCTTGTTAAAGATCTGTCACAGCAGCTGTTTTCAGGCTCTCCCCAGGACACCATAGTAACACGGAACTCGTAGCGTGAGGCTGGTTGCAGGTTGGTCACAGTCTGACAATGAAACACAGCAGTAAATTTCACTGAGAATTAGGAGGAAACAGCAAACCCCACAGCGAAAAGTCTTCTTAAAAAATGATAATTTTTCATAACACAGTTAAAATGTGACCTACTGTGGTATATACGCTTTCAAAAGAAAATCTAACGATAAAAGTGTGACTATTAAGGGTTATAATACTGAATGCAAGAAATTTTGCTATGAGACTCAGCCAATTGGATATCAAGATATCACTGGAGATGCTTTGAAGAGACAGTAATTGAAAGACTGTTTTAAACATGCAGTGACCTCATAGACTGGCATTCTAAAGCTCTGCTGTAAGTCATTTGGACTCGAGATGAAATGCACTTCATCTTTCCTTGATCATAGGATCATTTACCTCCCTCATTGAATTTCCCCTTAATTTGGACTACTCTGGACAGCTACAGGGAGACTAGCACTGTTAGATCCAGGAGCTAAGTACCTTTCCACTTACTTGCTATCTCCAGTGGACCTGCCTTGTTAATCCCCCACAATCAAACAGCCACCAACCCCAACCTTCCCCATGGTGCCTCAGACCCTTTCCCCCAACACTGACCCCAATCCCTCAGGCCTCTGGCCCTCTCCTGGGATCGGACACCAACCGCCTGCAACCAGGTCGGGGCTTGGGTTTACCTGCTTGTGTGGCCTCTTCTTCAGTGTTCCCTGTTCAACTGGAAGCCAAGCCCGCCAATCAGGCTGACTTCCAACCTGTCAGCGAGTTCACACACACACCGTGGAGTTAAAACTCCATGGTGTGCGAGGAAACTCTGTCTTTTAAGTTTCCCATGTGCTAAAGCGCACCACCCCCCCCACCCCCCTCCACCTGCTTCTGGCAGGTGAAAAAGTTAAGTTCCCAGCTTAATCTCAGACAAGAGTGGGGAGGAGGGGGAGCAAATCATTCAATTCAAATACAAACATTTTTTTGAGATTTGTTCACATATGTGTTTGATTGACAGTTTAAAAAAATAAAATGGACAATTATTTAAATTTGTTTGTTCCTGGTCATTTGTTGGAAAAATATTTCTCAGTTTATCTGCAATTCAAAGAGAATGACAGTCATGCCAGATGGCTCCTGTGGAGGGCAAGAGAAGGAAAAGGACTGTTATGAAGTAGTTTAGTGCAGCAGTACCAACTACTTATGATTTTTTATTTATTCAAGGAGATAGCTGAACTTAATAATTACTTCGAAATCCATACTGTGTCATTACTACAATCTCCTTTTACTGTCTATAATTTTGTTTGTTACCTAATGCTTAAGTTATAGTCAAGTGTAGTATTGATTCTGTCACCTTCTGAAAACAAGAAGTATCAATTAAAGGCAACAGAAGAAACCAGCAAACTCAATGAAAACAAAGAGGATTCTCGGTTCAATCCCTGGACAGGCTACCAATTTATCTGAGCATCTGGGAAAGTCAATGCACTCTTGAGAACATAAAGAGTGATATGTGACAATGTGAAGACAAAAATGTAACCTCTGGGCGGTGACCGACAGAGCAAATCATCTGACCTTTACAGACCCTGCCCGATTTTCAAACCATTGATTTCAATGGGATGACAAACAGACGGGTTCGATAAAGAGTGGGCTAACTGCCTAATCACTGATGAAGATGAAAATCTATCTTGATGAATCCAAGACCTCCAAAATGTAATCATTGTGGTGAATTACCATTGAGGTTGTTAAGGCAATTGTGAATGGAATATCTTGAATGGTTTTCCATTTTGAGTTTCGATTCACTGGATCATGATGGTACATTTCCACAACATACTTTTTAAACACCACAGAGTAAGGTCTGCTCCAGCTCAACACTACTGCTGTGGGGCCCAAAGGGTATAAAATCAGGTTCTTCACTCCTGATGGGTCTGAGGAGGAAAAATAGATTTGAAATTAGGAGTCTGTCCACCATTAGGGAGGCTTCTATGAGAAGTAATATTAACCTCAGTTCCATATTAACCAGCAGAGACCATAGATAACTGACTTGAATAAAATAAATCAAGCCTGGAAACACACAACTTCATTAGCATCTGAATAGACGTTTGTTAGACGAAAGATGGAGCCACAAAACTGGAGCATGAATTCTTCAATTAACAGTCCCTTGAGCGAGGCCATGTTCCTAGTGTGGGACACAACAAAGGTCTTCGATGCGGAGATTCTCAGTTGTCGGATCCTCCCACACATTAGTTCAAGATGCAGTACCCTTCTGGGTCCATGGAATCTATGAGATAAGGGACAGGGCAGAAACTCCATTCTTCATTGTTCTGTTTATTAGGTTACTTTACATCAGTGACCATACTTCAAAAATACTTAATTGGCTGTGAAACACTTTGGAACATCCTGCGGTCGTGAAAGACGCTACATGGAATGAAGACGCAGGATATAACTGGGCTCCCACTGGAACGCTGTGTGACATGATTTCTGTTGCTGATGTTGGGTTGGATATTAGCACAAGATTTTACATTTGATACTTCTCCCCCTTGCAGTTTGCAGTTCAATATTAAATAAAACTTTATTGATAAAAATAGCTAAAAGGATATTAAATCATATGACTTTTGGAAGTAGAAGACTCCACTTTTAATCATGCTAAGATTGATTGAGAGATTTTTGGAGGTAATGTTTGCAGATTCCTGAATACTGTTACGCCAATGTGTTTTGTTGAGTGATAATTTTCTTTGGCCCACTGATTGGAGATCTGAATTTATGATTTTTTTGGAAAAAATTTAAAAAGAACATTTAAAACAGGATGACTGCTGGCAACTTAAGATGATCACCTAGTTTTCTACACTGTATGCTACATTGCAAAGGACTGTGAGGAGGGAGACAAAATGTCTGTGCATTTCCCAGCAAGAACCAAGACCCAGGAAGTTTAAAGGAACTACCTGTCCTTTTAAGCAAGCAGAGAAATATTGCTAACTGCTGTGTGTGAATCACTGAGTGACTGTCAAGTGACAAGCCCCTCCCCATCTGTAGTTTTAAGCTGGTGTTTTCTCTGCAGTAGAGGAGAAACAACTGGACTCTGACATGAGCAGATCTTAAGTGTGGGTCTCTCTCTCTCTCTCTCCATTCCAGCTTGAAAGCTTTCAAATCCTGCCTGTTGACTGACCACCTTTGCATACTCCGGCTACAATACGAAACCCTGTTGGAGGAAATCATCTGCATCGCTATCTCCAAGAGACTTACTGAACCAGTTATCTACTTCTTTAGACTAAAAGCCTCAGGACCACTGAATTCAGCTAGAAGCCAGCCGAATCACCAATCTCCACAGACTGTATACCCTTTTTATGGAGTCTAACTCAACCAATCTACCTTTCCCCACTCTAACGTATTTGTGTGTGTGTAAACCTCTAGTGTGTGTGTGACAGTGAAAGTTGGAGTGTTGTTTATTATTTTACTAGTTTGGTTTTAGGTACAATAAACCTCTTTCTTTGTTAACTCAAGAAAACCTGTCTGATTGGTTCTTGTTATGATCATAGCAAGTAAGTAATCAAACACCCACTGAAATAGCCAATACATCCACTTTAAGAAAGAATTAAGCAAGCAGAGAAATATTGCGAACTGCTATGTGTGAATCACTGAGTGACTGTCAAGTGACAAGCCCCTCCCCATCTGTAGTTTTAAGCTGGTGTTTTCCCTGCAGTAGGTGATAGGTAAATTGGCTGTTATAAATTGTCCCTAGTGTAGGTAGGTGGTAGGGCACATGGGATTACTGTAGGGTTAGTATAAATGGGTGGTTGTTGGTCGGCACAGACTCGGTGGGCCGAAGGGCCTGTTTCAGTGCTGTATCTCTAAAAAAATAGAATAAAAATAAACCTGTTGTGGTCTAACTATAAGAGGAAAAAGAGGAAAGCCCTACAGCCTCTCCTCACTGACCATAACAATACTTACTCAAGCCAAATGTAAGCGGGAGAGAAGGAGGACCAACAGCAGGCCCATTTTTCAAGTAGACCACAACCTGGTAATATGCCCCAGGCATCAGATTTTCAATGATGTTACTGCTCAGATTTACCTGATAAAACAAAGCGATTAATGTAAGTAATGTCTATTTTTCTATTTTGAGATATACAGAAACACATTTGCTAATTTCCTCAATCCTAACCCCTCCAAAATAATTACTGTCCAGTCACTGCTCAGATATCATGTATCTTTCCTTTGTATACATCACAGAACTATAGTCAGATTGTGTTTATTTTATTCATGCAGATCGATTCATTTACAGTGCATTAGTATTTAATCTTGTAGTATATTTATATGTGTATAGAAGGATAAAAATATATATATACACGCACACATATATACACTAGTCAGTACTGGAAATCCCATTGTTAGTTCCCTTTCTGTATTGGAAACTGCATTATTATATTCCAACTCAGTGCCATTTGTCATTAGCACATGAGCTCAGAGGACTTCTTTCCATCATTCAAATTACACAAGTCTATTTTCAAACAGCACCTTGAAAAATGATTTTGGCAAATGTCTGGATATTGTAAATTAGAATTATAAGAAACACACTGAAAACAATGAACATTGCTTTGCGCATAATATTAAATGGCATGTATCCATTAGTGCTTAGTCAGTGAACCAGTGAATAGATTAAAGTCTAATGCAGAGATCAATTATTTGATCTGACTGGAAGTACTGTGGGAAAAGCAGGAACATATATTTAGTAGCAACACTTGATCCCCGTGTTATATGGCTAATGATTTATTTTACAGGTAAGCAATGAGCTTTTTAATGATGCAGCACATTAATGTGACTGTGCAAAAATATACTTTATAAAGCAGTAGCCAGTAAGACATATGTAGTCTACAATAGGTAATTCTGCTTACACCACCAGATGCAAGCAAAAAATAAACATAATGGAGCAATCGTCATTTCATTCATTATTTAATGCAAAGCCCCGAATTTATTTCTCTAGTTTTGAGCATGAAGGATTTGCACTCGTGGATAGTAACAGTGCTGCAGTAGGGAGATCAGGTACTCCTATCATTCAATGCCTTTAAAGGTATAATGCTGAGCATGCAGGAGAAATATATTCCCAAAGCCAACAAGCTTTTAGACTCAACAAATATGACCCTAAATAGAGCAGTAAACAAATGTAAAAAAAAAATAAAGAGAAAACATGTGTGTACAAATCCTTCAAAGAGAAAGCAGAAGAGAGCCACTGGGATGAATAAAAATATTCCAGAATCATGTTAAAAAGATGATCAGAGATGCAAAGAGAGGAAAAAAGCACCGCAACTAAGGCTAAACATAGAATCATAGAATGGTTACAGCACAGAAAGGGAACATCCAGCCCATTGTGTCAATGCCGATTCTCCGTAAGTGCTACTCAGCTAGTCCCATTTTTCGGCCATTTCCCCATAGCCCTGCAAATCTTTTCACTTTTGAAAGCCACAATTGAATCTGCCTCCACCACACTCTCAGGTAGTGCATTCCAGATCCTAACCACTCGCTGTGTAAAGAAGTTTTTCCTCATGTTGTCTCTGGTTCTTTTGCCAATCACCTTAAATCGGTGTCCTCTGGTTCTCGATCTTCAGCCAATAGGAACAGTTCTACACTGTCCAGACCCCTCATGATTCTGAACACCTTTATCAAATCTCCTCTCAACCTTCTCTTCTCTAAAGAGAACAGTCTCAGCTTCACCAATCTACCCTTGTAACTGAAGGTTCTCATCCCTGGAACCATTCTCGTGAATCTTTTCTGCACCCTCTCCAATGACTTCACGTCCTTGCGAACGTGTAGTGCCCAGAATTGGACACAATACTCCAGCTGAGGCTGAACCAGTGTTTTATAAAGATTCACCATAACTTTGTTGCTTTTGTACTCTATGGCTCTATTTATAAAGCCCAGGATCTCATATGCCTTATTAACCACTTTGTCAACCTGCTTTGCTACCTTCAATGATTTGTGCATAGATACCCCCAGGTCCCTCTGCTCCTGCACCCCCTTTAGAATTGTATCCTTTATTTTATATTGCCTCTCCTTGTTCTTCCTACCAAAATGTATCACCTCACACTTCTCTGAGTTAAATTTCATCTGCTATCTCCCCCCATTCCATCTGCCTGTCTATGTCCTCTTGAGGTCTATCACTATCATCCTCACAGTTCACAATACTGCCAAGTTTTGTGTCATCTGTAGATTTTGAAATTGTGCCCTGAACACCCAAGTCCAGGTCATTAATATTGTTATGTCTTCTGGTTCCCATAAGTTAGAAATAATCACACTTTAGGCTTAAAAATACTGGAGCTCTTTTTTTATTTCATTCAGCTTCCATGCTGCCTGGAAAGGACTCACTAGAGCAGCGTTGTGTTACGCGTCACATGACTCCAGTGCGGCAGTGAAATGTGGCCCCTGGAACACACTTATACATGACAGTTAGTTTCTAGCTAATTAGTTCCAAGCTCTTTACAACTATTATAATATATAGCAAATATAGATCAAGAAAAGCAGTGGTCCTAATACTGACCTCTGGGGAACCCCACTATATATCTTCCTCCAGTCCGAAAAACAAGCATTCACCACTACTCTCTGTTTCCTATTTCATATCCATGCCACCACAGTCCATTTATTCCATGGGCTTCAACTTTTATGTTATGTGGTATTTTGTGCCTGTTATGTGGCATTTTATAAAATGCCTTTTGGAAGTCCATGTATATAACATCAATCACATTACCCTCATCAAACGTCTCTGTTACTTCATTGAAAAACTCAATCAAATTAGTTAAACACTATTTGTCCTTAACAAATCTGTGCTGGCTTTCCTTAATTAATCCATATTTGTCCAAGTGACTGTTAATTTTGTTCTGGATTATTGTTTCTCAAAGCTTTCCCACTACTGAGGTTAAACTGACTGGCCTGTTGATGCTGGGTTTATCATTAAGCACCCCTTTTAGAACACAGGTGTAACATTTGTAATTCTCCAGTCCTCTGGCACCACCCCTGTATCTAAAGAGGATTCAAAGAATATGGCCAGTGACTCTGCAATTTCCACCCTTACTTCCCTCAGTATCCTCGAATGGATCTGATCTGGTCCTGGTGACGTATCAACTTAAGTACAGCCAGCCTTTCTAATACCTCCTCTTTATCAATTTTTAGCCCATCCAGGGTCTCAACTCAACTTTTTCACTATGATTTTGGCAGCATCTTCTTCCTTGCATTACAGTAAAACACTATTTCATTACCATTATATCAAGAGAACAGTCAGAGACAACATGCAAAGAATAAAAGATGCATAGTAAATAAATAGTAATTGAATCCTTGAAGGTTGCTCACAGAGAAATGAAATCCCCTCCTCTCCTCCAGATAGAGTGATGAGCTGAAAGTCAGAAGGTATATCCGAAATTTTGGAGACTGTCTAAGACTTTTAAAAAAGGACAACTTAAAAGTAGTTTTACCACAACAACTTGCAGCACACACTTTTTTTAATACATTGATTATTTATTGCTAATTTTGCCTTCATTCATCGCCCTCTCCATTCATAAGCTGCTGTTAAGTTGTCAAAGAATTTTCTATTTCCTCTTCACATGGCACAGTGAACAGTGTGAGCAGGAGCTGGGTCCTGACACCAGGAGAGAAGACTGGCCTATTTTTAGGGCTGGACTACTGTTGGGGAACACATTCAGCCCAAATCTCAGTCTTCATGACTAAAAGCCATGTACAACTGTACGTTTACATGGGATTTGTGGGACTATCCCTGAACTCTGACCTGGGCAATCTTTTTCATATAGTTGAATTCCATGTAAAGCATATCATAAACCTGTTTTCACCCATCTGACTGGTCCCAGTGAATCATATAACTGCTAATACATTAATAGTCATATGGTTACCAGGACTCACTCAGGACCAGTCCAGTACATATATGCAATTATTTTCAGCATAGATTTATAAACCAGATTCCACAAAGCCCAGTACATTACTGCACCAACCATGTTGTGGAGTGGTAAGCTCTTGGCCAGAAGTCTTGATCTCAGTTGAAAAGATGCAAAATATAAATGTAACATCTTGTCACAGAGAAGAGGAAGGAAAGGGCAAATTGGAGGGAAAAATTAGGGTACACACACATTTTAGTGAACACAGAGCGATATTGGAAGAATCCTGAGAATATCTTTACCACTTGCATCCATAATGAGGAAATGAGATATCGTGCATGGAAAACTAAAAGCGAGCAGATACAGAATCCAAAATTCTTTAGTCAATAAGCATTTTCACGCATAAAATTTCATTTTATTTAATGTACTTTCTGTAGTTAACACAAGTCAATACCTTGGAGCAATAAAGGGATTCAATTCTTCGGCCCTCTAATTGCTTTTGACAAGACAGCGACACGACCGACACAATACTGTCATAGTTATTTTCTTGCGAGTGGGTCCAGGACACGAGTGCGCTGATAGAATTCAGCACCTTCACGGCAACGTTCTGAGGGCTTTCAGTGACCTCCTTAAACCAATTCCCAGAAGGACCTACCAAAAAAAAAAAATTAAGTCAAATATTCTTCCAAGAAAAACAATTCAGCTTTTGACTTGAGGAGAACATAGCCGAAGGATCTCCTTCTATGCCATAAATGCTCTATGTTTCTATAACGGTGAATCAAATGTTTGGGCAGAATTGAACCAGCCTGAAAGTCACAAGCATAACTGGCAAATAAAAAAGCAAATAAACTTAAATTTCTATAGTACCTTAGTACGTCCTCTGGATACTCAAAAACATATTCAAATGAATTACTTTAAAGTGCAGTCAGTGTTACGTAGGCAAATACGGCAGACAATTTGCACGCAGTAAATGTACAACTAAATAATCTGTTTTTGGTGATTTTGGTTCAGACACCAAAACACACCAAACACCTCTTTTTCCATCCACTCGAGCATGCACATAAGGCCTTGGTTTAAGATCACAATGAAAGACCAGACCACTGACAATGCAGCACCCTCTGTAGTGCCCTGAAGTGTCATCTCAGATTATGTGCTCAAGTGGTAATTGGTCTTGAACCCACAACCCAAGCTGTTGCTGATACCAAGCGGACATTACAAAAATATGACCAGTGTATGAATATTTTCACTTCTAAAAACCTGTCACGGAGTCTCAAACCCACGAAAATGAGATAAAGCATAGGTGAAAGAAAGAGGGATAGCAATCGAGAAGAAAATGTAAGATAAATGGAAAAAGAAAGGGGAAGAAACAAAAAGAGAAAGGGAAGGAGAAAAAAAGAGCAAAAGTAAAAAGCTGGCAAGTGAGAACAGATTTTTTTTTGCAAGACAGGAATTCAAAAGAAAATTTGGGCTTCCCTATATTGTGGTGGCATCATTGAAAAATTAGACTGCTGACCTGCCAGATCCTCATATGATGTCGTGTTTCCATATTGCAAAATTCAATTTAAAGGAAAAGGATATGGTTTTAAGACAACCAACAGATGGTTGAGGTTACAGTAACTGAGTGTTCCATTACTTAATGTTTTCCTATTCATCTCTTCTCTCCTACTTCTCTCAATCAAAAACCTACAAATTCAATGCTGACTCATTTAATGAAAATCAACAGTTCAAGCTGTTTGAGCATTCCTATTGTACTTATAATTAGTAGGTCTTACTCGTCGAGAAAACACCCCATCAGCCCCCACACTTAGGGTTGAATGAGTAGACTGTTACACATGGGTGGAGGTTGTAATTAGGCTTCATGGGCCTCAGTAGCTTTAAAGCAGCTGCCCACTCTTTCAATTCCAGCCAGGAGAATCATCATCAGGAAAAGGTCCCACTTTCCCATAGGAATGCAAGGTCATACTCAAAGGATCATTTTTACAAGCTGCAGGTCTCTGTGACAAAATCAAAGGAAATGAGACTCACGTTGGCTGAAGAAGTATTTCCTTTAAGAAACATAGATAAAGGGCTAAGGCCTACAATGTCAGACACCAAATTTTATTATAAAAAAGGGAAAGGAGGCAAAGTAAGACATCATTGTTAGGCACAGCCAAGCTTGGTTATTGTAACCTCAACGATCTGTTTCGGCTCGAGGAGCTTTTGGTTGTACACGCCAGTTAGGTCGGAAAAATGGGGCTATTCTACCTTGTGATGTTGGGCACCTATACTAGCAGGATGGGGAGGCTGTCCTCACTGAATCTTATAAGGACAAGTTCTTCATCTCCATTTGCAACTGTTCACTATGTGTTGGAAATGAGCAGAGGGAGCGAGGGGCCTGCATGCCTCTGGGTGAGCCAGAAGCATTTAAAGGGCTGCTGTTTGCCATTAAAGGGGAAGCTCAGTATCTTGGCATTATTCTGAAGTGTAGTAACTGGGAGGAGATATATGCAACCTGCGCTAAATTTCCTCACTGTCCATTCATCCTCAAAAAGAGTCACATGCAAGTTTATTGGGCAAGTTCATTTGTATATGAAGTGCAGCAAATTCTGGTTTAATCATATTCTGAAAGTGCAGTAAACAGTTTAGGCCCCAGAAAATTTCAGGGCAGCAGTGGCACAGCCTCTGTAAGGCCTGCAGTCTTCATTAAAGCACTTGGGGATTGCAAGGGATTGCTGCAGATATTCATTCCTCGACACCATTGCATTTTATGAACTTGATATCTCTCATCCTCATCTTAAGTGCCTCTTGCCAGAGCCAGTATCTTGCTGGTGGAGGAGGCAGGGGGCTGAAAACCTGCAAGCCCTCCTGGAAGAGGTGTACAACAGGAGACACTGACTGATGGACTTCTGGGTTTTCCAGGCAGCAAGCCATCCAGGGAGATGAGCCATGGCCTCCTAGGCAGAGGTGGGCCTGGCACTTTAGCAACTCCCTCACACCGAGGACTGCACAAAAATGGCTTAACCAGAGCAGACAAGGTCAGGTCCAAAGTGCACTGTTCCTTTCTTCATTGCTCACCCTAACTGCTTCGTAGTTGATGTTGCACCGATCCCCTGTGGCACCCTGAAAGGATCTGGTATAAAGAGAGTTCAGGGCAGTGGTCACTTTCATAGCAACAAACAGAGCCTGTTCTGACAGTGCAGCGAGGCTGAAGATCTTTCTGAAGAAGGTTGCACAGAAGTGCAATGGCCGCCTTGGACAATCACACACTTGGGTTATTGAGCTCCTCTGAGAAGTCCTTGAAAAACCTCTGCTGCCTGTCACATCCTGTGGAGGGTACCATTTTGGTGGGCAGCTCTCTTCTGCCATGCTGCCTTATTCTCCTATCCAATCCATGCGCTGTTGTTCCTCCTCCTCCATAAGGATGGTATAGAGGGTTCTGCCTATGCTGAATGCCACACCATCTCCAGAGCCAGAGTATGGGGGGAGCTGGGGGCAGAGGGTTGAGAAATGGAGTCAGGTGAGACTGTAGTAAGTGCAAAACTTGACTTTTGGTGAGCAAGACTGATCATTTCTTGAAGGTGCTGCTGTAGGAGGTGCCACGGCATTGGCATCAGAAGTGCCAAGATAAGTGTATCAATCTTTGTAGACATGGTTACTTTTCATCCGGAGGAGGTGTAGCCCCAATGTAAAGGCTGCTCACCAACATCCCAAGGAAGTTAGCCTTTTCACCATATTCATTACACAAAGTGGCGGGTACACTTAATATGGGGAACACCTTGGACAGTGCAGTTCGACGTTCAGTGTGAAATGAGTACTGCCACTAGAAACACCATGCTCGCCAATTTGCAAAGTCCTGACCCTGGAAAGATGTGGCCAAGCATAAAGGATCTTGTTCGGGTTGACCAGATCTCTGCTAACATCTTCCTAAACATGTAAGTGTGAGCAAGAGTGCTAAAGAATGAAAGAAAAATAAAGCACAAGGGAGGTGTACTAAACTTTGTCTTATGTACACTGATTGATCGCATTAAGTCCTTCGGTACACACTTACTGGAGTTTAACAGCCAGGGAAACTGGGAAAAGCCATGAGGCAGATAGTCTCCACTTTACAACTGTTGCGTGCAGATTACTAGCCAGCCATTCTGAAGAAGGGTCACTGACCTGAAACGTTAACACTGCTTCTCTCTCCACAGATGCTGCCAGACCTGCTGAGTGTTTCGAGCATTTCTTGTTTCTATTTCAGATTTCCAGCATCTGCAGTGTTTTGCTTTTACTAGCCATCCACCTGGGGTGCCCAGCACTAGGGTCATGGCAGGAGAAGGGGGTTGGTGTGACACTTTTCTCCTTGTTTATCTGTACATCCTCTCCAGGCCCCTCAAAGGTTTGATAAGGTTCCATTGAGCAGGCAGGTGCTGGCAATTACTTCTTTGTCAAACATGGCTCTGACTGTTGGTGCATTATCTCATGACACCGTACCCAGAGGTTACGACCACGTGGTGTGACGTGGGTGGTTCTCACTGTTTAACTGCCCATCTGACCGCATCAAGTGTATTTGTTTTGGAGTTTAGCCCTTTGGTCTTTTATTTTTCAAATAAACAGACAGCGACTGGTTTTCTTGTACGTTTTAAAAAACAGAAAAATCAATTGTTTATTGATCAATACGCCTTATCCCGAAATTGTCACAACCGAGTCTACTCACACATTTGCTCACATGCACACACAAGAAACAGATAGAGAAGGAAAAAAGGAAGGTGGCTTTTAGCAGGGGGGGGGGGAAGGTTACGATAAATCTGTTGAATTCTCTAGGAAATCAAGTACAAATGTCTTGTAAATGCAGGTCCTTTGGTATTGAGAAGAGCAAACAACCATTTAAGTCATTGTGGGATCTGAAATGTATTGTTCCCTCATGAACTGCTCCATTTCAACCAATTCATGCAGCACTGGGGGAACAAGGAAAGGAATTCCCATCTACCCAATCCTCTGGGCTACAACTTGTTCTGCGGCAATAAATTCCAATACTGCAGGAACGTTTTGCATAGCAAACTGAAGGCTTCAGTAAATTGGCAAAAATACAAAAAGGGAGCAAAAAAATTACACAATAATGTCAATAGCAAGTAAGTAAATGTTTACTGCCAAAATGTTCCAAAATATTAGACTTCAACTTTATCTGAAAGACCAATGCTTTTCTTCAACAAATATTCCAAAGCAGGTTTCATCTATTTAACAACAATGTTCCCATTTTATATGGGGCTGAAGCCTTAGAAGAAATTGTAAAATTATGTACAGCACCAGAGATTGATATATTTAAATGAGCCTTATGTCTGCCTTCACCCTGTCCGAAAATTGCATCACACAAAATTGGGAATGTTACAATTGGGTTGGTAAGGTCAAAAGTCTGACTTTCCACCGCCTGTGGCGTAGGGACTCCTCATTCTTTTTTTTAAATTCATTCATGGGATTTGGGCGTCGCTGGCCAGGCCAGCATTTATTGCCCATCCCTAATTGCCCTTGAGAAGGTGGTGGTGAGCTGCCTTCCTAGCAGGATTCCTAGCCTCTGACCTGCTTTTGTAGCCACGGTATTTATACGGCTACTTCAGTTCAGTTTCTGGTCAATGGTAGTCCCTCGGATGTTGATAGTGGGGGATTCAGCGATGGTAATGTCATTGAATGTCAAGGGGAGATGGTTAGATTCTCTCTTGTTGGAGATGGTCATTGCCTGGCACTTGTGTGGCGCGAATGTTACTTGCCACTTATCAGCCCAAGCCTTGCTCCATTTCTATACGGACTGCTTCGGTATCTGAGGAGTCACGAATGGTGCTGTCATCAGTGAACATCCCCACTTCTGACCTTATGATTGAAGGAAGATCATTGATGAAGCAGCTGAAGATGGTTGGGCCTAGGACACTACCCTGAGGAACTCCTGCAGTGATGTCCTGGAGATCAGATTAATGACCTCCAACAACCACAACCATCTTCCTTTGCGCTTGGTATGACTCCAGCCAGCGGAGGGTTTTCCTCCTGATTCCCATTGACCTCAGCTTTGCTAGGGCTCCTTGATGCCATACTCGGTCAAATGCTGCCTTGATGTCAAGCGCAGTCACTCTCACCTCACCAGTTCAGCTCTTTTGTCCATGTTTGAACCAAGGCTGTAATGAGGTCAGGAACTTAGTGGCCCTGGCGGAACCCAAACTGACTGTCACTGAGCAGGTTATTGCTAAGCAAGTGCCGCTTGATGGCACTGTTGATGACACCTTCCATCACTTTACTAATGATTGAGAGTAGGCTGATGGGGTGGTAATTGGCTGGGTAGGACTTGTCCTGCTTTTTTTGTACAGGACATACCTGGGCAATTTTCCACATTGCAGTGTAGATGCCAGTGTTATAGCTGTACTGGAACAGATTGGCTAGGGGCGCAGCAAGTTCTGGAGCACAGGTCTTCAGTACTATTGCCGGAATATTGTCAGGGCCCATAGCCTTTGCAGTATCCAGTGCCTTCAGTCGTTTCTTGATATCACACGGAGTGAATCGAATTCGCTGGAGTCTGGCATCTGTGATGCTGGGGACTTCAGGAGGAGGCCAAGATGGATAATCAACTCGGCACTTCTGGCTGAAGATTGTTGCAAATGCTTCAGCCTTATCTTTCACACTGATGTGCTGGGAACCCCATCATTGAGGATGGGGTTATTTGTGGAGCCACCTCCTCCAGTTAGTTGTTTAATTGTCTACCACCATTCACGGCTGGATGTGGCAGGACTGCAGAGCTTAGATCTGATCCGTTGGTTATGGGATCACTTAGCTCTGTATATTTCATGCTGCTTACGCAGTTTGGCACACAGATAGTCCTGTGTTGTGGCTTCACCAGGTTGACACCTCATTTTGAGGTATGCCTGGTGCTGCTCCTGGCATGCCCTCCTGCACTCTTCATTGAACCAGGATTGGTCACCTGGCTTGATGGTAATGGTAGAGTGGGGGATATGCCGGGTCATGAGGTTACAGATTGTGGTTGAGTACAATTCTGCTGCTGCTGATGGCCCACAGTGCCTCATGGATGACCAGTTTTGCATTGCTAGATCTGTTCAAAAGCTATCCCATTCAGCATGGTGATAATGCCACACAACACAATGGTGGGTATCCTCAATGTGAAGGCGGGACTTCGTCTCCACAAGGACTGTGTGGAGGTCACTCCTACCAATACTGTCATGGACGGATGCATCTGTGGCAGGCAGATTGGTGAGGACGAGGTCAAGTATGTCTTCCTCTCTTGTTGGTTCCCTCACCACCTGTCACATACCCAGTCTAGCAGATATGTCCTTTAGGACTCGGCCAGCTCGGTCAGTAGTGGTGCTACCGAGCCACTCTTGGTGATGGACATTGAATTCCCCCTACATTCTGTGCCCTCGCCACCCTCAGTGCTTCCTCCAAGTGCTGTTCAACATGGAAGAGTGCTGACTCATCAGCTGAGGGAGGGTAGTAGGTGGTAATCAGCAGGAGGTTTCCTTGTCCATGTTTGATCTGATGCCATGAGACTTCATGGGGTCCGGAGTCGATGTTGAGGACTCCTAGGGCAACTCCCGACTATATACCACTGTACCACTACCTCTGGTGGGTCTATCCTGCCAGTGGGACAGGACATACCTGGGGATGGTGATGGCAGTGTCTGGGACATTGTCTGTCAGGTATGATTCCGTGAGTATGACTATGTCAGGCTGTTTCTTGACTGGTCTGTGGGACAGCTCTCTCAAATTTGGCACAAGCCCCCACATGTTAGTAAGGAGGACTTTGCAGGGTCGACAGGGCAGGGCTTGCCATTGTCGTTTCCGGTGCCGAAGTCGATGCCGGGTGGTCCGTCTGGTTTCATTCCTTTTTATTGACTTCGTAGCGGTTAGATACAACTGAGTGGCTTGCTAGGCCATTTCAGAGGGCATATAAGAGTTAACCACATTGCAGTGGGTCTGAAGTCACATCTAGGCCAGACCAGGTAAGGACAGCAGATTTCCTTCCCTAAAGGACATTAGTGAACCAGATGGGTTTTTAGAACAATCAACAATGGTTTCGTGGCCATCATTAGACTAGCTTTTTTTTAAATTCCAGATTTATTAATTGAATTAAAATTTCATCTTCTGCTATGGTGGGTTCTGAACCCATGTCCTCAGAGAAATACCCTGGGTCTCTGGGCTGCTAATCCAGTGACAATACCACTATGCCACTGCCTCCCCATTGTTTTCTTCATTGTCCTAATCATCTACAAACCATGGCAAAATTCCAGTGGCCATGTCCAAGAACATGTTCCAACCCCTTTCTGAGCTGCTTTAATGAGATATTTTTAAACCAACAAACTTATTGCTTTCCTGCCACAAGTAATGTCAAATGGTTCTGATGGAAACCAGATGTGCGGCTTTTAAACAAAAAAAAAGAAATGGCTCAGTGTGTCTTCTATCCACATAAAATTCATGGATACATTTTACAGAAGTTATAAAATGATTTTCTGAAGGTCAGCACCACTGTATGGGGAACAATAATTATATCATCTTGTTGCTAGCTCTCACATTTTCTACATCTGATTGATTTTAAAAGGCTGAGTCAAAGACCGGGCAGCAGATAAAACCTGACTGTTAGTCCTAGGAACCTGTGTTTTGGCAGTGGTTTAGAGGGTTATCTATATTGCCTGATGCTCCAGGGGACAGGAATGTACCACGTGCTTTGAGATTGGTTGCTCGGCACGTAATAGATATGCCTCTGTTTCTGGCAAACTAATTGGATGTGGGGGCTGTAGTGATGAAGTGTTTTGAAATTGCAGTTGCATTGTGTACTTTGGAGTCTGCTATAGAACACACAAGAACACAGAAACACAGATTGTTAACATTTTTCGAAACAAAACATTGAAACATGCTATGTCTCTTACCTACTAAGGGGAGGGATGTAGTTCTGTCATGTGTTGACATTGCAATTGCATTTTACATTGTGTACTCTAGAGGCTGCTGTAGAACACATATGCTAGCAAAGAGAAAGTGAAACTCAGACAAAATAAATGGAGAAGCCTTTATGTTCAGCTGCTGTAGTCTTTGTCTCTCTGTCTTTGCTTCATATCCTGCACCAAACTCAGCTAAGCCTCACTCAAGTCCGAGGACATGACAATGGCAGTTGTACATGTTCAATTTTTTGTGGTCTTGTGTTGGAGCAATTTCAGTGGAGACTTTTTTCTACTGGCCTAGTAGAATTGTAACAAATTTCAACTCGAGAAAGGGACCTTGAAATTGAATTTGCCTGCTACAGCCATCTCATTCACCCCACGCAACAATATACTCACTTAGGTAAAAGGTCAATGCTTTCTTGGATGAGCTCTCTCTAGTTTGACAGATTCCAAAGGAGCTGACTGTTGTTACATTTACATCGTACTTCCCTGACTCTCGCAGTTCCGTCTCGAACACATAGCTGTTATTTTCGACTGTATAAACGTCAGCAGAGTTTCCTGCAGGAGAACGAGTAATATTGAAATGTGCTTCGATGTGCAAAATGCTGAATCTTTTGAAACTGTTTACAATGCATCTTTGGTGCAGTACTCTGCAGTGATTAAGCATATGGGATGTGTTCATTTTAGTTCTATCCTGAAGAAGCTGTACAATTTCTGATGAGTGGGGAGAACTTCAGTATCCTAAGGTTTTTGCTTTCTCAAGAGATTGTGGAGGAAGAAACACATTTAACGTCAGATAATGAACAATTTTTCTTAAAATTTTTTTTTTTTCTCAGGCCAGATGCTGGTGATAAAATACAATAATTATGATTCTAATTCACTGCGACTTTTAAGCGCTTTATTGAAAAAAATTTATTTTGAAGGTGCCTCTGCTGTTTTCTTTTGAAGGGAGTGGCAGGGTTCTTTTGGACATCTGTGGCTACTTTCCTGGATGCAAATTTTATTAAGTATATTTTCTTTCCTGGAATACAGTTAAGAAAATACACAGTCTGACTGTAGCCTGACACCTGGCACATGGCTCCTACAGTACTAATTCCATAGAAGCCTCACTCGTTAAAAAGACCAGGGCTACGATGTTATAGCCCCATTTCATTAATCAACCTATTGTAAAGAAAGAACTTGCATTCATATGGCACCTTTCAGAACATCAAAGCACTTTACAGCCAATTAAGTACTTTTGAAGTGTAGTCACTGTTGTAATGTAGGAAACATAGCAGCCAATTTGTGCACAGCAAGCTCCCGCAAGCAGCACTGACCAGATAATTTGTTTGTTAGTGATGTTGGTTGATGGATAAATATGGGCCAGAATTCTGGGGAGAACTCCCTTGCCCTTCTTTGAAATAGTACCCTAGGATCTTTTACATCCACCCGAGAAGGCAGATGAGGCCGTGGTTTAATGTCTCATCTGAAAGACAGCACCTCCAATGGTGCAGCACTTCCTCAATATCAGCCTGGATTATGTGCCTATGTCTCTAGAGTGGGGCTTGAACCCATGACCTTCTGGTTTAAAGACCAGTGTGCTACTCACTGAGCCACAATAATGAATAAGATCACACAATCCAATATATGTGGTATTTTACAGTAGGGGTATAGGTAGCTTGGCTTACCTTCCCTTTGGATGTAAATGTTGAAGCTGTCATAAGCTGTAAATGGCTTTGGAGGGAACCACTCGAGCACAAGCCAAACAGTCTCCGGATTGGTGGCAGAGTGTGCAGGCTCTGTGGTTGTGTAAACAATATTTTGCGTATCTTCTTCAGTGGCATTCACTATATCTAAATAATCGCTTCCACTTGCTGAAATCTCTTTACTGTCTGGTTGGAACTCCAACGCCCAGTTAGCGATCATTCTCTCGTCATCTTCATTGGTCAATTTATAATCTCCCCAACCGACTGACTCATTTGCTGCAAGATCATTGACCTCAGTACCAATCACGTTATTTCCCTCATTCACAGTTTTGTTAGTGTTGAGTAAAAACTGTTCATGACCAGCATGAATTTCACCAGCAGATTGACTTCTTCTGTATACAATTTTCATCGACACATTGCTTGGGGAGTAGGGAACTGTCAAGGGAAAACAAAGAGATTTTCTTATCGATGAGGTATTAAATAAAGTCAGGCTGACTGAAATTTTTTTATTCTACGTTTTTGAAAGAGTTTTGTACACTATACTTCAATGTTGAATTCAGCCACCCAGCAACAAAAGAGTTTTCAAAACCCGCCTGAAAGGATATGTACTTTTTCTGCACACGTGATGCACATTGTTTTGTTATTGTTGACGCACTGCATTATTTTGAGAATTTACGGCTCCCAGGTTAGACTTTCACATGACTGGAGCTCATGTCGAGAATTTAGTTGAAAGGTCAATGCACCAGATTTGTACCCCTCACGACATCCATTTTAACAGCAAATCGTGCTGACCTCAAATCTGTGCCTGAACTCTTATGAGCTGTTCTTGTTCATGAAGCTCTGTGCCAGGAAAGGTTGCTGTAAAATTTACACAGAGTTAATTATGCAAAGTTGGGTCCCACAGTGATTTGCTTTGGGACTGCTGTTGTTTACAATATTTGTGAGTAATATGAAACATGAGTTTCTGTAGTAGGAGATCAATAAATTTTAACGATGGCTCTGAGGGGAGGTAACAAGTAGAAAAGTGATTATTTATATTTGATAAGACTTTTTGTTAAGATGCATTGAGATTACTGATGGATTTTGATGTGGAATAATTTTCATCGCTGAATCCCCCACCATCAACATCCTGGGGGGGATACCATTGACCAGAAACTTAACTGGACTAGCCATATAAATGTTATGGCTACAAGAGCAAGTCAGAGGCTGGGAATTCTGCAGTGAATAACTCACCTCCTGACTCCCCAAAGCCTTTCCACCATCTACAAGGCACAAGTCAGGAGTGTGGTGGAATACGCTCCACTTGCCTGGATGAGTGCAGTTCCAACAACACTCAAGAAGCTCGACACCCTCCACGACAAAGCAGCGCGCTTGATCGGCAACCTATCCACCATCTTAACCATTCACCCCCTCCAACACCAGCGCACAGGCAGTAGTGTGTACCATCTACACGATGCACTGCAGCAGCTTGCCAATGCTCCTTCACAAGCCCTTCCAAACCCATGACATCTACCACCTAAAAGGACAAGGACAGCAGACACATGGGAACACCATCACCTGCAAGTTACCCTATACGCCACACACCATCCTGACTTGGAAATATATCGCTGTTCCTTCACTGTTATTGGGTCAGAATCTTGGAATGCCCTCCCTAACAGCACTGTGGATGAACCTACACGACACGGACTGAAGTGGTTCAAAGCTCACCAACACCTGCTCAATGAAAATTAGGGATTGGCAATTGCTGACCTTGCCAGCAATGCTGACATCCTATGAACGAATAACAAATAGTAGGCTAATGGATATTGGAACAGGTAACAGTAAACGGGAAAGAGTCCTATTGTATGTAGGTCAATGGAATTGTGGAATTAGGCAAGCCTAATCTCACTGGGATCCACACTTAAAAAGGAGGACATAGCTAGAATTTCACCATTGGCAGAAGCCAAAAAGAGTAGATTTTGAAAGTAACTATTGATCATATTCAGAAAGCATCTGGTCAGTGTGAGATAGTAGTTCATAAGATAAACAGATACTGGGCACATAAGGAGGACAATGAACAACAAGAAAGAACAATTTATATTGACATTTTACAGACCATTGGACAGTCCCATTTTGGAGTAGGGTACACAGTTCCATGTATCCTACCTCAAAAAACATACAGCCACATTAAAGAAGGTTCAAAAAAGGGTGAGCAGGATAATTCTAGGTCTTTGGGGACTAAGAAATGAAGAGAGCATCAAGTAACTTAACTTATTTTTGCTGGAGACTGAAATTTTCTAAATAATGACAGCTATTGATATGGCAGAAATAACCGATGAACCATTAATTCACAACTATTAAGTTCACACTCTTTGAATGAGTTTAGAAATTGGGGGAAAAATTCTCAAATGTTTGTCAACATCTGGGACAAGCTCTCAGAGAAGATCATTGAGTTAGATCAATCGGTACCTTAAAAAAAATAGATGAGTGTCTCCATAACCAACAATTACAACACTGCTTGTTTAGTTTTTTTCAAGGGAAGTCAGAGAAATCAAGCAGTTTCCCTAGAAGACCAACTGGTGAAATGGAGTCTGGGTGGAGTGGCTTGATGGGCTGAAAAGCCTTTTTTCACAGTGGAGTTTTTTTCATATGGTTAACTCTGTAACATTCCCTTCCAGCTGGAAGAGCAGAATGGTGATCTACAGTTTCTAACACTGATACTGCAAGACAAACTGGCAGGAAGCACAGCTCTTTCCTACATATAGTACCCCAGAATACTGAGGGAGGCAAGGGAAGAAATTGCTGGGGCCTTGACAGAAATTTTTGTATCCTCATTGGCTACAGGCAAGGTCCCAGAGGACTGGAGAATAGCCAATGTTGTTCCTTTGTTTAAGAGGGGTAGCAAGGGTAATCCAGGAAATTATAGGCCGGTGAGCCTTACGGCAGTGGTAGGAAAATTATTAGAGAGGATTCTTCGGGACAGGATTTACTCCCATTTGGAAACAAACGAACTTATTAGCAAGAGGCAGCATGGTTTTGTGAAGGGGAGGTCGTGTCTCACTAACTTGATTGAGTTTTTTGAGGAAGTGACGAAGATGATTGATGAAGGAAGGGCAGTGGATGTTATCGATATGGACTTCAGTAAAGCCTTTGACAAGGTCCCTCATGGCAGACTGGTACAAAAGGTGAAGTCACATGGGATCAGAGGTGAGCTGGCAAGATGGATACAGAACTGGCTCGGTCATAGAAGACAGAGGGTAGCAGTGGAAGGGTGCTTTTCTAAATGGAGGGATGTGACTATTGGTGTTCCGCAGGGATCAGTGCTGGGACTTTTGCTGTTTGTAGTATATATAAATGATTTGGAGGAAAATGTAGCTGGTCTGATTAATAAGTTTACAGACGACACAAAGGTTGGTGGAGTTGCGGATAGTGATGAGGATTGTCAGAGGATACAGCAGGATATAGATCGGTTGGAGACTTGGGCGGAGAAATGGCAGATGGAGTTTAATCCGGACAAATGTGAGGTAATGCATTTTGGAAGGTCTAATGCAGGTGGGAGGTATACAGTAAATGGCAGAACCCTTAGGAGTATTGACAGGCAGAGAGATCTGGGCGTACAGGTCCACAGGTCACTGAAAGTGGCAATGCAGGTGGATAAGGTAGTCAAGAAGGCTTATGGCATGCTTGCCTTCATCGGTCGGGGCATAGAGTATAAAAATTGGCAAGTCATGCTGCAGCTGTACAGAACTTTAGTTAGGCCACACTTAGAATATTGCATGCAATTCTGGTCGCCACACTGCCAGAAGGACGTGGAGGCTTTGGAGAGGGTACAGAAGAGGTTTACTAGGATGTTGCCTGGTCTGGAGGGCATTAGCTATGAGGAGAGGTTGGATAAACTCGGATTGTTTTCACTGGAACGACGGAGGTGGAGGGGCGACATGATAGAGGTTTACAAAGTTATGAGCGGCATGGACAGAGTGGATAGTCAGAAGCTTTTTCCCAGCGTGGAAGAGTCAGTTACTAGGGGACATAGGTTTAAGGTGTGAGGGGCAAAGTTTAGAGTCGATGTGCGAGGCAAGTTCTACACAGAGGGTGCTGAGTGACTGGAACTTGCTGCCGGGGGAGGTGGTGGAAGCAGGGCCGTTTAAGAAGCATCTTGACAAATACACGAATAGGATGGGAATAGAGGGATACGGTCCCCGGAAGTGCAGAAGGTTTTAGTTTAGGCAGGCATCAAGATCGGCGCAGGCTTGGAGGGCCGAATGGCCTGTTCCTGTGCTGTACTGTTCTTTGTTCTTTGTTCATCGATTGTTAATGCAGTATCCTGGTTGATCAACACAGGTGGTGTGGGTGTGTTCAGGTTATAGGTCTTCACTCCATTGCAGTGATATGAAGAACACACTTTAAACAGGTGATTTATTACATCTCTGCAAATCTAATTATATCTAACACACTTTTAATCTATTATTAATCTGAAGAAACCACCAGAAATACACAGTAATTCATTCTCTCTTCCCCACCACATGTCATCCCCAACCCAACTTTCCAACTTTTAATAAAAGCAAAATACTGCGGATGCTGGAAATCTGAAACAAAAACAAGAAATGCTGGATTCACTCAGCAGGTCTGGCAGCATCTGTGGAAAGAGAAGCAGAGTTAACGTTTCGGGTCAGTGACCCTTCTTCGTTCCGAAGAAGGGTCACTGACCCGAAACGTTAACTCTGCTTCTCTTTCCACAGATGCTGCCAGACCTGCTGAGTGAATCCAGCATTTCTTGTTTTTGTTTCCAACTTTTAATCCCATCTCGCTTTTGGATTGATAGTCTCTCTTTTAGCCAAGACAGCGGTGTTGTCAAAAGTTAGTCTAAAGGAACGAAGCCTCATTCATACACTGAGAATGGTGTACTTCCATGAGATATCCCTGCCTGAAAGCCAATAAAACATTTCAGTTCTATATGAATGGATGAGAATCTAGTTGCCCTGGGACTACCAGTTCTCGTTGCTACCACTGATTTTTCCATGTTACTGAGGCACTATCTTGGAAAAGCATATGAATTGAGTTTTTACCTGTTCGGTGATGTTTTGGCTCATGACCAACAGCACTGTACTCCATTAATGGAACTCTATTGACATTAGCCTCTGCCACCAGTTGGAATGTAATGTTACTGTAGCATGTCCCAGGTAGCCAAGTGTTGAAAATTAATTTGCCTTTCAGAAAATCTGTTTAAACAAATAGTAGACAATAAACAACACAGCACAGTTATATCGTGCAATAAACGTTGTGAATATTTAGATGGTTTCAGAAGGGGATTGGCCATGTGAGCCGCATGGAAGATGGCAGGATCCCCAAAGACACATTGTGCAGCGAGCTCGCCACAGGTATCAGACCCAATGGCCGTCCATGTCTCCGCTTTAAAGACGTCTGCAAACACGACATGAAGTCCTGTGACATTGATCACAAGTCGTGGGAGTCAGTTGCCAGCGTTCGCCAGAGCTGGCAGGCAGCCATAAAGGCGGGGCTAAAGTGTGGCGAGTCAAAGAGACTTAGCAGTTGGCAGGAAAAAAGACAAAAGCGCAAGGGGAGAGCCAACTGTGTAACAGCCCCGACAAACAAATTTTTATGCAGCACCTGTGGAAGAGCCTGTCACTCTAGAATTGGCCTTTATAGCCACTCCAGGCGCTGCTCCACACACCACTGACCACCTCCAGGCGCTCACCCATTGTCTCTCGAGATAAGGAGGCCAAAGAAGAAGAAGGGGATTAATTTTGCAAGTCGCACTTGTGGGAGGTAATTCCACCTGCTGCCCATGAATTTCCGATAAATGGTGATTATGAGAGAGATTTCCTGCTGCCAATGCTCACGTGGAAAGTTGCTCCCAATATTCCAACACAGTATGGCCATTATGCAGTGAGAAGTTAGATAGGAAGGTGTCAGAAGGACAATTTCTATAAGACCACATTCCTACAGCCAACATGGGGAAAGAACATAGTTTGTACCCGAGCAACTGTTTACAGTCCATTATCTCAAGAAAAGGAACATATTAGCTCGGCAATAAAATGTTTGTTACTCGTGTTCGGAATTCATTTTGTTTGCGTTGCAAGTGTAGAATTGGCCTGATGAGATTTAACACCTAAGTTAAATGTGTATTGTGTGAATTGAGTATGGAGGCCCTAGCCAATTGTGAAGCAATCTATCTTTCCAAGGAATCTCACTCTGACTCACTCCTTGTCAGGTCAGGCTCTGACTCTGGATTCAGGCTGCAGTTACACTATAATTTGCAATGTTGGCGTCAAGCGAAAACACATCAGACTCCATCGGGTTGGTTTTGAATGAGTTAAAATCTCACCCCATCAATAATCAAACACCCTTCATCATTTACAAACAATTGCGTTTGAGCGTGTCAAAAGGCACATTGCTGAAGGTTGAACATGATGGGCAGGAAAAGAGTAGCTGGTCCATGAAACCGGCCCCACAATTGTAGTGCCTGGAGCCTCATAACTAGACACCTCCTAACCTCCTGCAGGTATGTAATCCCTGGGAGAGGCAAAAAAAAATCTCCAGGACAACCGAGGGCCAAAAAGGAGGGAATGATCTGGAAAATTCCTTTACGACCCCCTAAGGTGAGCAAAACCAGTCCAGTAGATCACTTTGACCATGCATTCGTTAAATGTTAAATCACTTACCTTTTATACAATGCTTCACACGACATTTGTGGTCAACATAACCTGGGATTGTGTTACAATCTGTAATTCATTCTGAAGTACATGCTTTTTGTACAGAATAATTGTGCGATGTGGCTATAGGTTTAGCCTGTGCTGTGCAGCCTCGTCCAATCTAATCTTCTGAAGATAATGGGAGTTGCTATGTCACGTAATTGGAGGAAAGGGTTCAAAAATTAGCAAGTTAACATTTAGGTAGAATTCTTCGCAGGTCTCCAACTACCTTACATGAAAGATTACTTTTGGAAATTCATCGAGTTGTGAATGTTTACCAGTGTGCAACATTCAAAATCAGGGCAATTTACCGAGGCTCTACAGCTTTTTCAGTGAGTGGGAAAGAAGATAGGAGAGTGGGGCGGGGGAGGAAAGAACCTGAGGGCGGGCAGAGGCTGGAGGGGGAGACAGGGCAAGAGACAGGAAGGCCTGGTTGGAAGAACATTAGTGCAGTAAATTCTACCAATGAGGAAGTATGGTGATTTTCTAAAGAATCTGCAATCTTTTAATACATTTGATGATAAATGGGAGATATTCCATGAGTCAAAAAGCAACAAAGCTGCCTTGACAAAAGCATTTGGTTGGTTCTGTGGAAGCTTGGCAGTGCCTATGGGCAGTGGATACTTGAAGAACGATGAAAAAGTTTAATTTCCTAGAATCATATAATCAGAGCACAGAAGACCATGTCTGTGCTGGCTCTCTGAAAGAGCAATCCAAATAGTCCCACATACCAACTTTTTCCCCATAGCCCTGCAAATTAGTTCTCTTGAAAGAAAAAAAAGGAAGACTTGCACTTATGTAGCACCTTTCACGACCACCGGACATCTCAAAGTGCTTTTTTGAAGTACTATCACTGTTGCAATGTAGAAAACTTGCAACTGATTTTTCAACTTACTCACCTACCTTGACCCACTTTTCCACATCATGAAATGCACTGGAATTTATTGCTCCAACTAGAATTAGCCATTCAAGTACAATCTGTTTTAACATACTTTTGGATCATAATCAGCAATTAACTTAAGAAAACCCTTTTATGCACTGCAAACACATTGGTGGAAATTAGAGATTACCCAGTTGCTTGATGTTTTCTTACCCTTATGGAGCGATGATCGATAATAATTGCCTTCAAAGTAGCTTAATTTTAATCTTGAGAAAAAGTTGGTGGTCTGCTTTGGATATTGAATGTCAAACAGGACTCCAGTTTGTGGGGACTGCTTGTAGTCATATATAGCCACACTGTTGACAGGGAGTGGTTCTAGCAAAGACAGAGGAAGTGCCAGTTATAGAAAAACCATTTAATACAAATGTGAATGAGCAACAAAATAGCTCCGATGGAGACTAATTGCACAAAGCTCTCAAATCAGCTTTCATGTGGCTTCCATAAGGAATCCAGGAAATGTCTGTTGTTATGAGGGACATCTAATGGAACATGTTTATAGGAAGAAATCAGCAGCTTGGAAAACAATCAAAACTGAACTCAATTTTCCGATATGAACCACCTTCCAAATCTGCAACCTCTACCACCTAGAAAGACAAGGGCAGCAGATGCATGGGAACAGCTGCAAGTTCCTCTCCAAGTCACACACCAGTCTGACTTGGAACTATATCGCTGTTCCTTCACTGTTGCTGGATCAAAAACCTGGAACTCCCTCCCTAACTGCACTGTGGGTGGCCTGCAGCAGTTCAAGAAGGTGGCTCACCACCACTTTCTCGAGAGAGGGATGGGCAACAAATACTGGCCTTGCCAGTGACGTCCACATCCTATGAATGCATAAAAAAGAATCTGAATACAGGGCTGTGCTTTATCTGCAATTATTAAAATGCACTATTTTACTCATCTTCTTTAGGAAAAGTAAACAAATGAACTTGCATTTCTATAAGACCTTTCACATCCTATAGATGTCCCAAAATGTTCCACAGCCAATGAATTACTTTTGAAGTGTAGTCACTGATGTTCTGTAGGCAAATGTGCACATAGCAAGGTTCCACAAACAGCAATGAGATAAAGACCAGTTAATCTGTTTTAATTATGTTGGTTGAGGGATAAATATTGTCCAGGACACTGGGGCAGCTCCTCTGCTCTTCTTCAAGTAGTGACGTGGGACCTTTCATGTACACTTGAGGGGGCCACCAGGATCTCAGTTTAATGCCTCAAGGAAGGCAAGGGGCTGAATTTTATCAGCGCGCCAAGTTCCACAGCAGTGCTGTGAGGTCAACAGCCATCTGACATGGAAGTGCTGCCACAGAGCCCCCGCGATATTACACACGGGGGCTCATTTAAATGGAGGGGGCGGAGCGGCCGCCCCTATGACGTAAAGGCACCTGACGCCATTGCCATTTCTAAAGGGCTGCAAGCCCTTAGAAGTAATTTTAACTTTTAAAGTGATATTTTGGTGCATTGAGTGTATAAATTGCAATAAATACTGGAGGCCCTTTCCCACCCACCCCCCCCACCAATGTTTGTTTTTGGGGCAAGATGGACAACATGACTTTTATTCCCAACCCCAACTTGCTCCCCCAGCCACTTCACTTTTGCCCTTCAGCCCCTTCCCACCATCTCCACAACCAATAGGAATAGTTTTCCCCGCCCCCCCGCCCTGATAATTTTATTCCTCCCCCCTCCCCACCAGCGTCTCGCCTCAGAACTCCAATGGAGTTCCGAAGGCACGTGAGTTGCGGCTGCTTGGCCGTAAAATTGGCGTGGGACAGTCGGCGGCGGCAGGTAGGTTAATTTGCATTTCAATTTATCTAATTTCAATATTGTAATGCGGGGGCCGCAACAAGGCCTCACCGCCGCCGCTAATTTACGGCGGGGCCTTCTCAGTGTCGTGGGTCGAGGCTAGCATTTTATGGGCCTCCCCACCACGACCCACGGCATCGAGGGGCTGGTAAAGTTCAGCCCTTCATTATTGCACTGAAGTGTCAGCCTAGATGATCTACTCAAATCCTGGAGGGAGGTTTGAAACCAGAGCCTTCTGACTTAGAGGCAAGAATGTTACCATTGAACAAGGATGATACTTTAGGTCAATAAATTCCATCCCCTCCTGTGTCAAGCAATCTCTTCTCTGCTCTCTGGCAATGTCACTCTTCTGAAGTATTTGAATGTATCGCCTTAACCTGCATTTTTTTTAAAGAAAATCCTCCCTCTATTCATGTTGACCAGAGTATCTCTTCCCCTGATAGCATAGCCAAGATTAGGAACTTGCTTGCTAGGAAACGGAGAACACAAAACAGCAACTTAACACTCTAGCATATTATATTGCCGCCTAGTGCAGCTGTTCTGCTATTTTTTTTTTAAGAGATACAGCACTGAAACAGGCCCTTCAGCCCACTGAGTCTGTGCCGACCATCAACCACCCATTTATACTAATCCTACACTAATCCCATTTTCCTACCACATCCCCACCTGTCCCTATATTTCCCTACCACCTATCTATACTAGTGGCAATTTATAATAGCCAATTTACCTACCAACCTGCAAGTCTTTGGCATGTGGGAGGAAACCGGAGCACCCGGAGAAAACCCACGCAAACACAGGGAGAACTTGCAAACTCCACACAGGCAGCACCCAGAATTGAACCCGGGTCGCTGGAGCTGTGAGGCTGCAGTGCTAACCACTGCGCCACTGTGCCGCCCTAAGTGTCATTTTAACATTTTTTTTTTATCATGAAACTTAGTGTATTCCTCATACTAGATGAAAATGATACTGATCAACACTGTCACTCTCGTTTCCTGCACAGGCAACTGTAAAACAATTAAATAGTCAATACAACATCAAGTACACTAGGCTGTTGATGTTGACCTTAAATAACAGCTGACTGGAATAACAAGTTATGTCCGGTGGGAAATATAACCCAATAATGTGTGCACAAGCAAGTACAATTAGACCTCAGACAGGGAATTGTGCATAATGGAATTTCCAGTTAAATATGGTTGGATGGGATTATGGGATTACGAACTTCATTTACTGTAGTTATTGAATGTGTTTCCGTATATCAAAATGGAAAAATCTGAAGGCGTCAATATTGAATTCTTTATTAGATGATAGTGCAGATACCAGCAATCATAGGAGCTGCAATGGAAGCACAGGGACATAACTGGAGGGAACAGTAGAAAGACATTGTGTACTGATTAGGAACAACTATTTTCAGGTTGGATCACAAAATCAGAAAATCACCGTACTGTGTTTCTCTTCATCCAATTAGATGTTGTGGCACAGTCCATTGCAAAATATCAAATGCAAACTTTATATTTAGGCCAACATATAAACACAAATTGATCAAGGAAAGCAATTCAAAATGTGATCTCACAGTGATGTCTTTTATGCTGTTAATCATGAACTGATCTAATAAATCATTATTAATGGAGGAGGTGGATGGGAACGAGCAAGAGGTTAAAGAAGAACATGGCAGCTCAGAATTACAATTAATTGTTGTTGAATTTCTTGTGCTTCCCATGTTTATAAAAGTCAGAACAGAGAGCAGTGAGAGTGAACAGGAGCAGCCTTGGTAAATTGGGATATTCAGTTGCTATCCCACACAAGAACCCGCTCACAGGGGTTGGTGAGTGATAATTAAAGACTTGACACATGTCGTACAGATATATTGTTCAAGCATTTATACCAGCACAGGCTGTCCTAACCCGTTTTCACAGGGTTTCCTACACTTTTGAGGACAGAAAAATTGCAAATGGGTGAAGCACAAAATGTTTAAGATGTAACATTCCCATGGGAAAGTTTTTGGCAGGTGTTAACTGGGTTAAGGTCTTGGTGTAAAACTAACTCTTATTTAGACAGCCATTACCTTTCCTGTTGCCTCCAGTTGTCACTGAAATTTTTGATCAGACTTTGTGTCAGATACAAAATAAGGAATGGCTCAATACATTGCAGTCTGGTTTTAAATAAAATAAATATTAGGGAGAGAACAGAAACATCACTTTCATTTACTGAGTTGTTATAAAGTCCCAAAAGTCTCCTCCTCCACAAAGCAGGTTTGACTATAATTATTGACATGATTATTTAAGATATAATACTAAATTTGAGCTAATAAGCAGGTGGTGGTGGTGCTTGAAATGGGTCACAGTGTTGTGGAGGATAGGTTTGCTGGGATGTACACATGTTAACAGCACTTTGAGACAGGACTGATGAAAGGCCATTAACCTGAAATGGTAACTCTTTCTCTCTCTCCACAGATGCTGCCTGACCTGCTGAGTATTTCCAGCATTTTCAGTTTTTATTTCCATAGTCTGGGTTTTTGATTTCTACCACTTAACAACCTTTTTTTTCTCTCCTCTTTATATTCTCTCCTGCCTGATTTTCAGGCCTCAGACAAAGCTGTAACTAGCTACTACATCCGAGTAGCTCAGAGTTTCCCATCCTCTTAATTAAACATTACCTTGTACCTGGCAACTGGGGAAATCAGAGGTGCGAGCCTGCATCTGCCACTCATGTGCTCCAGCCCCAATGTGCACGAATGTGTATTCAAACAGAGACATTTTCCTGGTGGTTACTTGAAGCTACCGTTTTCCTGTATAGCACAAACTAAGCAACCTGCAGATTAAATTTTGGACACTTTATTAAATTACATCTTACAAGTGTGGGTCTACAAGGTTTGGCACACTCTCAGCTAGAGATGCTTCAGTCAGTAAAGCAGGTAAGGTAGCCCCAGACTTGACAGCTGCTCGAGGGAAGACACATATTATGAAGTTGCTATTGCCTAAATTAGCATGAGGTCTTCATCTGCCAAACTCTAATGGGCGAATGTTGGTTTGGATGATTTACTATTTCAATTTAGAAGTAAAAAGGAGCTGTGCCAAGGAATGGTGGCAAGGCATTGAGGTTGGATTGGGGGAATCCATGTCTGATTATAATCTTTAACATCTGTACAACTATCTTCTCACTTATAAATTCCAATCCCCTTGAGATAAAGGCCAACCTTCCAATAGCCTTTTCAACTACTTTGGGTACCTGAGCACTATGGACAAACAGCATACTGCTGGTCCTTTACCAACACAATTCTGAAGTCAGCTACTAAGGAAAAGTATTAAAGCAGGGTGTGATGACTTACCTTTGGTTTTAT
This sequence comes from Heterodontus francisci, assembly GCF_036365525.1. Taxonomy (NCBI): domain Eukaryota; kingdom Metazoa; phylum Chordata; class Chondrichthyes; order Heterodontiformes; family Heterodontidae; genus Heterodontus; species Heterodontus francisci. The sequence goes on from NC_090397.1 coordinate 21,523,912, forward strand.
TACCTCATTTTCCTTCATGATTTCCTGTGGGGAAGCTCCGATCATGACACAAGACCAAGATCAAAACTGTTCAGATATTAATCTACCACAGCATCATTTAGTGAAACTTACACTGGCTAAGTAAATTACTAGGTCTGGCCTTTGCTCTGTTTCTTCCCCCCAGTCATATTCCTTGACCTCTATGCTTGACAACATCAACTTATAAACTCCACCTCTGGAACAATTACCCACATAAATAATCCCATAAAAAGAGCCAACGCTTTATTTAGTTCTCGTCAAACAGGTAATTGTCTTTGCAATTAATAGAAAACTATTATTTACTCAATAAACTCCTGATAAACTCTTCAGACAAGAGATTACATTGTGCGATATGAATATAAAGCAGTTAGTAGTCTCAGGACACTCAATTGGCCTTTTTGACAGAGGTATTAGCTGTTATTTAAATTGTGAATGACAGTTGTAATGCCAGGAATGCCAACAGACTGGAGAAAGGTGTTCATTCCTCCTACTGATACTTGTTGCACAAAATGCTCCAAAATTAGAGTCATAGAGTCACTAAAGCACAGAAGGAGACCATTCGGCCCATCGAGTCCACGCCAGCTCTTCACAGAGCTATGCAGTCAGTCCCACTCCCCGGCTCGATCCCCGTGGCCCTGCAAGTCTACTTCTCTCAAGTGGCCATCCAACTTCCTCTTGAAGTCAGCGATTGTCTCGGCTTCCACCACCCTTGTGGACATCGAGTTCCAGGTTATTACCACACGCTACGTAAAAAAGTGCTTCCTCATGTTCCCCTTTCATCTTTTGCCCAAAACTTTCAATCTGTTTCCCCTAGTCCTTGTGCCATTTGTTAATGGGAACAGCTTTTCCTTGTCTAACTTATCTAAGCTTGTCACAACTTTGTATACCTTTATTAAATCTCCCCTCAATCTCCTTTGTTTTAAGGAGAACAAACCCAGCATTTTCAACCTAACCTTGTAACTAAAATCCTCCATCCCTGGAACCATTCTGGTAAATCTCCTCTGCACCCTCTCAAATACCCTCACGTCCTTCCGAAGGTATGGTGACCAGAACTCGCGCAATAGTACAGTTGGGACCAAACCAGAGGTTTGTAAAGGTTCAGCATAACTTCCCTGCTTTTGTGCTCAATGCCTCTATTTATGAATCTCAAGATTTCATATGCTTTACTAACCACTCTCTCAATATGTCCTGTCACCTTCAAAGATTGCTACACAGGCACCCCCAGGTTCCTCTGATCCTGCACACTCTTTAGAACTGCGCCATTAAGTATATATTGCCTCTCCCCCTTCCTTAGAACATAAGAAATAGGAGCAGGATAAGCCACTCAGCCCCGCCATTCAATAAGATCAGAGCTGATCTGCCCCAGACCTCAACCCCTCTTTTGTGCCAGCTCCTCATAGCCCTCAACTCCCCAATATTTCAAAGATCTATCTACCTCCTATTTAAATACTTTCAGTGATCTAGCCTCCACAACTCTCTGGGGTAGACAATTCCAGACATTCACTAGCCTCTGAGAGAAGAAATTCCTTCGCATCTCAGTTTTAAATGAGTGTCCCCTTATTCTGTAACTATGTCCCCCAGTTCGAGATTCCCCCACCAGTGAAAACATCTTCTCAGCATCTACCCTTTCAAGCCCCCTCAGAATCTTATACGTTTCAATAAGATCACCCCTCATTCTTCTAAACTCTAATGAATAAAGGCCTAAACTGTTTGGCCGTTCCTGATAAGTCAAACCCCTTCATCCCAGGAATCAGCCTAGTGAATCTCTTTTGCAACATAGAAACATAGAAAATAGGAGCAGGAGTAGGCCATTTGGCCCTTCGAGACTGCTCCGTCATTCATTATGATCATGGCTGATCATCCAACTCAGTAACCTGTTCCCGCTTTTACCCCATACCCTTTGATCCCTTTAAACCCAAAAGCTATATCTAACTCCTTCTTGAAAATGTTTTGGCCTCAACTGCTTTCTGTGGTAGTGAATTCCACAGGTTCACCACTCTCTGGGTGAAGAAATTTCTCCTCATCTCAGTCCTGAAAGGTTTACCCCGTATCCTTAGACTATGACCCCTGGTTCCGGACTCCCCCACCATTGGGAACATTCTTCCTGCATCTACCTGGTCAAGTCCTGTTAAAATTTTACAGGTTTCTATGAGATCCCCCCTCACTCTTCTGAACTCCAGCGAATATAATCCTAACCGACTCAATCTCTCCTCATACGTCAGTCCCGCCATCCCAGGAATCAGTCTGCTAAAACTTCGCTGCACTCCCTCTATAGCAAGAACATCCATCCTCAGATAAGGAGGCCAAAACTGCACACAATAAACCAGGTGTGGCCTCACCAAGGCCCTGTATAATTGCAGCAAAATATCCCTGCTCCTGTACTCGAATCGTCTCACTATGAAGGCCAACATACCATTTGCCTTTTTTACCGCCTGTTGCACCTGCATGCTTACCTTCAGCAACTGGTGTACGAGAACACCCAGATCTTGCTGCATAGTCCCTTCTCTCAGTTTATAGCCATTCACATAATAATCTGCCTTCCTGTTTTTGCTACCAAAGTGGATAACCTCACATTTATCCACATTATACTGCATCTGCCATGCATTAGCCCACTCACTCAACTTGTCCAAATCACCCTGAAGCCTCTCTGCATCCTCCTCACAACTCACCTTCCCACCCAGCTTTGTGTCATCTGCAAATTTGGAGATATTACATTTAGTTCCCTCATCTAAATCATTAATGTATATTGTGAATAGCTGGGGTCCTAGCACCGAGCCCTGTGTCCTAGGCCCAACCATCTTCAGCTGCTTCATCAATGACCTTCCTTCAATCATAAGACCAGAAGTGGGAATGTTCGCTGATGATTGCACAATGTTCAGCACCATTCGCGACTCCTCAAATACTGAAGCAGTCCGTGTAGAAATGTAGCATGAACTGGACAATATACAGGCTTGGGCTGATTAGTGGCAAGTAAAATTCCCGCCACAGAAGTGCTAGGCAATGACCATCTCTAACAAAAGAGAATCTAACCATCTCCCCTTGACAATCAATGGCATTACCATTGTTGAATCCCCCACTATCAACATCCTGGGGGTTACCATTGACCAGAAACTGAACTGGAGGAGCCATATAAATACCGTGGCTACAAGAGCAGGTCAGAGGCTAGGAATCCTGCGGCGAGTAACTCACCTCCTGACTCCCCAAAGCATGTCCACCATCTACAAGGCACAAGTCAGGAGTGTGATGGAATACTCTCCACTTGCCTGAATGGGTGCAGCTCCAAAGACACTCAAGAAGTTCGACACCATCCAGAACAAAGCAGCCCGCTTGATTGGCACCCCATCCACTAACATTCACTCCCTCCGCCACAGACGCACAGTGGCAGCAGTGTGTACCATCTACAAGATGCACTGCAGCAACGCACCAAGGCTCCTTCGACAGCACCTTCCAAACCCACGACTTCTACCACCTCGAAGGACAAGAGCAGCAGATGCATGGGAACACCACCACCTGCAACTTCCCGTCCAAGTCACACACCATCCTGACTTGGAACTATATCGTCGTTCCTTCACTGTCGCTGGGTCAAAATCCTGGAACTCCCTTCCTAACAGCACTGTGGGTGTACCTACCTCACATGGACTACAGCGATTCAAGAAAGCAGCTCACCACCACCTTCTCAAGGGCAATTAGGGACAGGCAATAAATGCTGGCCTGGCCAGTGATGCCCACATCCCATGAATGAATAAAAAAAAACCCCATTAGTCACTGCCTGACTTTCGGAAAAAAAAACATTTATCCTACTCTTTGTTTCCTGTCCGCCAACCAATTTTCTATCCATCGCAATACACTACCCCCAATCTCATGCACTTTAATTTTACACGCTAATCTCTTATGCGGGACTCTGTCGAAAGCCTTCTGAAAGTCCAAATAAACCACATCCACTGGCTCCCCCTCATCAACTCTACTAGTTACATCCTCGAAGAATTCTCGTAGATTTGTCAAGCATGATTTCCCTTTCGTAAATCCATGCTGACTCTGCCCCATTCTACCACTGTTCTCTAAGTCCTCTGCTATAGAATCTTTGACAATGGACTCTAGAATTTTCCCCACTACCGACGTCAGGCTGACTGGTCTATAATTCGCTGTTTTCTCTCTACCTCCCTCATTAAATAGTGGGGTTATATTAGCTACTCTCCAATCTGTAGGAACTGTTCCAGAGTCAATAGAATCTTGGAAGATGAGCACCAATGCATCCACTATTTATAGGGCCACTTCCTTAAGTACTCTGGGATGCATACCATCCGACTATGGGGATTTATCGGCCTTCAGTCCCATCAATTTCCCCAACACCATTTCTCTACTAATACTGATTTCTTTCAGTTCCTCTCTCTCACTAAGCCTGTGTTCCCCAACATTTCTGGTATGATATTTGTGTCCTTCTTTGTGAAGACAGAACCAAAGTATGCATTTAGTTGGTCAGCCATTTCTTTGTTCCCCATAATAAATTGCCCTGTTTCTGACTGTAAAGGACCTACATTTGTCTTCACCAATCTTTTTCTCTTCACATACCTATGGAAACTTTTACAGTCAGTTTTTATGTTCCCCGCAAGCTTGCTCTCATACTCTATTTTCCCCTTCTTAATCAATCCCTTTGCTGAATTCTAAACTGCTCCCAATCCTCAGGTCTGTTGTTTTTCCTGGCAAATTTATATGCCTCTTCCTTGGATCTAATGCTATCTTTAATTTCCCTTGTAAGCCATTGTTTGGCCAGCTTTCCCGTTTTACATCTGTGTCAGACAGGGATAAACAATTGTTGCAGTTAATCCATGCGCTCTTTAAATGTTTCCCAATGCCTATCTACCGTCATCCCTTTAAGTAACATTTCCCAATCCGTCTTGGCCAACTCGCGCCTCATGCCTTCATAGTTTCTTTTACTAAAATTCAGGACCCTTGTCTCAGAATCAACTACCTCACTCTCCATCTTGATGAAGAATTCTATCATATTATGGTCGCTCGTCCCTAAGGGGGCTTGCACCACTAGATTGTCAATTATTCCCCTCTCATTACACAATACCCAGTCTAGGATGGCTTGTTCTCTAGTTGGTTCCTCAACATATTGGTCCAGAAAACCATCCCGTATACATTCCAAGAATTCCTCCTCTACGGTATTGTGACTAATTTGATTTGCCCAATCTATATGCAGATTAATATCACCCATAATTACAGATGTTCCTTTATCGCATGCATCTCTAATTTCCTGTTTAATGCCATTCCCAACATCACCACTACGGTTTGGGGGTCTATATACAACCCCCATGAACGTTTTTTGCCCCTTAGTGTTTCTCAGCTCTACCCATACAGATTCCACATCGTCAGAGCTAATCTTTCCTCACTATTGCGTTAATTTCCTCTTTAACCAACAATGCAACTCCATCGCCTTTTGCTTTTTGTCTATCCTTCCTAAACACTGAATATCCATGGATTTCCCATCTCTCATTTCCCATCCCTGGTCACCTTGCAGCCATGTCTCCGTAATCCCGACTATATCATACCCGTTTACATCTATTTGCGTGATTAATTCATCCACTTTATTGTGGATACTCCGTGCGTTCAGGCACAAAGCCTTAAGGCTTGTCTTTTTAACATTACTTGTCCCCTTCCCACTATTTTTCACAGTGTCTCTGTTTGATTCTGGCCCTTGATTTCTCTACCTATCACTTTTCTTATTCCCCTTACTGTCTTTTGTTCTTGTCTTTGATCCCCCATCCTCTGGCTCCTTGTAAAGGTTTCCATCCACCTGCCATTTTAGTTTAAACCCTCCCCAACCACTCTAGCAAATACTCCCCCTAGGACATCAGTCCCAGTCCTGCCGAGGTGTAACCCGTCCAGTTTGTACTGGTCCCACCTCCCCCAGAACCGGTCCCAATGCCCCAGGAATCTAAAACCTTCCCCTTCACGCCATCTCTTCAGCCACGTATTCATCTGATATATCCTATTTCTACTCTGGCTAGCACATGGCATTGGTAGTAATCCTGAGATCACTACCTTTGAGGTCCTACTTTTCAACTTACTTCCTAGCTCCCTATATTCTGCTTTTAGGACCTCATTCTTTTTTTTATCTATGTCGTTTGTACCAATGTGTACCGCGACCACTGGTTGCTCACCCTTTCCCTTCAGAATGTCCTGTAACCGCTCTGAGACATCCTTGACCCTAGCACCAGGGAGGCAACATACCATCCTGCAGTCTCTTTTGCGGCCACAGAAACGCCTTTCTATTCCCCTTAGAATTGAATCCCCTATGACTATTGCATTCCCACAATTTTTGCTCCTCCCCTATACAGCAGAGCCAACCGTGGTGCAACAAATTGGGCTGTTGCTGCTTTTCCCTGAGAGGCCATTCCCCCCAACAGTATCCAAAGCAGTACATCTGTTTTGCAGGGGAATAGCCACAGGAGATTCTTGAACTGCCTGCCTAGTCCTCTTGCTCTGCCTGGTGGTCACCCATTCCCCTCCTGCCTGTGGGGTCTGAGCCTGCGGTGTGACAACCTCTCTATACGTGCTATCCACGATACTCTCCGCCTCGTGGATGTTCCACAGTGTCCCCAGCTGCCGCTCCAGCTCCGAAACCAGGGCTTCCAGGAGCTACAGCCGGCTCCTTTCCGCTGCTGCTGCACTTTTAAGCTCTGCCGGTCTCACTCAGTCTCCAATACCAGTATATACCTTTCTTAAATAGGGGCACTAAAACTGTACACAGTACTCCAGGTGCGGCCTCACCAACACCCTGTACAGTTGTAACAAGACTTCCCTATTTTTAAAATCCAGCCCCCTAACAATAAAGGCCAAAATTCCATTTGCCTTCTTAATTACTTGCTGTACCTACATGCTAACTTTTTGTGTTTCATGCACAAGAACACCCAGATCCCTTTGTGCTGCACTTTTTTGAAGTCTCTCTCCATTTAAATAATAGTCTGCCTTTTGATTCTTCCTACCAAAGTGCATGACCTCACGCTTTCCTACATTAAACTCCATCTGCCAAGTTTTTACCCACTCACTCAACCTATCTATATCCTCTTGCAGATTCCCTATGTCCTCAACACAACATGCCCTCCTACCTATTTTTGTATCGTCAGCAAATCTGGATATATTACACTCTGCCCCCTCCTCCAAGTCATTAATGTAGATAGTAAATAAGGCCCTAGGACTGATCCTAGTTACGTCTTTCCAACCTGAAAAAGACCCATTATAATCACAACTCTCTGTCTTCTGTGAGTTAACCAATCCTCAATCCATGCTAATATATTACCCCCAATACCATGAGCTCCTATCTTGTGAAATAATCTTTTATGTGGCACTTTATCGCATGCCTTCTGGAAATCTAAATACACTACATCTACTGGTTCCCCTTTATCAACTCTGCTTGTTATATCCTCAAAGAACTCTAGCAAATTTGTCAAACATGATTTCCCTTTCACAAAACCATGTTGACTCTGTTTGATTGCGTTAAGCTTTTCTAAATGTCCTGCTATTTCTTCCTTAATAATGGACTCTAGGATTTTCCCAACGACCGATGTTAGGCTGACTGGCCTGTAGTTTCCTGCTTTTTGTCTCCCTCCCTTCTTGAACAGAGGCATCACATTAGCAGTTTTCCAATCAGCTGGGACCCTTCCGGAATCCAGTGAGTTCAGGAATATTCTGACCAATGCCTCCACTATCTCTGCAGCCACTTCCTTTAAAACCCTTGGATGCAAGCCATCAGGTCCTGGCGACTTGTCTGCCTTTAGTCCCATTAGTTTGTCAAATACTTTGTCCCTTGTGATAGAGACTGTTACAAGATTTTTCCTCCCATTAGCTCCTTGCTTATCGGATATATGTGGGATGTTTATAGTGTCCTCCACAGTGAAGACCGATGCAAAATATTGGCTTAAGTTATCTGCCATTTCCCTGTTCCCGTTATCAATTCTCCAGTCACATCCTCCAAGGGTCCCACACTCACTTTAGCTACTCTCTTTTTATATACCCATTGAATCTCTTGCTGCTTGTTTTTATATTTCTTGCCAATTTACTGTCATAATCAATTTTTTCCCTTTTTATTAGCTTTTTAGTCATCCCCTGCTGGTTCCTAAAAAAATTCTCAATCCTCTGGCCTACCACAAGTTTTTGCTGCTTTGTATGCCTTAGTTTTTGATTGGATACTCTCCTTGACCGCATTTGTTAACCACGGGTGATTCATCCTTCTCATTGACCGGAATAAATTTTTACTGAGCATTATGAAATATCTGCTTGTCTGCCACACCTCATCCACTGACCTTCTCCTTAGTCTATTCTCCCAGCCCGCTTTAGACAACTCTTTCTTCATACCTCTGTAATTTCCCTTGTTTAAGTTGAGGACACTGGTTTGAGACCCAAGTTGCTCGCCCTCAAACTGAATTTGAAATTCTACTATATTGTGATCGCTACCCCCTAGAGGATCCTTAACTATATTAGCTCTTATTAATCCTACCTCGTTACACATTACTTGATCTAAAATAGCCTGTTCCCTGGTAGGTTCTGCAACGTATTGCTCTAAGTAACAATCCCTGATGCACTCTACAAATTTGTCTTCCATGTTACCTCTGCCAATCTGATTTGTCCAGTCAATATGCAGATTAAAATCACCCATGACAATTTTAGCGCTCTTCTTGCACACCTCTATTATTTCCCGATTTATACTTTGTCCTACATTGATGCAATGCTTCGGGGGCTTTTAGATGACTCCCATCACTTTTTCCCCTTGCTATTCCTTATTTCCATCCAAACTGATTCCACATCACGATCTAGTGCACCTATATCACTACTCACCACCGCACTGATACCTTCTTTTATTAACAAAGCTACCCTACCTCCTTTTCCTTTTTGCATATTTTTCCGGAACGTCGAATATCCTTGAATATTGAGTTCCCAGTCTTGGTCACCCTGCAACCACGTCTCTGTAATAGCTATCAAGTCATACTCATTAATTTCTATTTGTGCCGTCAACTCATCTATCTTGCTACAAATGCTGCGTGCATTCAGATAAAGAGCCTTAAGCTTTGACTTTTTGCCATTATTACTCATTCAGGTTCTCATTTCTGCTGCACTCTTCTGCTTATATTTTCTGCCCCTTACTGTCACACTTTGATTACCGTTCACCTCTTCACTACCCTGCACCTCTGCTCTTCTTTTTTTTTTGATTTTTTAAACTTCCCTTCAATTGAACCCTCCCCCCACTAATTAGTTTAAATTCCTATCTACAACCCTAGTTATATGATTCGCCAGGACACTGGTCCCAGCATGGTTCAAATGGAGCCCATCCCAATGGAACAGCTCTCTCCTTCCCCAGTACTGATGCCAGAGCCCCATGAATAGAAACCCATTTCTCCCACACCAATCTTTGAGCCACGCGTTTACCTCTCTAATTTTATTTGCCCTATGCCAGTTTGCACGTGGCTCAGGTGGTAATCCGGAGAGTACCATCTTTATGGTTCTGTTTTTTTTAATTTAGCCCCGAGCTGCTCATAGCCCCTCAGCAGAACCACTTTCCTAGTCCTACCTCATATGTGTCAGGATTAAATTCCATCTGCCACTCTCTGCCCATTCTGTTAGCCTATCTATGTCCTGTTGCAGGCAGTTCATATCATCCTCACTGTTTGTTGCACCTCCAAGTTTGGTGTCATCAGCAAATTTTGAGATTCTATTCTGTATTCCAAGATCCAAGTCATTTATATTAATCAAAAAAAAAAGCAGTGGTCCCAGCACTGACCCTTCGGGAACGCTACAGTCTACCATCCTCCAGTCTGAAAACAAACATTTACGATGACTTGCTGTTTTCTGACAATAAACCAATTGTTTTAACCAATTGGACATTGACCCTCCTATTCCTTGAGCTTCAATTTTGTTAACCAGTCTTTTATGTGGTACCTTATAAAATATTTTCTTAAAATCCATATAAACAACATCCACCACATTCCCTTCATTAACCTTCTCTGTTATTTCATCAAAAAATTCAATTAAATTTGTCGAGTGTGATCTGCCTTTTACAAATCCATGCTGACTATCCTTAATTAACTCAAACCTCTCCAAGTGTCTGTTGATATTTTCCCTGATTATTGTTTCTAAAACCTTACCCTCCACTGATGTAAACTTAACTGGCCTGTAGTTGCAAGGACTGTCCTTACATCCTTTGTTGAATAAGGGTGTCACATTTACCACTCTCCAATCCTTTGGCACCTCCCCCGTATGCAGGGAAGATTGGAAGATTATGGCAAGCCCCTCCGCTATTTCCATCCCTAATTCCTTTAGCAACCTGGATGCAAGCCATCTGGACCAGATGACTTATCTACCCTGAACATAGTCAACCATTTTAGGACCTCCTCCCTCTCAATTTTTACCCTTTCCATTGCCTCTATTCTCTCTGCTTCTACTGATATTTTGTCAGACTCCATTTCCTTAGTGAACACTAATACAAAGTACTCATTAAGTGTATTAGCCTTGCCCTGAGTCTCTAAGAATATATTGCCCTCTCTGTCCCTAATAGGCCCCAATCCTCCTCTTGGTACTCACTTACAATTTACATGCTGGTAGAAGATCTTTGGATTCCCTTTTATGTTGACTGCCATTCTATTCTCATATTCTCTCTTTGCCAATCTTATTTTCCTCTTTACCTCCCCTCTCAATTTATTGTACATGGCCTGGTTCTCACTTGATGAGATCACCTGACATGCATCATACACCCTCTTTTTTTGTTTCATCATCTTTATCTCCCTCGTCAACCAAGGAGCCCTCTTCTTGGTTCCCCTACCTTTCACCCTTGTTGAAATGTTCTGTACCTGAAGCATTTCTGCCTTAAAGGTAATCCATTGTTCTGATACAGCTCTTCCTGTCAGTCTTTGGTTCCATTCTATCCTGGCTAGATCCCTTCTCATCGCGTTGAAATTAGCCCTCTTATAATCTAGACCTTCTACATTATTTTGTTCCTTGCTTTTCTGCATTACTAGTCTAAACCTTATGATATGATCACTCTTACCCAAGTGCTCTCCCACAGACACATGGTCCACTTGGCCCACCTCATTTCCAAGCACCAGATCCAGAAATGCCTCCTTTCTAGTTGGGCTGAGAACATACTGATCAAGGAAGTTCTCCTGAACACATTTTAGAAATTACTCCCTCTCCTTACCCTTTATCTCATTATTTGGAGGCCTATAAACTAATCCTAGTAGCGTGATCATACCCTTTTTGCTCTTCAACTCTAATCAAATGGATTCTGTCCTTGCCTCCTCAAGGACATCCCCTCTTTCCAACACTGCAATGCCTTCCCTAAGCAGGACTGCCACCCCACCGCCCTTTTTTTCCTTCTTTATCCTTTCTGAACACTTTATATCCTTGTATATTAAGCGCCCAATCCTCACCATTTTAAAACCACGTTTCTGTTATTGCCACTACACCATATTCCCCTGCTATTTGCGCTTGCAGCTCACCAAACTTATTCACCACACTTTGTGTGTTTGCACACCTGCATTGTAATCCTGTCTTTGCATTCCTTGTATTCCTTCTCAGTCCACTCCCATCTAATACAGAGCTACTCCCTTCTCTAGTACTGTCTAACACTCTCACTCTGCAACTGTGGCCCCCTGGCAATTGCAGCTGTGAAAATTAAATGAGGCACTGCTGGTCCCCAGCCTGCCAGTGGGAGGCTGCCTCAATCCATCCAAAGGGCCTCGGCCTCAATGGCGGGTCTGTATGCCATCTGGAAAATTCCAGACGGCGTCCGATGAATTCCTTCAATAGGCACTTTAATTGGTCCAATTGGCTACCCACCGTTGGCAGGTGGGTAACTGTCACCCCCAGAAGCAGCCTCCCTCAAATAAGGACCGAGGCGGGAACATGCCGGCAGACTGGCATGCCGGCCCATAGCACGAAATTGCTGGCCACGCCCACCTCTGGTCCCGCCTCTGCACCGTTATGAAAATTCAGCCCCATGTTTCACTCCTGTGGTCTAGAATACCATGTTAGCCTCTCAAACAGGTTACTCATTCTGAGGCATCCATTATCCTATATTTAACACTGACGAGTATAATGAACAACATAAAACGAGTTGCTTACTTGTTAGTACAGCAACTAAATGTACCGGCTTAACAGTTGATTTTGAGCTTCCGGTCAGGAGGGTCACTAAGTAGTAGATCCCGTGGTAAGAAGCATTGAAGACGACAGGAGGAGGGAGTGTACTGTTGAAGTCTTTGAATTGGAGTTTATAATTGGTCAGGTTAACAGACTGTGTTATCTTCACATAGTACAGAGAGGATCCATTGGTCACATCAGATGGCTGGAGTGACACTATGATTTTGTTGTCATCACTAACCATGGCAGAGATCGCAGCAGCACTCTGGATAGAAGGAATAAAAGATTAAGTATTAAGAATAAAATTCTTAAAATGGTGTTTTTCACACAAGCATACAGGATGGTCAGATTAAGTAGTGAAAATACTTAAAGGAGAACAGCCCCTCTGTATAAATAATTAGGACCTGGAAAAAGAAAATATTTATTCAGATGTAATCACATATAACATGCATGCAATGAGGGGAAAAAAGATCAGCACAAAATTTGCTCGGTAATGCCCAGTTATATACATGTCAGATGCATTCAAAGAACCAGAAAATTCAGGTCAAGGGCAAAGGCCAGATTCTTGTACACTGGAACAGATTATCATAGTGCAGTTATCTTTCAATCTGGATTCATTCCTTAAAATAAAGTTTGCTTCCTTTTCAAGAGCACTATCTTTTTGAGATCAAAGTTAGTGGGCTTTTTAAGACAAGCATAAACCATTTGCTAATGAGATTTTTAAAAGAATATATAAAAGAAAGCTATTTTAAATGGGAAATATTGAAATTCTTGGTGGAAATCTTGCACTTCACTCCTGCTATACTTAAAGTGATATCAGGCTTGATTTTAACTCTTGGGATGCGTTTTGAGTGAGTTAAAATCTCGCCCATTGTACCTGAAAATTTAGTCAGTTAAAACCACTGCAGGTAAACAAACATCTCCAGTGATAAGGATGTAAATGCGTTGCAGGCAGTACAGAGAAGGCTTACTAGACTAACACATAGAGTGGGCGGGCTGTCTTACAAGGAAAGATTGGACAGGCTAGGCTTGTATCTGCTGGAATTTAGAAGAGTAAGAGGGAACTTGATTGAAACATATAAGATCCCGAGGGGTCTTGACAGGATAGATGTGGAAAGGATGTTTCCCCTTGTGGGAAAATCTAGAACTAGGGGTCACTGTTAAAAAACAAGGGGTTGCCCATTTAAGGCAGAGATGCGGAGAATTTTCTCCTCTCAGAGGGTCGTGAGTCTTTGGAATTCTCTTCCTCAAAAGGCGGTGGAAGCAGAGTCTTTGAATATTTTTAAGGCTTTTGACAAGCAAGGGGGTGGAAGGTTATCAGGGGTGGGTGGAAATGTGGAGTAATCAGTTCAGCCATGAACTTATTGAATGGTGGAGCATGTTCGAAGGGCTGACTGGCCTATTCCTGTTCCTAATTCGTATGTTCGTATCACATTTTTAGATGTACATTATTCCCTAACATATATCCAGAATCTGTAACACACATAATGTATTACAATGTGATTGGAATAAATGGGCTAAAAGGGCATACAATAAACTTTTGCAGCAATCTGAATAGTCATATCAATATATTTGCCTGCAATGCAACGAAATTGGTTACTGCTTTCATATCTGTAGAAGTAACTGAAACATTGCATTTCAAAATACACATGAAGATACAGTTTGTGAGGTGATGTTGTCGGCATGTCCAATGAAAGGATCAGGTGTAGAGGTCAGAGTGGCTAATTTGTGACACTCCCAAATTCTGGTCATTAATTTTAATAACTATGCAAGCAGGAGTGGCACTTATCGGACTAAATTTAATGGCCATGGCAGTGGCCCTGTTCACTGGCCGGAAAGCCAGGGGCAACCCCGCTGCAGCCATTTTTGGAAACCAATGTCAATTAGGCACTTAACTGCTGGCTGTTGGGGCTTCTGTGCCTTTAAAGGTGAAGAGCCCGCCTCCAGAAGCTGCGGGCCAATTAGATGGCTGACAGCTCCAGCAACGTCACCAGGAGTGATGGCCACTGCTGGTACTACAGGAGGCCCAGAGCAGCACCCTTGCAGGACGCCAATGAATTAAGTTAAGTGGGGTCAGGCGCGCCGGGGCCACTCAGGCAGGCCCTAGCGTGAGACGGCAGTGGGGGAGGGGGTCATGAGTGAGGGCAGGGTGTCTTTCAGTGGGGGGTAGCCCTTGCTACAGGGGGCCCCTCTGTGGGCCACAGGGTGCCCGATCAGGAGAGTCCGCCCTCCCCCAAGCCCACATGGATGCCGCCAGGTTTTACTAGGTGGCCTCCCCATGTGGCAGAGGGTCCTCCCCCCCTCCCCCCACTGCTGCTTGTAAAATGCCAGTGTTGGAGTGAAGAAGCATTTAAGTGACTCTTAATTGGCCACTTAAGGGTCTCAACTGGCCTCTGGGTGGGAAGGCCACTCTCGACCTTCCCTCCCCTGATAAAATTCCATGGCATCGGGAAGGCGATGAGCACTCCCACCACCACCCCACTCCCTTGCCTTCCCTCACCATTTTATGCCCCATCTGCCTCCAACCAGGCCCTCAAAGGCTGGAAAAGATCCATCTCATCATGTGCACTTATCTCCACACTTGATTTTGCAATCTGCACTTTAGAGCAATACTCTACACCATGAGCTTCACCCCAAAGAATTAAACCTATGGCTTCAAGGGAAGAAATAGATATCTTTACAAACTCGAAATGAGAAAAAGTAGGTCTAGCTACCAATAATTGCTTCTTTTGTACCTAACTGAGAGTTACTGTGACAAACTCAGTCTATGACAGGTGAATGTCGAAAGGTTCCTTTGTTAATGATTTTGAAATTTCCCTAGTCTTACCTTTTAAAATGGAAATCAGGCTGCTTTAAGCTACAAGTAATGTGGATTTTGCCAATTGTTGTAAATGGTGATAGCAGTGGTCAAATGTAGAGAGTAAATTCATCCAGCCTGTGCTCCCAGTGAAGAGTCATGCTCAAATGGACTGTGGGTCAAAGATGGTGCAAGATTGTTGTAGCTCCACCTCTGACCAACAGATTGGTCCCTCACTGGAAGTTCAGATCTGGTGAACATACTATGAACATTTGTCGTAGTACCTTTCAATTCTAATAAATGAGCGGGTCGGGGTAAGTCAGAAGTTGAGGTCTCTTATGATTTGTATTTCAGGATTCTGGTAATGCAGCTACAGAGATATATAACAGAGACACGTGTCATATGATTGTGTCTCAATCCCCACTGCTTTTATGTTTAGGGTATAATGTGATATACCCAAGGCCTTAAGGATGAAGCAGCAATCGTTTATTTGTTCAGGGTGGAGAATTGGGAGTGTGTTAGGTTTGTCAAAATTGGAAGATACAACAAAATTAACAGTGTGTACTGTATTAATCAACTATATGATTTACATATTATATCTGTTTATCCATAAACACCAATTGCATAACAGTACAAGCAATGATAAGCACCCAAAGGTTTTAAGATTATGTACTCACAATGCATCATTGCTTTACTGCAAAGCAATGAGAAACCAGAGGCACCAAAATAGAGTCCTGGATACAATGGAAACTGACTGTGCCATTGATTCACTGTCAAGCACAGCAATAGAGTGATGCAGGAATATTTTTGGTGCGGTAGAACAGTCCTTCCGTGTATGCAAAGGTTGCACAAAGTGTGACAATATGTGACAGACAGAGTCAACATTTTCTACACAACTTGAGCCGTACCTGAAGGCCCAGTGGAGATGTGTAACAGGAGGGTACAGAAAGTTATGTCATGAATATTACTGTAAAGTAGAAGCACTAGCCATATATGGAAGTTGTAGTTATTTATGGGAATGGTAGCACAGTGGTTATGTTACTGGACTAGAAATCCAGAGGCCTGGACTAATAGTCCAAAGACATGGGCCGGAATTGTACGGCCTCCCAACGACTGGGCTGGTGACGGGGGTGGCCGTAAAATTGAGTGGGAGACGGGCTGCTCCTGATCCCCTCCCCAATGCCCCAACTACGCCCAATGCACAACACACACCCCCACCTGTAACTAACTCCCCTTGCCTCGCCAGGGTCCAGCCAATTTTCTGGATCTTACCAGGGACACTTACCTGAGTTCCAGGGCTGTCCTTCCTCCAATGGCTGGGTGTAGTCCCAGCAGCGGCCACTGCTCCCAGTGGAGCTGCTGGGACTAAGAGCTGCTGGCCTGCTGATTGACTGGCAGCTCCATTCGGCAGGACTTCCTGCCTCTAGGAGGTGGAAGTCCCACCCAAGACCAATTAAGTGACTGGCGAGCGAAAAATCCCAGCCTGGTTCCCCAGGCCTGGTGGAGGTGGGTTTGTCACCGACATTTTGGCCGGTGGGCAGGGCCTCCTGCCCAATGTAGAATTCCGGCCATGAGTTCAAATCCCACCATAGCAGCTGAGGAATTTAAATTCAATTAATTAAATAAATCTGGAATTAAAAAGCTCGTAGTATCATCTATGTGACCATGAAACTACTGGATTGTCATAAAAAACCATCTGGTTCACTAATGTCCTTCAGGGACAGAAATCTGCAGTTCTTACCTGGTCTGGCCTACATGTGACTCCAGACTGACTGCAATGAGGTTGACTCTTAATTGCCCTCTGAAATGGCCTAGCCAAACACTCAGTTGTGTGAAACCACTATCCCCCTCCCTCCCTTTCACTTGCTCAAAGCTCATTACATTTCTAACCTTTGCCAGTTCTGACGAAAGATCACAGACTCTCTCCACAGATTTCCAGCAATTTCTGTTTTTATATTATATGTATGTAATATGTGTAATCTTAAAACCATGGTTTCTTTCTGGTTTTGTCCGGCTGTAATGTATCGAAAAATGTCTGCATGTACCATGGTTTCAAATTCTTTTGTCATGTTTTTGTTACATTTTATCAACTTTTTCCATTATGAATTTCTATTTCCAGATTAGAATGGATAGTAGTTCCCATATTTAAAAAGAAATAAAAAGCTCCTGCTTCTAATTTGTATGTTTGTTTGACACATGCAATTGTTTCACCAAAAATCACTGTATACCAGTGGTGTGCTACAGGGATCTGTGCTGGGGCCTCAACTCTTTACAATTTATATAAATGACTTAGATGAAGGGACCAAAGGTATGGTTGCTAAATTTGCCAATGACAGAAAGATAGGTAGGAAAGTAACTTGAGAGGAGGACATAAGGGGATTACAAAGGAATATAGAGAGGTTCAGTGAGTGGGCAAAGACCTGGCAAATGGAGTATAATGTGGGAAAGTGGGAAATTGTCCACATTAGCAGGAAGAATAAAAAAAGAAGCATATTATCTAAATGGTGAGAGATTGCAGAGCTCAGAGATGCTGAGGGATCTGGGTGTCCTAGTGCAGGAATCGCAAAAAGTTAGTATGCAGGTACAGCATGTAATTAGGAAAGCTAATAGAATGTTATTGTTTATCGTGAGGGGAATTGAATACAAAAGTAGGGAGGTTATGCGTCAGCTATACAGGGTATTGGTGAGATCACATCTGGAGTACTGTGTACAGTACTGGTCTCCTTATTTAAGGAAGGATGTAAATGTGTTGTAGGCAATACAGAGAAAGTTTACTAGACTAATACCTGGAATGGGCGGGCTATCTTACGCGGATAGATTGGACAGGCTAGGCTTGTATCCGCTGGAATTTAGAAGAGTAAGAGGCGACTTGATTGAAATATATAAGACCCTGAGGGGTCTTGACAGGGTGGATGTGGAAAGGATGTTTCCTCTTGTGGGAGAATCTAGAACTAGGCGTTACTGTTTAAAAATAAGGGGTTACCCAGTTAAGACAGAGATGAGGAGAAATTTTTTCTCAGAGGGTTGTGAGTCTTTGGAATTCTCTTCCTCAAAAGGTAGTGGAAGCAGAGTCTTTGAATATTTTTAAGGCAGAGGTAGATAGATTCTTGATAAGCAATGGGGTGGAAGGTTATCGGGGGTAGGTGGAAACGTGGAGTAATCAGTTCAGCCATGAATTTATTGAATGGCGGAGCAGGCTCGAAGGGCTGAGTGGCCTACTCCTGCTCCTAATTCATATGTAAAATGTCTAATCACTGTGGGTATACCTACACCATTTGGACTGTAAAGGTTCAGGATGGCAGCTCACTACCACCACTCAATTAGGGATGGGCAATAAATGTTGGACCTGCCAGTGATGCCCACATCCTGTGAACAAATTTTTAAAAAATTATATATGCAACAACAACCGTACTGATGCAGACAAATGTTAGCAAGAATGTATCAAGTAGATTATGAGGGGTGAAAATAGGAAAACAATGCCAATTACATTAGACATGCCATGATTGGACAGTATATGCACTTTAGGAATAAAATGTGACTCAATCCCCATTACTCGTATGTTTAGAGCACAATGTGGTAAACTCAAGTCTTCAAGGAACTCTATATGAGGAAGCAATGGTTTATTTGTTCAAGAGGGAGATTTTGGAATTAGAACAGCTAAACTAGAGGAAGGGGCAGAATTAGGGGTGTTTTTGTTGCATGATAGTTTACATCAATGCTTCATACAGACTGATCATGCACAAATGCATAACTGTATGCTTCTATAATATAGCACTCAAATGGATGTGAGCTAAAGTACTCCGAATGCAGAGCTAACTTTTTTCACAGAGCAAGGAGCACTCAGTTGATCATCAACTGCACCCAAAGAGCACCATACACCCAAGAACCAACAATCAATATTCACATTTTAAGCAGGCACCTGCACGAATACTCACTGAATAAGAGACAGTGACATTAGGAAGGAAGCAGACTGAGGCACTGAGTCTGAGTATCAGATCAGATGGCATAGGACAGAAGCCTACCAGGGTGAGTGCTCCGATTCTGATGAAAGGTCACCAACCTGAAACGTTAACTCTGTTTCTCTCTCGACAGTTGCTGCCAGACCTGCTGAGTATTTCCAGCACTTTTGGATTTTATTTCAGATTCCTAGCATCCGCAGTATTTTGCTTTTATATGAATGCTCCAAATGTTGTTGTATTGAGATATGGGTCTCAGTGGTCATGCTTTAAGCTGTGGCTGGTGTATCAGCTGGCCTGCATTAAGCAGTCACTTGCCCCTTCCCTGTAATGTGAAATAGTTCAACACTATTGTGCTGCTGCCACCTAAAGGCCTTCTACCCGACCCGAACCAGACAGGACACGATGACATGTGTCGGGTTCGAGTCAGGTCGCACTTCCGGGTCTGGCATTCGAGCTCGGGGCAGGTCAGCCCAGATTGAACATACTCTTATCACCACCTCAGCTAAGTGACTTTAATGTTAATTTACTTTTTGGACTTTAGAAGTGGTTTTGCTACAGTTATTTTAAGCTTGTGCAGTTAAGGAACAAAGTGAAAAACAAAAGGTAGGTTAACTGATGATCGAGTCGGGTTTAGGCGCAGGAAAAAAATGGAAGGACTCGGGCCGGGTCGGGCTCGGGGTGGGATGGGGTTCTGTTGGGCTCGGGTCTGGTCTCATTTGCACACCTGAGCTGGCCTTTAGTGCCACCTACAGCAGTGATTTCATAAAGTACTAATTATCTAGACTAGGGATTCTTAACTGGGGATCTGCGGCCTCCTCGGGATCTGACAGAAGGCTTCAAAGAATCCACCAAAAATAACCAATATGTAAAAAGTAGGCCCGGTGCAATCTGCCTACACCTCTCTCTTTCCAATGTTTACTGTACTTTCAAAACTACATAGAAACATAGAAAATAGGAGCAGCAGTAGGCCATTCAGCCCTTCAGGCCTGCTCCACCATTCAAAAAAGATCATGGCTGATCGTTTAATTCAGTACCCTATTCCCGCTCTCTCCCCATATCCCTTGATCCCTTTGGCATTTTCCCTTTGGCTACATTTTCTGATTTTGATTTTTTAAAATACTTTTGGACTTTAAGCTTGCTCAGCTAGTTCCCATACATCCTGGTAATAATGTGCAAAAATCTGAATTAAAAAGGCATTTCCTTTCAGATTCAAGTGTGCCAGATAAAAAAAATACTTCACGTGTCTCCCCTGGGAGCTCACTGAAATTAATTTGCTTTTAACAGTCAACCAATTGTGCAAAGCAGCACTTCCACAAGCTGTAGTGCGTCATCACACACAATGTCACGGGAGCAGAATGAGGCTTGGGCTGTGAAATTCGAATGTGCGAGGCAGGCACAAAGAATTGGGTGAGACGAGGAGTTTGGGCTGCGAGGAGATCAATGTGAGCAAATGAATTGTGAGCAAGCGAGCAAGGTTGGCTGGCAAGCCTTAGACCTCACTGATTCTTGGCCTGTTGTTCCAGCCTCACAGCCCAGGACCTCCGAGCCCTTCTCTCTTTGCTGATGTTTTTGCTGCTTCCTTTATTTTCCTTCTTAGCTGAGTGCTAGTTGTGTCATCTTGCCCCAAAAGGCTGCCTCTTCACCTGCATTCTGATATGGTGACTTTGCTCCCTCCCAACCTATGTTCACTTTACTGTCCAAAACAAAATAATAGTTAAAGTTGGGGGGCTGTTATTTAATGTGGAATTGGGAACCAGTATTTTCTTGGTACTAGCACCCGACAGGATACGTTTTGACTTCCTCATAATATACTGTCAGCGACAGGGATTTTGCACTATTGGAGACCCAGTATTATTCAAGCATCTACAGATTGCACTTCAGCCCTCCTCATAATATACTGTCAGCGACAGGGATTTTGCACTATTGGAGACCCAGTATTATTCAAGCATCTACAGATTGCACTTCAGCCCATCCAAAACTGTGCTGCATGTAGCTTATCCCACATCAAGTCACAAATCATCTTCACTGATTTACATCGGCTCCTGATCCCCCTAGACTTTGTTTAAAATACTCAGCCTCATGTTTAAGCCACTTCATGCTCGAACTCTGCCCATTTGTCACCACCCATCTGTCCCTACATCTGATCCTTCCCCCATCTCTGTAAATAGTGGGGTGAAGGGAGCAGGATGCTCAAGAGGACAGAGTTGGAGGGACGCAGGGCTTGTAAAGCTGGTGAATGTTACAGGGATAGGGAGGGGTGAAGCCTGAAAGGATCTAAACACAAGGATGGGAATTTAAAATATGAGGCATTGGGTGAATGCCAGTCAATATAGATCAGTAAGCACAGCATGATGGGCACTTACGATATGGGTTAAGACAGGGGTTCTCAACCGGGTGGGGGGGGGGGGGGGGTCTGTGGCCCCTTAGTACCTAGGAGTTTGTGAGAAGCTTTCAAGGATTCTGCCAAAAATAACCAGAGAATGCGCAAGGCCTGCATTCTGCACAATCTGTCTATGCCCCTGTTTCTCTATGAATTTTTAAACCCGTGCTTGAGTGTGACAAAGATTCGATTCAGCCAGCGGCTAGTAACTGAGCGACATCACTCAGGTTGGGACAAGAAGGCTCACAGCTGCAACATATCACTATGCCTCTCACCCAAACTTCAATATGATGCTCGCCACTAGCAACAAGTTTCACATTAAGTAAAACAGAAATAATATATGTTTAATTGTAGAACTAATTTGTATACAGACAAAATACTTTCATTATGTTACAAGGTGTCTGGAATTTTTACAATACGGTAGCCGGGGGTGGGGGGGGTGCGCATTTGAAGCAAAAATGTTAAGAATCCTTGGTCTATATTACAATCCACTATTGTCTGCAATGTCAATGCTGCCTGTAGTGGAGGCTGCATTTAGACTCACCACAAGCACAGTAGGGACATCTCTCATGATCACCCTTGCTCCTCCATTAGAGGCTTTGAAGTCCAAACTCAAAAGATGCTGGCATCAATTCATGGTTATGAGGGACCATGATAGAGGGATTCTAAAACATCAAGATTCCCACTGTTTAATCCTTTCACAGATCACTGGGCATGACAAGCAGATATCTCCCCCCCCCCCCCCAGTTGACATGGGGAATGTATGCTTCTAGTTGGCACTCTCGCCATCTAATAGCACTGCAACAAGAGACAGTCGGCACTGCATCAGAAAGTACTGAACAAACTGGAACAGCTCTGACCTGATTGAATTATTCATTTATCCAATGCAACTTCACAAATATTGGTCAAGTTCCTCATTAATGATCTTTAACGAGTTCAATTGGCCTTTGTTGTTGCATTTTGCAAAGCTTTTTTAACATGAGTAGTTTAGACACCGTGCTCCACATAGTGTTGTTACTTCGATACAGAATTTATACATTAACATAAATTAATCTAGGTTGTTTCAGTAACTTGGCACAATGGAGCAGCAGTCAGGATTCTGCAAGATCATGGAACATGTCCAATACATTTGTGGAACTGTCCCAAAAACTGACACACAAATGGGAAGTAACTTCAGACACACAAAGATAACAGATAACCTTTTTAATTAATCCATAAATAATCTCATTACATCAGCTGGCACTAATAGTGCATTCATCAAGTGGATCTCGGTCAGATGAATGATATATTCCTAAATGCTTTTAGTTCATATATTCCTTAGAGAGCTGCCTATGTGCCAAAAACCTGACTGAGAAGTGATCAAACTCATTGTTCAGGTTGCTGGACTGGCTTCCTCAGCAACTTAAACCCTAGATGAGGACTCTTATACCGTCATTCAGCCTCTAGACATATTAATTTACTTTCTGACGAGGAGAAAATGCATCACTGACCTGAATACTAAGAAATTATCATAAGGAGAATAAATTACTAAAACACACTGGGTGAGAAATTGGGATCATTTGTGTTTGCTGTTTGGGCACTATGAGTGTGCCCTTAGAGCTCCAAAAAGATGTCTGTGGTGCCATAGACACTTTTTGAACGAACTATGCCGGCCCCCATGTTCATGAAGGCATTAGCGTACACAGTGAACTGCCACCGGAATTATGCAGAGCAGTATGCAGTGCAGGTTCAACACCATCGGTGCCATTTTGGAGCTCAACACTCCAGCTAATGTCCTCTCTTAACTTTGCACAGCTGAACATGCATTCAGCAGCAAGAAGGATTCCCACTACATCCACCCCCCACCGCCGTTGTGCTTCTCTTTCTTTAACACAAACACACGAGAAGGATTGGTAACTAAAGTAAGTTCTTTATTTGAAGATATGAAACTACGTACAACAATAACTGGGAGTTTCACTGACATTCAGGTCACTCTGACTGCCCGATAATTACAGGCGTATAAACATCATATCCTGTCTGGTGATAGACAGCAGTCTTAGACATACCCCTTAAAAGTATACTACAACATCCCCTTTTTTCGAAATTAAAATTGTATCTTTAAACAATCAGAACTATTTACATTACATTGTTGTGTTAACTGTTTATTTGAATTATGTGAAAACTGTTGTGTTTCAATACATGATTTTACAAAGTGATAAACTTCTAAGTCTCTGAAGCGTAATGGTGGTTTTACTGATGCACCCAGATTTGCTTACTGTAAAGTTGGTTTGAGATCGCTGTGTGTTCTCACAACTCTGGCTGTCTGTAGGAGTGTTGTGCTTGGATCGTGTCTTCGATCGTGTTCGACTTCCGATTGGGCTGCTTGGTGTTTTTTGTTCTGGTACTTCCCTGATTTGGCATCGATTTCTTCGCAATGCAATGCCATTGGGTGTTTATTCCTTGGTATGATCGTGGTTCTGGACAGATGCCTATAATTTCTGTATTCCACGTTCCATGGGTTGCATGTTGTACTCATACCTTTTTTCCGATGTCTTCATGTAATCGAAGGAATTCTTGGTTCAGGATGCTGAGTTGCTTTGTTTGTGTTTTCAGTCCTGAGATGGTGTCCCTCTCCCTCTGAAGGTGATTCTGTAGTGCCTGTCTCAATTCTGAGATGGTGTCGCTCTCCATCTGAAACTATGTGCCCGTCTCCTCTCTTTCTCGATCTTCAGATCAGTTTCCAGTTGGACCCTGCAATGCTCTGTTGGCTTCTTTGATTGGCTCGATTTCAAGCTCGCTGAGTTTGTAGCCCAGCTCCTGCAGTGCCTGCTCCTGCTCATCACAGATCATCTGCAGTTGTCCTTGTGGTCTCCTGTCCTTGCCATTATTGTGCCAGTGCTATGAAAGGTAACCAAGGACAGGTCTCTGCATGCCAGTAGTATGCCCTTGTATACTGTGAGCTTGTCAGTGGTTGATTGAGCCATAACTTGCCATTTCTGTAGGTTCATGTTCTTCAGAATGTCAAGCTGTAGAATGTTGGAACTCAGACCTGTGTCGATTTTGGTCCACAGGGTATGTTCCCCATGCTTTTGTGGGCATATAATGTGGATAGTGGCAAAGACTTCAGAAGGTACCACTGTGCCAATACAGTGTGTGATGCTGGCAGTTTGCCTGCTCACTGTGTGTTTCAGTGCTTTGGTCATCCTCACCTTCCAATCTTGTCGTCTGGCTGGTCATCGCGTGGATTTTCTGCTTGTGGAATTTGGAACGCTCCCTCTGTCTGTTGGGATGCTGTTGTGCATCCAGCCGCAGCTGGTCCTGATGTTGAGTCATCTGTTCTGGCTTTGCCTTCCTACTTTGCTGCATCCAGTGTACTCTGGTGCCACATGCCTTGCATACGTCATCGAAAGTTGGATAATCTTTGGGTGCATGTATGAGAATCCACCACCTGCATGGCTTACCAGGTTTGTTTGAATTGACTACTGTGCCAATGGTAGATGTAGTGCACAGAGCCCATAGACTCCATCAACCCATTTGGTTTGCTTCAGACTTGCGTCTGCTTTTGAGAAACACTTCTAAGCTGTAACCTTTGGGTTACATCCTTTAGAAATGCCCCGAGAGGGGTAGAAGCTATCACAAGCTCGATGATTCTATCAGCCAGCTCTACCTCTGAAAAGTTGCAATCACTCTCCTTATCTCAGCAGCTGCTAACAAATTGATCTATCATCTCCTTGGATTGCTGTTTGAAAGACATAAACTCAAGACAGCGTATTCGGAAGTTGAGCTTCACCCTTAAGTGGTCTTCCTGTTGGACCATATTTTCCTTGGGCCTTTCAGGTCATCCTCCGACAGTCCTGATGTGTTCCATCTGTGGAGACCTTCGTTCTCTGTAGCTATTTTAACCTTTATGGCTTGTCTGTCTGTTTCGGTATCAGCCAGGTCCAGAAAACATAGTTCCATCTGTTGCCTGAACAACTTAAACTCGGTATGGAGGTCTGCCACCTTCCAATTCAGGAACGGGAAATTTGTAGTCATCTTGTCAGTGTTTATAGGAGTTTCAATCAAAACTGAGGCAGAAACAAATATTCAAGCATGTACAGTCCTTAAGGGGTTAAATTCTGTGGCTCCACTGGCTTGCAGTACCCTGCATGGCCACACCTAGTTGTTAGACTTGGGATCGATGCGCTGTTGCTGCCGTCCTGCTCTTTTGCTAGGCCACGCCCACTAAGGTGAGTTTTGGAGCCAAACATTTTAATTGCGATGAAGGTCTTTCTCAGCCTTCTCAAAGCTGTTGGAGGCTGCTGTTCGACTTACTTCTTACTATTTTTTATTTTCTGGCCCTATCTCAAACGCTCGGCCACCAATTCCCCTCCCCCACCGCCCCTCCACCCCACCACCACCAGTACTCTCTATCTGGTGCCCTGTGCCACACCTCATGCAGTCGGTTATATAAAATATTGTTTTTTCTGTGCAAGCTGTATCAGCAGTTGGACTCAGACTAACGTTCCCCTGTTCTGCAGTTGTATTACCAGGGCCATGCGGTTCTGCAGTGTAATGGACGCCGACACTGTTGCAGATCTACTCACACAGAGATTCCCATGCTGCTGTAACTACTGCAGATGTACTCGTTTCTCCTTCAGGCTTCTACACTCTGCAATATATGGAAGGGTTCAGTGTTGCAGATCCTGCAAAACCTTCAAATTAAATCTTCAAACACCACCAGCTACCACCATATTGTGTTTCTCTTTTTTGACATAAACTGCACGAGGAGGATTGGTAACTACAATAAGTGGGTTCTTACTTGAAGATATGAAACTATGTACAACAATAACTGGGAGGTTCACTAACACGTCTGGTCACTCTGACTGTTCCTAACTTTTATTCGATGATTACAGAAGTATAAACATCATATCCGGTTTGGTGATAGACAGCAGTTTTAGACACACCCCAGAAAGGTATACCACAACATCCCCCATTACCAGCGGTATTTAAGGGCATCAACTACTTACAGGTTTGTTACCAGATGATTTCTTCTGGCTGTTGCTTTGATTCTAGAAGTGTTTGGTTCTCTCTATAGTTGTTTCAACTTGCAAAGGTCTACAGGGAGTGGTATGGCAGTGTGTTGAAGGAGTTTGTGCTGACTTCAAGACTTCTGCACAAACCAGTTGCTCCCAGACATGTACTCGTAGGAATTCCCTTGAATACAGCATGACTGGGAGAATGAACAGAGACCACACAGAACAAGACAAGCTCTTGGAAGAGGAAGGAAGAGAAAGGACTCTTCGCAGGAGGCCATATCCACCCAGGGTGTTCAGGAATCAATTTTCCTACTTGAATCTCAGCGAGGAACAGCATGTGAGATGTCTGTGCTTCAGTAAGCATGTCCTCACTGAAATCTGCCACCTTTTTTTTTATTCTTTCATGGGATGTGGCCAAGGCCAGCATTTGTTGCCTATCCCTAATTGCCCTTGATAATTGACTGGCTTGCTAGGCCATTTGAGAGTCTACCACATTGCTGTGGGTCTGGAGTCACATGTAGGCCAGACCGGGTAAGGACAACGATCTTCTTCCCTGAAGGGTATTAGCAAACCAGATGGTTTCAATGACAATCGATGATAGTTTCATGGCACCAATTACTGAGCCCAGCTTTCAATTCCAGAAGTCTTTTATTAATTAATTGAATTTATTAATTAATTGAGTTTAAATTCCACCACCTGCTATGTTGGGATTTGAACCCATGTCTTCAGGGCATTAGCCTGGTCCTTTGCATTCCTAGTTCAGTGACATTCCTGGCTCAGTGACATGACCACTACACCACCATCTCCCCCTTTATTGCAAGGGGGATGGAGTATAAAAGTAGGGAAGTCTTGTCACAACTGTACAGGGCATTGCTGAGATCAACCTCAAGTACTGCAGACAGTTTTGATTTACTTATTTAAGGTGGGATATAATTGCATTGGAGGCAGTTCAGAGAAGGTTCACTAGGTGAATTCCTGGGATGAAGCGGTTGTCTTATGAGGAAAGGTTGAGCAGGTTGGGCCTGTACTCATTAAAGTTTAGAAGAGTAAGAGGTGATCTTAGTAAATCATATAAGATTCTGAGGGGGCTTGACAGGGTCGATGCTGAGAGGATGTTTCCCCTTGTAGGGGAGTCTGGAACTAGGGGGTATCATTTCAGATTAAGGGGTCGGCCATTTAAGACAGAGATAAGGAGAAATTTCTTCTCTCAGAGGATCATAAATCTATGGAATTCTGTACCCCAGAGAGCAGTGGAGGGTGAGACATTGAATATATTCAAGGCTGAGATGGACAGATTCCTGAACTATAAGGGTGATGGGGAACAGGCAGGAAAGTGGAATTAAGGTCAAGATCAGATCAGCCATGATCTTATGAAATGGCGGAGCAAGCTTGAGGGGTAATATGGCCTATTCTTGCTCCTATTTCTTACGTTCTTATGTTCTCAGAGCAGCAATACCTGGACAACATCCTGGTTTGGGCTGATAAGTGGCAAGTAACATTCACACCACGCAACTACCAGGCAATGACCATTTCAAACAAGAGAGAATCTAACCATCTCCCCTTGATGTTCAATGGCATTACCATTGCTGAACATCCTGGAGGTTACCATTGACCAGAAACTGAACTGGACAACCCACATAAATATAAAAGCAAAATACTGCGGATGCTGGAAATCTGAAACAAAAACAAGAAATGCTGGAGTCACTCAGCAGGTCTGGCAGCATCTGTGGAAAGAGAAGCAGAGTTAACGTTTCGGGTCAGTGACCCTTCTTCGGAACTGACAAATATTAGAAAAGTCACAGATTATAAACAAGTGAGGTGGGGGCGGGGCAAGAGATAACAAAGGAGAAGGTGCAGATTGGACCAGGCCACATAGCTGACCAAAAGGTCACGGAGCAAAGGCAAACAATATGTTAATGGTGTGTTGAAAGACAAAGCATTAGTACAGATTAGGTGTGAATACACTGAATATTGAACAGCAGCAAGTGCAAACCTGAAGAAAAACAACCTGAAAAAAACAGTGGGTAAGCAAACTGAACAAACTAAGATGAAATTAAATAAATGCAAAAAAAGATAGTAAAAAATGTAAAAAGGAATGTAAAAAAAAAAGGAAGAAAAAATAACTAAAAATGAAAGTAAAATGGGGGGCTGTCATGCTCTGAAATTATTGAACTCAATGTTCAGTCCGGCAGGCTGTAGTGTGCCTAATCGGTCGATGAGATGCTGTTCCTCGAGCTTGCGTTGATGTTCACTGGAACACTGCAACAATCCCAGGACAAAGATGTGAGCATGAGAGCAGGGGGAAGTGTTGAAATGGAAAGCAACCGGAAGCTCAGGGTCCTGCTTGCGGACTGAGCGGAGATGTTCCGCAAAGCGGTCACCCAGTCTACGCTTGGTCTCCCCAATGTAGAGGAGACCACACTGTGAGCAGCGAATACAGTATACTACATTGAAAGAAGTACAAGTAAATCGCTGCTTCACCTGAAAGCAGTGTTTGGGGCCTGGGATAGTGAGGAGAGAGGAGGTAAATGGGCAGGTATTACACCTCCTGCGATTGCAGGGGAAGGTGCCCTGGGACGGGGACGAGGTGGTGGGGGTAATGGAGGAGTGGACCAGGGTGTCGCGGAGGGAACGATCCCTTCGGAATGCTGACAGGGGAAGGGAGGGGAAGATGCGACTGGTAGTGGCATCACGCTGGAGGTGGCGAAAATGGCGGAGGATGATCCTTTGGATATGGAGGCTGGTGGGATGAAAAGTGAGGACAAGGGGAACCCTGTCACGGTTCTGGGAGGGAGGGGAAGGGTAGAGGTGCGGGGAATGGGTTCGGACACGGTTGAGGGCCCTGTCAACCACAGTGGGGGGAAATCCTCGGTTGAGGAAAAAGGAGGTCATATCAGAAGCACCGTCATGGAAGGTAGCATCATCAGAGCAGATGTGTCGGAGACGGAGAAACTGGGAGAATGGAATGGAGTCCTTACAGGAGGTAGGGTGTGAAGAAGTGTAGTCGAGGTAGCTGTGGGAGTCGGTGGGCTTATAATGGATATTGGTAGACAACCTATCCCCAGAGATGGAGACAGAGAAGTCGAGGAAGGGAAGGGAAGTGTCAGAGATGGACCATGTAAAGGTGAGAGAAGGGTGGAAATTGGAAGCAAAGTTGATCAAGTTTTCTAGTTCGCGGTGGGAGCAGGAAACGGCACTGATACAGTCATCAATGTACCGGAAAAAGAGTTGGGGGAGGGGGCCTGAGTAGGACTGGAACAAAGAATGCTCGATATATCCCACAAAAAGACAGGCATAACTAGGACCCATGCGGGTACCCATAGCGACACCTTTTACTTGAAGGAAGTGCATGGAGTTGAAGGAGAAGTTGTTCAATGTGAGAACAAGTTCAGCCAGGCGGAGGAGGGTGGCGGTGGATGGGGACTGGTTGGGCCTCCGTTCCAGGAAGAAGCGGAGAGCCCTCAAACCATCCTGGTGAGGGATGGAGGTGTAGAGCGATTGGACATAAATATTGTGACTATAAGAGCCGGTCTGGGAATTCTGCGGTGACTAACTCACCTCCTGACTCCCCTATGCCCATTACCATCAACAAGGCACAAGTCAGGAGTGTGATGGAATACTCTCCACTTGCCTGGATGGGTGCAGCTCCAACAACACTCAAGAAGCTTGACCCATCCAAGACAAAGCAGCCTGCTTGACTGGCACCCCATCCACAACCTTTAACATTCACTCCCTTCACCACCGAAGCACAGTGGCAGCAGCGTGTACCATATACAAGATACACTGCAGCAACGCATCAAGGATCCTTAGACAACACCTTCCAAACCGCCGACCTCTATCATCTAGAAGGACAAGGGTAGCAAATGCATTGGAACACCACCACCTGCAAGTTCCCCTCAGTCACACAAGATCCTGACTTGGAACTATATCGCCGTTCCTTCACTGTTGCTGGGTCAAAATCCTGGAACTCCCTTCCTAACAGCACTGTTGGTGTACCTACACCCCAAGGACTGCAGCAGTTCAAGAAGGCAGCTCACCACCAACTTTTCAAGGGCAAATAGGGACAGGCAATAAATGTAGGCCTAACTGGCAAACCCACAGCCCATGAATGAATAAAAAAAAGGGTGAGGACGGCATTGCCAGTGGCTGTAAAGTTGACCGTGGCAATGAACATTTAGGTGTTGGTTTCCTTCCAGGCTGGAGCTAGAGATATTTTGCAACAACTCACAGTTCACCATCCACTGATGCATAAGGGAAGTCACTGAGACTCTTTACCTAATGAGAACTAACTATATTCCATTCTCTCTCGCCAGAGAGAAGCAGATGCAGCAAGCATGGGGCTTCACTAGGATTGCAAGCTTCCCCATGGTGCAGGGTCTCATAGACTGCATGTATGTCACTTTGAAAGCACCACATGTCAACTCTGCCCTGCACCAGAAGCGAAATGGATTCCACTCCCTCAATGGTGAGCTGATGTGTGATCATACGCAATGGATCACGCAGGTCAATGTCCAGTACGCAGTGTCAGTATCGGAGTTGGCCGCTGCGAATGTGAGATCAAGTGATGATGCACCTTCAACATCACTATCTTCTCTTATTCCTCTACTGCCTGGCAGGTTGCACCTCTTCGGTATCTGAAAGGAGAAAGGCACAAAGATAAACTGGTAGTGTGGAGAGTGGGGAAAGCAAGAGGTTGATGCTTACACCATCTGCAGCTTGTAAATCAGAAGAGATTGTGGGATGAGGGGAAGTGGTGTATGAGAGGAGGATTAGGTATGAGGATACCTGCATCTTCAATAGTTTCAGCCCCACCACCTGCCTTATTATTCACCATTCCAATAACGGCCAACAATACCTCTTTCATGGGTATTAGGACATGCAGGCATGCCTGTCCCCCTCTGATTAGCACCTTCTGCCTCCACTTTTTCCGACAAGGGAGAGAGAAGTGTGTCAGTGAGTGTCCTGCAATCTGTTTGGGTGATGTGGCTGCTGTAGTTGAATAGCTGGCAGTGTGTGCAAGCTGCAAGAAGTGGGGTATGAGGTTTGCATCGATGCAAAATATGTAAGGGTAAGGGGAAGTATATGAATGTTAGGTTATGAGTCTTGATTGATAGAGATTGTTTGTAAGTGAATGATGGGAGTGTGGTTAAAGACCGGTGTGTGAGGCTAGTAGTGCAGCTGGTAGGATAGGGCATTTAAAGATGTATTCACTGACTTCGATCACTTGTGTGAGGTCATTGAACTTCTTGTGGCACTGCATCCAGGTCTTCAGTGTTTGAATCCCGGCATTGACCTCCGTGGCTATCTGCTCCCACTGCCTTCTGTGTATGTATCTCCAAGACCTCCTGGCCCTTTGAGGATACAGGACATCTCTCCTCCTTTCTATCTCCTCCAACAATGTCTCTAGTACAGCATCCAAAAACCTTGCAGTCCACTTTCTCTGATGTTGTCCCATTTTTCAAGAGTCACTTCCTGCACGTCTGCCAGCACCTACTTCCCTTTTAGAGGTGCAGACTAGCTTGAATGGTGTTGGCCACTCAGGTTACTGCCCTTCTGCTCATGCATCCAGCCAATCAACAGCATGGTTAGACCTGGCTGGACTCTGAAATCATTGAAAAGAGCAGATAGTACGAAGTTAGTGTGCTGTCTGCATCACAATCAATGGGTGCGGGTTAATCACGCATCCCGATCCCTTTGCCCATCTCTGAGGATATTGAATTTAGCCCCCAGTATCTCACTTACAAAATACTGATACCTCAGTTTGGAAATTTGGGGATGCTGGCCAAAGACGTCAATATCAAACCGCAACAAGATCAGAATAGCTTTTAAACAGTGAATTCTGCCGGTCTCCAATCCTTCTCAATTTTATATGCCAGAGTACAAGGATGGCTATTGGATTAAAGGAAGTTCCAATCTCAAGATTAATTCCAGACTGCACACATTTCACATATTGTTCATTCAGATTCCCTTTTGCATTGTAATAATAAATGTCTTGGGGTTAGAGACAATCGAGGAAAAGCGATAATTTCTGGTGACTATGAGTCGATGGAGCTGTCAACAGAGATTTACAGCAGTCGACATAACGTGGCCAAAACTGGCTTAATCCACTTTGATGGCAGGAAAATTGCTTTGCAATTTAGTGGCTCTTAATGGATGATGTGCTGTTTTTTTCTTTTTTTTTGTACATTTGAAAGAGAATAAATCAATGATGGTTCTACTTCCTTAATCACTTGCTAGAACAGGCAGCTTCAAGCGTTACTTGGCAGTAAATCACAAACACAACCCTTTCTATGTATGACAGTCATTATCAACTGGAAACATGCGCCTGTGTTTACGAAGGACACATATTTAAAAATGGAGCATAGAAACTAATTACAATTAAAGAATATAAATGTGCTCATTAATTTAAAGTACAGTCTATCAACAATGCATGTTGTAATATTTCATAACCCTGGGCATTCATTTTGAGATGATCAAAGGCTGTTCTATGAACATGATTAATCACTGAACTAATCCTGTATTGTGGCAAATATAATTTTTTAAAATGCAGCATTTTTCATCAGCATTTACTCATATTGACAAGAGTGCTCAAGTTGCCAAGTGCTACATTAAAACAAACTTGCTTTTGTAACATCCTTTATGTTTTCTCAAGGTCCCAAGGTGCTTCACATCCAAGGAATTATTTTTTTGAAGTGTATTCACTGTTATGTAGGCAAGTTTGGCAGCTTACACATAGCAAGATTCCACAAACAGGAAATCAAACAAATGACCAGTTACTCTATTTTAATGTTGTTGGTCAAGGGATGAATATTGGCCAAGTTATTTTGAGAACTCCCTGTCCTCTTGCAAATACTGTTGTGGAATCTTTTTTATCTACTTAACAATTGACCTAGTTACAATTTAATGCCTCATCTGAAAGACAACACCACCACTTACATATTCAGAACTCCCTCAGTTCTGCACTGGAGTTTTGGCCTAGGTTATGTACACAAGACCTCTAATGGGACTTGAATCACAACTTTGGAGCTCAGAGGCAAGGTTGCCAACGCTGGTTAGCTTGTTCAGGGAGCTTTGATCACATGATCCCTTGCTCTTAGTTTGGAATTGTTATTGCTTATACCTTATAAAGGTTGGATTCCCTGCAGTTGAATGAGTTTATGAATGGTCTCTTAGCACCCCTGAGAGTTGTTTTTTCTGATCCTCCACCATCCTTGAGAAATCAAAAGGTAATTGAATCATTATAATCTCAAACAGAAGCGGAAAATTATGGGAACACTTGTCAGGGATTGGCATCGCTGTCACTCTCGCAGGCACTGGGAGCTGAAGGCTGGGAATTTAAATGCCATTTCACCCTCCGCTTCCATGAAAGGTGACAGGGATAATAAATTTATTCAGGGGGTGAGGGTGTCCAGCTATGGTTCCCAACCATGTTAGCCCCAAAATGATCAGCAAAAATGAGGGGGTGTTGCCGGCAAATGGAAAAGGGAATTGTTTGGAATAAAAACGTTATAACAAGTCCTTCCCTAAAGTACTGCTATTATTGCCTACAGTGCTCACACAGGCATCAACGCAACCTGACCTGCAGACGGAAAACTACTCCATGCCCATGACTTGTCACTGCTGCCTTTCATTGGTGCAGTGGCGCTGCCCAGTAATTCTATTTCCTATTTTCTCCCATGTTACCCAGGAGATCTGTTGGACAATCCAGGAGGAGTTGACAATCCTATGCGGAGATGAAGCTGCTTTCGACTGAACCAACCTGATACTTAAAAAGTATAAATAGAAAATGCTAGCGGCTGTCAAATGCCATTGCTCATGACAAATCAGATTAAACCATTTTATGAACACAGGGGCATCACATCAACATACGATGGAGTAAATATTCAGTGATCAATTCCATCCTATTTCTGGGACTCTGCAATTGTATTAGTCAGTGCGAGTGTCTTGCTTCAAACACATGTACTGTGTCCAACATGTCTGTTGGACTGTGTGCAATACTCCAGGAGCTATTTAAAAGGAATGTGCTCAAAACATGAATACAGACCAATTTCTGCTCATGAAACAAATCATCAGATGGGCAAATAAACAGCTGATTGCAACAAAAGTGTCGAGGCTCTGAATCCTACAATTTAATGGCTGGCAAAGTGAAGATGCTGCTGAATTGGGCACTGCAGTGCACTCTTCCCAGTCGACAGCAGCGCAACATGCATTCCTCGAAGTGGGGGCTAGGGTTAACACTATGTAGCATATGCAAAGGACCTAGGAATACTTCTAAAATCTGACCTCCAAAAATCAGGCGAGCATGACAGAGGTGGCAGCACCAGTTCGGATGTTCAAAGCAGTTATTGGAAAAATCACAGCATCAATCAGCCTTCAATAGAAAGGCAATACATGATCTTGACATCAAACGCCCAAGATGGTTAGGCTTACAAAGAAATCTTATTTGTGAATCTTCTTGAAACATTCCTCTTACAGTCAATAATTTATCATCTTTTTGAATAAGACTAGAGTAACTATTAGAGTAACTATTAAAAAATAGAGTAACTATTAATTCACATGCAAAAAGATCCAAACCGTTAAGTGCTGGTTTGCTGAGACTTCGGCCGGACTTTTACACCGCCCCAGCGGGTTGGTGGTGGCAAGGGGGCGGCGTAAAATTGAGCGGCAGGCTCCAGGAGGCCGAACCGCCCCGATTCCACCTCCAACCAAGTTTACAGAGGTGCGGCGGGGGGTGCAGGGGGGTGAGAAGCAGCCACTTAAGGGCCCTCGCCCGCCTCCACGGGTATTTTACCCATGGCAAGCGGGTGTGCCGGGGACGTGAAAGGCCACCCAGCTATAGCTGCCAGCCTTTCCGCACCCCGTGGGAGGGAGCCTGGCAATCGGGCACATGGTGCCCAATTGAGGGCTGCCCCCGCCTCCCAACCCAATCCCGGGAATCAAGACGCCCCCCTCCCCCCAAACGACGACCCTAGCCTCACCAGGGCACGACCGATTCCCGTGGTGAGGCTGCCCGAACTTACCTTCTGTCCCGGTTCCACTGCGTCCTCCTCGGTCGGCTGGGCTGCAGTCCCAGCAGTGGCCACCACTCCCGGTGGTGCTGCTGAGACTAAGAGCTGCCGGCCCGCTGATTGGCTGGCAGCTCACTGAGGCGGGACCTCCTCCCTCAAGCGGGTGGAAGTCCCGCCTCGGGCCAATTCAAGCCTGGGGATCTGTAAAATACGGAACGGATAACCAGGCTGGATGGGAGCGGGTTCGGCACTGACATTTAAGTCGGAGTCCGGCTCCCAACCGCCCAGCGTAAAATTCTGGCCTTCATCTCTGGGCAGCAACAAGCCTATGTGTTTTCAGCTGTTGGTTTGATGTTGCCTCATTTGTTTATATTTATCGCCTAATTGGGGGAAGGAAGTCAAATTCCTATTTTAAATGAAAAAATTAAAGAATCCCCATTCTTTCCCCTCCACCACCCTACAATGCAGTGATCCATTAACAAATTCACAGAGAAATTACACTTTCCAGGGCTGTGTGATCCGTAATTAACGCAGTTAATTAGGAAGAAAAAGGTCAAAGGAGGAGTTCTACTCTGGGCTCTCCTGGTGTCAGCAAAGGTTCTTACAATAAGTGGATGATTCAGCCTGAACAGCTCAGGAGAGAAATTCACAGTAAGACAGTCTGAAGGTGATCATAATTCTCTAAATGGAGTTCTGGCAGTTATCACTGCAGCATACCTTTTCCAATGAGAACTTCAAGTTTATAACTTCAAAATGACCAGCACAGCCATTTCATCAGGTAGCCAGAGAATAGGTTAATAGATAGGGCACTTAATAAGGAACTGTTGAACTAATGTAATTTTTTATACCATCGTGATCTTACTGGCAGAACCTCTGTGGCATTGCTCATTGAGATCAAGACTCAATACTCTTCCATGTGTGCACATTTCCAATGAAGAATTCTAGCCTGACACAGTGAAGAAAAAGTGTTAAATTATGTCCGAATTCTCAGAACAAAAAATGGCAGACGCAGTCAGCATTTAGTTTCATTCTCTCTCGCTGTCTCTCCTTCTCTCCCTTACCACTCATAAGAATAAGTTTGTGCA
The DNA here is from genome assembly GCF_036365525.1 of Heterodontus francisci. Taxonomy (NCBI): domain Eukaryota; kingdom Metazoa; phylum Chordata; class Chondrichthyes; order Heterodontiformes; family Heterodontidae; genus Heterodontus; species Heterodontus francisci. The sequence goes on from NC_090397.1 coordinate 21,560,288, forward strand.
GTAACTAGTTTTAAAGTAAATTTTTGGCAGGAGGAAGTATCTAAAGTTCATGCTTTGGTTTGTTTCTAAACATTTGAAAGAATAAATAAATCTAAGGAAAGATACACTTTAATTGTTGCACTGAGAGAAATCATACTGAGTGTTGTGTATTCAGAGTAAAACTACATAAGGTCTTAACTGGGAGCAGCCATGTAGGAAATTTTTATTTACACCTCCCAACAGAGCGGGCAGTATCCAAAAGATATTACAAAATACCAGACTCCATCCCCACTTAAACAAACAACTTATACTGTTAATGTAAAATGGTACTTGTACATAATTTCCCACAATAACAATACCCTGAAATTTAACCAAATGCATGCTTATTACTTTAATCACAACTAAAACATATATAACCAATACTTGCAGAATAATTTACATGTAAAAAAATTGTTTTTCCTTAACACCACTATGTCTTTAACAAAAATATCACCATTGACAAAAAGTAATGAAAGGAACAACTTATTTCTTCTTCCTTCCTAGGTACTTTCAATTATATGGCTTCTCTCTCTTTCTGTCTGGATTACTTCTTCCATTTTCATTAGCCTGACCCAGCTCTCCCAAAACCTCAGACTCTGTCCATCATGAACTTTCACTTTGACTATCAACTCCACTTAATGGTTGGGACTGTGAAATTCATTGATTAGCCTTAATCAAAGACCCTGACTCACTTTGCTTTACTGGTAGATTCTGTGACACCGGCAAACTTTCAGTTTCTTTGTGACTTTCACGTTCTTTCTGACTTTTGTTTGGAACTGTAGGAATTTGGACTATAAGAGGTTTCTCATGCTCTCCCTTTGTCAGATATCCGCTTTCAAGCAAATGATCTACATAACACTGATAGAATCTCTCTCCAACCTTCACTAGATATGTGAATACACCTAGGCTTTTCACAACAACTCCAAACACATACTTCTCCTTACCACATCGGTGGTTTTTCACTAAGACCTTCTGACCAGCACTAAACTCTGTTAAGTTTCATGCCTCATGTATTATGACTCATCGATACTCTGTCTTGCTTTTCTCTTGCTTTGCTATTGACATCCAGCTTAAGCAAACTAAACCTTGTCCTAGGAGTGTGTTTAAACACTAACTCATAAGGTGAGCAACCTATTGTAGACTGTGGGGCTATTCTGTAAGAGAACAGAATTTTTTTTAGTCTATGTCAAAGAGAAACATGTAAATTATTGTCTAGCTTGTCACCTAGCAAATTCTTCTGCAAAGAACTCTTCCCAATTTGTTCACTTCTTTCTGCAAAATCATTCCATGCTGAGCAATATAGTGGTATTAAAGCATGCTTGACTCCGTTCTTACTCAGAGATATTTCAAACTCTTCTGACGTAAACTGTGCACCATTATCCGACACCAACACTTCTGGCAATCCATAAATTGCAAACCAATTTCTCAAAAACCTCAATAGTTTTGGCACTTGTGGTATTGGGCATAAACTCAACATTTATCCACTTGCTATAGTTATTGACCAAAACAAGGTTCTCTTTACCTCTACTTCAAAGAAATCGACATGTACCTATTCCCACAGTTTTCTTATGTTTGATCATGGAATAAAAGGAACCTTGGTTGGATCATTTCTCATTCTGAGACACAATTCACAACTTTTCACCAACTCTTCAATATCTCTATCTACCTTTGGATACCAAAAATACCTTCTTGCTACTGTTCTCATACAGACTATCCCAGTGTGCTCTTGACAAACATCTTCTAACAATCTCTCTCTAAACCTTGACAGAATAAGAACTCTTGAACCACACAGGAGACAGCCTTGATCTACACTTAGTTCATTTCTAAGTGTGAAATACTACTGCAATTTCTCATCATCACACTCCTTAGTCCAGGTATTCATGATATAATTGAGTGCTGAGCACCACATCCCTGCGAGTTTCTTCAGAAATTTCTGTGGCAGACACTGGAATTTCATTTGTGTATGGAAAGTAATTTATAGGTAACTCATTTGCTAAAAATGAATCAGTCTTCATTTCCTCCATGTCAGACATACTCTTACTGATCCCTACTGTAAATAACTCGGCCCAGTTTAAACATATGTTCTTAAGCCAATTTTTCCAATCAGGGATACTTTGTTCCCTCCAACTACTATCAATGGCAAATAATAGGATGCACCATTGTAGTTCACTTTAACACTCACTTCACCTAATACTGGAATACTGTTATTGGAATAACTAGCCAGCTTCACACCAGTTTTTCATAAGGGAATGTGACTTAGGGACTTCTTGCACTCTCCTTCCAAGATAACACACAATGGTGCAGCTGTATCAATGATGAAAGTAAGTGGTAACTCTCCAACTTTCATTTTTACTGTGGGTGCTGGAGTTATATTTTTAGCCCCTTTTCTCTCAAATTTCATATGCTGTTTTTCTTGCTCTCTGACGGAGTACAACTCTTTATCTTCCTGTTCAATAACAGCAACTTCTGTTTCCATATCTACCATGTGCACATTTGAGGACTCCCAGGAGCCTGATCTAACTTTAGTTCTACCATGACCTCAACCTTGAGCTTTACTGCGACCTGGCTCATTACTGTTGCCTCTACTCCTGCATGGCATCTGGATATGACTGACTTTCCCACAGGCATAGCACTTTGACTAGAAATGGGGACATTTAGAAGGTTGGTGGATACCATGGCAATGATAAGCAGCTAAATTTCTGACTCTGAGTCTGTGAACCTAGTTGCCCAGTTCCTGCTGAAATCCAGTGGACCTCCCTTGCCAACTCAGGAAAATAACTTCCTTGCTATCTGCAGCTATATCTTCCTACCATTTCTAGGACTGTGGCCTCATCGCAAGCCTCCTTCCATGTCAGCTTATTGCCTTTAGACAAAAGCTTGGCCTGGAGGTTACTATTCTTTAGACCTCCAACGAATATGTCTGTAAGGTTGATTTCTAAGGTGGCACCATAACCACAGTGACGAGACAGTTTCTTTAATTCAAGAATATAATCTGCAATAGATTCGTGTGGCAACTGCTTCCTTCCACAAAATATAACTCGTAGTGCAATTTCATTCTTAGCTGAGTCAGAATATGAGTCCAGAATCTCATTTATTTCAGAACAGTCCAAGGTACTGGGGCCTGGTGGGAAACATTGGTTAAACACCACCTCAAACGCATCCGGCCCCATCATGGTGAAGAAAACATTCACTTTATCCTGATCTCTGATTTTGTTAGCTTTAAGCCAAATGTGTAACCTTCATTCATATTACACCAGTCCTGTTTGTTAGGGTTGACTTCCCCCATTATCCCAAAATAAGTCTTCTGCACCATATTTTTAAAATTATGTACTCACTGAGTTGTAGCTGAACATAAATTGCAGACACACAAAGCATTCTTTCAAATCACTCAAATTTATGCACAAATTCCTCATATGCTATCCTGGTGGCTGAGGCTGTAAACCAGGAGGGCACATCTGTAAGAGTTTATCGTGTAGTGTAAGTGCACATTAGTTTACCAAAGTCATGATGTGTTGCTCAACTGGTTTCATTCAGGAGCTATCGGCTTTCATTCTGTATCTTGTATTCAGAATTGCTTGAGGCAAACTATTGATACAGCTCTTAACGCAACTTCTTCTCCAGTATATATTATGGCCTCTACTGTGTCAGCATCCAGAAGCTACAGTACCAGTGATGGTTCATTAGAGGAGAACTACTCAATACCAGTCTTCTCACATCCAAAATGAACCCAGTAATCCTGGTGAAATATTCCACTTATTACATCTATCTGCTACTGTGTAAATGTAGAAATAAAAGGTGGAGAACAAATTTTAAAACTTTAAAAAGTGAACTGAGCTTACAAAGTTAGCTTTGAACTGTTGTGTGGTGCATGATGGCATATGATGGTGTAGCATATAGAGGCCAGTACTTCACACACTTACATCTCAACAGTTGCGATGGCCATTGAGAATTGTGACAATAATTGCAAGAGATATATAATTTTTATTAGTTCTTGGTTGTAAAATTCACTTGTATTGCGCACAGATCAAGTTATTACATTATTATTTCACACTGAGGCACAAAAGTCATCACTTGCCATAAGCAGACTCATAAATCCATAGTATGCTCAACTAGTAGTGGTGGCACTCTCACATCTAAGTCAGCAGTTTGTGGGCTCAAGTCCAGGGAGTGGAGCACACAATCTAAGCCGACACTCCAGTGCAGTACTGAGCGGGTGTCGCACAGTCAGGGCTGAATTTTACCGGTCCCTCGATGCTGCGAGTCGCGGCGTGGGGGGCCAGTAAAATTCTGCATGGAGAGGCTCGCCTCGACCCGCAATGTTGAGAAGGGCCCACCGCATATTATTGGCGGGGGGCCCTTTATCTCCATATGTAGATTGACAATAAATATATTCAAAATAACTTACCTGCCATCCCACGCCGATTTTACTGCCTCCATTTGGCCTCGGAACTCCGCACAGAGTTCCTGTGTAAGAACCTGGTGGGAGGGGGGAGTAATAAAAATTTTAGGGCGGGAGGGGTGGAGGAGCAAGGAAATAAATTTTTATTGGATGTGGGGATGGTGGGAAGGGGTTGAAGGGCAAAAGATTGAAGATTGGGGGGGAATGTTCGGGTATTTGAGATATCAATTGATGGTCATTTCGGGCAATGAAATGACCATGGGGGGGTGTTGGGGAAGGGCCTCCATTACATAATTTTATATTTAATAAAAATCAGTAATGTTTTCCATTTAAAATTTTAAATTAATTCTAAGGGCTTAAAGCCCTTTAAAAATGGCGCCCGCACCTGTGCGGTGGTGCCGGACACCGTTGCCGGAGATGCAGAGTCCGCCCCTACACGTCATCAGGGGTGGGCACTCCACCCCCACTATTTAAATGAGCCCCCGCGCGAAATATCGCCGGGGCTCCTCGACGGCCGCTGAATGCGGGCACCGAGTTCAAAGGGCGTTGGCGCGGAGCACGGCGTCTGAATAAAATTCAGCCCTCAGAGTTGCCATCTTTTGGATGAAAAGTTAAACTGGCACTATTAAAAGAGCAGAGGGGTTCTCCTCAGTGTTTGAGTCAATATTTATCCCTCAACCAACATCACAAAAAAAATTATGTGGTCACTATTTCATTATTGCTTAAAGGACCTTTCTGTGTGCAATTGACTGCTGCATTTCCTACATTTCAACACTGACTACACATTAAAAGTATTTAATTGGCTGTACAGCACTTTGGGGCCATGAAAGATGCTAAAACCAATATAAATATAAAATATATGACATTTAAATGAAAGTTCTTTTTCCTAAGCCACAGTATTTCCATGGCGACACACAACTTTTTTGATTAATTATTTTCAACTTTCACATTTTTAATCCATAAATCAGACAAAGCTGTTCAATCCTTTGGTGCTTTTAATAACATGTGTCATGGGATTCCCTTTATGTTCTGAATGATGGAATCTTGCAGGATGATGAGCTAGATGCAAGTGGCATAAGCATTGCAGCAACATAGCACTGTAACATTTTTTAGCCAAGATTCCACCCATCATATGCACATTATTCATTAGCTATTAAACATTAAATAAGATTAACATGAAAAATATTAATTTGAAAAACATGCGGGTCTGAAGCAAATGTCATGAATGACACTTATGTCCAAGTAACCTTTAATATATTTTTCCAACAATAAAACCTCCATATCACGTGGCTGTACTGCCAAGAGTTCTTTTTCAGGCTGCTGCATAGTCCTCTCTTGTCACGTGATGTGGGCACAGAGTGCACAAATAAGCCCACCGCTCAGTCCAAAAGCACTGAAGTAGCAGCCTCATGCACAGTTCTAATCGCGCCAAGGACACACAACGTACATCAAATAAACCACAATGGGGAAAATGTACTGGGTAAGGTTCTCAACAAAAAAAAGACGAAACTTCAGCTTTGCTTTACCAGTTTATGTAAACTCCTCCTCTTTGTTACAGACTGATTCTCATTCTGTCTCCCTCCAGGTATCATCACAAAGACTGTCAGATTATTATAAAGTGAAATGTGTGTTGGGCTTGATCAAAATGTATCAACCAAGGTATTCGTTTAGTATAATTAAATCATTTTAGCTCTCACACTGTTGGCGTGAAAGCTGTGTGCAACTCCAGGAGGTTGCCATTACTCTGTGTCAAAGAATACTTCTATTCAATTAATAAACAATAAATAGTTTTCTTCTGGTGTTGTTTACAAATTGCAGTATGTCCATAACAGAGCCCTAATGCTGTTATTAATCCAGTAGGATTATCAGCTTTCTCCAAGGTGCTGGGAATTCTGGACAGTTGTAGGTTGGAGTGATGGTGCCAAGGTTCACAATTAATTGCTGAACCTTACATGTAGACTGTCCACTGAATTTTTCAGTTATCAGCACCTTCATCTCAATCCATGAATTCCTCTTACACACCTGTCAATATTTACCCTATACTATTCTCCATGAAACTATCATTTCCAGATAAGCAAGGGCAAGTATCTGAAGACTGGAATGGACTAATATGCAATCTTTGGTAAGCCTTGTACAAACAGGAGACAAAAACAGAGCATTGAGCTGCAGGCAGATAAACAACTTGCATTTATATCGCACTTTTAGTGTTGAAACATGCTCCAAGTTGCTTCACAGAAGTGTAATCAGACAAAAATCAACATCCAACCAAAGGAACAGACATTAGGAGGAATGACTAAGAGCTTGGTTTAAGAGATGGATTTAAGGAGGGTTTTAAAGGGGGCCAGGGAGCTGGAGAAGTACAGGGGATGTAGCAAGGAAATGCCAGAGCTTGAGGCCTAGATGGCTAAAGGCACGGCCTTCAGTGAGGGGGCAAAGTGCGAGATACACAAGAGACCTGAGTCAAAAGAATGAAGAGTTTAGAAGTGGGTGCTGAAAAGCACGAGGAACTTAGAGATAGGAAGGGTGCTGAGATGAAGGGATTTAAAGTTGTAGGTTCTGACATAAGAACCGAAAACCACAGGCATATCATTTCTTCTAAGTCATAGTCTCCCTTTTTCTCCTTCAGACACTCCTGGCCTGTTCCTCAACCCCACCTTCTTTATCAATGACCTATTTTGCAGCACCTTTTGGACAGCTTCTCTCCAGGCAAGTAAGTACTGCCTCCCATCATTTATACATTGTATTATAACAGCGCATCAAGCATCTACTATCTGATTTAATACTTATACCTACAAAGATTGCCCTTACAATAGGATGTTTTTCCATAAATCTAGTCTGTTTAATGAACTGCTCTGCTAAAATTGCTTCCAAGATTATCCTGAAAAACAAAGATAATCTTGAGTTTATTTTCTTTGGTATGACACTGAGAAGTTCCTTGGGATATTTTCCTACATTAAAATGTGCTGTATAAATACAAATTATCTCTAAGTCCTTTATACTACCCAGGCGAAGTCCACAATCAGTTGTGGACAAATTTCCTATTGGCTTCTTGGAACATTTTCCCAATCATTTTTCAGGCTGACGTTGGGGAGTAAAATTCCAATTTATGAAGTTCACACGCAACACTTAATGTTGCAGAGTAAAGCAGAGTTAACGTTTCAGGTCAGTGACCTGTCATAGTCACCATTACTGAGACTTGCTTTTTATTCCAAATTTATTTAACTGAATTTAAATTCCCCAGCTGCTGTGGAAGGATTGGAGCTCATGTCTTAGGATCATTAGTCCAGTAAAATAACCACTATGCTACTGTACCTCTAAATGGGACAAACACACCAGCTCTGAGAGTCAGTAGCTTAATTTGGAGATTGTTAAGCAGAAATATGGGGTTTCTGTGCATCAGATGTTCAGGTGACCAGAAGTAAAAGATTTTCTAGAAGGTGAAGAGTACTCCTATCAAAAAAAAGTTAAAAATAAAGCCAACATTTTGGGTGGTATGACCACTATTTTACACTCTCCCTATAGTCACTTAACAATTAATCTAACAGGTCCTAAACTGGCAAAAAGTGTTCCACGGCCTCCCTTCATCCAATCAAAATGAAGCTTTAGCACAGCTTATGAGCATTAGCTGCCTGTTCTCAACAATCATTAAAAGAAACATTGCTTTCTTATAATCAATCAAGGAATATTATGCCTCACAAAATAGGCCATTCAGCCTATTAAATCATTGCTGATGTTTTTCTCCTCAAGAGCTACCTCTTCTAATTTCTCCCCATTATCGTTTAATATTCCTCTTTGTCAAGCAATGATCAAATTTCCTTTTGTGACAGAGAATACCACATTCCAACCATAATTTTTTCCAACCTCCCTTTTAATTTTTTGCATCATCATCTCTTTCATTTACAATCATGTCAACCATCGGAAACAATCCATCGCAATGTATCTCAATCTTTCAGAAGGTCATCCCTCAATCTTCAGACTAGGGTCTTGTACAAGCTCATCATTACCTTCTAGCTTTTGTATTTTATGCTCATTTTCATGGAAATGTGCTTGGAGACTAATTTTCATTTTGGGAGAGAGAAAAGATGCAGCGACTTCATTATGAAAAGGTCACGTCCAAATGATGTGAGGCAACATTTTAACGCAATTTATGCTGCTGCAGCTTTGTAAATCAAATGCAATGTGACATTTTATGCCTCTTGGGACCAGGCAAATGTTAGGATGTATAATGGTGGTTTTAAAATTAGGTCAGTCGTATGGAATTTTGCTCAGTTGAATATTGGAGATGGAGATAACTTTGCAAGATCTCTTGTCAAGACAGGAAACAAATTGGGTAGGTAATGATAAAATAGGCAGCGTATAGTCTGCAGAAGGAATTTGTTTAAGGCGCTGTGTGGCCTTTGCAAGTTTCATGCTTTCTTCTATAAACAATTGAAAGGGATATGTCAAACACAATCATGGTGCCATTTCAAACCACCATAAATCAATTCCCATACAAATAAACTTTATATTTTCCATTATATCTTAATGTTGTCATGACGTTTATGGGTATATTTCCCTCTAATCACTAATGTGAATGGAGGAATAATCTGTACAACTACAGAATGGCTTCCCCATCACATCAGTGAACTCAAGCAAAATATGCCCGTACTACATTTCACAGAGCAACCAGCACACTGCATCTTCAGCATTACATACTACAATGTTTGATAGGGTTAATAAAATGTAGAATCAGTGCAGGATCCTGACTAATCACAGAATGCAACAGTTACAGGTAATCCACATATTCGTTAATTAATTGTGCAATAATTTCGAAAGTTTAATAATCATTTTAATAGCTTTGGTAATTTTCACTAATTACTTTTCGACTGACAAATTCAGAATGAATCACTTTAATAGTCTCCTGTTGAACCTGCCTTTCCCGAAACTACTTGCAGCAAATCCAGCCTGCAACAGAACTCCCACTGGATAATTTACTCACCTCCACAGACATTAATGCATTGTGGAGTATTATTGAGTTATTGAAAACTCCTGGCACAATCTCCGAGATATCTCAAGAGGAAAAGAGACCAGGGAACACAAAATCAACATGGCTGTGCCTCAAATGCCAGCTGACAGAGATCATTTTTTTCAATTTGTAACTCAGCATTTTTGTACATCAAAGGATCTTTGCACTTGAATACACTGTAATTTTACATGCATTCATCTCCTGCATTTAACAGGATCACTTGCTACTGAATTTACATCATAATCCGATGCCTCAGCTATTAGTTCTGAACCAAGGTGAAGGAGAAATGCCTGCTTACAGCATGGGGCCTAGTCCGCTTCCTCTGTCCTTCTGGAATTTTCGATTTCAAAATTTATAAAATAATTTGGGGTAAATCGCTGTGTATTGTGCATTTTTTAAATGTACATTCAATAAGACCTTGTTAACATAGAGTCATAGAAAGATGCAGCACAGAAGCCATTAGGCACATCATAAATGTCCCACAGTCGTAAAGTCAAATCAAAAGCAGCATTTTACCTCAGCTTAAATGAAGGAGAATGATAGTTATAGCAGAGACAATATTACAGACTAAACACATAAGCTGGGGGTGGGTGATATTTAATTATATTTATTACCATTTATTTCCTCAGCATAGTCATACAGCACAGAAACAGGCTCTTAGGCCGATCATGTCTGTGCCAGCCATCAAGCACCGAACTATTCTAATCCCATTTTCCAGTACTTGGCCCGTAGCCTTGTATGCTATGGCGTTTCAAGTGCTCATCTAAATACTTCTTAAATGTCGTGAGGGTTCCTGCCTCTACCACCCCTTCAGGTAGTGTGTTCCAGATTCCAACCACCCTTTGGGTGAAAATTTTTTTCCTCAAATCCCCTCTAAACCTCCTGCCCCTTACCTTAAATCTATGCCCCCTGGTTATTGATCCCCCCCACTAAGAGAAAAAGTTTCTTCCTATCTATCCTATCAATGCCCCTCATAATTTTGTATACCTCAATCAGGTCCCCCCTCAGCCTTCTCTGCTCTAAGGAAAACAACCCGAGCCTATCCAGTCCCTCTTCATAGCTGAAATGCTCCAGCCCAGGCAACATCCTGGTGAATCTCCTCTGCACCCTCTCCAGTGCAATCACATCCTTCAGCACAGTACGCCAGCTGTGGCCTAACTAGCATTTTATACAGCTCCATCATAACCTCCCTGCTTTTATATTCCGTGCCTCAGCTAATAAAAGCAAGTATCCCATATGCCTTCCGAAGCACCTTATCTACCTGTGCTGCTGCCTTCAGTGATCTATGGACAAGTACACCAAAGTCTCTCTGACCCTCTGTACTTCCTAGGGCTCTATTCCCTTGCTTTGTTAGTCCTCCCAAAATGCGTCACCTCACACTTCTCAGGATTAAGTTCCATTTGCCACTGCTCCGCCCATCTTACCAGCCCATTTAGATCAACCTGCAATCTAAGGTTTTCCTCCTGACTATTTACAACACCACCAATTTCGTGTCATCTGCAAACTTACTGATCATACCTCCTATATTCACGTCTAAATCATTAATGTTCACTACAAATAGCAAGGCTCCCAGCCCCTGCAGTACACCACTGGTCACAGGCCTCCACTCCCAAAATCAACCTCGACCATCACCCTCTGCCTCCTGCTACGAAGCCAATTTAGGATCCAATTTGCCAAATTGCCCTGGATCCCATAGGCTCTTACCTTCTTAACCAATCTCCCATATGGGACCTTATCAAAAGCCTTACTGAAGTCCATGTAGACTAATCAACTGCCTTACCCTCAGCTACACATCTAGTCACCTCCTCGAAAAATTCAATCAAGTTTGTTAGACATGATCTCCCCTGACAAAGCCATGCTGACTATCCCTGATTAATCCCTCCTCTCCAAGTGGAGATTAATCCTGTCCCTCAGAATTTTTTCCAATAATTTCACTACCACTGATGTTAGACTCACTGGCCTGTAATTACCTGGTTTATTCCTGCTACCCTTCTTGAATAATGGTACCACATTCGCTGTCCTCCAGTCCCTCTCCTGTGGCCAGAGAGGATTTAAAAATTTATGTCAGAGCCCCTGCTATCTCCTTCCTTGCCTCACATAACAGCCTGGGATACATCTCATCTGGGCCTGGGGATTTATCCACTTTTAAGCCCTCTAAAACAGCTAATACTTCCTCCCTTTCAATGCTAATTTGTTCGTATATCACACTCCCCCTCCCGGATCTCTACACCTACATCGTTGTTCTCCATAGTGAACACAAATGAAAAGTAATCATTTAAAACCTCACCTATGTCCTCTGGCTCCACACACAGATTGCCACTTTGGTCCCTAATGGGCCCTACTCTTTCCCTGGTTATCCTCTTGCCCTTAATATACTTAAAAACACCGTGGGATTTTCCTTTATCTTGCATGCCAGTGTTTTTTCATGTCCCCTCTTCACTCTCCTAATTACTATTTTAAGGATCCCCAATCCTCTACATCCCTTGACATCCAGGGTTCCACGGACTTATTGGCCCGACCCTTCACCTTAACGGGAATATGTTGGTCCTGAACTGTCACTATTTCCTTTCTGAATGACTCCCACTGGTCTGATGTAGACTTTCCTACAAGTAGCTGCTCCCAGTCCACTTTGGCCTGATCCTGTTTTATCATATTGAAATCGGCCTTCCTCCAATTCAGTACTTTTATTTCCAGTCCCCCTTTGTCCTTTTCCATTACTACCTTAAATCTTACAGAGTTCTGGTCACTATCCCTAAATGCTCCCCCACTGACACTTCTACCACTTGTCCGGCTTCATTCCCTAGGATTAGGTCCAGTACTGTCCCTTCTCTTGTCGGACTTTCTATGTGCTGGCTCAAAAAGCTCTCCTGTATGCACTTTAAGAATTCCGCCCCCTTTCAGCCTTTTGTACTAAGACTATCCCAGCTGATATTGGGGAAGTTGAAATCCCCTACTATTATTAACCTATTATTTTTACACCTCTGAGATTTGCCTACATATCTGCTCCTCTATCTGTCCCTGTTTGGAGGCCTGTAGTACACTCCCATCCAAGTGATTGCCCCCTTTTTGTTTTTAAGTTCTACCCATATGGCCCCCTTTGAGGAACCTTCTAAGATATCATCTGTGCTTACTGCAGTAATTGACTCCTTGATCAACAGCGTAATGTCACCTCCTCTTTTACACCCACCATCATGCCTGATGATCCTATACCCTGGAATATGAGCTGCCAGTCCTGCCCTTCCCTCAACCATGTCTCTCTGATAGCAACAATGAACTATAAACGTATACACTGCAATCTGAATGTTACAATGTTTCATTAGAACATAAGGAATAGGAGGAGCAGGAGTAGACCATTTCATATGCTATTAACAAAAGAGTATATTAGCCTGGTGCTTGTCAATATCCTACAACCTTGATGTTTGCCTTAATTACCTATTCATGGCAAGTTGCAGGCCTTAAAAGGACTTCAGTCAAAACAGCACAACCACTTCAAAGACAAGTGACTACATTTGGGTAAGAATCATCAAGGATATAGATATTTAAAATGTATCTTTCAGCACTATAAAAGGACATTTACAGGAAAAGAAGTGACCTACAAAAATCAATGAAGGACAGGCAATGGAGAAGGATGGTGTGGTCAACCATGCCAAAGGTTGCAGAGAGATTGAGAAGGATAGGAGGAATAGTGCACCACAGTGATAATGCCAGAGGAAGTCGTTATGTCGTTGATGAGGATTATTTCAGTACTGTGCCAGTAGTGGAAAGAAATATGGTGGAGAGTTTGAAAAAAGGGCTCAGATTTGGGAGGTGACACCACAGTCAAGGATGTTTATTAAAACATAATAGTAAGGTGGATTGTACTTGGCAACACCTGATTTTTGGGTGCCAGTCAAGTGTTACCAATCCTAAAATAAGTGTAAATCCACATTGATAGATCCGCAGCCATTGGGCTGGATTTTATGCAGCCGGCGGGGGTCCCAATGCCGGGAAAAAAAGGCAATGGAAACCCCACCTCAGCCGTTTGGGGGACCACTGGCTGCATTTTATGGCACCTGGGCAATTAACTGCCCTGTGCCGGGGTCCCCATCCTATCCCAGTTCCAAGAGCAGCCTGACAATCAGAGGGCTGGCAGCTCAGCAGTGCCACCGGGAGTGGTGGCCACTGCTGGAACTGCATTAGTCACCGGACCAGGAGCAGCGATGGAGACCTGGACTACAGGTAAGTGGGGTCAGGCTCATCGGTGCGGGGCAGGTCAGGCAGGCCCTGGTGAAGGGTTGGGGGGTGAGTAATTGAGGACATTGGGTGGGTGGTGGCACTGGGGCAGCCTTTGACCCCAGCCCTCCAGGGGCCGCAGGCTGCGCCTCTCCCCATCCCAACAGCCCACACGGAAGCCACCTAGAGTTACTGGACAGCCTCCTCATCGGGTAGAGGGACCCTGCCGCCGCCCAGTAAAATGCCAGTGGTGGTGGGAAGAGGCCCTTAGGTGGCCATTAATTGGCCACTTAAGGGCCTCAATTGGCCTTTGGGCAGGAAGGCCATCCTCGGCCTTTCTCAGCCCGACTAGATTCCATGGCATTAGGAAGGTGGCGGGCATTCCACCACCCGCCTTCTCTTGTAATTTTATCGGTCCCCCCGCCACCCTGCCCATCCCTACAGGGCTCATAAAATTCAGCCCATTAAGTGCATTGCACACATATCCAGTTCTGGCCTACATGCATATGGAAACTTTAATGTTGAAATGAAGACCCAATGATGCCATTTAGATAGGAACCCAAATTTCATTAAGCGCATTGATTTAATAAAAGATAAATGAATGAATAAATGTCAGCAATATAATGGATACATTTACATTCGGAACTCTGATTCAAGTTATGGGTTGCAGTTTATTGACATGAAAAGTTTACTCAGGGAAACATTTCTTTGCAGTCCCTATCAAAAGGGACACACACATGCTGTTAGGTAACCACAACACATTCTTCAACTCAATCCTTGGTATTTTCACACACTCCGGCATCGAATGGTTTCAAAATCAATGAGTTTTGAACCGCTGTTGACAAAATCTATTGTATAGATCTAGCAACATAATGACTTGATCAGTAAACTGGATATTTTTCCAAGCGCTGAGCTGTTTTCCACAAATTTTTCACATTGCACAGCTGGATTAATGAACACCTGGAACCCCAGACAAGTAGCTTGATAGCTACTGGAGAAGCATATTGCGGAAGCATTGTTCTTGGCTGTCGTTCTGCTAATGCTAATGAAACCAGGAATTGCACATTTCCAAATTGTGCACTCTTACAATTTAATTGCAGACTTTTAAATGATGAAGAAACTAGACATCGTTTCTGTTTTTTTAAATTTGAAAAATACCTAGCCCAAAGATTAGGAACACACCACAACAGTATTGCAGATCAGGCTGAAACAATAAGCAGTGTCCAGCACCAACCGGGTTGACCCAGTGTCAGCTTAACTCAGTGATTTTAAATTTCTCATCCTTGTCGTTAAATCCCTCCATGACCTTGCCCTTCCCTATTTCTGCAACCTCCTCCAGCCCTACAACCCTCCGAGATCTCTGCACTCCTCCAATTCTGGCCTCTTGTGCATTCCCAATTTTCATCATACCACCATTGGCAGCAGTGCCTTCAACCGCCTAAGCCCTAAGCATTGAACATCCCTCCCTAAACCTCTCCATCTCTATACCTCTATTTCCTCCTTTAAGACGCTTCTTACAATCTACCTCTTTGACCAAGCTTTTGGCCACATTTCCTTATGGTGTCAAGTTTTGTTTGATAATGCTCCTGTGAAGTGCATTGGGGTGTTTTACTACATTAAAGGCATTATATAAACGCAAGTCATTGTTGTAGCACTCTCAGCAGGGTCAGAAAGCCGTGAGTTTCAAGTCCCACTCCGGGACTGAGCATATAATCTCGGCCAACAGTTCAGTGACGTACTGAAGGAATGCTGCATTGTGAGAAGTGTCATCGTTCAGATGTTTAACTTAGGTCCCATCTGGCTGTTCAAGTGAGCATAAAAAGGTCCCATGGCACTTATTAAACATGACCAGGAGGTATGGTTATTGTATCCAACTTTCTGGCCTAAAAGCTGATTTATAAACCAAGCTGTTCCAAGAACTGAGCTCATCAGAAAACACAACAGTTCCTGTGTTAACATTTCAGGTCGATAACCTTTTGTCAGAACTGATGGAAGGCCAGCGACCTGAAACCTTAACTCTGTTTCTCTTTCCACGGTTGCTGCCTGACCTGCTGACTATATCCTGCATCTTCTTTTTTATTTCAGATTTCAAGCATTCCCAGTATTTTGCTTTTGTACAACAATTCCTGTGCCTTGATGATGGCCATGAATACAGATAATTTTTGTATGTTTGGGTAAATTCTGTGTGGTGAGGCTCCCTGCGCTGAAGCTGTCTCTCCAGGAGCCCAGATAGGAGTATCAAGCACACTGACCACCTTGTTTCATTCTTCAACACGTGCTCTTGGCAAGCAAAATTCAGTGGCATAGCCTTCCCTCACTAAACTTTCCTGCACTTTTCAATGTTTCAGAAAGAGTATAGATCTGAATTTTGAAAGCTAAAAAATCCAAATTGTGAAGAGCAAAGTAGGATAATGCCACTTTAAAACTGGCAAAGCAACAGCAGCAGCCTGTGACACAGTGGTTCCTCCCAATCACTGTCACTAATTAAAAGCAAACAAAGGATTGTTCAGTGCCAGACCATTAGAAAACATATTTTTCCATTTTCAGCATGATTTGGGGCTTCTCCTCCACATCAGCTACAATTGGTAACTTGCAGCTGTATGTGTGACACATCGGGCTGAATTTTAATCACGCGCCGTGTTCCTTGGCAGCACGCTTTCAACTCGGTGGCCTGCCAACACGGAATGCCTGCTGAGCAGCCCCCACGATATTTCGCGTGGGGCTCACTTAAATAGTGGGGGCAGGGCGGCCACCACGGCTGCTGCCGTGTCCCAAGCAACGGCATCCGGCGCCACCGCGCAGGTACCGGCGTCAAGGGGCCGGTAAAATTCAGCCCAGAAAGTTAGTTTGTACAGACCAGTGCGAATGCTGGTTGCAGTTTGTTTTCCAAGCTGCGAGAGAGAAAGAGACAGGGAAAGAAAGAAAAAATTTATATACTGCCTTTCACCATCTCAGGACTTCTAAAAGTGCTTTGCCACCAGTGAAGCACTTTTGATGTGTTATTGTTGTAATGCAGGTAATGCATAGAGTCATACAGCACTGAAACAGGCCCTTCGGCCCACCAAGTCTTTGCCGACCATCAACCACCCATTTATACTAATCCTACATTAATCCCATATTCCCTACCACATCCCCACCTTCCCTCAATTCTCCTACCACCTACCTACACTAGGGGCAATTTACAATGGCCAATTTACCTATCAACCTGCAAGTCTTTGGCTGTGGGAGGAAACCGCAGCACCTGGCAGAAACCCACGTGGTCACAGGGAGAATTTGCAAACTCCGCACAGGCAGCACCCAGAATCGGTTGCTGGAGCTGTGAGACTGCAGTGCTAACCACTGTGCCACTGTGCAGCAGCCAATATGCACACAGAAGGCTCCCACAAACAGCAATGAAGTAAATGAGCAAATCAGTTTTCAGTGTTGGTTGAGGGATAAATGTTGGCCAAAACAGGAGGACCCCTTTGCTCTTATGTGCACCTGAGTGGACAGACAGCACTACAGTACATTATTCCTGCACTAAAGCATTAACCTTGATTGTATGAACTCTCTGAAATGGAACTTAAACCCACAATCTTCAGATTTGAGACGGAGTTTGCTACCACTGAATCAAGGATAACACCATTGACTAACATAAAGTGCAAACCTAACCTATATAAAACTTACCAGCTGAATCAGAAACCAATTTCTCTTCAGTATTTATAGATTTTTTCATTTAAAGAAACCTTAGTTTTACTATTTTAACTTTTTAATGCTTTCACAAGTTCTTGTTTCTCTTGTGGATATTCTTATGTTTATAAAAAAAAATGGAATTTATTGTACAATTCAAGTCAATGCCTCCCCTTCTCGAACTTATCCATGTGGGAACAATGAGAAATCTATCACATTGATCATTGCACCTCATTTTATCTTCAAAATGGATACAATCTACAATTGGAAGAGACCATGGCTGGAATTTTACCCTAGGCGGACGAGAGCCAGCCACCAACTGAAACGTTGGTAGCGAACCCGCTTCCGCCTCGCCTGGGGATCCGACCTGTAATTTGCGGGTCCCCAGACTTCAACTGGTGCGAGGCGTGACGTCCATCCTCTTGAGGTAGGAAGTCCCGCCTAATAGAGTGGCCACTTAAGGGCCTTGATTGGCCTGGGGCAGGCGGGCCACTTTTCCCCGCCGCCATCCCGCATAAAGTGGTGGCGGAGGCAGGAGCAGGTCGGGAAGGTCTCCCGGTGCCTCCTGCTCCATTTTACGCCACCCCCCGCCACCATCCGGCCCGTCCAGGTGGCTTAAAATTCCAGCCCAAGAAGTTTCAGTCCATTCATTGTTTCTCGATGCCAATATATTGCCCTTGTTGAGGCAAGAGGAATCAATATTTTAAATAAGGCATGCATTTTTTTTAGAATGGTATTGAAATCTCAATAGCATGAATTCAGTCATCAAAAATACAAGTTAATGGCTACAGCTTTTTGAATATTCTGACTGTCCAACATTCAACAGCTTGATGATTCAGTTCAAAAAGAAACAAAGAGTTAAGGATACAAAAAGTTCAGCTAATTGACTTAATGGGGTGTGGTAGCATAGTGGTTAAGTTACTGGACTAGTCATCCATGGTTCTGAACTGGAGCTATGAGTTTTTTTTTTAGAATTAGAACATTACAGCGCAGTACAGGCCCTTCGGCCCTCGATGTTGCGCCGACCATCTGACCTACACTATTCCATTTTCATCCATATGTCTATCCAATGACCACTTAAATGCCCTTAAAGTTGGCGAGTCTACTACTGTTGCAGGCAGGGCGTTCCACGCCCCTACTACTCTCTGCATAAAGAAACTACCTCTGACATCTGTCCTATATCTTTCACCCCTCAACTTAAAGCTATGTCCCCTCGTGTTTGCCATCATCATCCGAGGAAAAAGACTCTCACTATCCACCCTATCTAACCCTCTGATTATCTTGTATGTCTCTATTAAGTCACCTCTCCTCCTCCTTCTCTCCAACAAAAACAACCCCAAGTCCCTCAGCCTTTCCTCGTAAGACCTTCCCTCCATACCAGGCAACATCCTAGTAAATCTCCTCTGCACCCTTTCCAAAGCTCCCACATCCTTCCTATAATGCGGTGACCAGAACTGCACGCAATACTCAAGGTGCGGCCTCACCAGAGTTTTGTACAGCTGCATCATGACCTCATGGCTCCGAAACTCGATCCCCCTACTAATAAAAGCTAACACACCATATGCCTTCTTAACAGCCCTATTAACCTGGGTAGCAACTTTCAGGGATTTATGTACCTGGACACCAAGATCTCTCTGCTCATCTACACTACCAAGAATCTTCCCATTAGCCCAGTACTCTGCATTGCTGTTACTCCTTCCAAAGTGAATCACCTCACACTTCTCCGCATTAAACTCCATTTGCCATCTCTCAGCCCAGCTCTGCAGCCTATCTATGTCCCTCTGTACCCTACAACACCCTTCGACACTATCCACAACTCCACCGACCTTCGTGTCATCCGCAAATTTACTAACCCACCCTTCTACACCCTCATCCAGGTTATTTATAAAAATGACAAACAGCAGTGGCCCCAAAACAGAACCTTGCGGTACACCACTAGTAACTAAACTCCAGGATGAACATTTGCCATCAACCACCACCCTCTGTCTTCCTTCTGCTAGCCAATTTCTGATCCAAAGCTCTAAATCACCTTCAACCCCATACTTCCGTATTTTCTGCAATAGCCTACCGTGGGGAACCTTATCAAACGCCTTACTGAAATCCATATACACCACATCCACGGCTTTACCCTCATTCACCTGTTTGGTCACCTTCTCGAAAAACTCAATAAGGTTTGTGAGGCACGACCTACCTTTCACAAAACCGTGCTGACTATCGCAAATGAACTTATTCTTTTCAAGATGATTATAAATCCTATCTCTTATAACCTTTTCCAACATTTTACCCACAACCGAAGTAAGGCTCACAGGTCTATAATTACCAGGGCTGTCTCTACTCCCCTTCTTGAACAAGGGGACAACATTTGCTACCCTCCAGTCTTCCGGCACTACTCCTGTCGACAATGACGACATAAAGATCAACAACAACGGCTCTGCAATCCCCTCCCTGGCTTCCCAGAGAATCCTAGGATAAATCCCATCTGGCCCAGGGGACTTATCTATTTTCACTCTTTCCAAAATTGCTAACACCTCCTCCTTGTGAATCTCAATCCCATCTAGCCTAGTAGGCTGTATCTCAGTAATCTCCTCGGCAACATTTTCTTTCTCTACTGTAAATACTGACGAAAAATGTTCATTTAATGCTTCCCCTATCTCCTCTGATTCCGCATCCCACCATGACAGTTGGGGAATTTAAATTCTATTAATTAAGCAAGTTTGGAATTTAAAAATAAAGCTCGCCACATCAGCAACAATGACCATGACACTACTGCATTGTTATAAAACCCCATTTGGCTCATTAAGGGTTGGAAATGTGACATCCTTACCTGGTCTGGCCTAACTCCAAACCCACAATAATGTGCTGCTGCCTGAAATGAACTAGCAAGCTGATCTGTTTTATTCAAGAAGGTGGCTCACCACCACCTTCTCAAGGGTAACTAGAGCTGCACAATAAATGCTAGCCTTGCCAGTGACTCCCACTTCTTATGAATGAAAAAAATGTTGTAGTTATCCTAGTCTTGCTGTAAATCTGGTAGCAATCTGCATAACATAACAGCAGCAAGCTATTCTTCTAGATGCCTCCAGCTTTGCTTCCTTTTAGAATCTCGAAATATAACTCTCTTCCCTCCCCTGTTCTCAAGGTGTGGGATCCTTGCTGCATGGAGTTCTATGGATATTGCCAGAACTCTCCAACCTCACTCAAGCAGTCATTAGTTATGTCAGCCTTTATCAAGAGTGCTGCAGGCTATGCCCAATGGAGTGAAGTTTACAATCAACTCCCATCTGTCCCTATTCGTTGTCTGTACAAGTGTGTTTACAGCAAGGACTGCCGATTAGTGAACAGCAGTGATCAATGCTTCTATATCTCACCGAATAGCGCGAGGGTTAATTGTGTCATCCCTACTGCCAATTTGACAGGCATCAGCTAACTCAGCAAAGAACATGGATCAGACCAGACTATTCAGCTTCTCATTGAATAAGCAAAGTAAAACATTGTGGAGAGCAGAAATACTAGGCTTTTATTTTTTACTAGGTCTTTTGTAAAGACATTTATCCATGATGTCGGCTCTACAGATAGTAAAAGGAACGGACCTCAGGTCAATTGGATTACAGGAACTAGTTTGATCTCCCATGATGCTAGTAGACTGCCACTGGTAATGAGGGCAGTGTGTGTATCTGCAAGAAAAATGATCAGCTGAGCACTTAGGTTTCATTTGAACCTCAAAGTACATATATGCAAAGGTCAGAAGTCAATGGGTGTCGACTAAACGCCATTTCATTCACCTAGAGCTATTTCATTGTCTTATATAGTAAAATGCATGGTCACTTTATTAAAATAACTAACAATTCAGGCCCGTGACGTGTGTATATATTATATAAGTATGTGATGTTTGTCATAGAGTCAGAGTTATACAGCACAGAAACAGGCCCTACTGCCCATCGTGTCCACGCCAGCCATCAAGCACCTATCCTAATCCCATTTTCCAGCACTTGGCCCGTAGCCTTGTACCCTATGGCATTTCAAGTGCTCATCTAAATACTTCTTAAATGTTGTGAGGGTTCCTGCCTCTACCACCCCTTCAGGCAGTGTGTTACAGATTCCAATCACCCTCTGGGAAAAATGTTTTCCTCTAATCCCCTCTAAACCTCCTGCCCCTTACCTTAAATCTATGCCCCCTGGTCATTTACACCTCCGTTAAGGGATAAAGTTTCTTCCCATCTACCCTATCCATGCTCCTCATAATTTTGTATACCTCAGTCAGGTTCCCCCTCAACCTTCTCTGCTCTAAGGAAAACAACACCAGCCTATCCAGTCTCTATTCATAGCTGAAATGCTCCAGCCCAGGCAACATCCTGATGAATCTCCTCTGCACCCTCTCCAGTGCAATCACATCCTTCCTATAGTGTGGCAACCAGAACTGTACACAGTACTCCAGCTGTGGCCCAACTAGCAATACACACAACACATTCACACAAGATATATATATATATGTCTGTGTGTGTACACAATAGACCTGAATTCTTATATAGATAGATCTAGCTAGAGAGAGAGATATAGATAAATAGTCGTAGAGTTATACAGCACAGAAACAGGCCCTTCGGCCCATCGTAAAGTTCTGATGAAAGATCAAAGATCTGAAACGTTAACTCTGCTTCTGGCTTCACAGATGCTGCCAGACCTGCTGAACATTTCCAGCATTTACTGTTTTTATTTCAGATTTCCAGCATCCGCAGTATTTTGTTTTTATTTTAGATATAGATAAGATACCTGTTTGTGCAAGTCCACACTCATATATATATATACAAAGCATATTTTAAATAGAGTTAGGGCTTTCCAATAATCACATGCAGCATCACAAGTATTACAACCAATTACACTCTGGCAGACACTCATTTAAGAACATAAGAAATAGGAGCAGGAGTTGGTCTTTTGGCCTCTTGAACCTGCTCCGTCATTTAGTAAGATCATGGCTGATCTGATTGTGGCCTGAACTCCACTTTCCTGCTGGCCACCATAAACTTTGACTCCCTTGTAGATCAAAAATCTATCTAACTCAGCCTTAAATATATTCAATGGCCCAGCCTCCACTGCTGTCTGGGGAAGAGAATTCGAAAGATTAACAACCCTCTGAGAAAAGAAATTCCTCCTCATCTCCTTCTTGAAAGGGAGATCCCTTATTTTGAAACTGTGCCCCCTAGTTCTAGATTCCTCCACGAGGGGAAACATCCTCTCAGCATCTACCCTGTCAAGCCCCCTCCGAATGTTATATATTTCAATAAGATCACCTCTCATTCTTCTAAACTCCAATGAGTTTAGCCTAACCTGCTCAACATTTCCATATAAAAAAGACAACCCCTTCATCCCAAGAATCAGCCGACTGAACCTTCTCTGAACTCGTTCCAATGCAAGTATATCCCTCCTTAAGTAAGGAGACCAAAGCGGTATGCATTACTCCAGGTGCGGTCTCACCAATGCCCTGTACAACTGTAGCAAGACTTCCCTACTTCTATGCTCCATCCCCCTTGCAATAAAGGCCAACATTTCATTTGCCTTCCTAATTACTTGCTGTACCGCATGCAGTTTCCTGCAGTCTACCTCCATGTTAAGTAAATTTCTGTTTTCCTATTCTTCCTGCCAAAGTGGACAACCTCACATTTTCCCACATTCTACTCCTCTGCCAAATTCTTGTCCACTTAACCTATCTACATCTCTTTGCAGACACTTTGTGTCCTCCTGACAACTTACTTTCCTACCTATCTGTGTATCGTCTGCAAATTTGGTTACAATACACTTGGTCGCTTCATCCAATACATTAATGTTGTTACACCAATGTGTTTTGTTGAATGATAATTTTCTTTAATCCACTGACTGGAGATCTGAATTTATTTTTTAAACAACATTTTTAAAAGACATTTTAAACAGGATGACTGCTAACAGCTTAAGATGATCACCTAGTTTGCTACACTGTATCCTATATTGCAAAGGACTGTGAGGAGGGAGATGAAATGTCTGCTAATTCCCCAGCAAGAACCAAGACCCAGGAAGTTTAAGGGAACTGTTCTCTTTCTTTTAGCAAGAAGAAATATTGCTAAATGCTATGTTTGAATCACTGAGTGACTGTCATGTGACAAGCCCCTCCCCATCTGTGGTTTTAAGCTGTTGTTTGCAGTAGAGGAGAAGAAACTGGACTCTGACATGAGCAAACCGTAAGTGGGGGTCCCTTTCTCTCTCTTCCCCCCATTCTAACTTGAAAGCTTTCAAATCCAGCCTGTTGACTGACCACCTTAGCATACTCTGGCTGCAATCAGAAACCCCGTTAGAGGAAATCATC
This sequence comes from Heterodontus francisci, assembly GCF_036365525.1. Taxonomy (NCBI): domain Eukaryota; kingdom Metazoa; phylum Chordata; class Chondrichthyes; order Heterodontiformes; family Heterodontidae; genus Heterodontus; species Heterodontus francisci. The sequence goes on from NC_090397.1 coordinate 21,583,922, forward strand.
CGCATTGCTGTTTCCACGAGACCTCTTTAAACTAAAATCCTCAGGAACACTGAATTCAGCTAGAAACCAGCCGAATCACCAAACTCCACAGACTGTTTACTTTTTTTTTTAAATGGACTCTAACTCAACCAATCTACCTTTCCCCATTCTGTAACCTATTTGTGTGTGTGTGTAAATTTCTAGTGTGTGTGTGAGAGTGAAAGTTGGCGCATTGTTTATAATTTTATTAGTTCAGTTTAGTTACAATAAAGTTAACCTCTTTCTTTGTTAACTCAAGAAAATCTGTCCAATTGGTTCTTGTTATGATCATAGCAAGTAAGTAATCAAACACCTACTGAATTGGCCAATACATCCACTTTAAGAAAGACTTAAACTTGTTGTGGTCAAACAAGAGGGAAAAGAGGGAAGCCCTTCGATTGCTCCTCACTTGACTGTAACAATATAGATTCTAAATAGTTGAGGCCCTAGCACTGATCACTGTGGCACTCCACTAGTTATAGTTTGCCAACCTGAAAATGCCCCATTTATCCTACCTCACTGTTTCCTGTTTGTTAGCTAATCCTCTATCCATGCTAATATATTACCCCCAACACCATGCCACACTTATCTTGTGTGGTATATGGTACCTTATCGAATGCCTTTTGGAAATCCAAATACACTACATCTACTGGTTCCCCTTTATCCACACAGCTTGTTGCATCCTCAAAGAGCTCTCATAAATTTGTCAAACACCATTTCCCTTTCACAAAACCATGTTGATTCTGCTTGATTACATTATGATTTTTGAAGTATCCTGCTACAACTTCCTTATTAATGGATTATAGCACTTTCCCAATGACAGATTTTAGGCTAACTGCCCTACAGTTTCCTGCTTTCTGTTATTTATCTGAACCAATTCTGCGGCCGTAGTGAAAAATTACACAACTTTATATCAGAACTTCTCCCCTCAACTTTACTGTAAATCAGTTTGTTGCATCATATAAATTGCCTGATGCTGCATGAGGATAACACTTTACAGTACAGTAAACACAGAAACACTGCCAAATACCAGACCCTCAACATTCAACAAATGGGTACCAATTGGAATGACAGATTCAAAATTAGTGTTGTCGAAATTATCGGGGTGAATTTCCTTGGGATTCTCGCACTGCATCACCGGTGGCAACCCTGTACGTACATCTATAAGGTTTGTACCCAAGTTATAGGGGCAGATTGGGAGAAGCTCCAACAAAACTGATCCCCCTCCTCGTGACATATCTCTGTTGGTTATTTTTAGCAGAAGCATTAATCCACTTGTTTATTTTAAATTCCTTTTTAACACTGAACAAGGCGAGGGATGTTTGTGATGAGAAGTGGACAATCTCATTCCGGGAACACAGTTTAGCATCAAGCATTCCAACAGCAGGTCTAGCAGCCAGAGTAAAATCCCTTCCACTTTGTACCAACACGCCTCAGCCTTAACCTAAGAGCATCCCCTCCTGCATCAGTGTGTCATTTTAAACAAGTTAACTCCAGTGTTAGAACGGGTGGACAGAGCAATGTCATGTAAACACATTAAAGAATTTCTCAGCACACATAAATCCCAAATTCATGTTTGCTAACACAAATATTCTGAGCAACTGAACTATCTTTTGCAATGTAAGAAATAAGAAACATTATTCTTAAAAATTGAAAATATTTGTAACATGAAAGATGCCTGTTCATTGAAGTTTAAAAGACCCTCGACTGAGAAATCCCATGATGCATCTCAACTCCATCACAATACCATTTCATGTTTGCACTACAAGTTTCAACAGTTCAAAAATATATATCATGTAAAAAAGTGCATCTCCCATGACATTGGTCATGGGCAAGCCATGTTCATTCTTAGACTAAAGTTTCAACAGTTAAAATATGCATGAAGTATGTGGGTTATTGCAGTGGCAGAGAATGTGATTATTATTTGGTAATAGGGTATTTGGCGCATCAATATTTATAATTAGAGACTGGATTGTTACCACTAAGTGAAGCTGTACAAGCAACTGCTACAGTAGTCAGCAGGAACCTTACTTTACTCAGTCAGAAAAAAGGCACATACAACTGAACAAAATGAAATGTTTTATCAAATAAGAGTCATGTCATTATGAAACAGCACATTCTCATACTTTCACTTGAGCAATAGCAAAGGAGTTCATTTAGTTTATGAAGTTATTACAAGTTTGGTTTTACTCTCATACTTTGATATTATATCAAGCACTCCCTAATTTTAAAATGCATGACTTACCCTTCTCTAGAAATGTTGCAGTAACAGGAGCAGGCTTTGTGTTTGACTAGTTGCATTATGGATTGGGTCAAAACTTACGAGGTGAATCACTAAGTAATCCAAGTGTTTAATAAAATGGACGATATTTAAAAATTTGACATTATATATCATAAGCATTACATAGATAAATATTCTATGAGCACACCTGCCCATGAGGTATACCTCCTGATCTGTGTCTACACTGAACTGTGGATGAGACCATAAAATAGAATGGGGCTCCCAAAGATTTATATTATTGTCGATTGACGGATCTTATTTGTGCTGCATATATAATGTCATATCTTAGCATAATGAAAGCATTCTTTAACCAATTTTGACCAATTAGTGACAGAAATATGAGTAAAGCATGCATACAAAAAGCTAGTCATTAAATGAAGGACCACTGACACTAGGCTGTATGTCAGCCATCAGCTGCTCACTATAGGACATATGACTTTAACTCTGGACTCTCTCCTATTGTCTCCTCTCTATTTGCTGTTCAGTATGAGAATATATGCATCCTAATTAATGCTACTGTGACAGAAACCACACCTGCCAGATGGAAATATACTAATTTAGTCATATGGAACATTATTTGAACGCTTACTGGACATTGAACATAACTTGTTTTAAAAGACAGTGGCTGAAAACATGGCTGCATATTTGCATTCTAAAAGACAGCGGCATGGAGAGACAATGGGAATACCCCTGGATTCAATTAGTCATATGGGTTTTGTCAATAGTGATGATCAAGAGACATTGAGAGTCATTGAATGTGTAAGAGCCAGCATTTCCACCCCCCCACCCCCTTGAAGGAGCCTGCAATTGAACGCCAAGGAGGAAGGTCTCCCTCTCTCTCTCTCTCTCATGCAAAGTTCCAGGGACCTCTGGAAGTAACTTAAGCCTCAAGACAGAAGACCAGCAAAACAAGTTTGAAAGCGTGCACTAGTCCCCAGCGAGAACTGCAAGACTTAACTTCAATCAAAGACTTGACATCCAACCCAAAACCAGTAACCGAACTCCATCTGTTACTTCAAACCTTCCCCCCTTTTAATTATTTCTCCTCCTCGGTCTCTATTAGTGTGTGTGTTTATCGCATATGCATGCTAGCGTGGTCACGTCATGTATTTTTAGTAGTTTTAACTGAGTTAGAGTTTTAAGATTAATAAACTTGCACCTTTCTTGTTCAAATCTGAGAAAACCTGTCTGGTTGATTTCTTTGCAATTACAATTAGAGAGCAGTGAGCAAGGACTCACTGAGGGGAAGCTAAAAACACTGTTTTAAAAGTTAAACCCTGTTACGGCAAAACCAGGAAAAGGCTGAGAGGGGAGCCCTAGACCCTTTCCTCACATGGTCATAACACTACGTAGCCAGGCTGAGGTAACTAAGTTTTCCCTCTGCCCATTTGTGTATGTACATTGGCTGTTGCTCTGGACCCAAGCTCATCACTTCCATTTCCACTTTATTTTCCTTTCTTTTCTCTCTACCCCTCCTAGACCCTTCTCTCCTGTCATTATGCTTCCTTTCATTTCTCCCCTCTCAGATATTCTGTCTTCCTAAATCTCTACCCCAACCCTTCAGTTCTCCTCGACCTTCTCCTGCTACCGTCCCAGGCTTGACTCCCTCTTAGATAAAGCTACAGTTTCCCCTTGTGCCTCTCTTGGCATCTCCGAAGAGCCCATTGAATCACTCGTCACTGCCTCCTCATGAGCAACAATGCCAGCTGCCCCATCCTACTCTCTCACTGACCTTCCCATGCAGTACGCTGGCTGGGGGTTGATCTTGTCAATGTCCTCCCTGTCCAACTCACCTTTCCCAGTGCTGACATGGTGGACTCTGCCAGCAGTCTAGCTATCGTGACCCCTTTCTGCATTTTCCTCCAGAATATCTGTTCACTCATGGACAAAACCCTTGCCGTCGATGAACTTATTGTGGATGAGTGCATTAACATCATAGCCTTGATAGAAACCTGGCTGCGGGATGATGACATCTTTCCCCTAAATGAAGCCTCCCTGCCTGGTTGTATTTTTCACCACTTGCCTCGCCGCTCACCATGGTCTATCCCTTTACTCTTCTAGCACTTTTTCCTCCTTTGAGCATCTCACCTTGTTCCACCCCTCTCACCTCCCATTTGAAACCCTGGTTCTCCACCACCTACCCAAGCTCCATGCCAATATTCTCAATGAGATATCTTCACTGCTTTCCTCCCTCAGCCTCTGCACCGAGTGGCTTCTAATCCTCAGTGATTTCAACCTCCATCTCAATTCATCATGTTCTCTCTCCTCTGAGTTCACTGCCCTTCAATCCTACCTTAATGTCACCCTCCATGAAAACTCCCCAATGCATATTCACGGACACCTGTTTGACCTTGCCATCTCATGTGACTTTACTACTCATATAACAGCAATCACAGATAAGGCCATCACTGATCATTTCCTTGTATCACTCTCTGCCCACAACCCGCTTCCCCCTCTGAGCCCGATTTCCTTCTGTATCCGCCCCTGGTAAAAATTCTCCCCCAATTCACTTAAAAATGCAGTCTCAAAATCCCAACCTCCCTCAAGCGAGTGGAAGTTCCGCCTCGGGACAATTAAAGCCCGGGGACCCGTAAAATGCGGGACGGATCCCGGGGCTGGGCAAAAGTGGGTTCGCCATTGACTTTTACGTTGGTGGCAAATTCCCGTCTGCCTAAGGTAAAATCCAGCCCCATGTTTCACTCCCTCCAATCAGGTTTCTGCCCCTGCCACAGTACCAAAACGGTTTTTTACAGAAGTCACCTATGTGACTATGACAAAGGAAACTATCGCTACTCATCCTTCTCAACCTGTCTGCAGCCTTGAATACAGTTGATCATCTCCCTCCGACGCCTCTCTACCATCATCGAGCTGGGTGGGACTGCAGTCACCTGGCTCCATTCTTATCTATCTAATTGTAGCTAGAGAGTCACCATCAATGGCTTCTCTTCCCATTCCTACAGTTACCCCTGGTGACCCCCAAGGATCTACCCTTGGCCCCCTCCTATTTCTCACCTACATGCTGCCCCTTGGTGACATTATCTGAAAACACATCAGTTTCCACATGTACGCTGATGACATCCAGCTTTCCCTCACCACCAACCCTCTTGATCCCTCCATTGTCTCTAAATTGTCAACACTACTTGTCTGACATACAGTATTGGATGCAAATAAATTTACTCCAATTAAATATTGTTAAGACTGAAGCCATTGTCTCTGGTCCCTGCCATAGACTCCGTTTCCTTGCCACCAACTCCATCCCTTTCTAGCAACTGTCTTGAGTCTGAGCCAGACTCTTCACAACCTCGGTGTCTTATTTTATGTGAAGATGAGCTTTCAAACACATATCCCTGTCGTCACTAAGACTGCCTATTTTCACCTTTGTAACATTGTCTGATTTTGTCCCTGCCTGAGCTCTTCTGCTGCTGAAACACTCATCCATGTCTTTGTTACCTCCAGATTTGACAATTCTAACACACTCCTGGCTGGCCTCCCACATTCAACCCTCCGTAAACTTGATGTCATCCAAAACTTTGTTGCCCGTGTCCTAACAGGCACCAAATCCCGGTCACTCATCACCTCTGTGCTCGCTGACCTACACTGGCTCCCTGTTAAGGGCGGCACAGTGGCGCAGTGGTTAGCACTGCAGCCTCACAGCTCCAGGGACCCGGGTTCAATTCTGGGTACTGCCTGTGCGGAGTTTGCAAGTTCTCCCTGTGTCTGCGTGGGTTTCCTCCGGGTGCTCCGGTTTCCTCCCACATGCCAAAGACTTGCAGGTTGATAGGTAAATTGGCCATTATAAATTGCCCCTAGTATAGGTAGGTGGTAGGGAAATATATAGGGACAGGTGGGGATGTGATAGGAATATGGGATTAGTGTAGGATTAGTATAAATGGGTGGTTGATGGTCGGCACAGACTCGGTGGGCCGAAGGGCCTGTTTCAGTGCTGTATCTCTAAACTAAACTAAAGTGCTGCCTCAATTTTAAAATTCTCATCCTTGTTTTCAAATCCCTCCATGGCCTGGTCCCTCCCCATCTCTGTAATCTCCTCCACCCACATCCTTCGGAGAGATCAGTGCTCCTCTAATTGAGCATTCCTGATTTCAATCGCTCCACCATTGGTGGCCGTGCCTTCAGCTGCCTAGGCCTAAGCTCTGGAATTCCCTCCCTAAACCTCTCCACCTCTCTACCTCGCCTTCCTCCTTTAAGACACTCCTTAAAACCTATGTACCCTAATATCTCCTCACGTGGCTTGGCATCATATTTTGTTCTATAAAGGCTCTGTGAAGTGCCTTGGGATGTTTTATTACATTAAAGGTGCTATATGATATAAGTTGCTTTTGTTGTTGTTGAGCACTTGTGGGAGATGGATCATCATTTTGTAGTGTGTGAGGGGGCTGGTATACTGGTGACATTTAGCGTCGTGTGGAAGATGATTCAATAAGTGAATCCAGCTCCCTCCCCCACATATTCCATATTGTCTCATCAAAAAAAGAGACAGTCTAGAGCAAAAACAATGAGAAGAAGCGGAGAAGAGCAGTGAGTAGAGGAAAAGAAAGTAGAGCAATAAACAGATTTGGGGTGAGGTTGGTGGTGAGGGTGGGGGGAGCAAATAGACTGGCAAGCAAAAGGAAGAAGGAATATCAGAGGCTTGGGAAGGAGAGAGGAGGAGGGACGGGAATGGATGAACAGTGAACAAATGGTTGGCTGACAGAGAGAAAACAAGCTAGCAGGAACAGTGGTGGCAATGAGAGGCATGAGAGCAGTAAATGGAGACTAGAGAGGACAGTGGTAGTAATGAAAGGATATCTATAGATGATGACTAAAATTGGTGCACAGAACACTGGGAATAAAGCACTTTCTGGTCCACACACGTGGGGCTGAATTTTACTAGCCCTCAGGGGTTGTGGCAGATGGGCCCGCAGAATCCTTACAGGGAGAGGCCCGCCATGACCCCTGACGCCGGGAAAACTCCGCTGCATTTTACCGGTGGCGGCAAGGCCTCGGTACAGATACCACCCACCCCCTCCCCGTGCCACCAACCTTCATTTACATAGGCAGATTATAGTAAAATTAAAGAATTACTTATCGGGTAGCAACAGCCGATCCAAGCCGATATTCCAGCCGGAACTCCCGCGCCTTTGGAACGCTGTTCAGAGTTCCGAAGCATGACACTGGGGAGGGGGCAGGAGTGAAATTATCAGTGCAGGGGTTGGGAGGGGGGTGGGGGGGGGGGGAAGTGGGGAAAACACTTTGTATTGGCTGTGGGGATGGTGGGAAGGGGTTGAAGGACAAATGTTACAAAGTTGGGGTGGAAAGTTCAGGTTGGGTATCAAGTTACTTTTGATGATAGAGCCCCAAAAGCAAACATTGGGGGGAGGGGTGGGTGGGTGGGAAAGGGCCTCCAGCTTTCATTTAATTTTTTTAAAACACAATTCACCATAATATTACTTCAAAAATTCAAATTTCTTCTAAGGGCTTGATGCCCTTTAAAAATGGCGCCGGCGCCTGTGCGGGATGGAGCGGCTGCTATATCATTGGGGGTGGCCGCTCCACACCCTCCATTTAAATGAGCCCCCACGCAAAGTATCACAAGAGCTCAACGACGGCGCATCTGCGTGGGAAGACAGATGTGATCAGAGCGCGCTGCCGCATTCTACTCATAAAATACAGCCCATGGTATTCAATATTTTAAAAAGGCAATGTCAAAGTATATTAAATGCAGCTAGTATCTATTCAAGTAAGTCACTTAATTCTGACAGAATACTGGAATTAACCTGAGAATTTATTGGGCACATACTTTCATAAATTAAGAGCATAGTTACAATTCGCCCTCATTAGCATGAGGGTCTAAACAGTTTTGTCCTTTGTGAGTCTAAACTAAGATTTCAGACCCTTATTATTTTCAATCATTCTTCCATAAATTTGCAGCCCTACACTGACTGACTCATTTGAAATTAATTCCACAATCCAAATGCTGTTAAATAATGCATCATAGCGCACTCATGTATGATGTTCAATAATTTATGAACACCTGCAATTCATAGAATGTATTTAATATTTAACAAGACAACCCAACATACACTGAGGTTTGTTTAATGCAGCATGACTGATCCCAAATTAAAATTTGTACTGTTTTAAAAAAAGACATCCTGTTATAGATCCTTCCTATAGGCCATGAATGATTTAAAGAACTTTCTCCAGGCAGTAAACCAACAGAAATATAAAATTAGATATAATCAACATATCTTGCACAAATTACAGTCTTTTCATTCTGTTCAATATCTCAAGTTGGGCACAAAGTGAAAGGGATATCGTACTACTCCCAAATATAATAGCAGCAATTAGTTTCCAGAGGGAGATTGGATTGATTTTAAATGCACTCTGCCTTCATTGCCTTTAGGAGTCAATGCTTTGTGCATTTTAATAGATGCTTCAACTTGTAAACATCTCATAACATTAGCTCAAGTTTAACCATAAAAATCCCCATATCAAGTAGCATAAATATTGAGATAGATAGAGACTGTCAAAACGTGGAGAGGTTTAATTAAGTTCATAATAAAACTGATCTATTAGCACACATATTTCTGTTCATAGGCTTGTATTAATTTAACAAAAGGCAAGAAAAATGCTGTGTCTTTAAAACAAGAAATAAAAATTAGTGAGTTACGCAAACATATTGTTTTGGTGATATGGTGTTGACAATGGGTTCTTCCAGTACAGGTGGTTTCTCGGGCCACAGTAGAAATGATCTTGCTGTGGTAGTGTGATGTGTGATGCCTCCACATTGTACTAAGTACTTGACTGTTATGAATGCTCACATAACCTTCCAGAGATACACTAGGAGTTTGGAGTAAACTCAGTCCCAGAAATATAATAAGCCATATCTGCTTGCCCAAGAGTCAAAAGCTCAAGTCCCCACTATATGGCTTGAGCACATAATTGAGGTTGATACTTCTGTGAAGTATGGATGGAGCGCTGTATTGTTAGAAGGTGCTATTTTTTAGATAAGTTATTAAACCAAGTGTGCCTGTTTAGGGGCATGTAAAAGATTCCATAGCACTATGTGACGATTGAGCGTATTCTGTATCTGAACCAACATTGCGTCTTCAGCCAACATCATCTAAAACAGAATAATTGGTCAGAAGATTCATTAGTCAAAACAAAAAACATTGTTATTTAACTATCACAACGAATGCTTTGCTTAACACACACATAGTGCAGCACAGTGCAAATTAGATATTCTCTTTCAGATACTGGGATTGCAATCGGTCAGAGGGATTGAGATAACTACACCTAAAAGGAAAGGGGTCACTTTTAGTTAATTATTTAGAGATACAGCACTGAAACAGGCCCTTCGGCCCACCGAGTCTGTGCCGACCAACAACTACCCATTAATACTAATCCTACATTAACCTCACCATTCTCCTACCACCTACCTACACTAGGGGTAATTTACAATGGTCAATTTACCCATCAACCTGCAAGTCTTTGGAGGTGGGAGGAAACCGGAGAACCGGTGGAAACCCACGCAGACACAGGGAGAACTTGCAAACTCCACACAGGCAGTATCCAGAACTGAACCCGGGTCGCTGGAGCTGTGAGGCAGCGGTGCTAACCACTGTGCCACCCAAAAGAGCACTGCCAGTACAAAAGCATGCATCAGGCAGTCTTATTTGTTCACTCAGTTATTCCTTCTTCTCCAAAGCCTTCAGTTAAGGAGAGGAGCAAGCTATTCTCAGGACCTTGATGATGCTGACTTGTAATGGGGCTCTGGAAGAGCAGTCTGGTTTGACCCAAGCTTCTGGCTTTATCACACTCCCTCCTTCACATGTCCTCTTGATAGCACAACTCAGGTGGGAACTCACAGCACAGAGACTCTTGAACATGACTGGATTCCTACCACGCAGCTTGTTGTGTAACCCACTCAATCATCAACATTAGTTTAGCAGTGATTCACCTACTGGTAGGTGACAAATCCACCATAGTAAATTCATAAAAATTGTTAATTAGCAGTTGGTTAATAGAGAGACAAGGTGATCACTGACTTATTATTAGGCAATCAGCTACATGTAGCACAAAAGAACACAACTTGCATATATACACCACCTATCTCACTCCCCTGAAATCCAAAAGGGATTCCCAATCAATGAGTTACTTTTGAAATTCAGTTATTGTTACTATGTAGATAAATGGGATTTTGTGCACAGCAAGGCCACATAAGCAGCGATGAGATAAATGACCAGTTAAATGGTTATTGGCAGGTTAGCTGAGGGATAAATGTTGGCCAGGATAGAGGGAGATCTCATTGCTCCTCTTCAAATAGTGCCATAGAATCTTATACATTTTCCTGACATGGGGTCTCAGTTTAACATCTCAGCCGAAAGACTACAGGGCCAATCTTCCTCTCCTAGCATTATCTGGGAGCAGTAAGCATGGAGTGCAACAATCTCTTCCAACATCCAACCTTCCAGGCAGACATCATTATAAACAGATCAGACACACATCAAGAACACTCTGAGGTGCAGCAAAATAACCCATTGGAAGTCTAGGAGTTGCAACGTTCTATATAAGACATGGAACCTTTGAGCCTGAATTCACTGAGTCACTTTCTATATTTTATTAGTATATCCTTAAACGGAAGTACTTAATGTGGCTGGACAAAATGACCATAGGTGTGAAAATACCTTTCCCCAATGCCCATAGAATAGACAATATCATCAAGCGATACAAAGCCAGTGCAAGTGTGTGGAGACTTTCCCTTTACTAAATAAACAGGAGTATAACCAAAGAGTTAGCAATGTTGATACTGTAGTAATTAAATATTGCCTTTGTGTTATTGCAATGAACCATTGGCCTTTAATTGTGCAGGTTATATTAGTTTTAGTTAACTTTCTCAATGTTACAGGGACAATTTGACCCTTATAATTCTCACCCCGAGATACAACCAGGTCTCAGGGTCATGATTCCTTGTCATCAATTCTCAGAGTTAAGAACTGTAAGCATTTGTTTTGTGCACATAGACAAGCCTCAGCCCTGCTCAGTGCACTGAACAGTGAATAAATTGCTCAAGAGACACTCTAAATTTAGCTTTATGTTTCTGTGGATTTAATTTTGATCTGGCAAAAATCAGTTGCTTAAAAAATGAAAAGTGTTCAATAGTCTATGGAAAACTCTTGATTTTCCATATCATCAAGGGTGATTTTCTGGTTGTTGGTAACATTTCCACTCATATAGCTGCTTGGAGTAAACTTCAGTGCTCTGCATGTTTAAAAACTGTAGCCCTTGCATAAGTTATTGCTCAACTAAATGCTGTAATGAGTGGCACCCACTTATGTCCATATTTGCACCATTGGAAGCAAGGAGAGAAACAGAAAGAAATGCTCTCTCACATACACAGATGAACAATTGCATCCCAAGTCCCGACTGCTCTACAGTTCAGGTATCAATCATTTCTGAAATGATTTACTACACATCCTTTTGCTACCTTGCTCATGCATGATCTGAAGAAAGACTTGTTTAATCAGATTGGTTGCTTTCTGCCTTACATATGCAAAACTACATTTTATGAAGTTTACAAAAACTTCTGGGTATGTTTTGATTTACAATGGTGATAGTAAAAGCAAGCCTTTGAAAACATAGCTAGATTTTGTGAATTAATGTGTAGTCACTCTTGTGTAAATGTTAATATTAAATTGTGAATAAGGATAACATGTCATATAATGTGTGCAAACCATTTATCTCAGTCTCAGAATTTTTCATTGTTCCGTATTCTTACACACCACAGCTACTGATGTGAAGTCAAAAAGTACTAGAGCCACCTCAAAACAAATGTACTGATCCTAAAGAATAACCAGAATTAACAAATAACAGTAATTGCCATAAAGGCCAGTAGTTTCAGTGATTGACTTGATCGATCAGATCTGTGGACCACTTGTTCAAAGCTTCAAAAGAGAGCCCAATAAAATATAATTATGCTTCCTAATGCTCCCTTTCAAAAATGGGAGCGAATCTGGGATTGGTTCAATTATTCAATCCTCTGCTACAGTTTAAAGGCACACCATCTCCTATGTTTTCTTACTTGCAGATGCCATTATTCCCAATGGATGATCATTCATTGGATCACTTATTGCATCACTGCATGTGTCTCATGGCATTGTACATGATGAGCTTTTTGGTTAGATAGGTTTTTGACACACAGAAACCTATCACCAAATAAAATAGTCGGCAAATCAAGTATAGAAATCCACATAGGTAGAGTTTCTCTTGGAGCATACACTTCCTCCCTGGAGAGACACATTCTACTTCTTTGATCAGAGAGATCAGCACAGATTGACAACAGCCAATACATGAGGATCTCTAAGGTCACACTGCATGCTTTTGGAGTTTAAACAGATAAAACTGCACAGTTTGCCAGGCTGGAGATCCAATAACCTGTCCTGGTTCGGAGCATTCTCTCTGTTAGGGCACTGCCTTAGTCTTCCCTTTGAACTATCCCACTCCAATCATTAGTTTCTGGCAGAGATTCACAGTTGAACTCCTCCCATTGTAAGGATAAGTAGCCCATTGGAACAACTGGCAAGAAACATCTCAAATTTTATTCAGTGTTTCCTTCCTTCTGAACATGGTGGTGGGGAAGGGGTTTAAGTTGCACATAGACGGGAAATGCAAAATAGGCGGAATCGCATTATTGAAGTCAATCAAACTGAAAATGGGGTGCAGTGAATAACAGGTGACCAATGCATTACCGCCCGCTTTGTGTCCCTCATCATGTTCAATTTTGTCCTGATGATATTTCTATTTTCATTTTTATATTCATTTGGGAGATGTGAGCATCGCTGGCTAGGCCAGCATTTATTGCCCATCCCTAATTGCCTTTAAGAAGGTGGTGGTGAGCTGCCTTTTTGAATGGCTGCAGTCCTTGGGGTGTAGGTACACCCATAGTGCTGCTAAGAAGGGAGTTGCAGGATTTTGACCCAGCGATAGTGAAGGAAGGGCAATATATTTACAGAACTTGCAGGTGATGGTGTTCCCATGCATGTGCTGCCCTTGTTCTTCTAGGTGGTAGAGGTCACAGGTTTGGAAGGTGCTGTCTAAGGAGCCTTGGTGAGCTGCTGCAGTGTATCTTGTAGATGGTACACACTGGAGACAGGAAGTGAGTTACTCACCACAGAATTCCCAGCCTCTGACCTGCTCTTGTAGACACAGCATTTATGTGGCTGATCCAGTTCAGTTTCTGGTCAATGGTGTTGTTAATGGCAGATTCAGCAATGATAATGCCATTGAATGTCAAGGAGAGATGGTTAGATTCTCTCTTGTTTGAGATGGTTATTGCCTGGCACTTGTGTGGCACAAATGTTACTTGCCACTTACCAGCCCAAGCCTGGATGTTGCCCAGGTCTTGCTGCATATGCACATGGGCTGCTTCATTATCTGAGCAGTCGTAAATGGTGCTGAACATTGTGCAATCATCACTGAACATCCCCACTTCTGACCTTATGATGGAGGGAAGGTCATTGATGAAGCAGCTGAAGATGGTTGGGCCTAGGACACTACTCTGAGGAACTTCTGCAGTGATGTCCTGAGACTGAGATGATTGACCTGCAACAACCACAACCATCTTCTTTAGTACTAGGTATGACTCCAATCATTGGAGCGTTTTCCTCTGATTCCCATTGACTCCAGTTTTGCTAGGGCTCCTTGATGCTATACTTGGTCAAATGCTGTGGCGATGTCAAGGGCAGTTACTCTCACCTCACCTCTGGAGTTCAGCTCTTTTGTACATGTTTGGACCAAGGCTGTAATGAGGTCATTAGGTGAGTGGCCCTGGCAGAACCCAAGCTGACTGTCGGTGAGCAGGTTATTGCTGAGCAAGTGCTGCTTGATCGCACTGTTGACGACCCCTTCCATCACTTTGCTGATGATTGGGAGTAGGCTGATAGGGCGGTAACTGGCCGGTTTGGATTTGTCCTGCTTTTTGTGCACAGGACATACTTGGGCAATTTTCCACATTGCCTGGTAGATGCCAGTGTTGTAGCTGTTCTGGAACAGCTTGACTAGGGGCATCACATCATTATTTCCTTCAGGAATTTAGCTTTTACTAGCTCAACTTTTACTAGTTCAAAATGTGTTCTCACTGTAGGACTTTTTTCAACCTTAGGCCATGTAGCTGTATACCATCTACAATAACATCCGTTCCTTGAATGTCATTTTGTATCTGTGTCATTGTGCATTTAAAATTTTCTGGAGCTGAGGTAATCCAGAGGGCATTCTGGAATATGCAGTTTGGCCTAAAGGACGATTAAATACGCACAATGCTGATGAGTCTTCGTCCAGTTGTATTGCCAGTACACACAAATTGCATCAAGAGTGCTTAAGACTTTGGCATTTGTTAACCATGACACTAATTCCTCTACGGCCTACATTGGAAAATGGTCCTTTTCTATAGCTTTATATAAATCTTTAGTGTTCAGGCATATTCTTACTCCTTTACTGTTTGGCTTGACTACTCTCACAATACTTTGGCTTAGTTCTTTGATTTCACCACATCAATTTTCTCCATGCTATTTTCTTGCCAGCTCATCACAGCCTTGATGCATATCTGACCGGTTGAGCACCTGGCTTTCGGCATATGCTCCGCTATTTTACTATGCAGCCCCAACCTCTCAATGTTTCAGCACACATTCCATCGCTTTGAGTCATTTATTACTAGTGCCTGTGTCAATGATTTTGATCAATGCTAAATATTGTCACATTTGAAATCCAAGAACTAGCTGTTGCAGCAGTTAGAATTCCAGACCTTTGTCTTTCTACTTGCACAGCAGGTTACATTTCTTGATTGGCTTGACGGCATGCACAGAGTACATCACCAAGTTTGCATTAGGTTTTCTCAATCTAGTGCATAGCTTCATGTAAATGCCTGTGGTATGACATTACACTGAATTCCTATGTCTCGCTTAAAATGAACAGCTCTGTTTATCTTGAGGTTGACTGTCCATTCAAGGTCATCGCCTGTCTGAATCTCATCCAATCTCAGTCACAGCGCTCGTCCACTCTGAACTTTCTTTTTCATTTGTTGCTCGCCTGACAAGGATTGTTGTTCTTTGGCTTTGCAAACTTAACATAGAAACATTAAAACTTGAAAATTTATGGCACTGAAGGAGGCCATTTGGCCCATTATGTCTCTGCCAGCCAAAAAAGAGCTATCCTGCCTCATCCCCTTTCCAGCTCTTGGGCTGTAGCCCTGTAGGTTCTTGTACTGCGGGGGAAATTTTATGCTCTCCCTCGTGTCGGGTTTGGAGGCCAGAAGAGAATATAATTGGGCGGGGAGACGCCGCCACCTTCCAGCCTCCATCCAAATTAAGCCCGAGGCGGCCTACCTGCCCTGCATCCAATTGAGGCCCTTAAGTGAGCAATTATGCCCAATTAAAGGCTTCATCCTGCCACTGCTAGAAATAGCCCAGCAACGGGCGGGCCTGTAGCCACACAGGGAGCATGCCAAACAAACCCATGCAGGTCACTTGCCAGGTCTGGGGAGGGAGGGGAGGGTGGGGCGGGTAGCTCTTGTTAAAAGGCACTTAGTACCCAAACAAGGAACTGGTCATCGGGAAGGCGGGGGGGAGCACTGATGGCCACCCCCTACCCTTGCTGCTGACCCCCTATACTACCCTCCCTCACAGCCTCACTCCGTGAAACCCCTCCTGCTGAGACTTACCTGTGGCCTGGTTCCAGGGCCTTGGATGAGTGCTCTCCTGGCAGCAGCCACCACCTCTGTAGTGGCGCTGCTCAGTTAAAAAGCTGCAGGCCTCTGATTGGCCAGCAGCTCTCAGCAGGCGGGACTTCCACCACCAGGGTCCTTGATCCTGGGGAAGGCCCATAGCTGTCCACTTAAGTGCCTAATTGGCATCTGATTTGGCAATCCTTCCCCAGTGGAGGCAATGCGGTGCTCTTGCCGGTGGTTGAGACCCTCATCACCTAGACAAAATCACAGCCGAATCCAAGACTTTTTAAAAATGTAATGAGGATTTATGCATTTACCATCCTTTTGGGCAGTTAGTTCCAGACCCTCACCACCCTCTGGGTGAAAAAAACTCTCCTCAACTCCCCTCTAATTGTTATGCCAATTACTTTTAAGTCTATGTGTCCTCGTTACTGATCTATGAAGGGAAATTGGTCCTTCCTATCCACTATCTAGGCCCCTCATAATTTTATACACCTGAATTAAATCTCCCCTCAGTCTCCTCTGTTCCAAAATGCAATCCCAGCCTACCCAATCTATCCTCGTAGCTAAGAGACTCAATTCCTGGCGACATCCTTGTATATCTCCTCTGTGTCCTCTCTCATGCCATCCCATCATTCCTGTAATGTGTGAGCAGAACTGTATGCAGTATTCTAGCTTTGGTCTACTGTTTTATACAGTTCTAGCATAGCCCACCAGATCTTATATTCTATGACTCAGCTAATAAAGAAAATTATCCTGTATGCCTTCCTAACCACCTTAATTGCCTGTCCTGCCATCTTCAGGGATCTGTGGACAAGGTCCCTCTGTTCTTCTACACTTCTCAGTATCCCACCATTTATTCTGCATTCCCTTGCTTTGTTTGCCCTCGCCAAATGCATTCCCTCACACTTCTCTGGATTGAATTCCATCTGCCATTCTTCTGCCCACCTGACCAGTCCATTCATATCTTCCTGCAGTCTACAGCTTTCTTCTTCAATATCAACCCCACGGCCAATTTTTGTACCATCTGTAAACTTCTTAAACATGACCCCACCTTTGAGCCTAATTCCTTGACATATATACTAAGAAAAGCAAGGGACCTAATACTGAGCCCTGCAGAACAGCCTTCCGGTCACAAAAACACTCATCGACCATTACCCTTTGCTTCCTGCCACTGAGGCTATTTTGGATCCAACTTGCCACTTGCCCAGTCTGCCATGTGGGACCTTGTCAAAAGCCTTGCTTTGACAGAGATGTTTGTTTTTTCTTAAAAATAGTACATTTGATCACTGACAGGACGTTATTTTTCTCATGTGATTTACCACAATATTTACAATCCCTGATTTATTTTAGACCAACCAGGTCTGGGTTTTATTTTTGCATTGTGTGCAAATACATCCCTGCTTCACTCATTACTTCAGGTTTCAATGGCTTCTGTAAATATCAACTACCAGCTGGGGATATTTCCCCTCAGTAATCTGAGTATGACAAAACCTGTAAGGGATCTGCACTCGAAAATGTGGCCTTTTTTGGCAAATCCATGAAACCTAAGCTTGAAACCCGGTTTTAAACATGTCTTTTGCACATAATATTCTTGGGTGTGAAATATTCTTCAAATGTATCTGTCAATACCTTCTAGTTCAATTTATCCTCTGTACTATACAACCTCTATCATGTCCATATCCAATACATGCAGCAATTAATTGGCATTTCATCTGTTTTTTTCCCTTCTAAGGCAAAATCCTACTGTGAGCAATGTTTTCTTCTATTTTCCCACACTTCCATTCATTGCCATTCTGAATTTCAAATAAATAATTTCTAATTAGGGTACTATGTAATGATATGTAGCCTATTTCAGCAACTATCAAAAGCCATCAGGAGCATATCTCAAGCTTTATTCAAAATGTCTGAAGTGATTCTCGGAGTACATGGAGATAGATTTTGGTCTTCACGGCCTGGGCAGTAATCTTGTGGGATAGGTCGCACCCCCTTTACAAAACCCATATGATCTTCATTGCACTGAAGGTAATGGAATGAAAATCAGGTGGTTGGTACAAAGGGGAATCCATCCATTTATGTATGTTAACTCCAATTGAACATATTCTTGAATGTTTCATCACATGACTGCCTGGTCCAATTGATCTGCCCAGACAAACAGCCTTTTCCCCACACATGTTTAATATTATTAGAACTAATAAATTATAGTGTCAAATAAAATTAAAGAATATATAATGCCCCTATGTTTTTTTCTACTGGTTTGCTCACAGCAGTGTCCATGAGATTAATCTTTAAATTCCTGAACATTCCAGGACAATTCTGGAAGGTTGGTAACCCAAGATCCATCAGAGGAGATCACTGTCCATGTGCTGAAGACAAAACCTAACCCATGGTGTTTTTATATGAATCCATTCTCTGATTATTAAATAGCTCCAAGGCATAGTATTCACAAATAACTCCAATTTCTAATGCCTTATTTCCTAATTATAATTTGGATGGCAACTTTGATCATATTTTATGCATATTAGGGCTGCACAATCATTATACCTTTTTTGGGAGGGCGGGAGAACACTAATTTAACCCAATCAGCATTAATTTTAAACTCAAATGAGAGACTGAAAAAAAGTTATTTTGATATATTTGAGAATGTTCAAGGTGCAATGTTCCTTTCAGTCAAGTTAAACTAGTTTAAGTGAAGCAATTTTTCCACACTTAGAGTAATCGTGCTCGATGGGTCAGATCTTTATGTAAAAATCTTCATCTTTCAAGGAAGGTTTCCTGCATTACTGTATTCTGAGAAATACATTGAACATTGCTTTCTCTTAAAATTAAAAAAAAGTTTTAGTTGCAAAGATAGAATTCACAAGCTTCTAGCAAAGTTCAGAAAATTACCTAGTCCCCCCACCAGCACTCCCCCCACCCCAACTCCACAGAATTACAGACATGTAGAACAGACTCCCAAAAAAGGTAATTGATTCTGACTTGATTAGCAAGCAGGGCTACTGTTGTTGCTCGCCCCTCAATCTTTACAGCTGGATCAATATTTGGTGCAAGAAATTGAGGGTTTGCGAGGGATTAACACAACTGTTCGATCTTTGTCAACCAAGGTAGAGCAAAGAACAAAGTGCCAGATTTCTGACTATAGTCAGTGGTTGGAAAATCTAGTCATAGTGCCCCTTGAAACAGTTGCTGTGGGAGGGAAGTGCATCCATCTTGGAATCGGGATGAAATCAATTTCATAAGCCAAATGGCCTCTTGTTCTGGTGGAGTTATGTTCTTTATGATCTTAAAAGTAATGAACTGAATGGCTCTTACATATTTGTCTTGCTATTGTAAACCTATATGTGTGCAAGTAGGTTTTTATGACTATTGTGCATCATTTCTCATATTTCTTCAATTCATTCTACATGGATCACACCAGGAAAAATTGATCCAGGTCGTGATGTGCTGGTTCTTTATTAATCTTCAGCAGTGTGATTTTCTTAATTTGTTATCGACTGCCTCTACAGCGAGGTTAGAAAAGATTATCGGAGCAAGGCGATTCGAAGCATTTCATCAGTCATCATATCTTGGGTGGCAGGGTGGGAAGGAAGTGTTAAAAGTAAGGTGATTTGGGGTCAAGTGTTTTCTCAAGCAATATTTGGCATGAAGAAAAATGAAACAGACCAGTTGTTAGGGCGCAGTTTAATATCATAAGTTCATAACTCACTGAAAAATTACAGAAATTAATTCTCACTGTTCTCTTGGATTGATAGGCTGTAACTTCGTTCTGACCCAGCCTCTGTACTGAAAAGCCGCTCATTATTTAAGTAGTGCAGATAAAGATTGTGCCAAGCTATATTGGGGCTCACTAAGGCTACATTACATGATACCACATTAGGAGCCAACTCCTTAAGTGGCAATTTAATTACAATCAGAAAAATGTATTTAAATATGAGTACCAGTAACCTTGGAAATTAGAAGAGAACTACAAAAGTAAAAGATTCGTGCTAAAAGTGAGAAATTCTTCAATATCATGTATCTGAACTCATCACAACCAAGGTGTTGGACCATGATCGATTGGACTTCTAATATAGCCTATAACCATCTTGGTCAGAATCTCAAAATTCTGCCTTAAACTGCAACTTCTTTCCCCATCCCGTCCTTTTAAAATCCTATCAAACAGGCCATTCTGTTGGGTTCATTTCTCTTCTGTGAAGCTCCAGGCCATTTTCTAACTTAAAAAGGTGTTACATAAATGCAATTTGTTGTTACTGTATTGTTTGAAAGGATGGTGCAAGATTCCAGTCAGTATCACACTAAACAAGTGTATCTTCATTGGAACAACAGACAACACATCACTGCATATATACATTCGAATATAAACATTCAAGTAAGCTCAGAGGTGGTCATATCTACCATGGTGAATACAATAAGTCAGATCTGCAAAGATCCATTTATCAGGCCCGTTCTTTTTCTGTACGGTTTTGATCAATTTGCATTATTGCTGTCAAAAAATGCTTTTGAGTTTCCAGCATTAGTTTGCCAAATGTACACATTTACTGAGTAGGCAAGTTATATGAATTTAAATAATGTACACCCACAGTCCACTCCAGTTTAGGAGATTGATCGGAACATTATGCAACAATAACTGTCTGCAAAAACGGCTCTTGCTTGTACCCAGCAATGACTCATAATTCAAAGCAAAATTCATTTCTACTTCAATTAGAACTATAGTATTTCTTCCACATATAATATGCACCATTTCATGCTGAAAAACAGGCCCATTAATACCGTCCTGCTCCCTGTAAGTGAGTGCACATTACATGTGAAAATTCATTCAAAGATGGTCACCATAAATGGAATTTTGTACGTAACATAATTTACTCAGCAAAATCGGCTTGAAATCTAGGTGAGCACTATACATCAAATTTACATACAAGGAATGCGCATTTGGGTGTAAAAAATTACAACACATTTAAATTTCCGCATGATACAACTGACCAGCATTTATGCAAGAGCCTTCATGGTGATCATTGACAGACTATTCAACTGCAGTGTGTATTTAAGCCAAACCAGAGCACCTGTTGTCATCTGTGGTCCATACCTGAGCACTTCCAGCAGGGAAAACCTGATAAACACCCAGATAGGGGAACCATATCAGACTTCCTCCTCCTTAGTTCAGGTGAATGAAGCTAGTTAGCATGCCACCCTAGTTGAGAACTGAGAACTCATTATAGATCGTGGATTGAAGCTGGGACCTACCTAGTCTGAATAGATTAGCAACTCTCCATCTCAGCCAGCTGATGTACCATGGGAGCATCACTGTCACTTTAATCAAAGGCAATAATAAGCAGCTGTGTACATTACTAGATTTGATTAACCACGATTCGAGATTGTGTAAGCTCTTACTAGTACATCAGGGAGAAGGAGCATAATATGAAAACTGAAACTTCACAGCTTCATTGTGCTCGACCAGAATGTAGCCCACGGCCTGCAGGCTGCATCTAGCTCCTTGAACCTACATATCTATTTATTACCATTGATCCATAGGTGTGAGGGTGTCCTGAAGTATCAAGATGTGGATTTACAGAAATTAACCTGGCAGATTCTTCCTGTTGTCTATCACAGTGAAAGGTGCTGGATCCGCACCCTACACATACACATGTGTGTTTGATATATATATGTGTGTGTGTGCATTGTATTTTTTATAGTGTGTGTATGGTGTGTATACGTGTGGGCAATGTGTATTCTACATACACATACAAATATATATTCACAAATATGGTTCAAGTATCCCAAATGAATCACCTTTTAAAGTTTATATCATTTACAATGGCTATTGTAGATAAACCAATTCTTTTCTGTGGGAATGTAGCTGCTATTTTTGTCTGTTTATTCTCAGATAGCTGCTGTCAAATTTATCAAAATGCAAATCTAAGTACATTTGCCACACAGAACAATTTCCATGTAGCTCCTGCAACCACGAAAGTACAGGGCTACAAAATGACTGTGATAGGACTTTTCAAAGGCAGAGTGTTGCCCTTGGGGCAGCAGATCTATTTAAACTTGTGCAACGAAAGGGTCAACATCTTTGTCGGCTCCTTGGACCCCATTTTCCCCCCAAAAATGCATTCATTTTGCAAAATGCTAAGAGAGAATAAAAAACAAGCCATCTGATTGTAATTGATTTAGACAGTCTTTTACAATTTATCAGCACAGGTCAAAGACAATTCATAAAAAACAGCTTCTCTTAAAAAAATCACAACTCTCCCGTTATTACATAGTATTTACCAAACATGGCTAATTCAGAAAATAGGCATTAATGCAATAGGGTGTAAGTGGGGTGCAGGACCAAGCTGGGGGGAAATAAAGTGACTTCATTGTGTTTGGAAAGCGTATTACGCCAAGTCGACCTTTTGTGTCAGTTCTTGTTATTAATGGTGAAAGCACATTGAGGGAACTGCACAGTAAAACCTTTATATATATATATATATATATATGTATTCCTCACACACATGTAATATATTCCACACAATACACCAACAATACCGAGAGAATTAAAACAATTTCAGTTTGGTTTTGGACAAAATAACGGTCCTCAGATAAATTGATGACATTTTTTTTTAAGTGATGCATCAGTTAAAGGCTGCATCCCCCTTACCTTTATGGCGAAAAGGAAACAAGCGATAAAAAGCACCATTGAGCAAACGGCTCCTCTTTGCAGATCCCAATGCATTTAATGGAGATGGAGAAATCTGGCGGAGGCTCGGCTGCTGACACAGACAATGGCGCTTTCCTGCAGCATCAGATCATTTGCACTGTCTCCGCTCACTCTGCATGCTGCAGACTGGGTTCCAGCCTTACGATGGTGTCTCTCCCTCACTTTTACTGTCAGTACTACCGCTTGTGATTACACCACTGAAAAAATGATGCACTTTTATGTCCTCAACAGTTCCTAAAGCACGCATTCAGTTAGCAGATTGATCACCTCTCTCCTGTGATCCCTCCATCAGTGTGCTGTGTTGCATTTAATCAATGGGCAGGGAGCATCCCTAAACAAAACGCTAATTCTCTTCCTCTAACCCCGCCTCTCTCTCTCTCTCTCTATCCTCCGGGGAGACTGTGACTCCAGCCTGTAATCAACCGTGCGGCCCGATTCAAACACCCAAGAGCTTTCAGTTCTTTTCCATTAACTGATCTCTCCATCATCTTATCTGGAGCAACAATTGCAATCCAGAGGGGAATAGGGTGATTGTCAGAAAATTCCACTACTTACTGAGTGTCAGAATGGTAATGTCTATTTTAAACAAGCCACTCTTTAAAATCTGGAGTCTTTCTAATTATTACCAATCAATTAATAACACATTTTTCTAATACCAAATTGAGGACAGCCTGTCCTTCAGTTTGGGAAGCGGAGCGTGAGAGACTCTCCAACAATAAACAATATACAATCCTTGCCTCTAAAGTCACAACATCTAGATTCTCCTTCTCAATTATGTCTGTTTCTGGATAGGTAATAAAAAGGTTCTTGATTAACACTTATAAACAATTATATATTTCTATGAACTCAGGAGAAATGAGTAGGAGACGTGTTTCTTTGAGCTATTTATCATGCAGAACTATAAATATCCTTGTTAACTCCCCACTGGCATTACTAAATCAAAGTTTTTACTATTTCAATCACATTAATGCATACAGTTCATGTGTAATAACTGTCTATTTGACACATTCATTCAAACCTTTATGTAGTTGTTGTAATTAAGTAAACCTGTGACTTAAGTTCATATGATTATTAAATCCTGACATATTTCCTAATATGTTTGTATATATTTATAAAAAAATGGACTTAATTACATTTGAATTTAAAATAGCTGTTTAGCTCTTAAAAAAATTACAAAATACTTATTCTCATTGATAAAATAATGTCAAGTAGCAAATGTCGCCATGGTTATGTGTAAAATACTGATGCGGGTGTGGTTTGGATTTACTAGATTCAGATTTGTGAACCTATTCTTCTCATTGGCCTGTCAGGATAACAATGGGTTGCCCCAGATGTCATGAACGAAACTAAAATTAATGTAATAAATGTGTCCCCTTTTTAAAAGGGGCACAAACAATGAGCACTAAATTATAAATAAAACAGGAAACTTATCAAATCATGACATTATTCCCTGTGTCCACTATACAATGCCTCCAAAGCCCAACTGTCATGGAAGGCCTCAGGTGTATTGGCAGACACTGAATGCTGCTTCTTCAGGACCACCAGGATGTAGCTCAAAACTGCGGAAGAGAGGCAAGCAGCCGACGCAAACAACTCCACCAGCCGCGCCTAACCTAGACCTGGGGCTGGCCTCTTCGGCAAGGTCCTGGCTAGTATCATCATCAGGAGGTCCTCCAACCTACCCTCTCCCCTCTGCACCGAGTGGCCAAAGATCGGAAGTGCTGCCAGAAATTGAGGCACAGCACCCTCAACTAATGGAAGAGGGGCTGCAACATCTCACATTCCATATATACATGTAAAAATGACTCAGATTTGTGTACCTACCCTGACAAGGTCATGATTTTAGTTACTCGCTCCAGTCACCAACAATCAAGTTGACTAATGAATAAACTGCTTTAACTAATCTTGAGCTGATATCTGGTTTTAATTTCCCAAGTGCACATTTCCAGTTGCCATTTGTTAATTGTTCCTTTCAGTCTTATTGATTAACCAATAACAGCTGCAAATGCCATATCGCTCATTGGCCTGGAATTTGCAGGATTTTTGACGGTGAACTGTCAGCGTTCGCTGTCAGTACACCTCTGAATCTGACCACAAATTCAGGATTTAGCACAAGCACAGATTTAAGTGAAAGTCCTAAAGTTGTGGTCTGCCATTCACTGCTTCACCACAGGCTTTGCTATGGGACCCCACCGCACACCCGCCCCTCCCAACCAAGCTGGCAATCAGTGAAATCAGTTGATCGTGTGAGAACTTTCCTTTTTCCCAGCCTTATATCACTATTAGAAACCCTATAGAGTTAAATCTTTTTCAATGAGGTGTAACTGGGCTTTTAACAGTGATCTGAGTAATAACTACTGCTGAACAGCCCATCTGGCCTTGAAAAATATGTGGCATGTTGTTTAATGTCGCCACTATAAATAATTACTAGATTTTTTAAACCAGCTATTTTAAATAATCAAAAATAAAAGTTTTTAAAGTTTTTCATGATATTTCAGCTTCTACCTTCACCCCAATCTTTATTTTACTCTCTGTAAAATGTTTTAAAAGTGATATGCTTATTAGTAAGAACAAAGAAGAACAAAGAAAATTACAGCACAGGAACAGGCCCTTCGGCCCTCCAAGCCTGCGCCGATCCAGATCCTCTACCTAAACATGTTGCCTATTTTCTAAGGGTCTGTATCTCTTTGCTTCCTGCCCATTCATGTATCTGTCTAGATACATCTGAAAAGACGCTATCGTGCCCGCGTCTACCACCTCCACTGGCAACGCATTCCAGGCACCCACCACCCTCTGCGTAAAGAACTTTCCACGCATATCCCCACTAAACTTTTCCCCTCTCACTTTGAACTCGTGACCCCTCGTAATTGAATCCCCCACTCTGGGAAAAAGCTTCTTGCTATCCACCCTGTCTATACCTCTCACGATTTTGTACACCTCAATCAGGTCCCCCCTCAACCTCCGTCTTTCTAATGAAAATAATCCTAATCTACTCAACCTCTCTCCATAGCTAGCGCCCTCCATACCAGGCAACATCCTGGTGAACCTCCTCTGCACCCTCTCCAAAGCATCTACATCCTTTTGGTAATGTGGCGACCAGAACTGCACGCAGTATTCCAAATGTGGCCGAACCAAAGTCTTATACAACTGTAACATGATCTGCCAACTCTTGTACTCAATACCCCGTCCGATGAAGGAAAGCATGCCGTATGCCTTCTTGACCACTCTATTGACCTGCATTGCCACATTCAGGGAACAATGGACCTGAACACCCAAATCTCTCTGTACATCAATTTTCCCCAGGACTTTTTCATTTACTGTATAGTTCACTCTTGAATTGAATCTTCCAAAATGCATCACCTCGCATTTGCCCTGATTGAACTCCATCTGCCATTTCTCTGCCCAACTCTCCAATCTATCTATATTCTGCTGTATTCTCTGACAGTCCCCTTCACTATCTGCTACTCCACCAATCTTAGTGTTGTCTGAAAACTTGCTAATCAGATCACCTATACGTTCCTCCAAATCATTTATGTATATCACAAACAACAGTGGTCCCAGCACGGATCCCTGTCGAACACCACTGGTCACACGTCTCCATTTTGAGAAACTCCCTTCCACTACTACTCTCTGTCTCCTGTTGCCCAGCCAGTTCTTTATCCATCTAGCTAGTACACCCTGGACCCCATGCGACTTCACTTTCTCCATCAGCCTACCATGGGGAACCTTATCAAATGCCTTTCTGAAGTCCATGTATGTGACATCTACAGCCCTTCCCTCATCAATCAACTTTGTCACTTCCTCAAAGAATTCTATTAAGTTGGTAAGACATGACCTTCCCTGCACAAAACCATGTTGCCTATCACTGATAAGCTCATTTTCTTCTAAATGGAAATAGATCCTATCCCTCAGTATCTTCTCCAGCAGCTTCCCTACCACTGACGTCAGGCTCACCGGTCTATAATTACCAGGATTTTCCCTGCTACCCTTCTTAAACAAGGGGACAACATTAGCAATTCTCCAGTCCTCCGGGACTTCACCTGTGTTTAAGGATGCTGCAAAGATATCTGTTAAGGCCCCAGCTATTTCCTCTCTCGCTTCCCTCAGTAACCGGGGATAGATCCCATCCGGACCTGGGGACTTGTCCACCTTAATGCCATTTAGAAAACCCAACACTTCCTCCCTCCTTATGCCGACTTGACTTCGAGTAATCAAACATCTGTCCCTAACCTCAACATCCGTCATGTCCCTCTCCTCAGTGAATACCGATGCAAAGTACTCGTTTAGAATCTCACCCACTTTCTCCGACTCCACGCTTAACTTTCCTCCTTTGTCCTTGAGTGGGCCAATCCTTTCTCTAGTTACCCTCTTGCTCCTTATATATGAATAAAAGGCTTTGGGATTTTCCTTAACCCTGTTTGTTAAAGATATTTCATGACCCCTTTTAGCTCTCTTAATTCCTCGTTTCAGATTGGTCCTACATTCCCGATATTCTTTCAAAGCTTCGTCTTTCTTCAGCCTCCTAGACCTTATGTATGCTTCCTTTTTCCTCTTTGCTAGTCTCAGAATTTCACCTGTCATCCATGGTTCCCTAATCTTGCCATTTCTATCCCTCATTTTCACAGGAACATGTCTCTCCTGCACGCTAATCAACCTCTCTTTAAAAGCCTCCCACATATCAAATGTGGATTTACCTTCAAAGAGCTGCTCCCAATCTACATTCCCCAGCTCCTGCCGAATTTTGATATAGTTAGCCTTCCCCCAATTTAGCACTCTTCCTTTAGGACCACTCTCATCTTTGTCCATGAGTATTCTAAAACTTACAGAATTGTGATCACTATTCCCAAAGTAGTCCCCTACTGAAACTTCAACCACCTTGCCGGGCTCATTCCCCAACACCAGGTCCAGTATGGCCCCTTCCCGAGTTGGACTATTTACATACTGCTCTAGAAAACCCTCCTGGATGTTCCTTACAAATTCTGCTCCATCTAGACCTCTAACACTAAGTGAATCCCAGTCAATGTTGGGAAAATTAAAATCTCCTATCACCACCACCCTGTTGCTCCTACATCTTTCCATAATCTGTTTACATATTTGTACCTCTATCTCACGCTCGCTGTTGGGAGGCCTGTAGTACAGCCCCAACATTGTTACCGCACCCTTCCTATTTCTGAGTTCTGCCCATATTGCCTCACTGCTCGAGTCCTCCATAGTGCCTTCCTTCAGCACAGCTGTGATATCCTCTTTGACCAGTAATGCAACTCCTCCACCCCTTTTACCTCCCTCTCTATCCCGCCTGAAGCATCGATATCCTGGGATATTTAGTTGCCAATCATGCCCTTCCCTCAACCAAGTCTCAGTAATAGCAATAACATCATACTCCCAGGTACTAATCCAAGCCCTAAGTTCATCTGCCTTACCTACTACACTTCTTGCATTAAAACAAATGCACCTCAGACCGCCAGTCCCTTTGCGTACATCATCTGCTCCCTTCCTACTCTTTCCCTTAGTCACGCTGACTTCATTATCTAGTTCCTTACAGGCTTTAGTTACTACCTCCTTACTGTCCACTGACCTCCTCATTTGGTTCCCATCCCCCTGCCACATTAGTTTAAACCCTCCCCAACAGCGTTAGCAAAAGCACCCCCAAGGACATTGGTTCCAGTCCGGCCCAGGTGTAGACCGTCCAATTTGTAATAGTCCCACCTCCCCCAGAACTGGTCCCAATGTCCCAAAAATCTGAACCCCTCCCTTCTGCACCATCTCTCAAGCCACGCATTCATCCTGACTATTCTTTCATTTCTACTCTGACTATCACGTGGCACTGGTAGCAATCCTGAGATTACTACCTCTGAGGTCCTACTTTTTAACTTGGCTCCTAACTCCCTAAATTCTGCTTGTAGGACCTCATCCCGTTTTTTACCTATATCATTGGTGCCTATGTGCTCAACGACAACTGGCTGTTCACCCTCCCCCTTCAGAATGTTCTGCAGCCGATCTGAGACATCCCTGACCCGTGCACCTGGGAGGCAACATACCATTCGGGTGTCTCGTTTTCGACCACAGAACCGCCTATCTACTCCCCTTACAATCGAATCCCCTATGACTATCGCCCTTCCACTCTTTTTCCCGCCCTTCCGAACAGCAGAGCCAGCCACGGTGCCATGAACCTGGCTACTGCTGCCTTCCCCTGGTGAGCCATCTCCCTCAACAGTATCCAAAACGGTATACCTGTTTTGGAGGGAGATGACCGCAGGGGACACCTGCACTGCCTTCCTGCTCTTTCTCTGCCTTTTGGTCACCCATTCCCTTTCTCCCTCAGCAATCCTAATCTGTGGTGTGACCAATTCGCTAAACGTGCTGTCCACGACCTCCTCAGCATCGCGGATGCTCCAAAGTGAGTCCATCCGCAGCTCCAGAGCCATCATGCTGTCTAACAAGAGCTGCAGCTGGACACACTTCCTGCACGTGAAGGAGTCAGGGACATCAGCCGTGTCCCTGAGCTCCCACATTGAGCAAGATGAGCATAACACGGGTCTGAGATCTCCTGCCATTTTTAATCTTATGCTTAACTTAGATAAATGGAAAAGGAACAACAAGTTTTTACCAATCTCACGATAAAAAAAAGAGAAATAGAAAAAGCCTTACCTTATCTACACACCACCGAGTCCTTTTTTTTGGTTAGAGGAGAAGGGCGGGTGGGAGACACTACGGGTGTAGTGTCTCGGGTTCAGAAACAGCCCAAATATATAGGTTTTTACTTACCCAGCAGCCCCCTGGTCTGCCAAAAACAAAAGGAAAATTAAGTTTAAGTTGAAACTGACCTTCCCAGCTGATCACTCGCTCAGCATTCTCTGCTTTCGAATAAGCTGCTGCAATGAAAGGCAAGTTATTTTAAACAGCCCAAATATATAGGTTTTTACTTACCCAGCAGCCCCCTGGTCCGCCGAAAACAAAAGGAAAATTAAGTTTAAGTTGAAACTGACCTTCCCAGCTGATCACTCGCTCAGCACTCTCTGCTTCCGAATAAGCTGCTGCAATGAAAGTACTTTTCATATCCTGGCTATCTGTCTGTGAGAATTCTTTAATGTGATTGGCTGCTTGGACAGCTTTATGACATCACTACAGCTCGACTCTGGGAATCCCAATTAAAGAATGCTCCAATCAATTGCACATCAAAAGAGTTAAAGTTATTGCCATGGAGATTGCTAGCTCTCTCACTGTTGGTTGCAGACTCCAGGTCAATATACCTCAAGCAGAATAAACGTTTGTTATTTATTTTTCTACTTTTAGCATTTTCTGCTGTTATAGTTACAATTTGCGATATTGGTTTCTTATTTACTCATCTCACCCCTTTTCATTTTTTCAGTTGCATTCTGTTTATTAGAGTGACCTCATCAGATCATTTCTTGGGGTTCAAATTTATGCTCTTATACTTTTGCAGGAATGCACAATCTTACTCTGAGTATCTTTGCAAAGCTCATGTGTTGGGTTGTGCTAAAAATATCTCCTAGCTAAGTGACCAATTGGAAACCAATGGCATGAGTATTGCTCAATGAGCTAACCAGCCACCTAAGTGGTATAAGTAACATATAAATAGTTTACTGATCCAATTTCCAAGAGAAATGAGGGAGACAGCAGAAGGTGTGAGAACAGATTTGACGAAAACACAGGCAGCAAGAAGGTACAATAAAGTGCTCTCTTATGGAATGGAGGGGCATACAGTCAGCATGTGGAGGGCTAAACAGGCCATCATGCAGGAGGTTGATCTGGGATCGTGTAGCAGGAGACGCTGGGAGGATACCCAGAAGAGATTGTCATGCTTGAAGAAAAGTGTCAGGCTGAAGAATGAGAATAAATGTAAAAAAATATAGCTTACCGAGTATGGAGATAGCAGTTGATAACATTCAAACTGTTACTGGTGTTAGACAAATTTACTTGAATAGAACAACCACCACCTAACATACCAGTAACAACAGCCTGCATTTGCATAAAACCGTTAATGTAAAAGTCCCACAGCACTTTACAAGTAGGGTTACATACGAACATACGAATTAGGAGCAGAAGTAGGCCACTCGGCCCTTCGAGCTTGCTCCACCTTCAAGAAGTTCATGGCTGATCTGATTGTAACCTCAACTCCACATTCCCTCCTACCCCCAATAACCTTTCACCCCCATGCTTATCAAGAATCTATCTATCTCTGCCTTAAACATATTCAAAGACTCTGCTTCCACCGCCTTTAGAGGAAGAGAGTTCCAAAGACTCACAACCCTTTGAGAGAAAAATTTGCTCCTCATCTCTGTCTTAAATGGAAGAGGATGCTGGGCTCGGTTGGAGGAGATTAAGAAGAGTGACCTCAAACTCAGTTGCTGTGAAGGGTTTTGCAAAGATGATCAAAAAATAGAAAGAGAAAGAGAGAGATGTCTGAATTCTTTGCTACCAAAGGTGAGATGAAGGGAGGAGTGACACATAGAATACTGGAGTCAGCGAATAATGAGCCCAAGTTAGCATAGCCACCTGCTGTAAATGCAACACACGTGCATGTGAGGTAGCCCGGCAAGGGAAAATCTGCAATGATGCAGCTTGGAAAGACTGAAGATAATTATTCACACATATCTGACAATTACCATGCACACTGACATCTCTCAAGCATTCTCACAAACCTCCTGTAAGCGAGGCAATTTCTATTCTGATATGTTGTGCTTACGGGCTGCTGTCTGACATAAACAGCATGGAATATTCACTCAAAGTATTACATCTCCTTTACTTACAGGAAAAGATTACTTTCAATGGAAGGTGAAAGGCGGAGGCAGATGGAGAGGCTCAGCAGCTTTAAACTCTAATTTTTTGATGATATTATCTTGGAGCCCATCGGTTGGACACAGCATAGGCGAGGCACAAACTGGAGAGGAGGAATATACCCCAGGTTATTGTATACTTATAACTGCAAAGTAGTTATTGTTAGCTGTGAAATGTACCATATGCTGTCTGCACAGCATCAACATGCCTAACTATGCAGGTTGACTTATCATCTGCATTTTACTTCCTGTTGCAAGTTTGCCAGAACCCCAGAAGCATTTAGCCGTCTTTCTCAGCAACAATACTCATCGCAGCACTCAGTATTATCATGGAATATCCCAAAGATTCACGCACTGGAAGCTTCAGTGATGTGATATTGTAAACAGAGAATGAGTCACTTCTCAAAAGGTGGCAAATAGTGATGCTGGAAGAAGGTGGGCTGACTGGAGAGGGATATCATTAATTTGGGCCTTGCTAAGTTACTTCATGATGCAAATTTCTTGGGACCAGCTGTGAGAGGGTGGATATTGCAGGAATGCACCAGTCACTTACCTCCTAGAACTTTAAATGTTTGCAGCTTAGAAGGAAGTAATTTATCCCATCATGTCTGCCAGCTCTTTACCAGAGCAACCTAAAACAATTCCCATTGCCCATCTCTCACTATACCCCATTATTTTCCAATTCTTTGAATACCTATCCATTTATCTCTTTAAAATGTAATGATTTCTGCTTCTACTATTACATGTCGTGATGAATCACAGACTTCATCAAATCTGTATAAAAGTATTCTCACAACCACTTCTCACTCTCTTAGTGGTGATTTTAAATTCGCCCCAACAGTATCTGGCCCCCTCTTTTTATTTTATGTGCGTGAAGTTGTGCCAAATCTGCTAAAGTTTTGCCACTGCTACAAAATCATTTGAGGCAGTATTATGAGCAATTTTCTCTTTTTTAACGCTGCCAAATTTTCGCTTCCAAAAGATTTATTGACTTGAGCACTACATGGATTTTACAGTAACCTAATCACAAGTGATGGTAGTTTGTAATCCTTGATATGGCTCCACGTTGGACCTTGCTGCTGTGATCCTTTTCCGCTCTGCTGCACAGAAACACTCTCTGTGGAACATGGTACCTCTGTTAATTTAAATAAATATAAACATAGCTACTTAACAATGCTGACAGCACTTAACATGGTGCTGGAAGCATTTAGCAATTAGTTACTATATTTATATGTCTATTTACATTGATGAAAGTAGAACAATATATGTTCTTTTTCTTGGGGAATATGGCCTGGGAGAACTGAAACTGTTCAATGATATTGGCATGTGCTGCGTCCATTGGCCTTTGTATTGCATTTTATTGTCAGAAATCATAGAGTACACAGCAAAAAATAAAGTAATACAGCATACACTACCACAGATCTTTATTCTACTCATCTGCAATCTATAAATAAACTGAAATGCTTCACTGCAACTTGTACTGTTAAGAAAGGGTCACAAATGAAACTTGTTAAATTAATGGAAATGGTGTGCCTTATGAACTTGCTCTATAATCTATTATAGTCTTCTTTAAATTGATTTTCAAACAATTTTTGGGTAGCTGCAATGTTAATTTTCTAAATAATATGCTAATGTCTCACTGGGTGACGACTTCTCTCCTCTTGGCATCTTATTGCACTATCAACATCCGAGGGGCTACCATTGACCAGAAACTGAACTGGAGTAGCCATATAAATACCGTGGCTACAAGAGCAGGTCAGAGGCTAGGAATCCTGTGGTGAGTAACTCACCTCCTGACTCTCCAGAGCCTGTCCACCATCTACAAGGCACAAGTCAGGAGTGTGATGGAATACTCTCCACTTGCCTGGATGGGTGCAGCTCCAACAACACTCAAGAAGCTCGACACCATCCAGGACAAAGCAGCCCGCTTGATTGGCACCCCATCCACTAACATTCACTCCCTCCACCACCGACACACAGTAGCAGCAGTGTGTACCATCTACAAGATGCACTGCAGCAATGCACCAAGGCTCCTTAGACAGCACCTTCCAAACCCGCAACCTCTACCACCTCGAAGGACAAGGGCAGCAGATGCATGGGAACATCACCACCTGCAAGTTCCCGTCCAAGTCACACACCATCCTGACTTGGAACTATATCGCCGTTCCTTCACTGTCGCTGGGTCAAAATCCTGGAACTCCCTTCCTAACAGCACTGTGGGTGTACCTACCTCATAAGGACTGCAGCGGTTCAAGAAAGCAGCTCACCACCACCTTCTCAAGGGCAATTAGGGATGGGCAATAAATGCTGGCCTGGCCAGCGATGCCCACATCCCATGAATGAATTAAAAAAAAGGTGGATGCAGTCTTTCAAATGTCCATAAAAAAGCTTGCTTGAAGTAAGATGAACTTCTTCATTCACCTGAACTGTTTGCAATCTTGTTTTACCAATGATTTGTTTATCACCAGCACTGATATAAAATTAATAATTTAAAAAATCTTGTTGATCTTAACATTTCTACCTAACACTTAAAAGTGAATTGGATATTGCCCATATAAGGGAATGGCAGGGAAATAATATTAGAGTAGATTAAATTAAAGAGCTAACATTGACACAGACACAATGGGCCAAATGGCCTCCCTCTGAAAATGCTATAATTCTGAGATTAAATTGGTTCAGTTCTATCATATGTTTGGAAAGAATTGGTACCAAGCACCACTGAGCAGATAAAGCAAAGACTTTTGACCTGTTTATAAGTTAGGCCAGAAAAACATAAATGAACAAGGTACAAATATGCTCTTATTCTGACAGCAAATTTGTAAAAAAACAAAATTGATTAAATACAAGGAGATTTAAGTGCTGCTCCCACTCTCCCTTTCTGTCTTCGCCTTGTTACTGGTCCTGCTCTCCCTTGCTGCCTATGGCCATTCTGGTTCTACGCTACTGTTTTGTCTGAGGTCTGTGTTTGATCTGGACAGTTTGTACCAGGATCGGGAATTGATTGGATGTGATAGGATCTCAAGGTTCTAATTTTGGCTTCATATGTTCTGTACTATTTTTATTGCTCCAGTACTGCTCATTTATTAAAATATTGGTACCATATTAATATCACCTCATAAGCATGCAATTTAATATATTAAATATTATGGGGTGGGTGTCAAAAACCATAAGGATGGGGCTAATGATTGATCAGTGAAGTAAGGAGGGGGTATGTTGCTGAGTTGTCCTTAACAAATTCCACTTTAACCACTGTTTTTAAACATGTTCCAAACAATAACTCCACTGAAGATAGAACCTCTTAAGATAGAACACTGCTTCCTTTGTGATCACAGACAGCCTGACTCACAGTTTATAGTGAACCATACAGACTTGTTAAGTTAATTAAAGTAGGTTATTCAATGCTGCTAAACTGAACTGTCATACTAGGTCATTCAGTGCTAAGTAAATGGGGCAATTGTCAAGTAAACCGATAATGTCGTCTTAGTTTCTATTTTGAATATGTTTTGACTAATAAACTCTTGGTATTATAATGTAATAATTACCATGGTAACAGACTAACAGGGGATACCTCGTGACCACTATATATGAGAGTAAATTCAGCAGCCCTCTTTACTCTCAGTAGGAAGGAGTACTCAAAGTGTTGCGCCCTGGTTTCACACACTCACGTCCTTCAAACGCAGCTTCCAATTAGAGGGTGGGCTCCTTGAATTTATCCTATGTTAAATGTTTCCATAAGTCAGAGATGAGTAATAAAAGGTTAATTTTGGTCACCATTGCACACCCCATAAATCAAAGCAAACTGCGATACGTTCTAGTTATACTGCTTGGGGGAAGTTGAAACTGAAAACACATTCAAATTATTGTTTTCTTCAGCCAGGAAAATCAGCTGGTTTCTGACCTTATTTTGCCCCTTACATTGATATCATTTTCATGGGAAATGATTTTAGCGCCATTAGTGCACCTCCATACAAGTAATACATTGTAACTTACAAGTTGAATGTTTATCATTCCTGATGAAGAATTGTCATCAATTAAACTAGTTATTTACACAAAAACATATTGTTTAAATACTCCCAAATTTCATCTGTCAATTTCTATAACAAGTGCGACGCACAGACTGTGAGGCAGGGTAGACTCCTGGTAAGTCCTTATAGACCACACTAAAATGTTACTGCCTCCATCCACAATTCCCTCGAATCTCTTGCGTGCATTGCTTTCACTGCTTCGTAGCAAACTCTGCATGCAATGTAGGCTTTTATGCTCCATCAGTGCTGTTCTGCAGGATGCCACTGAGCACTGCTTCAACATACCTGACAGTTCTATGCATGCAGGATGAATGACTCGGGCTGAAAAATATACTGCTTGCATTCTTGGAGAAATTCACAAAATCCATATTCTCTTCTGTGTTATTTACTTTCTGTCATTGTGTTATATACAGAAGAATATGTCTTTTCAAATTCACATCCGCGTGTGTAACCCCAGTGATAGATCACAGTGGCTGAAATAATATCTATTAATATCTGTATCTTTATGAGACAGCAGTGCAATGGCAGTATTCCTATTTATGGCAATACTTCAAATGTATTAAAAATTCATTTGAATGCCATAGAATATAAGGCTTCATCTTTCAAAAATGTGCTGTTTTCAAAATGCAGTGATGATGCCTGCAAAATTTTTCTTTCACCAGCTCATAAAAGAGGGCAGATTCAAATAAAATCTCATTCTTTCTAAAATTGCTAAGGTACACAAGAATTTTTTAAAAACATGGTTTATCTTTATTAGCTATTGCCAGTGCACAAAGAAAATACAATGGAATAAAAAGAAGAAAACATACAAACCCAGGATCAAAATAATTTCTCTTTCACTTTTATATTTTTCAATTTTCAAATTGCCTCCAGCAACTCATTGGGTATACTCGGTTTGGATGCAATTCTATTCCTGTATTGTTTCAAATTCACAACTACCATTAAACGTGTCAGAATCAGTGACTGGGTTTGGAGACCTTGGTGGATTCATATTTACTCAGAAAGTGGTTAGAATATGGGATTTGCTTCCACAAGGAGTAGTTAAGGTGAATAGCATAGCTACATTTATGGAGAAGCTGGATAAACACATGAGCGAGAAAGGAATAGGAGATTAAGCTGGTTAGATGATAGGGTTAGATGAAGTGGGGGAGGGGAGGCGGGGGAGGAGCTCATTTGGAGCATAGACTCGATAGCCTGAATGGCTCGTTTCTATACAGTACATTCTATGTAGTTTGTTCTAAAGCTCAAACTAATTTTCTGTTCATTATTACCACAAATTCATTTTCGGCTGCAAAGAAACAGGATTCGTCTATGGTAGTACGAAGGTCCAAATCTATTTAACAATATTGAGGATAGGGTGTGACTTTGAACAATGTGGAATTTGTTTGATATTTTGTCTGAATAAATACATCAAAAATTTAGTGGGAAGAACTGGATTGGAATTTATCAATTATGCCTTGAAGATTACGTGATACCATTTGGCTCAGGAAGTGATCATACATAAAACAACTCACAAAGAAATTGTCTCAACCAGTGCTTAATGGGAACATAATACAGTGCTACAAAAAATCGCCACCATTCTAAGGTTCAGGAACAGTGCAGACCACTCTACATTGCCTTCATAGACATCACCAAGGCCTTCGATCTTGTCAACAGAGATGGATTCTTCAAACTGCTGTGGAAAATAGGGTGAACTCTTGGGCGTCATCTCCTCTTTCCACGAGAACATGCACAGTTCTGTCAGTTGCAATGGAGCAACATCAGGTGCTTTCAAGATTAGCAGCAGGGTAAAGCAGGGCTGCGTCCTAGCGCTAAGTCTCTTTGGCATATTCTTCTCCATGCTGCTATTATACGCTTTTGGTGACTCAAATGGGGGTGTCCACCTGCATACCAGAGCTGACGGCAAGTTGTTCAACTTGGCAAGACTGGCAAGACTGCGTGTCAAGTCTAAAGTGTGTAAAGTCCTAGTCCGTGAGTTGTCGTTTGCTGATGACATTGAGCTAACATCCCATAATGAAGTTCACTTGCAGCTGCTTGTTGCTTGGTTCTCTGCGCCTGCAAGGAGTTTGGTCTGACAATCAGTGTCAAGAAGACCAAAGTTATGGGCCAGGACTTAGAGACTCCACCTTCCATCAACACTGGCAACCTCACTTTGGCCGATGTCGACAGCTTCACATACCTTGGATCAATCATCACCAGTAATCTGTCCCTTGATGTCATACTCAGCACCAGGATTGCCAAGGCTGCAGCTGTCATGTCAAAGTTGAGAAGACGAGTGCGGACCAACTGTAAACGAACCGAAAATTCAAAGCTTTGCATGTACCAGGGCTGTGTTCTCAGCACCCTCCTTTACAGCAGTGAAACATGGACAACTAATGCAAGCCAAGAAAAGTGGCTGAACAGCTTCCACCTCACTGCCTCAGACAGATATTCGGCATCTCCTGGCAGGACAGAATGCCAAATACGGAAGTACATCAGCATGCAGGGATGCTCAGCATATTTGCCCGCTTGAGTCAGCTGCGACTCTGTTAGCTGGGTCATGTATGCCAAATGGATGATGGCCACATCCCCAAAGATATGCTCTATGGTGAGCTTGCTATTGGCATGAGACCAACAGGTCGCCCACATCTGCGATACAAGGATGTCTGCAAGCAAGACCTCAAATTGACTGGAATCAGAGTCGATGCATGGGAAGTTCTTGCTGCTGACCGGTGTTGCTGGAGAATGGCAGTCAGGAAGGGCGCGGAAAAAGCAGAGAACAAAAGAAACAACCAGATGGTGGATAAGAGAGCCCAGTGTAAGGAAAAAACATCAGTCAACCAATGATATTCATCTGTGCCAGCTGTGGAAGGGATTGCCACTCATGAGTCGGCCTCCACAGCCACAACAGATGATGTTCAACTCAGAAGTGACATACACCCTGGGCGCAGTCCATCTTCTTCCTAGACGGATGGATGCCTTCTCCTACTAAGGTTCAGAATGAATAAGCATAGTAAAAATAACTGATATTATTCTTGACAAGATTGATATCGTACAATATCATAGTAACTGGTTTTAACCAAAACTAATACTACAATTCAATTTTCAAGGTTGCAGCATGCACTTAACAGAGTTCAAAGACATACTGTATCTTTCAGGTTACATTTCTATCTTTGTAATTATTAAGGGTATGTTTGCCTACAATAACAAACGGGACTGAATGTCAAAAAGTAATCCATTGCTTGTATAACACCTCGGAACATCCTGAGGATGTTATAAGGTGCTGCATAAATGTAAGTTCTTGCTTTACTGGTGCTGATGTGGTGAGATTTCAGTGTGTCTGTATTTCCAGTTAAACTCCAAGGTTCCTCAACACATTGCTTGGGATTTCCTTTTCCTGCCACGTCTGCAATTATTTTATTTATGATTTCTGGTTATCCTGACACATTGTGCAACATTCTGAATGCCTTTGTCATGTTTGGTCAGTAGGGTAGATCTCTATCCTTTGTCTTATGTAGTACCAGACTGAAAATTCTGTACATGCATTTTCTGTGGAACTGTTGGTGTCATGTCTTCAATGCACTAATTTCCTTTCACCTTTTTTTGAGCAGAATATCATTTCCCGCAGTCAGCTCATCTTGGAAATATCAGCATTCCTTAATACCAATCAGTGCACTTAATTTAGTTTTTGGGCATCCTAGCTTTCTCATACAATTAGTTCGACAGCCTTATCTTGCCTTGTATTTCTGTCACTTTATTGTCTGATACAGGTTGGTTTGCCATTACACAGGGTATAGGATGTGCTTTATCCTCCAAAACACAAAAGTCCGAGTGTATCAGGCCTGTGTCCTCAGTACCTTGCTCTACGGCAGCGAGGCCTGGACAACGTTTGCCAGCCAAGAGCGACGTCTCAATTCATTCCATCTTCGCTGCCTTCGGAGAATACTTGGCATCAGGTGGCAGGACTATATCTCCAACACAGAAGTCCTTGAAGCGGCCAACATCCCCAGCTTATACACACTACTGAGTCAGCGGCGCTTGAGATGGCTTGGCCATGTGAGCCGCATGGAAGATGGCAGGATCCCCAAAGACACATTGTACAGCGAGCTCGCCACTGGTATCAGACCCACCGGCCGTCCATGTCTCCGTTATAAAGACGTCTGCAAACGCGACATGAAATCGTGTGACATTGATCACAAGTCGTGGGAGTCAGTTGCCAGCATTCGCCAGAGCTGGCGGGCAGCCATAAAGACAGGGCTAAATTGTGGCGAGTCGAAGAGACTTAGTAGTTGGCAGGAAAAAAGACAGAGGCGCAAGGGGAGAGCCAACTGTGCAACAGCCCCAACAAACAAATTTCTCTGCAGCACCTGTGGAAGAGCCTGTCACTCCAGAATTGGCCTTTATAGCCACTCCAGGCGCTGCTTCACAAACCACTGACCACCTCCAGGCACGTATCCATTGTCTCTCGAGATAAGGAGGCCCAAAGAAAATCCTCCTTTGCACCATAGCGTAGTGTGGCTTCATTTCCTACATCAAATCCTTCAAAACTGATCATGAAGATATTATGATCAGTTGCATTGTTTCTTGAAAAGCTCTATCTAGGTTGTTGTCCCATTTGAAAAAGTACATCCATTTTCAATAGCTTGTTCGATTATCTGCAATAGTCTTGGGAAGCACCCTCTCCCTCACTTACCTCCCATTGCATTCTGCTGCTGCTTTCATGCTGGAAGGCCTTGATTGGCCCTCCTGCTTCGAGAGCTCGCCTGCCATCTTTTGTGGCGAGCCTGCCCTTTGAACACTAATTGGCTGCTCCAGGGAAAATCACATTGAGCGACCATTTCCCACAAGGTGCTGGTTTCTGACCCCCATTTGAGCCTGATGGCAGGGTTCAGAAACTGCAGGGAAAATACAGCCCAGAATATTTTCTTCAGAACTCATCATACGTGTAATGCTGAACTTGCTGTTAACCTGAGCTAGAAATTACAAAGAATCATGCGTTTGCAGAAGACACGATTTCCGGGAAGCCATGGCGACTCAAGAGGAGCTAAGCGCATCAATTCATTTGTTATCTTTTCCATCAACCTTAGCTATGTTGTTTTATATGAATGAGAGGGATTTAAAATCCTTTTAGATTTAGTATGAAATTCAAATATAACGTGGCGATTTTCCTCACCTTTGGTACAGCACTTTATTAATGTGGTCAAGGAGCTGGGCCTGACAGCGTTCTGTCATGGCATTTTTTGCTGCCTATAATCATGTATTTTACTCCCATGCATCCTGTTATGTTTTGTACCCCAAACATGAAGAAACTAGACTCACAATTTCTGTGTGTGCAAAGGCTTTATTCAAGCTGGCTGCCTGGAATCTATCTGGACGTCTGAGTTTCACTTTTGGAACTATGCCTTGTCTGGGGTTGACTAACAGCATAGTGAGCACAAAGCAATCAATCGCTGAACAATCAAACACAACGGGCTGAATTTTATTGGGGCGCTGTGCTCCGCAGCGACACCCTTTGAACTCGGCGGCATGCCCGCATTTGCCTGCCGCCACCGAGCCCCCGCGATATTAATCGCAGGGGCTCATTTCCATACAGGCCACACGCCCCCCTCCCCCCCACCCCCGCCATATTACGTGGGGAAAGGCAGGACATTCGGTGCAACAAAAGTTTTTGACAGTTGTGCAGCCGGTGCTGGGGCCCTATTTTGAGCGTCCCAGCACCTGCTTCCTGACAGCTGTCAAAGAAATACTTACCTGACCCACTGCATCGAGGGGCCAGTAAAGTTCAGCTCAACATTTTTCCCTCTTCTAAACTAAGGAGCTTATTTTGAATTCACCTTAATAAGCATCAAACATGTCTACATGGAGTTATGCCTTAGAGTCTGTTTGTTCCTCTAAGTACACAAATATTCTTTGAGATATGGAGGTCTCTATGATGACACTGAGATTGACGAACATGTTGTTGTGGTTTAGTCCGAGCCTCTTGATGAGGTAGATGATCAACATCATGATCACTAATCAGAAAAGGGAATGCATTCTTGGTCACAGCTGTAGAAACCTCCAGGTCTGCTCCCAATCAAGCGTCTTGTGTTCTACTTGGTGTTGTCATTCCAAGAGATAAGCATTGGTACCGAACATCCACTTGATCTGTTTAGGTTGTGATAGAGACGATGGGAGCTTGTTGTTGCGATTTGGACGTTTGATGTGAACCCAATCTCTGACTGTAAATTGTGATTTCCTTACACCTATTTGCCTATTGGAGTACGCTTTTACTTTGCCTTGTTGCTTCATGATTTCTTCTGCTTTCACTCTGACACTCGCGTTGGATGATGACTGAAGAATGGTCAGTGGTGTGAGAATGTTGCAACCAATCATTAGTTCGGCCGGTGTCTTTCCAGTCAAAGAATATGGGGTGGATCAATATGTGCGAAGTAGGATACGAAGAGGTTGTTCAAACATTTTCCCCTCCAACATGCCAGCTCTCAAACTGTCCTTGATTGCCCTGTTGAAACGTTTGGCACCACCATTTGATTGCGGGTTGTGTCGCAATGTCAGATAGTGATGAATTCCAGCTTGATAGGAACTCTGTGAATTGACTAGAAACAAACTGCGGTCCGTTGTCTATAGTGATAGTCTCTGGCAAACCCCATTTTGTAAACAACTTGTCTAGAATGTCAATGACTGAAGTGGTGGTTATGGAATTTGTTGCAGCAATTTCCAGCCACTTTTTATGTAGATCATGAACAAGCAAAAAACATTGATTGCTAGGGACTGCACATGCCTCTCGGAAAATATCTACTTGGAGTTGTTGCCATGGTTTTATTGGCCACAGGGTCAGATGTAGAGGTGCAGAACGCGGGTTTAGCAGATTTTTCACTGTGTGTACATGCTACACAGTTTCTGATGAACTCTTCTATGTGGCGATCTATTGCTGGCCACCAGGCTGCTTCATGGGATCATTGTTTCATCTTAACACCACCTTCATGGACAAGATGTAACACCCATGCTTTCGGGATAACCGCTTGAGTTCCGCGCGCAATACAGTTGTCATCAAATTCCTCTATTTTCGCGAGGCCAGTCAGTTTTTAGGTACTGGCTTACTTTCTGCAGTATGCTGTCTGCCACCAACTCTGCCTTCAACTCCTTTTTCATCATAAGGTTCGCTTTCCCAAGTGAAATCATCGCGACTATGGAGTCTTCAATGTCACAAATTGCTTCGCTATTGCTAACGCAGTCTGCGATAGTAATGCAGTTAAGCATGTCAGCTACTCAGTTGCATGAACCTGCCAGTTACTCAACCTTGAAGTTATACTGATAAAGACGATCAGACCATCGGTGGATGCGTAGAGGTCGATGACCAGATCCTGACATGGCTAACAATGTAATCAGTGCTTGGTGATCGGTGTGGAGGGTGAACTTCCTACCATAGAGATACATGCACCAATGTTCACAAGCGCAGATGTAGGCTATTGCTTCCTGCTCTCCAATGCAGCATTTGCATTCAGTTTCCGACAATGGGCGTGATACGTATGTGATCGGTTTTTCACTTCCTGCAATGTACTGTGTGAGTACACATCTGTAGAACGCAAAGTAGAAGGGGATTGGGTTTCAAGGAATTAACCCTTGGGACATTTAGGAAAATAATTTTCAGTGTAAGCCACTTGACCTCTGAACATGTGGGAATTGAGCAGCTCCAGTGATCGGCTATGTGATACCAGTCCTATGGGAAATTAAAGCACCCATTGGAACCTCAGCTATGATCATCACAGTTTAACAAGCAGGAAATGAGCCTCTTGATGCCTACAAAACAGAGATTTTCCACTAATCCAAATTGCAAGCAAGAAAGGTATGATTTATGGCACAAAGGGGCCTCTCATTAACCCAGAGGGCTATGATCTA
The DNA here is from genome assembly GCF_036365525.1 of Heterodontus francisci. NCBI lineage: Eukaryota > Metazoa > Chordata > Chondrichthyes > Heterodontiformes > Heterodontidae > Heterodontus > Heterodontus francisci. Next base: position 21,627,336 of record NC_090397.1, read on the forward strand.
TTGTGGCAAATCTTTAGTTCTCACTCAGTAGCTGTGAGTGGGACTTCCAGTTGAAAATTGTGGTGGTCAAGATGTGAAATGGTGCTGCATGCAATCATAATCTAGGCTGACACTCCAGTGTAGTAATGAGGGAGTGCTGAATTGTGGAAGGTGCCATCTTTCTGGCGTGATGTTAAACCCTCTCAGGTGGGTATAAAAGATCACACAGCACTATTCGAAAATGAGCAGGGAGTTCTTTGGTGTCTCGGCCAAAATTCATCTCTCAAACAGCTAAAACTAGATAATCTGGTCATTTCATTGCTGTTTGAAAGAGTTTTGCTCAGTGCAAATTGGCTGCTGCATTTGCCTACATTACAGAGGTGATTACCACATTAAGGGCTGGATTTTAAGAGCTGGTGGCGAACACAGAAAATGGCGGCCCACCTGTGCAGGCTGCACGCCAAAGAGCGGCTGCAAGCTTAAGCACAGAAGCTCATTTAAATAGCCGGGGCGGCCCACCCCCCCACCAATCTCGGGGAGGGTCGGGCTGTCTGTCCCTGGTAATGGTGTCAGCTGCCTGTGCGTAGCTGCTGGCCCCGTTTTAAAGGGCAGCCAGCCCTGCCGCCCAAATTAAATTTTTAAAGTGCTACCCTCCAAAATTAAATAAATACATTTCTAATACCCCATTCCCACCCCCAATAACAATTACAATAACTATTTGTCCTTCGTTCCCCCCCAAAAATACTTACCTTTTACATCTGACCTTCTCTGCCCCCACCAGCTCCCCCCCCCCACCATCCGCAAGCTGCACAATGTTTAAGGTTTAATCCATCCCACCATCCCCTACACTCATTACGTAGATTTGATACCATTCCCTGCCCCCCTCCTGCCACACTGACAAACGTACCTCCTCCCCCCTCCCCACCATTGTGGTGCCGCGTTTCTCCGGATGGAGATCTGAAGGAACAGGAGTGCCGGCTGCTATGCTGTGAAGATCGTGGCAGGCCCTCAAGATCACAGGTAAGTCTATGTAAATATATTAATTTTATTCATTTGAATATTTAAATTGTGTTCCCGTGGCCCAGTGGCGGGGGCCACCACGGAGCCTCGCCATAACCTAAAGGATCGGTCCGGGCCTCCCGGCGCCGACGTCCATGGTGGGCCTCATCTGGAGCCATCTACAGGCCCCAACCCCCCCATTACGCAACCCGACGCCTGGGAGAGAACAAAATCCAGCCCTAAAAGTGCTCCATTTGCTGTAAAGTGCTTTTGGATGTCGTGAAGTTGTGAAAAGCACTATATAAATGCAAGTATTTTTTGCTTTTGTCATATAGAAATTCATTGAAGTTGGTGTGGAATGTTTTACCAAATCTCTTGAGACAGCCTTGAAGAATGCCTTGGGAGGAGATAATGTGTTGAGTGTTATCTCCTTTTCCAAGAAACCGATAAGAGGCAAGGAAATGGAGTCACCATGTTAAGACCATTTGATGAAAACTGGCTTTTAATTCCCCGCCCACCTATCAGGCTGGGTAGAGCACCAGCAGAAGACACAGGACTGTAAATATCTGACATTGAGTTTAGAGGGGTGGATGCTACTATCGGTTGAATTTTGAGTCAGGTTCTAGAGTCACTGTTCTAATTCACTGTGACACCCAGTTGTCCTTGTCCATTTTCTTTTGCAAGGTTATTTAATATTAGTTTGGGTATCAAATGCCACACTTGCTTCTGAATCAGAATGTTGTGACTTCAATCCCAAGTTGATACTCATTGCATTAGTGAGATTATTGCATTAACGCTGTTGGGGAGGGTTTAAACTAATGTGGCAGGGGGTTGGGAACCAAATGAGGAGGTCAGTGGACAGTAAGGAGGTAGTAACTAAAGCCTGTAAGGAACTAGATAATGAAGTCAGCGTGACTAAGGGAAAGAGTAGGCAGGGAGCAGATGATGAAAGCAAAGGGACTGGTGGTCTGAGGTGCATTTGTTTTAATGCAAGAAGTGTAGTAGGTAAGGCAGGTGAACTTAGGGCTTGGATTAGTACCTGGGAGTATGATGTTATTGCTATTACTGAGACTTGGTTAAGGGAAGGGCATGATTGGCAACTAAATATCCCAGGATATCGATGCTTCAGGCGGGATAGAGAGGGAGGTAAAAGGGGTGGAGGAGTTGCATTACTGGTCAAAGAGGATATCACAGCTGTGCTGAAGGAAGGCACTATGGAGGACTCGAGCTGTGAGGCAATATGGGCAGAACTCAGAAATAGGAAGGGTGCGATAACAATGTTGGGGCTGTACTACAGGCCTCCCAACAGCGAGCGTGAGATAGAGGTACAAATATGTAAACAGATTATGGAAAGATGTAGGAGCAACAGGGTGGTGGTGATAGGAGATTTTAATTTTCCCAACATTGACTGGGATTCACTTAGTGTTAGAGGTCGAGATGGAGCAGAATTTGTAAGGAGCATCCAGGAGGGTTTTCTAGAGCAGTATGTAAATAGTCCAACTCGGGAAGGGGCCATACTGGACCTGGTGTTGGGGAATGAGCCCGGCCAGGTGGTTGAAGTTTCAGTAGGGGACTACTTTGGGAATAGTGATCACAATTCCGTAAGTTTTAGAATACTCATGGACAAAGACGAGAGTGGTCCGAAAGGAAGAGTGCTAAATTGGGGGAAGGCCAACTATACCAAAATTCGGCAGGAGCTGGGGAATGTAGATTGGGAGCAGCTGTTTGAAGGTAAATCCACATTTGATATGTGGGAGGCTTTTAAAGAGAGGTTGATTAGCGTGCAGGAGAGACATGTTCCTGTGAAAATGAGGGATAGAAATGGCAAGATTAGGCAACCATGGATGACAGGTGAAATTGTGAGACTAGCTAAGAGGAAAAAGGAAGCATACATAAGGTCTAGGCGGCTGAAGAAAGACGAAGCTTTGGAAGAATATCGGGAATGTAGGACCAATCTGAAACGAGGAATTAAGAGCGCTAAAAGGGGTCATGAAATATCTTTAGCAAACAGGGTTAAGGAAAATCCCAAAGCCTTTTATTCATATATAAGGAGCAAGAGGGTAACTAGAGAAAGGATTGGCCCACTCAAGGACAAAGGAGGAAAGTTATGCGTGGAGTCAGAGAAAATGGGTGAGATTCTAAACGAGTACTTTGCATCGGTATTCACCGAGGAGAGGGACATGACGGATGTTGAGGTTAGGGACAGATGTTTGATTACTTGAGGTCAAGTCGGCATAAGGAGGGAGGAAGTGTTGGGTATTCTAAAAGGCATTAAGGTGGACAAGTCCCCAGGTCCGGATGGGATCTATCCCAGGTTACTGAGGGAAGCGAGAGAGGAAATAGCTGGGGCCTTAACGGATATCTTTGCAGCATCCTTAAACACGGGTGAGGTCCCGGAGGACTGGAGAATTGCTAATGTTGTCCCCTTGTTTAAGAAGGGTAGCAGGGATAATCCAGGTAATTATAGACCGGTGAGCCTGACGTCAGTGGTAGGGAAGCTGCTGGAGAAGATACTGAGGGATAGGATCTATTCCCATTTGGAAGAAAATGGGCTTATCAGTGATAGGCAACATGGTTTTGTGCAGGGAAGGTCATGTCTTACCAACTTAATAGAATTCTTTGAGGAAGTGACAAAGTTGATTGATGAGGGAAGGGCTGTAGATGTCATATACATAGACTTCAGTAAGGCATTTGATAAGGTTCCCCATGGTAGGCTGATGGAGAAAGTGAAGTCGCATGGGATCCAGGGTGTACTAGCTAGATGGATAAAGAACTGACTGGGCAACAGGAGACAGAGAGTAGCAGTGGAAGGGAGTTTCTCAAAATGGAGACGTGTGACCAGTGGTGTTCCACAGGGATCCGTGCTGGGACCACTGTTGTTTGTGATATACATAAATGATTTGGAGGAAAGTATAGGTGGTCTGATTAGCAAGTTTGCAGACGACACTAAGATTGGTGGAGTAGCAGATAGTGAAGGGGACTGTCAGAGAATACAGCAGAATATAGATAGATTGGAGAGTTGGGCAGAGAAATGGCAGATGGAGTTCAATCAGGGTAAATGCGAGGTGATGCATTTTGGAAGGTCCAATTCAAGAGTGAACTATACAGTAAATGGAAAAGTCCTGGGGAAAATTGATGTACAGAGAGATTTGGGTGTTCAGGTCCATTGTTCCCTGAAGGTGGCAATGCAGGTCAATAGAGTGGTCAAGAAGGCATACGGCATGCTTTCCTTCATCGGACGGGGTATTGAGTACAAGAGTTGGCAGGTCATGTTACAGTTGTATAGGACTTTGGTTCGGCCACATTTGGAATACTGCGTGCAGTTCTGGTCGCCACATTACCAAAAGGATGTGGATGCTTTGGAGAGGGTGCAGAGGAGGTTCACCAGGATGTTGCCTGGTATGGAGGGCACTAGCTATGAAGAGAGGTTGAGTAGATTAGGATTATTTTCATTAGAAAGGCGGAGGTTGAGGGGGGACCTGATTGAGGTGTACAAAATCATGAGAGGTATAGACAGGGTGGATAGCAAGAAGCTTTTTCACAGAGTGGGGGATTCAAATCCTAGGGGTCACGAGTTCAAAGTGAGAGGGGAAAAGTTTAGTGGGGATATGCGTGGAAAGTTCTTTACGCAGAGGGTGGTGGGTGCCTGGAATGCGTTGCCAGCGGAGGTGGTAGATGCGAACACGATAGCGTCTTTTAAGATGTATCTAGACAGATACATGAATAGGCAGGAAGCAAAGAGATACAGACCCTTAGAAAATAGGCGACATGTTTAGGTAGAGGATCTGGATCGGCGCAGGCTTGGAGGGCCGAAGGGCCTGTTCCTGTGCTGTAATTTTCTTCTTTCTTCTTTCTTCTTCTTCTTTATCGTGGGTGCCCTTTTTCAAAGGGAATGTTAAATTGGGATCCCTTTTTCCTCTTCAGGTGGATATAAGAGAACCCACGGCTCTTTCTTAAAGAGGAGCAGTGAGTTCTCCCAGTGCCCTGGCCAGTATTCATCCCTCAATGAAACAAATTAACTGGCCATTCATCTCATTGCTGTTTGTGGGACCTTACTGTGCATGAATTGGCTGTCAGGCTCTCCCTACGTAATAACAGTTGGTGTTCCTTCAGAACTAATCCATTAACACATGAAAGGTTTTAGATAACTCCAAGTCTCTTTTTTTCTCATGGAATATAATGCAACATTCATCTACTCACTGTCCAGTTCTAACCATATTACCTTGCCCTATCTAGTTATCATGGCACCTTTTAATTGAAAGCAACCAATCTGTAAAGGGTAGAGGTCTGTATCACCAGTAAAAATAACAACATCACTTTTTATCACATCAATTTTTAAAAATTCATTCATGGGATGTGGGCGACGCTGGCCAGGCCAGGCCAGCATTTATTGCCCATTCCTAATTACCCTTGAGAAGGTGGTGGTGAGCTGCCTTCTTGAACCACTGCAGTCCATTTGGGGTAGGTATACCCACAGTGCTGTTAGGAAGGGAGTTCCAGGATTTTGACCCAGCAACAGCGAAGGAACGGCGATATATTTCCAAGTTAGGATGGTGTGTGACTTGGAGAGGAACTTGCAGGTGGTGGTGTTCCCATGTATTTGCTTCCCATCGTCCTTCTAGTTGGTAGAGGTCGCGGGTTTGGAAGGTGCTGTCTAAGGAGCCTTGGTGCATTGCTGCAGTGCATCTTGTATATAGTACACACTGCTGCCACTGTGCGTCGGTGGTGGAGGGAGTGAATGTTTGTAGATGGGGTGCCAATCAAGCGGGCTGCTTTGTCCTGGATGGTGTCGAGCTTCTTGAGTGTTGTTGGAGCTACACCCATCCAGGCAAGTGGAGAGTATTCCATCACACTCCTGACTTGTGCCTTGTAGATGGTGGACAGGCTTTGGGGAATCAGGAGGTGAGTTACTCGCCGCAGGATTCCCTAGCATCTGACCTGCTCTTGTAGCCATGGTATTTATATGGCTACTCCAGTTCAGTTTCTGGTCAATGGTAGCCCCTAGGATGTTGATAGTGGGGGATTCAGCAATCATAATGCCGTTGAATGTCAAGGGGAGATGGTTAGATTCTCTCTTGTAGGAGAAGGTCATTGTCTGGCACTTGTGTGGCGGGAATGTTACTTGCCACTTATCAGCCCAAGCCTGGATATTGTCCAGATCTTGCTGCATTTCTACACGGACTGCTTCAGTTTCTGAGGAGTCACGAATGGTGCTGAACATTCTGCAATCATCAGCGAACATCCCCACTTCTGATCTTATGATTGGAGGAAGGTCATTGATGAAGCAGCTGAAGATGGTTGGGCCCAGGACACTACCCTGAGGAACTCCTGCAGTGATGTCCTGGACCTCAGATGATTGACCTCCAACAACCACAACCATCTGGCATTGTCTGTCAGGTATGATTCCATGAGTATGACTATGTCAGGCTGTTGCTTGACTAGTCTGTGGGACTGCTCTCCTACCTTTGGCACAAGCCCCCAGATGTTAGTAAGGAGGACTTTGCAGGGTCGACAGGGCTGGGTTTGCCATTGTTGTTTCCGGTGCCTAGGTCGATGCTGGGTGGTCCGTCCGGTTTCATTCCTTTTTATTGACTTCTTAACAGTTCGGTACAACTGAATGGCTTGCTCGGCTATTTCAGAGGGCATGTTAACCACATTGCTCTGCGTCTGGAGTCACATGTAGGCCAGACCAGGTAAGGACAGCAGATTTCCTTCCCTCAAGGACATTAGTGAACCAGATGGGTTTTTACAACAATCGACAATGGTTTCATGGTCATCATTAGACGAGCTATTAATTCCAGATTTATTAATTAAATTCAAATTCCACCTTCTGCTGTGGTGGGATTCCAACCCATGTCCCCAGAGAAATACCCTGGGTCTCTGGGCTACTAGTCCAGTGATAATACCAGTATGCCACCGCCTACCTGATTTTCATCAATTGATGAAAATGAAAAATACATTTGTGGTTCCTTGGGAGACACCTGCAGAGATGCAATGAGAAGATAAAGCCTCGTTTATATGTGACCTAGTCCTCCAAGGAAACTCATTGTAATGACTTGGGGCCGGATTTTGTGGGGAGCTGGGCGGGGTGGGGGGGGTGGATGCGGGGATTGACAGTGAACTGTCAGAATTCGCTGTCATTGCCCCTCTGAAACCAAACACAACTTCAAGGTATCGGACCTGCATAGATTAGCGTGGAAATCCTGAAGATGTGGCCTGTCACTGAGGGTTCCAATACAGGCTGCTCTGTGACCTCCCCCCTCAAAGCCAGCAATCACTGAAATCAGTGAAAATTTCAACATCCCTGCCCCCACATCGCTGTTAGAAACCTCATAAAAAGTCGCACTTTTTTCAATCAGATGTAACTGGGTTTTTCATGGTGATGTGCTCAATGAAATTTGATGAACGATGAACTGACCCTGAAAAAATATTTGTATAATTGTGGCGTGCTGGTAATGATTAATTAGTAGAATCTTTCAGCTGCATTTTTTAAATAATAATTTTATTTAAAAAAACTTTTTTCAGAATATTTTAGCTTCTACCTTCACTCTATGTGTACGTCCTCATCTTTCATTTGCTCAATGTAAAATTTTTTAAAGTGATTTTATTTTCGCGCTTTTAGTTTCCTGTTTAGGGAGGGGTCTTTGAAAATCCTCATTTGTGTCATAGGCAGAACATCTTTTTGGCTTGATGGCAGCATCCTGTTAGTGGAAAATAATGAGTAATGTGGTATATAAGTTCCAGTACTGGTGCAATGCCAGGTACTTAGGCTGCACGTCCCAATGACTGGCGGTTCGTATCAAACAGCACGTCCCTTCGGCAGTTTGCAATCGGCAGAGAACTGACTGTACTCAACCCATATGTACTTGCAAAACTCAGAACACAATGTCTAATGTTAGATGTGATTCCGTGATTGGACAGCACTTACTGAACAATCCTGAGTGCGCTAAGTATTACACTAACAACCAATTTCAGATTATCAGTTGGACTTGAAATGTGACTCACTTACGCTTGCTATAAGCGACATATATTCGTATGCAGGAACCTGTCTCCTGCACGCAAAAGGAACATATCCAGGTTTTGCACCATTGTTGAATTAAACAAAAGCATGGGGGACAATAGTTCCCTGGTGCTTTCTCCATGGCACCTCCTCGACCAATTAGAGTCAACTTGCCAACCAATTAGCGCCCTTTTCTCATGAATTCTCACGTATAAATTGTTGCTCCTTTTGAAATTTGGCATCCTTGCATCTGTCCTGATAAGTGCAAGATGAAAAGCTTTCACAGCATGTCTCATCTTTCAGCAATACTCAAAGTTTATTTTACTTAGACCTATTATCCCACAGCTTTAAGTCAGAAAATTCTATCACATCTCTCCAGAATTTGCCTATGATATGGAAAGTCTTAGCATCTCAAAAGTCTCTTCCACATCTAATATGCTACAATTGCCTCCAAAAGTCTCTCTTTATGTCAAAATATTTATTTTCCCCTCAACAACTCTTTCTCCCACCCTCCCTCCAAAAAAATCCGCTAGCAACTCAGAGATTGTAAGTTCAAGTCCCACCATAGCCAGTTGTGAAATCGAATTCAACAAATTTGGTCATCTGTAAACTGGCGACAAAAAGAAAATGATGTTGAAAGCTGTTGGATTGTTGTAAAAACTCAACTAGTTCATTAACATTCTTCAGTGAAGTGAACCTGACATCCTTAGCCAGTCTGGCCTACATGTTATTCTAGTCCCATGTTAAGTAGTTGGCCCTTAATGCCCTCAGGGTAACTAGGGTGGGTTACATTATCAGATCGCCCAAACCCTAAAAATAAATAAAAACTAAAAGCCCCAAATCTATCCGAGATTGAATCATGCTCCAACAGCTGGGGAAATTCTTCTTGTAGCTCTCACATACCTGGACAATGAGCAAGGAAAAGCTTGTCATCTGTTGAGCAATCTCTCTCTCATACTATCCACTAACAGAGTTATGGTCACTGCATTTGACCTTTACTCCCCTGTTTCGTCTAATCTTACATTCACTTGCTCCTCCTTAGATTTGTGTTGAAATCAAAATGTAACTCATGTTTTTTATGACTTTTAATGTTCACCATGATTTAAACATGTGTAGAGCTTCACTGGAACACTGCAGCAGGCCGAGGACACAAATGTGGATGTGAGAACAGGGTGGTGAATTAAAATGGTGAGCTTGAGGAACAGCACCTTATCTTCAAATTAGGCACACTACAGCCCTTTGCACTCAACATTGAGTTCAACAACTTCAGACCATGACCGCCATTTTAATTTTTTTTTACCATATACCAGTCTTAAACTAGTTTTTTCATGTTTTTGATTTTGGAGAGAACTGTTCATTATTCTGCCATTAACACTCTCTCTGGACAAATGTTTTGTCTTTTACTATAGATATTACCACTCCCTTTGCCTTCTGTTCCATGACATCTCTGTCATTTAATCTCTCCTGCCGCCCCCCTCCCTATCACAGACCTTCCCTTTTGTTCTTCTTCTCCCCTCCGCCTTTCACTTGCTCAAAGCCTATTAGATTTCTAACCTTTGCCTGTTCTGATGAAAGGTCACAGACCTGAAAAGTTAACTCTGTTTCTCTCTCCACAGATGCTGCCATACCTGCTGTATATTTCCAGCACTTTCTGTTTTTAATTCAGATTTCCAGCATCTGTGGTATTTTGCTTTTATTTAAGATCACATACTAGTTCTTCCGTAAAGGAGTCAGGTGAGGACCTTGTACAGCCAGGCTTCAAAAGAAGGCTAATAGATTTAACAAACCACATGCTTGGTGCAACAGACAGCCTGCCTAAAAGCTTATGGGTTGTGGCTGGAGGAATCCACTTCCAGCTTGGCCCATGGGTTGATGCACAGCCTGAGACCTAGTCTCCCCAAAATGGAGAGGCTAGCCAATTCCATCATGAGACCTGTGGAGCCCAACATCATGCAGCTTCTGATAACTGAGGTCACAGCTTTCCCTGCAGTCATTGCAGTTTCCAGTGCACTACTTGCATCTTCCATGGAAGGCATAGTGCTGCAATGGAAGCTCAAGCAGTTGCTGTGGTGACTCTGGGCTCTTTGCTTGGAAGGGGATTGAAGAGTTGCTCAACTACCCATAGATATGGTCTCCAGGAAATGATTGGGCTGGCTGAACAGAGGCACTGAGGTAGTGGTTTGGGGATCATGGAGCAGGAACCTCCTGGTCTTTCTCCAGATGGCAGCATTCCTGCTCCCTCACCCGCCACTCCACTAGTGCTTCTACAGTTGCCATACAGCCCAGAGTGCTCAAACCCATGCTGAGATGGTGCATCTAAGGAGGGGCCGTCACGCCCCACAGCCTTTTGTGGACATCATAGGTGGACATTTGAACTGCCCTCTTCAATATAGGCATTTGCCCCATATCTCTTAATACTTTCGCAGAAGCACCAGAGTAGGCCAGAGCATTTATAGGATCGTCAGTAAGGGTAAGCACCAGGGTGAATAGCTTAAGATTCATAAGTGCTGTTGTCATGTTTTCAGTGTTTGTTTTTGCGCATGCATAAAGATTGATGATGGTAATTGTGTAAGGCTGGATTTGGTGCCTTTTATATTGTGTTCTTCGTGGAGAAGGGGTTGAAAGGCTTGAGTGTAGATGATGGACTTCCTGATGGATCCTCACTCGAGGAAGGTACATCATGTGGCAACAGTGTTCTGAAGTCTGATGGCAGAGGATGTGACCGAAACGTGCTCTTCAATTAGATGATGGCAAGCATCCCTCTCAGGTGTGGGCCATCTACCTGGAATCCTCTAATGGTCCCCGGTCTCTGACTTCTTCCTCCTCTTCTAACTCCTGAGCTTGACCCTTTGGTACAATTGTTGGTGGTAATGGCTGGTCTCGCATGATCGCCAGATTGTGCAGCATGCAGCAAATCATCACAAATCTGAAACCCACCTCATCCTCCTGTCCCTCCTGTCCCTCGCGACTGCAGCAGTTGGTGCTGCTCTGCCTGGCCTCAGCTCCTCCTGGCATTCCTCCTTTTGACCAAAGAGTTCCCTAAGTAAGATCCCCAAAACCAAGTGCTCCCCTTCTCCTGGTGATTCTATAAGATTAGAATTAGAATTAGAACATTGCAGCACAGTACAGGCCCTTCGGCCCTCGATGTGGCGCCGAACTGTGAAACCATCTGACCTACACTATTCCATTTTCATCCATATGTCTATCCAATGACCACTTAAATGCCCTTAAAGTTGGCGAGTCTACTACTGTTGCAGGCAGGGCGTTCCACGCCCCTACTACTCTCTGAGTAAAGAAACTACCTCTAACATCTGTCCTATATCTATCACCCCTCAACTTAAAGCTATGTCCCCTCGTGTTCAATAAGATAGAATAGCACAGCACACACTCTGTTTAGGTGCTGTCCTCAGAGAATTTACAAGAAAAATGTTGATAATACTGCTGAAGTCTTGGCAAAGTGTCGCTAAAGTCCTCTTCAAACACAATGTAGTCAGTCAATCGCCAGCAGCAAGTGAACAGTGAAAGCTGAGCATGGCTTTAAGTAGTGTTTGAAATTCTCGGCAGTGACTTGTTTACTGCTGTTCAGCTGGTCACTGTTAGGAGAGATTGTTAATTGAAATGCTAGCCATCAGAATGGCATGCAGCCTCTTTAATTGTCAACCAGAGCCTTAACAATCCTCGGGGCGGCCGTTCCTTGCGCGTGCTTCACCTCCTTTACCAAGATGCCATTTTGTGTTAAAGGCTAGCTAAACCAGTGTTGCAGCTCAAGACCCCATCTTGGCCGCCTTGGAGGCTCTTTAGCAACTAAAATATTCAGCAAAAGGTGTCCTCGGAACTCCTGATCTGGTTCAATCGTTGGTCCTGCTACAATCTTTAAACTTTTATAATTTAAGCTTGCCATCACTTCATCACTACTTGCTGATTTACCTCAATTTTTCTTCTTTCATCATTCCTTCATCATCGCTGGGTCAAAAACCTGGAACTCCCTCCCTAACAGCACTGAGGGAGCACCTTCACCACACAGACTGCAGCAGCTCAAGATGGCCACTCGCTATGACCTTCTCAAAGGGAATTAGGAATGGGCAATAAGTACTGACCTTGCAAGCAAAAAACACATCCCACAAATGAATAAAAGAAAAACTTACTTACAATGCACATAACTTGGTTTGTACCCTACCCTCCCAAAACCGCTACTCCTAGCTATTTACATAAGAAAATATGAATCTATTTCTCTACATCCCACCGTGGATTTCGAGCTCTTGCTGAAGTTACTGTTGGTGCAGTACTTGCTATGTATCTTATTGTTCATGAGGTCATGCCTCACATTTTCTGTTTGTGTATTTAGACTCTGGTTTCCATGGTAAACCTTGGGTAGTGAATTCCACAGAAGCAGTGGTTAAACTCATTTAAATATCTTAGTGAAACTGCGTGCCTATGTTTTTTTTTATCTCTGTTGCAGCTTTAACACTGGTGTGCTGGGTTTCCCAGGCCTTGGGAAACCCAGCAGCTGCAGGGAGATGAGGACTGCTGCATGGAAGTGGTAAGTGCCTTTCCAGCACTGCTAGTGGGCCAGGAGGAGCAGGAGTGTTTCCCCATGCAATCGGAGCCTCCTTCCCCCCTCTTCCAAAGCCCTTCCAATGTCCACAGCCCGCAACCTTCTCCATTGCATTCTCCCTGCAATCTCTTCCATGCTTCCTGCTCCTATCTCCTCTACGGGCCCCTCGCAGGCTTCCCTCCTCCTTCCCTGATCTCTCTGTGTTCCCTCCCATTGATGTCACCCTGATCCCCAATCTCTCCCTCCCCCTCCTCTATGCTTCCTGGCTGCGGTCTTATGCCACAGGTGTACCCATCCAAAAACCAGCCAGCCTCTTAATCTGCTTCCCCTACTTTCTGTAACTACCAAGGCCACTGTCTCCACAGAAGCTGGAAACAGCAGGACCCAGGAACGGGTAAATTTTCTGACTTAAGCCTGAAGCTCTGGACAGAAGTGGAAGCCTTTATGGGGCAGTCTTGTTTGCAGCACTTCCAACGTTCAAATAACCAATTACATAGGCAACATTCAGTGATTATTTTTTTCAGAATTATATGTTGTTTTTCTCATTCTTAATCTGACTGTGGATCTGAGCAAAGAAGGAAAGTGACATCTGAAAAGATTACGAAAAAAAATTTCTGAGTGATTTTGATCAGTTGAATTTATTGCTAATTCATGCCTGGAAATTTGGTAATAAAATCGATAGGTTTGAGTACTCAGTTTTCTTTTGCCAGTTATTGGTTCCTGACATACATTTTGCTACTCAGTTACATATAATCATTTGGACATTTGATAATGTAACCTTATTTTAGCAGATAACTAATTTTTGTTCCATGCAACACTGGAAATGTGACGTGCTGGAACATGGCACTTGTGTAGTGTGACTCCCCTAAAAGGTTTGACACAGCAAACGCATACTAGCTGTAAGAGTTATAATTTTACAGATGGCTGCTCATATGCTGCTTTAGCACTAACTAGTATAAATTGGTTCACTGGCCAGTTCATCTCCTTCCTGAGCCACTGATGTCAAAATATGTTTATATTTACAAACTCAATGACCTTGAAAATGCAAAGTGTGAAGATTAGCATGACCTTATTGCATTTATATGAAATTCCTTTGTCCAATATTTTAATGTGCTCTTTATGACACCAAATAAGCAGGACCAATATTTCTTGAGCAATGAATTATCAAGTGAGTTATTTAGGTTCTGTCCAGACCATGCCCTGGGTGTTTGGTGTTAGAAAAGGAGTTGGGTTTGCTGAAATGGTGTCAGGTGCCAGATCCTTCACTGTCGCCATCGGCTGAACTGCAACATCTTGGCAAGATAGTTGTATCCAGCACAACGTTACAGCAAAAGGCCTACAGAGGTTTCCAGGTGAGAATCATGCCGCTGCTGCTGCTACAACTAGTATTTATATAGCCTCATTAACGTAGTAAGAACAATCCAAGCTGCTTCGCAGGAGCACTATCAGACAGAATTTGACACCAAGATAAGGACAAGAAACACAAAATTTGGTCAAAGAGGTGGGTTTTATGGAACGACTTAAAGGAGGAGAAAGAGGCAGAGAGCTTAGGGGAGCAAATTCCGGAGTTTCGGGCCAAGGCAGCTGAAGACATGGCCGCCAATAATAGAGGGATGAAAATCAGGGATGCACAAGAGGGCAGAATTCGGGGAGTGCAGAGATCTCGAAGGGTTGTCCCTGAAGGAGATTTCAGAGATAGGGAGTGGCAGTGCTATGAAGGGATTTGAATATATGTACATGCAAACTTATGAACATACGAATTAGGAGCAGAAGTATGCCATTTGGCCTCTCGACCTGCTCCGCCATGTGATAAGATCATGGTTGATCTGAATGCGGCCTCAACTCCACTTTCCTGTCTGCCCCCCGTAATACTTGACTCCCTTGTCTATAAAGAATCTATCTAACTTGGCCTTGAATATACTTAATGACCCACTTAATGACTCTACTGCTCTTTGAGAAAACGAATTCCACAGACTAATGACCCCGAGAGAAAAGACTTTCTCCTCATCTATTTTTAAACTGTTTCCCCTAGTTCTAGTCTCACCCATAAGTGGAAACATCCTTCCAGCATCCACCCTGTCAAGTCCCTTCAGGATCTTCTATGTTTCAATAAGATCACCATTCATTCTTCTAAACTCCAATGAATACAGGCCAAACCTGTTCAACCTTTCCTCATAAGATAACCCCTTCATCCCAGGACTCAGATCAGTGAACCTTCTCTGAACTGCTTCTAATGCAATTTTATCCTTTCTTAAGTAAGGAGACCAAAACTGTACACCATACTCCAGATGTGGTCTCATTAAAGCCCTGTACAGCTGTAGCTAAACGTCCTTACTTGTTTATTCTATTCCCCTTGCACTGAACGACAACATTCCATTTGCCTTCCTAATCACTTGCTATACCTGCACGCTAATGTTTTGTGATTCATGTACTAGGCTATCCAGATCCCTTTGTACCGCAGAGTTCTGTGGTCTCTCTCCATTTAAATAATATCCTGCTTTTCCATTCTTCCTGCCAAAGATGAAAAGTTCACATTTTCACACATTATACTCTATCTATATCACTTTGTAGACTCTTCATGTCCTCTCGACAACTTACCTTCCTATGTATCATCGTATCTTTGTATCATCAGCAAATTTAGCTACCATACATTTGATACCTTCATCCAAGTCATTGATGCATATTGTAAATAGTTGAGGCCTCAGCACTGGTCCCTGTGACACTCCACTCATCACATCCTGCCAATCTGAAAATTATCCATTTATCCCTACTCACTGCTTCCTGGTAGCTAACCAATCCTCTATCCATGCTAACATGTTACCCACTACACCATGAACTCTCATTTTGTGTGGTAATCTTTGATGTGGTACCTTATCGAATGCCTTTTGGAAATCCAAGTACACCACATCTACAGGTTCCCCTTTATCCACATTGCTCATTAGTTCCTCAAAGAACTCTAATAAATTAGTTAAATACAATTTCCCTATCACAAAACCATTTTGACTGTGCCTGATCACATTATGATTTTCTAAATGTCCTGCTATAACCTCCTTAATAATGCATTCTAGCATTTTCCGAATGACAGATGTCAGGCTAACTGGCCTATAGTTTCCTGAGAATGAGGATGAGAGTTTTAAAATTGAGGTGTTGCTGGACCAGGAGCCAATGTTCGTCCGTGAGCACAGGGTGATGGGTGAACAGAACTTGGTGAGAGTTAGGATATAGGCAGCAGAGGTTAGGTGCGCTCAAGTTTATGGAGTGTGGAAGATGGAAGGCCAACCAGGAGAGGAATTGAATAGTTGAGCCTCGAGGAAACAAAGTCATGGATGTGTTTCTCAGCAGAGGTTGCATAGAGGCAGCAGTGGAGATGGGCACAATTTGGTGTGTGTGTGTGCGTGTGGTGGAGTAGGCAGCCTTGGTCATGGGCTGAAACATCCGAGAAGATTGTAGCATGCTGTGATTAAATGGCACTTTTTGAAGGGGGCCAATTTTACAGCCTCCTATAATTTTTTAGCTGGTCCTGCTGGCTTTACATGCCTTTTTATTCCAGCACCACATCTTGTTTCCCCTCCCCTCCAGAGGATGCCCAGGTGTGCCAATGCTGTTATGGGCACTCGCCTACCTTATTTCAAATTGCCTGACCCTACCCTGACCCCAGAAACTCTGATGTTCAGGCTATTCTCTCAACGCTGCCTTATGATTCCCACTTTGCCATAGCTACATAGGAACATAGGAACATAAGAGCAGGAGTAGGCTATTCAGCCCATCGAGCCTGCCCCGCCATTCAATATGATCATGGCTGATCATCCACTTCAATGCCTTTTTCCCACACTATCCTCATATCCCCTTATGTCATTTGTATTTAGAAATCTGTCAATCTCTGCTTGAAACATACTCTATGACTGAGCTTCCACAGCCCTCTGGGGTAGAGAATTCCAAAGATTCACAACCCTCTGAAAAAGAAATTTCTCTTCATCTCTGTCCTAAGTGGCTTCTCCCTTATTTTGAAATTGTGTCCCCGGTTCTAAACTCCCCAACCAGGGGAAACATCTTAGCTGCATCTACCCTGTCTATCCCTTTAAGTATTTTGTAGATTTCACTGAGATCACCTCTCATTCTTCAAAACTCTAGAGAATACATGCCCAGTTTTCCCAATCTCTCTTCACAGGACAGTCCCAGCATCCAGGGAGCAAGTCTGGTGAACCTTTGTTGCACTCCTTCTATGGCAATAATATCCTTCCTAAGGTAAGGGGACCAAAACTGCACACAGTTCTCCAAGTGCGGTCTAACCAAGGTTCTATACAATTGAAGTAAGACCTCACTACTCCTATACTCAAATCCTCTTGCGATAAAGGTTAACATACCTTCCTAACATTAGCCTTCCTAATTGCTTGCTGCACTTGCATGTTAGCTTTCAGTGACTTATTGACAAGGACACCCAGGCTCCTTTGTACATCTACATTTTCTAATCTCTTACCATTTAAGAAATACTCTGCACATCTATTCCTCCTACCAAAGTGGATAACCTCACATTTTTTCCACATTATACTCCATCTGCCACCTTCTTGCCCACTCACTAAGTCTGTCCAAATTCCCTTGAAGCAGCTTTGCATCTTCCTCCCAATGCACATTCCCACCTAGTTTTGTGTCATCTGTGAACTTGGAAATATTACATTTGGTCCCCACATCTAAATCATTGATATATATTTGAACAGCTGGGGCCCAAGCATTGATCCCTGCGGTATCCCACTAGTCACAGCCTGCCAACACAAGAATGACCCATTTATTCCTACTCTCTGCTTTCTGCCTGTTAACCAATCCATGCCAGTATATTACCTCCAATCCCATGTGCTTTAGTTTTGCTAACCAACCTCCTGTGGGGGGACTTTATCAAAAGCCTTCTGAAAATCCAAGTATACCACGTCCACCGACTCCCCTTTATTAATTCTGTTAGTAACATCCTCAAAAAACTCCAACAGGTTCGTCAATCATGATTTCCCATTCATAAATCCATGTTGACTATGCCCAATCAGATCACTATTATCCAAGTATCCATTTATCATATCCTTTAGAATAGATTCTAGCATTTTTCCAATGACTGATATAAGGCTAACAGGTCTGTAATTCCCTGTTTTTTCTCGCCCTCCCTTCTTAAATAGTGGGGTGACATTTGCGACCTTCCAATCTGACGGAACCGCTCTAGACTCTATAGAATTTTAGAAGACAATCACCAATGCATCCACTGTCTCCATAGCTACCTCTTTCAATACTCTGGGATGTAGAATATCAGGACCTGGGGACTTATCAACCTTCAACACTATTAATTTCTCCAATACAACCTTCTTACTAATACTAATTTCCTTCAATTCCTCATTCTCCCTAATCCCTTGGATCTCAAATTCTGGGAGATTTCTTGTATCTTCCTCAGTGAAGACAGACACAAAGTAATCATTTAGGTTCTCTGCCATTTCTCTATTCCCCATTATAAATTCTCCTAACTCTGCCTGTAATGGACCCACCTTTATCAGCCAAACGTTTCCTTTTTATGCATCTGTAGAAGCTTTTACAGTCCATTTTTATAGAGGTGGAACGGATTTCTAGATTTTCGGGATCACTGTAAGCTGACTCCTCTTTCATATGGAAGCAGAGAGTAGCTAGAGATTATGCGATCAATTCTTCAATTCTGTACTGCCACTGTGAGCCTCATCAAAACGGAGAGTGGCTTGGAGAATCAGTGCTGCTGGGTTGTAACTTTGTCTCCTTTCAAACTCGGCTGTCTGTTGGTAACATGGTATCAGTGTATTTACCCTTAAACTATTGCTTAGTATTAGTATCCTTTGAGCTGTGTGCGGGTTAGTGCTTTATAGAGAATGGGACAATATTTTGATTCATGTGTTAGCTTTAATAACATTTTGGGAGAGATATCCTCTGTGAGAAAAGGGTAATAAATCAAAAAAATCTTCATTGCAAATGAGTTTACCATTTTGTCTCATGTAACAAAGTGAAAACCCCAAACTCCCCACTCCCCCTCACCATTCCCTCCTCCTCCTGGCTAGTGGTCTGATCTTTAGAGTATGCACAATGACAACAACTTCAATAACAACCTGTATTTATAAAGGATCTTTAACGTAGTTAAATGTCCCAAGACATTTCACAGGAACGTTAACAAAAGAATTGACTAGATCTATATAATATGATTGTGTCATGCTAGGCCCCCACCTGCCAAGAATGAGGCACATTAATTTTGTCATGAACATTGATTTTAAACTGTTACTGGAGTGAAGAAGACTTATTAAATAGATCAGCTGTGGCTGGAAAAAGACATTTGCATATTAACATACAGTGTTTGGAAGGGCAAATAGCCATTCCCTGACATTCAATGCACAATGGACTTTTGATCACCAGACGTTGAAGGTGGGGAAGCTCACATTCCAGGTTTACTGCCAAGATGGCTGAATACACAAACGGACATGGTCAAACCAGCTAATCACATGACTAACCTGCTGGGCAACTTGAGTTTTTTTGGAATTTGTACAAACAGTTTGGGCAGAAAGTCTGTTTGCACCTGGACTGAGAAGATCTCTCTCCTGTCTGCTCCCATCTCTTTCTCACAAGCCTCTGAATCCACTGAAGACACATGAATCCCAAGAGAGAAAAGTCTCTTACAGCGAACAACGTCTACGAAGAATACTGGGCCCCAACGAAAAGCAAAGTCCACCAACAATCAAGGACTCTACCCGAAGAACCGTATTAACAACTCTTCAGATATTGCCTCAAACCTTTCCACTTTATTTTTCTTCTGCCCTTTTCTGTCTCTATTTGCATGTGTGTATCGCGTATGCATGCTAGCGTGGGTGCGTCGTGTATCCGTAGGCGTCAACCGAATTAGAGTTTAAGTTTAAATTTAATAAATTTCAACTTTTCTTCTTTAAACCTAAGAAAGCCTGTTTGTGCTGGTTTCTTTGCCTTATAATTGGAAAGCTGTGAACAAGGATTCACCAAGGGGAGCTAAAAACACAGTGTGTTTAAAATTAAACCCTGTTACAGTAAGTCCAGGTGAAGGCTGAAAGGGAACCCTAGACCTCATTCTCACCCGGTCGTAACAACTGTTTTAAGAGAAGAACGAATGGAAGTGTTTTTTTTTTAAAAAAACGATTACTTATGCTACAGTATTGTATCGAATTCAGGGCATAATTATGAAGGATTTTGATAAAATAAATAAGGAGAAACTGTTTCCACTGGAGGAGGGTCGGTAACTAGAGGACACAGATTTAGGATAATAGGCAGAAGTATCAAAGGGAAGGTGAGGAGAATGATTTTTACACAGCAAATTGTTATGATCTCAGATGTACTGCCTGAAAGAGGAGTGGAAGCTTTCAGAAAGAGAATTGAATATATACTCGAAAGGGAAATTTTTGCATGGCCACAGGGAAAGAACAGGTGAGTAGGCCTAATTGGATAGTTTTTTCAAAGAGCTGGCACAGGTACAAAAGGGCTGATTGGTCGCTCTCTGTGCTGTAAGATTCTATGATGCTAAAAATCCTGAGAATATGGATTTGTGCCATTTTTAGGAAATGTTCTGTTTCTATGACAGCTTTGTGTTGAGAACAAAGGGCTTCACTGCAGTCTGTGAACGGCACAAGAACCTAAGTGGGTATTTGTGTGGTACAGCTCCCAGAATGGAACCTTGCTGCTGTTGACAATCAGCCCTTTACTGTTACAACCGAATCTCCAACCCTTACTTCCCTGCAGCAAGATTCTAAGCTGGGAGCAGGGACTTTGCAAAATGAGCCATACAAGATGAGGTAGGGAAGAAATGATAAAGGTGTATTACTGCTCAAAAGCATTCAGTGCAGATTTATTCCTGGGCTATTCTGAGAGAAAAATAGCTGCCAAAGTTAATACTTCCATGTAATGCTTTCGGGAAACAGGAATTGGCAGTTCTTGGTTGGCCAATGAAAATTAATGGAGTTTCAACCTAATCTTGGAGGCCGTCTGCAGCCACCTGTCCAAACAGACATGATTTTATAGAACTAAAATGTGAAACTTCAGTATACGATGATAATCTATACACCTTAAATAAAGCAACGATAAAGTTACAATGTTATGACAGAAGGTCACCTGTGGAGATTAGTCCGTACACCTTCACTGGAGATAAACGCCCAGAGGAACAGAAGTGGTCAAAGAATTGAGTTTTGAAAAGGCCTTTAAAGATGGAGAGGGAGTGATGTTTGTTTGTGATTTTTAAGCAGTATAGAACACGGGTGTTTTCAGTCCTGCTGGCCTCCAAGCTACTCCAATACAATATCCTGATGTGAATCTTGTAAATGGTGAGGCAATGTTCATATCAGTCATGAATTGCTTTATTGGCAGTCCGTGTGGGATAGTTTTAAATTAGAAAGTTTACAGATCTCATGGAAAGTGTTGAAACTCTTCAGGTTAAGGCCGTAAAGGAGACCATGCACTTAGAAGTGTTAAAGGGAATGGCACAAAAGGTCAAACCTTAGATAGCTGGTGCTGTATTTGATGCTTCATGAATGCACATCAAAGCTCTTTACTTGGCAATTTTGCAAACGTATTTTAACCATCACAGGTCTGAGTTTGTCGCAACGTAATTAGTTTTACTTGAAAGAAAAAGGCTTCCGTGATGTTTTATAGTTTTTATGCATGTAGGAGCTTACTTCAGTAATGAAGGACCATTTGATTTATTGGCTGTGGCAAAGGCACTGACTTGCCTTTGATCTGCAACAAAAAGCAACTGAAGTCAGAAACCCAGCCGTAAGCGCCATTTGAAAAGACAGTTAGAGAATTAATTATTTACAGCTATGCAGGATACGTCAAATGTAATAAATACAAAACAGTCCCAATAATATGTATTCCTGATAGCCAGTGAATTTACAATGTAAGTATATGAATTGACTTTATGCAATCATGTATAAATTCCACAAGAGGGAGATAAACGTTTGTACTTCCCTTGTTCTGTTATATGGGTCTGCATGAATGCAGAAGGCCTTTTACACCAGCTTGCATTTCTCCAAAAGTATTTATGCTACTGTGGTTGAATGTCACCCGAGATTACAGCCAGGCCGTTCAGGGGTGATGTCAGGAATCACTTCTTTAGAGTCATAGTCATAGAGTCATAGAGTTATACAGCACAGAAACAGGCCCTTCGGCCCATCATGTCTGTGTTGGCCATCAAGCATCGAACTATTCTAATCCCATTTTCCAGCACTTGGCCCGTAGCCTTGTATGCTATGGCATTTCAAATGCTCATCTAAATACTTCTTAAATGTTGTGAGGGTTCCTGCCTCTACCACCTCTTCAGGCAGTGTGTTCCAGATTCCAAATGCCCTCTGGGTGAAAAAAAGTTTTCCTCAAATCCTCTCTAAACCTCCTGCACCTTACCTTAAATCTATGCCCCCTAACTATTGACCCTTCCACTAAGGGAAAAAGTTTCTTCCTATCTAACCTGTCAATGCCCCTCATAATTTTGGATACGTCAATCATATCTCCCCTCAGCCTTCTCTGCTCTAAGGAAAACAACCCTAGCCTTTTCAGTCTCTCTTCATAGCTGAAATGCTCCAGCCCAGGCAACATCCTGGTGAATCTCCTCTGCACCCTCTCCAGTGCAATCACATCCTGCCTATAGTGTGGTGACCAGAACTGTACACAGTACTCCAGCTGTGGCCTAGCTAACGTTTTATACAACTCCATCATAACCTCCCTGCTCTTATATTCTATACCTCGGCTAATAAAGGCAATTATCCCATATGCTTTCCTAACCACCTTATCTACCTGTGCTGCTGCCTTCAGTGATCTATGGACAAGTACACCAAGGTCCCTCTGACCCTCTGTACTTCCTAGGTCCTACCATCCATTTTATAGTCCCTTGCCTTGTTAGTCCTCCCAAAATGCATCACCTCACACTTCTCAGGATTAAATTCCATTTGCCATTGCTCCGCCCATCTTAAAGGACATTGCTGCTAGACTGGGTCTGCGGCAGGTGGTGAGAGAACCAACAAGATGGAAAAACATACTTGGTCTTGTTCTCACCAATCTGCCTGCCGCAGATGCTTCTGTCCATGACTGTACTGGTAGGCGTGACCACCGCACAGTCCTTGTAGAGACAAAGTTCTTCACATTGAGGATACCGTCCATCATGTTGTGTGGCACTATCACCGTGCTAAATGGGATAGATTTCGAACAGATCTAGCAATGCAAAGCTGGGCATCCATGAGGCGCTGTGGGCCAACAGCAGCAGCAGAATTGTACACAACCACAATCTGTAACCTTGTGGCCTGGCATATCCCCCACTCTACCATTGCCATCAAGCCAGGAGATCAACCCTGGTTCAATGAAGAGTGCAGGAGGACATGCCAGGAGCAGAACCAGGCATACCTCAAAATGAGGTGTCAACCTGGTGAAGCTACAACCCAGGACTACTTGCATGCCAAATTGCATAAGCAGCATGCAATAGACAGAGATAAGCGATCCCATAACCAACGGATCAGATCTAAGCTCTGCAGTCCTGCCACATCCAGCTGTGAATGGTGGTGTACAATTAAACAACTAACTGAAGGAGGTGGCTCCACAAATATCCCCATCCTCAATGATGGGGGAGCCCAGTGCTCCAGAAGTGCCGAGTTGATGATCCATCTCGGTCCCCTCCTGAAGTCCCCAGTATTACAGATGCCAGACTTCCGCCAATTCGATTCACTCCGCATGGTATCAAGAAATGACTGAAGGCACTGGATACTACAAGGGCTATGGGCCCTGACAATATCCTGGCAATAGTACTGAAGACCTGTGCTCCAGAACTTGCCGCACCCCTAGCCAAGCTGTTCCAGTACAGCTACAACACTGGCATCTACCTGGCAATGTGGAAAATTGCCCAGGTATGTTCTGTACACAAAAAGCAGGACAAGTCCAACCCGGCCAATTACCGCCCCATCAGTCTACTCTCAATCATCAGCAAAGTGATGGAAGGTGTCATCAATAGTGACATCAAGCAGCACTTACTTAGCAATAACCTGCTCGGTGATACACAGTTTGGGTTCTGACAGGGCCACTCAGTATCTGACCTCATTACAGCCTTGGTTCAAACAAGGACAAAAGAGCTGAACATAAGAGGTGAGGTGAGAGTGACTGCCCTTGACATCAAGGCAGCATTTGACCGAGTATGGCATCAAGGAGCCCGAGCAAAACTGGAGTCGATGGGAATCAGGGGGAAAACTCTTTGTTGATTAGAGTCATACCTAGCGCAAAGGAAGATGGCTGTGGTTGTTGGAGGTCAATCATCTGAGTCCAGGACATCACTGCAGGAGGTCCTCAGGGTAGTGTCCTAGGCCCAACCATCTTCAGCTGCTTCATCAATGACCTTCCATCAATCATAAGGTCAGAAGTGGAGATGTTCGCTGATGATTGCACAATGTTCAGCACCATTTGCGACTCCTCAAATACTGAAGCAGTCCGTGTAGAAATGCAGCAAGACCTGGGCAATATCCAGGCTTGGGCTGATAAGTGGCAAGTAACATTTGCGCCACACAAGTGACATCTCCAACAAGAGAGAATCTAACTATCTCCCCTTGACATTCAATGGCATTACCATCGCTGAATCTCCCACTATCAACATCCTAGGGCTACCATTGACCAGAAACTGAACTGGAGTAGCCATATAAATACTGTGGCTACAAGAGCAGGTCAGAGGCTACGAATCCTGCGGCGAGTAACTCACCTCCTGACTCCCCAAAGCCTGTCCACCATCTACAAGGCACAAGTCAGGAGTGTGATGGAACACCCTCCACTTGCCTGGATGGGTGAAGCTCCAACAACACTCAAGAAGCTCGACACCATCCAGGACAAAGCAGCCCACTTGATTGGCACACCATCCACAAAGATTCACTCCCTCCACCACCGACGCACAGTGGCAGCAGTGTGTACCATCTACAAGATGCACTGCGGCAACACACCAAGGCTCCTTAGACAGCACCTTCCAAACCCACGACCTCCACCAACTAGAAGGACAAGGGCAGCAAATGCATGGGAGCACCACCACCTGCAAGTTCCCCTCCAAGTCACACACCATCTTGACTTGGAACTATATTGCCGTTCCTTTACTGTCGCTGGGTCAAAATCCTGGAACTCCCTTCCTAACAGCACTGTGGGTGTACCTACCTCACATGGACTGCAGCGGTTCAAGAAGGCAGCTCACCACCACCTTCTCAAGGGCAATTAGGGATGGGCAATAAATGCTGGCATACCCAGTGATGCCCACTTCCCATGAATGAATAAAAAAATAGCCCATCTATATCGTCCTGTAATCTAAGGCTTTCCTCCTCACTATTTACAACACCATCAATTTTCGTGTCATCTGCAAACTTACTGATCATACCTCCTATATTCACGTCTAAATCATTAAAGTACACTACAAACAGCAAGGGTCCCAGCACCGATCCCTGTGGTACACCACTGGTCACAGGCTTCCACTCGCAAAAACAACCCTCAACCATTACCCTCTGCCTCCTGCCACTAAGCCAATTTTAGATCCCATTTGCCAAATTGCCCTGGATCCCATGGGCTCTTACCTTCTTAACCAATCTCCCATGCGGGACCTTATCAAAAGCCTTACTGAAGTCCATACAGACTACATCAACTGCTTTACCCTCTTCTGCACAATTCGTCACCGCCTCAAAAAATTCAATCAAGTTTGTCAGACACGATCTGCCCCTGCCAAAGCCCTGCTGATTATCCCTGATTAATCCCTGCCTCTCCAAGTGGAGATTAATCCTGTCCCTCAGAATTTTTTCCAATATTTTCCCTACCACTGATGTTAGACTCACTGGCCTGTAATTACCTAGTTTGTCCCTGCTACCCTTCTTAAATAATTGTACCACATTTGCTGTCCTCCAATCCTCTGGTAACTTTCCTGTGGCCAGAGAGGATTTAAAAATTTGTGTCAGAGGCCATGCGTCTCCTCCCTTGCCTCACATAACAGCCTGGGATACATCTCATCTGGGCCTGGGGATTTTAAGCCCGCTGAAACAGCTAATACTTCCTCCTTTTTAATGCTGATATGTTCAAGTATATCACAATCCCCCTCCCTGATCTCTACACCTACATTGTCCTTCTCCATAGAGAACACAGATGAAAAGTAATCATTTAAAACCTCACCTATGTCCTCCGGCTCCAAACACAAATTGCCATTTTGGTCCCTAATGGGCCCTACTCTTTCCCTGGTTATCCTCTTGCCCTTAATATACTTATAAAACAGCTTGGGATTTTCCTTTATCTTGCCCACCAGTCTTTTTTCACGTACCCTCTTAGCTCTCCTAATTACTTTTTTAAGTATCCCTCTACACTTTATATACTCCTCTAGTGCGTCCACTGTTTTCAGTACTCCGAATCTGCCATGAGCCTCCTTTTTTTTACTGATCCCATCCTTTATATCCCTTGACATCCAGGTTTCCCTGGACTTTATGGCCCTACCCTTCACCTTAATGGGTACATGTTGGCTCTGAACTCTCACTATTTCCTCTTTGAATGACTCCCACTGATCTGATGTCGACTTTCCTACAAGTAGCTGCTCCCAGTCCACTTTGGCCAGATCCTGTTTTATCATCTTAAAGTCGGCCTTCCCACAATTCAGTACCTTTATTTTCAGTCCAACTTTGTCCTTTTCCATTACTACCTTAAAACTTACAGAGTTATGGTCACTATCCCCGAAATGTTCCCCTACTGACACTTCTACCACTTGTCTGGCTTCATTCCCTCGGATTAGGTCCAGCGCTACCCCTTTTCTAGCAGGACTATCTACGTACTGGCTCAAAAAGCTCTCCTGTATGCATTTTAAGAATACTGCCCCTTTTAAGCCTTTTGCACTAAGACTATCCCAGTTGATATTGGGAAAGTTGAAATCCCCTACTATTATTACCCTATTATTTTTGACCTCTCTGAGATTTGCCTATATATCTGCTCCTCTATCTCTCTCTGACTGTTTGGTGTCCTGTAGTACACTCCCAGCCAAGTGATTGCCCCTTTTTGTTCTTATATTCTACCCATATGGCCTCATCCCTCCTTACTGCAGTAATTGACTCCTTGATCAATAGTGCAATACCACCTCCTCTTTTATCCCCTTCCCTATCATGCCTAAAGATTCTATACCCTGGAATATTGAGTAACCAGTCCTGCCCCTCCCTCAACCATGTCTCTGATAGCAATAATATCATAAGGCCATGTGCTAATCAATGCCCTCAATTCATCTGCCTTACTAGTAAGACTCCTTGCATTAAAATAAATGCAATCCAGCATTGCATTTTTCACTTGTGCCTTACCAGGTCTATATTTGCTCTGCCTTCCAGGCTGACTCATTTTGTCTTCTATATTTGACTGTGCATCACCCCCTACTGTACCTCCACTCTGTATCCCATCCCCCTGCCAAATGAGTTTAAACCCCCACCCCCCAACAGCACTAGCAAACCTCCCAGCAAGGATGGTGGTCCCATTCCGGTTCAGGTGCAACCCGTCCAACTTGTACAGGTCCCACCTTTGCCAGAAACAGACCCAGTGATCAAGGAAACTAAAGCCTTCCCTCCTGCACCACTTCCTCAGCCACACATTCATCTGCTCTATCCTCCTATTCCTATACTCACTTGCACGTGGCACTGGGAGTAATCCAGAGATTACAACCTTTGAGGTCCTGCTTTTTAAACTGCTACCTAGCTCCCTAAATTCTTGTTGCAGGACTTGATCCCTCTTTCTACCTATGTCGTTGTTGCCAATGTGTACCACGACCTCTGACTGTTCACCCTCTCCCCTCAGAATGTCCTGCAGCCGCTTTCCGAGACATCCTTGACCCGAGCACCAGGGAGGCAACATACCATCCTGGAGTCTTGTTTGCGGCCAAAGAAACGCCTGTCTGTTCCCCTTACGATTGAATCCCTTATCAGTGTGGCTCCCTCACTCTTTTTTATCCCTTCCTGAGCAGCAGAGCCATCCGTGGTGCCACGACCTTGGCTGTTGCTGCTTTCTCCTGGGAGGCCATCCCCCCCAACAGTATCCAAAGTGGTATATCTGTTTGAGAGAGAGGTGGCCACAGGGCACCCCTGCACTACCTACCTGTGCCTACTCCTCCTCCTGGTGGTCTTGGTTTTGGCCTTCAGCTGGTTGGGTTGAAGAATTTACCATCAGTGCAATACGTTATTATCACACCAGGGGGAGCCTGTCAGTAGTAAGCTGCAGCTTTGCTGCAAGAAAAATTGAGAATAGTGTTGGTGCAATGGCACACCCCTGTTTGAAGCATGTTTTGAGAGGAAAGCAGTGAGTGGTGGAGCCATTGCATAGTACTGTTATTTGCATTTTGTCATGGAGGAGACAGATGATGTTTGCGAACTTAGCTGTTCATCATATCGCTGTAGCACCTTCCAAAGGACAGTTCAATTCAATGAGTTGAACGCTTTTGTGAGATCGAAGAAAGCCATGTATAAAGACATGTTCTGCTCTCTGCACTTTTCCTGGAGTTGGTGTGCTGCGAAGATCATGTCGGTTGTCCCTCTGGTAGGTCGGAGCTGCATTGGGACTCTGGAAGGACATCCTCTGCAATTGGCGAGAGGCGATTAAGAAGTATCCTAGTTTCCGTTTAATTTGTTTTTGAAATTCCTTGAGCTTGGTGTCGATTGACAAGCCAGAAGCTTTGAACTTTCTCTGCACATGTTATGGCTGTCAGTTCCTTTTGGGGGGAGGGCCCACCTCAAGCACCAATTCCGAGCGAATGAGTTGGTGGTCTGTCCACCACAATCTATAAGTTGTGTTATAACCAGGTGAGAAAGGTGTCTAGGGGTCTCTTTCAGCCTTCACCTGATCTTATTGTAACAGGATTTAATTTTTAAACACACTGTGTTTCAAGCTGCCCCTTGGTGAACCCTTGTTCACCGCTTTCCAATTATAAGGCAATTAAATGAGCACAGTCAGGCTTTCTTAGGTTTAAAGAAGAAAAGTGAAATTTGTTAAAACTTAAACTCTAATTCAATTAACGCCTGCGGATACACGCTGCGGCCCATACTAGCATGCATACGTGATATGCACATGCAAATAGACACAGAAAAGAGCAGAAGAAAAATAAGTAGAGAGGTTTGAGGCAAGAAGTGTGTCTTGTTACCGTGCTTGGAGCTCACTGTAGAGTCGTTTTGTAGTAGTTCTTGCTTGTAGGTAATTCTTGCTTTTCGTTGGGGCCCAGTATTCTTCTTAAACTTTGTTCACTGTAGGAGACCTTTCTCTCTTGGGGTTCCTCTGTCTTCAATGGATTCCAAAGCTGATGAGAAAGAGATGAGCAGACAGGAGAGAGGTCTTTTCCAGTCCAGGGGCAAACAGCTTTCTGAGTTTTAAAACTCTGTGGCAAGTTCAAATTAAACAAAACTCCAACAGCCAGTTAGTCATGTGAATAAACTGGTCTGACCACATCTGTTCATGTATTCGGCCATCTTAGCAGTTAACCTGGAATGGTAGCCTCTCCACCTTCAACGTCTGGTAATCAAAAGTCCATTGTGGATTAAATTGGAGCAGGGAGTGGCCCCTTTGTCCTTTCCAAGTACTGTCTGTTACTATGCAAAGGTCTTTCCAGTCAAGGGTCTGGTGTTTTTTTCTGAAAACAAGTTCTTTCTTTACTCCAGTAACAGTTTAAAAATCAAATGTTCATGTGCCGAAATTAATGTGTCTCATTCTTGGCAGGTGGGGGCCTGCATGACAGTTGCCTTTGGATGGTGGTAAACTTCACAGGTTCCATTGTCTAAATTGGCACTGAGATATGAATCCTCTTAAAAAACTGAATAAAATAGTTATTTTTCAAAGATTCAGTTTCTTTTACAATGACATATTAAATGCATTCCGATTGTGTGCTGTTTTCAGCTCCTTGAGCTTTGTTTCTCACCTAGTATGATGATGCTGGGGCCCTAGAAGAGTAACCGTAGCAAAGAATGGTTCTCTTGATAGTTTAGTGAATGGGTCTGAGAGGCAATAGGATCGACCTGCTCACCAGGTGGCATTCCATGTATTGTATATTTTTTTGGAAGTGTTACATAGGCACAAACACACAGCAAGCAATCTGAGAGGCTGGGTGGTCAATCTTGCACACCATGTTTGAACAGTAACATTATTCTATAGAGTCTGCTGGCTATATCCTTTTACATAAACAAACTTTGCAACAATTTAACAAAATTGAAACAAACTTAATTTTAATCATGAACTGGACCAAATTTTATGGAGCATTCCATCTGATATTTGGAGTTGAGTGAGTGAAAATGAGTCCACGCTGGCTGTCTGTGGAGAAATCAGGTCAGTCCCATTTCCCTGAAAGCATTTGTCAATTGGATGCAGTAGGTTGACTACAAAATGTTATTGCACTTTACCTCAACCCAGCCATTTCATGGAGAAGTGTGCAATAACCTAATGTCTGCCTGGGGACACAGAGATAGACTCTCAGTATGCCAGCAGCACTTATTCCCACCGAGTAGGAAATGATGTCGGGACATATTTCCAGAAAGGAGACATTGAAAAGAAAGACTTGTATTTACATGATACCTTTCGTGATCTCAGGACATCCTTAAATGCTTTCAACTTATGAAGTGGTTTTGAAGTGTAGTCATTGTTGTAGCATGGCAACCAATTTCCATACAGCAAACTCCCACAAAAAGCAATGAAATAAATGACCAAATCATCTGTTTATTTTAAGATATTGGTTGAGAGATAAGTATTGGCCAGGGCACCAGGAGAATTCTCCTATTCTTCTTTGTATAGTACCATGAGATCCTTTACATCTACTTCGGTAAATATCTCATCTGAAAGACAGCACGTCCAACAGTGCAGCACTCCCTCAGGGCTGCACTGAAATGCCAGCCTAGGTTAAGTGAACACACAACCATCTGACACAAAGGTGTGTGCTACCATTGAGCCAAGGCTGATACAAATTGAGAGGCAATCTGAAGTAGGGAAATAGTATTGAGCTGGGCAATCAGCTGAATGTTTTAGGTATGAAGGTTGATGGAAGGAAGTTGTAAAAGAATATTGTATAAAGTATGGTTCAGACTGGACCTGATGGTTCTTTCTATAACATACAGAATATAGCATTACAGATATCAGGTTAGACAGACAGGAAGAGGAAGAGGACTGTTAAAAATGAGAGGAAGAGAAAGAGAGATGAAGTGAAATAAACAATGAAAGAGACATATTTATTTTGAGTAATGCAAAGTTAGTTCTGTCATCTCTTAATTTTTTTCTCATGCTCATTGATTTTAGTGTTCAGTTGCTCTCTCTTTTCCCCATATAAAGTGTCTGGGAGTTAATGCGTTGCAGTGCAGGTATCCTGTCCTTTGTTTTGGATTGTCGCAGTGTCTCTTTAGGCTTGGATAATATTTTTCTTTGTTACTCATTTTAATGTGTAGCTTGTGTGAACATGTAGGCAGCTGATTGAGCTCACTGACACATAAAACATTCAAGTGATATTTGTACAGTTTTTTGACTGCTGAAAGGTTTGAGATTACAGTTCAGGATACTATTTCTGGTCAACTTTGTCAACATAAAGTAATGTGGCTTTGTGCAACTTTGTCAGTGTTTTCTATTACTTTTTCCCTACTCCTGCCTTACAACATGGTTTATACGTTCTTTCAAAGAGACTTTGTGAAACCTGTCCATCAACAGATGAAAGACTGTTTGAACTGAAATCAAATACACACTTGGCGATTAAGTGATACGGCTCTAAGACCTGACTTCAAATCTAGCTTAGAATAAACATATAAAGCTATGTCTCTGCAATGCTACATTTGAAATGCACATTTAACATCAGTGCATAGCAATTTCCATTTGGCACTGATGCCAATTAAATAGAACGAGGTCTTAAATAGAAGTGCTCTTTGACGTTTCTGCCCAGAAACAATGCATGGCAGTTTCAACTCTTTAACAGCATTAATAAGGTGGACAGCAAGCTCCTTCTGCCAGATCCAACCTTGCGCAGGAGAAGGACAATGAGGATGACATACATGATGAGGACTGGATCTGCAAAAAAAAGTTAGCCAGGCATGATGTCAGTGAATGTCAGGTTGATTGTGCTCCAGTCCCACCACTTCATTGCGGGGATTGGAAAAATGGCCATATTTAGTCGTGACATACCTGAGCTGAGAGCTACTTGACAATCATATTGATGTTGGAGTCGAGAAGAAGGGCAGCAGTGCGGCATTCCTGGTAGGAATTGGTGGCCACAGTACTTGCAGGTCTGGGGAACAAGTGAGAAGAGAAAGAAAGAAATATTTAAATTTATATAGCACTTTTTATGACCTCAGGAAACCCAAAATACTTTACAGCCAATGGTGTACAATCAAAAAGATGTCAGACTTGACACAAGCTTCCATGATATGGCTGCACAATAATAACACATACTAGAGAGATGGACAAAAGTGCATGATGCAAAGTATTGCATTTTAAACTGCTACATGTTTGCTGCTTGCCCATGGAAAGTCCTAAGATCATACTCCTAGCTCTTTCATTTCCTACAATGCATACGCATACAGCAACAGGACTTGCCATTTGAGTTGCAACTTCCAATTGAAACACTTGGCACACTGACCTCTTAAAAGGACGTTGTAGAGTAAACCATTCAAGCAGCACCTAGCTGCTTGATACATGACCAGTTGTTGAAGCATAGGATGGAGAGCAGGCCCTTGAAGCAAATGGCACAGATGTACATCTGCCCCTGTGTTGTTCCAAAGGCAGTTCCCCATGATTATTGCAAGACAAGCGTGCAGAATGGGGTTTGTGGGCATTTCAGCTCTAATGCCCCGGACCTTATGAAATGCCTTCATCCACGATTAGGGTCTAACATATGAATTGACAGGCAGGAACACATCAGCTGAGGACATCAAACCTGCCCCACACTCAGGATGACATACTCTCCCACACCTCCCCAGCAGCAGCCATGTAATTTCCTCAGAGAGGTAAAGCAACAGAGAAAAACCCAGGGCCAGTAAAGGAAGAAATACTCTGGAAAATACCTATCTGACCCCTCAGGCAATCGAGAAACATCCAGGAGATCACAAGGACCAAGTGTTATCTGTAAAACAACTGACCTTCTCTATGATGTGATCTCTGCCCCAGTCAAGAACCGCTAAAAGTCTGTTTAACAACAACCCCATAATTAATATTAAATTGAGCTGTCAACTGGAACAGGACCCGATAGTTTGCCATTGGATGCCTTGTTACTCTCTGAGCTGGAATTACCACTGGTATTCTAAGACCCTTTATTCATATCCCCTCCTCTTTAAATACCTGTTCTGCTGAACTCCTGTAAATCTTTCAATTACAGTTGAATTTTTGGTTTATCTTACAGACAACATTCAACATGTTTCAATGCAAATGTTCCCAACATGTCCTAATATCAAAAGAAGGAAGAATAAGAACAGAACTTGAAACAAATAAAGATGTAAGATAAAAAAAACAAAAATCCAATCATAATCAGTGGGAAAACTCATGTGGGGGAAATGTTGTTCACATACTGTAGCTTCAAGCATTGCTATACAGATTTACATTGATTCCCCAGGGACAGGCAGCGCCGTGGACTGCTAACTGTTCTTCAATAATATCAATGAGGAAGTCAGTGTGGGACGTGCTTGAATGCTGGCTGCCCCCAGGGAATTGGTATACATCTGCGCAGTGCTGCTTGAAGTGACACTTTGCGAATGCATTTTTCTCCTATGCACTTTCATTTGCATGGATTTAAAATGACGCTCTCATATAAAATGCATGATAGCAACCCACAGATCAGGAAATCAGGCAGCTTGAGGAGTGGGGGAGGGAGGGGAATTACTGTAAGAACTGGGCAAATGTACCCAATTTCCTTGTCTTGTGTGCCCCAAATCATGATGGCGGGAATGATCTTGCCAATCAAAAAATATACCCTCATATCCAAGATTAAAGACTGAGAATCCAATATATAATATAAAGACTGTGCTGGAGTTCATGTTGATGTTGCATAGGTAGAACTGAAGATCAGAGAATAAATGCGGACTAGAAATGGCCACAAACACCTGAATAACTGTGCAATAAATCACCACAGTTTTAAATGGAAGCAAGCAAACCCATGTAACCGTTTTGAAAGCACCGAATCCAACAAAAATGAACACAACTTGTGCATGTACAAAAATAAAAATCATTTAAAATATCAGGTTTCAGATGGAGAAAATTGTTGTCAAGAACATTACCCGACAGTCTTTGCAAAATAAAGGAATGAAAGTTCTGCAGTTGCTGATGTTCTTGTTATTCCTCTTTTTTTCAAACATTCATTCTAGGGGTATGGATATGCTCATTCCTAGTTTCCCTTGAAGAGGTGGTGATGGGCTTTCTTCTTGAACCACTGCAGTCCATGTGGTGAATGTTAAGTCCCAGAGTGCTGTTAGGTAGGAAGTACCAGAATTTTGATGCAGTGACCATGAAGGAATGGTGACTTATATGTCTGTGACTTGGATGAGAACCTGGAGGTTCCCATGCAATTACTTCCCTTGTCCTTCTATGTAGTGGAGGTTGTGGATTTGTGAACACCACCTGTGACCATCATAGCTGAAGTGTTTGTCAAAGCAGAACAAAACAGAAGGCTTACATCACTGTGAGGAGCTATTGGGAATCTGTCAGAATCCATAGTTGTTTAAAATCATCTCCAATACATTTTTCATCTATTCTTCCTGAAAGATGACCCTTACCAATGAATTAAAACACATGAAGCTATATATCTCTTCAAAGTTTGGAATAATCAATTAGATATAAAACATTACCTGTTGTGGAATCTTCTACTGAAAGGGACAATGGACTTCAATTTTTGGTGGTATATGCACACAATTGGATACAAAATTCCATCTGACTCCCAGGTGTATGCACAGACATGTTTTACTTTATGGACATAGTACAATGTCAAATCTAATGTATCAAGTGGCACGTGATGGTTGATCCATAACATAATTGAACCATTTGGTCAATGCAGCCATTTCCAAGGGGAGATTTTATCCTTGTACCCAACAATGTTTCTTGCTGTATTCAGTAATCTTGTCTATTGTATTTAGAATCATAATTAACATTACATACACATGAAATTTTCTCATGGCTCAACATTTGAAT
The DNA here is from genome assembly GCF_036365525.1 of Heterodontus francisci. Taxonomy (NCBI): domain Eukaryota; kingdom Metazoa; phylum Chordata; class Chondrichthyes; order Heterodontiformes; family Heterodontidae; genus Heterodontus; species Heterodontus francisci. The sequence goes on from NC_090397.1 coordinate 21,662,015, forward strand.
AGTCTGTGCATGTGCTGAAACACATTAACCACAAAGTTGAACCAATTGAGTGCAGAAAGGAGAAGCAGTGCAGCACAGCATGAGCCCTTTGGCTGCATAAATATTGTGGTAAACAGTAAAAACCTAATTTTATTTTTACCAGAATATTGACAGTCTGCCAGTAGTTCAGTTACACCAAAGTAAGTTGGTTGAACAGCTAGCTTTCTCAACCAAAAAGTTGCAATTTGATCAGAATATCAACTGTTTGAAGAATAGTTCGGCCAAGTCATTGCTCAAAAGTCTAATGAGAAGTGCTTTGTCTTAACTGGTTCAAAATTTGTTCAAATTTACAAATGCAGATTTTTTTAGACAAAGTTAGAGACTAATTACAACAATCAATATTTCAGACCAACCAAAGGGCTGATCAATGTGGTAATTGGTTGACTCAACCGAGATCAGGAGCAAGAGGGAAAGCAACAAAAAACACATGAATAGTCCAGACTGATTTCTCCCTAATGGGGGAACAGTTTTATAATCGTGTTAGCTTGCTATGGGACCATGATACATACGAACATATGAACTAGGAGCAGGAGTAGGCCACTTGGCCCTTCGAGTCTGTCCCGCCATTCAATAAGTTCATGACTGAACTGATTACTCCACATTTCCACCTACCCACGATAACCTTTCATCCCCTTGCTTATCAAGAATCTATCTACCTCTGCCTTAAAAATATTCAAAGACTCTGTTTCCACTGCCTTTTGAGGAAGAGAATCCCAAAGACTCACAACCCTCTTAGAGAAAAAATTTCTCCCCATCTCTGTCTTAAATAGGCGACCCCTTATTTTTAAACAGTGATCCCTAGTTCTAGATTCTCCCACAAGGGGAAACAGATTCAGATTAAAGTCAATTTAATATAGAAAATTGCTAATCTTTAGCGAGGAGGATTTGGTTGCATGTTCAATGTCAAATATGGATTTACAGCACAGGTTTATTCTGAGATTTCAAAGCTTATGCCCTGGAAAAGGATCAGTGTTTTAAATCTGGCTGTCCTATTCTATATGTGGATCAAAAATGTAATCAATGACAAAAGTGTAATTATTTCAAGTTATGCTCAAAGTGAATTAAATTGCCCATCTGCCTTATATATAATCAGTGTTTTGGTTGGATATATAAGAATTGCTGTGGAGTTGCAGGGAGACACATCTCTGTGAAAACAACTTGTGAATCAACGTCTTACCGTAAGTGCTTGTAATGGTTTAATTTTCATCATGTTGGGAGATGTATCTCCAATGCAGACATGTACTGCAGGGAGTGTGGGAATTTATTGTCCTAAAGAGGTTTGTGTTTATGAAGAAATTTCTGCTGATGGGGAGGGTGATGTTTGTTGTCTTTAGGAGAACTTTCAGAACATTAGATTTATCATTACTATTAGGCATGCTTTTGCATTTGCTCTTGAATTGCACAGCCTGTGAGGAATGGATTACTTACTTGATCTTTATTTGGGTGAAATTAAATGTGAGGTGCATGGGAAATAAGGGGCATTTATTTTTGTATAGCAATAAGTTAAAACAAAATAAATGCTGAATAAAATTGAGAGTTGTAGATGGATAAAGAGTATCAGAACTAGAGAAGGGTGAGGTTGAAAATAATACAGTGTAACAGAATAAGAGGAAGAAGGAATGGACAGTGCGTAAATGATTAAGAAAAAACAAACTGCAACACAGAAGTGAGGCAACTCTGTCTCTTAGTTTCTAACCCAGTTTTAGTTCTTAGAGCACTGTTACATTATCAGATCTGATGCTTATTCATTAAGTAGTTTGGTAGGTGTTTGTTCTGCAAAGAACAGTAAAATTCATTTTCTGGACGTTGTCAGATTAGAACCACTCTCTGCACATTGGTGAAGATGTTTTCAGATAAATCACTGGAATTTTATTAGGTATTGATTCTCTTCCAGATAAATCATTACAACCTTTGTGAACAAAAGATAGTATAATGCAAAAAGATTTCAGATGATTGTATGACAATTTATGAAGTTCTTTTTAAAAAATTATATTTATTGAATCTATGTAATAATTTTAATGTGTACAACCCCTTGTGATTGTTTTTTTGTATTGCAATTGTTGTGTAGTTACATTGTCATTTTTACACTGTTACGTCGACAGTGTGCAGTATATACAATGCAACATTATAATGAGTGAATCTTAAAAGTGGGCCTTGGCTTGTGGCTGACCCTGGGAACTGGCTCAGGAGCAGTATCTAATGCACTTCTGTGCTTGCACACAGTTGGATTATGTGAAGTGTCAGCAGAAGACCAGCAATGGGGTTAAGAGTATGTTTCCATGGGTTGGAGCATTAAGTTCTAACAAATGTCTCCTGCTTCAACTTGAGTGGCTTTGCAACATTGTAGAACTGAGCAATTTCCCATATTCCTCAGTCCATATTGACCAGATGGGAAGATATGCACACCCAATTTGAGGGGCAGAAATGCTTGCTTTATCATCTAAATGCCATTGTTGGTATGTTTTTTTTTCTGCAGCACAGATTCAAATGGGAATAATTAAGGTTGTAGAATAGATAATATCACATTCAGAATGCATATAACTACTCAGATAAGGGAGGTAGATCATTCATTTTGGAAGCATGATTGTTATCAACTCCATTTTCAGATTGAAAACACACGTCTCTCAATCCCAGTCCTGCATATTTTCTTATTGAACACTGCAAAATCCTTTTGTGAAATGTGGAACTGTTTCCAAGGTGAAGACAGTAGCATGTGTGCTGAAGACTTTAGAAGACAGTAAATTAACGATGGGATTAGTTTGAGTGATGGATATTAAAAAAAAAAAATTTATACAGGCTGTGCAGTCAGTTACGTATTGTCCCACACTTCTGGTATCATTTAACTATTTTCCCATTCCAACAGTGGCTGTTTCACGCTGCTGCAAATTTATGGAATCATCTTCTCTCTTGGTGGTTAAACAACAGTTCCCGAAAGCAGGACTTGTCTCTTGTGATCTAGATCTGTAGCTTTTCTGTAATCTGCCATTGCAGAATTGCATATCCCAAGGATTAACAATGTACTCTACTTCCATAATCCGCTTTCTGGACTAAATGTAGTCTTGTGCTCCATGACCAATTTTAATTTGAAATGCTGGATACTAAACACTAAACAGTTTTTAAAGACTACAGGAACTTTTTTCATATAAAATTAGAAATATGAAGCTCAAGAGATTCAATGCAATAAACTAAATAATATTGTCGGTCACCGACAATATGACTACTGAAACATTTTCAACATTGGGTCATGTATTTGCTGCTACACACTAGCTGTCACTGATTTGAAGGGGCTTCTGAACACTCAGTCTACTGAGCAACCTCTGTGGGTCTGTGCCTGGGCCTGATGAAATCAACATGTGCAAGTCCAGGATGTTACAATTACTGCAGAACGTCCCTCTGTCTGAGCTCCCATGTTTTAATTTCATTGAAATTCATCATAAGATTGAAGGCTCTATCTCTGGAGAGAGGGCAACTGTAAGGCAGAGAATTTGTGCAGTCTGATGAACTAACATGGCCATTTGTAGATTTCTATAGATCCATGATTTGAATTATATATGTAATACACATCTGAGCTTTGGAGGTGGATTTCACTCTGATATGTCACCTAAAATTGCATAGGATAGCATTGGAAAAGGGGGCAATATTGTGCACTGAGGCCCAACACCTCAATCTCATTACCCCAATCTCAATTTGCTCTGCTGGGCCCACTGTTGACTGTTCTTTTGCTAACTACAACATACAAATTACAAGGATGGGACATTTGTGTTTTCATTTGCCCTGTTGATGTTGCTTCCTAAGTACACCATGGCAGTAAGCCAGAGGTAATGACAGGAATGGCTTCAAATGAAGCAAGCTGGGTAAAAGGCCCAATGACATTTGGTGGGGATTATGTTTATTCTCCAGTGGTATTTGGTAGGGATTATGTTTATTCTCCAGTGGTGTTTAGTGGGGATAATGGTTATTCTGCAATGGTATTTGGTGGGGTAGATGTTTATTCTCCAGTGATATTTGGTGGGATAGAGCTGCATCCCTGTATGATTGCCTCTCACCAGTAGCAACACTGAACCAATGAAAATCCATGCTGAACAGATACTCTGCCAAACCGTTTATTTGCTTTGTCATTGAATTAACTATAGCTGAGTGGGTGAGCTACATGGTAGTTTTAATCTCTGCGGATGGAAAACTGCTGCATCTTTCTCTAAAAGTTTATCAATCAGATATTAACAGGCCCTAACTGACAGCAGCAGATTTCTGAAAAAAATGCAACTTGTAAATTTCTCTCCCATTTTTTTGTGATCTGACAGACAACAGGGAGCAGTGGAGAAAATGGAGAAAGATCGAGCAGTTTCTGCTGTCTCCCAATTTACTGTTAAGTTTATGTGCCCATTGCTGTTGCTGTTGCCTTTAATCAGGAGTGGACAACAAACGTCAGAATACAGATTGAAATAAAGCAATAAATTGTGCCATTGCTTACCAGACAGTAAAAAAATCAATATGTTAAACCTATGCTTCCCTGGGGTTGGACAGATAGACTGAAATGGCCTTAGCCAAACATATATTTCTGTGTCCCAATAATGATGATATTTATTTAACTTATTTTTTAATTTTACATGTTGGGGCTTCAAGCAGTCTTTTATTATTAAGATATATTGTGTCCAGCATATAAACTGTAACTCTGTTCACGATGTCTGTTTCCAGCAAAATAAGAAATCTAAGGTGGTGATATGCTGAAGAATGGCAAGAAAGAAAGAACAAATAAACTTACATTTATAGAGTCTTTTGAATTCTCAGGATGCTCCAAAGTACTACAAGGTTAATGAAATATGTGACGAGCAAGTGAGAAAGGTGTCTAGGGATCTGTCTCAGCCTTCACCTGGTCTTATTGTAACAGGATTTAATTTTTAAACACACTGTGTTTTGAGCTCCCCCTTGGTGAATCCTTGTTCACCACTTTCCAATTTTAAGGTAAAAAAATGAGCATAAACAGGCTTTCTTAGGTTTAAAGAAGAAAAGTGAAATTTTTTAAAACTTAAACTTAAACTCTAATTTGGTTAGCGCCTATGGATACATGCTGTGACCCACGCTAGCATGCATATGTGATATGCACATGCAAATAGAGACAGAAAAGAGCAGAAGAAAAAATCAAGGAGAGAGATTTGAGGCAATATCAGAAGAGTTTCTTGTTACTGTGTTTTGAGCTCACTGTAGTACTTTTGTAGGTAGTCTTGCTTTTCGTTGGGGCCCAGTGTTCTTCTTAAACCTTGTTCACTGTAGGAGACTTTTCTCTTTTGGGGTTCATGTGTTTTCAATGGGTCTTCAGTTCCGTGAGAAAGAGATGACAGGAGAGAGGTCTTTTCAGTCCAGGAGCAAACAGCTTTCTGAGTTCAATTTCTCTGTGGCAAGTTCAAATTAAAAAAACTCCAACAGCCAGTTAGTCATGTGACTAAACTGGTCTGATCACGTCTGTTTGTGTATTCGGCCATCTTAGCAGTTAACCTGGAATGGTAGCCTCTCCACCTTCAACGTCTGGTAATCAAAAGTCCATTGTGGATTAAATTGGAGCAGGCAGTGGCCACATTGTCCTTTCCAAGCACTGTCTGTTACTATGCAAATGTCTTTCCAGTCAGGGGCTTGGCAACTCCTTTTAATAGCCCTTCTTTTCTTCCCAGCAACAATTTTAAATTTTAATGTCCATGTGGTGAAATATCTGTGCCCCATTCTTGGAAGGTGGGGGCCTGCATGACAAATAGCTTTCAGGGCAGTTGCTGTTAGTATTCAGGAAAGCGCAACAGTTAATTTGTGAATAGCAAGGTTCGACAAACAGCAATGACCTTGATCTTTATGTCGTCACTGTCGACAGGAATAGTGCCGGAAGACTGGAGGATAGCAAATGTTGTCCCCTTGTTCAAGAAGGGGAGTAGAGACAGCCCTGGTAATTATAGACCTGTGAGCCTTACTTCGGTTGTGGGTAAAATGTTGGAAAAGGTTATAAGAGATAGGATTTATAATCATCTTGAAAATCATGGAGGCAGCCTCCTTGTGGCAGCTGGGGGGCCATTGGAGCCAGAGGCTTCATGGCTCAAAGTGGGGACCGCGGGCAGGAAAGGCAGCCCCCGTGGCCCTAATGATACCCCCCGAAGCTTTCCCTTTCAGCCCTCAGACTCTTGAATTTTTATTTACTTCGCTGAAGGCCCCCTGAGGTCTCTGACCTGTCTCAGCAGCACCCACATCTCCTGATGGGGCTGCTGAGGTTTCAGAGCTGCCGGCCTTCTGATTGGGTCAGCGGCATCAAGAGCCCACCTGCCCTCCTTAATTGAATGGCGGGCCTACAGGAAGCCAATTAGGAGGCTGCCTGAGGTAAAATCGCCGAGCTGGTCCCGCTGCCAGCAGGTGGCAGGCTTGGAATCCACTATTCACCCTGACATTGGGGTCCTGATCTTCAGCCCTTCCAGCTGCACTTGCTTATGTCTGGGATATAGGCCAAACCCTGACCTGCACTCCCTGTGAGTGTGGGATATAGTCCACACCCTGACCTGCACTCCCTGTGAGTGTGGAATATAGGCCACACCCTGACCTGCACTCCCTGTGAGTGTGGAATATAGTCCACACCCTGACCTGCTCTCCCTGTGAGTGTGGAATATAGTCCACACCCTGACCTGCACTCCCTGTGAGTGTGGGATATAGGCCACACCCTGACTAGCACTCCCTGTGAATGTGGGATATAGGCCACACCCTGACCTGCACTCCCTGTGAGTGTGGGATATAGTCCACACCCTGACCTGCACTCCCTGTGAGCGTGGGATATAGTCCACACCCTGACCTGCACTCCCTGTGAGTGTGGGATATAGGCCACACCTTGACCTGCACTCCCTGTGAGTGTGGAATATAGGCCACACCCTGACTAGCACTCCCTGTGAGTGTGGGATATAGGCCACACCCTGACCTACACTCCCTATGAGTGTGGGATATAGTCCACACCCTGACCTGCACTCCCTGTGAGTGTGGAATATAGGCCACACCCTGACCTGCACTCCCTGTGAGTGTGGAATATAGGCCACACCCTGACTAGCACTCCCTGTGAGTGTGGGATATAGTCCACACCCTGACCTGCACTCCCTATGAGTGTGGGATATAGTCCACACCCTGACCTGCACTCCCTATGAGTGTGGGATATAGGCCACACCCTGACCTGCACTCCCTATGAGTGTGGGATATAGGCCACACCTTGACCTGCACTCCCTATGAGTGTGGGATATAGGCCACACCCTGACCTGCACTCCCTATGAGTGTGGGATATAGGCCACACCCTGACCTGCACTCCCTATGAGTGTGGGATATAGTCCACACCCTGACCTGCACTCCCTATGAGTGTGGGATATAGGCCACACCTTGACCTGCACTCCCTATGAGTGTGGGATATAGGCCACACCTTGACCTGCACTCCTTGTGAGTGTGGGATATAGGCCACACCTTGACCTGCACTCCCTATGAGTGTGGGATATAGGCCACACCCTGACCTGCACTCCCTATGAGTGTGGGATATAGGCCACACCCTGACCTGCACTCCCTATGAGTGTGGGATATAGGCCACACCCTGACCTGCACTCCCTATGAGTGTGGGATATAGGCCACACCCTGACCTGCACTCCCTATGAGTGTGGGATATAGGCCACACCCTGACCTGCACTCCCTATGAGTGTGGGATATAGGCCACACCCTGACCTGCACTCCCTATGAGTGTGGGATATAGGCCACACCCTGACCTGCACTCCCTATGAGTGTGGGATATAGGCCACACCCTGACCTGCACTCCCTATGAGTGTGGGATATAGGCCACACCTTGACCTGCACTCCTTGTGAGTGTGTTTTCTGCTGAGTGCATAGGATTCATGGAATTACTCCCATAGTGGTTTAACAGCACCACGGAGAGACAGTACAAATTAGAAATATCTATAAACATTCCACTTTATTTGTGATGGATTTATTTTTTTTGAATTTGTGTGCACATTCTGGAAGAATTCTTTTATTTATTTTTATTTAGAGATACAGCACTGAAACAGGCCCTTTGGCCCACCCAGTCTGTGCCGATCAACAACCACCCATTTATACTAATCCGACAGTAATCCCATATTCCCCATCACCTCCCTACACTAGGGGCAGTTTACAACGGCCAATTTACCTATCACCTGCAAGTCTTTGGATGTGGGAGGAAACCGGAGCACCCGGCAAAAACCCACGCAGACACAGGGAGAACTTGCAAACTCCGCACAGGCAGTACCCAGAATTGAACCCGGGTCCCTGGAGTTGTGAGGCTGCGGTGCTAACCACTGCGCCACTGTGCCAAAGAACAAAGAACAAAGATCTCACTTTTTGAAGTAAGACCTAATGTTTGTCATTAACAAATTTAGCCTGGTCCCTAGCAGCAATTTGTGCACAATCACAAGCTGCAACAAATAGCAGAGATAATGACCAGATAATCTGTTTTTTAAAGTGAAGTTAGTTCAGGTATGTGTATTGGTCAGGGCACTGGGGAGAACGTGTCTGATTTTCTTCAAAATATAGCCATGGGATCTTTTACATTGACCCGAAAGGGCAGATGCCAGTTTAACATCTCATCTGAAAGGTGGCACCTCCAACAATGTAGCATTCCCTCAGTGCTACTCTGAAATGTCACTCTCCATTTTGCGGTCAGGTCTTGGAAATGGAACTTGAACACGCAACCTGCTGATGCAGAGACAGTTGTGGAACTGCTGAGCCTAGACTGCAATACAAAACAGCTGCTATACCAGTAATTTAGAGAAAGGCAAATGGTGATTGATTGAAAATTTCAACTCACACCGGAAGTTCACATTTATAAGCACAATAAATTTTTGGTATTGTAAAAAAATAAGATTATAAAAAATAGGGCACACCCAGTCCTTGGTTTTCTTTATTCATTGCTGTTATGATCTGGCAGGATGTTCCTCCACCCACCCACCCCACCCACAACTTTATTTCGTTGTCACTGATCTGTCCAGGAGAAATGCCAACCCGTGCACATTTTCCTGAACTCCAGTCCGCGTCTTGTGGCCGATTCCCTGTAGGAGGTGCCGCTCTCTGTCAATGGCACATCCAACCCTAGCCGGCAGACGTTCCTCTCCTGACTGGCGGAATCGCTGGCAGCAAAGCCCCCAACCCCCTCCGTTTGCAACTCAAAAGGACAACCCATTTTATTTCCTGCAGCCTCAGTCCGCACTGTCCTGTCCCGACCTGGAGTGCTGCAGCGGATCAGAGGTGCAGAGGCAAAGGGAGTTTGAACAGATGGGAGCAGCAGCAGCCGGTGTGTGTGTGTGTTTGTGCATTTGCTTGTTTTTTTTTGCCTAATGCAGTTTTAAGAAGGACGACCATTTAAAGGTAGAGGTGGAAAGTTAATGACACTGGACCGCAGAAACTGACTTTGAGCACTGCTAGTTACCGGGAGCTGAGCTGCTAGTCCTGGGAGCGGGTTGATGCACCTATGGGACCCAGGTCTAGCAGTGAGAGTGCATCTCCAAAGAAAACTGCTGGGATGCAGCATATTCTTCTCCCTTGGTGGATGCAGAGTGGAGCAGACATCCTCCCTCCCTGTCACCAACCCCTAACCCCTGTTACATTGGACTGGGTGGGGGGCAGATTTGCTATAAAGCAGGTGAAGGTCGAAAGCCACTGCTTGCTACCTGCCAGCGATCCATTGATACCGTTAGTCACCATACTGCAGTGAGAAGTGAATTCAATGCGATTCCCGTTGCTTCCTTAAAGAACCACATTGATCACAGGTACAGCCCCCAGAAATGGAAAGTGCAGTCTAGAGCCGGTGAATCATTTCAATTCTTTCACGATCTTGTTGAGATTTTTTGTTTGTTTGATGCTGATGTGATTACCAATGAAAGTAACTTTGACTTGTTTCTTTTCCCCAATCTCTAACCCCCCCCCCCCCCCCCCCACACCTCACACACAGAGGGCCGGTCTTCAGCAAGAATGAAATGGTGAAGTTTGACTTTGGATCGAAAAGGTTTATTTTTTCTTGCTCGCTTTTTGCTCACTGATTGACTATCCAGCCGTTCTACTGTCTCTGGACCATGGCGAAGAGTGCTGAAGTGAAACTGGCTGTCTTCGGGAGAGCAGGCGTGGGCAAGTCAGGTAAAAATAAAGGCTGGATCTCCGGAGCCGATCTGTAACCAAATGTATTTTAACTTACTCCCCCGCCCCCCCCCCTTCATTGTCTCAGCTCCTTTGATAGGAGCTATGCTGTAAATCACTAACATACCAGGGGCTGACATGGAGTACAATGCAAAAATGTGACCTACCCATTCAAACGGTTGGGGGCGGGTGACTGTTTTAAATTGAAATGTTGCATTTACAATATTGATCCCAATTTCATTGAATACATTAAAGATCTATCAAAGTCCGTCGCAACTGTTCATGATTGGTGGGAGCCAATTGTTTTGATGTTTGCCGCTGTGGATCTCCTGCCCATTCACTGAGATTTCCTTTCACAAATAATACCTTGCTGAGCATGTCTGAGCCGAGCTGCTATTATTTTTGTTGCTGTACAGAGTATTAACAGACTGTGCTCTACATTGTCATAATCAAAGTGCCAGCTCCGACTGCATGCAGCCAGCTCAGTCACTGCCATCTGGGGGCAAACTGCCCTCTCCCATGCAAGTTGGCACCAATGTTTACTGCTCCCTCCCGAAAACCAGGAGACGGTTTGCAGGTTTCATTGAATTGTATGCACATGTATTGTAATCGATTGCTGGTGATTGTTTGAGTCCTATGCTGTTGAACTCACACAGGATTCACCATTAAAAAAAGAGTAAATGATAATCAAGTCAGTGTAAATTATAAACCATAGTGGCGGGGTAGTAAAGTAATTAACATGGAATCTGAAGCTATGTGGTTCATCAAATTGTACAGTAAAGTATATTCCACCAAATGGAGACTTTTCCAGCAGCCCTCCCGTCAGCTTCACGAAGATCCAATCTGACTTAAAATCAAACCCGCTTTGTTCTAATGTTTTCCATTTGGTGAAAGGGAGAAAATATAGTCCCAAATGTTATCTGACATCAAACTACTCCCATTCAGGACCTTATCAAATCTTATGCTTCTGTCAGTTCTGTAAATATATTAGTCTAGGTCACTTGAGATTAAATTCCTTGCATGATCCCCATGCCCGAATGAATTGTCTAATACATGGCAGAAAGCTGGGAGTTGCACTTTTAACTTGATTTTTAATGTATCATTCCCATACTTCCTGATTTCATATTCTCCTACATCAGCTGGGAGGTCAGGCTGCTTTAAATCATAGACTCCTTCACAACTGGGCTCAGAGTTGAGAGCTGACTTCTGCCCTAGGCTATGAGCAAGTGAAACTCAAGAGTCCAGTAGTGAGCTTGAATATCTGATAAAGTTGACTTTGTTCCATTCTCCAGTCTTGGAAGTGGGAATCCAGCGCTGTGTACTGTTAGACTTCAGGGGTATCCTAGAAGAGTATATTGTTCATCAAATCACTGTCTAAACAAGCTGCAGAATGAAATCTTTTAAACTTTATAAACATTCAAGGGAGAATTGTTGTCATGGTAAAAGTGTTTGAGGAAATGATTGCAAACAAAGGTTAACTGGCATGATCAACAAGATTGTGACTCTTTCATCAAGGTTGGATATTTCAAGTTGATTATTTTTGCTTTAGTTTCAGCAATGTTAATTAGAGCGCAAAGATATTGTGTGAAGGTTTGGGCTAAAACCAGAATAACATCTGCCACAGATCCTAGTGGGCAACACCACACTGTAGAATCAGAGACACTGGAGCAGAAGCCCTTGCAGACTGCCAACAGAATAAGCCAATGCTCAATTGAAAATAACAGAAGGCGAACAAACACACTGTCATCATGTTTTACATGAATGCCTGGGAGCAAGTCCCAAGAGTTAGTTAGCAGGAGTTAGTGGTAATATTGAAATATATTTTTCAAGCTGATTATATTTAATTGAATCATTCTCTTTCCCAGTTCTATTTTTAAAGTTGTGTATCTTCCCCTTATGTACTTTTCATCATTTTCTGACTCACAGGATGGATGGTAGACCTTCTCCCAGGCATTTATTATAACTGACTGCTGTGATGTGCATTCATCCAATTTCCAATTTTCCTTCCTTTCGCCCTCTCAACCTGCACAATAGCCTACTTCCTTTACTTCCAACTCCTACAATATCATATAGCCCCAACAATCACTGGAGTGCCTTGGCAATCTGTCTGTATTCTCCACCTTGCACTGCACACTCACATGCATGTCTGTCCCTCAGTTTCCCTGATGACTCTGCTGCTAATATCAGATGCTAATGCAGTAATTCAGGCACTGTTCCCCTTTTTCTGCCCTTTACCAGCAAGGGAAAGCAAGGAGGGTTAGCCCAGCAAAACACAAAAAGAAACCGACTGACACTGTACTTGCACAAGACTCTTTTCACTGGTGGTATGGAGGCATGGTAGTTCCATTTTTTAACAGCATTCCCTTGCTTTCTTTTATTGATCTAACATTAGGAATTGGACAAGTTGAAGAACAGTTGACATCAAAAATGATACGGAGGTTAGATGGAGAATGGAACCAGATGCATGGATGGAGGGAGTGGAGTAGAAAATCTGGAACTTATAAAGGACAAGGATAGAACATTCAGGAGCTTTGATCTCAGTAACACTGATCAAAATAGAAATTTTAAAAATTAGCATGGAGAGAGGGATTTTGAAGTCAGGGGTGAGATAAAGGAATCACTTGTCAGATGACCAGCTTTTACTTGTATTCTGGGTACAATTGTAAGAGAGGTAATAGACAAGTCTCTCCAAACATGCAAGCGATAGTCAAGTCTTGGACAGAATTAAAGTTCATAGAAAAGTAAGAGTCATTGAGGGGAAAAATGTGTTTGACATAAAAGAATAATGCTTTTTGGAGGTAGCTTTAGTTATGGAGGTGAGGTGGGAGTTTGACTTGAGGTCACTGGAGATCGGCCAAGAATATCAATAAAAGAAGCAGGACCAAAGGTAGCGCTGTCCAAGGTGAAAAATTTTAGTTAATCTTGTGAGACAGGAAGAAACTACACCTTTAAAGAATTGAAAGATACTAGATTATTACTGCCCCATTAAAGAGTAAGGAGAAAATGAAGGTGCTTTAGTTTAACTATTGGACTGTGAGAGGAGTGCAGGTTGTGAGCAACTTGATGGAAGCTTATGACCATAGAATGAAATTATCAGCAAAAGAATTTAGTGTTGGATGATGGAGCAAATCATTGAAATGAGGAACAAATTAGGAGAGAGGACAGAACCCTTCGTTCATAGGAATAAAATGTCAGAGGATGAGCCATCAACTGCAGCATTGATTTGAGAGGCAGCTGAGCTAATTATGAGCATCTTTTGGATGAGAAGCTGCATGCTAGTAACTTGTTCAGATCCTGTGAAAGATTTAGTTTCCTTCTGTCGCTGTTTTGTACTTCTCTTGGTGTATTCTTATTTTGTATGCATATCACTGAAGGAATTAAGGAAAAGACCATAGTCATTTGGCCCTTTCTCAAGATTTCTGGTCCTGATTATCTGGCAGAAATACAGCCTCCATTTCCCACCTTCCCCACATTAGGAGCTCACCATAGGGGGAATATTAGCCATGATCTCACATCATGCTCCCTTATTTTTCCCTTAAATTTGCCGAGGTGACATTTTGAAACATTGAGATTGAAATGTTGGTACTCTTCTGGGTCAATCATATGACTTGTTTGGAACATAACTCGGCAACTATTAAAAATGACCTCATTATGAAGTGCACAGAAACCTTTAAATGAAAACATAACCATCATTTGAAACTTCTAAGCTTCTAAAAGGAGAACAGTTAGTCATGAAAACTCCCAGCTTTAATCTGATGGTGTCTCTTGTAATGCTGATCTCACACTGTAATGTTAAAGCACTTCTGACAATGGATATAAAGTTACATTAGCAGGATTTTACTTCAGTAGTTTTGCTCTCGGAATGATGGAAGAGACAAAAAGGCAAATTTTACATATGTAAATCCTGCTATGGAGCTCATTCGCTGGCAGCACATAATCACTTCCCAGGATGTTCCATACATTAATCTTTCATGGACAGCAAGCTTCTGACTCGCTGAAACGATCCCTGATGGTAAAAACTGTATGCCAAGAACATGCATACTTCCTGTTCATTTATCCCTGGCCCCCCTTTAGATTGCTCTATGACACAAATTAATACCTGTCTGATAGAGTCACTTGCTTCTACACATATATCAGTGGCCCTACAAGGTGAACACTGAGAGTCTGGGTGACTATTCCCCCAAATTCTTCATCTGTCTCTGCATGGCATTTGTGCTATTGACCTGTATAATTGAAAGGACGATCTTCACATTTGGGAAATCGCAGGCAAGCGCACACTTTACTGCTCCAAGACATAGTGGTGGTGATTTTAATCTCTATCACCTCATTTTTCAGTGAGAATGGGGCGGTAGTGAGACCAAAATTAAAATAGCTTCTTTCTGTCTTCACACTAGAAGCCTGCCCGCTGTCACTTTTGAGCAGGCCTCAGTTTAGGCAAAGCGAATTGAGGTCCTAGGGAGTAGATGGGACAGTGATGTCATTTTTGTCCAGCAACACAGGACCTGCCCACTTGCCTGAGCAGAAAGACGCAACCAGAAGGGTTTCCTTAATTGGATCACTGGAGACCATTGTCATGAAGAACCCGTCTGCCACGAATGAGGCATATTAATTTTGTCATATGAAACATTAATTTTAAACTGTTGCTGGACTGAAGAGGTGAATTGTTTAAAGTGATCAGTAGTGGCTGGAAAAATTTGCATCCTAAGAGACAGTTGCCTAGGAAAAGACAATGGAACTGCTCCTTGATCTAATTAACCCAAATGGATTTTGATCACCAGACATTGTATGTGGAACAAGCCATCATTCCATTCCCCCCGTGCTCCCCCCCCACACCTACGCACAGCGGGTGTGTGGTAAGATGAAAGGAATCCACAAAAACGCAGCAGAGTTTGTTAAAAAACAACTAATCACATGACTAACCTGCTGGATCAGGGTTTTTGAATTGTGCTCACAGGACAGTTTGAAGTCAGAGACTGCTTTGAAGACAACAGAAAAGGAAGGTCTCTCTCCCTAGCCCTCTCTCTCTCATGAATTTCCAGATCCACTGAAGTCACTTAAACTTCAAGAGAGAAGACTCCTACATCGAAACAAGTTTGAAAGCGTGCACTGGGCCCCAATGAAACGGCAAGATTTAACTGCAATCAATGACTCTACATTGAATTCAAAGGACAGTAAATGACCTCCCGCTATTGCTTCAAACTTTTCCCCTTTATTCTTGCTCCTTTTCTGTCTCTATCTGCGTGTGTGTTTATTGCGTATGCATGCTAGCGTGGTCGCATTGCGTATTTGTAGTAGTTTTAACCAAATTAGAGTTTTAAGGTTAATAAACTTACACCTTTCTTGTCTAAATCTGAGAAAACCTGTCTGGTTGATTTCTTTGCCTTACAACTGGAGAGCAGTGAACAAGAATTCACTGAGGGGGAGTTATAAACATGGTGTTTTAAAAATTAAACCCTGTTATGGTCAAACCAGGCAAAGGCTGAGAGGGAACCCGTAGACCTCTTTCTCACCTGGTCATAACAGAAATTTGGGGGCTAGCGCCTGGATTCGACCCACAGACAAATGACAAAATTGGAAGTGGGAAACCAAATTGATCCCAACCAACAGGAGAAAAGATTTCAATACAGGTTTTCTTGTGGTTGTGTGTGCTAGAATACCAACATGTCTGTGACTGAAGCCAGTAACTCCCCAAGCCAGGGTGAAGTAACTTGTGATAAGTTAAAAGCACTGTCTATGGAGGAGTTGAGGAAAATGGCTGAGCAGTGTGGAATCACTGTACGTGCCAAGGCTAGGAAGTCTGAACTCCGAAGGCTAGTGGTCAACCATTTTTCCCTCGAATCTGAAAAAGCAGAAACAGTGTTAGAAATAGACTCCGACAGTGTATTGCTGGCAAAGATAGACAAAGAGAAAGAGAGGGAAAGGAGAAAGAGAAAGAAAGAGCTTTCCAGAAGGAGCTTAAGGAAAGAGAAAGAGAAAGAGGTAGACAGTAGAAACAAAAAGCAAGACAGGAGAGAGAGAAAGAAAGAACCTTTCAGAAGGAACATGAAGAAAAAGAGAGAGAGAAGAGAGAGCCTTCCAAAAGAAATGCGAAGAGAAAGAGCTGAGGTGACTTGAGTTAACTAGGGGGCAACAGAGTAACCCCAGTGAAAGCATGGCCAATATGTAGGATCGTAATTCAGGGCTGGGTACAGGATTGTTAAAACTTTCCCAATTGATTCCAAAATTCAATGAGGGAGATGTGGAAGCATTTTTTGTATCTTTTGAAAAACTTGCAAGGCAGTTAAAGTGGCCAGCTGAGGCTTGGACTCTCCTGCTACAAAGCAAGTTAACAGGAAAAGCCCATGAGGTTTATTCCCTGCTGCCAGATGAGAGTTCATCCAATTATGAACTGACAAAAAATGCTGTCCTCGAGGCATATGAGTTAGTACCAGAAGCCTATCGCCAGAAGTTTAGAACCCTCGAGAAGCAAGCTGATCAAACTTATCTGGAGTTTGTGAGAAATAAGCAGCTGGCTTTTGACCAGTGGCTGAGGGCTCTTAAAGTGCAGCCTAGCTATGAAAATCTCAGAGAGGTAATTTTATTTGAGGAAGTTAAAAACTCTCCCACTCTCCATAAAGACACATGTAGAGGAACAGAAAGTTCATTGAGCCCAGCAAGCCGCAGTTCTGGCTGATGCGTTTGCTCTCATTTGTAAGTCAGTTCTCCAGGGCAAAACCTTTCCTAGTCACCCTCACAAATCTGAAAAGGACAAAGGGTGGGATGGTGATAGAAGCCCAAGCAGTCCTGGGAGAAAAAGAAAAGCAGGAGACACAGGGGGCCCTCCTCCAGCCCAAAAGGATAGTGCTGTAAGTAGGAGTGAGACTCGGAGATCTGTGTGCTTCCATTGTAATAAAGCAGGTCATCTAAGAGCTAACTGCTGGAAACTATGGGGAAAACCTGTAGGGTTAATCAGGGAACACCCGTTCAGTGAAGGAGAAGGGACCCTGTTGGAAAGCACAGCAGAACAAGCTGTGGTTTTAACTGCAGCAGTAATAAGACCCAGAAAGCATAATGCTGTGAGTACAGGAAAATTTTATAGGGTTCCTGAAGGTTATCGGGATTTTGTGCCTGAAGGGAGAGTAACCCCATATCCCTTGAGTGGGGCAAGCAAGCCCATAGTAATCCTCAGGGACACAGGAGCCACTAGATCCCTTTTACTGGGAAAAGGCCTGACCTTTCCCCCAGAGAGGGCAGTAAATACCAGAATGGTGGTGAATGGTATTGGAGGGCAGCATATGCCTGTACCTTTACACCGGGCGCACTTGGAGTGTGATCTAGTTTCAGAACCGGTGACTGTAGGGATTGTCCCTAGTTTGCCTGTGGACGGGGTTAACCTGCAGCTAAGTAATGATCTGGCGGGGCAAAGATGGTAGCATCCCCAGTAGTGAAAGAGGGACTGCAGGGGGTCAGAGAGCCAGGGCAGTGGCAGGAGACAGTCCCCTGCAGTTTCCCTGCATGTGAAGTGAATCAGGCCATGATCAAACCAGCTCCCCAGAGGACATTGACTTGGCACTGCAGGCAGATGACCATGAGGACTGTCCATCTGAGACTTCTTTGGAAAGTTAGAAGACCCAGGGAATGAATTAAATGAATCTTCCCTAGCTCAGGCACAGCGAGCCGACCCAGAACTGAGAGAGTTAGCACAGGCTGCCCAGACTGAAATTGAAGCAGAGGGAGTCCCTGATTGCTACTATTTAAAGAATGAAGTACTGATGAGGAAGTGAAGTTCACCACACAGACCTGAGGACAAAGAGTGGACAGTGGTTCACCAATTAGTGGTGCTGCAGAGGTACCCGAGAAAAATATTGAGAATGGCCCATGAGATTACAGTGGCTGTACATGTCAGCATGCGAAAAACCAAGGCCCGCATAAGACAGCAGGTTGACTGGCCAAAACTCCACAAAGATGTGGTGGAGTACCGTTGGAGTTGCCACATGAGCCAGGTCCCTTCTCCCACCCCCCCACCCTCCCTCCCTTTCCGCCCGTTACTCCCTTCCTCCCAACCTACAGTGAAATCTGCACCCCTAAGTCCTGTGTCGGTGTTTGGAGGACCCTCCAGCAGAGGGCTGGTGAACTGTAAGGGACACCTGCCAAGAACAAAAGGGGACAGACAAGCACAAGGCTGGCAAAAAGTTAGAGAGGAAAGGGGAGAAAGGGACAAAGAGAACAGGTTAAAGGAAATCCTGTAGGATTCTCAAATGAAAACCCCTACTGTCCGGTCCGCCAACCCTGAAATGTTTGAAAAGTTAGACCCCACATCCTCCAATGTAAATGCAGACACTAGAAGCACCCCACGAGAGTTGCTAACAGCATTTACAGGAACTTTCAGAGACAAACAAAGTCCTCAAGAGGGCATAGAAACTGTGAGGTTGAAACCTCACCTTGTCGAAGTGCTGCAGGGGAGTGCAGTAGAATCTGGGCAAATACTTGCAAGCAGGACCTTCCCAGAGGACAAAGGGGAGATTAGCAAGGAATACACCCCCACAGTCAGGAGAAAAGGGAACTAACCATCCCCTAAGGTGAAAAGCCCTTGCATGACTCCTCAAAGCACTGAAAGAGAGTTCAGAGTGGACCCACCCACTGCTGACGCCAATAAGCAGAACTCCAACCTAGGGCTAAGTAAATCTAACCCTCCCCCTGCAGATCTCAACAGGAACAAAAATACCCTAGGCAGTCATGGAAATGTGCAATATTGGGATGCCAAAAAGGGCAGTTTAAAGCAGCACTGCTACCAGGAAAAGACAGGTGGTAACAATTTTCAGGATTTCTGAATGAATGAGAATGCATGAGAGAGATGCATGTGTGTTTCCTGCACCTACCCCCTGTTCTCTCTCGTCCCATTTAATGAAATACTCTTCTAAGTATCGCCTTTCATTCCACTGGGTGTGGAGGTGTCATGAAAACCCCACCTGCCACGAATGAGGCATATTAATGTTGTCATATGAAACATTAATTTGAAACTGTTGCTGGACTGAAGAGATGGATCGTTTAAAGAGATCAGCAGTGGCTGGAAAAATTTGCATCCTCAGAGACAGTTGCCTAGTAAAAGACAATGGAACTGCTCCCTGATCCAATTAACCCAAATGGATTTTGATCATCAGACATTGTATGTAGAACAAGCCAGCATTCCATTCCCCCCCACCCCCCTCCACTGCGGGTGTCTGCTAAGATGAAAGAAATCCACAAAAACGCAGGAGAGTTTGTTAAAAAGCAACTAGTCACATGATTAACCTGCTGGCTCAGGATTTTTGAATTATTCTCACAGGACAGTTTGAAGTCAGAGACTGCTTTGAAGACAACAGAGATGGAAGCTGTCTCTCCCTGGCTCTCTCTCTCTCTCTCATGAATTTCCAAATCCACTGACGTCACTTAAACCTCAAGAGAGAAGACTCCTACATTGAAACAAGTTTGAAAGCGTGCACTGGGCCCCAACGAAACAGCAAGATTTAACTGCAATCAAAGACTCTACATTGAACTCAAAGAACAGAAAATGACCTCCAGCTATTGCTTCAAACTTTTCCCCTTTATTCTTGCTCCTTTTCTGTCTCTATCTGCGTGTGTGTTTATTGCGTATGCATGTTAGCGTGGTCGCGTCGTGTATTCATCATAGTTTTAACCGAATTAGAGTTTAAGGTTAATAAACTTACACCTTTCTTGTTTAAATCTGAGAAAACCTGTCTGGTTGATTCCTTTGCCTTACAATTGGAGAACAGTGAATAAGGATTCACTGAGGGGGAGATAAAAACACGGTGTTTTAAAAATTAAATCCTGTTACGGTCAAACCAGGCAAAGGCTGAGAAGGAACTCCTAGACCCCTTTCTCACCTGGTCGTAACACCATGCTTTAAATAATGGCCCGGTGAGGATAATTAGGAAGAAAGATGGACATAATTGCTGTTCTTGTGCTTTGTTCAAAATCCTCCCAAACAAGATGCCTCCCCACAATCCCCACATCCGAAAAATCCATGACATGCTTTTCTGCCAGCTCAGCTCCGTGAATAAACCTCTAGAATACCCACATTGGGAAGCCAGCTCCAACCTGTCGACTTCCGCATTGAACTGCAGCGCGTGAGGCTGCGTGCGAGAAACACCATCGGGAAAGGTGGGTCTCAATTTCAGTATGTTAATTGCTCAATTACAGCAATATTAACATTAGTTTTGGAGTTTAATTCTGGCATTTCCTGGGCTTCCAAGAACTTGCCATTGAAAACAAGATGAGAAGAAAGTGGTAATTGAGAGGGCTGAAAGCATGACAGGGAAATACGGGTTTTACTTGCATTGGAGGCAGTTCAGAGAAGGTTCACTAGATTGATTCCTGGGATGAAGGGATTGTCATATGAGGAAAGTTTGAGCAACCATGCTTTCAAACTGGAAGAAGGTATATAGTGGGGTTCCCCAGGGATTGGTGTTAGGATCCCTGCTTTTCTTGATATATATCAACGACCTAGACTTGTGTGTACAGGGCACAATTTAAAATTTTGCAGATGACACAAAACTTGGAAGTATTGTGAACTGTGAGGAGGAGAGTGATAAACTTCAAGAGGACATAGACATGCTGGTGGAATAGGTGAATGAGTGGCAGATGAAATTTAATGCAGAAAAGTGTGAAATGATTCATTTTTGTATGAAGAACGAGGAGAGGCAATATAAATTAAAGGATACAATTCTAAAGGGGATGTAGGAGCAGAGGGGCCTGGGGTTATATGTGCAAAAATCATTGAAGTTTGCAGGGCAGGTTGAGAAAGCAGTTAATAAAGCATATGGAATCCTGGGCTTTATAAATAGGGGCACAGAGTACAAAATAAAGGATGTATGATAAAACTGTATAAAACACTGGTTTGGCCTCAACTGGAGTATTGTGTCTAGTTCTGGGCACCACACGTTAGGAAGGATGTTAAGGCATTAGAGAGGGTGCAGAAAAGATTCACAAGCATGGTTCCAGGGATGAGGGACTTCAGTTACGTGGACAGATTGGAGAAGCTGGGGTTGTTCTTTTTGGAGAAGAGAAGATTAAGAGGAGATTTGATAGAGGTGTTCAAAATCATGAGGGGTCTGGACAGAGTGGATAGGGAGAAACCATTCCCATTGGCCGAAGGATCCAGAGGACACTGATTTAAGGAGATTGGCAAAAGGAGCAACAGCGACAGGAGGTGAAACCATTTTACACAGCGAGTGGTTAGGATCTAGAATGCACTGGGTGAGAGTGTGGTGGAGGCAGATTCAATCAAGGCCTTCAAAAGAGAACTGGATAATTATCAGAAGAGAAAAAATTGCAGGGCTATGGAGTAAAGGCAGAGGAGTGGGACTAACTGAGTAGCTCTTGCAGAGAGCTGGCAGGGACAGGACGGGCCAAACAGCCTTCTTCTGTTCTGTAACCATTCCATGATTCTATGATTCTAGGTTGGGCCTATACTCATTGGAGTTTAGAAGAATGAGAGGTGATGTTGTTGAAACAAATATGACTCTGAGGGGGCTTGACAGGGTAGAAGATGAGAGGAGGTTTCCCTTTGTTGAGGAATCTAGAACTAGGGGGCACAGTTTCAGAACAAGGGGCCTCCCATTTATGATGGAGATGAGGAATTTCTTCTCTCAGAGGGGTGTGAATCTTTGGAATTCTCTTCCCCAGAGAGCAGTGGAGGCTGGGTCATTGAATATATTCAAGGCTGAGATTGATTGATTCTTGAACTATACTGCAGTCAAAGGTTATGGGGACCACTTAGGAAAGTGAAGTTGACACCAAGATCAAATCAGCCATGATCTTATTAAATGGTGGAGCAGGGTTGAGGGAACCTATGGCCTATGCCTGCTTATTTCTTATGTTCTTTTGAGAATCTTATGTACTCACAGTGCACTGCAGTGACTTCCGAGTTTCCTGTACATTACCAATCCCTGCTCTCCACTCCATCCCCACGCCCAGTACATCCTGAAATTAAAATCCAGCCCATGCTACAAGAAAAAGATGAGAAATTGTATTTGATCAGGAAAATGCAATGTTAACACAAAGATTATCAGAAGGAACAGATGAAAATTAGATTGTAAGAAATATATGAAGACAGTTGGAACTTATAAAATCATCACTGTAATTGGCCAATGTCAAAACATAATTAGTTTAATATGTTTGTAATACAGAGAAAGTAGGCTGTGGAACTGGTCCTCTAGTGATATAGCCATATATCTAAACCATGCTCATGTTAATGAGGTGTATTATTTACCACTTGAGGTAATTCGTCTCAGCTTGGCTCTAATCTTAGCACTCCATCATCAAAAGATCATGGCTTCAGATCCCACTCGAGACATGAGTACATAACCTTGGCTGCCACTTCATTGCAGTAGTGAAGGAGGTTCTGTCTTTTGAATAAGATGTTAAACTGAGTCCCCATCTGTCCTCTTAGCTGGACATAATGGGCATTTTTCAAAGAAGAGCAGGCCAGTTCTGGCCAATAGTTATCCCTTAACCAACACCAATAAAGCAGATCATCTAGTCATTGATCACATTGCTGTTTGTGGGATTTTTCTGTATGTATATTGGCTGCCACGTTCCCTGCATTGTAGCAGTGACTACAATCAAAAGTAATTCATTGACTGTGCAGTACTTTGGGATGTGTCACTCCAGTGTGTCCACTTCACTCTTTGCTTAACAAAATGGGAGTTCTACTAGGCAAGTATATTTTTAAGTAATTATATAAACTAAATCAGTTTGTGTTATCTATGGGTAGATACTATCACTAAACCTCAAGCTGAGAATAACTTGCCCTTTTAAAACAATACAATAATGTAACCATGCAAATAATATTTTTACAGATCTTTCCCTGACCCCTAAATCAGCATTTGTTGTGTTAATCATGTGGTCCCTGTACATTTTGCTAGGGAGGGTTAATATTATGGTTTATCCAGTTTGTACATTAATTGCCCTTGCTAGAAATTCTCCACAAAGCTATCGATTTTTCTGTCAACCACTCACCATTTTGCAACCCTTACAAATGGAAACCTACTAAATTTAGGGAATTGTGACAATGTATTAATGGTAGGCACCTGAAATGTCACTGTTCCTTTTAGTTTAACTGCTGTAAAGAACTTTTTATAAAGGTTTCCTCTCCTAAAACCCATGTTGACTATTCTCACCTGGCCTGTATATATTTTTATTTGTGAATCGTAGAACTATAAAGATCTATATCATGTGGTTGTGATGCTCTTTGCTTGCGCAATCCAAAACTAATCCTACTGCCTGTTCTCATCCCCATTGTCCCATATCTTCAAATACTTATCCAGTTTTCTCTCAAAATATGAATTCTTTTTTGCCTGAGCCATCCCCTGTCGCAATGTATTCCATCCCCTAACAACACTCTGTGTCACAAAACGCTCCTTGTCTCTCTCCTCACTCTTAGTCATAATTGTAAATTGATGACCCTTCATCGTCGACATCAAACCAGAAGAAATAGTCTTTCCCTATTCATTCTATCAAAATGCTTCACAATTTTAAAAACCTCTATGAATGTATGTCAGTCTTTACACAATGGTGGCATGCTTGCATCTCAGTCAGTAGGTAATGGATTCCAGGCCCACTCCAAAGACCTGACACATAATTTCAGATGACACTTCAGTGCATTGCTAAAGCTTTCATCTTTCAGATGACCCTAAAAGATTCTGCAACACTATTTGAATGAGAGCAGGGGCGTTCTCTCAATGTCCTGGTTGACACTTACCCTTCAGTTAGCATCACTAAACAGATTATCTATTCATTTATCTTATTGCTGTTTGTGGGCTAGTTGTTTGCAAATTAGCTGCTATTTCCTTGCATTTCCTCCCTATCTCTATATTGTCCTCCAGCCCTACAATACACTTAGATATCTGTGCTTCTCCGATTCTGGCTTTCTGTGCATCCACCTGGGCACCATTCAGCTGCCAAGGCCCTAAACTCTAGAATTCCCTCCCTAAAACTCTCTGCCTCTCTACCTTTTGCTTTCCTCATTTAAGATGCTCCTTAAAACCTACTTCTTTGACCAAGCTATTAGTCATTTGCCCTAATAGCTCCATATGCGGCTCAGTGTCAAATTTTGTTTGATAATGCTCCTAGGAAGCGCCTTGTTTTGTGATATAAATGCAAGATATTGTTGCATTACAATAGTGACTGCACTTCAAAAATACTTCATTGCCTATAAAGTGCTTTGCTGCATTCTGTGATGAAAGGGTTATTTTAAATGCAAGTTCTTTCTTTCTTTAAATCTCCTCATAGCCTTTGTAGCTACAGTGGAAACAGTCTCAGTATCCCAAGTCTCTGCTCATAACTATAGTTTCTCATTCCTGAAATCACCCTTGTGAGTCTATGTTGTACGCTGTCCATAGCTTTAATGTCTTTTACTTTCTTATTCTTGTATTCTATGTCACTATTTATAAATTTATTTTGGCCTTTTTTATGGCTTTATCTATCTGTGCTGAAACTTTCTGAAAATTATGTGTCCGATCCCCTAGCTTTCTCTGTTCTTCTACACTCTTCAGTGTCTTTCTATTAAGCGTAGAATACCAATCTTTTTTTACATTACATCACACTTATGAAAGTTAAATTGCACCTGCTGCCCATTCTGTTAACCTATGTCTTCCTAAAATCTTTTATAATCCTCTTCAGAGTTTGCCAAACCTTTTAACTTTCTGTTGTCAGCTAATTTTGGAGATTGTGTTCTCTATACCCAAGTTAAATCATCCATATATATAGAACAAAAATGGACCCTGCATTATTGTGTGGGCCACACCACTTCCAACTCTACTCCAGCCTGACCAACAGCATTTACCCTAACTCTTGATTTCCAGTCTGTCAACCAATTCTCCATCTATGCTGCTAACATCTCCTTATATCATATGCTTGAATTTTGAAAAACTTTTAAATGTTCACTAATTTTCACAAGGTCCCACATGGGAGTCTTATCAAGAAAGCAAATGCACATGGGATACAGGGTAACTTGATAAGGTGGATTCAAAATTGGCTCTGTGTAGGAGACAGAGAGTGATGACAGACTGCTCTTTTAGTGACTGGAAGCCAGTGTCCAGTGGCGTACCACAGGGATCTGTGCTGGGCCCCCTATTTGTCATTTATATAAACGACAAAGATGACTATGTGGGGGGTAGGATCAGTAAGTTTGCGGATGACACAAAGATTGGCCAAGTGGTTAACAGTGACGTTGAGTGTCTTGGGTTACAGGAAGATATAGATGGGATGGTCAAATGGGCAGAAAAGTGGCAGATGGAATTTAACCCTGAAAGGTGTGAGGTGATACACTTTGGAAGGAGTAATGTGACACGTAAATATTCAATGAATGGCTTGACATTGGGAAGTTTTGAGGAACAAACAGACCTTGGCGTGTTTGTCCATAGATTTCTGAAGGCAGAAGGGCAGGTTAATAGGGTGGTGAAAAAGGCATATGGGACACTTGCCTTTATCAATCGAGGCATAGATTACAAAAGCAGGGAGGTCATGTTGGAGTTGTATAGAACTTTGGTAAGACCACTGCTGGAGTACTGTGTGCAATTCTGGTCGCCACATTATAGGAAGGATGTGATTGCACTGGAGGGGGTGCAGAGGCGATTCACCAGGATGTTGCCTGGGATGGAACATTTTAGCTATGAAGAGAGGTTGGAGAGGCTTGGGTTGTTTTCGCTGGAGCAGAAAAGACTGAGGGGTGACCTGATCGAGGTGTACAAGATTATGAGGGGCATGGACAGGGTGGATAGGGAGCAGCTGTTCCGCTTAGTTGTAGGGTCAGTTGAGGGGACACAAGTTTAAGGTGAGGGGTGGGAGGCTTAAGGGGGATTTGAGGAAGAACTTTTTTACCCAGAGGGTGGTGACGGTCTGGAATGCGCTGCCTGGGAGGGTGGTAGAGGTGAGTTGCCTCACATCCTTTAAAAAGTACCTGGATGAGCACTTGGCATGTCATAACATTCAAGGCTATGGACCAAGTGCTGGCAAATGGGATTAGGTAGACAGGACAGGTGTCTGTATTTATTTTATTTTATTTAGAGATACAGCACTGAAACAGGCCCTTTGGCCCACCAACTCTTTGCCGACCAACAACCACCCATTTATACTAATCCTACATTAATGCCATGTTCCCTACCAGATCCCCACCATTCCTCTACCTACACTAGGGACAATTTATAGTGGCCAATTTACCTATCAACCTGCACGTCTTTGGCTGTGGGAGGAAACCGGAGCACCCAGCAGAAACCCACGCAGTCACAGGGAGAACTTGCAAACTCCGCACAGGTAGTACCCAGAACTGAACCCAGGTCGCTGGAGCTGTGGTGCTAACCACTGCACCACTGTGCCGCAACTCTGCAGACTCAATGGGCCAAAGGGCCTCTTCTGCACTGTATTATTCTGTGATTCTGTGATCTCAAATGATAGATTCTGAGAGTTTACTCATAACTGCTGTTAAACTAACTTGTCTGTAGCTAACCTGTTTATCCTCCCTCCCTCATTGAGCAATGCTGTTACATTGGGTACTCTCCAGACCCACAGCACTATTTGGATATTCAAAGAGAACTGAAAAATTGTGGCCAGAGTCTCTGCTGTCTCATCTCTGTTTTTTCTCAACCACCGAGGGTACATACTATCAGGACCTAGTGACATAACTACCTGAGTTCTGCTAGTTTTTCAGAACCAATTTCTTTTCTACACATAGATCTGAACAATTGTTCTATACCCTCCGCCAGTACACTTACATTCTGATGTCCATTGTCATTTGTAAAATTTGATGTAAAATATTTATTTTCTACCTCCACTATACCTTCAAATATTTATACACAATTTGACTCCCTCCTTTATTTCTTATTGGCCCTATCCTCTCTTTAACTGTTCTTTTACTTTCTATATGCTTAGAAAAACCATTACTATTTCTTTTTATATTCTCTACCACTCTTATTTCATATTCCCTTTAGTCCATTCTAATCTCTGTTTTCATCTCCATATTAGGCTATCAATATTCCTCATGATTAACTCTAATATTGTGAACTCTAACTTTAAAATATGCCTCACTTTTAAATTTTAGTAATTTATTCATGAAACTCCATTCTTTAATGCATCCCCTATTTTGCCCTATAGGAACATCTTTATTTTCTAGTCCATGCATCTCATATTTGAAAATTTCCCTTTGCTGATTTCTTTCCCAGTTTGCTCGGCCAAATTCTTCCTTATCCCTTTGAACTTTGTCTTTTTCCAGTCCAGAACTCTTATCTTTGGTTCTTCATTGTCCTTTCCAATTCTTATATTGGACCTAACTATGCTGAGGTCACTGTGAACATTTAATCTATGCTGTTTTTTTGTATTAGCCACAACTATTCATGAATAGATTTATTCAGTGGTTTGTAATTGGGTAATAACAATTTATTTCAATAGCAATGAAACAAAAAATGCCGTGATGATAACAAAACAGTTAATAATTGATCTTTGATCAGTCTTATAAGAATTATATAGGTGGTGAGGAACCTATAAGCTTGCATTGGCCTCAGGCTTATTTGCTCTATTCTGGTCGGAGAATTGCAATATGGTAGAGTGCTAGGATGTGTGATCATACAGTTCTTGTACAGCGAGTTCTGAATTCTTGAACATCCTATCAAGGAGGATGCAGAACAGAGCATGCCGTTTCCATACTCGTAGGGAGGGAAGATCAGGGTACAAGTCTTCAGAGGCACCATCCGACACCTCCAAGTAACTGTCTCATAAGCAGCAATATCATATGGGAGAAGAATAATGTATTGCGTGTGTGTATGTGTTTTGGGAGGGAATGAAAAGGGAGAAAACTAATTTTAAAAATATGTAAAAAGCTTGCCAATTGGAAACAGGCACGTATTAGAAATCTAATATAATGGTCTGTCAAACAGTTTTGCACAAATCCCCAAACAGTGTTACTTGTTTATGATCTTTCATGTGTTTCAGAACTGCAGGGGTGATTCCTCCAACTGGAATATGCATTCAATGCAGGGGGTGCAATATTCGTGCTAGATTTTGTCAGTAAGAAGTGCATTGTTTATTTTAAATGGTGTTTTTGAAAGCCTATGATTTGACAGTGGGCTGCAGAGACTTCCTGTTGTTTGTGTTCAGAAGCTTTGTTGGTTCCAAGTGTTGTGAGGAATGCAGTGTGGAATCAGCTGTGCTGGGAGCTGGGGTAGAGGGGAAGTAAAACTTTACACAGTCAGGAGTAGGAACCCAGTGAGGGGACATTCCAGGCAGCAAGATTATGGCTCACAGAATAAGCCTATTGCAGGATAAATAAAACTTGTTTTCAGTTATTAGTTATTTTACCCAATAAATATCCAGATATTCAAACAATCTCTAAATGAGTTTTGATTGATTTTTCACTTCTACCGTGACACTGTTGCCAACCTGTGAGGTTTACTGGGATCTTGCTATTTCTGTGATACTTGTGGCATTTGGCTCTGCCAGGGAAATTGTTTTGATTCTGCACTGCTGATGCCATGGTTTACCCATCAGAGTGTATATTGGGGAATTTCGCACATGTTCCTGCCCCACATTATGCGGAAATCATAGGGGACAGATGTCTGAATTCCCAGTGGTTATATGTGGTGAAAGTGTGCATTCTATTAAAATTTACCTTGGTGTACCTATTTCAAGGGCATGTGAATGAAACTGGTGTTTAGTATGATTTGTAATATTTGTTCTTGTTTCCTTTCCATTCCCCATCAAGAGCTTTGCTATCCAACCTGATGCCCATGTAACAATAACCTTATTCCTTGCTATAGCTTCTGGTCTGTCCACTGCCCTCTTTCTTTTCTTGGTCTCTCCCCACATTGCCCTATTTCTCCTTGGTTTTTCCCTTCTTCGTTTACTGATTGCCAAGATTTGATTCCCATATCTCTACTGTTAAGTAGAAAATAAATTTATCTGCATAAGCAGTGTAAAATAAAAACTGCTCAGCTTTCACCCAACACTAAATTTTTCTGCAAATATGCACTGTTTAATTCCTGCCTTCTCCCTGATTAAATTTTTTTAAAAAGTACAAATTGCAAAAGTTTCCACCCATTTTGTGATGATAAAGCGATGATTTTTCTCCCGAATCTGTACTTTCAGAAAACTGGCACTGGTTTGAGTGTTAACAGTGCAAATAACACAAGAGGATGGCATTTGCATCACTGAAACAGGATATGAAGAGGCTTGAAAACAGTTTAGAGGATTAGCAAGCTCACAATTTGCCAATATTAAAAATAAACTGTTGGAAAAAGGTGTCCTTGGTGAGCTATTAGGCCACCAGAGGCCAGAAGGGATCATGTTTCCTCATTTTAATGAAGTTCAGCATCATACTATTGTCAGAAACAATTGCTGTGATGTCTGTGGCTGCGATAGAATGATAATAGTTTCATCTTATTTCTTTGTTTCTCATGCTAAGGAATTACATCAGGGAGAGTTTTGATTAAAAGTGATTTCCACTTTCTCTCGAAGTAAAAATCCAATGGGAAACCAGAGCTTATTAAGATTTGCCTTTGTGAGTCTTGGCTCTGTTGGAGTACTGTTACCTATGAGTTGGAAGGTTGTGGGTTCAAACCCCACTGTAGAGAGTCTAGGCTAACACCATAGTGCAGTACTGAGGGAATGTTGCACTGTCTGAAATGTTGTCTTGTGTCTATTACTAAAACAGACTATCTGGTGGTTGTAATATTGCTGTTTGTTGGACCTAGCTGTGCACAAATCGGCTGCCGAGTTTCATTACAACAACCTCCCAGAGATGGTTAGCAGTACAATTACAAAACCTTTAACCAAATTTAAATCAAGCCTGAATTGACTGACCATTATCTTGGAGGGTTTTCCATTACCTGTAACCTGTCAAGCATAGCAGACTTGGTATCAGTGCCACTTACTCATCCAGGTTCCTTCCTGTGAAGTAAACCAT
Source organism: Heterodontus francisci (assembly GCF_036365525.1). Lineage (NCBI taxonomy): Eukaryota > Metazoa > Chordata > Chondrichthyes > Heterodontiformes > Heterodontidae > Heterodontus > Heterodontus francisci. Next base: position 21,692,142 of record NC_090397.1, read on the forward strand.
TTACAATGGAAGTATTACTTAAATAAATCTCATTCCAGTAAAAAAATTATATGCTCCCAATTGTTCTATGTTAGAAGCCATACATTGCTACTCAAGTGCTGAATGCTTGTGGCAATTAAATAGTACCTGTAAGAACCCATGGAACTACCAATAGTTACACAAGGATGATGTGGTTTGACTGTAACCTGAATCTGGAACTCCTGGCATCAGTGCTGAAGCCATGAGATGTTGAACCAAGGCTTCGTTGGCCCTCTTGGCTGGACATAAAAGATCCAAGAGCACTATTACGAAGAGAAGGTGAGTTCTCCCCGGTATCCTGACCGATATTTATGCCTGGACCAACATCACTAAAACAAGTTATTCAGACTGCTAAAACAAATACATTGCCATTTGTGAAAACTTGCTGTGTGCAAATTGGCTCCAGCGTTTGCTACATTACAATGATGATTGTACTTCAGAAGTACTTGATTGGATGTAAAGTGATTTGGGACATGCTGAGGTTGTGAAACATACTACATAAATGCAAGTTTTCCTTTTTTTCATTCTTTATCTGATACACTGTTGGAAAGCCTGGCTTCCGACCCAAACCCGAAGAGACCCGACTACGTGTCGTGTTCGGGTCGGGTCGGGTCTATATTCCGAGTCCAGCATTCGGGCTTGGGTTGGGTCGGGCTGGACAGTGCTGCTTCCAGGAAGTCACGGGATCAGGTTTACCCATGATTCCCCACAACTCCATCTGCAGAAATAGCCTGCTGCCGGAAACCATGAACCATATTGTTGTCGGGTCAGGTCGGGCGCGAAAAAAATTAAAGGACTCGGCCCGGGTCGGGTTCAGGTTAGCTGTGGTTGGTTCGGGTCCGGGTTGGGGTTTGATTTTATGCCCAAGCCAGGCTTTACACTGTTGTCCTGTTTGGCAAAGCTTTCGCATTTTTCTACTCCTGGAAAGTCTTGCTGGGAAGATAGCGCACTTTCAGAATAAAGGTTTATGTATAGCACATGCTCAACCACGCTGAAGTTAGAGATGAAGGACTTCCTGCCCAGTGCCTTCTCCTTAGCCTTGATCATGTTTTGAGCATTTTAGCTCTCTGAAAACAATTACAGAATCTGCCCAGTGGCCATGAGCATTCAGATACATGGCTTAGCTGTGTGTAGCATCAAACGTATAATGTTTATTTGAGAAATTGGCAAATATAATGATAGAACTTGTCAACAATTCATTTTATTGGTGTTGAGAATGAGTGCAAGGCTTACATTTCACTGATCCATTTAAAACAGAACATTTCATAGTTGGTGGCAGTAGACTCAATAATATTGTGAATGCATCACATTAGTATCCTTCTAAATCAAATACATTAAAACAATATCCACACGCATGTCGTTATAAATTAAGATTTGCATTAGCTATAGTATGCGCCTTGCATAGGTACTGTCTAACTCTGATTGAGATTAATTTGATATTAAATCTAAGCCAGTTAGCCAATGAAATTACAACATTAATCATCTAGTATGGCATCTTCATTCTTGTACTGTGCATGTTTGATTTTTCCTTTCTGATTCTCTTATTTGGAGGACACTGGAAACTTGTGTAATTGTGGAATAAATATTGAAATGGAATATACATCAGATACGGTATTTCCCGATAATTGACTATTGATTATCAATGACAGTGATTGTCACTTCATTGAGGACAGCACTGTGTATTAACTTGGCTGTTGGTATCTGTACTCCGAGATTCTATCAATGCAGAAGTAATACCAAATTGAATGAGTCTGCTGTTCTCTGGGATTAAGTTTTTGGACTTGGAGCTTCTGGTGCAGATGGTCAGGCATATCAGACGTTTGGGCATGGAAATTATCAGTCAGAAACATGGAAGGATCACAATTCAAGCACAGAAGTCAGTGGACTCTGCCCTATTCCTTCCAATTCCAGCTATTCACAACTACCGCACCCGAAAGTCCTATTGCCCTCCCGGTGAGGAGGTGCTGTTTCAGGTCCACTTATGATGCTGGCCACACTGGATGCCATTTTGGCAAGGGCATTAGTGTGGGCAAAGGAAACATGTGCTGGAACTATGCAGAGTAGACAGATCATGATGGCAATCGGCGTGTAACACTGATTTGTCTCCTCTGGTGTCATTTTGATCTGAACACTCCAGCTAATTCCCTCTCAGCAGCAGAAAGGATCCCTCACCATTGCTATTTAAAGGGCTCATCAGCTAATTTCAAGTTAGATGCTGATTGAGTTCTACTGACTCTTGCTGCGATTGTTGAAGTGCTTAGTGGTTTGTATGGCTATTTAAAGTTGCTGAAGTCTACAGGGAGTGGTGTGCCACATGATGAAGGCCTTGCTTCCGACTTCAAGGGTTCTGCTCAGACCACTTGCTGCCCGACTTGGGTTCTGTACTTTATACCCCCCTTGGCCTGCAGTATAACGGGGAGGATGAGCAGAGGCAACACAGAGGTGGACAAAAGCAAAGTACTGCGGATGCTGGAAATCTGAAATAAAAACAGAAAGTGCTGGAAATACTCAGCAGGTCTAGCAGCATCAATGGAGAGAGAAACAGAGTTAATGTTTCAGGTCTGTGACCTTTCAGATCTGAAACGTTAACTCTGCTTCTCTCTCCCCAGATACTGCCTGATCTGCTGAGTATTTCCAGCATTTTTTGTTTTTATTACAGAGGGGAATAAGCAGCTCGAAGAGGGAAGAGGAGGAAGGGGAGAAGGGCTCTCAGCAGGAGGCCACATCTGTGCAGGTTCCTCAGTGTGATAGATGTCTCCACTTCACCAAATATTCAGTACATTTCACAACCCCTCAGATACTGTTTCAGTCTGTACCTGCTTGCAGCAAGACCTGGACAACAATCAGGCTTGGGCTGATAAGTGGAAAGTGACATTTGCACCATAAAAGTGCCAGGCAATGACCATCTCCAACAAGAGAGAATCTAACCATCTCCCCTTGACTTTCAACAGCATTACCATTGCTGAATCCCCCACCATCAACATCCTGGGCGTCCCCATTAAGCAGAAACTGAACTGGACCAGCCATATAAATACTGTGGCTACAGGAGCGGGTTAGAGGCTGGGACTTCTGCAGCGAGTAACTCACTTCCTGCCTCCCCAAAGCCTGTCCACCATCTACAGGGCACAAGTCAGGAGTGTGATGGAATATCTATAAGTACAGCTCCAACAACACTCAAGAAGCTCAATGCCATCCAAGATAAAGCAGCTTGCTTGATCGGGACTTGTCCACCACCTTAAACATTCACTCCCTCTACCACCAGCACACAGTGGCAACAGTGTGTACCATATACAAGATTCACTGGAGTAACTCGCCAAACCTCCTTCAACAGCACCTTCCAAACCTGTGACGTCTACCACCTAGAAGGACAAGGGCAGCAGATGCATGAGAACACCACCACCTGCAAGTTCCCCTCCAAGTAACACACCATCCTGACCTGGAAATATATCGCCGTTCCTTCACTGTCGCTGGGTCAAAATCCTGGAACTCCCTCTGAACAACACTTATGATGTATCCACACCAGATGGACCGCAGCAGTTCAAGAAGGCAGCTCACCACCACCTCCTCAAGGGCAATTAAGGATGGGCAACAAATGCTGGCCTTGCCAGTGATGCTCACATCCCATGAATGGATAGAAAAATAAGGAGTTGCTCACTGAAATCTGCCAACTGTTGCAACCCAAACTGCAGCCCTTGAACAACTGAGTGTCTTGCTTGGCAGAGGGCAGTTAAAAGTCAACACATTGCTCTGGGTCTGGAGTCATGGAGACTAGCTTTCAATTCCAGATTTTTTCTTCTTTAATTGAATTTAAACTGCATCAGTTGCCATGGGGGGATTTAAACTCATGGCCATAAGGAATTAGCCTGGGCCTTTCGATTGCTAGTCCAGTGACATTACCACTACACCACCGTCTGCCCTGTTTAAAGTGGACATGAACCATTATCCACGGGTTCCGACCAGGCTGGAGCAGATGATATTTGCAACATCTCCCAGTTTGCCATCTGCTGTTGAGTGAGTTAGGTCACTGAGGCTGTCTCTGCAACAAGAGCTGAATACATTGCATTCTCTCTTGCCAGTGAGGGGCAGGCAGAGTGAGCATGCAGCTTTGCGAGGATTGCAGGCTTTCCCAAAGTGCATGGTGTCATTGACTGCACACACGTCACTTTACGGGTGCCACGTGTAAATTTGGAGATGCACTGTCACCGGAAGGGATTCCATTCCCTCAATGTGCAACTGGTGTGCAACCATACTCAAAGCATCATGCAGGTCAACGCCTGATATCTTGACAGCAGTCATGATGCCTTCATTCTGCGGTAGTCCACTGTACTATCAGCATTTCAGCTGCCACGAGAAACCAGAGGGTGTCTACAGGGTGACAAGGGCTATCCTTTGACCACCTGGCTCATGACTCCAATGCACAACCCATGCTCATGAGGCCAGCATGCATATAGCAACAACAATGCTGCCACACAAAATGTCATACCGGATCACTGGGGTGCTTAAACAAGGCGTCCGCTGCCTGGACTGCTCTGTAGTACTCGCCAGAGCCAGGGTCGTGATTGGTCATGATCTGCTGCATCCTGAACAACCTCAGCATCATGAGGGCACAGCCCTCACCACCAAGAATATGGTGAACAGCTGATGAAGAGGAGGAAGAAAGGAAGAGGGAACCAACACATTTCCTTTCCATCCAGGTTGTCTGTGATCAGCTCATCCAACTGCACTACCAGAGACTGCAACCCCAATTCCCCAGTCACCAATAGTCTCAAACCTTACCCTCCCTCTGTTACTGACCATCACAGTGTCCTCTTGGCCACAATGCTGAAATAAAAGCCATCACAAAACCAACATTTGAAACCAACTTTATAAATCAAAGCATGCCATATTACATAGAAAGTCAACTAATCACCCTTGTGCATTCCCTTAGCACCTATCTTCTGTGTGCTTTTGCCTGTCCTGGTACAGTGCTACCCTAATGGCTATAGCATGGGTAATCTTGAACAGCTCTGGCCTTAGAAGTTCTGGTTTCAGATTGCACTGCCTTGGCATGGATGTCAGCAGTCTGGGGTGGCTGGCTGACAGACAACAGCAAGGACATTGGTGGAGTGACAGTTGTGGGAGGATGAACGCTGTCATCCTGAGAGAGGACAGTAGGTTTGTGCTCCATGGAGCCACTGCCACTCCTCCATGCTGGAGCCTCAGCAATCCTAGCAGTGCATTAGATAACGGATTGTTCGACTGCTATGAGACCATGCAAGGCCTTTTGAACACTGACATCTGAAGCTATGATGACAGAAGTATGAGCCTGTGTGTTAACAAGCTGAACTTGCATGACTTCAGCCTAAACTTCCTCTGCAGGACCCAGACATTGGGTGCTTCTGCTTGTGCTGCAATGGAAACTGAGATATCGACCATCAAATGCTGCATCATGGTTGGTTCCGCAAGTGTGCTAATGGAGTTGGCCACCACTTCCATGTTGGAAAGGATGGCTTCCAAATTCTTTATTAAAATTTGTTCATGGGATGTGGACATTGCTGTGAAGCCCAGCATTTATTGCCCATCCGTAACTGCCCTTGAGAAGGTGAGGGTGAAGCTTAATGAACTGCCGCAGTCCTTGTGTAGGTACACCCATAGTGTTGTTAGGAAGGGAGTTCCAGGATTTTTACCCAGCAACAGTGAAGGAATGGTGATATTTTGCCAAGTCAGGATGGTGTATGATTTGGCGGGGAACTTGCAGGTGGTGATGTTTCCATGTGTCAGCTGTTTAATGGTGAATGGGGTGTTGATCAAGCGGGCTACTTTGTATTGGATCGTGTCGTGCATGTTGAGTGTTGTTGGAGCCATACTCATCCAGGCAAGTAGAGAGTTTTCCATCACACTCCTGACTTGTGCCTTCTGGATTGTGGACAGGCTTTGGGGAGTCAGGAAGTGAGTTAGTCACCACAGAATTCCCAGCCTCTGACCTGCAAAGTAACCAGTTAAGTTTCTGATCAATGGAAACCCCAGGATGTTGACTGTGGGGAATTCAGTGATGGTAATGCCGTTGAATGTCAAGGGGAGATGATTAGATTCTCTGCTGTTGGAGATAGTCATTGCCTGGCACTTCAGTGGCGCAAAGCCCTGTGTCAAGTTAGTGCTAGACTTCTCTATGCTCCTTGACAGTGACCACTGGTTTTCTGGCAGGCTCCCATTGCATCAAGCATTTCAGTGTGCATACCCATCCACCCTATCAAAGTCCTCATCTGAGTCACCTATAGTGCAACTTATGTACAACCTTGCCCTTGGGGGTATTGGCATCTGCACTACCCTTTCCCCCTGCCTTGGCTGCAGGGCACTTGTGTCCGATGTCTCACCACGTATGGATCCTGCCTCTAAAGTTTGTGCAATGTCAGTATTTGAGCTGGTGGCTATGAGTGTCAGTGCAACTGACGCTATTACTTCCTCATCACTGTCCCCCTGCTGTCTCATGTCCTTCTTCTTCACCACTGCCTGTCCAGATTGCAGTTCTTAGTTATCTGAAAGGAGAAAGGCACAAGGGTAAGGTTGTGGTGAGGGAAGGATGTTTGGGCGGGTGGAAGCAAGAGGTACATGCTAACACCATCTGCAGTTTGTACGGTAGAAGAGATTGTGGGATGAGGAGGAAGTGGGATGTGAAAAGGAGGATTAGATACAAGGATACCGTCATCTTCAGTAGTTTCAGCCCTGCCGTTGGCATGGCCTTAGTCATTGCTGCTCCAATGATGCCTCTTTCTTGGGCTTGAGAACATGCAGATGTGCTTGATTCCCACTAGTTAGGTGCTGCTGCCTCTAGCGTGCACCACCTTGTCCTGCAAGTGAGAGGGAAGTATGTCAGTGAGTGTGGTGCACTGTGTATGGGTGATGTTGCTGTCATGTCTGAATATCTGGCAGTATGTGCAAACTGTGTGATGTGGGTAGGAGGCTTGCAGCAGTGTAAGGTGAGATGAGGCATATGAATATTAGGTTTGATTGATAGAGATTTCTGCTCGGTGACTGAGGAGGTGTGGTGCATTGAACAGTGTGTGAGGCTTGTGAGCCAGTTGGTAGGATATGACATTTGAAGGTGCATTTACTGACCTTGACCACTCTTGTGAGGTCACTGAAACTTTTGCGTCACAGCATCTCGGTCCTCGGGGCAACACTCCTGGCATTGACTGCCACAATGATCTGCTGCACTATCTTCTGAGAGTTTGTCTGGAGGGTCTCCTGGCCCCATACGGATCGATGACTGTCTTCTTCTCTGCAGCTTCTTGACCAAGGCCTCCAGTACAGTGTCAGAAAATCCTGAACTCTGCCCACTGTCATCATTCAGTGTTGTTCTTACTTCTGCAACCATTTCCAGCAGCTGCTCCAGTCAGAACGCAGCTGCCCTTTAAGTGGTGCAGGCTGGCTTTAAGTGGTGTTAGCCTCTCATGATGTTGCGTCTTTGCTCAGGCGTGCAGCCACTCTGCAGGGCACTTAGTGCTGGCTGCATGCAGAAATCATTTAAATGAGCAGACATGTGCTGTCTGCATCTGATATAAGGGGCACGGGCTAATGGTGCATCGTAATCCCCGTGACCGTTTTCGGGCCTTATCGAATTTCATGGCCTCAGTGTCTGGAGCGCTTGCCCATTAAGCTTACCCCATTGTAATAACAACTTGGCATAGATTCTCTTACTAATCAACTGCAGTAAAACTGCCATTGATCAACTACTAATCCTTTTTTTGACTGTCAATAAGGACTTAAATTCTGCCAAAAACCAAAAGAGGAATAACTCTACCTGCCGTTGTGTATCTACAAGGCAATGTGTTAAAGTTTATTTGTTCTGCAACACACAAAAATAATGAATTCAGTTGCATAAAAGCACTACCATACATCTCAACAGCTCCACAGCTTGTTGGCAACAAATGCGGCGAATATTTCTGCATGATTAATTCCATGTTAACATAAAGCCAGTTCATGAGAGCATAGAGACCTGTAAAGTCAATCTGAGAGCATTAGTTAGAAAAAGAACAATGATGTCTGCACATTTCCTCATATTCATATTCCTCCTTTACCTCTCTACCTCTGTAACCCCCTCAAGCTCTACAATCCACTGAAAACTCTGGCCTCTTGTGCATGCCCCACTTCCTTCACTCCACCATTAGCAGCTGACCTTCAGCCAGCCAGGACCTGAGCTGTGGAATCCCTAAAGCCCTCTACCTCTTCGCCTTGCTCTCTCCTTTTAAGACTGCTTAAAACCTATCTCTTAGACCAAGCATTTGGTCACTTGCCCTATGTCTCCTTCTTTGGCACAGTGTCAGTGTAGGTCTGATCATGCTCCTGTGACGTGCCTTGGGATGGTTTTACTGTGTTACAGGTGCTATATAAATGTAAGTTGTTGTTGTTGATCCATATTTCCCACATGTTTAAAATCTACACTGGCTGGTTTAAGACCTTGAGAAGTGTGGTTGCTTCCTTTTATAGTACTGACTATGCATAAGATCCTCGCCACTTAGCATGTGAAGTGTTAAACTGCATCCATGTCCACAGCCTGGGAGGTCACAGTGGCATCTCACAGTCAGCACTTGGGCCTGGCACCAGTGTGTTCGAATATCTTTCCCTGGTTGGCACTCTGCCAGACGTCAAGCTGGTTTTACTGAAGTAGAGCGCTTATGTGTTTTATCTTGACACTGGTTGTCACATGAAGGAATGCAAAATAATCCACAAGTAGTCCAAAGTTCAGCTGTTTTCGTTGTACTTCCTCCAGATACAGTAAGTTTTTAAAGAAAGAGTTGCAATCAATTAAAAATTGATAATTAATTATTTATGAATGGGGGAATAAATGACCCATTGCGCATCCTGAATTATTATTGCCCCATCATCGGTGGCCGTGTCTTCTGCTGTCTAGGACCTGAGCTTTAGAATTCTTTCCCCATACGACTCCACATCTGCATCTCTCTCTCTTCTGATTTTAAGTTGCTCCTTAAAATCTAGATCGTTGACCATGCCTTTGGTCATCTGTCCTAATATCTCCTGATGTGGTTCAGTGTCAAATTTTGTTTGATAACACTCCAATGAAACACCTGGGGATGTTTTACAACATTAAAGATGCTATATAAATGCACTTTCTCATTGTTATTGCATTTTATCCTTACTGTAATGTTTGATCACTTTCTGCTCTTTCCCTGTAGTCTGCTCACATCATGTGCCGTCACCAGCCAAGAGGGCAAGCTCTAGACCTAATTCTGACCAGTCTGATTTTTGACTGTTTTTCCCTTATGTTGCATTACTGAGATTAGGAATTCCCTCAATGGAAATTAAAGTTGGGAATCCGTGACCCTCTATGGTGGAGCACTCTGCTACCATGTGTTGTTTGCAAAGACAATGACATTCGGGAAGTTAGACTGAGAACTCTGAACCTGTTTTTAAAACACTGATGTAATAGTTAAATGTTGAGCTTCTAAACACAGGCTGGTGAATATAGAGAGAGCTGTAATCATAACAGTTCTCCAGAGGAAAAAACATTTAATTAAAGCAAACCACCAATCTCTTAATCCCAGGTTTTCCTGCTCTTCCCCACTGTTTAAAACCAAAATAGAAAATCTATGTGGCTCATTTGGACATCACTGTGAGGATTTGCATGTTTGGTTAACGGATGTGGGACATTTATAAAATCATGGTAACATGCTAAAATTTGCAACTATTTTAACAGAGGATGCTAACATCAGTTTTTAAAGATTGATGCAAACAATAATTATTAAAAGTAAATATTTGCTTTCTCTGGGGCAAAATTTCAATTCAGATACTTACTGCCAAATCCTTGATGCAGCAAGAGGATGAAACTGGGACGGATTCATATTCACTTAATCTTCTTTGCTTGCTGATTGCTGTATTTTTTTAGGTGTGATGAAATCAAGTACTTTTAGAATTTAATAAAAATCATCCTACTTACTTGAAGCTGATTTAACAATGGATGGATTTTCATAAGCTCTGTACCTGCTATTGGAATGGTAACACTGAACTGCTGTGGGGATTAAAAACCAGTGGTGGGTGTTCTGTGACTGAGATCATGTGAGGAACTTGGAGTAAATTGCTGCAGTTAGAATCACAGCTTTACGTAGTAATCCGTACTGTATGAAGTTACTTACATACTTGCACACTTGGGCAAATTCGGCAATCCCATGTCCCCAATAAGGAGCCCTACTCAACAGAGGCTTGGATCAGAGAAAGGGCTACAACACTGTATTGCTAATACTCAAACTTGTGCTCCTATTCAATGCCGAATTTCTGAATAAACCAGCCTGTTGAGAATATTTTCTTTGACTGTGCTCTACCTATATATACTAGTAGAATGTTAGGTCTCTGTAGTAGCGTGGTGCTTCTGTTTTCTTTCTGATTGGTCCCACATGGCATTATCAGTCATGTGCTTAGCAATTAGATCTCATTGCAAAAGAAAAGACGATGTGATTGTTTGATCATGTCTTTCCCTTGTCTTATTTGCTAACTTTGTATTGTTTCTGGAGAATTGACTGCTTGTTGAACTTGGAGCTAAAGTTCACACTTCTTTGGTTGATTTTCCTTATAATGCTGACTGTCCTGCCCAGCCTGACCTGATCCTATAACCTCACAACTTCTGACCTGACCCAGTTCTTGAGCCTGTCTACTCACACCAGCCTGTTCTGCAACCATGACTCTTAGAGTTTGACTGAACTCTGGGGAAGTCCCATCATGATCTATGTGATATTTCGCTGAAGATCCACTGCTGTTTTTAATCTTGGCTTGACCAGGTGAGAACTGGGAAACTGAACATCAACTGTAGGCGGTAGTTTCACACTACTTTGGTTTGATCCCACATGGAGCATAATTACAGTGTGGCGTGGAATCTGGTTTACGAGGAATTCATGGAGTCTTTTGGACCAGTTGGGCACTTCTGAACTCTACCCAACTTCAATTTAAATGTTTATAGGAGAAATTCTCACCTTCCCATGCTCTAAACATTTGCAATTCTAACTGCAGGAAAAGAGCTGTGCTGCATAGCACAGGCTGCATAGACCTGCCTCATACACTGGGTATTTAATGTACTAGCCAGACTGGAGCCAGGAAATGTAACTAATAAAAAACATATTTGGCATTATTGTCAGTTATTTCTTCACACAAAGAGTGATCATGGATCTCTGTGTAGGTTAATAGGGAATCATTTAAAGAAGAGATGGTTGATGTGATGGGAGAACTGTAGAGTGTTTAAAGATGGATGAGCTAAGCATTACATGATGATTTGTATTGATAGCTCAACCTATCTGTATCCCAGGAACTTCCAATCCAATTTCTAACTCATCCAGTTACCATTTTGACGGAATTAATTGACACAACATCAACTGCCTTTACTCTGAGTTTATTCTATGTTCACAATTTATTTTTTAGATATATTTCCTAGTTTAAGTTTTCTAAGAAAATAACTTACATTTATATATCATCTTTCTTGTCCTCAGGTAGGTAATTTGCACACAGCATGGGCCCATAAACAGCAGTGAGATAAATGACCAGTTCATCTGCTTTTTTGATGCTGTTGGTTCGGGAATAAGTGTTAGTTAAGGCATTGGGAGAAATCCCCTGCTGTTCTTGGAGTAACATCATGGAATCTTTTAGGTCCACCTGACAGAAAGATGGGGCCTTGGTTCAACATCTAATCTAAAGATGGCACCTCTGACAACACAGTACATCCAGTACTGCACTGGGGTGCCAGCCTGGATATTGTGCTTCACTCCTAGAGTGGGACTTGAACTTGCTATCTTCTGACTTAGAGGTGAGACTGAACCAATCTACCACTTCAAAAGACCAACTTTCCCAGTCTGGTGCTGTTTGGGAGGGGGTGTTATAGTGAGGGCAGCGTACCAGTAGTGCTCTGTCCTGGGTCGCTCCGATTCCCCAGTGGCCCTCATTTATATGGAGAGGGCGGATTTGTGCGTGCATGGAATTGCGAAATTGGAACAGACCGTACAGGTGACAGGATGTTCAGGCATGGAGGAATTTCTACAAAAGAAATGTTGTTAATTGGCTCTGAGGTTCTTGGAAGAAGATATGTGATTATTTTGGCCACTTCTGATATCTTAAGTGTAGAAAATTAAAGCTGGCTCAAGGTTGATGATAATATACTTTGAATCTATTCATGACTGAATTCTATCCTGCAGTGCATGTGCTCTTGTTAGTTTTGAAGTTCCATCCTCATGATTTTTGTTTTAGTTTCTCTGGGAAGATAGAATCGCAGAAGCGTGAGGAGAATGTTACAGGGTTGTGCGGCTTGTGGCAAGCACAGAAGTGCTGCTGCAGGCTGTGGAGAGGTGAGGATAGTTCTCGGCCATTCCTCAGGCAAAAGAAAGTCTCATCAACGGATCGACACTGGCAGCAAATAACAGAGGAACTGAACTATGCCTGCACTGAAAGAAGGTCATTTGACCTTATTGGAGTGGCCAATTATGGCACTGATTGGCTATACGGCTCAGCAAGCAGAAGGTGATTATTGTGTGCACTCCAATATATTCTGTCCCTCGCAATCTCTTCTTTTGCATGCATTCTGAAAGCCTCCTGTCTTCACTCCTCTAAATCTCCCTTCATCATCCTTGATTCTCACAGCACATGCCTGCCTGCTGTTAAAATCCCCCAAGCTTGAATGCTTTCTCATCCACATGAAACACTTTTCTCTCACCAGCTCCCCTTCTGACATGAGCTTCTTCATTGTCACGTCTCAGTAAAAAATAAACCTTGTCCCTATTTCATTTCCTACAGGGGAAAGCAGGCCACAGTAGGAGACAGTGTTCGGCAACATGAAGGGGAGAAACCTGCTTTGAGAAGCTGGCCATCTCTATCCAAGAGTACCAAATCCTGGAGGTTGTGAGGAGATGGATAAACAGGACGATAAGTCTCAGCTCCTCTCAGAACGCTCAACATAAGCTTTCTAATGCAGTCTTTTCAAGAGCATTGCAATCCTGTGAAATGCTTGCCAATGTTAGCTTAGTATAACTATTCTATGTTCCTTTGTGTCATTCAGTGCTTTATCTTTGCTGGATCTTCATGGGTCTTCACAGTCAGGCCCTCCTGACAGCAGCCATTGGGGAAGTGGAAGAAAACCAGCACCCTGTCACTGTAGTTACCTTACCCAACAACTAGCACAGAGACATCCATCCAGAAAGTTTAGCTAGCAGGAGAGCAACACGAGTGGTGTATCACTGAGCGCATATGGACAGTTGGCCAACATGAACAGTTGGATGAAGAGGAGCAGGGCGTCTTTGCTAGATGGTGAGGTCATCTCCTAGAACCATAGAAAAATTTTGGCACAGAAGGAGGCCATTCAGCCCATCGTGTCCATACGTCCTCACCTGGCTGTTTGGATCAAGGAACCAACCAGATCTCCATGGGCCAACTTTGAAGACAAAGATGCTTTCTGAACATGATAGGCTGTTGGGGGCATTGGGAGAATATGGTCAAAAGCTGCTAACAAATGTGGAAAAATCCAGTAGTAATCTGAGCTGCTGAGGTTCATCTTACAGAACCTGCAGATATCCTTGGATAGTGTGGTAATTCCTGGGCCCCCTGCAGCGCAGCTCCACTGCCAGAGAGGCTGCAATGACAGCTGCCATCCCGACCTTCCGCTTCACTATTGAGCATCACTGGGCATGGTAACTGATGAGCTCACCAAAATGAGGTGTGTGATTGGTACGGATAGAAGGGCAAGAAATTAGGCTGGGCTTGGATACACTGGATCCTAGCTAGAGTTTGCAATTTGCTTTGACTGGGGTAGAGTCTCTGCCCACTCCAAACAAAGACCATTGGTGCTGGAGGGTGCAGGAACTCCCAGTATCAGGCCTCACAGGGACCTGGTGTATACTTAGCAGCCGTTATGCCCGGTGAGACCAATTGTTTCAGGCTGACGAACGGCAGATGCATGGCCCACCTTGGGTTTGCAACCTGCAATGTGGCCTGGGTCCCAGAACACAGAAGATAATGACAGAAATATTTGGGATGTCTTACAAAGATTTCTGAGGAGGCACTGACATATTTTGGGAGGGTCTCAAGCAGCCTTCTTGCTCCTGAGAAGGCCGGGATTGCTGTCCTCCTGGAACTAATGGTTCCTGAGGTGTTCCCTAGTGGTGTGAGCAACCACCATCGGAATGTAAAGTAGAGGGCCATCCCTGGAAGACAGACCAAGCAGACATATTCCAACACTATACAGAGACTTAACACCCTCCTCCCCATTTCTCCTGCTAGATTTCAGTGTTGGTTTTTTTGGGAGCAATTTGCCCCTGAACTGCACCCAGTGCTAATGCCGAAAAACTGAGTGGATAGATCTGACATTGATTTGCACACAATTTGTATTGTTTCACCCTCTTCATTGCCGAACCACTTGAAAAGCCACACAGGAAATTCATCTGCAGTGCTGTTTCGATTACATACAGGAGAGGATTTTTTTTACTGTGCATGGTGTCGATTTTTTTCATGAGTCACCTCTGCTAAACTCAGGAAAATCAGCTGCACAGTCTGCTGCATGGAGAGGAACAAAATGTGCACATCGAGCTGAATTTAGTGGGTCTTGGTGGCTGACCCGGAAATGGGCGCCATTGTCGCTCGTCACAATTATCATAGTGGAGGTGCGCAAAGAGGCGCTGATGGCATTGTCAGCAGAGATGACATAGGTGCTAGCGCCATCTTTAAAGTGCTGCCAACTATGCTTAAACTGCTGCTTCACTTACTGATTTTGCTGCAGCTTTACCTTTGATGAAGCTTTGTTGCTGTGCTGCTCTCCCCCTGCTTGGAGTCCCTGTACTGCTGTACTGCTGACCAAGGCCTCAAAAGATCAGGAGCTCTCTGGAAGCCAAGAGGGACCATGTTAGGTGCAAGACACAGAGTGGCCCCACAGTTCAACGAAGGCTCCCTAAAGATTCTCTTCCAGGCTGCAAGGGAAAGGGGGAGGTCCTCTTCCCCCAGTGATGGCAAGAAGCGGTCCTCCCTCCTGACCAAGCAAGCCTGGCTGGAGATTACTGAGGAGGTTAGCAGCTGTGGGGTTACCTGCGGACATGGGTACAGTGCCACAAGACAGTCAACGACCTCCTTTGTTCTGCTAAGGTTACTGCTCCATAACTCTCCTTTTCAGTGATTGCAAGTGGCTACGCAGGAGGAAGCGGGACATAGGGAGGGAAACACCATAAATGTGCTGGCAGAGGGAGTTAGTCATCACCTCATCCTGACTGATGCATCTCGGCCACAGGCCACCTTCTTTCACAGCTCACCCCCATTAACTCCCCTGAGAGCGGACAGCAGCTTGAGTTATATGTGATACCCCAGTAGGGGACGAGGTGCTGATGGCAGCAGAACTGTCATGTTGATCCCCATGTGAAGTATGACTATCTCCCTTTTTCCACTTGCAGGACATGAGGGCCCATAACAGTAGGGCGACATACCAGACTGGCGGAGGCATCCCAGATCCTTGACTCTCTCCACAGCAGAGGAGGAGGCACTAGAACTAGAGGAGACCCAAGGCAACTGCTCCATATCTGATGGAGAGACTGCAGTCTCCACACTGGACAGTGAGGATTACCTTTCATCGACATACAGTTCACTTCTGGAGACCCACATCACACATGGTTGGCATGGTGGAATCTGCACAGCCTAACCCAGCATGTTTGTGTTCTGTCATGCAGGTTGGCGTTCACAGGAGACTCCAGCAGAGGTGGGACAGCTGTCAACTTCTGAGGATGAGCAGTCAGAGGATGCACTGTCACAAGACTTTCCTGCACTTTCCACCAGTGCAGAGACTTGCATCTCAGTGAGTTTCCATTCAGCTGTACATTCAGGGTCACAAGCTGGTGACAGCTGGTAAGGCAACATCTGGCAGAGATGCCAGAGACATTGCACAGCCATGAGGGAATGATGGAGGAGTCCATCCATGCCATGACTGCTGCCATGTCTTGGCGTGTGTGCGCATGGCTTCCTCCATCGAGAGGTTGGCAACCCTCATGGAGAGCCAGATCTCACAAATGCACGCAGACCTGCACAGCATCGACTTGACCATGAGTTCTATGCAGCAGTGGCAAAGTGAGAGAAGGATGAGGCACCTGAAGTCTTATCCAGGCCTTGCCCTTCTCTAGTGAGAAGGGAAGTTTGGGGTGAGCCTTGAAAGGGAGGAGGAGAGGCTGGCCTTCACAGCTGGGGGCTCCTCTCAGGCCCCTCTTCAGCCCCTCTGCCCGTGAGCCCAGCTCCAATAGCTGTGAAGCCTGAGGAGAGTCCTGCACCTGTGCAGGAAACCCTCAGGCAGCCGGGACCCTCCAGGCCTCAGGCAGCCAGAGGACGCTCGCCGAAGTCATCAAAGGTCAAGGGGCAGCGTGATCAGCAGCCTGCCTCCAGCACAGCTGCTGGCGCAGTGGTTACACCTTGTAGAAGCATTCATAAACATATAAAGAAAATCACTTAGAGACACATGGGTTTTTATGGTTGTTTGAATTTTGACATTTGCTTCACTATATAAAGTTCTTTTGTTTTTGAAATTAACCTTCATTGTGGAAAAGTGATTATTCTATCATGCATTAATTGTGAGCTGCTGACTTCATATTCCCCATTAGTGGATGCCAATGTAGGCATAGTCCTCATTTGAATAAGGTCTTCCATGGGCACTAGCGCGTGGATCATGGGCCTTAGGCACGGAAGACAAATGGAAAGGAGGTGACAGACTGCATGCATTGAGGTGAGTCTTTATTGTATTTACTCTGAGTGGCCATCAGGATGGCTAGAAGTGGGTAAGTGTGAGATTGTCTCTTGCCTCCTAGGCCCGTCACTCAATCTGCCTGGCCTACGGTGCAAGAGCTTCAACATCCTGTGCTGCTTGCTCATCTCCCTCCTCTACTTCCTCCTTGTCGGTGGAGGAGGGTTGTTCAATCATGTCCTTGTCATGCAAGGCCTCCCCCCCCTCTGCACTGCTAGATTGTGCAGAGCAGACCACAATGATATGCGAAACTCTTGCTGGGGCATCCTGCAGGGCTCCACCGGATCGAGCCAGGCAATGGAATCTCATCTTCAACAGTCTGCTCAGTGGTCACTTAGGTGGAGCCGTGGCAGGCATTGTACTTCTCCCTGGCTGCATTGTGAGGGTTCCTCACAGAGATCAGTAGCCATGTCTTCAATGGATAGCCCTTGTCCCTGAGAATCCATCCCTGACAGCGAGCGGAAGGCCCGAAACGCTGTGGCACTTGGGACTGTCGAAGTACGTAGGCATCATGGCTGCTTCCCAAGAAGCGGGCACACAGCTGCAGGAAATACTTTCAGTGGTCCCAGACCTGTTGAACATTGATGGAATGAAAGCCCTTCCTGTGGGTGAAGGCAGCTGGCTGGTCCGTTGGAGCCTTGATGACCACATGCATTCAATCTATCACACCTTGCTCCTTGGGAATCCAGTGATGGCCTTGAATCCGATGGCCCTCTCGGCCTGACTGTCAGGGTTGGTCCAGTACCACGCATAGTCGCCAGTCCTCTTGACAGGGAATTGGTCATGTCATTGATGCAGTGGTGGGCTGCTGCCTGGGAGACCCCACACCTATCCCTGGTGGATTCTTGGAATGATCCAGATGCATAAAAGTTTAGTGCCACTGTGATCTTCAGGGCCACGGGCATGGGGTGATCACCAAATCCCATAGGTCGCAATTCGTCCTGCAGCAGGGCACATACGTTGGTGATGGCCTCCCTGGAGAGCTGTAATCTTTGCTGACAATGTCGCTTGGACATTTGGAGGTAGCTGACTTGAGTCCGCTACACTGTCTGGCGCAGGTGGGCCCTTCTTGGCAAGGCCGCCTGCTGCTGCTCTCATCATGGTGCTTTACGGGCAGGCGCAGATGCCTTCTGACCCTCTCTCTGTCGAAGGCCAAAAAGACTGACTGTATGAGACCCATGCCAGGTGAGCAGTCGGCCTCCAGAGTGCTGTTGATGCAGCGAGGATCTTGTCTTGGCAGCTGTGCCTTTGCTACTTCTCCCGGCAGACTCTCTGATGGCCCTTAGTGCCCACCGTTGGTGTTAGCTGACCCTCTCACCAAGCAGTATGGGGACCCAACCCTCTCAACCAACAATTTGGACACCCAATACAGTCACCCAAACCCAATCCCCAACCCCCTTTGCAGACCACCTGAGACTCTGTTCAACCGGTACTCCACCCAAGACCATGCTGAGCTGATACTCTCACCTGAGACTAAGCCCCACCTTGCAGACCACCTGAGACCAAGAGCCCCCCCCCCACCTGTAGACCACCCAAGATCCACACCCCCAATGCAGAGTGCACAGCACTGTAGGCCGACAATGGCCTCCGGTTCCCCCTCTTCCTCTATGCAGTGCTGGTCATGGCTGCCTACCCGTCACGGCACAGAGGCCTTGCCTCGGTGTCAGCTTTCAATGTCCAGGAATCCGAAGGCACATGAGGGCCGCCTGTCGTCCACTTTATTCCAAACTCCCCATTAAATTGCAGTGAATTAGATGCTAATGTATTAAAACTAAGCGTTCTGGAATTTAACTTGCATACGCATTGTGTCGAGGAAGCAAGGCCGCCTTGGTGCTTTCCCACCTCTGACTAAATGCAGAACCAACGTCTGATTTCCAGGCGGACACGTCCGATGCAATTCTCCGGACCCCTACGCCACTATTCCCGCTCCAAATGGCTGCACTAAATTCAGCCCATGGTGTGATTTAAAATTCCCTGTATAAGTTACATGTACAAAGTATATGACGAGATAGGTTCGAAGGAGGGTCTTGAAGTAGGAGGGGAGCTGGAGCGACAGAGAGATCTGAATTATGGCTGAGGTACAATACAAATATCGTTGTTGATATCGTTAATAATAATATTTAATACTTCCTGTTTTCAGTGTCACTGACAGTCAGTCTCTTTAAACAATTTATTTTAGTCTTACATCTGTTATACACATATCCAAGACAGTGGGATGAACCATCCTCAAGATCTCAAGACTCAGGAGAGTCAAATTCCTGTGATTTCCCATGTGTCATGTGTATTGTCTATGTCTAATTTGAGCATATGTTCGTGTTTGGATACTAATTAACTGTCTAATTCACAGACATCACTGGAATAGAATAGTAGAGCACAAACAAAAAGTGCTGGGAACAGTCAGCTGGTCAGGCAGCATCTGTGGAGAGAGAAACTTTCTGATGAAAGGTCCCAGACCTGAAACATTAACTCTGTTTCTCTCTCTACAAATGCTGCCAGACCTGATGAATATTTCTGGCATTTTCTGCTCTTATTTCAGATTTCCAGCATCTGCAGTATTTTGCTTTTGTGTTCTCAGCTCAATGGCCTGTTTCAGGAGATGAATATGTTTCTGTACCTGAAACCAGTGGTCCCAGTTCCCTGGATATGCAAAAGCCATCGAAATATCCCTTATCCTTTGATGTATTTGAAATACCATGTTCATCCCAAAATTCCTTGAGTTCCTGCTGTGGATGTGGATGATTATCCTTCATTTCAGATTTCCAGCATCCACAGTATTTTGTTTTTGTAGTAGAATAATAGAATGTTACTCTGAACTTGAGCTGAAGGGCTGGAGGTGGGAGACCACATCTAGTGCCAGCATGTTGGCAGTGTGCCCACAATCAGCTGGCAGTGGGCAGGGTTCCCTGCCACTGGCATGTATTCAGAAAATAAGCCCCTAAGACTCATCATTAGTGGCAAAGCTGATGGAGCTTTACTGTGTCAAACAAAAACAAAAAGTCCTAGAAATACTCAGCAGGTCTGGCAGCATCTGTGGCGAGAGAAGCAGAGTTAACGTTTCAGGTCAGTGACCCTTCATCAGACCACAGACCTGAAACATTAACTTTGCTTCTCTCTCCACAGATGCTGCCAGACCTGCTGAGTTTTTCCCAGCACATTTTGTTTTTGTTTCAGATTTCCAGCATCTACAGTATTTTGCTTTTATTTTGAGCTTTATTGTGTATCTGATTCTGTGATGACTCACCTGGCAGTGCTTATTTCTAACACTGGGAGTCAATTGTCGAAAGATATTCCCTCTTGAGTTGCGTTCAACTGTAACAGCAGAAAAGAATCACCAAAAAAAATGAGAAGAGGAGAAATTCACTGTTGCCTGTATACTGATCCACATCTTAAACCGAATACTGCATACTGTGTACGTGGTAACTTTAATAAGGTCTGATGTATAGTACATGAATAAAGCAGTGACTCATCTTCCCTTTGTTGAACCAGGTTAACAAGGAGCAAGCTGTATGAAAAAAATGCCGCAGCATAGATTATGTTTGTATTTGAAGGATGACAGAAACTTTGGTCTCCTACAAGTGGACATGCTGATTATTTATTGCATTATTGCTGTATGAAGAATGCTAAATTGACTGAGTTTTGAGAGGCTTCTATTTTGGCTGCTGCAAGATACCTTTTTCTGAATGAAGCCGACTATATATAGATTTTGTGACTCATGCTTATTGATGCTTGCAGTGTTTTGCTCAGTGGTGTTTTTCAAAACTGGAGATGAACATGTTTTCGTACCTGAGACCAGTAGTCCCTGTTTCCTGGATGTGCGTTAAGGCATTGAAATATCTATGTTCCTTTGACGTATTTGAAATGCCATACTCAGCCAAAGATTCATTAAGCTCCTGCTGTGGATGACACTGTTCCAACTGTCTTTAATTAAGCAGCTTCTTTGTGAGTTAAAGCAAACAGTAATCAATGTGATGTGCCAAATGGAGGAATGAGTGACCGAAAGTCAATAATTTTGGGTTTCAGCATCCTGGCTATCATTAACTGCAAATGGTAGTTATGAAAGCTACATGTTTTCCCAGTAATTGCATGTGGCTGTATAAGAGTGTTAATGAATGTAATCAGAATCCACAGTTGTTGTAATGAAGCTAATTATAAAGGAACACAAAATCAGTGGAAAAAATGGGTAATTAATTATGTTTTAATGAGTATTACAAAGAGTCCAGTCACACCACTGCCCTGGTGTTCGTAATTCATATCAATATTGGTATCATCAATTATATTGCATCCTTTATGCTTCTTTATGAATAGAGAACTGGCGCATATAGTCTCCATCCAATACAGGTCTTGGCTAAAATTTACATCCTTTTTAAAGTGATGCTGTTGTCTGGATCCTAGGATCACTGTTCTTCATACTGTTATGATCCCTGTGGAGACCACCAACAAACCAAAACCAAAATCGAATCCACCGACTGACCTCAATTTAGGAAACCTAAACCAAACAGACAACATTTCAGTTTCATAAATTTTACTTTAACAGTCAAACCAAAACCAACATAAATTAAACGTGAAGCAACAGACAGATCAATATACATTTTACAAATTGCATCTCAACTATCAGATGTATCAGAGATGGTTCTCACGGTTTCACTGGGCAGTCCACCCAGCATGTATGGCACCAAGTTACAGTCACACAATTCTTAACAACCCTGAAGTTCCTCAGATACTTTCTTCAAAGATTTAGCCGCTGTTCTTTTTCCAACAGCAGTTCCCTCTCAATCCGAACACCACAGTTGTGGTCTTCACCATAAGGTGCACTTCTCCAGAACTTCCTCAGCTCTGCTCACAATAGTTTGATGGCGTGCATTTACCAGTCTTCCCTTTACCCGAGCCCTTCATTGACAACCTGTGCACTGTATGGCCAGTTCTGGTTAATCAGCTACTTTACTAACAGGAACAGCTCCTGGATTCAGTCTTCACTTTCTTCTGCATGCTGGCACTCCACTCCTGCCTGATCTGCCTGGTCTGGGGAGGACTCTGTCTCCTTTTCTCTGGTTCTAACAAATGTCAGTTTCCCCAGACACCTGAAGTTTTTCCAGCTTCCATTTCAGTTTTTAGGTTCCATTTCTGTTTCACTTCTAGTTTCCCTCTCAGTTAGGGTCTAAAAAAAAACAATTTTTTCAACCATGGATTCCATCACAATACACTCATGCCTTTGTATTCTGCTGTACTTTACTTCTGCTGTATATATCTTTTTGGAAACTTTTCTTTACAAATTTGGCTAATATACAGTACTTGAACAATATAAAGTATAAAATAAAAAGAAGAAATGCTGGAATCACTCAGCAGGTCTGGCAGCATCTGTGGAAAGAGAAGCAGAGTTAACGTTTCGGGTCAGTGACCCTTCATCGGAACTGACAAATATTAGAACAGTCACAGGTTATAAGCAAGTGAGGTGGGGGTGGGGCAAGAGATAACAAAGGAGAAGGTGCAGATTGGACCAGGCCACATAGCTGACCAAAAGGTCACGGAGCCAAGGCAAACAATATGTTAATGGTGTGTTGAAAGACAAAGCATTAGTACAGATTAGGTGTAAATACACTGAATATTGAACAGCAGCAAGTGCAAACCTGAAAAAAAACAGTGGGTAAGCAAACTGAGCAAACAAAGATGAAATGAAATAAATGCAAAAAAAAGATTGTAAAAAATGTAAAAAAGAATGTTAAAAAAAAGGAAGAAAAAGTAACTAAAAATGAAAGTAAAATGGGGGGCTGCCATGCTCTGAAATGATTGAACTCAATGTTCAGTCTGGCAGGCTGTAGTGTGCCTAATCGATAAATGAGATGCTGTTCCTCGAGCTTGCGTTGATGTTCACTGGAACACTGCAGCAATCCCAGGACAGAGATGTGAGCATGCGAGCAGGGAGGAGTATTGAAATGGCAAGCAACCGGAAGCTCAGGGTCCTGCTTGCGGACTGAGCGGAGATGTTCCGCAAAGCGGTCACCCAGTCTGCGCTTAGTCTCCCCAATGTAGAGGAGACCACACTGTGAGCAGCGAATACAGTATACTACATTGAAAGAAGTACAAGTAAATCGCTGCTTCACCTGAAAGGAGTGTTTGGGGCCTGGGATAGTGAGGAGAGAGGAGGTAAATGGGCAGGTATTACACCTCCTGCGATTGCAGGGGAAGGTGCCCTGGGACGGGGATGAGGTGGTGGGGGTAATGGAGGAGTGGACCAGGGTGTCGCGGAGGGAACGATCCCTTCGGAATGCTGACAGGGGAAGGGAGGGGAAGATGCGACTGGTAAAGTCTAATCTTTCCTAAGCTGTGCTATCAGTGCAGCAGCTTTTGCATGTTCCTTGTTCTTCGCTACATTAATGATCATGTTTTGCTATTGCCTTTTAATATGTTTGACCTTCTATTGAAGGTCAGTTTCAGGCAGCAAATGAGGTTGCATCTTATGGCTCCATTGAAAGATAAAACCTGTATATTTGAAATGTTTTGTTAGCTCTTACTGATTTGTAGTCCAGCCATAGTTTCCGTTTTTCATTCTTGAGGATATTTGACTTAAGGGTATGGAATTACTTCACCAAGTGCAATAAAGCCAACATTAAAGTGGCACTTTGTTCTGTTTGAACTGATCTATCCTAGTTGAATCTTACGCAGTCACGGAGACATAATTTATACCAACTCTAACGGTTTTTCCAGTACGGGCGTCTTCTTGATAAGATTCCAAAGTGTTTTCTTCCCTTCTTTTTCTCATCAATTTTTACCTTGCCTTCTCTTCACAAAGCATTGACTCTTTCCTGTGGTACAGTTCCACGTGGAACCTTTCTGGAACCTTGCCCAAATGATGATATTCACATTTAAGTCTATAAATTTAGTGTTGGCTATTTGATCGTGGTGGAGCCTAATCCTCACCTGGCATTCACATATACCCACTTCCAGCAAAGACTTCTAGTTAGAGTCTGGAACAGAAACCTGGGCCAATTTTTGCATCAGCATTGGAGGCCAGCTGAAACACTCCTCCTGCTTTCCTTGTGAAAATCAACACAGGTTGGTGACTGAACCTGGGGCAGCATTGGTTTCTATGGCTAAGCTACTGACAGGATGGAAAAATTAGAGGAACCCCGAGTCCAGGGTGGTTAATATTCAGCTCAGTTATCTAAAACTCTTCAGAATGGCAAGTTCTTGATTCTGTTAACTATTTGGAGCTAATCATGAGAATAGGAGCAGGAAACTATTTGGCTCCTTTTCTTAACATTTATCACAGAATGACCTGAGTCTTGTTTCTTCAGGGGTGATTGGTCAATCAGTCACTCCTGGTGAGCAGTGGCTACCCATCTCCTTATCGGAGGAAGAATGTTCTTGCCATGGAGGGAGTGCAAAAAAGATTTACTCGGCTGATTCCTGGGATGACTTATGAGGAGAGATTGGATCGACTAGGCCTATATTCACTAGAGTTTTGAAGAATGAGAGGGATCTCAGAGAAACCCATACAATTCTAACAGGATTAGACAGGCTAGATGCCCGGAGGATGTTCCCAATGGCTGGGGAGTCCAGAACCAGGGGGTCACAGTCTCAGGATACGGGGTATGCCATTTAGAACCGAGATGAGGAGAAATTTCTTCACTCAGAGGGTGGTGAACCTGTGGAATTCTCTACCACAGAAGGCAGTGGAGACCAAGTCATTAAATATATTCAGGAAGGAGATAGATAGATTTCTTAATGCCAGAGGGATTAAGGGATATGGGGAGAAAACGGGATTAGGGTACTGAATTAGACGATCAACCATGATCTTTTTTGAATGGCGGAGCAGGCCCAAAGGGCCTACTCCTGCTCCTATTTTCTAAGTTTCTATATCTATGTTTCTATCTTGAGAAGTCGTGGGCATTCTGCCTGTGATTTTATAGTCAGTTAAAGTTTAATGGGCAGAAAATTATGGGCCAAGCATCTGCGACTTCCTGAGATGCATTCACTGTGAGTGCCACTCCCTGTTGCCAGTGCCAGATTGTGGAATCACCCCTTCCATGTAACCAAAATTTTGCATCTCTTCATAATTGCTGTTGGCCTTCTGAGCAATGCTGGCATTTTTCCTTTCGTTATCATCTAGCCATATGACAAGAACACCTGTAAAATGAATTTGGGAATGGCTGATCTTTGTTGGTATTCCAGATGTTTCTTTGTAGTCTGTTTCAGTCTGTCTGGCCAAACTTACAGCACTGCTTCTAAATAAAAATTTTGATGATTTGCATCTCTGATTTGGCAAGACAGTTTTACAAAGCATTTGAAAAGTGAAGAGTGTGTTAGATTACATAGCCAGGGTCTGAAGAAGCTATATTGAGGCTTTATAGCACAATAGCTGGACCTCATTTGCTATACTTTTAGTTAGTATGCTTCAGAAGGAATCTTCATGGATTGGAGGGGTGTAGAACAAGCAACAAGAATGATCCCAATTGTAAAAGGGTTAAGATCTAAAGAAAGTTTTGAGAAGCTTAAGCTCTTCCGTCTTGCAAGAACACTATGGGGAGTGGGGGGTAAGAATTGCTCTGAGATACGTTAAGTATTAAATAGGATAGATACGTAGACCCAAAATATTCCTTAAAAATAATTCAGGCCATTAGGAGTAGGGGATCTAAATTTAAATTAGTGAAAAGTAAATTTAAAACAGATGAGTTGGGAAAAAATCCTTTCCCAAAGGTTGATGTATGTTTGGAATAATCTGCCCATAAAGGAGGAGGAATTAAAGGCAATAGACACATTCATAATACTGTTGGATGCTAGGATTGATTGAGTTAGAACAAATGTTCATAGTATGAATGTCCTTTTTTAACCTTAAATTTATGATCTTTTCTCTATTTGCAATAAAATAGTAAGTTGGAATAGCCACTGAAGATCAAGGGCAGTATTGACAGCACCATGAATAGAATTCATGTTCCATTCTAGTCACACTGCTCATAATGTTCCATTACGTTTTCTTTCTTCCTTCTGTTTGTCTAGGATCTGTGTTTTTTTTTCTATCTTTGCACTGCAAGGGATTTTCACAAACATGTTGGCAGAGGCAGCTTGATTTTTCTTGTGGGGTAATAGTTCCACAATGAGGGAAGATCATCTGCAGTCCATGTTGCAAACCCAAGCACCAGTAAGTAAGGGACGCCTGTAGTACTCTGATACATAAGGCCAAATACATTGGAGTCAGTCTGGTTTTGAACAGTGATCTGGATGAATGCAACCATAAATCTTTAATCATGGCCCTTTAATTTTTAAGGAATTATGCTTCCAGTAAAAAAACGCCCACAGACCCAGGAAATATCAGGAACATTAGTCCACATTTGTATGGCAAAAGCTACTGTTAAATGCCAGATCTCCATTGATGTGGGAGTACAGAAAATATAAGCCAAATATTTTCCTATTCTGGCAGCTAGCTATACAACAAAACAGAAAAGTCTAGCACATTCCTTGGTCATACCACATTTGGAAACTGACAGATGATAAATATGATGAAAATATCATACATCCTGTTGTGTTTTCCAAAAATTATATTCCTATAATCTGTCCACCTTAATGCCAAAGGCTCCAGAGTATTTTCTGGGAATTTTGCAGCTTGGAACTCTGATGTCCTTTGCCTATTGTGATTTACTCTCTGAAGACTCTATGCAATACTCAAAACAAGCATGCTAACGTGTTGATATGAAATTCCTTTTCTGCTATTGTAATGGAAGTGTTAACTTGTGTATTGTAAATGGTTAACGCTATTGTTAACACAACAGAGAGGAACATTTCATATGAATGTGTTAATCATCATTGCTGATCTTACAGGGTGATTTTAGCTGAAGAGTTAAGAAAGGAAGCCTGGTTTTCTGTGTTTATGGCATTATACCAGATCTCATGAGAAGTAGAAAAAAACATAAGAAATAGGAGAAGGAGTAGACCATATGGCCCCTCAGCTTGCTAAGCCATTAAGTAAGATCATGGCTGATCCTCCACTGCAACTTGCAGCTTCCCACCTGATTCCCTTATCCCTTGAATCCCTTAGAGTCCAAAATTCTATCTGTCTCAGCCTTAAACATACCCGATGACTGAGCCCTCTGGGGTAGAAAATTCCAAAGATTCACATTCCTCTGAGTGAAGAAATTTCTCCTCATCTCAGACCAAAATGGTCAACCCTTATCCTGAGACTATGCCCTCTCATTCTAAACTCTCCAGCTAGGGGAAACAGCCTCTCAACATCTCCTGTGGCATTGCTTATGGCGAGTCTGACGGCACATTACATTCTGTAACGATAGAGGTGTTAATAGCGTAAAATGGACAATGCATTGTCATGGTTACACAGATTTACTTTCAGCCAATCAACAAGGCATACTGGGGACTATGTTAGATGAAGTAGATGTAAAACTTAGGAGAAGTGTATGCTTTTACCCAAGATTTTTAGGATATTGCAGATGAATTGAAGCCCAGAACTGAATTTACAACTATCATTTGACAAAAACAAACCGCTAATTATAAACTTTTATTAATTACTCATTGGAGGTAGTTCAAATACAAATTATGCTCTTTACCTTGAAACTGATTCAATAACTTGAAAACCTTTACTTTCTTAATAGATTTTCTTGAACCTTAGTTGTTTAGAGGACTGAAGAGGTCTTTACACTGATCATGTCTGTGCTGGCTCTTTGCTAAAGCAATCCAATGCTAATTCCACTGCCCTGTCTTTCCAAATAGCCTTGTATCTTCCCCTGCTTTAAATATTTATCACATTTTCCCTTAAAGGAGCAGTTGTCTCCACCTCAACAACACTCTGTCGCATAGCATTCCATCAAGCGTGTTAAAAGAAATTTCTAGTAACCTGTGTTCTCAGTCACTAGCCATAATTTTAAATTGATGAACCCCTCATCGCTGACTCCCCAGCCAGAATAATTTTATAAAACCCAATCAAATCTTCTCTTCGCCTTCCTTACTTTGTGGATATAGTCACACTATCTCAAGCCTCTGCTCATAAATGTAATTGACAGTCATTTTGCTGAATCTCCTTTTGGCTTTAATATCCTTTTTCTAATGGGGTACCCAAAACTATGCATAGTACTCTGACTGTGATCTAACCGGTGTTAAATGTAAATTCATCATTTCTTTTTTATTTTGTACTCTATGCACCTATCCATAAAACCATTAAATGCTGTTGGCTTTATGAATGGTTTCACTTACCTGCATCTGCACTTTTGAGGAATTATGGCCGCAAGTTTACGGCCCCTCACAGGAGTAAGCTGGCGGGGGTGTGGGGGGGGGGGGGTGGTGGGTGCGGGGAGGTGGGGGGATGCCGTTTCTGTTGCCTTCCTGCCCTGGCTGCAATTTTATGAGGGGCGGCGGGGGCGAGAAACGGCCCACCCACCCCAGGCCAATCAAAGCCCTTAAATGGCCAAGTAACTGCCATTTAAGGGCTCTTCTGCTGCCGCTGGTATTTTGCTAGCAGTGGGCAGGCAGTTCAGGTGCCCAGAATGCCACCAGATAAAACTTGGTGGCCTCCTTGTGGGCTAGGGCGGCCCGCTGATTGGGCACCCTGTGCCCCACAGAGGGCCGCTCCCGAAGCCCCAACTGCCCCCACTGAAAGAATGTTACCCTTCACCACCCAAACCGACACACCCCCCCTTGCCTCACCAGAGCCCGGCCGATTGTCCCCAGCGAGGCCCCAAAAACTTACCTGACTTGTGGGGCCGTCGTCCCTCTTGCTGCTGTGACTGGGTTGCAGTCCCAGCAGTGGACACCGCTCCTGGTGGTGGTGCTGGGACTGAGAGCTGCTGGTCCACTGACTGGCCGGCAGCTCCATTAGGCAGAGGTGGAAGTCCTGCCCAAGGCCAATTAAGGGCCGAGAGAGCATAAAATCCTGGGATGGCTCTCCAGGCCCGGCTGAGGCAGGCTCGCTGCCGACTTTTTGGCTGGCTTATGTTTCCTGATATGCTGACTGAAGGAAATAACCCTTGGAGAATGTTTTAAGCAAAGTTTGTGTGGGCCTATAGATCTATGCTTGAGAGTGGTCATTGGAAGTTGCACGGACCTACAGTCCTCTCAAAGAAGTAAGACCAATAAATGAAGTTAAAACAACGAGTAAAGAACTGGACAAATGAGAAACCTTTGACTATAGTTATTAAAACCTTCTCAATGATCCTGTTTTGTGCCAAATCAATAATAATGATACTGATTAGATAAATCCAATTGTTGAATTAGAAAACGCAACTGAGACTGTTTACATGTGGTCTTTTTTTCATGGAACTTCCGTACATCTGGCTTATACTCGGATCCACAAAATGTATCAACAAATGTCTGCTCCCAGCAACATTTGCACAATTGTTTGCTGGTTTCCGTGACTTGTTGATACCAAGTAAGTACATGCAATAATTAATGTCAAAAAATTTGTAACGTTTTCTAAATTTATTACCAAGTTCCAACCTTGTTGACAATATGGTTAAACCACTCTAGGGAATTATATTAGCTAACCTTGTGAGCCAGATTTTAAAATACCAAAACTGGCCGTCAGATGCTATCTTGTAGAGAAAATCAATGTAAAGAAATTTTAAACTTAAAGCTTTGGGGCAGGATTTCCCCTGCAGGTTTCTGAACCCCGTTGCCAGGCTGAAATGTGGTCAGAAGCCCTCACTATGTGGGAAACAGTCATTCATTGTGATTTTCTCCAGGGTGGCCAATTAATGGCCAGAGGGTGAGCTCACTGTCCAATTAAGGATGGTGGGCAGGCACTTGAAGCTAGAGGGCCATTCAGAGGCTTTTCAGCTTGAAAGGAGAAACAGGCTGCAATGGAAGGTAGGTAAGGAAGAGGGGGCTTCAAAATGGAGGCACCCTCTCTCCAACTTCTTTAAATCTAAACTAAAAAATGGCAGGGGTCCCTTTATAGGGTGGCCTGTGGCTGCTGCTGCACCCAGGCAGGCCCAGAGGGCCTTTAGGCCTGTCTGGAGCACTGGGCCCTGGTCTGTCGCCAGGAGGCTAACTGCAAGCAGTTAACTGGCTTCCGCTGCCTGCAGGAACCTGGAGGCTGACTGAAAAATCCCAGTTGGACTCCTTTAATTGGCCATAAGTGACTCTTAATTACCTGGATCGGCTACCCGGCACATGCGGGTGGGTTGTTCTGCCACTACCGTGCCGCACCCCCCCCCCCCCCCCCACCCCCATCCCCAATCCCATCTCCGCAAAAGGTGCCCTGGGGTGGGGTGGAGTGGGGGAACAGGCACGCAGGCCAGAGGTGCTATTTTTAGTGCCCACCTGTCTCCAACACCAGCCCCGACAGGGGCTAAAAATCCTGCCTTTGGTGTCTTCTAACTGTTGTACAGTAAGACTGCGAGTAGAACACTTAGGTTGGTCTCTTTGTGGCAAAGGTTAATTACTGAACCTGAGGAGCTGGGATATGAGGATAGATATGAGGATAGATTGGTCATCCTGAGACTTGGCTATCCTGAGAAAAAGAGCATGGAGAAATTAGACCCAAGAAAGTTCTTCTTTTAGACACAAGATTCAAGAAATAAGCAATACCGTTTAAAGTTAAGGATTCAAAAGAAAATAAGAAACTATGGCAGCACAGATTTTAGTAAGAAGGGGATAGAATTGTGGAATTGGCTGGCGTGATGGAACAGAAAAAGCATGGCAAAATTTTAAGCAAAACTAATTGTTTCCAACCCAGGATATTAAAAAGAAATGGATGTGAAAATTGCTGATGCATCCATCATAATTTTTCAAAGCTCCCTAAATTCAAAAACTGTGCTTTTGGCTTGGAAAATCGCAAATGTCACTCTGTTATTAAGAAGGAAGGGAGAGAGAAATCGAGTAACTACAGACCTGTCAGTTTGACTTCAATTGTGAGGAAGTTATTGTTATTTATTATCAGAGACAGAGTGACTGAGGATGTAAACAAGTTTGAGCTGAACAAAGAGAGCATGGATTTGTGACGGGTAGATAATGTCTGACTAACCTAGCTGATATTATTGAGGAGTCACTAACATGGTAGATAGTGGAGTGTTTATGGATATTGTCTATGTGGACTTCCAGAGGGCATTTGAGAAGGTTCTGCACAACAGAATATGAGCAAAAATGAGAGCGTGCTGAATTGGAAGTAAACTTGTGATAACTTCTGGATTGGCGGGATATGGCTCACGGTGTTCCCTATGGATCTGTATTGTGGCCATAGCTTTTCACTATATACGTGAATAACTTGGATGAAGGAGTACTACCAGTATTACTAATACTGCTACTAACTTCCCACCTGTCAGTTCAGCAGCAACAATGGGGCTGAATGAATTCACTTCACTTCACGTCACTTCATTTCACTCTTGTCAGTTATCTTAATATTGTCTATTCAGTGCTTCCTTGGTCTTTCTCGGCTTCTTATTCTCTGTACCTCTGTGTGCAGGTCTATGAAAGGTACTCCAGTTGTTTCCATGCTTCAAATGCGCCCAAACCATTGTAGTCATCTTACTTGGATCTTCTGTAAAAGCTTTGTTTCTGGTCCAAGCCAACTTAGATAATGCTTGAAACATAGAAACTTAGAAAATAGGAGGAGTAGGCCATTCGGCCCTTTGAGCGTGCTCCGCCATTAATTATGATCATGGCTGATCATCCAACTCTAACCTGTTCCCGTTTTCCCCCGATATTCTTTGATCCCTTTTTCCCCAAGAGCAATATCTTACTCCTTCTTGAAAACATACACTGTTTTGGCCTCAACTGCTTTCTGTGGTAGCGAATTCCACAGGCTCACCACTTTCTGCGTGAAGAAATTTCTCTGTATCCTGGAAACCCCCAGTATTCCTTCTAATCAACTCATCTGTACAGCCATCTTCAGCAAGTAAGTGCCGATCTATCTTGGCCTCCTCTTGAGGTCCAGAGCATCACAGATGCCAGTCGTCAACCAATTTGATTCACTCTACATGATATTAAGAAATGGTTGAAGACACTGGATACAGCAAAGGCTATGGGCCCTGCCAACATCCTGGCAGTAGCTCTGAAAACTTGTGCTCCAGAACTGACCGCACGCTTAGCCAAGCCGTTCCAGTCTAACTACAACACTGGCATCTACCCGACAATGTGGAAAATTGCCCAGGTATGTCCTGTCTATAAAAAGCAGGACCAATCCAATTCGACCAATTACCGCCCCATCAGTCTACCCTCTATCAGCAGCAAAGTGATGGAAGGTGTTATCGGCATTGCTGTCAAGCAGCACTTACACAGCAATAACCTGCTCAGTTTGAGTGCCACCTGGGCGACTCAGCTCCAGACCTCAGACTTCTAGCTACAAATGACATCAAGGGATATGGGGATAATGCAGGAAAGTGGCATTGAGGTAGATGATCAGCCATGATCTAACTGAATGGCAGAGCAGGCTCGACTGGCTGAATAGCCAACTCCTGCTTCTATGTTCCGGTGTTCCTCATTACAGCCTTGCTCCAAATATGGAAAAACGAGCTGAATTCAAGAGGTGAGGTGAGAGTTACTGCCCTTGACATCAAGGCAGCATTTGACCGAGTGTAGCATCAAGCAGCCCTAGTAAAATCTAAGTCAATGAGAATCAGGAGGAAAATTTTCCACTGGTTGGAGTTATACCTAGCACAAAGGAAGATGGTTCTGGTTGTTCGAGACCAAACATCTAAGCTGCAGGATATCGTTGCAGTAGTTCCTCAGGGTAGTGTCCTAGGCCCAACAATCTTCAGCTGCTTTATCAATGACCTTCCCTCTATGATAAGGTCAGATGTGGTAATGCTCGCTGATGATTGCACAATGTTCAGTATCATTCACGACTCCTCAGATACTGAAGCAGTCTGTGTCCACATGCAACAACACCTGGACAACATTCAGGCTTGGGTTGATAAGTGGAAAATAACATTCGCGTCACACAGGTGCCAGGCAAGACCATCTCCAACAAGAGAGAATAACTGTCTACCCTTGTCATTCAATGGCATTACCATTGCTGAATCACCCACCATCAATATCTGGGGGGGTTACCATTGACCAGAAACTTAACTGGACCAGCCATATAAATACTGTGGCTACAAGAGCAGGTCAGAGGCAGGAATCCTGCGGTGAGTAACCCACTTTCTGACTCTCCAAAGCCTGTCCGCCATCTACAAGACACAAGTCAGGAGTGTGATGAAATGCTCTCCAATTGCTGGGATGAATGCCGCTCCAACAACACTCAAGTAGCTCAACACCATCCAAGATAAAGCAGCTTGCTTGATTGATATTCCATCCACCACCTTAAACATTCACTCCCTCCACCACCTGTGCACAGTGGCAGCAGTGTGTACCATATACAAGATTCACCGTAGCAACTCGCCAAGCTTCCTTCAACAGCACCTTCCAAACCCGTGACCTCTACCACCTCGAAGGACAAGGGCAGCAGGTGCATGGGAACAGCATCACCTGCAAGTTCCCCTCCAAGCCATACACCATCCTGACTTGGAGCTATATTGCCGTTCTTTCACTGTCGCTGGGTCAAAAACCTGGAACTCTCTTCCTAACAGCACTGTGGAAGCACCTGCACTGGAAGGACTGCAGTGGTTCAAGAAGGTGACACACCACCACCTTCTCAAGGGCAATTAGGGATGGACACCACTGCTGCTCCGAAGGCAAGTGAATTAAGGATTAGTCCTGGGGCCTCAGCTATTTACAATCTATGTTAATAACTTAGATAAAGAGACAGAGAGTAATGTTTGCTGATGATACAAAGATAGTTGTAAATGCAAGGTGTGAGGAGGACACAGAGAGTTTGCAAACAGATATAGGCAGGTGAAGTGAGTGGGCAACAAAGTGGCAGATGGAGTATAACGCGGGGAAATGTGAGGTTATTCACTTTAGTCGTAAGAATGGAAGAGCAGCATATTTTTAAAAAGGCGTGTATGTAACTTGTAAATGTTGATGTTCAGAGAGACTTGGGTGTGCTTGTCCAAGGAATACAAAATGTTAGCATGCAGGTACAGCAAACAGTTAGGAAGGCAAATGGCACGTTGGCCATTATTGCAAGGGAATTGGAGTCCAAGAATAAAGAAGTCTTGCTACATTTATACAGGGCTTTGGTGAGATCACATCTAAAATACTGTGTACAGTTTTGCTGTCCATATTTAAGGAAGGATATGCTTGCATTTGAGGCAGTACAGCGAAGGTTCACTAGATTGGTCTCTGGGATGAGGGAGTTTTCCTCTGATGAGAGGATGAGTAATTTGGGCCTGTATTTTCTGGAGCCTAGAAGAATGTGAGGTGATCTCATTGAAATGTGCAAGATTGTGAAGGGGCTTAACAGGCTAGACACTGAGAGGTTGTTCCCCCGGCTGGGGAATGTAAAACACAGGGATATAGTTGCAGGATAAGGGGATGATCATTTAGGACTGAGATGAGGAGAAATTTCTTCTCACAAGGCGTTGTGAATCTTTGGAATTCACTACACCAGAGGGTAGTTGATGCTCCATCGTTGAATATATTTAAGGCTGAGATAGGCAGATTTTTGGTCTCTCAGGGAATCAAGGGTCACGGGAAGAGGTGCAAAAGTGAAGTTGAAGCCCAAGATTAGCCGTGCGATCTATTTCTGCTCCTATTTCTTACGTTATTATGTGCTTATGAATTATGGAGGATGAAACAATTGGGATTTATATATAGATCAAGAAAGCTTATGGCACAGAAAGAGGCCACTTGACCCATCGTGTCTGTGCCAGCCAAACGAAAGCCACCCAGCCTAATCCCACTTTCCAGCATCTGATCTATAGCCCTGCAGGTTACGGCACCAAATATATCTAAGTTTGCAGATGACACTATGTGAGGAGGCACAACAAGTTGTGTGAATGTGAGCAGGAGGTTACAAAGGGACATAGACAGTCTAAAGGAGTGGCCAAGACTATGACAGATGGAG
This sequence comes from Heterodontus francisci, assembly GCF_036365525.1. Classification (NCBI taxonomy): domain Eukaryota; kingdom Metazoa; phylum Chordata; class Chondrichthyes; order Heterodontiformes; family Heterodontidae; genus Heterodontus; species Heterodontus francisci. The sequence goes on from NC_090397.1 coordinate 21,726,776, forward strand.
TGCATTGTGGGGAAGCATGATATTATCCACTTTTGGATCTGAAAAGGACAAATAGGAATATTTTTGAAAACTTTGGAGCAACAAAAGTATAAAAGGTAATTGAAAAGACCAATGAAACGTTGGCTTTTATCTCAAGGGGTTGGAATTCAAAAATCAAAAAGTGATACTTCAAGTTGTACAGGTCTTGGCCAGATCTGACCTGGAGAACTTTGTTCAGATATGGGCACTGAATCTCAGGAAAGGTATATTTAGGAGGAATACAGCATAGATTCACCAGAATGATACCAAAGTTTAAAGGTTTAAGTTATGAGGACTTGGCTTCATTCTGTCGAGTTTAGAATATTGAGGGGTGATGCAATTGAGGTGTTTAAAATAATAAAGGGATTCAATAGGATAGATACAGAGAATGTATTTCTTCTTGTAGGGGAATCCAGAACAAGAGGGAATAATAAAATTAGAGCTATGCTATTTTAATCAGGATGCACTTTATCACACAACGGGTAATGGAAATTTGGAACTCACTCCCCCAAAAGGCTGTGGCTGTTGGGTCAATTTAAACTTTCAAGACTGCAATCGATAGATTTTTGTTAGATAAGGATATCAGCGATATGGAGCAAAGGCAGGTAAATGGACTTGAGTTACAGATCAGCCAGGATCTATATGAATGGCAGAACATGTTCAAGAGGCCCAATGACCTACTCCTTTTCCTATGTAAAACACTTGGTGAAACCCATTCGTAAATTGGACTTGGGGATGTTCAATTTGGCATCATAATAAGGAAACAGATGGGAGTTTTGGAAGGGTTGGCAAGATAGACCAATAGATTTGTCCTATTCATGTGTTACTATGGTACTGTCTGGGCAGTGATGAACTGTAGTTGCAGAACTTAGCAAATTAGCGATTTCCTGTTTCTGAATGAACTGCTGCTAATTTATTTTGTATTTTACCAAATTCTTTTTTCCATTTAACTGTAAACGGGATTGGTGTCATCTTACATTACTTTCAAAAACTCACAAGCCAGAGTTTTCAAGGAGTGCAATTCAGAAGAGAAACTGCTGAATTCATTGTTTGAGCAAACATCCTACCATAAGCGGTAGGCAAACAAGTGATGTACTAATGAGTATTGTATTAATATAGCTATATTGTGCCACAGATACCTCTTCCAAAGGAACAGTGGACTGGTGGTAGAGAATGCCTGTGCTTTTCTGTAAAGAATGACGTGCTAATGAAATTGCAGTGCAGGAATTACCTATTTTCAAGCTGCATATCCCTACGATTATTTTTAGTGGTTCATTAAAGAAGAGATAAAAGATGAATCTCACTCCCTGTACTTTATAATTGATGTTGTGTGTAATGGCATTCTTTTAACAAAAATCTACAAATTTAAATAAGATCCAGCAGATTGGTGTTTTTTTGCTGCCCTGCTGAGGCAAGTAATTTCATTCAGGGTGATTTGAGATGACTGAAGTTGTACGTTCCGTCCCCCATCCCATTGCCCAGCCTGTTGAGGGACTGTGACACATTTAATAGGTTAAGGGTCAGATCTGCCACTCAAGCTGATTTAGAGGGAGCTGGGCTGGGATAGTGGTGCATTTGAGAAGCACTTTACCCTAAATATTAGGGAAGCCTTCACAGAAAGCGTAATCGATACATGGAATTAACTCTCATGTAGGATAGCGGAGCATAAACCCTGCAACTATTTAAAGGGTATTCAGATGTGGTGTGGCACTGTAGGTCATATGGTCCTTTTCATCCATATTTATTTTGTGATTGCACTAAAGGTTGCACTATTTCCTATTTGTAACATGATCGACATTTAATAGGTATTATTAATTAATTTCTTTTTCTTTACAGCAATCGTAGTCAGGTTTCTGACCAAGAGGTTCATCTGGGAATATGACCCCACACTGGGTGAGTGACTGTCAGTTACTCCTATATTAATATTCATGTTCTGTTCACACCAACAGATAATCACTTGGTTAAGCTATTTCAAGTAACTGCAGGCAAAAGATATCCTGGAAGTGTTTAATTGGTAAATGTTTCACATAGACATGCTGTTTCATTCAGAACAGAATGACCCAGCGGCTGGGTGGGGGTTGTAGTGGACAGGGAACCTGAAAATGGGGGTAACCTGGATGTCTTGCTGAATCTGATGGCAGGCGCCATTTGAAATTTTTGTTCTCCATTTCCCGGTAGGCAGCCAGCCAAATTGGTAGGGAAGTCTGGGGCTGGAAGGCTCCTGACAAGGAGTGGAGAGGAGGGAGAGATTGTAGGTCTGGGGTGGGAGGGGGTGGAGGGGGGGGAGAGCTCAGTGTACAGGTCGAGGTGCGGGAGATTGAAGCCTGGGTCGTGGGAGAGATTGCAGCTTCAGTCGGAGGGGAAAGTTAACTTGAGAGGCTGGGGGAATCCACTCCCGCACTTCCTGGCCCACAGGCAGTGTTGGATCCGGCCCTTCTCACCTCCTGTCAGCTGCTGGGTTTCTCGAGTCCTGGGAATCCTGACCCGCAGTTGTTAAATCTGAAAGACTGTTAAAATTTGAGGCATGGAGGTTATTAACATATTGAAATAACGGACGCACCTCTCGAGAGCAGATTAGTCACCCAACCCCTAGCCTGCCTCCATTAAAACCGGATGTGGGCACTTTGGTGGCAACTTGGGGTCAAGTTTCAGATTTTTGAAATTGTAACCTACCAACCCCCACCCCTTCCCCACCCAACATTTGGGGTTAAAATCACACCCAATGTCACTATTAGGTGAATCATGCTGTCAGCCTTGGAAATATCTGCCTTGATACATTCTTCTTTCATCTTTGGAATTTGGATTCATATACTTATGAGATGGTTAGAATGGGGCCGAATCTCTCCCGTAAGGCCATAAAGGTTCTAAATAGATTGGTTTGGGCAGTGTTAACCCAGTCCGATGATGACACAAGACAGAACTCACTATCCTTTGTTACTAATTGCCAGCAATGGATTTTTTATTATACGGCTTACAACAGTCATTGGTTTGTGAAGTTAAATATCACACCAGCACAGTGGGATATGCTATCCTGAATTTACAGTTTGAGCAGGTTGTTTTGGCTTTCTGCTCATTAATTGAGACATTTGATACATGCACACCAGATACAGGAAAGAAACGGCATGCATTTATGCAGGAGAGCATAGGACAGACTAACCTAAGGGAGGAGATACATTTTTTTTTAGAGATACAGCACTGAAACAGGCCCTTCGGCCCACCGAGTCTGTGCCAAACATCAACCACCCATTTATACTAATCCTATATTCCTACCAAACATCCCCACCTGTCCGTATATTTCCCTACCACCTACCTATACTAGTGACAATTTATAATGGCCAATTTACCTGTCAACCTGCAAGTCTTTTGGCTTGTGGGAGGAAACCGGAGCACCCGGAGAAAACCCACGCAGACACAGGGAGAACTTGCAAACTCCACACAGGCAGTACCCAGAATCGAACCCGGGTCCCTGGAGCTGTGAGGCTGCAGTGCTAACCACTGCGCCACTGTGCGATGGGATAAATAGAGTTATAGAACAGGAGTGTAAAAAGATAATTAAAAATGGAGTGAGAGGACTGTTATTAAAAATGAATCAAACTATCTCGACAACATTGTAAACAGTGTCCGTAATAAAACAGGGGAACTGGAGGCAACAATTTTTTCTTCTTAGGGAGTCCCTCAGGAATGAGGATGATTTGCTTCCATTTCAGTTCTGTGCATTTTAATATGGCTAATGAGTTCAGTGCTGGATCCCCAGACTCTACCACATGTGGGGCAGGTGGTGTTTGAAGGGAAAGATAAATAAGTTACTTGGAGAGCTGTGTACTCCTTCTGCTGCCTGGACTTGAAATAGAGTCCATGTGGGCAGAGATAAAAGATAGTAAAGGATCACTCACACTGATGGGGTAGTTTACACACCGCCTAATATTGGAAGGGAGGTGGAGGAAGAAATATTCAAACAAATCAGGGGAATGAGTAAAAAGTATACAATAATAATAATAATAATCACAGGGGATTTCATCTATACAGAAATTAGTTGGCTCGGGCTGTAACCAGTGCGCTTAGCCGTTTCTTGATATCTCGTGGAGTGAATTGAATTGGCTGAAGACCGGCTTCTGTGATGGTGGGGACTTCAGGAAGAGGCCAAGATGGATCATCTACTTGGCACTTCTGACTGAAGAAAGATGGTTGCAAAAGTTTCAACATTGTCTTTTCATTCATGGGCTGGGCTCCCCCATCTTTAAGGATAGAGATGTATGTGGAGCCTCCTCCTCCTGTCATTTAATTGCCCACCACCATTCATGGCTGGATGAGGCAGGACTGCAGAGCTTTGATCTGATCTGTTGGTTGTGGGGTCGCTTAGCTCTGACTTTAGCATGCTGCTTCTGCTGTGTAGTATGCATGTATTCCTTTGTTGTAGATTCACCAGGTTAGCATCTCTTTTTAAGGAGGGATATCAGTATTGGGTGAAGGACACTTGCAGTTTCCAGCACCAAGTGTCAGCATCAAGCCCTCCCAGGTCGGGAAGAGTATAATCTGATATAGTGGCACAAGAGTGCTACCACTGAACCAAGGCTGACATCTGTAATTTGCAGCATCTCATGTAATGGCTGCTTCTACTCTGCCCTAACAATGTGTTTCAATCCCCAACAACAGAATATCATCTATCCTTTACATCTCCAGTGTGCCATTTTTACTCACTTTTTTCCATTTCCAAGAACATCTAGCCATGTGATTGAAATTGCCCATTGATGCTGAAATTGGGGGCAGTTCTGTACTATAGGCCCAGCCCATTAGGATCTGGATTGTGACTGCACAAACTCAATTCACATGGGACACTTGCAGCAAGCAAATAATGGAGACTTTCATCCCAACAGCATTGGCTGGATGCAAACCCAAGTTCCAGGGTGAAAGGTTAATGTCTAACCACCAAGTTTCCCCACTTTTTTCTTTTTGATGTAAGACAACTAACTGCATCTTTGTGAATGTGACCTGTAGGTGGGGCGGGGGTGGGGTGGGTTGCGAGAGGTGGGGGGGGAGGGCGGAGAGGGTGGATTAACATTACATGAGATGCTGCAAATTACAGATGTCATAGGAACATAGGAACATAAGAAGATATGAACAGGAGTAGGCCATTCAGCCCCTCGAGCCTGTCCTGCCATTCAGTGAGATCATGGCTGATCCACGGCCTAACTCCATTGACCCATATCCCTTAATATCTTTGCTTAACAAAAATCTATCTATCTCAGATTTAAAATTAACAACTGTTCTAGCTTCAATTGCTGTTTGTGGGAAAGTCTTGGTTCAGTGGTGGCACCCTTGTGTCTGAGTCAGAAGATTGTGGGTTGAAGGCCCACTCGATTGACTTGAGCACATCATCTTGGCTGACACTGAGGAAGTGCTGCACTGTTCCAGGATGCAGATGAGCTGTTAAACTGAGGCTCTGTCTGTCCTCTCAGCTGAATGTAAAAGACACTATGGCACTACATGAAAAACAGCAGGGGAGTTCTCCCCATTGTACTGGGTAATAGTTATCCTTCAACAAACATCACTAAAACAGATTATCAGAACACTTATTTCATTAGCCAAGAATTTTCTAGAGAGAGACATGTCGCAATGCGCCCCTGTTAGATTTGATCCCTCAACCTTCATCTCGAAAAAGTACTGTGCTAAAAATTGCTGGAATTGTGAGCTGGAAATGGTGCAGCAAGGACAATGGGCATCTGGGACCTTGGTGATTGACAGGGCCAACAGTGTAGCTCCTTAATCAATGAGATTTAAGGACAGAGAAATAGAGAAACAACAGAGAACGAAATAGGGTGACTAAAATCAGATCAGGTACAGAGAAATAAAGGGAGGAAAAGATTGGATTAAGAGAGAGAAAAAAAAGGGACAGAAAGAAAAAGAATGAAAAATTTAAAAAGAATTAAAAAATGTAAATTTTAAAAACCTTGAACAAGAATTTATTCTCACCAGGAATGAAACTTCACAGTTTCAGTTGTTTCCCTTTCTGGGCAGGAGAGGTTTTGTGTCACTGCAGGGGCAGATATCTCGATATTTCAAAAGGGCCCTCATGCCATTCAGTACCAGCCCCAACTTTCTGCAGCGAACTTCATTTAGTTTAACAGCAGAATTGCAACGATTTCTGGAAACTTGGGGAGGTTAAGGGCGAGCTCCAGTTATTGCCAGGATAACAGTGGAGAAGCACATCTTGTTCAGCAACTTGTGGCATCTCGCAACTTACAGTGTATCTCTTCCTTACCACAAATTGCTAGGTTGTTTACACAGTAATTAAACTCACCATTAATTTCCCAGCAAATTCAGGACCCCTGTTGTTTACTGAAAGATGCTGCAGAAATACAGGTTCTTTCTTTACATCATTTCACTTTCCTACCACCTCACCAGCAGTCCTGTGGAAAGGGGCAAGAACTAAAATGGGAGTACCAATAGATGCCCATTACAGGATAACTCTCATTAATTTTACCTCATTATACCACTCTAAAGAACATATAGATAGGTGGAGATGAAAAACTATCAGCACAATGTTGATGGGCCTCCTGTGCTGTTATTTCTATGATTCTGTCGTGTAAGGACAAATTTACATGTTTATAGTCCCAGCAAAGAGCTCTGCGCACTGGACACCAAGGTCAGTGACCCCTGAAGTATTTTCTATCAATTAAAATTAATGGACAGGGACCCCTGTGGAGTGTGCTGACCTCTGTGCCTAACTTTCTGATATGCGTCCCCAACACCAAGCTCCATGCCAGGAGTGTGAATTTATTAAATCTACCCTTTAATCTATAAGAAAATATCTCCAGGACACAATAAATTTATATTTACACCTCAGTTTGGGAACGAAGACAGATTGAACACAGTCAGGTTTTTCAGGTTACTTCAGTGCTGTTCTATAAGCCTGTTTGAATACCTCAGGACAAACACAGGGCCCACCCAATAATTAGCAGAATTAACAGAAGATGCGAGTTGTTCCCACCAAAGTTTTGACATTTTATTCATGGACAGACAAGTCCTCATTGTTGTACAATTATGTTTGGAGCGTATTCTGTAGAACTCGGTCCCTAAATTTCTTCACTTCTCCACCACTCTCTTAAATATGTTCTCAAGCCACATCTCTTTAATCAAGCTTTTCAGTCACCCCTATTTTAATCTGTCCTTTAGGGTTCAGCGTCCACTTTCCATGCACTTATATGTGAACTGCCTTGGGATTTGTTAATATTAAAGCATTTTACAAATGTAAGTTGCAGATAAAGGACAAAAGAATAACTTATTTAAACAATGTTACTACTTTTTCAAGACTAAGTTTATAGGAAACATATAATTGAGACTTTTTCTTTGAGTTGGCACTGAATTTTGTTATATTCTACTAACTTTAAGCTGGTTAAAGTTACACCATAAATTTTCTTCAAATATTTCAGCACAGTAATAGTTGTTTTACTTTCTGGACTGTATGACATTTATAGAACCTCATGGAGATATTGGGCTGAATTTTCCACACGGAGGTGGAAAACAAGAGGTTTTGGGTCCCGAACCTGCCCCTGTGGGAAACTGATTAAAGTTAAGATTTTCATGTGGGTGAGTCTCTAATTGGCATGGTGATAGGTTTCCTTTCCAATTAAGGGTGGCAGGTAGGCTCTCGAAGCTGGAAGACAATCAGAGGCCTTCCATCTTCAGAGGAGCTCTTGGCTGCAGTACAAGGTAAGTAACTGAGAGGGCACTTCAACAGGAAGATGTCCTGTCAGCCACTTTTTAAAAACTTTAAATTAAGAAAACCCAGAAAAAGCAGCCAGGCCACAATTGTGGGGTGGGGAGCCCCTCTACAGTGGCCTTTGGCTGCATCCCCATCCAGGCAGGTAGGGGGGGCCTGTAGGCCTGCCAGGAGCGCTGGCATCCCTGCCTGTTGCTGGGTGCCTGCCTCCAGGCAATTGATGTGGCTCACCCCATCGCATCGGCCTCCTTAACATACCTTTAGCTAGGCTCTTAATAAGCCTAATTGCCTGGCCACCTCCTGGGGGTGGGAGATTTTCCGAAGCCCTGAATCCATGTTGGCCAAAATGGCTGATGTTGGGAACAGGGTTGGGAAGCCAGCATGCCGGCTGGCCTCATAATTTTCGGGTCCTTCTGCCTCCGTTCCTGATGTCGGGGGAAGAGGGGGGGGGACCCGAAAATTCAGCCCACAGTCTTGTTACTGGTGTTTTAGTATCTGTTGGCAATCACCAATTATCTGCTAGAGAACCCGTTACCTTTGCAAGGAAAATGAGTATGAGCTGAAGTAAAATGCAAAGTTAACACAAAGCCTTCAAAACTCAGCAGCTCAGTACTCCCACATTTAACACTACTAAACATGCAGACCAATAAAAATGGTTAAATGAATTCTTTATGGAAATGGAATTAGCTTAAATAACAGTCGACACAGGTCTTAGCAAGCCAAGCAATAGACAGGAAGAACAACGTAAAATGTTTGTGGAAGTGATAACCTAAATCCTTCATGGTGATGTACAGAATACGTTCTGATAATGTGTAATGCTGTACTTGAAGTAGCCTTTGGGAACATCTGAAAGTTACCATTTATCATTCAGTTATAAGGTCATGAGGGTAAATTCAGTGAGGCAGTTCTCTCCGAAGTGGATCCTTGCTTGATGGGAATGCAGATTGAAGAGGGGGCAAGGAGGTCAGTGTAGCTCATGTGTGTTGTTCAAGATTTTCCAGTAATTGAAACCTGGAGAAACACAGTGACCTCAATGCCTAATGCTCTGAGTTTCCACGCTGGAGCACAGCCTCACTGAATTCTCACAGAAAGAGCCAGCAGAGCTAACAGGCGGAAAGGACAAGTATCAATAAGGGCAATCGGTATGAAAAAGGGAAGCATTTACAGAAAGTGAAGCTCTGTTATCGTTATAACTGGTTGTGGGGAAAGGTAATTGTGGTGCACTGGGGTTATTGTCCTTTAACCTAATGATTCCTTCAGTCACACCCTATAGACAGACCACTCAGAATGCTGTGTGTATGAAGTGAAGTGTGAGAGATGCAGAGAGGATTCTGAAACTGACAAAAACAGTAAATTGTCTTTGACTATCACAAAGAAATGAGGAGTGAAATATGTCCGCAAATTATGTCCCGATTTTGCCAATATTTTGTTTAGTAACAAAACAGTGGCTTCAGTCCATGGCAGCTTGGAGCTATGGACAATAGAGTACATCTATTCAATGCACTATGCAGATGACAGCTGCATGAGTCAGTGGGGCCAACTGACTGGAAAAATTGTCACAGTGGCAGGATTTCAGCAAGGGTAATAAATCCACATAGGGCTGAATTTTATGAGCGCACTGCAAATTGGGGTGGTGCGCTTTGAAGTTGGCGGTCTGCTCATGCGGATCTGCCGTGACTGAGCTCACGCGATATTTCGCATGGGGGCTCATTTAAATGGAGGGGGCGGAGCAGCCGCCCCCGATGATGTAGAGGGATCGGCCACTCCATCCCCGGCAATGGAGTCCAGTGCCACCGTGCAAGCACCGGCGCCATTTTTAAAGGGCTGCAAGCCCTTACCGGTAATTCTAATTTTTAAAGGGAACATAACCTTTAATTTAAATAAAAACAATAAAGTACACATCAAAGTCCCTCTTCCACACCCTCAATTATCAACCAATAAATTTATTTCCCTCTCTCCCTGAAAAATCATTTTTGCCGGTCCCGACTGTTCACCCCAAACTTTATGATCTTTTCTCTTCAACCCCTTCCCACCATCTGCTCAGCCAATGGAATAAGTTTCTTTTGATCCACCCGGACCTGAAAATTAACTTACCCCCCCTCCCCACCAGTGTCTCACCTTGAATCCCCAAATGGGGATCGGAAGGCACAGGACTTACAGCCACTGACTGGCATATCGGTGTGGGATGCCCCCCGGACCAGGTCAGTTAATTAATATGTGTTTGCATAAATTTTATTAGCCAAATGAAGACCCTGTTGCTGAGCGGCAGGGGGCCATACCCAGGCCTCGCCACCACCAGTAAAATGCAGTGGGCCTTCTCAGCATCAGGGGTTGTGGCGGGCCTCTCCCGGAAGATTTTTCCGGGCCCCCCACTCCACGATCCCCAACGTCGGAGGGCTGGTAAAATTCAGCACATAGACTTCAGTTTTTAAAGAGTGGGCTGAATTTTAACGGCGGCACCGCCATCCACACCATGACGACGGTGCCCTATGAACTCAGCAGGGCACCTGCATTCGCCAGCCGCCGCCAAGCCCCCATGATATTAATCGCGGGGGCTCATTAGAATCATGGCGCCGAGCCGCGCTCCCCGTATTACGCAGGGTGAGGCGGAACATTCGGCACAGTGAGAGTCTTTGACAGCTGTGCAGCAGGTTCTGAGGCCCTATTTTAAGCGCTCCAGCACCTGCTTCCTGACAGCTGTCAAAGAAATACTTACCTGACTGCTGAAGAGTGGGGCTGCTGTCAATCTGGCAGCAAAGCTGAAAGTGCTGCAGAAATCCAGCAGGTCAGGCAGCATCTGTGGAGAGAGAAGCCGAGTTAACTTGTCCAAGTTCACAGACCTGAAAGTTAACTCTGCTTCTCTCTCCACAGATGCTGCCTGACCTGCTGAGTTACCCCAGCACTTTCCGCTTTGCTGCCACATACTTACCCTGCTGTGTCCCAGTGTCCCTGTGAAGTTGCGATCCTCTTCTTCCACTCAAGTGTAACATTCCTTCTTGTAGGCGCGCCGCACCTGGGTGAATAATCTTAATTTTGCACTTTCCAGGATGTAAAACTTAAATAGAACATAAAAGGTATTACAGAGGTTTACAGAGAACACACTAACACAAATGGGAATGCATGGGTCTCACAGCAATGTAAATATGTCTTTCACTAAATGTTCCTCACTAACGTGCATGTCCTTTTCTCTGTGTGAATGATGTGTGCCAGCATGTAGCACCAATGTCACATCCCTTTGCACCGTTGGCCCTTCAGAAGAGCCAACGTATGCAATAACAGCATTGCCATGCCACCATTACTCATGAGCGTCTCCACGGACTCAGTGGCATGGGCATTGGTTCAGTCAGCTGCTGCCTCTAATGGTTTACACAGGGATGCTGCAGATCTGGACTGGTGCACAGCAGCTGAGCGAGGGTGATGTGCGGCTTGCAGAGCTCATGTCAGTTCCCATGGAGCAGACAGCCTTTGTCTGATAAGCCACTTCCGTACATCCCTAGCTCACTGCTGGCCCTGTATGCAGAGCCTGGGTGCCATCAGCCCTCCCATGAGTCTTTCATGTTGTAGGTCTTCAGCATCCTCAGTCCGAGGAGGAATCCTGTTATGTCTCTCCTCATCATGCCAAGCCTGGACCCTATTGGGTGTGTGGTTGTGCAGAGCAGCAAAGAAAGGAGCTGGCCTTTTCGGCCCGTAGTACAGGGCATCACCCTATCCATATAGTAATTGGAGGCACTCTTTCAGCATGCCGATCTCCTGCTCAGTGGTGGCTCATGTAGCTCAGTGGCTGGCGTTGTATCTCTCCTCTGCAGCAGTGGTGGAGTCTCTCACTGGTGTCGGGAGCCATGTCTGCAAAGGATAGCTCTTATCTCCAAGAAGCCACCCCTCCATCTGAGCCAGTTCAGTGAACAACAGTGGCAGCCAGGACTGGCACAAGACCCAGGTGTCATGGCAGCTACCTGAGAAGCGGCCATACATTCGCTGCAAGCGGCTGTGGTGTGCACATACCAGCTTCACCTAGATTGAGAGGCCTCCTTTAATGGTGATGTTTGCAGATGGTAGCCTGGCAGTAGGCCTGATGGCCACATGAGTGCAATCTATGAACATTATAACCTATGGTTCTCCGGTAATGGTGCCAGAACCACTGGCAGCTGGGCCTGGCTGTGAGAGTCCGTCCTGAAGCAGAAATACTCACTGGCCGTCCGGTGCAGGGCATTGGTGCTCATTGCAGAGTTGAAGAGGGCACGGCAGACAAAATGTCCCTTTGTGGCACACCACAAGTCCTGTAGCCACTTAATTCCTGTGATTTAATAAAGAAGTTTTTTTTTCATAAATGTCACTTTTCAATGCCAAGCTAAGTAAGGTTTTAAGAATCTTAATTCCTTTTGCGATTAAATTTTAAAGCTTTCTATGGCCTGACCCCAATCTTATAAGCAAAGGTTTTTGAAACTGTTTTGGGAACTTCGTCAATCTCAGAACTCCTTAATATTGGGACAATGCCTCATTAAGAAGTCAAGGTTTGTTTTCTTACAATTAATGAGAAATACTGACTGGGTAGTCTGAGCGTATGTAATGTTAGTAAACTTAAAATTCGCTGAAACTGATGTAATGTGGGCACCAACACTAATCAAAGATTTCTTTTTAATATAAATTGCCAGAGTCAACCTATCGCCACCAAGCAACCATTGATGATGAAACAGTTTCTATGGAAATCTTAGATACAGCTGGCCAGGTGAGTTCGTGGCACAGTCCACTATCAAGATCATCATCAGACTTGTCATTGTACCTCATTTATTTACTTCTTTGGTGATTTTCTCTTTTACTTTATCATCTCCACACGCACACTTGAAAACGCATCAGAAAAAGGTATGGGAACTATGTGATATGCCAATTAGAATGGAAATATAATAAATATATTTGTTTGGGATTGGCATATCTCCTTAATCCTAACGTCCCTTTTCCAAAATGAGCCCAAGTTGAAATTTGCTAAAGTACAGTTGCTAGTTATACATGCAGAAGCACATGCATATGCTTGTGCACTAGCACACACTCAGGTACACACAAGACAGAACAGGTCCGTGTAGATAGAGATGGTATTGGATATTTGAAGTACGCACGCAGCTTAGAAGATGTGGCTGTTTTAAGACATGCAGAACTACCTGAGCAGATTGATTCTTCTCATGAATTCGTAAGCTTCATTCTCTTCAGGGTGAATTTTTGTCTTTAGTGCTCCTGCATGCTGGGTACATGTTTATGAATGAAAAATTGCGTGCCTGCTAATGGTGTGGGCAGCAAGTTTCTGATTTGTACTCTATCACCACAGCAACTTGCTTTTTTGTAGTGCCATTCACATAAGAAAACGTTCCAAGGCACTTCACAAGAACGTTATCAGACAGCAACTGATACTGGGGCAGGACATATTAGCAGATTGAGTAAAAGCTTGGTCGAAGAGGAAGAGGGAGATGTGGAGAAGTTCAGGGAGGGAATTCTGGAGCTTATGATCTGCAAGGCTGAATTTATTGTCACTGATGATAGGGCGAAGAGATGGTGGGGAATGTGTAAGAGGCCAGAATTGGAGGAACATAGAATTCTCAGAGGGCTGTAGGATTTGAGGAGGCTACAGAGATCGGGAGGGGTAAGGGCATGGAGGGAGTTGAACACAGGGATAAATTTGAAACATTTGTGAACCAGGAGCCAAAGTAAGCCAGCGAGCGCAGGGATGGTGGGTGAATGGGATTTGGTGTGAGTTAGGATGTGGGCATCAGAGTTTTGGATTAGCTCAAGTGTGTGGAATGTGAAGATGGGAGGTTGGCCAGGAGAGCACTGAAGTAGTCGAGTGTCTGGAGGTAACAAAAGCATGGGTGAGAGTTTCAGCAGCAGATAGGCTGAGGCAGGGGCGGAGATGGGCACTATTATGGAGGTGGAAGCAGGTGGTCTTTGTGATTTCTCCTGGTGCAGAGTTTCTTAAGAGAAATATTCCTTTTTGGAAGCGCACTGACCCTTAGGAGAATTAGCAAGGTCTTTTTGTAGATGGTATTTTACTCACTATTAATGAGAACACACCAACATTCTGTTAATGGGGATTACACATACTCTTGTTTAATTATCTAATCTCTCTCTCTCATCAAATGGATTACCATCATTCATTATTGTCCTGCCTGGAGAGTGATAGTTTTCCTATAAAGTCCTTATCAAATACTCGTTATTTATTTACCGCACTATATTGTAACCCTGGCGCACAAAGCTAGTCACACAGTGAGCAAGGAGACATTTGTGCACTCAATAACGCCAAGGCCACTTTCAGTTCCTTCAGTTAAGAACCAGAAAATTATCTTTCATAACATTAAGAGTGTCCTAGAAGGAGACTCATTTTGTGTGGGTGGACAATCAAATTGGAAAAATTGGAACTCTCACTGTCAAAAGCTGAAAAATGCAGAGCAGAGCAAGACATTCACATAAATATTCTCTCACAAATGCTGTTGAATAACTGCACATTTTTACCATTTCTCAAGTGGTTTACTGATGTAAAAGCAACCATTGTCATAAGTTTTACACAGTAACTTCCTCCTGTGACATAATTGAGAATCTTTATTATGTTCACATTTTCTGAGAGCTGTTGTTAAATTTTAATCAATGTCTGCACCATGTTCTTGTGAGTTATTTTGCCTTTACTCGTCCTTTCCTATTTGATATTTTCTCAAATCATGCATCTTTCCTCCTTAGACAGCTTCTTCAAGGACCTCATCATTCTATAAAATCCACTTCTTGGGGCAGTCCAAGGTGACTCTCCCTTTGATTTTCCTTCCCTCTGATCCTGCGATGTAGTGGCTGAGATGAGCAACTCACCATGTAGGGAACTGTAAACATGAACTGAGACCCCATCTTGTACTTTTGATGCACTGTGTTACTGCTCTGCTCAATAAAGCCTATGCTGGTCTCCTCTGCCTTATGGGGAATTCATTCACAATCTTACAACATTTCCTCAATTATATTTGATCTGTTCAAGTGATGATTTTACTTCATAGGATCGTTCCCCTACCTCGAATTTTTTCACCTTCTCTCCAGTTGTAATTACATCAGTGATGCTTAAACATTTAATTTTTTTATGGAGTTAAATTTCCAAAGAGTTCATTTTCAGTGCCTGTGTTAAATTCAGTTAAATCTGGAACTTGATTATCTTAAACCAGTTAGGAATTTAATTATGTTAGCATGTGGGAGCTGTATATGGGTCTATCAACTAACATACCAACGACAGTGGAATTTCAGTTCCTAAGTATTCTTATACATGGGCATTTTTGTATTGATTTGGACCCATGTAACATTAACATTCTTTTCAAACATCCTCCAAAAACTGTTTTCTTCTTCCACTTTTCTTCACTTCTGAAGATCCTGATTCCCACTGGGTTAAGAATCTGTGGGCATGAGCTAGTCCTGTTACCTTAACCAAGAGCCAATTTTCACTTCCAAACTCAAGATACTGCAGTTTAAACTGAGCAATTTCATGCTGGCAATGAGGAACCTTGCCTACCATCCACTTGTATTGTGAAGTATGGGCGGCTGCTTTCCGTTATCTCTCCATTGAAATCAATTTTTGGCAATGTGCGGAGACGAGCAAGTTTCCTCACTACAAAGGCACATTGGGAATATTACTCCATGTGTCAGTAGGATTTTCGATTGTAGGAGTATTACAGCCAAACCCTTTCCTGTCCTCATTCAATGTCAGTTGGTATGTAGGTAGAAGCAGAAGCCAATTTGCGCAAAGCAACGTATGACAAATAGTTGCTTAAAATCTAACCTGTTTCTGGTTGAAAGAAAATAATTACCTGGATCCTTCAAACCCTGGTGCACTGAGAGACTTTCAGCTTGGAAAGTATTCAAATTCTGTCTTACTGCATCGTAAATATCAGTTTAATGGTGATTGTTAAAAAAGCATAAACATCCAACTAGACTGGATAAAGAACATTCTTCACCATTCAGGAATGCCTCACACACCACAGGAACGCATCAAATCTTTATTGCCTCATTGTTATTTTGTTCTGGTGCCTTTGGGCTCACACCCAATGTGACCTGTACAATAGCTTTCCCCAAGTATTGAGAAAGTTCTCAGAGCTCCCCCGATCACTTTTATTCGGGATCCAGAGATGGACACTGCAGTTTTTTGATGAGAGATGAATACTCTTCTAAGTGCTTAGTCGGCTTGATCTGTTTCTTTTCTAGTTTATTCCTACTCTGTGAGCTCAGTGGTGTGGGGGGTGGGGGAGGGGGGGTGCGAAGTGGTTCCCTATTGAAAGAGGAAAGAAAGACTTCCATTTATTTAGCACCTTTCACAGCCGTTAGGATGCCTGAAAATGCCTTCCAGCCTATTAAGTACTCTTGAAGTGTAGTCACTGTCGTAAACGCGGCAGCCGATCTGCTCACAGCCATGTCCCACAAATAGCTTTGAGACTTTTTTTCATATTTCCATGGGATGTGGGTGTCACTGACAAAGCCAGCATTTGTTGCCCATCCCTAATTGCCCTTGAGAAGGTGGTGGTGAGCTCCTTTCTTGAACCCCTGCAGTCCATCTGGTGTATGGCCAGCTAATCTGTTTATAGGTGTTGTTGACAGTTAAATATTGGCTAGGACACTGGGGAGAATTCTCCACTCTTGCTGCTATAATTTTAGGACCCTAGACTTCGTAACAAATCCAGCAAAATATTCCATTTTGAGTGTGAAATCCACCCCTTTCCAAATCTTTTCTATAGTGATATTCCTTTGTACGTTCAGCAGGCCTAGCCTAGAAAGTAACAAAATACCAGGGATTCGCAGTTGGACCAGTGAGTATTATTTTTTGTGGCAATAGTGTCATCTTCACAATGTAGTTTTTTTCTTTATTTAAAAGAATTGTTCAGCGGGGTTGAAAACAGTTCCCCCCACTCCCCAAGTTATGTACGATGTTTGAGCCAGGTCTAAAGCTGGCACTCTTTGAGTACACGGGGGAATCCAGAAAAAAGGAGCATAATCTTAAAATTAGAGCTAGGTCATTTAGGATAGAAATCAGAAAGCAAAGCTTAGTGGAAATCTCGAACTCGCTGCCTCAAAATACCTTGAATGCTGGACCAGATAGGTCACAACCTCAGTATCACATTTGACCCTGAGATGATCTTCCGACCACATATCCGTGGCACTACTAAGACCGCCATTTTCCACCTCCGTAACCTCGCCCGACTTCGTCCCGCCTTACTTCATCTGCTGCTGAAACCATCATTCATGTCTTTGTTAACTTTAGACGACTATTCCAACGCACTCCTGGCTGGTCTCTCAGATTCTACCCTCCAGAAATTTGAGGTCATCCAAAACACTGCTGCCCATGTCCTTACTTGCACCAAGTCCCATTCACCCCTGTGCTCGCTGACCAATATTGGATCCTGGTCAAGCATCATCTTGATTTTAAAATTCTAATCCTTGTTTTCAAATCCCTGTATGGCCTCGCCGTTCCCTATCTCAGTAATCGCCTCCAGCACCAGAAACCTCCAAGATGTCTGCGTTCTTCTAATTCTGGCCTCTTGAGCACTCCAGTTTTTAACCACTCCAGTGCCTTCAGTTGCTTAGCCCCTAAGATTTGTAATTTCCTCCCTACACTTCTCTGCCTCTCTACCCCGCTTTCCTCCTTTAAGACAACCCTTAAAACTTACTTCTTTGACCAAGCTTTTGGTCATCTGACCTAATAGTGCTTATGTGGCTCAGTGCCATATATTGTTTTGTAATGCTTTCGTGAAGTGCCTTGGGATGTTTTATTCCATTAAAAAGAGCTATATAAATGAAAGTTGTTGCTGTTGTCAATTGAAATTTCCAAGACTAAGATCAATAAACTTTTCTAAGGTAAGGGTATCAAGAGATATGGAACAAAGGCAACTAAATGGATTTGAGGTACTGATGAGACATGATCTAATAGAATGGCTTGAGAGGCTGAATGGCCCACCCCTATTCCTTTGTCACCATCAGGGCTTTCACAAACTGTTTTTGTCTGGTGCCATGGCAGGTTTGCATTGAAGTGAGTTCCTGATGACATCCTAATGGAAGTGTAAAATCACCCTTCAGGTCTAACTGGCTGCCTACTGTTGCTGTCTGGGAGGTAGCTCCAGAGAAGCATTGGCATGAGTTCCCATCTTCTCAGTTGGGCAGTTCAACATTTTTTTGGGACCTGAAGCAGAGGATAGGACAATATGCAAGTGTATTATTATTGGAAGACTAGAGAAAGGTTTACTCTTGCTCTGTTTAAGCTACTGTCGCAGATTAACCACCTTAAAAGGTCAATTGGTGAAATCTATTTTATGTAGATAAGGATGTGATTATTAACTGAGTACTTTTAATGTTAGTTTGTATTTCTCTATGTAAAGTAGCAATCTTGTAGTTGTCCTCAAACGGTATGTAATACAACATTGTTTTTCAGGAGGACGCCATTCAGAGGGAAAGTCACATGCGTTGGGCAGAGGGTTTTGTCTTAGTTTATGACATCACTGACAGAATTAGCTTCGAGGAAGTGATTTCACTGAAGAACTTCCTGGACGAAATCAAAAAGCCAAAAAATGTGACCCTGATTCTGGTGGGGAACAAAGCCGATCTGGACCACTCCAGGCAAGTCACCACAGAAGAAGGGGAAAAGATGGCTACTGAAATGGCCTGTGCTTTTTACGAGTGTTCGGCTTGCACTGGAGAAGGCAACATAAATGAAGCATTCTATGAACTGTGCAGAGAGGTGAGGCGGCGTAAAATGATCCAAGGCAAGACGAGACGGAGAAGCTCGACAACCCATGTCAAGCAGGCCATCAACAAAATGTTGACCAAGATTAGTAGTTAAATATGTGGGGAAGAAAAGATTTTTAGAAAGTAAAGAAAAGATAGAATTATATCACACAAAATAGGAAATAAGCAGTTAAGGGTGTTAGCTTTCCAACTCCAAGTAGCTTCAAATCTGTCAAATGTACAAAACACAGTAGTCATCTGACAGATACTAATGGTTCTATAGCATTAGGTACCACACTTCAGACTATGTATCAGGCTGATAACCCTCACTGTGTAAAGGTCAATAAGACTAATTTTTAGTTCCCTTCCACACCCAAATGCTTGATTAATTTTAGGGTGAAATGGGTTAAAGTATGAAAAAAAAAATGTCTTCAGGTTTTTAATTCTTCTGACGGGTATCCTAATTTTTAAGTATAATAAAATGTCCAGTTCCAATTGAAGTAAATGTTTGAGCAGGTACAATACACAGGATATTGGTCTGCAGGTAACAACCTGACTTAACAGCAAATTAAGATCTTCAGTGTTCTGCAACAGTGGCTCATCTGGTTAAGGGAATGAATAGTCTACCATCCCAGAATCGATTCCCAGCTTGTGCTGAGTTAGCTAATCTCTGCCCGGGTGACAGTAGGCCTGTTGTAGTTGGCCTCAGCACCCCCTGGGTTAAGACGGTTCCCACTCCCAGTTGTGATCCCTGCTGGAAATGCTCATGATGAGGACAGGACTGGGTTTGCCTCTGAAGCTCCCATGGTCAAACTGACCGCCAACAACTTATTGTTATGGACATGAATAGTGGACACTTGGGCAACATACTGGAGGGCTACTGCCTCCCATGGATCAGTATCATCCTTTCCCCAGCAAGGAGGTAACACCATCAGAGCAGGAGAAGAAGTAAAAAAAAATTCAGTGTACATTGATATAACACTGATATATGTTTGAAATGATGAGAGACTTCTAAATTGTAAATATATATATATATATATCCAGTTTTAAAATGTCCATATAAAATTGGATCTATTTGAATGCTATGCAGTTTAATTAGATCCCATTGTACTGCTGACCATTTATCATAGAGAATGCTGATAAATGCAATCAATGCTTTGCTTGGAATAGCTGTCGGTCCCTTTCATTTAGGCTGCATTTTTTAATATTACATCCAAGGTTGGCTATCTCCTGTTGGTTGTTTATACAACACTTTGTACAATCTATAGCAGGTTGCCTTTTTTGGGGACTGTAAATGGTTAATTGATGCGATTTGTCAAGCTAGTAATTAAATACATTAGTTCTGTTAATCAGTTAGTAAAGTATCAAACATCCTTTAAAAATGTAGAAAAGTCTCTATATTCTGTAGTTTTCCATTTTTGATTTTTTTTTCTCATGGGAAGTAATTATGTTGCTTGTTTTTTTAAAACAAATGTTTTAAAGATTTCAGTTGCAATTTGTTTGAAAAAGGTCCGAAGGAATTAAATGTAGTACAGGGATAATTCACTGGTTAAATGCCACAAATTACAAAATGAATACTTTAAAAATGAGATGTTTGTGTTATACCCTGAAATATTTGAGTTGTTTTGTTGTGGGATAGATTTATCTTCCTGTAGGTAACTCCTTAAACTGTACATATAACCAATGACTCTAGAGCATGCTAAATGTCAAAAAACTGAACAAATGTACAAAAGGTGTCTCCTCATATAATTTCTGTTGTAACTTGCTTTGCCATGTAAAATAAATCCTGAAATATTTGTTATTCTTTGAAATGTTTGATTAACTGCATCAGCGTACATCGATGTATACACATTTCTGCATCCTGATTTGTCCCAACTTGACAAGTATGTATTGGCACAGATAGGAGAGAAGGCGTCTGCGCTTTACAGGGTTGTTACACCTAGAGTAAGCTGAGGGCATTTATTAATGCTTTTCACATCTCTATCTATGACACATCACAGCATTACTGATAGTTTAGGCTGTGGATGAGCACAAGTGCTTTCTTCATTATGTTGGAGATATTAGTGGCTGAGTTTCCCTTCTGCTACCAGTGAACCCCATTTCTGTCCACAGCACACCAGATAATGGCATCAAAGAGCAAACAACGCAGATGTCTTGATTTGAATCTTAGCGTTTCTGTCAGCAGATTACATGAACTCTGCTGAGGTTATTTTATTCTTAAGGTCGCACATTTGTCAGAAATAGACCAGAGACCCGGTAAAATTAAATCCCATAGAAAGTTTTCGCTTAGGTTCATTGTGGAATCTGGTGCATAACTTGTACCCTAATGTAATGTTTTATTTCCTGTAAACAAGATTGCAACCTAATGGAGGTTTCACAAAGTGATAACTATTAAAGTAGTGTGCCGTTTATACTCTGGTGTAACTCAGGCAATGGAATTTTTAGTCGATATGTAGGGTCAAATTTGCTATACATTTACAACAAGATCTCACTCCAGAGCCCTGTGGGATAATTTCTCTACCCTCCCCTTCATTCTACTGAATTCACTTGATAGTTGCCAGAACTACCACTGACATACAACAAAACTGTTTTGATACTGTCTACGAGTGAAGTTGTTGATGTAAGGATGAGATCTTCATTGATAATCAGAGGAAGGATGAGGAGCAAGTTGTTATGATCTGGAATGCACTGCCTGAAAGTATGGTAAAAGTAGATACAATAATAGCTTTCAAAAGGGAATTGGATAAAGCTTTGAAGGGGAAAAATGTAGGGCTATGGGGAAAGAGCAAGGGAATGGGACTAATTGGATAGCTCTTTCAAAGAGCAAACAAAGGCAGGATGGGCCAAATAGCTTCCTTCCATGCTTTATCATTCTATGATTCTAAGTGATTAGAAAAACTGATTATCACCATGATACAGGCTCCCAACAGTATATGAAGTTAGCAACAACTGCAAAATTATGAACTTGGTGATACAGTGCGTTACGTTATGAAAGTGCCATTTTTGAATTTTTTTTTGAGGACACGTGTTTGAAGTCGGTGGAAGTAGATTCGTTTGGGATTGAAGAGATTCCGCTGATGCTGGACTTTGTTTTTTTTTAAATCACTGGAAGGACTTGGAGAACTTTGTTTAAAAATAAACTCTGACTGAATGTCACATGCTTTAAGCTAAATAAACAGGAACAGCCTTGGTGACGAGGGGAGTTGTTTATAAAGAAGTGACATGTCAAGATTTATGGTGGTCAAGAGTTGGTTTTATTTTGGATATTGTTTTGAGTCAGTGGGGGTCAGTGTGCTAAGAGAGAAGACCAGTTCATTCTTTCTCCACCTCTCTGAGAAACCCTGAGCATCCAGTGTGATAGCTGAAACCCCTGATGCCGCAGTTCTCCTGGAAGCCTGCCGGACTAAGCCTCGTTGTCGCCTGAAGAGAACTGCTCCAAAAAGATCTCAGAGACAGCCGTCTACATGTATTTGGATGTCAAAATAAAGGGACAATGGATATCATTCCATATCTTATCCTTTTCCTTCAAGAATTAAGTATTTGGCCAAAGTTTTTTTTATTGCCTTTTTTGTAAAGAGATCTCTGCAGAACAAACTTCTTTATTTTTTCTTTAGCCAGTTTGTGTGTGTGTGTGTTTGTGTGTATGTTGGGCTAAGTTAGAAGGGAACTTTTATATTTCAATCTCTGTGTTAATGCTTTGCATCTTTACTGAATACGTCTTGTTTTCTAATAAATTGATAATTTTGTTGTTTATTAAAGAAACCTGGTTGGTGGATTTTATTCTGAAATAAAAATGGAGTATATAATTGGCCTTATCAGTAACTGGGGACAAGAAGGGATTGCTGGAAATTCCCCAGGATCTCCTCCTCAGGCCAGAAAGGAAGATGCTGAGAGTGGAATTGAGGTCCGAAAGCCTCCCATACCAGTTTTTGGGGAACCATTTAGTAGGGTTTTGGTAGACTGTATGGGACCTTTACCAAAAACAAAAGCAGGACCTCAATATATACTCACTATTATGGATATGGCTACTCGGTTCCCAGAGGCCATTTCCGTGAGAACAATTTCTGCTAAGGTAGTGGTAGAAAAGCTAACCCTGTTCTTCACTCAATATGGATTACCGATTAAGATTCAGTCAGATCAAGGTTCCAATTTTGGGCTGAATTTTATCAGTTGTGGTGGGGAGGTCCGGAAGATGCTAATGGGAACGGCCCGCCATGACCCCTGATGCCTAGATGACCCTGCCGGATATTAGTGGTGGTGGCGAGGCCTTGGTGCAGCCCCCCTGCCGGCCTTCATTAAAATATTAAAATTAGCCACTTACCATGCAAATGAACTTACCTGCCACCGCCGGCTGTCCCGCGCTGATTTTAGGGCCAGTCGGCCGCAACTCTCACGCCTTCAGAACTCCATTGTGTTCTGAAGCTAGACACTGGTGGAGAGGGGGGAAGGAATAAAATGATCAGGGCGGAAAGGGGGGGGGGGTGGGGAAACTACTCCTATTGGTTATGGGGATCGTGGGAAGGGGTTGAGGGTCAAAGATACTGAACTTCAGGGGGAAAGTTCAGAATTTAAAAAAGGTGTATTTTTGGGTGGTTAGGTCAAGTTATGTGTTTAGGACTCACTGGAGGGGGGGGCGGTGGTGGGATAGGGGATTCAATGTTACATTAAATGTTTATTAATGTTTTTAAGCTCACCAGCACTTTTAAATATTTAAATATATCCTGAAGGGCTTGAAGCCCTTTAAAAATGGTGCTGGCGCATTGGCGCCAGATGCCGTTGCTGGGGACGCGGTGGCCACCCCCTCTACGTCATGGGGGAGCGGACACTCCGTCCCTCCATTTAAATCAGCTCCCACGCATAATATCGCGGGGGCTGTGCGGCGGCACCTCCGTGTTGGAAGGCCATCGCCTTCACAGCATGCTATTGCGGAGTGCGGTGCACTGATAAAATTCAGCCCTTTATCTCTAGAATTTTTCAGGAAGTTATGAATAATTCATGCATAACACAGTTAATGTTTTCAGCCTACCACCCACAGGCACAAGAGCCTGTAGAACAAAATGATGATCAGGGCATACTGTCATGAATATCCCCCTGTTTGTGACAAAGGGCTGGAATTTCTTTTGTTTTTCACTAGGGAGTTTACTAGTTTTAGTCTTTTGAATTAGGCTATGGACATGCGGTAAGAGGTCCTCTAAAACTAATCAAAGAAAAATCTTTAGAACAGAGGGACAAACCTGTGTTAGATTATGTATCTGTGTTCCAGGAGCTACTCATGAGAGCCTGCAAAGTGGCTCAGGAAGAGCTCAGAAAGCTTCCCAAACAACCATGAAGAAATGGGCAGACAAGCATGCCAAGACCCGAACATTTCAACCAGGGGATGAGGTGTTAGTATTACTGCTGTTATGACCAAGGTGGGAGTAAAGTTTCCCACCTACTGGAAAAATTGCCAAATTAAACACTCTATTTGTCCCCCAGAGTAAAACACACCAAACCAGGTTTCGTTAAGGAACAAAAAAATTAACAATTTATTAATAAACTAAATCTTAGACTATAATGAGATAACTCTATATGTGAAAAGATTCTTTTAAAATGTCTTATTTTTCCCAGCCCTCATGCAAACACACAGGCACTCAAAAACCAGTTAACCATGGAAAAAGGATGTTTTGATTTACAGCTGTTTCTTAGGAATAAAAAGGAAAAAAATAAAATGATTGAGTTTATCCTTTTCTGGAAGAATATTTCTGATATGGTGAGGTGTCCCAGAGTCAAATAGTCAGATGCCACTTGAAATCTCTCCAGGCGAGGTTGTTCAATAGTCTGTGATGGATGGGTGTTCAAGGCAATTTTCTGCAGCAGGCATCACATAGGTCTTTCAGAAAAGGGTTTAGCAACAGGTCTGCTTGAGCTTTGAAGTAGCAGTCTAGCAATAGAAGCTTTCTTGAGATTTCAGGATCTCCAAAAACACAAGAGGCAACAGGAATCACTCTTGAGGCAGGGATTCTTCAGAGACTGGAAGCAATAGGAATCTGCCACCTTTCAAATGCAGGAGCTTCCTCTCTGCAAAGCAGTCTTCCTCCACAGAAACTGGCAACTCCTCTTTTCCTGGGACTTTTCCTCTCTCCAGGAAGACTACAACCACATCTCATGTAAGATTTCTTTCCAAGAGAAGCAAGTCTTCTTTTTCAGAGAGAGTTCTTTTTCACTTACTCCAGGCAGGTTAAAGCAAAGATCTTACTGTATGCTGCTTGTCCAGCTCACTGGTCATTTTTCACAATGCAGAAGTAAAGCTAAAACGTCAACAAACCAGTCATGTGACAATAATAAATCCTGACCTGTCATTCCCATGCTAAGTTGCCTGGAAACAGCTGCCTTGCAGTCTGTATTTCACTCAGTTCAAACACCAAGTTTCAGCATTCAGTGTTCACAGAGAAAAATCCTTTTCTCAGTTTTTAAAAAACACATAGAATTCTAAGCTTTCAATAAAAGAAAATTCTTGCAACATTGTCTTTACAGGGTGTTCCGCTGAAAGCATGGTTCAGTGGACCATATAGAGTTGTCAAAAGGATTGGTAAACTATTTGATTGATACCCCAGATCACCGGATAAAGAATCTGCTGTGTTACATCAATATGTTGAAACAATATCACTGCTGGGAGGTGGATAAGCAAAACCAGGTATGCCAGGTAGTAGGGATAGTGAAGGATGAAAGGGATAGTGAGGACCTGTCATGAAATTGAACCTCCTACTATCCGGTTGGCTAATACTGAATTGTTAGGGAGATTAGACACTAAGCTTTCATATTTAGATGCAGAACAATGAGACGACCTAACAAGGCTACTCACAGCATTTAAAGGAGTCTATAAGGACAAACTAGGATGTACGACCTTAGCCACGCATGACGTGGATGTAGGAGAATGCTCTCTGATAAAACAGCATCCTTTTCACTTAAGTCTAGAGAAACAGGCCCAGGTGAAAGCAGAAATACAATACATATTGCAAAACCACCTAATTGAACGCAGTCAAAGCAGCTGGAATTCCCCAGTCGTGTTAATGCCTAAGCCTGATGGTTCAACTGGATTCTGCATAGACTACAGAAAGGTTAATGCAGTAACAAAGGCAGAGCCTTACCTAAATCCTCGCTTAGAAGACTGTATTGACAGAGTTGGCAGTGCCACGTTTCTTACCAAAATAGATCTGTTGGAAGGGATACTGGCAGATTCCTTTAACACCCCAGCTAAAGAAATATTGGCCTTTGTCACACTGGATGGTCTTTTCCCATGTCCAATTAATAGGACAGGTTCACAAGTATATTCAAAACATATAAGATGTCAAGCAGAATTGAAATTCAAAAAGAGTTGACAATCAAGCATATATTTAAACAAATCCAGCAAAATATTTGTATTTGAGTTGAATGGCTTTGCCCCTTCCTAATTGACTAATTGGTAGAGGTTATAAAATTGTAAAAAAAAATGTAAAACATGAAATAGAAAATTGTTCTGTGAGTGAAGATGATTTTAACCCCTTACAGAATTAAAGTCCACACCATGATAAATATTGCACAGAAGTGCTTCATTTTTGTTAGGAAGTGCCCTGTGTGAATGAACGAGGATAGTATCTTTTTGATGAAACACTTTGATCACAAACTGTTAAAGCATCCAGACAGGGTGATGTCTATATTATAGGGGATTTCAATTTTTCAAGTTTAGCTGAAAAATCGCTAGACATCAGTAATGATTGCTTGCTAACACAGCATATGAGAGATATGACAAGGGGTAGACAAATTCTTGATCTAGTTTTTAGTAGTGACCTTAGTGCTATATCAGACCTCCATGTGGGGGAACTCCTGGGAAGCAGTGATCACAATATAATGAGTTAATGTTGTTAGTCAATGAGAGGCTACAGAAAATTTAATATTGATTTTACCTGGGCTAATTTTATAAAAAGCACTAAAGATTTGGAAAAACATGACAACCCTATTAGGGAGGGGAATTAATGTTAAGGTACAATGCTAAACGAAGCCATGTATGACTCAAGGACTAAAAC
Source organism: Heterodontus francisci (assembly GCF_036365525.1). Lineage (NCBI taxonomy): Eukaryota > Metazoa > Chordata > Chondrichthyes > Heterodontiformes > Heterodontidae > Heterodontus > Heterodontus francisci. The sequence goes on from NC_090397.1 coordinate 21,753,275, forward strand.
AAAAGGGCATATGACAAAACAAAACCAAATGGTAAACTGGATATATAAAAAGGGAAATTAGACTTAAGCAAACATACTAGTTTTGATTAAAGGAGAATATAAATAAATACTGTGTACCATTCAGTAAAAACAAAAGTAGCTATTAGAATAATGGCTAAGAAGATGGTGGGCAATTGCAGTAGCAATGGTAAGAGCTTCTTTTTATTTTTGTTATGAGTTGAGCCATTATAGAATGTATAGGAAGATATCTTTAGGACAGATTCAAATGGACTCTTAAGGTATGGCAGTGATGATAACGAATCTTCATTCTTGTGAATGATGCTCAACAACCAGTTGTATATTGTACTCTAAATAAGAAATTGGAAAGTATTAAAATAATTGAGGATATCATTCTAGATAGAATAAGGCACCTTAAAGTTGATCAGGTTGCTGGTCTGGATGTCATCCATCTGAGGGTAATTAACACGTACTTTGTAAAACCCTTCCCATAATTTTAACAATTCGTTAGAGTCTAGGATTGCCTCCTGGGATTGGAAGGATGCTCAGCTAGTTCTAATTTTCAGAAGAGATGACAAGTCAAATCCAGGGGACTATTCATTTTAATATTATTTATAGGTAAGATGTTTGAGAGGATCGTAAGAGGGGCTTTTTCTAATCACTTGAATAGAGAGAGAAAGAGGCATTTGTAATACTCTCCACAGCTTATTGAAAAGGTCGTGTCTTACTAATTTGCTAGTATCTTAGTAGATCTTGTCTAATTGAACTTTCAGAAAGTCTTTGATAAGGTACCAAACAGCAGTTTGCTCCACAAGACAGAATATTGCGAAATTGATGGGGAATTGCTGTAATGCATAAAGAATTTTATACATTTATGTGGCCAGAAATTTATTGTTGATGGCTATGGATCTGCTTTGAGGCTTGTTACCTCATAGAGTGTTAAAGAAAACTTGCATTTGTATAGCGCTTTTCATGATCACCAGATGTATCAAAGTGCTTTACAGCCAGTGAAGTACTTTTGAAATATCGTTGTTGTTGTAATGTAGGAACTTCAGCAGCCAATTTGCACACAGCGAGCTCCCACAAACAGCAATGTGATAATGACTACATTATCTGTTTTTGTGATGTTGATTGAGGGATAAATATTGGCCAGGAATTTCTTCTCTCAGAGGGTGGTGAATCTCTGGAAATCTCTGCCTCAGAAAGTTGTGGAGGCTAGGTCACTAAATGTATTTAAGGAGGAGGTAGGTAGATTTTTGAAATCTCGGGGAGTCGAGGGTTAGGCAGAGCAGGCCTGAAAGAGAAGTTGAGGACTGGGACAGATCAGCCATGATCTTATTGAATAGCTGGGCAGGCTTGAGGGGCTGAATGGCCTACTTCTGCTCCTATTTCTTATGTTCTTAGGTTCTTAGGACACTGGGGATAACTCCCCTGCAATTGTCTCATTGGGTTGCATTTTAAGACTTCACTGCCTAAATAGGCGGCGGGCGTAAAAAAATGCGGCCCACACGCACGGGGATCACAATTTCAAACGCGGCGGCTCATTAGCATGGCTGCGGTGCCCGCCCCCTGTGATGACGTGGAGGGGACGGGCTAGCCGTCATGGCAACGTCATCTGGCGCCAATGCGCAGGCGCAGGTGCCATTTTTAAAGGGCCTAAAGCCCTAAATGCGCATTTAAAATTTACAGGTACATCGGAAGCTAATTTTAACAAAATGAATAAAATAGGTTTTCCATGCCCTCTCTCACCACCAGCCCAGTGGCATTGCATATCATTCCTGCCCTTTTCCCACCCGGAATACCCAACATGAAAATTTGACCTTTCCCCCCACCAAAGTTTGGAACCTTTGTCATTTATCCCTTTCCATCAACTCCCCCAGCCAATCTGAAGTGTTGTAACCCCACTTGCCCCCTCCCGCACTGAAACAATCACCTCCTCCCCCCTCCTCCCAGGTGTCGTGCCACGTTTCCCCGAATGGGGATTCGAAGGCGCGGCATTGCTAGCCGCCAGAATAAAGATTGAAACATGCTAGAAGAATCGCTGCATTGTCTGTAGGTAATAATGTCTGCGGGTCCCATTGCTGAGCGGCGGGGCAGCCACCACAAGGCCTCGCTGCTGCCACCGAGATCGGTATGGGGCCTGCCGCCGTAGGGGTTGGTGGCGGGCCTCCTCTGTACCGATCTTCATTGATCCCCCCGCCACCATTCCCAGTGTCAGAGAGGCTTCAAAATCCAGCCCATTGTGTTGTCTCATACAGATTGGTTTTAGACCTATTGCATTTTAGTATTTTCATAAATAACCTAGATAGAGGTGTTGGAAGAATGCTCTGAATGTTCACAGATGACACAAAAAATTATGCATGTGTTAGGACTGTGGAGAATAATAAATCTCTGCAGGCAGATTTAGAAGCATTGGGGGAATGGGCCAAACTCTGACAAATTGTATTTAACCTTGATAAGTGCAGTGTTATGTATTTGGGCAGGTATATTGCCAAGTACACTTCCTTTGGAACAGAATTGAAATCTGTTGAGAGAGAGAAAAGGTTCATGTAAAAGATCATGATCAATGCTAAGAAACCGTAGCCAAAGTTAATAGAATATTAATTTGTACCAATAGGACAATTCAACATAAACAAAAGCACATCATCTTGTCAAAGCAAAATACTGCAGATGCTGGAAATCTGAAATAAAAACAGAAAATGTTGGAAATACTCAGCAGGTCTGGCAGTATCTGTGGAGAGAGAAACAGAGTGAATGTTTTAGGTTGATAACCTATCAAATTAGTAAGACACGAGTTCTGACTAAAGGTCATCAATCTAAAACATTAACTCTATTTCTTTCTCCACAGATTCTGCCTGACTGATTGAGTATTTCCAGCATCCTCTGTTTTTATTTCACCCATTCTTGTCCTTATACACAACCTTGGTTAGACCACATTTGGAATACTATCTCCATTTTTGGGCTGTACATATGGTAGGTGATGTAAAAGCTTTGGAAAAGGTTCAAAAGGAGAGCCACAAGAATAATTCTAGCCAAAAAATGTTACTTACTCAGAGAAGCTTAAAAAACTAGGTTTATTTACTTTAGAGATGTGTGTACCTATGGGCGAGTTGATAAAGGCATATAAAATAGCTAAAAGCTCGATTCTGTTCTTATTGATAGATTATTTCAATTTACTAGATTGGGGAAGATCAGGAGTCATGCATTTAAGATACACAAGGGTAGCTAGATGTTACATGGTTCTTCTTTTCCCAGAGGATAGAAGACCTTTGAAATAATTTTCTGGCTCATGCGGTGAATGCTGACTCTGCAAATCTTCAAAAGAGAGCTGGAGGCAGTTCCTCTCCGTGGTGGAGATCACATCTTATAAAAACTAAGTGAAATACTAGTCAATATAGGCATAGTCAATGTGGAATTTTCTCCATTTTGTTTCCCCCAAATTGACCTTGGCTTTGCATTTTGCTTTGAACCTCCCAGAAGATTGTGTGGCTGTGGGATGTCTCATGATGATGCTTCATGCATCATGACTCTGTGGGACAGGCTCGATGGGTCAGATGCTCTTTTCCTACCCATCATTTTCATGTTTTCGTAGGCCTATAACATAAAATTGTCCACTGGTTAGCACAGTTTGGTAACAAAACTGGTTCAGCAGTGCACTTCTGAAAGTGGGAAATAAAGTACAATGTTGGTACATTGGCACCAGGGCAGACATTGGTAGGACTCATTTTTCTGATGTTTACACTACTCCAGCAGGCATCCCATAGTTCCAGGACAGTGGTGTGCATACCCCTTTAAATCCCCAGCCACCAGTAGGCCAAAGACCCGACCTACCTTAAGATGAATTGAGTGCAGGAGTAGTGAAGTCTTGCTTCAATTGTATAGAACCTTGGTTAGACTGCACCTAGAGTACTGTGTGCAGTTTTTGTCCCTTTACCTTAGGAAGGATGTTATTGTCATACAGGGAGTGCAATGAACGTTAACTAGACTTGTTCCAGGGATGACGGGACTGTCCTATGGAGAGAGATTGGGAAAACTGGCCTGTATTCTCTAGAGTTTCGAAGAATGAGAGGTGATCTCATTCAAACCTACAAAATACTTAAAGGGATAGACAGGGTAGATGCAGGTAAGATATTTCCCCTGGCTGTGGAGTCTAGAACCAGGCGACACAATTTCAAAATAAGGGGGAAGCCACTTAGGACAGAGATGAGGAGAAATTTCTTTACTCAGAGGGTTGTGAATCTTTGGAATTCTCTACTCCAGAGGACTGTGGAAGCTCAGTCCCTGAGTATGTTTAAAGCAGAGATTGACAGATTTCTAAATACAAATGACATAAAAGGGATATGAGGATAGTGTGGGAAAAAGGCATTGAAGTGGATGATCAGCTATGATCATATTGAACAGCGGGGCAGGCTCAATGGGCTGACTGGCCTACTCCTGCTCCTATGTTCCTACCCAAATGCTTCTGGCACCCCTGGTGTAAAGTGGAGAGAAATGTATTCTGTATTACCAGATCTGGGAGTGTGTGATTCTAACCCTGAGCCAGCAAAATACAACAGTGGCCCATTTCGGAGCACAGATATCCTTTAACCTTGACATACAGGAAATGACTCTAAATAGAACATTTTCAGCACCAACCACCAGTAGTTGCAGGGAAAGAACATTCTCACTGGACTGGCGAGTTTTGTAAATTTTCAGCTCCTGTACAATGATGCTGAAACAAAGCCAAATAATTACAACAGTAAAGCTACTTGGATGTCATAAGTTACAATGTTGCTCTGACTCCTCAGACTGTTTTTAATTCAGCCAATAAAAGCATAAGTAGAAAAACTACAGGGGGAATTTTATGCTCTCTCCTGTGGTGGCTTTGGAAACAGGGAGAACATAAATCCTGTGGGATGGTGGGGGGATGGGGGGTCCACCACCATCCAGCATCCACCAAAATTTAGTCTGGGACAGGAAGGCCTGTGAATGGCCTTCCCGCCCCACTGCCAATGGAGGCCCTTAATTGGGAAATTAACCCCAATTAAGGGCCTCTTCCTGCCGCAGCTACAATTAGCTGTGTGGTGGGTGGCCCTGTTGCCACATGGGAAGCACGGCATGAGAAACCGTTCAGGCTAATTCCCGGCTCCAGAGGGTGGGGAGGTGGTTGGTGGGGCATCCCTTGGTAAAAGACACTTAGTGCTTGAATGAGGGTTCCGGCATCGGGAAGTTGGGGGGGCCCACTGAGAGCCACCACCTTGCCATTGCTACTGACTGCCACAACCCACCCGCCCCGGGGGCCCCCATCCCGCAAGGCCCCTCCCACCCTGACCCACCTGTGGACTGGGCCCACTGGTGCTCCTTGACCTCTAGTAGATGCTTCTCCAGCACTTATTCCACGGAGGCGCTGCTCAATAAAAGAGCTGCCGGCCTCTGATTGGCCGGCAGCTCTCCAAGGGTGGGACCTCTGGTGACAGGGTCCTTGATCCTATGGAAGGCCCGCCACTGTCCCTTACATGCCTGATTGGTCACTAGATTCGGGGGGCCTCCCAGAGAAGAGGTGACACGGGACTCTGATCGTCGCTTTTTTTCTAGAACTTGAGACCCCCGTTGCCAGAATAAAATTCCAGCCTACTTGCCTGATCTCAGATTTTTCTGTGAGCTGCAAGAGGTCAGCATTTTCTGGGAGGATTGCAGAAAAATTTAAATATGAGTTGGTAAAAAAAAATTTGATCAGGTGATATTCAATGATGTCATTAACGTGTGACTCAACAACAGACATCCATTTTTGGAAATTTTGCAAGCAACATTGGAGTGAATTGTAGTAATTTACCTTCCTTCTCTTTAGAACAAACTCTTTGCTAATTGTTCACAATTTGTAATCCACTATTTTGATTTTTATATATATTTGAGTGAAAAGTAAGACAATTCCAGCATACATTTAATATTGATATTGATAAATGTGACCCATCTTAAGATAATAAATATCAGGCTGATTGGATTATCTGGTATGGAATTTTGCTTGGGATGTTCAGTTAAACTGGCAAGACCATTTCATTATGGTTTGATTGTAAAATCAGGCCCAATTGTAAAATGTAGCTAATTTTTCATGACTGAAAAGAGGCACAAACAAAAATGGGGGAAAAATCAAAAGTACCTTGGCCTTTACCTCATCTAATGCTTAAAAAATAAATTTTGACGATCAGTGACAGAAAATGTTATGTTAATGGAGTAGTGTTGCCACATTAAAGAGGTTTTCTTGGGACACATTGTTCCTTGCACGTTCCGTGAAATCTGCCAGAAACAGATATTGTTGTGTAGACGACAGTTTAGTTTTGCTAATTTTGGCTTCTTTATAGATTTGCTTTAAAAAAATCAAATCTTTTGTTGCTCATCCCCTTAAATGTTTTAAGGCATTGTAATTTGTGGCAATAAGCTCCATTGCAATCGAGCCAGAATTTAATTCATGTGGGCCTAGTGGGAATCCAGATTGATGAGTCACAGTTTGCATTAAACTTGTTTTAAATATATCAGTTCAATCCTCTGATTTATTCAGAGAAATAAGTAATCAAGACTAAAGAATTGTAACAGCTCAGACAAAAGTATTCGAACAGATGTAGCTAGAGCAAAAAAGCTTGTAGCAAAATTCAACTATGTAACCAGGCTGCCATTTATCAGTACATTTAAATAATAAGTTAATAAAGTTGAATTATTGCTCACTATATATTTTGTTAAATCAATTTTACAATATTTAGTAATATGAATATTATTGTTATGAGAGTGTGGAAGCCTTTGGCACAATTAGCTAATGAGGCAAACACTACAATTTCATTTAAGAGAGAATGGTTACGTATTTCTCAAGGAAGAATGTGAAAAGGTATCGAAAAAGAGCATTGAAATTGACACAATGAATGCCCCCCCCTACTGATTTTATTAATACACACTGGGGGAATTCTAACTCCGAAGCACACATAAGTTGTAAGTGGACAGAAGCTATAATGTTAGATTTCTCAAATATTGTCCTAACCAGCCTCAACCCGCCTGCATCCAGTTTTAATAAAGGCTGACCTGTCAGTAAACTCTGTTAAGGAGGCTGTGTGTCCATTTTACTTACATCTTTAGTTTTAATCCTTGGAGGTCAGGTCTACTGGGCTGCAGGAATTCCGCGAGGTAAAAGGGGGTAGGAAGGCTGGATCTCTGAGCTAAATACATTCACAGCACTGCTTGTGGGCCAGGATGAGCAGGAATGGTAGCCTCATGCCCAACAAATGAACCGCTTTACACACCCTGCAATTAGACCTTAGTCTGACTATTCCCGCCACCATACAGCCCTCGCTCCCTCCTCCCCTGCAATCTCTGAGTGCTCACTCCCTCCTCCCCCGCAATCTCTGAGTGCTCACTCCCTCCTCCCCTCGATCTCTAAGTGCCTTTTAACAAGGGAACCCACCCCAACCCCCCAACACATCCTCCGGAGCTGGGAAGTAGCCCGCATGGGTTTTCATGTCGTGCTTCTCGTGTGGCAACAGGGCTGCCCACCACACAGCTAATTGTAGCTGCGGCAGGAAGAGGCCCTTAATTGAGGTTAATTTCCCAGTTAAGGGCCTCAATTGGTGGTGGGGGTGGGGGGGCGAAGGTCGCTAACAGGCCTTCCCGCCCGGGACTAAATTTTGGTGGATGCTGGATGATGACGGACCCCCATCCCCCGCCACCATCCCACAGGATTTTATGTTCTCCCTGCCTCCAAGGTCGCTACAGGGGAGAGCATATAATTTCCCCTGTAGTTTTTTTCGGCTTATGCTTTTCATTGGCTGAATAAAAACAGTCTGAGGAGTCAGTTTTCAGCCAACGGCAGCCCACTGTTTATGAAAATTGTTCAACTTGCAAAATGGATGCTGGGAATTAAGAAGAGCATTACAGCTTGATTTCCTTATGATCTTTGAGTGCTCACTCCCTCTTCCCTTGCAATCTCTGAGTGCTCACTCCCTCTTCCCCCGCGATCTCTGAGTGCTCACCCCCTCTTCTCCCGCGATGTCTGAGTGCTCACTCCCTCTTCCCCCGCGATGTCTGAGTGCTCACTCCCTCTTCCCCCGCGATCTGAGTGCTCACTCCCTCTTCCCCCGACATCTCTGAGTGCTCACTCCCTCTTCCCCTGCGATCTCTGAGTGCTCACTCCCTCTTCCCCTGCGATCTCTGAGTGCTCACTCCCTCTTCTCCCGTGATCTCTGAGTGCTCACTCCCTGTTCCCCCGCCATCTCTGAGTGCTCACTCCCTCTTCCCCCACCATCTCTGAGTGCTCACTCCCTCTTCCCCCGCGATCTGAGTGCTCACTCCCTCTTCCCCCGCGATCTCTGAGTGCTCACTCCCTCTTCTCCGTGATCTCTGAGTACTCACTCCCTCTTCCCCCGCGATCTCTGAGTGCTCACCCCCTCTTCTCCCGCGATGTCTGAGTGCTCACTCCCTCTTCCCCCGCGCCCGTGATCTCTGAGTGCTCACTCCCTCTTCCCCCGCAATCTCTGAGTGCTCACTCCCTCTTCTCCCGCGATGTCTGAGTGCTCACTCCCTCTTCCCCTGCCATCTCTGAGTGCTCACTCCTTCTTCCCCTGCGATCTCTGAGTGCTCACTCCCTCTTCCCCTGCCATCTCTGAGTGCTCACTCCCTCTTCCCCCACCATCTCTGAGTGCTCACTCCCTCTTCTCCGTGATCTCTGAGTGCTCACTCCCTCTTCTCCGTGATCTCTGAGTACTCACTCCCTCTTCCCCTGCGATCTCTGAATGCTCACCCCCTCTTCCCCTGCGATCTCTGAATGCTCACTCCCTCTTCCCCGCGATCTCTGAGTGCTCACTCCCTCTTCCCCGCGATCTCTGAATGCTCACTCCCTCTTCCCCTGCGATCTCTGAGTGCTCACTCCCTCTTCCCCTGCGATCTCTGAATGCTCACTCCCTCTTCCCCTGCGATCTCTGAGTGCTCACTCCCTCTTCCCCTGCGATCTCTGAATGCTCACCCCCTCTTCCCCTGCGATCTCTGAATGCTCACTCCCTCTTCCCCGCGATCTCTGAGTGCTCACTCCCTCTTCCCCGCGATCTCTGAATGCTCACTCCCTCTTCCCCTGCGATCTCTGAGTGCTCACTCCCTCTTCCCCTGCGATCTCTGAATGCTCACCCCCTCTTCCCCGCGATCTGAGTGCTCACTCCCTCTTCCCCCGCGATCTCTGAGTGCTCACTCCCTCTTCCCCCGCGATCTCTGAGTGCTCACTCCCTCTTCTCCGTGATCTCTGAGTGCTCACTCCCTCTTCTCCTGCGATCTCTGAATGCTCACCCCCTCTTCCCCGCGATCTCTTAGTACTCACTCCCTCTTCCCCCGCGATCTCTGAGTGCTCACTCCCTCTTCCCCTGCGATCTCTGAGTGCTCACTCCATCTTCCCCCGCGATCTCTGAGTGCTCACTCCCTCTTCTCCCGTGATCTCTGAGTGCTCACTCCCTGTTCCCCCGCGATCTCAGAGTGCTCACTCCCTCTTCCCCCGCGATCTCTGAGTGCTCACTCACCCTTCCCCCGCGATCTCTGAGTGCTCACTCCCTCTTCTCCGTGGTCTCTGAGTGCTCACTCCCTCTTCCCCCGCCATCTCTGAGCGCTCACTCCCTCTTCTCCCGCCATCTCTGAGTGCTCACTCCCTCTTCCCCGCCATCTCTGAGTGCTCACTCCCTCTTCCCCCGCCATCTCTGAGTGCTCACTCCCTCTTCTCCCGCCATCTCTGAGTGCTCACTCCCTCTTCCCCCGCCATCTCTGAGTGCTCACTCCCTCTTCTCCCGCAATGTCTGAGTGCTCACTCCCTCTTCTCCCGCAATTTCTGAGTGCTCACTCCCTCTTCACCCGCGATCTCTGAGTGCTCACTCCCTCTTCCCCCGCCATCTCTGAGTGCTCACTCCCTCTTCCCCCGCCATCTCTGAGTGCTCACTCTCTCTTCTCCCGCAATTTCTGAGTGCTCACTCCCTCTTCCCCGCGATTTCTGAGTGCTCACTCCCTCTTCTCCGTGATCTCTGAGTGCTCACTCCCTCCTCCCCTGTGATTTCTGAGTGCTCACTCCCTCCTCACCCTCAGTTTCTGGGTGCTGACTCCCACCTCCTCATGATACTGAGTGCTCACTCCCTCTTCCCCTGCCATCTCTGAGTGCTCACTCCCTCCTCCCCTGTGATTTCTGAGTGCTCACTCCCTCCTCACCCTCAGTTTCTGGGTGCTGACTCCCTCCTCCTCATGATCCCTGAGTGCTCACTCCCTCTTCCCCCGCGATCTCTGAGTGCTCACTCCCTCTTCCCCTGCGATCTCTGAGTGCTCACTCCCTCTTCCCCCGCCATCTCTGAGTACTCACTCCCTCCTCCCCTGTGATTTCTGAGTGCTCACTCCCTCCTCACCCTCAGTTTCTGGGTGCTGACTCCCTCCTCCTCATGATCCCTGAGTGCTCACTCCCTTCTCGCTGTGATTTCTGAGTCTCATTGTCTCTTTTTGATAGCTTTATGTGATGGATATATGTGTCAGCTGTGGTGTCTCGCCTGTGTCAGAAGGTTGTGGGTTCATGTACAGCAACTTGAGCACATATTCTAGGCTGGCACTTCATTGCAGTAGTGAAAGTGTGCTGCACTGTTGGCGTTGCAGTCTCTGGGATCAGACGTTAACCCGAGGTCCATTTGCTCTCTCTGGTGGATGTTCAAGATCCCACGACACTATTTAAAGAGGACATATGAGTCAGGAGCAGGAGTAGGCCACTCGGCGCTTCGACCCTGCTCCGCCGTTCAATAAGTTCATGGCTGAACTAATTACTCCAAATTTCCACCTACCCCCAATAACCTTCCACCCTCTTGCTTATCAAGAATCTATCTACAACTGCGTTAAAAATATTCAAAGACCCTTCTTCCACCGCCTTTTGAGGAAGAGAATTCCAAAGACCCACGACCCTCTGAGAGAAAAAATTTCTCCTCATCTCTGTCTTAAATGGGCGACCTCTTATTTTTAAACATTATTGAATTGAACCGTGAGTAGATTAATTCAATAGTTAAGGGGATAAAGCTCCTCATGCGGTAGCAGGCAAAGCAAGAAACAATAAACTACAGCTCAAAACATCTCTCCAGTACTCTGGGTAATTTTTGTTTTGCTGTACGCATTATGCAATAATGACGTTGTTATATTGTATCTTTTAGTAAAGAAGTAAAATTAATCACTCGATAAGTAAGTAAATAAAAGAGGAAAATTGATGTAATGCATCCCAAGGCTTGGACCAGAGGAAAAAATTGATGTAAAATTAACCTCCGAGATGTTTGAAGACTATCTCAGAGGTGACTTGATTGTGTTGCAACTTTGGGAGTGCAGTATTTGTCTCTCTGCTTGAATTTCTCTGGGATAGATAGTGTTTAAGATTTGTGAAGAGGTTTAAAGGCTTTTAAAGCTTGAAAGAAGGTCTAAGAAAGGTTAAGTTGTTTGAGATCAAAGTGGGGGGCCATAATATAGACACGTAATTGGGCATTTCTGGTGGTTTATTAAATTATGATCTTCTTCATTTCTCATGTGTTCTCCACATGTCACATCTGTCTCCATAATGTTCGAGTTATTGTCTAAAATAAACTCAGTACCAATTACTCTCTCTGCATATGGATTTAATTCATTAAATTCTAAAGACTTTCATTTTGTCCTCAGGGGCTGGATGTTAAGAAGTCTTCGATGTCGTGATCTGTGGCGGGGCGGGTATGAAGATGGCTTCGGGTGAGGCCCGCCACAGACCTCAACGCGGGCAGTGCCCAGCCGGATCCACCTGCTGGCAGCGAGGCTCTGTGCTGACCACCCCCGCCGCTGGGCAACGGGACCCCAATTAACATATGCAAATTAATAAAATGAATAAACTTAGATATACTTACCCGCGAACTTGAGGGCCTGCCGCGATCTTCGACGCTGCGTCCGGCACCTTTGTGTCTTCAGATCTCCTTCTGGGGAAAGGTGGCGTTTCACCTGTGCGGGGTCAAATAAACGTCATGGCTGTAGGGAATGGTGGGAAGGGTTAAACTTTAAATTTTGTGCAGTTTGGTGGGGGGGGGGGGGGGCAAGATCAGATGTTAAAGGTGTTTTGGAGGGAGAAGGGCAAATAGCTAATGTAATTGTTATTGCAGGGGTGGGAAATGGGCATTGGAAATTTATTTATTTAATTTTGGGGGCGTATTGTTGGGAGATGGTGGTGTAATGGTATTGTCACTGGATTAGTAATCTAGAGGCCTGGACTAATGCACTGGGGCTATGGGTTCAAATCCCACCTCAGCAGCTGGTGGAATTTAAATTTAATTAATTAAATTCTAGAATTAAAAGCTAGTCTCAGTAATGGTGCCATGAAACTATCATCGATTTTTGTAAAAACCCATCTGGTTCACTAATGTTCTTGAGGGAAGGAAATCTGCTGTCCTTACTTGGTCTGGCCTACATGTGACTCCAGACCCACAGCAATGTGGTTGACTCTTAACTGCCCTCTGAAAAGACCTAGCAAAGCACTCAGCTCATGGGCAATTAGGGATGGACAACAAATGCTGGGCTTGCCAGCAATTCCCACGTCCCATGAAAGAATAAAAAAAAACTCTTTAAAAATTTAAACATCCCGACAGGGCTGGCTGCCCTTTAAAAATGGCATCAGTGCCTGCGTACAGGCAGCTGATGCCATTGCCAGGGATGGACAGACTGCCCCCTCCACGTGATTGGGGGGGTGCGGGTCACCCCAGCTATTTAAAAGAGCCGCTGCGCTTGAGATCGCAGCAGCTCTTTGGTATGTGTCTCGCGCGGGTGGGCCACCATTTTTTGAGCTTGGCCAAGATAGTTGGCAGGCTCATAATATCCAGCCAAATGAATAAAACTGGTATAGTTCATGGCATATCACATGTGAATGTGAATTTGTATTGCTGAAGCAACTGAAGACAGCAGTACAGAGTGCCCACAGGCAACTGATTTACCAATGAACACCAACCCGAAATAACTTTCCACTCCCTTGTTTACCAAGAATCTATCTACCTCTGTCTTAAAAATATTCAAAGACTCTGCTTCCACTGCCTTTTGAGGAAGAGAATTCCAAAGACTCACGACCCTCTGAGAGAAAAAATTCTCCTCATCTCTGTCTTAAATGAACGACCTCTTATTTTTAAACAGTGAACCACAGTTCGAGATTCTCACACAAGGGGAAAGATCTTTTCCACATCCACCGCCAAGACCCTTCATATATGTTTCAATCAAGTCGCCTCTTACTCTTCTAAATTCCAGCAGATACACGCCTAGCCTGACCAATCCTTCCTTGTAAGACAGCCCGCCCATTCCAGGTATTAATCTAGTAAACATTCTCTGTACTGCCTCCAATGCATTTACATCCTTCCTTATATAAGGAGACCAGCACTGTACACAGTACTCCAGATGTGGTCTCACCAATACCCTGTATAGCTGAAACATAACCTCCCTACTTTTGCATTCAATTCCGCTCGCGATAAACGATAACATTCTATTAGCTTTCCTAATTACATGCTGTACCTGCATACTAACCTTTTGCGATTCATGCACGAGGACATCCAGATCCCTCTGCATTTCAGAGCTCTGCAATCTCTCACCATTTAGATAATACGCTTCTTTTTTATTCTTCCTGCCAAAATGGACAATTTCACACTTTCCCACATTATACTCCATTTGCCATGTCTTTGCCCACTCACTTAACCTATCTATATCCCTTTGTAGCCACCTTATGTCCTTTTCACAAGTTACTTTCCTACCTATCTTTGTGTCTAGCAGCCCTGACTCTAAATTGGTTAAACATGATTTCCCTTTCACAAAATCATGTTGACTCTGCCTGATTACCTGGAATTTTTCTAAATGCCCTGCAAACATGTCTTTAATAATAGCTTCTAACATTTTCCCTAAGACAGATGTTAAGCTAACTGGCCTGTAATTTTCTGCTTTCTGTCTCCCACCCTTTTTGAAGAAAGGAGTTACATTCGCTATTTTCCACTCTAACAGAACCTATCCCGAATCATGGGAATTTTGGAATATTAAAACTAACGCATCGACTATCTCACTAGCCACTTCTTTGAACACACTAGGATGAAGTCTGTTGGGACCTGGGGACTTGTCAGCCCGCAGCTCCAACAATTTGTTCAGTACCACTTCCCTGGTGATTGTAATTTTCTTGAGTTCCTCCCTCCCTTCCATTTCCTGACTTACAGCTAGTACTGGGATGTTACTTGTATCCTCTATAGTGAAGGCCAATGCAAAACATTTGTTCAATTCATCTGCCATCTCCTTATTTTCCATTGTTAATATATATTTATAAAATAAATAATATATATTTATATAATAGAATTTGAAGTGTGATTTTCATGATTTGGAAGTATTGGGCCAGATTTTTCTGAAAATGTGTAAAACTGCCAGCAACTTGTGGCAAGGAAGAGATACTCCATGAATTGCGAATTGCCACAAGTTGCTGGCTAATTTGCACAGCTCAGCTGTTAACTTTTGCAAAGATGGTATCTTACCCTTAACCTCGCCTTGATTTTCATGAAGTGCTGCATTTGCATATAAATTGCCTATTAATTTCTGGACGTAAAATTTGTTAATTCCCCAGCATTCCCTAGCGCAAAGGAAGATGGTTGTGGTTATTCGAGGTCAATCATCTGAGCTCCAGGATATCAGTGCAGGAGTTCCTCAGGGTAGTGTCCTAGGCTAGGCCCAACCATCTTCAGCTGCTTCATCAATGACCTTCCTTCAATCATAAGATCAGAAGTGGGGATGTTCACTGATGATTGCACAATGCTCAGCACCATTCGCAACTTATCTGATATTGAAGCAGTCTGTGTAGAAATGCAGCAAGACCTGGACAATATTCAGGCTTGGGCTGATAAGTTGCAAGTAACATTCGCGCCACACAAGTGTCCAACAAGAGAGAATCTAACCATCTCCCCTTGACATTCAACGGCATTACCATCACTGAATCCCCCACTATCAACATCCTAGGGGCTACCATTGACCAGAAACTGAACTGGAGTAGCCATATAAATACCGTGGCTACAAGAACAGGTCAGAGGCTAGGAATCCTGCAGCGAATAATTCACCTCCTGACTCCCCAAAGCCTGTCCACCATCTACAAGGCACAAGTCAGGAGTGTGATGGAATACTCTCCAGTTGCCTGGATGGGTGCAGCTCCAACAACACTCAAGAAGCTCGACACCATCCAGGACAAAGCAGCCCGCTTGATTGGCACCCCATCCACAAACATTCACTCCCTCCACCACCAATGCACAGTGGCAGCAGTGTGTACCAGCTACAAGATGCACTGCAGCAATTCATTAAGGCTCCTTCGACAGCACCTTCCAAACCCGCGACCTCTACCACCTCGAAGGACAAGAGCAGCAGATGCATGGGAACATTACCACCTGCAAATTCCCCTCCAAGTCACACACCATCCTGACTTGGAACTATATCGCCGTTCCTTCACTGTTGCTGGGTCAAAATCCTGGAACACTCTTCCTAACAGCACCGTGGGTGTACCTACCCCACATGGACTGCAGTGGTTCAAGAAGGCAGCTTACCACCCCTTCTCAAGGACAATTAGGGATGGGCAATAAATGCTGGCCTGGCCAATGACGCTCACATCCCATGAATGAATTAAAAAAAGACTCACTTTCCAGAGGACCAACACTCACTTTGTTAATTCTTTACTTTTTAAAATATCTATAGAAACTCTTACTGTCTGTCTTTATGGACTGAATTTTATTGGGGCGCCGCTGTGGATGGCGGCACCCTTATAAGTCAGTGCGGCGGCCGCATTTAGTGGCCACCACAGAGCTCCCGCGATATTACGCCCGGGTGCTCATTAGCATCACTGCGCCGAGCCTCAACCCCAATATTACATGGGGACAGACGGGACATTCGGCGCTGACAGTTGTGCAGCAGGTGCTGAGGCCCTACATTAAGCGCTCCAGCACCTGCTGCCTGACAGCTGTCAAAGAATACTTACCTCACTGCTGAAGAGTGGGGGTGCTGTCAATCTGGCAGCAAAGTAGAAAGTGCTGAAGAAATCCAGCAGGTCAGGTAGCATCTGTGGAGAGAGAAGCAGAGTTAACTTGTTCAGAAGAGCCAACATATGCAATAATATCATTTCCATGCCACCATTACTCATGAGTGACTCCACGGATGCAGTGACAAGGACATTGGGTCCGTCAGCTTCTGCCTCTAATGGTTTACACAGGGATGCTGCAGATGTGGACTGGTGCACTGCAGGTATTGCCTCTGGTGCATTTGGATTCTCACGTGCAGAGGATCGCACAATGAGGGATGAGCCATACCTATTTCCATGTGATAAATAAAGTTGAACCCTGCATGTATTTGAAGGTTCCTAACAGGGCAGAGATTGGTGTTGATGGGTACATCAGCTGCTTTCCTGGATCAACTATGTGGCATGCCATGGTATTGCCCATCTTGGCCAACACTCAGAGTGGCACAGCATGACCACATCAGGATCCGACCAGCTGAATTGATTGGCCCCACCATCAATAAAACCTTAATGCTCCTGCCCTTACTGGCACCTTCCCCACACACAGGATGCCTAGTATGCCATTGCCCAGTCACAAACACAGACCGTACACTGTTCATGGAAGGGTGGTACACGGTACCGCCCTTCATGCCAGCACAGCTTTCCCTCCAGTAATCCCAGACGCCCTCCCTTCCAGAATGCAGAGTTACACCCCTGCATATACCCCCCTCCCTCCTCCCTTTAAGAATGCAGAGTTAGACCCCTGCATATGGATTTTAGCAAGGCGTTTGATAAGGTTCCCCATGGTAGGCTCATTCAGAAAGTGAGGAGGCATGGGATACAGGGAAAGTTGGCTGTCTGGATACAAAATTGGCTGGCCCATAGAAGTCAGAGGGTGGTAGTCGATGGAAAGTATTCAGCATGGAGCTCGGTGAAAAGTGGTGTTCCGCAGGGATCTGTTCTGGGACCTCTGCTCTTTGTGATTTTTATAAATGACTTGGATGAGAAAGTGGAAGGCTGGGTTAGCAAGTTTGCCGATGACACGAAGGTTGCTGGAGTTGTGGATAGTGTGGAAGGCTGTTGTTGGTTGCAACGGGACATTGACAGGATGCAGAGCTGGGCTGAGAAGTGGCAGATGGAGTTCAACCTGGAAAAGTGTGAAGTGATTCATTTTGGAAGGTCGAATTTGAATGCAGAATACAGGCTTAAAGATAGGATTCTTGGTTGTGTGGAGGAACAGAGGGATCTTGGGGTCCATGTCCATAGATCGCTCAAAGTTGCCACTCAAGTTGATAGGGTTGTTAAGAAGGCGTATGGTGTCTTGGCTTTCATTAACAGGGGGATTGACTTTAAGAGCCGCGAGGTTATGCTGCAGCTCTATAAGGCCCTGGTTCGACCACACTTGGAATATTGTGTTCAGTTCTGGTCGCCTCATTATAGGAAGGATGTGGAAACTTTAGAGAGGGTGCAGAGGAGAATTACCAGGATGCTGCCTGGACTGGAGGGCATGTCTTACGAAGAACGGTTGAGGGAGCTAGGGCTTTTCTCATTGGAGCGAAGAAGGATGAGAGGTGTCTTGATAGAGGGGTACAAGATGATGAGAGGCATAGATAGAGTGGATAGCCAGAGACTTTTTCCCAGGGCTGAAAGGGCTATCACCAGGGGCATAATTTTAAGGTGATTGGAGGAAGGTTTCGGGGAGATGTCAGAGGTAGGTTCTTTACACAGAGAGTGGTGGGTGCGTGGAATGCGCTGCCAGCAGTGGTAGTAGAAGCAGATACATTAGGGACATTTAAGCGACTCTTGGATAGGTACATGGACGATAGTAGAATGAAGGGTAGGTAGTTAGTTTGATCTTAGAGTAGGTTAAAGGTTCGGCACAACATCGTGGGCCGAAGGGCCTGTACTGTGCTGTACTGTTCTATGTTCTATATCCCCCCTCCCTCCTCTCTTTAAGATGCAGAGTTAGACCCCTGTGTATCCCGCCTCCCTCCTCCCTTCCATAATGCAGAGTGAGGACCTTCCAGCTTTTCAGATCGTGAATGGCACGGCACATGACGGCTGCCTGTTCAACGAAAAATCCGGCTGTGTCGGTGGAGAGGTGGCAGGCTGCATAATCAGCATAGGTAAGTAATCATTACCATATGCTAATTGTTTTGCCACCACCGTGCAGCGGGGGCCGCACCGTGGTACCATCGCCACCAGTAATATGTGGCGAACCCTTCTGTACGCCACTGGTCGAGGCGGGCCTCTCCCCGCAGCATTTTACCAGCCCCCGCACTGCGACCCGTGGCGTCGAGGGGCCAGTAAAATTCAGCCCTACACTTCGAGCTCCTTTCTCTCGTACTCTAATTTTACCTTCCTTATCAATCTTTTAGTCATTCTTTGCTGTTTTTTATATTCTGTCCAATCTTCTGACCTGCCACCCATTTTTACACAATTATAGGCTTATTCTTTAAGTTTGATACTATCTGTAACTATTTTCGTTAACCACGGGTGGCAGGTCCCACCCTTGGAATTTTACTTTCAAGTTGAAATGTATCTATTCTGCGTATTCTGAAACATCCCCTTAAATGTCTGCCACTGCATCTCTATTGACCTATCCCTTAACCTGATTTGTCAGTTCACTTCAACTAGCTCTGCTTTCATGCTCTCATAATTGCCGTTATTTAAATTTAAAATACTAGTCTTGGACCCACTCGTCTCTCCCTCAAACTGAATGTAAAATTCAATCATATTATGATCTCTGGTATCCAGGGCATCTTAACTATGAGGTCATTAATTAATCCTATTTCATTGCACAATACCAGGTCTAGTATAGCCTGCTCTCTGGTTGGCTCCAGAATGTACTGTTCCAAGAAATTATCCCAAAAACATATTATGTACTCCTCATCTAGGCTCCCTCTGCCCATCTGATTTTACCAGTCTATATGTAGGTTAAAATCCCCCATAATTGTCGCTGTACCTTTCTGACAAGCTGCCATTATTTCTTCCTTTATATCCCTTCCTACAGTGTGGTTAATGTTAGGTGACCTGTACACCACTCCCACAAGTGACTTCTTGCCTTTATGATTTCTCATCTCTACGCAAACTGCTTCTACATCCTGGTCTCCTGACCTTAGGTCATCCCTCTCTATTGTGCTAATAACATCATTAATTAACAGAGCTACCCCTCCACCTTTTCCTAGTTTCCTGTCCTTCCTAAGTGCCATGTACCCTTCAATATTCAGGTCCCAATCTATGTAATCCTGCAGCCAGGTCTCTGTAATGGCTATCAGATCGTATTTATTTATTTCTATTTGTGTTCTCAGTTCATTTGTTTTGTTTTGAATTCTACGTGCATTCAGATACAGAGCCTTTAGTTTTGTCCTTTTATTATTTTTGTAACCTCTACCCTTATCTGTCGATTTACTCTTAGATTTGTACGCTCAGTCCCTTCCTCTCACAGTCTGTTTATCATTTCCCATATTAATACCATTCTCTCTTGCCTTGTCTCTACTCCTTGATTTACCATATTGTCCCAAATTTGATCCCTTGCCCCCACTATTCAGTTTAAAACCCTCTCTACTTCCCTAGTTATGCGGCTTGCTAGAACACCGGCCCCAGCATGGTCCAGGTGTAGACCATCCCAACGGTACAGCCACCACTTTCTCCAGTACTGGTGCCAGTGCCCCACGAACCGGAACCCACTTCTACCACACCAGTCTTTGAGCCACGCATTAATTTCTCTAACCTTATTTACCCTATACAAATTTGCATGTGGCTCAGGTAATAATCCAGAGATTATTACCTTTGAGGTTCTGCTTCTTAATTTGGTGCCTAGTTCCTCATACTGACTATGCAGAACCTCTTTCCTTGTCCTGCCTATGTCATTGGTACCTACATGAACCATGACGACTGGATCCTCCCCCTCCCACTGTAAGTTCCTCTCCAGCCCTGAGTAGATGTCCTGAAACCTGGCACCGGGCAGGCAATCCTGCCATCTGGACTATCGCTCTTTGCTGCAGAGAACAGTGTCAATCCCCCTAACTGTACTGTCCCTTACTACCACTACATTTCTTTTTTCTTCCTCCACTTGAATGGCTTCCTGTACCATGGTGCCATGGTCAGGTTGCTCATCCACCCTGCAGCCCCCACTCTCATCCAAACAAGCTGAAAGAGCCTCAAACCTGTTGGACAATTGCAAAGGCTGAGGCTCCTGCACTCCTGCCCTCTGGGTCCCCTTACCTGCCTCAGCTGCAGCCACACTCACCTGTCCCTGACCACCGACCAAATCAGAAGACCCTACCCTAAGGGGTGTGACCGCCTCCTGGTACAAAATATCCAGGTAACTTTCCCTCTCCCTGATGTGTCGCAGTGTCTGCAGCTCAGAGTCCAGTTCAATGAATCTGAGCCGAAGCTCTTCGAGCCGCAAACAGACGTGTTTGCCCTGGAGCACACTGGCATCCAGGTGCTCCCACATGTTGCAGCCGTGACACATCAACTGTCCTGCCATCCTTAATGTGATTTAATCAACTACTTAATTATTTTATTCAATTATTTATTTTATTTTCCTTTTTTTACACATTTATTAAGCTTACCACTAGTTCCTGTACTATTTTAAATGTTAGGATTAGAATGAACCTTAATCATTTTCCAGATATTCACCAAACAGGTAGCTTCTTCCCAAACCGATCACCTACCTGCTTGCCTGTGATGTTTGATGCTATGTTTGATTTAAATTAAATTAAATTAAAAGCTTACCTGTATACTCACCCCGGTGGCTCTCTGCTACCCTGCTTTCACTGTTGATTGTGATGTCACTCTGTTGTCACTTTTCGATTTTTCCCCTGCTCCGCTCCTGCTGCTCCCGTTGTGCTCCTCTCTCTCTCTCTCTGCTCCCGTTGTGCTCCTCTCTCTCTCTCTGCTCCCGCCGTGCTCCTCTCTCTCTCTCTGCTCCCGTTGTGCTCCTCTCTCTCTCTCTGCTCCCGCCGTGCTCTTCTGTCTCTCTCAGCTCCCGCTGTGCTCCTCTCTCTCTCTCTGTCTCCGGTCTCCAACTCTAGGCTTTTGGCACGCTTTTTAAACCTCCGCTCCTGCCCTGCTCTTCTCTCTCTCTCTCTCTCTCTGTCTCTGTCTCCGGTCTCCTGCGGAGAAATGCCTTCTGCAGGGTTGTTATCAAGGGACAGATGTATGGGGCAGGTGATTTGTTTACCTGGGGAATGGCATATGATATGTGGGCAACCTCAAAAATGGGCATTGCATTTAAAAATACAATACTACCCCTCAAGAAAGAAAATGAAGTGTATGCACAAACATTGGCTTAGGAGCATCGAACTGGCTAATTTAACCAAAATTTAGTGTTTGTCATTGAAAGCATTAAAAGTTAAATTCAGATTGCAATACCGAAATTGTGGATGCATAAACAAAAATGAGTATAGTTGGTGCATCAGTACACTGTACCACAGAATGGACAAGGGACATTTGTACTCCTGGTTTCTGACTTGAAAGGTTTCCTGTATGAAATTCATTAATAAAGGAAATGGGCAAAGGACTTTTTACACATGTGTTAACCACTTGTTGCTTAGGATTGGCACAGTGTAACTTCAAGGCCATGCTGAATATGGTTCAGTTACAAGAAGGAAAACCAGAGTTTTCCAGTTGAGTAGGGGTATCTGAGCTTTTATTTTTGTGGATTGCCAAGTGCGTTCTATGGGCTGCATTTTACTGGGTCTGAAAGAGCAGGGCTAGGCAGTGGGTGTGAGCCACAAAATCGTGAGAGGAAACACTTGCATGGAACCCCGACATCGTGATGTCCGTTCAGAATTTTGAAGTGGTGGGAAAGATGGAGGGTGGAGTTGTCGCTACGATGTGGCAGGACATGATTTAGCTTGTTTAGAAGGGAATTAAATGGAATTTTCAAGCAACTGAATGGGGTGGCACAGTGGCGCAGTTGTTAGCACTGCAGCCTCACAGCTCCAGTGACCTGGGTTCGGTTCTGGGTACTGCTTGTGCAGAGTTTGCAAATTCTCCCTGTGACTGTGTGGGTTTCTGCTGGGTGCTCTGGTTTCCTCCCACAGCCAAAGACTTGCAGGTTGATAGGTAAATTGGCCATTGTAAATTGCCCCTAGAGTAGGTCGGTGGTAGGAGAATGTTGGGGATGTGGTAGGGAATATGGGATTAATGTAGGATTAGTATAAATGGGTGGTTGTTGGTCGGCACAGACTTGGTGGGCCGAAGGGCCTGTTTCAGTGCTGTATGACTCTATGAATGGAATTTTATGAAGCATTTTGTATTTCATGAACAATGCAGAAGGATCATGGGCGTTTAGATCTCCGACTGGTTAAAGGTGGCGACAACAAGAAGAGGCCTCAGTGCCACCTCTGGATGCCAGCCATTTTAAAGTCTTTGTTGGCTTGAAGGGAAAGACAGGGAAGTGGAGGCCATTACCAGCCATTGGGTGGTGGTCCTGTGGGTTGGGAGCTGAAAGAGTCCTGATTGTAGGCAAAGGGGTCTTCAGGACTGCTGCTGCAGTGGCCTGGATGAACAAGGCAGCCCTGCATGCAGGGCTGGCAGCCCTTTAAAGATGGTGCAAGCACCTGCCTTTCCGTCAGGTGATGCCGAGATCGGCGCCTCATTGCCCAACCCTACTCGTCCACTGGACTGGCCCTGCACCACCAGGCTGCTAATTGGCCGGCCATTGCGTGATTGTGGTCGGCCAGCCGTATTTCGCTCATGCAGCGATGGCACCCGCTTCCGGTTCTGCCTCAAGACCTGCGCTTTGTGCATAAAATTCAGCCATGTGAAGTGTTGGTAGCCACTTATTTGCCTAGATTTTCCAATTGCAACACCAACTGTAATCCATTTCAAATGAATGTATTACCATCAGGATTACAATTGGAAAATCTAGTAAAGTTTCCATCCACGTTCCCATTAATTTGAATAAATATAAATTTTTCTACAAAAAAGATTTGGTGAAAATACATGTTATCATCTGAGGGTTGTGCTTTAAAGCAAAATGTACCCACAATTTTTTTAATAAAGTTAAATGAAATGTGATTAAAATGCTGATGAGCTGATCTTGTTTCCACAGGATCTGTAAATGATAAGCAATTTGTTGGTCTGTTGTAGTAATTGATAAACAGTTCTCACCCATTGTGTTGGGAGATCTCTTCTCCCAGGCACTAGTATATGTAGCATGTTCATTATTTCGTATTTTTGCGTGAAGACTAATTGTCCTGTTTGGATTAAGTGAACCCAATCATACCTGTTGCTTGTTGTGAAATAAGTCAACTTAATGATTTGTATCTGGTCTCATCTTACCAATCATCATCTCGGACAACCATCAAAAAAATTGCAAGAGGCATACGAGGGTACATGCAAAAGACACAACTCTCCAGTTCAAAGCACAAGGGGCATAGGATTGTTATACTATTGTATCATTGAATATCACACTGTAAAGGTGCGCTCTTCAAAATAAGACCCTGAGGCCAATTACCAGACTAACTAGCACTGTTGCCATCAATGAGAATATCTCAGGCAAGACCCTAAACTTTAATGCTGATACTGACTGATCTGGTTCTGATGTAGGATTTATCGACCTATCAGGTAACAGAGCCAAGAACAGTCTGTTCCAAACATTTAGGCCCACAAAATTTGAACAAGACAACCTGGCAATAAGAAATATGAAAACAAATAAAATTGAATTACCTGGGTTTTGAGGGATGGAGTTTGTATACCCTCCTAATTGACTTTGGTGGAGGGAGAGAATAGTGTGATATTCATATACAACAGGTAGGAAGAGGTTAATAAGTTGTGGAAATCATTGAGCTGATATACATTTTTCAGACTGACTAAGGAGAGACCACTGAGCCTCCAGGTTCTTCATAAGTAGTGGTTAAAGAAACACTGGGTGATAATTAGACATGCTGTGTGACATTTAGCACCGCAGCATGAAGCCACATTAAGAAAGCTGTTGTATGGAATGAGGACTGAAAGGACGCCCTCAAATGGAAATGACTGCTCATTTCTCAGTCTGTCTCCTGCTTGGTCAAATGTTCAGGGCTTTCACTCATTTATGAAAATTGCCTGCAGTCATACAATCTCCTCGGGAGACTTGCAAGCAAAGGACTGTGATCTGCTGCAAGTGCCTTTGCAGAATCACAGTATATTTTAAAGACTGACCAAGTGAGAAGAGCTGTCATTAATTCTTCTGTATAATTTTCATCCTTGAACCTGATAAATCACGCTCATTGGAGTGGAAGTTGCAAAGGAAAGATTATGTTTTTAAAACTAAAATGTGCACAAAAGCTGTACACATTATAATTATAAACCTTTCTTCAAAAATTGGGTTCCTTTCATGCACCTTTTCCTTCTTTGAAAATATACTGGGAATAATTAGTTGGCAGATTTGAAGCATCAATTGTTGTAGTAATTTTTAAGTATATGTAATCAATAAATGTTGTTTATTTTTAAATAGATGAGAAATTTGCCATTGATATGGTACTTACTGCAATGTATCTATTTTGGAGTGCAGCAACATTTGTTATAGAGGCATATACGGTGGGCATTTTGTGCATATTGCTGGGGGAGCTATCTTTCGGATGAGACATTCTAAAGATATGTTCTTTTCCAGTGGCAGTTGCCCGTTCCCTCTCTGAGGCTGTAATGTCTGTTGCTGTGGCCACTGCTCCTTCCCTCTACAAGCTTGTCCGAAGACACAAGTAATTCTCATTGCCTGTGCACTTCTCAGAGTCTCCCTGACGTGTCATTGCGAATACTATCCAGCATTACTTTCCCATAGAAATCAGCTGGCCAATTTTCTTTTCTCTACTAGAACCACCAGAAAGAAAGAACTTGCATTTATTTGGTCCCCTTCTTGACCTCAGCATGTCCCAAAGCACTTCACGGTCAATCAAGTATTTGTAAAGTGTATTCACTGTTGTAATGTTGGGAACTGTAGCTGCCAATTTGCACACAGCAATGACTCACAAGCAGAAATGAGTTAAACATCCAGATAACCTGTTTGTAATGACGTTGTTTGAGGGATAAATGTTAGCCAGGACATGAGGGAGAACTCCCCTGCTTTTCTTCGAATGGCGCTGTGGAATCTTTTATGCCCAAACTTAGAGAACAGACAGTGCCTAGATTATGTACTCAAACCTCTGGAATGTGGCTTGAGCCTATTGACTCAGAGGCAACAGTGCTATCGCTGAGCTAAGGCTGACACCTTAAAAACAGATTAACTGATCAGTCACCTCATTCAAATTGGCACGATGTTTGCCGACATAACGATTACACTTCAAAAATAATTTACTGATGGTGAAGGGCTATGGGCCAGCCTGTGGGTGTGATGAGAATCTATATAAATGAATGTTCTTTCCTGATAAATACAGTAGCCTGCATGTACACAGTGCCATATTTCCATATAAAGCTGGGTACAAACACCTTCTGCAAGACTGAAGCATATCAGCTAATTTACCAAATGTAATGCAACAACCATTTAAACCTATTTCTTTAGCCACAGTACTGGGCCCACTCCTGATTGGCTTCCTTCCACCTATGAAAGATGATGGGCACACAGCAAATAATCCATTTAGATCTGCTAAGATGCTGTTATCTCATTATTATTTGTGGGACCTTGCTGTGCACAAATTGGCTGCTGTATTTCCCTATATTACAGCACTTCAAAAGTATTAGATTGGATGTAAAGCGCTTTGAGATATCTTGAGGTTGGGAAAGGTGTTATATAAATGCAAGCTCTTTCATACTGCCATATATTTCCTTGAGGCCACTGATGTTCCTTTGAAATTGAGTAATGATTCCCTTTTTCAGGCCAAATATTCACTCTTGCTGTTTTCCTCCATGTTGCTGAGCAAAGGCAGATAAGTCACTTTCTTTCCTGACCAAAGTGCCAATTATCTTTCTGAAGGTGTGTTCTTTTCTGTTGCAGTTGCCCATTCTCTCTCTGAGGTTATAATTTCAGTTACTGTGTCCTCTGCCCTTTCCCTCTATAAGCTTGTCTGAAGACTCAAGTAATTCTCATTGCCTCTGCACTTCCCAGAGTCTGCCTGACTTGTCATCAGCAATACTACCCACTGTTACTTTCTCATAGGAAACAATTGGTGTCATATACCTCAAAGTCAAGAGCTAACACTGTGAGCAGTTTTAATACTTAACATTTCTCTGTTGTGACACGTTTTTTACCCTGAACGTTTATCTCAAAAGGGCACTCACTATTCCACCTAAAATCTATTCTTGCTGAGGCACACAATAGATGGCTCCCTGCCATATGTTACAAGATATTTACACAGTCTGCGTTCAAATTATATTTACAATGTCATTAGAACCCTTTGATCACACAACTACCTTGTAACTCCTTCCTACCTTTTATTTATTCAGCTAGCTCCTATTTGAACTATTGATCATTTTAATGGGCACATAACCTTTTGCGATTGTAGTAGTCTTCTTTGACTGTATATCATGCTACACACAGCTGCCATCTTGATGCAGATGACCATTTTGCATTTCCATTGAAGCATTATGAAATAATGGGTGTGGTTTTGACACAGGTACCAGTGTAAAGGAGCTTTTGGTTGTCAAGGGAAACAAAACCTGTTGCCAATCTTTCATTGACTTGTTTTCTACTGCTGGTGCCATGCCCCTCCTTATGATCGATGCACCCAGAGCTGACCCAGTGGGGCTCAGTGCTAGATGGGTGTATCGATAGAAAGCGTGGCTGGCATTCCAATTTTTCCCTTCACTCTGTACAGATCGTAGGGTATCGACCAACCACAAAAGAAATTAATGTAAACATTGTGACAAAGTAGCTAGAAGTTTGAAATGGGAGAAATTCATAAGTCTTTCCTTCCAAAGGGATATTATGAGAGTAATATTTCACATATTTTATATACGTAATATATCTAACTGTTGGTGCCATTGAGTGCTAGGATGCAGTTTTCAATTTAAACTAGTCCTTTGGGGAGATGCACAGTAGTCTAACACCCTTCTCTGAAGAAAGGAGACAGATCAGAGGGTAAGCCAAGAGAAGGTTCTTTTAAAGTTGTACATCAGCTCCCTCTACATTTATAATTTTACCTTCCTGTAACTAAAGCCACTTTCACAGACACTGACCAGCATAACAG
Organism: Heterodontus francisci; assembly: GCF_036365525.1. Lineage (NCBI taxonomy): Eukaryota > Metazoa > Chordata > Chondrichthyes > Heterodontiformes > Heterodontidae > Heterodontus > Heterodontus francisci. Next base: position 21,780,401 of record NC_090397.1, read on the forward strand.
CTTCTCTCTCTAAATTGGTGAAACAGAGACTTGGCTTGTTGCCATAACAACAGTGATTAAGTAATTCATTTGTGAAACACTTTGGTATTTACTGAGGACGTGGTAAAGCATTAAGTGCGGTTCTGTCTTTTCGTCAGTTGGGCTGTTTTACAGTAGTAATTTATAGTGAACGGTCTTCTGATGAAAGAAGAGAATCGATTAAACTGCACTGTTTATGTGCATTGATTCAACTACGATAAAGAAATACTTGCATTTATATGCATGACCTTAAGACCTCCCAAAGCGCCTTACAGCCAAAGAAGTATTTCCGAAGTGTAGTCACCGTGGCAATGTAGGAAATGTGGCAACCAATTAATTAGCAGACAGAAAGCTCCCACAAACAGCAATGTGATAATGACCATATAGGCTGTTTTAGTGATGTTGCTTGTGGGATAAATCGAGACCAGGACACCAGGGAGAACTTCCCTGCTCTTCTTCAAAATAGTTCGATCGGATCTTTTACATCTGGGCAGACGGACCCTTAGTTTATGGTCTCATCTGAAACACAGTTCTATAAGTATTTTCAAGCACAGAATGGCATCAGAGGTGTGAGAGCAAGTTATCAAGCCATTGTCTCGGCTGTCAAACTGTACATAGTTCAGGAGCTACTGATGGGAAGGAGAAAGTGTTGTGTGGCAGGAGGAAGAAAGTAATGGATCACTCAGAGGAAAAGAAGTAAGGAAGTTAGACAATTCACAACATGATGACAGTGAAATTAAATCAGTGGAAAATATATTTTAAAAATCTCGTGTTTACATCCAAACATGAACACTGCAAGCAGCCCAAGGGAAAGATGCATGCAAAGTTATATTTAGTATGCCCAACACAAACTGACCCTTAGCACACTGAAGAAAGACTGACAGCATTTGGACAGATATCAATATTAAATTAGAAATATAAAAAAAATGATGTTAAAGAATTTTAAGCTATATTGGCAAACTGGTAGACTGTAGGTCAGTGGCTGTCTTGCTGAAGATGCAGAGTGCTCTATGAGGTCACATTATTGAATCCTGCATCAATCTGATCCCCCACTGAGCAGCACTCTGGAAGTGGTGCAAGGAAGGGCCACCAGGATGGTCCCTAATGACAGAGGGCTGATTTATCAGGAAAAGCTGAAAAAACTCAAATTCTTCAGCCTTCACTAAAGGATTAATCCCAAGTATGACTTCAAACCACCATTGTAGGACAAGTAGGTACAAACTGGTAAAAGGCAAAATTCAGAACTTATACTCAAAACATTTCTTCATACAAAGAATGATTAATACTTGGGAAGAGGATGGAGGTACCAACTCTGGAGTCATTCAAGAGGCAGTTAGATGCTGTAGTAGGCGAAGCATAGGTTTCGAAAATACCATGGGCTCGATGGGCCAAGTGATCCCTCATCAGTTTCTTTAAGAGTATAAACAAATGAAGTATTTTAGAAGACTAAATGGTAAATGGACTCCAACGTACATACATTTCTAAGTGAATTGCTTGCTTGCCTTTTTCAGCTTTAGTACCGATTAAGTGATATCTCCTGAACTATTCAAAAGGGCCCGTGGAAGTATGTGCAACATGATACCTGCATAAGGGAGACTTAGTCCTCTGAAGAATGCTTGAAACAACTGCAGGTTAAAATTAGGGCTCAGCACTGGAGCTTTGATTGCCCAACTAGTGGTCCCTTCCTGCATGGCTTCACAATGGGAATGCTGAGAGAGCTGACTTTACCCTTGCATGTTTATACTTTTGAATTAGTTCAGCAGAAAATAGAGATGCAGGACTCATATGTGAATCCCAATTAATCTACAGTCCTTTTAGACATTAAATGAGATTTTGAACAAAAGGATTTGAAACAACAAATCCTGTAAAGCTGCTACAGAAGCAATCTGATCTTCATCTTACAGTCCAATAACAATAATAAGTTGCATTTATATAATAACTTTAATGTAGCAAACTATTGCAAGGTGCCTCACAGAAGCATAATCAGACAAAAAGGGCTCCTGAGCCACAGAAAGGAATAGTTGATAAGACAATCAAAACCTTGGCCAAAGGGATAGAGAGATGGGCTTTAAGGAAGGCATAAATGAGGAGAGGGAGGTGTGGAGGCAAAGGGCTTTAGAAGGAAATTCCAGGACATGGGGCCTGGGTGACTAAAGCAGACTGACTAGATGACTGTTAGTGGTGGGCCAAAGGGAGGCAGGAGTTACAGAAAAGGCCAGAGTCAGAGCAACAGAGAGTTTTGGGGAAGGTTCCAGGCTGGAGGAGGCAAAAGGCTGTGAAGGAATTCAAACATGATGATGAAAATTTTAAATTGAAGGGCTAGGATTTTATGCTGGCAATGCGTATCTCGGCATCCAGGAAAAGTGATGCTGAAATCCCCGCATCGCCTTTTCTCTGGAAGCCTGCTGAACCTAGTGTCAATCAGGCACTTAAGTGGACAACGGTGGGCCTTCCACAGGATCAAGGACCCTGTTGCTGGAAGCCCCGCCCTTGGAGAGCTACCGGCTAATGAGAGGCCAACAGCTCTTCAACTGAGCAGCACCACCATGGAGGCGGTGGCTGCTGCTGGAGGAGCCTCCACTAGAGGCCCTGGAGCAGCACTGGAACAAGGCCACAGATAAATCAGGGTGGGAGGGGTCTTGCAGAGTTGGGCTCACCATGGGACACCCCCTTCCTGATGTTGGGTCCCTCGTTCAGGCACTAACTGCCTTTTAACAAGGGACCCCACCGCCCCCCGCCCCCCACCCCTGGAGCTGGGAAACAGCCCGCATGATTTTTGTGCCATGCTTCCCATGTGGCGACAGGGACACCCCCGCATGGCTAATTGTGGTGGCGGTGGGATGAGGTCCTTAGTTGGGGTTAATTGCCCAGTTAAAGGCTTCAATTGGCGGCAGGGTGGGAAGACCTTTCGCAGGGCTGATAAGTGGTAAGTAACATTCGCGCCACACAAGTGCCAGGCAATGACCTTCTCCAACAAGAGAGAACCTATCCATCTCCCCTTGACATTCAATGGGATTACGATTGCTGAATCTCCCACTGTCAAAATCCTGGGGGGTTACCATTGACCAGAAATTGAATTGGAGTAGCTACAAGAGTACGTCAGAGGCTAAGAATTCTGCGGCAAGTAACTCACCTCCTGACTCCCGAAAGCCTGTTCACCATTTGCAAGGCAGGAGTGTGATGGAGACTCTCCACTTGTCTGGATGGGTAACATTCCAGCAACACTCAAGAAGCTCGACACCATCCAGAACAAGATGTAATGCAGCAACGCACCAAGACTCCTTAGACAGCACCTTCCAAACCCATGACCTCTACCACCTAGAAGGACAAGGGCAGTAGATGCATGGGAACACCACCACCTGCAAGTTCCCTTCCAAGCCATATACCATCCTGACTTGGAACTATATCACCGTTTCTTCACTGTCACTGGGTCAAAATTCTGGAACTCCCTCCCCAACAGCACTATGGAAGTATCTTCACCACATGGACTGCAATAGTTCAAGAAAGCAGCTCACCACCACCTTCTCAAGGGCAATTAGGGGTGGGAAGTATGTGCTGTCCTTGCCAGTGATGCTCACATCCCAAGAATGAATTAAAAAAACCCTCAGTCATGGTTACGGAAGATGGCATTTCTGATTTTGTTTAGGGTTGTTTCTATGTTGTGGCAAGGATGGAAGCTGTAGCGAAAAAATTCAAACCTGGAGTTACTGGAAAGATGGGCATGAATTTGAAAGATAACAGTATGTTGCAGAGAAATGGGAAGTTGGAGATGGGATGCGAGCAGAGGGTATCAAAGGTTTTTTTTTTGAGGAGGTTACAATGATGGTTTTCAAAGGGATAGTACCAGAGTTAAAGGAACCCTTCATAATATCAGCTTAGATTGGAGCAGGAAGAGAAGTTGAGTAGTCATCAGTTTGATGCGAGTGGCTTTAAGATTGCAGGAGGTGGGTCTGATGGACTAGGTGTGCTCAGCGACAGCATGGTGGAAAAGGAGAGAAGCTAGAGAAATATGTGGGTTCAGGCCTCAGCCAGAGGAGGGTTTTAGCTTGGTGGACACGGGGGAAAAAGACAGAAGCAGCATAGGCAGCTGAAAAGATGGTCCCAACTTTAATGACAAAGACATCTATGAGCTTCTCACACATTGTTGGAGGTGAGGGTGGAGGGGGCAGGGAAGAGGGCTTTCAGGAGATAGTTGGTAGTGAGAAAAAGACTGGAGTAATGGGTGGTTGTGGCATAGGAACCAATAAATAATGGCTTACATTTATAAAGCACTTTTCATGACCTCAGGACATCCCAAAGCACTTTAAAGTCAATTAAGTACTTTTGAAGTGTAGTCTCTGTAGTAAAGTAAAAAACACAGCAGACAGTTTGCACAAAGTAAGCTCGCACAAACAGAAAAACGTGATAATTACCAGATAAATCTGTTTATGTTGATTTGGTTGATGGATAAAGATTGGCCAGAACTGGAGAAGAATTCCACTGCTGCTCTTCGAATAGTGGTATTGGATCTTCAACGTCCACATAAGAGGGAAAGCTTAATTTAAGAGTGGGCTTGGTTTAATGTCTCATCTGGAAGATAGCACCTTCAAACAGTGCAGCACTCCTGCAGCACTGCACTAGATTATCAGACTAGATTTTGTGCTCAGGTCTCTGGCTTGGGACTTGGACCACAACCATCTGATTCAGAGGTGGGAGTACCACCATTGAGCCTTGATAACACCTAAATTCACAGGAGGAGCACCTGACCAGGGACTTGGATCCTCGACCCTCAGACTAAAAGTCTGTTGCTCTGCTGAATGAGCTGAGGCAGGGAGAGGGGTTTATGTGGATTGTTGGTATTGGAGAAAAAAAATCTTTGTTGTCCAGGATGATCATGGAGTGGATGGTTTTGGCAGAGAAATGATGAAAGACAGCTTTGTATGTTTGCCTTCCAGGACCTCTGGGCTTCTCAAAGCTCTTCATAGCCAATGATGCAGTTTTGAAGTGTAGTTACGAAAGTAAGAAACATTTATTTATTTAGAGATACTGCACTGAAACAGGCCCTTCAGCCCCCTGAGTCTGTGCCAACCAACAACCACCCATTTATACTAATCCTACATTAACCCCATATTCCCTACCATTCTCCTACCACCTACCTACACTAGGGGCAATTTACAACGGCGAATTTACCTATCAATCTGCAAGTCTTTGGCTGTGGGAGGAAACTGGAGCACCCGGCGGAAACCCACGCGGTCACAGGAAGAATTTGCAAACTCCACACAGGCAGTACCCAGAACTGAACCCAGGTCCATGGAGCTGTGAGGCTGTGGTGCTAACCATTGCGCCACTTGATAGCCTCTTTGCATGCAGCCTCGTCCCACAAACATCAATGTGATAAAGACCAGGAATGTTTGAGGGATAAATATTACTAGGTAGACGTGGACTTGGTTTAATACCTCATCTGAAAGATGGCACCTCTGACAGTGCAGCACTCCCTCAGTACTGCACTGAAGTGTCAGCCTGGATTTTATGCTCAAGGCGCAGGCATAGATCTTGAACCCACAACTTTCTGACTCAGAGTCAAGAGGTTTACCACTGAACTACAGCTGACCCCTAAAAGGAAATAAAACGAGGTTGATGTGGTCTAGCCAGATCTGGTGATAGGTGGCTAAAGCAGTTGCGTGCCAGATATGCACAGGTCTGCAGCCCATGAACTTGACGGAACAAAGACGGGGGCTGGACTAGGGTGGGGGTAGGTGGGTCGACTAAGATGGGAGAGAGTAAAGGCTTTTCTGGGGACAAGGGAGCAAAGATTAAGATGAGGTATTGGTTGAGTAGATCGACGTTTGCAGAAGTATTATGGTGAATAGCGAGCCAAAGGCCAAGCAGTTGGGATTTAGAAATTACAGTTCATGAGTTTTGCAGGATATTTTATTGATTATTTTTTAGGTAATATTTTTAGGTAATGAGCTGCACTCGAACGGTACAGCTACTGCTACTCTGACCCACACTTCCTGACTGCAATATATATGTTATATAGTTACACATACACACGGTATGTTGTATTTCACAACAATGAACACAATCCTTAATTATTACTATTAGTACAGATCTTAGTGTTTAACCTGGAAGGAGACAACCTGAATACCAACATTACTGGCCACCATTAATGTTTCAAGGAAAGTCTAGTCTGTTTTTCTTTATGCGTAATACAATGTCTCTGTAAATCATTTTCCATTCCCCTTCCATTCATTAAGGAAGACTTGAGGTAGTTGCTTAATCTTCATTTTGGGAAGAACAGTGGAAGCATGATGATTAATGCATTTTTCTTTTTGACATACATTGCTTAAATCTCCATGTCTGCCTCATTCTTCATGCTACTTTGTTTTCTTTTGCCTCTCAGCTTAATCTAAGAAAACTTCAGTTAAAATGTTGTGCATCTATTCCCATCAGGGTGAAGGAATATATAAAACAATGCCAGCTAAATGAACATATATAACTTACAAAATCAGTATGGTTGGATAACATTTTGTCAGATGAAAATGCTGAGAATATTTCCTTGGCACTTATTTGTCAGAATAAAACATATGCAGGTTAGATATAACATGGGCCAGATGCAGAGTAGAGTTTCCTCTACTCCAACAACTGCCTCCTTTCGAACCTCACAAGACCAGAATCTATTTCACGAGGCTTAAATTGTCCATGACCTGTGCTCAATGTATCAGCTGATTGTCAATTTAGGCTTCTCTTGTATTAAATTATGGGTGGTTCCATTTGCTCCTTGAGTCCATCCCATCATAATTCACTTAATGCTGGGAGAGACAGACATTTATCCCATTAGTCTGGCCTGGATTCATGCTATAGATAATACAAGATGGTTTCTAATATGGTTTCTGCTATAAACAATGAAGTTAGCCATGAGCTGGATATTGATCAGAGCAGATCTATAATGGCTTCAAAGAGCAGAATTTTCACCCCAATATGGGGTGAGATCAGAGGTAGGCGGGCATGTTTTTTCGCTCCACTGGCTGGCTTGCCAGTTTGCTGGCACCATCGAGTTCTCGAGCCATTTTCCCAGAGACCGAATCAGGGGTGGAATGGCGACCCACCTGCAAGCGGCAGGTCGCCAATTGAAGTAAATTAAAAGTCAATTACAGCCAATTATCAGAGGCTGACTGGAATTTTCCAGTTGGCCTGCGCGCACCCCCCCGCCCCACTCCCCCCCACACCCGCCCCGCTCCCCCCCCAATGGAGTTGGCAACATGGCTGCTGCCTGGAGGGTTTCCCCTTCACAAAGGTGGCCTGGAAGCTGTGACCATTTTTTATTTTAGATTTTTTTAAAGTTGCTGAGAGAGTGCCTCAAGATGGATTTCCCTTACCTGCAAAGGCGGCTGTAGCTCCTTCCGTACTGAAGGGCCTCCTACTGGCCGTCCAGCTTCAAGAGTATGCCTGCCATCCTTAATTGGATGGTGAGTGTACCACCTGGCCACTAGTTGGCAAATCAAGGCAAAATCACTGCTGGGTCATGGCTCCTGACACAGTGTGGGGTTGAGGCCCCCATTTGAGCCTAATGTCGGGTCTCGATCAAAAACACAAAATCCTGTTCCCGGTGTTAGGTGTGATCAGATAATTAGAATAACTTTTGTGATACATGGCATGCTGGGAGCACATTATAGAGGTGCTGGATTCTGGGGTGTAACCCAGTTGCCCTTAATAGAATAATTCAAGGGATGTAATGACTTGCTGCATTGTGGAAGAAAATGTTCCAACTTTTAGAAGGGCTGAAATTGTTTTTATTATATCAGTATTTCCAGAGGTTGTATGGGGTGGGAGCAGTGCAGATGAGAGATAAAGGGGTAGGTTTTCAACCTGCTGTGTAGTCGTAAAACTGTGGAAATGACAGTCTGATGGTCTTTATAACAGATGACCAAGTTCTAAAACTATTTTTATGCCAGGGTGGAAATTTGAAAATCTGCCCCTTTGCCTCTTGCCCAAAAACGAAATCAAATGTCGAGGAACAAATTAGAGTTTGGGGGAAAATGGTGGATTGCACGGGTCCCCAACCTCTTTTTGATTTCCCCTAAGGACCTATCCTTGGCCTCCTCCTTTTTCTCATCCACAAGCTGCCCCTCAGATGCTCCTGAAATGAGCATACGAAAAAATATCTACATTACCAAGGTCGCCTACTTCCACCTCCGTCGCATCACACACTTTTGCCCCACCTCATCTCATCTGCTGCTGAGACCCTCATTCATGCCCTTGTTACCTCCAGACTTGACTATTCCAATGCTCTCCAGGCTGGCTTCCCATCTTCCAATCTCCTTAAATTTGAGGTCATCAAAACTCTGCTGTCTGTATGCTAACTCAGACAATGTTCCTCTCACCCTTCACTCCTGTGCTTGTTAACCTGCATTGGCTCTTGTCCTGGCAATGCCTCAATTTTAAAATTCTCATCCTTGTGTTCCAATCCCTCCATAGCCTCACCCCTCCCTATCGCTCTTAGCTCCTCCAGCCCTCCGAGATATCTGCACTCCTCTGATTCAAGCCTCCTGCACAACCCCAATTTTAATTACTCCAACATTGGCAGCCGTGCCTTCAGCTGTTTAGGCCTTATGTTCTTGAATTTGCTCCCTAAGCCTCTCTGTATCTCTTCTACTCTCTCCTTTAAGACGCTGCTTAAAACCTATTTCTCTGACCAAGTTTTTGTCACCTGTCCTAATATCTCCTTATTATGGCTTGACATTAGGTGACAGGACCATATCTCCAACACAGAAGTCCTCGAGGCAGCCAACATCCCCAGCATGTATGTCCTCCTTAGCCACCGGTGCTTGAGATGGCTTGGCCATGTGAGCTGCATGGAAGATGGCAGGATCCCCAAGGACGTATTGTACAGCGAGCTCGTCACTGGTATCAGACCCACTGGCCATCCATATCTCCGCTTTAAAGACATTTGCAAACGCGACATGAAGTCTTGTGACATTGACCACAAGTTGTAGGAGCCAGTTGCCAGCAATTGCCAGAGCTGGCGGACAGCAATAAAGGCGGGGCTGAACAAAGGCAATTCGAAGAGACTCAGCAGTTGGCAGGAAAAGAGACAGCAGTGTAAGGAGAGAGCCAACTGTGTAACAGCCCCGACAACCAACCTTACCTGCAGCGCCTGTGGAAGAGTCTGTCACTCTAGAATTGGCCTTTATAGCCACTCCAGGCGCTGCTTCACAAACCACTGACCACCTCCAGGCGCTTACCCATTGTCTCTCGAGACAAGGAGGCCAAAAGGAAGGAAAGGAAAGGATGGCTTGGTATAAAATTTTGTTTGATAATGCTCCTATGAAGTACATTGGGACATTTTGCTACATTAAAGGTGCTATATAAATGCAAGTGGTTGTTGTAGTGAGGTGAATGTGCTGTGGTGTGAGGTGAGTGTGAGGAGGGTCTCTTCCAATGAGATGGAAGGGCATAATCTCTGGCAGAAAGTGAAATGCATACTGAATAGTGTATACAGTAACTACATCCACCTGGATGTGGGATCAGGTGGCATTCTGTAAGGAACCTGGCAAGGTAAGAGTACCCAGTAGTACCATGTACCATGCACAAAATGGAGCCTTTCAACCTCTTACATTTACAACTTGCCCACGCCAAGCCCTCGCAGAACCTTGCAACTTTTTTTTATTAGTTTTCATGCATCCTCAAATTTCATCAGGGCATGTATTCAAATTGTGACTTACAATTGAAAACTTCTTCAGACTTGAATATGCTAAAGGGTTCATACATCAATCCATTACACACTTGCTGACCACTGGTTGGGCATTTGAAAGCATTTTGATTCTTATAAAACCTCAATTGGTTCAATAATGTTCTTCAGGGAAGCTGACCTGCCACTGCCAACTTGCCTGGCTTACATGTGACTCCAGTCCATACGGTCCAAATGCCCTCTAATACCCCAGGCAACCATTCAGCTGTACAAAGACAATCTCTAACAATGGCAGCACAGCCCGAGTTACTTTGAGAAGGATGTGATGGGTGATAAATATGGCCTTGCCAGTGTTGCTTCTGTTGTTCATTTATTCATTCCTGTCTGGCGCAAAAATAAAACCCGAAAGGTGGCTCAACCGTGGGTTACAAAAGAAATTAGGGATGGTATTAGATCCAAAGAGGAGACATATAGAATTTCCAGAAAAAGCAGCAAGTCTGAGGATTGGGAGCAGTTTAGAATTCAGCAAAGGAGGACTAAGATGTTGATTAAGTGGGGGGAAAATAGAGAGTAAACTTGCGGGGAACATAAAAACTGACTGCAAAAGCTCCTATAAATATATGAAGAGAAAAAGATTAGTGAAGACAAATCAGAAACGGGGAAAATTATAATGGGGAACAAAGAAATGGCAGAACAATTAAATACATACTTTGGTTCTGTCTTCACAAAGGAGGACACAAATAACCTCCCAGAAATGTTAGGGAACCAAGGGTCTAATGAGAGGAAGGAACTAAAGGAAATCAGTATTAGTAAAAAAAATAGTGCTAGGGAAATTAATGGGGTTAAAGGCTGACAAATCCCCAGGGCCTGATAATTTGCATCCCAGAGTACTAAAGGAAGTGGCCCTGGAAATAGTGGATGCATTGGTGGTCATCTTCCAAAATTCTATAAACTCTAGAGCAGTTCCTACAGATTGGAGGGTGGCAAATGTAACCCCACTATTTAAAAAAGGAGGGAGAAAAAAAACGGAATTACAGACCAGTTAGCTTTACATCAGTAGTGGGGAAAATGCTACAGTCTGTTATAAAGGATGTGATAGCAGAACACCTGAAAAGCATAAACGGGATTGGACAAAGTCAGCATGGGTTTACGAAAGGGAAATCATGCTTAACAAATCTACTGGAATTTTTTGAGGATGTAACTAGTAGAATAGGTAAGGGAGAACCAATGGATGTGGTGTATTTGGGTTTTCAGAAGGTCCCACATAAGAGGTTAGTGAGCAAAATTAAAGCACATGTGATTGGGGGTAATATACTGGCATGGATTGAGAATTGGTTGACAGACAGGAAACAGAGAGTAGGAATAAACGGCTCTTTTTCCGGGTGGCAGGCAGTGACTAGTGGGGTACCACAGGGATTAGCGTTTGGGCCCCAGCTATTAACAATATATATTAATGACTTGGGTGAGGGAACTAAATGTAACATTTCCAAGTTTGCAGATGACACAAAGCTGGGGGGTGGGTGGGTATGTGAGCTGTGAGGAGGATGCAAAGAGGCTCCTCTGTGATTTGGACAAGTTGGGTGAGTGGGCAAATGTATGGCAGATGCAGTATAATGGGGATAAATGTGAGATTATCCACTTTGGTTGTAAAAACAGAAAGGCAGTTTATTATCTGAATGGTGATAGGTTGGGAAAGGGGGAGGTGCAACGAGATCTGGGTGTCCTTGAACACAGTTGCTGAAAGCAAGCATTCAGGTGCAGCAAGCAGTTAGGAAGGCGAATAGTATGTTTGCCTTCATTGCAAGAGGATTTAGTACAGGAGCAAGGATGTCTTATTGCAGTTATACAGGGCCTTGGTGAGACCACATCTGGAGTATTGTGTGCAGTTTTGGGTCTCCTTATCTGAAGAAGGATGTTCTTGCCATGGAGGAAGTGCAAAGAAGATTTGCTAGGCTGATTCCTGGGATGGCAGGATTGACATATGAGGAGAGATTGGGTTGGCTAAGCCTATATTCACTGAAATTTAGAAGAATGAGAGGGGATCTCATAAAAATCTATAAAATTCTAGCAGGACTAGACAGGCTAGATGCAGGGAGGATGTTCTCGATGGCTGGCGAGTCCAGAACCAGGGGTCACAGTCTCAGGATACGGGGTATGCCGTTTAGAACCGAGATAAGGAGAAATTTCTTCACTCAGAGGGTGGTGAACCTGTGGAATTCTCTACTGCAGAAGGCAGTGGAGGCCAAGTCATTAAATATATTCAAGAAGGAGATAGATATATTTCTTAATGCCAAAGGGATCAATGGATATGGGGAGAAAGTAGGAACAGGGTATAGAATTAGACGATCAGCCATGATCTTTTTTGAATGTTGGAGCAGGCCCGAAGGGCCGAATGGCCTACTCCTGCTCCTATTTTCTATGTTTCTATGTTGTATTATCTGGGGAAGGGGGATGTTGTAATAGTACATTGGTTAGTATGTTAAGATAATATGTTTGATAGAATAAGTATTATTATTTGAATATATGTTTATTGTTATGGTCAGGCCCCCCCTTGTCCCTCTCTTTGTTTATCCACAACAGGGTTTATTTCTTTTAAACAGTGGATATGCCTACCAATTCAGTGAACGTTTAACCCTTTTATGTGCTATGATCATAAAAGAACCAATCGGACAGGTTTTCTTGAGTTTAAACAAGAAAGAGGTTAGTTTATTATAATTAAAAATCTAAACCTGATGTAAGAAAAATAATAAAACTACGGACCAACTTTCACACATACACACACACACACACATGAGAATCACACACACACAAATAGGTTACAGAGTGATGAAGAATAGTTTGGGTTGGATTGGAATCCAGAAAAAGTAAAAATAATATACAGTCTGTGGGATCTGGTAATTAATTCAGTTGTCTTCCTGCTGAATACATGGTTCCAATGTCTCTGGCTGGTAGAAGTGCACTTGTAGCTGGTCCACCTGGCTCAGGCTTTTCTTGGAGACAGTGATGTAGGTGGCTTTCTCCCCCAGTGTCTCTGTCTGTAGCAGTGGTAGACTTGGATGTTCCACAGGCAGACAGATTTTGAACTTGCGATGTTATCTGGGAGAGAGAGCAAGAGCCCCACTGGGGTCTTGCATGGGTTAGCCTCAAAAGCTTGTCTGCTGTATAAAATAAAAACTCCAAGTTTTACACAGACTGGGGAGACTGTCACATGGTGCTCCCAATACTTTTTTTTTAATGCGGCCCAAAGTCTAAAACCCAAATCTCGCTCAGGTTGTATTGTGTCAGTGTTCACGCCCTGGAGGTACGTCTCCACTAGTGAATGCTCCAAGATGGTTTTGAATGTCCTGCTAATGAGGGTGAAACTGGATAATCTACTCAGCTATGCAAACCATTGTCCTGGATGGGAACCTTGTTAGACATGCATCTCCAATTCGATGTCCTGGAACGTTAGATATTTCAATGCAAATTGTGGTGGCCATCTTGGCTGCTAGCTTTTCGAAAGTTAGATGTAGGATCCCAGCTTTCCTTTTTAAAAGTTTAACTTAGATTTCTAACTGATGAATTAAAAAGTCCTCATTTAACATAGCATGCTTTCTTGACATTATGCAAATACCGATATATATCATCACAGGAGGTGCTGCAATATCATGTGTTGCAGCCACACTGCTCAGTCAGTAGCACGTGTAAGCAGAAGCAAGAAGAAACCTCCCAATAAAGCTCTCTGTTCAATCTCTATACCAGCCTTTCGACTTCTCCAGTAGGTCTTTCTGGAATGCCTCTGTGGAGTGGAGGCAATGATCAACTCCAAAATGTGTTCCAAGAGTTCCGCATCCATAAAGTCACATTCTTTTGCTTTCTCCCTACATCTACTGATAAAATCATCTCTTCACTCATTGGTTTACTGCCTATATCGCATGAGCTCCCTGCGGTGTGTTCTAAAATTTACTTTCACTTTGAGCTGGGCTTCTAATATTGACCAACACTTTGCAGGATCCTTCTGGTCAGAATTCGACAAACCATAGGTATTTATTCTGCATAGCCCTTCATTTCCTGCTGCAATCCTGATTCTTATGGATTGTACCCACAACTCTGTTTAAATAATTTGAACTCGCCTAGGACAGCGAGGGGAATCTGGCTACCATGACCTCAGCCTTCTATCGCTTTTCCCCATAAGGAACAAGTCTCAGTGTCAGAGCTGCAGCTAACCACGATGTCTATTGAGCTGAGCCAGTGCCACGCCCTGAGCTGTGTTGTTGCGGCGCGGGCTTCGAGCTTGCAGGCAGGAGGGGCTCTGGTGACAGCGTCGACTAGTGGCGTGAAAATATGGTGACGGCAGGAAGAAATATGCACCCAAACACAACGCTGCCCTGGTCTCTCTGGCTAAAACTGTGGCTAATTTTGCTTTGCCAGGGCAGGGCAAACCCAGGTTGCGCTCAAGCCACTCCGAATATCACTACTCACACCTTGCTTTCTGAGATGAGAGCTATGGTCTGGTCATGCCACTTCTGGCAAGGCTTCCAATTCAGCTGCAGATTAATGCTGCTCATTCACCACTGCCAGAGAGAGGGCAGTGGGTTAGATGTGCTAAGGCCTGCTGGAATCTGTCAGACATCTTCCTTTCATCATAACATCTAGCCCATGAAATAATAACATTGGATCAATTAATAAACAAACTTGCCTTAAGGAACTAAAATATTAGTTCCCCAAATCTATTCAAAGTACACATTAAAATTTCAAACCATAATGATCATAGAAATTTCTGGTGCAGAAGGAGGCCATTCAGCCCATCATGTCTGTGCTGGCTGAAAGAGCTAACCAGCTGAATCCCACTTCCTAGTTCTTAGCCTGTAACCTTGTAGGTTATGGCACATCAAGTGCAAATCCAAGATTTTTTAAAATGTGATGCGTGTTTCTGCCTCTACCACCCTTTCAGGCAGTGAGTTCCAGACCTCCGCCACCTGCTGGGTGAAAACATTTCTCCTCAACTCCCCTCTAATCTTTCTACTAATTACATTAAATCTATGCCCACTGGTTATTGACCTCTCTGCTAAGGGACAATGTAGGCAACAAACTGTCCTAGTGAAAACATCTGTTGTACACTAAGGTCTGTACTTGGTCTCAGAACGCTACTGGTACTACACCTGTACATGTACTTGTGTGACAAGTTGAAAACCACGTGGCACCTCCTAAGACCACATAGCAACACAAGTGACACATTGCGTCCTCGGTCTATGCTAACAAAACGGTAGGACAAAAAGTGGAAACCGTGGGCCTCCCCTACCCCGTGATCCCTGTTGGACCCTTTTCCTGATGACTTATATTAGTGCTGGGGAATATTCTCAGTAGTTCTTGGCAGCTGCTGCTTTAGCTGAATGGAGGACATCCACTTTGTACTGACGGCCAGGCTGGAACATCTTGCTCGGTGAGCTGACCAGCAGTGTACTAATAAGGCCTGGCCATTAAAATTGGCTGCACCCATGACCTCAAATTGACGCCTTTCTTGCAACTTTGTATTAATAAGGTTCATGTGAAGAGCATCCGAGCCTTTCTGGAGCTCATTTTCTTTGTAATTATCTTTTTAGAAATTGGAATTGTCTTGAGAATAAATTGCAATTCAGTAATTTTTATGTCGACAGCAGAGAGTATTCCATCAGATTCATTTCCTCCAAAAGGTTTTCTGAGCAAGGCTGATTCTCTGTGTGTTTCTAATAAGCCAGGGTCTACATTTAAATTATAGTAATCCTGTTTAGTGAAGATAATCGGGATAAGTTAGTCCCTTACATCTTTGTCATTCTGCCATTAAATTAAGACTCATAGGCCTAGAAATTGGATGATATTGCTCCTGTTTTACAGACTTGAAATGGGGTGCTAAAGTATCTTATATGGTAGGAGATATACACGCACACATTCTGAGTCACCTGAGACACCAAAAAAGGTGTCCAGGCCTCATGCCTGATATAGGTGTTGGGCCTTTTACATAGACAAATAAGGAGCTTTAGATCTGTTTGATGCTTTCTTTACCAAATTGGTTTTCCCTGAAAGCGTCCACCAGCAGGCCAGTTGTGTTCAGTTATGTGGACGAACCAGTGGTCCTTAAAGGGACCGTGCAGGCCTCTACCATAGGAACAGGAGCAGGCCATTTAGCTCCATGAGCTTGTGCCACCATTCACTGAGATCATGGCTGATCTGTGATCTAATGCCACATATCCGCTTTTGTCCATATGCCTTAATGCCTTTGGATAACAAATATCTCTCAATCTCAGATTTGAAACCAACAATTGATCTAACGTCAATTGTCATTTGCAGAAGACAGTTCTAAATTTCTACCACCCTTTGCACCCCTGAAAGGTTTGGCTCTAATTTTTAATTTTTTAGATTATGCCCACTAGTCCCGAGGAGACTGAGGGAGAACTAATTGAAGTGTATAAAATTATGAGGGGTCTCGATAGAATGCATAGGAAGGCCCTATTCCCCTTGGTTGAGGGGTCCATAACCAAGAGGTGTAGATTTAGGGTAAGAGGTAGGAGGTTTAGAAGGGATTCAAGGGGAAATTTTTTCATCCAGAGCGTGGTAGGGGTCTGGAACTCACTGCCTGAAAAGGTGGTAGAGGCAGGAACTCTCATATGATTTAAAACGTACTTGGATATGCACTTGAAGTGTTGTAACCTAAAATGTTATAGGCAAGAGGTGGAAAGTGGGATTAAGTTGGACAAGTACTTGTTGGCTGGTGCAGACATGATGGGTGGAATGTCCTTCTGTGCTGTAAATTTCTATGATTTCTATGATTTCCTAGACTTCCCAATCAGCAGAAATAGTTTCTCTCTATCGACCCTAACTGTTGCCCTTAATAGCCTGAAAACTTCAATCAAATCACCACTTAACTTACTAAATTCCAGGGAATACAACCCTATTTTTTTGTAATTGCTCCTCATAATTTAACCATTGAGGTGCAGGTATTATTCTGGTAATTCTACGTGCATCCCTCCAAGGCCAATATATTTTTCCTAAGGTGTGGTGCCTAGAACTGTTCAAAAAGTTAACTAACCAAAAAGGTAAGTTTAAAAAAAAACTTACCCAAATGTGCAGGGGTGCTCCTACCAGCACTACATTAATAACACTGGCTGTAACCAAACACTAATAATCTCCACTTACCCCCATCCCCTTCCATCCAAGGTCAACCTGAGGGTTGAACTGGAATTCTGTAGATGCTGCAAATCTGAAAGAAAATGAAAGAACTCAAATTCAAATCATCTCCACAGGTGAGTCTGATGTAAATGAGGTCAGAAGCCCAATATCAGATGGGTGTTGGACCTACCCCTTCCAATGTAGGGATCATTCCCTGTACCAGGTCACTGCACCGGCGGACTGTAGTGAACCAATTCCTAGGCCTTGGTGTAAGCAAGCTGACAATGTGCTTTGAAAGACCAATCGAAAACTGCAGCACATAAACACAACTAAAATCTAGCAGCTCCTAACTCTCACTGGACATTATGAATGGGAGTGGGAATGAATGAACCAAAAGAGAGAGCAAGCTAGATTGAGATGTTAATGTTCCATAAGCTAGTGGGTGATAAATTTTGTAGCCAATTTGTGACTGAAATGGTGAGTCATATTTGAATGATCATTGGCGATATATAAGAAGCCAGGATTACAGCACGATATACACCACCGTTTACTGACTAAAACTGCAGCCCTTTTACTAAAATTGTATTACTATACTTACAATTTAGTGTGGACTGAAATTACTGATTCTCATGAGGAAAGAGTCAAATCCTATTTGACCTTATGAAGAACATTGGAACCATGAATTGCTTTTATTTTTCTTCAGAATGGCCTCCTTGTAGAACTGGACTCCAAAGCACATCCTTTTATTGTTTGCCATGACTTGAAGAATAAATGTTGAGAAGTGAAATAAAATGGTTTAATGAAGATTTTGGCAACTTGCTATCTGTAATAGAAACAATATGTGCATTCAACACTTCCCAGTTGGCCCACAGAATTCTCCAGAGAAAATTAGAATGCTTATATCATTTTCATGTGCAGAATTTTTTTTATGTTACTGTCCATGACTATGTTTACAGATTCAAACACAATTAGTCACGGAGTTCAATAAAAAGCAACAAAAAGTGCTTTCTAAAGAAATAAACACCCTTCAGTATAGCTGGACATGAAGAACTCGGCACTGGATTGATAGTCCCAACATGTTAACTGCACATCTCTGCTTTAATATTAGTTTGTTAAAGGAAAGACTTGCATTTCGATAGCACCCTTCATGACCTCAGCATGTATCAAAGCACTTTACAGTGAATGCAATACTATTGAAGTCTTGTCATTGTTGTAATGTAGGAAATGCAGCAGCCAATTTATGTACAGCAAGGTCCCACAAACAACAATGCAATAATGACCAGATAATCCGTTTCAGAAATGTTGCTTGTCAGATAATTATTAGCTAGGAAACCATGGAAAACTCCCCTGATCATCTTCAAAATAATGCCATAGATTCATTTACATTCACCTTAGAGAGCAGATGGGGGCTCAGTTTAACATCTCACTTGTAAGGTGACACCTCTGCCATAGCCTAGATTTTGGGCTCAAGTTGCTGGAGTGGAACTTGAATCCATAACTTTCAGACTCAGAGACAAAAGTGCTGTTACTGAGCCACAACTGACCATTGCAACAAGACTTTTTTTGATACTAACCAGGGATTAAATCATCTGGCATCCTACACAAACTTACCGAGTAAAACTAACATGAGGTCTTAACTGGGAGAAACCATGTTGGAAACTTTTATTGACACCTCCTAAGAGAGAGGGCAGCAGAGGGACAGTTATACAAAAGATATTACAACATACCACACTCCCTCCCCACTTTAATAAAACAACGTATACAGTAAATGTAAAATGGTACATGTACATAATTTCCCAGAATACAATAACAATACCCTGAAATTTAACAGGTAGGGTTGCACGCTTGTTACTGTAATCACAACTAAAACATAGATAACCAATGTAAGAGGTTCCTGCTCCTGTTTCCCTCTTACTGATGGTTCTTGACTTTAGGATTTTTATAAAGGACAAATTGCACAGACACAGGATGGGGCTGAACCACAAACTTATTTATTAAAACCCTCCTAACACCCTGATACAAAGACCTTGAAATTAATTTAAAGGACATCATACGACACCATGATTGCTTAGTCCGATTTAAATCCCTCCACGATTTAACCTCGGCTCCCACCCAAACACACAAGTCACCATGACTTAATAATAAATATATGATGAAGGGTCACTGATCTGAAACGTTAACTCTGCTTCTCTCTCCATAGATGCTGCCAGCCCTGCTGAGTATTTCCGGCATTTCTTGTTTTTATTTCAGATTTCCAGCATCTGCAGTATTTTGCTTTTATTTAAGCCACCATCATTTATAAGATAAACCTTTTTCGAAAAATCACAGGCAAAACCTCACATTTCTGCCCCAAACTCACTCAATTCAAAACCCAAAACCTCCCAGGATTTGGTTGTTACACTTAAAATTGGTTTAAACTCTCAGCGCCAAATACCACTTGGATTTGGTTGATAATTTACAATCGTCCACAGGGTTGGTCCTTCTGCTGAGAACTTGTAGGTCCATGAGTCAGATTGACTGTTCCTGACCCTCCTTCTCAACTACAGTGCCAAACCCTTTGATCTTGTCCTTTTTATGATGATCCTTATTGAAATATCATAAACACATCTCCTGAAGCCATACTTCTGGATGGTCAGTGCTTCGCACCTTTTTAATCTCTTTTGTCTGTTACCTGCCTGGTCCAGACAGATCCACTCAGTGCTGATGTTATTTCCATAACCAAAAACAATGAAACCCACCAAGGTGAGGTATTCTAGGCTCCAGAGCTGATATACATGAAAAGGTTTCTCTCCTGTCTTGACAGGAGTGAATGCTGTGGTCTGGGGCCAGTTAGTTGTAACAATGGCCTCCCCAATTACTTAATTGGGTTACATGATGGCAGTTATCCTGTGTCACTGTTATGATAATGTCCCAAATTCCAGTCCTTTAACAGTATCAGTTCTGTTGTGATGTTGGAATGTTTGAAATTGACCCCTTGGAATGCAGCCTCTCTCTCTCTGTTTTGTGTTGAGGTTTGGCTTGTATTCACAGTACTAGTGTCCATGGGGGTTGGGGTTTTTCTCCACATTTCATCAAGTTCAGTTGCGGGGGTGGGGGGTGGGGGGAGGAATTCTGATCCCACACGGATATTTCCGAAGTCATTTACATGTAAAAGAAATTGCTTTTCCTTAACACCAGCATGTCTTTATCAAAAGTATCATCATTGACAAAAAGTAATGAAAGGAACAACTTATTTCTTCTTCCTTCCTACATCCTTTCAATTAACCTATCTGGCTTCTTTCTCTTTCTGTCACGTCTCTTCTTCCATTTTTATTAGCCTGACTCTGCCCTCCCAACATCTCAGACTGTGTCAACCCTGAACTTTGACTTTGACTACCTATTCCACTTTATGGTTGGGACTATGAAATTGATTGATTTGTCTTAATCAAAGACCCTGACTCTCTTTGCTCTACCAGTGATTATGTGATACCGGAAGACTTTCAGTTTCTTTGTGACTTTTACTATCATTCTGACTTTCACTTGGAACTCTAGGAACTTGGTTTCTCATGCCTCCCTTTGTCAGATTTCCTCATTCAAGCAAATGATCTACATGATACTGATGGAGTCTCTCTCTCAATCCTTCACTAGATATGGGAATACATCTAGTCTTTTTACAACAACTCCAATTACATACTTCTTATCAACTCAATGGTTTTGCACCATGACCTTCTGACCTGCACTGAATTCTCTAAATTTCATGCCTTGAGTATCATGACTCATCTTCATTCTGTCTTGCTTTTCTCTTACTTTGCTATTAATGTCTGGCTTAAGCAAACTAAACCTTATCCTAGGAGTGTGTTTAAACACTAACTCATAAAGTGAGCAACCTGTTGTAGACTGTGGGATTATTCTGGAAGAGAACAGAAAATTGTCTCGCCTTTGTCGAAGAGAAACATGGAAATTATTGCCTAGCTTGTCACCTAGCAAATACTTCTGCAAAGACCTCTTCACAATTTGTACTCTTCCTTCTGTAGCACTGTTTGATGCTGGGTGATATGTTGGCATCAGAGTGTATTTAATTCCATTCTTACTCAGAAATATTTCAAACTGTTCTGACGTAAACTGTGGACCATTATCTGACAGCAACATTTCTGGCAACCCATATCATACCGACAATCCCTGTGTGCTCTTGATGAAGATCTTCTAACAATCTCTCTCTAAACTTTGGCAGAATAATGATTCTTAAACCCTGTAGGAAACAACTTAGTTCATTTCTATGAGACTTGCTCCTATGCTTAGTTCATTTCTACGTGCAAAATACTCCTGCAATTTCTCATCATCACACTCTTTAGACCATGACATAATTGAGTACTTTATTGAGCACCACATCCTTGTGAGATTCTTCAGAAATTTCTCTGGCAGACACCGGCATATCATTTGTGTATGTGAAGTAATTCACAGGTAACTCATTTGCTGATCAGACTTCACAAGAAATCTCAAAAGAACATCCGCATTTGCATGATCTGCTGATTTATTATATTTAATATTGTGCTGGTGGGCCATCAAAATCAACGCCCATCTTTGAGGCCATGCTGCCGCTGGAGATGGTATTCCTTTCTTTGAACCAAATTTGATTGTAAGGGCTTGGTGGTCAGTTAATGAAGTGAACTTTCTACCATACAGGTATTTATGGAACTTTGTAACACCACATATGATCGCTATTGTTCTTCCTCAACTTGTGAGTAATTTTGTTCTGACTTTGTTAAAGTGCATGAAGCATATGCTACAGGCTTCTCCACAGTATCTCCCATTATGTGAGATTACACCACACCCAATCCCTGTGGTGAGGCATCTCATGCTAAAACCAATGGTTTCTTGGGATCATAGTGAGTCAAAACAGCATCACAAGTCAGTACTTTCTTCACTTCTTCAAATGCTTTGTGCAACTCCACAGACCACTCCCAACCTGTTCCATCTTTGAGCAGTTGATGCAATGGACTAAATGTATTAGCTAAGTTGGGGATGAACTTAGAGTAATACACAACAGTTTCTATGAAAGTTCTAAGTTCTTCTTTGTTCTCTGGTCTCTTTGCTTACAAAATCCCCTCAACCTTCTCCTACATTGGGTGTATACCCTCACCATCTATTTGGTGACCCAGGTATGTTGCACTTGACACCATGAAGCAACACTTGTGCTTTTGAGCTTTGATGCCATACTCCTGAAGTCAATCTAAGACTTTGTTCAACCTTACAATGTGTTCTTTCTCTGTCTTAGAACTAATTAAAATGTTATCTAAGAAACAGCACACTCCTTTCATCCCACTTAGTACCTGATCCATGATGCTCTGGAACACTGTGGGAGCAGTAGATACACCAAATGGTAACCTTTCGTACTGGTACAACCCTTTGTGTGTATGAATGGTAAACAATTCCTTGCACCTGTCAGTTAATTCTAATTGTAAATATGTATTTGACAGATCTATTTTACTGAACACCTGCCCATTTTCTAAATTAGAAAATAAATCATCACTAGGGCGGCACAGTGGTGCAGTGGTTAGTACCACAGCCTCACAGCTCCAGCGACCCGGGTTCAGTTCTGGGTACTGCCTGTGTGGAGTTTGCAAGTTCTCCCTGTGACTGTGTGGGTTTCCGCCGGGTGCTCCGGTTTCCTCCCACAGCCAAAGACTTGCAGGTTGTTAGGTTAGTTGGCCATTGTAAATTGCCCCTAGTGTAGGTAGGTGGTAGAAGAAAGGTGTGGATGTGATAGGGAATATGGGTTAATGTAGGATTAGTATAAATGGGTGGTTGTTGGTCGGCACAGACTCGGTGGGCCGAAGGGCCTGTTTCAGTGCTGTATCTCTAAATAAATAAATAGTAGGCAGTGGGTGAGTATCATTTTCAATCACCTTATTTACCGTTTGTTTATAATACCACAAATTCGAACAGATCCATCTGTTTTTTAAGTTACCACAATGCATGTGGCCCATTCACTGCTCTTCACCTTTTTAATTGTCCCTGTTCTTTCTAATCTATCCAGTTCTTTATTTACTGCTTCTAACTGTTCACAAGGCACTGGACTAGCTTTGCAAAATGTTGGCTGTATATTGTCCTTTATCTTGTCTTTGGCATTGTGATGCCTAATTTTAACATTTGGTCCTCCTGGCTCAATGACCTCTTTGTTCACTCTTAGCACTTCCTCAATGTTAAACATACTTTTACTGATCTCTTCTGTAAACAACAGCCCAGAGTAAATGTTATGTTGTTAAGCCAATTTCTTCCCATCAGGGAGACTTTGTTCCCTCCTACTTCTACCAATGGCAAATAATAGGATGCATCATTATATTCCACCTTAACACTCACTTCGCCAAATATTGGAATATTAATATTGGAATAAGTAGTCAGTATCACACCATTTTTTCATAATGCAATGTGACTTAGGGACTTCTTGTACTCTCCTGTAGACACTGCTGCGGTTGTATCGATGATGGGTGTGAGTTGTAACTCTCTGACTTTCATTTTTACTGTGGGCGCTGGAATTATATCTTCAGTCCTTTTTCTGTCATCTTCATAGGCTGTTTCTTTTGCTCTCTGATTGAGTACATCCCTTGATCTTCCTGCTCGATAACATCAACTTCTGTTTCCATATCTATTATATGCTCATTTGAGGACTTCCAGAAGCCTGATCTAGATTTAGGTCTACCATGACCTCGACCTGGTGCATTGCTGCGACCTGGAGCTTTTCCGCGATCTGGAGCATTACAGTTTCCTCGACTCCTGCATGTTGTCTGGATGTGACCGACTTTTCCACAGGCATAGCACTTTGACTGGAAATGGAGGCATTTAGATGTCTGGTGGCTACCATGGCAATGATAAGCATTTATATTTCTGACTCTGAGTCTGTGAACTTAGCTGCTATGGCCTGGTTCTCGCTGAAATCTGATGGACCTCCGCTGCCGGCTCAGGAAAAGAACTTCCTTGCAACCTGCAGCTGTCTCTTCCTGCCATTTCCGGCTGTGGCCCCATCGCAGGCCTCCTTCCACATCAGCTTATTGCCTTTACTCAAAAGCTTGGCCTGGATTTTACTGTTCTTCAGACCTCCAACGAATATGTCTCTAAGGTTGATTTCTAAGTTCACACCATAACCGCAGTGATTAGAAAGTTTCTTTAATTCAAGAATAAAATCTGTAATAGACTCACTTGGCAACTGCTTCTTTCCACAGAATGCAACTCGCAGTGCTATTTTATTCTTAGTCATGCCATAATATGAGTCCAGAATCTCATTTATTTCAGAATAGTCAGTAGACAGTACTGGAATGTTGCAGACAGCATTGGTTAAACACCACCTCAAAATCCAGCCCCATCATGGTGAGGAAAACATTCATTTTATCCTGATCTCCGATTTTGTTAGCTTTAAGCCAAATATGTAACCTTCATTTGTAATTACACCAGTCCTCTTTGTTAGGGTTGTATTCCCCCAGCTCCAAAATAAGTCTTCGGTGCCATATTTTTAAAATTGCGTACTTACTGAGTTGTGGCTGAACACGAATTGCAGACACACAAAGCAATCTTTCAAATCGCTCAAACTTCCTCAAAATCGACTTCGGGAGCTCCAAAATGTGAGTCAGAATGCTCTTCAGACTGTAATCTCTGAAATGAGATGTAAAAAAAAATCGATCCTATCCTTTTGCCGTCATGTTTCTGTTGTGTATTTACCGAGTGAAACTAACATGAGGTCTTAACTGGGGGCAGCTAGAAACTTTTATTTACACCTCCCAACAGAGAGCAGTCTACAACATACCACATTTCCAAAACTGTCCAACATAATAACATGCTATTGTTGTCTAACAAATTCAATTGATAGGTAATGTTAACTGAAAGTGTTTGGCCCTTACAAAGTATTAACAAGTCAACATTTTTTATCTCTTTATAGAAATTGTACCACAGAACCAACATACTGTGTTTTAAACAAATGTGTAACCTCCAACTTGTATATCACAGACGTGTTTTATTTATTTACTTATTTTTTGTTTGATGGGAGGGCTTTGTTGTTATAACAGTGATTTGGATGGTAAATGTATTAATGGAAAGAAACTTCAGGAAGACCATTATTCAAGGGATAAATTTTGTGTGATTAGACCTCAAATTGTGGCTACATATTTTCGAGTCCTTAAAAGATAACATCATGGAGCTAAATTTATGGAATAAAGATTTGCCAGGAAGGTTTCATTGTCTGTCCTTACTCTTCCAAAAGAAACACAGTTTTATGTGTTGTATATTTAAAATGAGATGAGAAATGATAGCAAAGAAATCTGCTTTTTATTGTGGACAGAAATGTGACAAAAATTTTGGTGTGACTTTTTGTTTTTCTTGTTTGCTTTAAAGTAAGTTTGAAAATACACAAGTTGGAGGTTACACGTTTGTTTAAACGTCAGTATGTTGGTTCTGTGGTGCAATTTCCATAAGGAGATAAACAACGTTGACTTGTTAATACTTTGATTGAAAGTTCGTTAGGGCCAGACACATCCAGTTAACGTTACCTATCATTTCAATTTGTTGGACAACAATAGCATGTCATTATGTTGTACTGTTTTGGAAAAGGCACATTTGCTTTGTAACAGCATTAGGATGAGCTGCTGAGAATGCCCTAAAAGTAGATTACAGGAATCCTGGACATTAAAGTGACAGAACTGCCAACTTTTAGAGTTCAGGTTCTTGTCTCAGACCCCAAGCATGAAGAAACTATTTCTCTGTGTGTGTAGGCTTTATTCAAGATGGTTTCCTGGATCTATCTTAGTTTCATTTTCGGAACCATGACCCCCTCAGGGTTGACTGACAGCATAGTGAGCTGTGTTACAAACACAGCACAGAGCAATCAATCACTGAGCAATCAAACACAACATATTTTCGCCCTTGTAGATGAAGGAGTTTATTTTTAATTAAACCTTTATAAGTTTGTTGTGATAGTCTCTGGCAAACCCCACCTTGTAAACAATTTGTCGAGAATGTCAATGACCGACGTGGTGCTTATGGAATTTGTTAAAGCGATTTCCGGCCATTTGCTATGTAGATCATGAACAACAAGCAAAAAACATTGATTGCTAAGGGCTACATGCACATCTCTGAAAATATCTACTTGAGTTGTTGCCATGGTTTCGTTGGCCGTGGGGTTGGTTGTAGAGTTGTGGGACATGGTTTAGCAGATTTTTCACTGAGTGTACAAACTACACAATTTCTGATGAACTCTTCTATTGCTGGCCACCAGGCTGCTTCACGGGATCATTGTTTCATTTTAACGACACTCAGATTTCCTCCATGGGCAACACCCATTGCTGTAGCACTTTTGGGATAACCGCTTGAGTTCTGTGTGCAATACAGTTGTCATCAAACAATGCAAGCTCGTTGCATACTCTGTAGTACGGGACCAGTTCGTGAGGCCAGTCAGGTATTAGATACTGGCTTACTTTCTGCAGCATGCTGCCTGCTGCCGACTCCGCCTTCAACTCCACTCATGTCACAAGATCCGCGGTTGCATGCGAAATCACCGCAACCATGCAGTCTTCAATGTCGCAAGTTGCTTTGCTATCACTAACTGTATGCGATAGTAATGCGGTTAAGCAAGTCAGTTACTTGGTTGCGTGAACCTGTGAGATACTCGAGCTGGAAGTTGTACTTATGAAGGAGATCAGATCATTGATAGATATGTAGAGGTCGATGACCGGTTCCTGACATGGCTAACAATTTAGTCAGCGCTTGGTGATCGGTGCGGAGTGTGAACTTCTTACGATAGAGATACATGTGCCAATGTTCACAAGTGCAGATGCAGGCTATTGCTTTCTGCTGTCCAGTGGAGGATTTGCGTTCAGTTTCTGACAACGGGCGTGACGTGTACATGATTGGTCATTTGCTTCCTGCAATGTACTGTGAAATTACAGCTCCTATCGCATTTCTGGATGTGTCTGTTGTGACGTACATTTTTGCTAGTGGGTTGAAATGTGTGAGGACTGACAGAGATGCTATCTTCGCCTTTAACTTTTCAAACACTGTTTGTTGTGTGATTGTCCATTTCCATTGTGTATCTTTGCTCAGCAGCTTTTGATAAGGCTATGTGACCTCTGTGTATTGGGGCACAAATTTGTGTTAAAAGTTGGCAATGCCGATGAACGATGCCAACTCTTTCACATTAGATGGGGTTGGAAGTGCATGAATGGCTTTAACATTGTCACTTTGCACCCAAGAAAGTCAACCTCAGATGCCATGAACATGCTTTTTTCCTTGTTCAGTGTCAAATTGCGTTGCTTGAGTCGAGCAAGCACATGATCATGTTCTGCTTTGTCCGTTCCATGGACGATGACATCATTGAGATGGTTGAGCATCCCCTTGACATTTGACAAGACTGAAGAGACAATCTTCTGGAATGCGCTAGGTGCTGAACTTAGTCCATAGGTCATTCTGCAGTACTGAAACACACCGTCATGTGTAACAAAGGCTGTAAGGTGTTGGCTTCACTCTGCTAGTGGTATCTGAAGATAGCTTTGTCACATGTCGAGCTTCATGAAGACTGTGGAGTGTTGAAATGATGTCAATAGTTCTTGGATCGTAGAGAGCGGGTACTTATCTGGAATAATTGCTTTGTTGCCCGACTTAAGGTCAACGCATAGTCTAAGTTCTCCATTTTTGTGCCGTGCAATGACTAGTTTTCATATCCATGGGGATGAGTTGATTCACTCAATGATACCGTCTGCTTCTAGTCATTTCAACTCCTGTGACACTACGGCGTGGATTGCAAATGGCAACCGTCTCAAATTTTGTGAAACAGACAGAATTGATGTGTTGACGTGAGGAGCATGACAGTACCCCAGATTTGGTGAATAAGGAAGGATACTGTTGTGCCTAGTCTGTATCATTGATCACATTAATGTGTGCTCCAATGGGGTCTGCAAGTTTGAAGTTTAGCTTATCGAATAGGTGTACCCCCATAAGGATCCTGCCTTTGGCCACATAGAATGTAAACTTGTCTAGGTTGACATTTTTGTACTGCACTGAAACTGTGATCATTCCAAAGACCAGAATAATCGAATCATCGTAAGCTTAAAGAACGTTTGTCACAGGAGTGATAGAAATTAGTGAAAAATGATGGTCGAGGTCTTTGCTCAATATGGATACTTTCACACCCACATCAATGAGAAACAACAATGAAAAGCCCACGATAGCGATTGTGCAATCCTTGAAATGACCCCGGTACAGAGGACAGGGAACTTTACTGTCTGTGATAGTATACCATATCATATTTCGTTCTCAGGAGTAGGTTCCTCCATGTGTCGAACTGACAAAGTCTTCTTCTTCAACGACCTGCATACCTTTGCGAAGTGATTCATCATTGAGCATGAGCTGCACTTTTTCCCTCATGCCGGACACGGTGCTTTGAATCCATGGGCACGTCCACAATTTGGGCACATTTTTGAGGGTGCCTGACCATGATAAGGCAGGTGCTGATGAGCCTACTGAGGTCTCTTTGTTCATAACCCTTGCACTTGAGCTGATTGGGCAAGCTGTGTCTGCGACTGTGAGCCTGAGGGTGTACTTCTGTGTGACATCTTTGAATCTAACATGGCGGATTTGATTTGAATGCCCAAGGTCATGGCCTTTTCTGAAGTCAAACCATCATTCTCCATGAGTAGGCATTCCCTAATTTGTAGGATTGAAGTTTTTCAATTAGTTGTTCTTGAATTGGTTCATCAGTTAGTGTGCCAAATTTGCATCTAGAAGCCAACTGACACAAAGCTGCCATATATTGTTTTATGGGCTCACCATTTCTCCTGACATCTCTGGAGGAACATGTATCATTCAATCATCACACTTTTCTTTGGGCCAGTGTATTTCTCAAGAGTACTTACCAACTTACCGAAAGCAGTTGTATCATCCGTTAGCTGCTTGAATATACATGGCCCTCTGCTCCGAGGCAATGCACGAGTATTGCCTTCTTGCGGGTTGCTGCTACATCCGTCCATCCCCGTAGCGAGCAAGTAGGTTTCAAACCCAGAAATCCATCTGCCCCACGGAATGGGTGGATCTCCCAGCGATGAGAGGAAAGGCGCTGGGGCTAGTAAATTTAAATTACTTGTCAGCTCGGCGTCAGATGTTGTATTTAGTATCCCAAAGCACAAAGAAACTAGACCTACGATTTCTGTGTGTGTCGGCTTTATTCAAGATGGATGCCTGAATCTGTCTAAGTGTCACTTTTGGAACCACGCCCCCTCAGGATAGACTGACAGCCTAGTGAGCTGTCTTACAAACACAGCACAGAGCAATCAATCACTGAGCAATGAAACACAACACACAGGATTGTGTACGTGGGCACTTGTGTATTCTGCTTTTGCTAAGGGAAAGATGTTGTATTTCTTTCAAAAGACTATGTTGTTTCAAGGAACCTATTGGACAGGTTTGTTTGATTTACCTTTTGTGAACTAGATCCACACTGCTAGGAATGTTACTATTTTTACTTGTATTCATGAATAACCTGCTGAATGGTTTAACCTGTTACAGCAAATCTAATTGTCATGGCTGATATTAATCATCTTCTGAAGTGACTTGAATACTATCCAGTGGGGGGTTTATAATGAAAGGATTGTTTACTCTGCAACGTACTATATCCAACATACGAAATGTACAAAGGAAGGACCTGTATTTAGATAGCACCGTTCATTACCTCAGGACATCAGAAAGCACTTTACAGCCAAAGAAATACTTTTGAAGTGCAGTCACTGTTGTGAAGTAGGGAAAGGCGACAATCAACTTGTGCACAACAAGGCCCCACAAAATCAATGGGGTAAATGACCAGATAATCCATTTTCGTGATGTTGGTTGAGGGATACATATTGGCCAGAACACCAGGGAGAACTACCTTGCTCTTCTTCAAATAATGTCCTTGGTCAGGCAGGACCTTGCTTTAATGTCTCACCTCAAAGACAACACCTCCAACCTTGCAGTAGGCCCTCACTATTGCACTGGAATGTCAGCCAATAGGGCTGAATTTTATTGGACTGTCATGGGTCCAGGTGACAGGACCGGATGAGGGTGGCGTCGCCGCTCGTCAAGTGTGTAGTTGGCTGACCACGATCGCATGGCGGTCATCCCATTTGAATGCAGGAGCTGTGTTGCCCGTCCCATTGGAGGACGGGGTGGGGGGGGGGGGGGGGGGGGGTGGTGCTGGGGCAGCGAGACACTGATGGCATCTTCAGTGGAGATGAACACAGGTGCTCGTGCCATATTTAAAGCACTGCCAGCGCTGCTTAAACTGCTGCTCTACCGAGTGATGTGCTGCTGCTTTGCCTGTGCTGCTGCTGGCCTGCTGACCCCTCTGGCTGGATTCCCTGTGCTGATGTGTTGCTGACCCCCACCCCACCACCTCCTCCCACCCAGCACCTAGAGTCCCTGTGCTGCTGTGCTGTTGACCAAGGCCTTAAAAGGCCAGGTGCTCTCTGGAAGCCAAAAGGGACCATGTCAGGCAGAAGACCCCACGGTTCAGGGATGACTCCCTGCAGATTCTCCTCCAGGCTGTAAGAGAAAGGTGGGAACTCCTCTTCCCACAGAACACATTGGAGTTGCAGAGAGAGATAAGGGAACATCTGGCGGAACTGCCAGAGGTAATGCACAATCATGTGTGGAGGATGGAGGTGTCCGTGCATGCCATGAGTACTGCCATGTCTCAGGCATGCGAACGCATTGGCTACCTCCATCGAGAGGTGAGCAACCCTCCATCAGATCTGCACATCATCACCTTGGCCATGAGTTCAACGCAGCAGCGGTAGGGCGAGAGAGGGACGAGGCGCCCAGTGTCTTCTCCAGGTCCTTGTCATTCTCTGATCAGCAGGCAGGTTTAAGTGGGCCTTGAAAGGGAGGAGGAGAGGCTGACTTCCACATCTGGGGGCTTCCCTCAGGGTGGTCTTGAGTGTGGACAGGGGCACCTCAACCCCTCCGCCAGTGACTCCAGCGCCAGTAGCTGCGACGACTGAGGAGGCCCCTACATCTGTGCTGGAACCCATCAGCCAGCCAGGACCCTCCAGCCCTCAGACAGCTGGAGGACGCCCGCCAAAGTCATCCCAGGCCATGGGGCAGTACATTCAGCAGCCTCCCTGCACCACAGTTGTCAGCGCCGGGGGAGCACGTCATAGAAGTCATGGAAGCATGTGAAGAGGAGCACCGAGAAGCAATTGGGGTTTCACGGGTGTGTGCAACTTGGTTTTGTTATTGGGTATCGTGAACATTTAAATAAATGGAGGCCACTTTCATTGTTGGGAATCTCTCATGCTTTCCCTCTTGCCCTGTCAAATGCCATCTTCACTCTTGCTCCTTCAATGGGCTGCCAATGAAGGGGAAGGCCATTCATGGGCACCTTCTTAGCTTTGTACATGTGCCTGGTGAGCCTGGGCACAAGACGTGGGATTGCAATAGGAAACAGGTGACAGGAAGAATACAGTGAGGTCAGTCTTCGTTGAATTTCTTGTAACGGGCATCAAGGTGGCAGAAACCGGGTATGTATGAGATTGTTCAGAGCCTCTCTTGTGCCTGTCTCAATGGCCCTTGCTTCTGGTACAAGGACTTCATCATCCCACGCTGCCTGCTCGGCATCCTCCTTCATATGCTCCTTGCCGGATGAGGTCATGTCCTTTTGATGAAAGGCTACTCCCCTCTGTAGTGCTAGATTGTGCAGAGCACAGCAGATCAGCACAATATGCGAGACCCTCGCTGTGGCATACTGCAGGCTCCACCAGATCGATCCAGGCACTGGAATCTCAACTTCAGCAGCCAAATAGCCTGCTCGATGGTCACTCAAGTGGATCCTTGGCAGGTGTTCTGCCTCCCCTCCACTGCAGTGCGAGGGTTCCTCACAGGTGTGAGTAGCTATGTCTTCAATGGATAGCCTTTGTCGCCAAGAATCCATCTCTGAAGGCGTGCGGGGGGGGTGGGGGTGCAGGTGCTGGAAAAGCTGTGGCACCTGGGACTGTCAAAGTATGTAGGCATAGTGGCTGCTTCCCGGGAAGTGGGCACACACCTGCAGGAAATGCTTTCAGTGGTTGTAGACCAGTTGAACGTTGATTGAATGGAAGCCCTTCCTGTTGATGAAGGTCGCTGGCTGCTCCATGGGAGCCTTGATGGCCACATGCGTGCAATCTATGACATCGTGCTCCTGGGGAAATCAAGCGTTGGCTCTGAATCCAATGGCCCTCTCAGTCTGACTGTCAAAATCGATCCGGTAGCGCATATAGTCGCTGGCCCTCTTGAAAAGGGCGTTACTCACCTCCTTGACCCAGCGGTGGGCTGCTACCTAGGATGCCCCACGTGTCCCCGGTTGGATCCCTGGAAAGATCTGCAGGCGTAAAAGTTGTGTGGCATGGTAATCTTCAGACCCACGGGCATTGGATGTCCACTGAAGCCCACGGATCACAGCTCGTCCTGCAGCATGGCACATAAGTTAGTGACGGCCTCCCTGGAGAGCCACAGTCTTCGCTGATACTGCTGCTCAGACATCTGGAGGTAACTGAATGAGTCTGGTACATTGTCTGGCGTGGATATGGCCTTCTTGGCATAGCCAGGTGCTCTGGCTCCCTGAGTTGATCTTCACTAGCTTTCCCAGCTGCCACCTCGCCCCGCCTCCCTCTGAGTCTCTACTGCACAGCATGGGGATCTGCAAAGACTGTGTGTATGAGACCCATGCCAGCTGGTCGTTCCCTCTCTTGTATGCTGTCCCTAGAGAGATGAATTTGTCTTTGGAGCCTTCCCCTTGCCACTCCGCTCTGATCATGGGCTAATGCCCCTTTGCATCCACCCTTGCCGTGAGGGCTAATGCCCCTCTGGTCCCACCTTTGCCGTGAGGGCTATGTCACTGTTGGGCAATAGCCACCTCACTCCCCTGTTCCCCTTCTTGGAGCCATGCAACACTCCCCATGGCTGCCTTCTCATGGTGGCACCGAGGCCTCGCCACCTTTAAATGGCTGGGGATCTGAAGCCATGCGAACCCCATGCACCATTTACTCAATAGGAAACCCCCCCCGCCATTAAATCCAAGTTAGGCCAATGCAGATATGTGCTAAATACCTTTTCAGCAATTATAACTGCAGTCCTGCCACATAGTAGTGGCAATGCTGCCTTGGAGCTTTCCTGCCGCTGATAAAATCCAGAACCAGTGTCAAGTTTTCGGCCGAGTGTGTCCCGTCCCAATTTTTCAGCCCCCATGCCCCCACTCGTGTTCCAGCTGGCTGGATAAAATCCAGCCCTATGTGTTCAAGTCCTGGGGTGGTGCTTAAACCCACGACCTTTTAACCCAGAGGCTCCAACGCTGTCACACTAAAGTTAAGTTTCTGGCTCATCCATAGAAGTTTGCAGCCAGAACAAGTAAAAAATATCAGGACCAAGCCAAAATCATAACAGACAGTAGAATTTCTCCCTGTTAAAATAAAATTCAATCTATAAAATTTAAATACACTTTAATTGAACTCCATTTTTCATTCAAAAATCCCCTAAAATTCTGATGTGTTGAACTTGGCTGCCTATTTTAATTTTTCTGGATATTCAACAAAAGATGCCTGACATTTCATAAGAGACAATGCTAAAAACAAAACACTGGTCTGTTAAAAAGAAAAAAATACTTGCATTTATATAGCACCTTTCACGACCATTGGACAGCTCAAAGCACTTTACAGTTAATGAAGTACTTTTTGAAATGTAGTCACTGTTGTAATGTAGGAAATGCAGCAGCCAGTATGTGGACAGGAAACTCCCACAAACAGCAATGTGATAATGAACAAATAATTTGTTTTTGTGACGTTGATTGAGGGATAAATATTGGCCAGGACACTGGGGATAACTCCCCTGCTCGTCTTCAAAATAGTGCCATAGGATCTTTGACATCCACCCAAGCAAGTAAATGAGTCTTCAGTTTAACATCTCATCTGAAAGACAACACTTCCAACAGTGCAGCACTCCCTCAGTACTGCACTGCAGTGTCAGCCTTGATTGTTGCGCTTAAGCTCTGGAGGAAACTTGAACTTTGCAACTCAGAGACAAGAACACTACTACCTGAGCAACAGCTGACACTAAAGGACATGCACATTGAATGCATAATGACTGTTCCCTCCTTCCTCCGTTCACTTCTTATGTTTGCTCACCACAGCTTAAGATTAATTTAATATGGCTTATTGGGCTTTTATGCTTTTAATAGAAATATATGCAAAAAGATTCAAATTATTTATATTCTTTCAAATACATAAAGATTTAAGGTAATTTAAGCTATGCTGTATAGTATACCAACCCAAAACAAAATGCTTCCTATTTATTCATGCTTTGCTCAGTGGTATCATGCTTGCCTCTGAGTCAGAAAGTTGTGGATTCAAGCCCTGCTCTCAGACTTGAGCACAAAATCCACTCCAGTGCAGGTCTTAGGGAGCGCTGCACTGTCAGAGATGCTGCCTGTTTCATTTTTATGTTGTTTCTGGTTCCCAGATTTTGGAAAGAATCACATTTTAAACTTGGAAAAGGATGGAATCAGTCTTGTTTATTTCAGCACCATGCTTTGTGCTGAAAAACCTGATTCCACTGGTTCTTGTGTTACATATATCATGACTCCCCAGTGCAAATGTGAATGTAGCCCCTTACTGGAACACTTACACATAACAACTAGTTCCTAGCTAATTAGTTCCAAACACTTTACAGATAGCATAACAATGTATACATATATAACACTGCCCTTCAGTTCAGACATTAAACTAAGGCTCTCCTGCCTGATCAGCTTAATGTAGAAGATTCCATCACAATACTTAAAGAAGGGTAAGGATTTCTCCCAAGGCCCTGGTCAATATTCAACCAACACCATTAAAAATAGATGATCTGGCCATTCATTTTTTGATGTTGTGAAATCTTGCTGAGTGCAAATTTGGCTGCCACATTTGGCTACATAACAACAGTTACTACACTTTTGACATGCTGAGGATGTAATGAGTTAGATATGAAAGCAGGTTATTTCTTTTCCTCTGCAATACTGCAACAGACTTCTGTAGTTAACAGCAAAATCCGTACATTTGTGGCACTGGGCTGGATTTTTCACTGCCCATGGGATGAGTGCTGTGCATCCACCTGAGTTGGACATTGCTGTTCAGTGCTAATTTCCTTTAACAAAAACAAGAAATGCTGGATTCACTCAGCAGGTCTGGCAGCATCTGTGGAAAGAGAAGCAGAGTTAACGTTTCGGGTCAGTGACCCTTCTTCGGAACTGACAAATATTAGAAAAGTCACAGATTATAAACAAGTGAGGTGGGGGTTGGGCAAGAGATAACAAAGGAGAAGGTGCAGATTGGACCAGGCCACATAGCTGACCAAAAGGTCACGGAGCAAAGGCAAACAATATGTTAATGGTGTGTTGAAAGACAAAGCATTAGTACAGATTAGGTGTGAATATACTGAATATTGAACATCAGCAAGTGCAAACCTGAAGAAAAACAACCTGAAAAAAACAGTGGGTAAGCAAACTGAACAAACTAAGATGAAATGAAATAAATGCAAAAAAAGATTGTAAAAAATGTAAAAAGGAATGCAAAAAAAAAAGGAAGAAAAAATAACTAAAAATGAAAGTAAAGTGGGGGGCTGTCATGCTCTGAAATTATTGAACTCAATGTTCAGTCCGGCAGGCTGTAGTGTGCCTAATCGGTAGATGAGATGCTGTTCCTCGAGCTTGCGTTGATGTTCACTGGAACACTGCAGCAATCCCAGGACAGAGATGTGAGCATGAGAGCAGGGGGGAGTGTTGAAATGGCAAGCAACCGGAAGCTCAGGGTCCTGCTTGCGGACTGAGCGGAGATGTTCCGCAATGCGGTCACCCAGTCTGCGCTTGGTCTCCCCAATGTAGAGGAGACCACACTGTGAGCAGCGAATACAGTATACTACATTGAAAGAAGTACAAGTAAATCGCTGCTTCACCTGAAAGGAGTGTTTGGGGCCTGGGATAGTGAGGAGAGAGGAGGTAAATGGGCAGGTATTACACCTCCTGCGATTGCAAGGGAAGGTGCCCTGGGACGGGGACGAGGTGGTGGGGGTAATGGAAGAGTGGACCAGGGTGTCGCGGAGCGAATGATCCCTTCGGAATGCTGACAGGGGAAGGGAGGGGAAGATGCGACTGGTAGTGGCATCACGCTGGAGGTGGCGAAAATGGCGGAGGATGATCCTTTGGATATGGAGGCTGGTGGGATGAAAAGTGAGGACAAGGGGAACCCTGTCACGGTTCTGGGAGGGAGGGGAAGGGGTGAGGGTAGAGGTGCGGGGAATGGGTCGGACACGGTTGAGGGCCCTGTCAACCACAGTGGGGGAAAATCCTCGGTTGAGGAAAAAGGAGGTCATATCAGAAGCACCGTCATGGAAGGTAGCATCATCCTTTATCCTGCCTCATTGCTTTTACAATGCGAGCTCTCGGCTGGAATTTGCCAGTCACAGGGAGCTTGCTGATTCAGGTGTAGGGCATTCAATTACATAGAATTACATAGCATGGATGGCAAAGAAATAGGCCATATGGGAAATGTGGTGTTCATGCTCCACATGGGCTTCCTCCCACCCATCTTCATCTAACCCTAGTACTACGCTCTAAAGACCTGCAGCAGCTGTTTGAAGGGAAACTCCACATTTTGCAGTTAAATATTGTGGAGAAGTTGTTGAACATGTCTGCTATCTACAGTTATAATGGAGCACCATCAAGGCAGAGCCTCCATGTTTATGGATGTAGTGAGAGATATGCCATTTCAGGAAGAGCAAGAAAGGAGGTGTTTGGGTACCCTCGCCTCAGGAGAAAGGCTAACAATACCTGGCAGGAAGTGATACAATATGTCAATTAGATTTACGCCACTCAGATGTGGGAAAAAAGTCACCAAAGTAGGATGACCTGCCTTTAACTTGTATTGAGATAATGGACGAAGAAATTACGTCACACTATGTTTTCTCACACTCTGATACATATTAACTGCTGTCTCATCCAAAATAGCTGCCTCACCGCCCTTTAATTCTTTCCCCTACATGGGAGCAGGGCAGTGCAATGTCTGGGCTGTTAGTCCTGTGCCATAGCCACTATGCTATTGTGCAGCAGAAATCTTTTCAGATGGGCGAAAGAACTGTCCTGTACAACCACTGCCTCTATATGCTGCTAACCCTTTGACCTGTTGAACTTTAAGCCTCACTGCACCAACTAGCATTCCCCCACCCACCTCCCTTGTTCTGGTGTAATTTCCCACTCAGCAACAGGAATTATGCTGCAGGCCGACATTCCAGTAGTATATTTAGTTGACCATGGGACTTCCCAGCAGTTAGTACTGTACGTGTACAGCACACAGAAGTCCAGCACCGCTATTGTTGCACCAGTGGCTTGGAATCTGTGGGCTGTTATTGCATAGAGACTGGGCTCACCTTGATGGTAAAGATGAATCTGCTGAGAGCTGAATTGAAGCATTTAAAGAAGTTACTATCAAATCGCAAAAAATGCTGGAAATACTAAGCAGGTCTGGCAGCATCTGTGGAGAGAGAAGCAGAGTTAACGTTTCTGAAATGTTAACTCTGCTTCTCTCTCCACAGATGCTGCCAGGTCTGCCGAGTATTTCCGGCACTTTTTGTTTTTATTTCAGATTTCCAGCATCTGCAGTATTTTGCTTTTTATTCTATCAAATAGCCTCTGATGTGGCATGCAGGTACAATGGAAGAGTGTGTGCAAAAGAGCAACAGTTTGTGAACAATGTTTGAAATATTACACACAGGAGGCTGTGGGACCTGTGCCAGGCTCAATAGGCCTCACAAGAAATGTGTGCAGTGAGGACCACAAGAACCTTCACCCAGTTCCTGATAGCATCATTCATCCTCATTTACATGCAAGTATGATTGAGCTTGGTGCAATCATTGGCCTCCCTCCTTGCAGCTTAGAACTGTGCTTTAACTGAAGTGTGAGCTTGAGCCTCAAAAATGCTCAACCACCTTTGATGCACCTCCTACAACAAGATTTCTAACTCTTTGACATTAAAGGGAGCAGTCTTGCCAACCTTCTTCATTATGCCATTGTGAACAATTAGCCCAGCCTTCTGCCACTGGTGTCACAACTTCCCTCTTCATAGCAAGTGGCTGTCCATTAAGGGCTGTTCCCTTGCTGGATTTCAGCTCCCCAGCAAAATGTACAGCAAGTAAAGTTCTTTGGAGAAATTTTTTCTGTGCTTGAGGCCTATTCCAAATGGGGGAGTGGGGAGGCTAGATCGCAGATATGGCATGACCTGCCTCCTGAGCTATGGGCTTAGGTGTGCTACATATTCGGCTACCACAATCCATTTTTGCTTGTATATAATATTGGAACTGTCAGTTTACTTTGTGTGTGTGCCAAGCCATTCATATAAGTGCATATTTACTGAACTATATATAATATAAAATGCTCACACACCATTTATTTTCACAATTGCCTCCCCAGCCTTCTCTTTCGTTACACTGTTTTGTGTTATAAACTGTGGTGTTAAATCTCAAAATGACAGTAGCAGCAATTCCATGAGGTATTTCATTCGATTTCTCAGTCTGTTAGAAACAAGAACATTTCTGTCCAGAGGATATTGGTGCATTTAATTATCCTTAAGAGAAAAAAGGGGAATTGAAAGGGCCTAACCAAATAATGGTCTGGAAGACACTTCTGAGGTTAATATTGAACTATTTTAACAGTAATAGTGACACTCTTGCAATCAGATCTCAGACCAAATGAACGATCTGTTCAGATATCAAAGCATTTGCTGTGTTACTCCATATGTGGCAAGAGGCTGCAAACTTGTCCCAGTTTATTTATTGTCGGACAGAGAGTAGCAGTAATGTCGATTGAAATATGGGTTTTGGATGAAATTTCAGTGAGATGGTCATCAGAAAATTTCCATAAGGTTCATGGCAAACCATCAATCATTTGGAACATGTATCACAAATGCCACTGCAGTGCAGACTAGCTGAATGGAAAGAAACTGGGAGTACAATCACCATCTAAAATTAATGAACAACAGCTATTGCTGTTCAAAGGTTCCAGTTTTATATAAACAGTTGCCTCTCTGATCCACATTTTTAACTCTGCATGGGCACAGAGGCAATATTAGTTGGTCAGCTCCTTCGTGGCTCCTCTGATTAACACAGTGAATCATTTACTCAAATAAAAACAGAAAGTTCTGGAAATACTCAGCAGGTCAGGCAGCATCTGTGGAGAGAGAAGCAGAGTTAATGTTTCATGTCTATGACCTTTCAGCAGAACTTTCTGTTTTTATTTCAGATTTCCAGCATCTGCAATATTTTACTTTTATTTTAGAGTCACTTACTCATTCAGTTGATTTAAGTTTGGATTCATTAACAGATTTGAAATAAAAACTAGGAGATTGAGAATAGATCCCTTGGGCCACAGAAACTGGTGAAGCATTAAAAAACTGTGTGCGTGCAGTTACTCACTGGTTTCCAGCAGGACTGATATTCTGAGATCTCCCAGTGTTGGTCCTCATCTTTTATTCATAGTGAGCAGCAGATCTTCTAGGGCCCAGTGAGGAGACACCATATCGAGGTTAGAAAGTTGTTAGCCTTTGAATGCTTCCTTTGCATGTTCCAATTTTTCCAAAGACTATTTTGGAGGGAAAAAACATGACTAGGAAAATGCAGTGTCTGACAGAAGTAGGCAAATAATGGAGTCACAGAAGGCTCAAACCAAGTTTGGGAACTAGTAAAGTGGAAATACTGCTGCTTGAGGTGGGTGTGAGGAAGGCTGCCCTATTGGGAATTCCAGACCACTATTCCCAGAGAACATCTGTACAACATACCCAATGGACATGGCAGAAAAAAAAATTGGAGGAGAAGGTGACCTTGATTGTCCTTGGCAGTGCTGCCCCTATAATGCAGATTAGGTGCAGGTTTCCTTGCAACAGATGACCTAGATTAGCAACTGGCCACATGCTGTCCTGAAGACTGGAACCAAAACATCATGAGCGTTGCTAGATAGTTATGACAACTCTCCTTAGCACTAAAACTGCAAAACTCCGACCTAAATGCTCAAGCACCTTCATACTCCAGGATCACTGTTATCTCTACATGGACAACTCAAAAACCTGTCTGCTCCACTTCTATCACACCCCTGGAACATCCTGCCATGGTCAAGAATCTGTTACCTCCCATTTCTCAAACATCCCCCCACCTCCCACCCAATGCTCATTGCGACCACACACCAGGGGGAATTTTATAGGCCCTGCAGGAACAGCTTTGGGGGCAGGAGCGGTGACTTAATTAGGCATGAGTTGATATTGCGATTTCCTGACGGTGGGTTTCTGTTTTGCAATTAAGTCAGCAGCGTGTTTGCGGCAGTCCAGGGTTCACCCATTACTGTGGTGGATTGCAGCTTTGCATGCATTTCCATAGCATGAATACTCATTGCCCTGCAATTATTTCAAATTAAGTCCTACCTGCCAGATTAAGTTGGCAGCAAAAGAGAATCTCATGTCACCTGGTTCATGTTTGTTTAAAGGTGGCATACACCAGTAGGGTTTGTGGAGTTGTGTCCTAGGTCGGTGGCTTCTTCTCTTGAAATCTTCAGCATAAGGAAGGTCAACATTGGAATGGATGTTTGGCGTCAGGCTTGGCACCAGCAAGGGCCATTCTTCTCAGGAGATGACGAGGAAGGCATGGAGGAGAAGAACACAGGGTGGGGTCTCAGGTGCATGGAGAAGCAGGGGAGGTTAGTTGGGGAGGACAGGGTGAGTCCCGGGTGCATGGAGGAGCAGTGGATTGAGTGTTGTTGCATCTGGAGTGTGTGCTAGGTGTTGATGTTGCAGTTGTATGGGGGCAGGACGGGGGTGTGGTTTGTGTGTTATTTGATTAGAGAAGATTAGAGTTATTGTCAGGTCAATCCTAAAGGGAGGGGTGACTTTTTTTTTATTCATTCATGGGATGTGGGCGACGCTGGCCAGGCCAGCATTTATTCCCCATCCCTAATTGCCCTTGAGAACGTGGTGGTGAGCTACCTTCTTGAACTGCTGCAGTCCATTAGGGGTAGGTATACCCACAGTGCTGTTAGGAAGGGAGTTCCAGGATTTTGACCCAGTGACAGTGAAGGAACGGCGATATAGTTCCAAGTCAGGATGGTGTGTGACTTGGAGGGGAACTTGAAGGTGGTGGTGTTCCCATGTATTTGCTGCCCTTGTCCTTCGAGTTGGTAGAGGTCGCGGGTTTGGAAGGTGCTGTCTAAGGAGCCTTGGTTGATTGCTGCAGTGCATCTTGTAGATGGTACACACTGCTGCCACTGTGCATCGGTGGTGGAGGGAGTGAATGTTTGTAGATGGGGTGCCAATCAAGCGGGCTGCTTTGTCCTGGATGGTGTCGAGCTTCTTGAGTGTTGTTGGAGCTGCACCCATCCAGGCAAGTGGAGAGTATTCCATCACACTCCTGACTTGTGCCTTGTAGATGGTGGACAGGCTTTGGGGAGTCAGGATGTGAGTTACTCGCCTCAGGATTCCTAGCCTCTGACCTGCTCTTGTAGCCACGGTATTTATATGGCTACTCCAGTTCAGTTTCTGGTCAATGGTAGCCCCTAGGATGTTGATAGTGGGGGATTCAGCGATGGTAATGCTGTTGAATGTCAAGGGGAGATGGTTAGATTCTCTCTTGTTGGAGAAGGTCATTGCCTGGCACTTGTGTGGCGGGAATGTTACTTGCCACTTATCAGCCCAAGCCTGGATATTGTCCAGGTCTTGCTGCATTTCTACACGGACTGCTTCAGTATCTGAGGAGTCACGAATGGTGCTGAACATTGTGCAATCATCCGCGAACATTCCCACTTCTGACCTTATGATTGAAGGAAGCTCATTGATGAAGCAGCTGAAGATGGTTGGGCCTAGGACACTACCCTGAGGAACTCCTGCAGTGATGTCCTGGTGCTCAGATGATTGACCTCCAACAACCATAACCATCTTCCTTTGCACTAGGTATGACTCCAGCCAGCGGAGGGCTTTCCCCCTGATTCCCATTGACATCAGTTTTGCTTGGGCTCCTTGATGCCATACTCGGTCAAATGCTGCCTTGATGTCAAGGGCAGTCACTCTCACCTCACCTCACCTCTTGGGTTCAGCCCTTTTGTCCATGTTTGAACCAAGGCTGTAATGAGGTCAGGGGCTGAGTGGCCCTGGCGGAACCCAAACTGAGCGTCACTGAGCAGGTTATTGCGAAGCAAGTGCTGCTTGATGGCACTGTTGGTGACACCTTCCATCACTTTACTGATGATAGAGAGTAGGCTGATGGGGCGGTAATTGGCCGGGTTGGATTTGTCCTGCTTTTTGTGTACAGGACATACCTGGGCAATTTTCCACATTGCAGGGTAGATGCCAGTGTTGTAGCTGTACTGGAACAGCTTGGCTAGGGGCGCGGCAAGTTCTGGAGCACAGGTCTTCAGTACTATTGCCCGAATATTGTCAGGGCCCATAGCTTTTGCAGTATCCAGTGCCTTCAGTCGTTTCTTGATATCACGCGGAGTGAATCGAATTGGCTGAAGTCTGGCATCTGAGATGCTGGGGACATCAGGAGGAGCCCGAGATGGATCATCAAGTCGGCACTTCTGGCTGAAGATTGTTGCAAATGCTTCAGCCTTATCTTCCGCACTGATGTGCTGGGCTCCCCCATCATTGAGGATGGGGATATTTGTGGAGCCACCTCCTCCAGTTAGTTGTTTAATTGTCCACCACCATTCACGGCTGGATGTGGCAGGACTGCAAAGCTTAGATCTGATCCGTTGGTTATGGGATCGCTTAGCTCTGTCTATTGCATACTGCTTACGCAGTTTGGCACGCAGATAGTCCTGTGTTGTAGCTTCACCAGGTTGACACCTCATTTTGAGGTATGCCTGGTGCTGCTCCTGGCATGCCCTCCTGCACTCTTCATTGAACCAGGGTTGGTCTCCTGGCTTGATGGTAATGGTAGAGTGGGGGATATGTCGGGCCATGAGGTTACAGATTGTGGTTGAGTACAATTCTGTTGCTGCTGATGGCCCACAGCGCCTCAGGGATGCCCAGTTTTGCATTGCTAGATCTATTCAAAATCTATCCCATTTAGCACGACGATAGTGCCGCACAACACGATGGAGGGTATCCTCAATGTGAAGGTGGGACTTCGTCTCCACGAGGACTGTGCGGGGGTCACTCCTACCAATACAGTCATGGACAGAAGCATCTGCAGCAAGCAGATTGGTGAGGACAAGGTCAAGTATGTTTTTCCCTCGTGTTGGTTCCCCCACCACCTGCCGCAGACCCAGTCTAGCAGCTATGTCCTTTAGGACTCGGCCAGCTCGGTCAGCAGTTGTGCTACCGAGCCACTCTTGGTGATGGACATTGAAGTCCCCCACCCAGAGTACATTTTGTGCCTTTGCCACCCTCAGTGCTTCCTCCAAGTGCTGTTCAACATGGTGGCGTACTGAGTCATCAGCTGAGGGAGGGCGGTAGGTGGTAATCAGTAGGAGGTTACCTTGCCCATGAGACTTCATGGGGTCCGGAGTCAATGTTGCGGACTCCCAGGGCAACTCCCTCCCTACTGTATACCATTGTGCCACCACCTCTGCTGGGTCTGTCCTGCCGGTGGGACAGGACATACCCAGGGATAGTGATTGCAGTGTCTGGGACATTGTCTGTAAGGTATGATTCCGTGAGTATGACCATGTCAGGCTGTTGCTTGAGTAGTCTGTGGAACAGCTCTCCCAACTTTGGCACAAGCCCCCAGATGATAGTAAGGAGGACTTTGCAGGGTCGACAGGGCTGGGTTTGCCTTTGTCGTTTCCGGTGCCTAGGTCGATGCTGAGTGGTCCGTCCAGTTTCATTCCTTTTTATTAACTTCGTAGTGGTTAGGTACAACTGAGTGGCTTGCTAGGCCATTTCAGAGGGCATGTAAGAGTTAACCACATTGCTGTGGGTCTGGAGTCACATGTAGGCCAGACCAGGTAAGGACAGCAGATTTCCTTCCCTAAAGGACATTAGTGAACCAGATGGGTTTTTACAACAATCGACAATGGTTTCATGGCCATCATTAGACTAGCTTTTTAATTCCAGATTTATTAATTAAATTCAAATTCCACCTTCTGCTGTGGTGGGATTCGAACCCATGTCCCCAGAGAAATACCCTGGGTCTCTGGGTTACTAGTCCAGTGATAATACCACTACGCCACCGACTACC
The DNA here is from genome assembly GCF_036365525.1 of Heterodontus francisci. Classification (NCBI taxonomy): domain Eukaryota; kingdom Metazoa; phylum Chordata; class Chondrichthyes; order Heterodontiformes; family Heterodontidae; genus Heterodontus; species Heterodontus francisci. Next base: position 21,824,418 of record NC_090397.1, read on the forward strand.
GCTGTTCACATTGGGGTGCTGTGGGGCAAACTCAGGGTGCTGGTTTGAGAAGGGTATGATCGCAGTCACAGGTGGCAGTTGAATTTCATAGGGTGGGAAGTCAAGACTAAGTTGGATGTTCAATATCATCATAAAGAGGGGAAGGGGACTCGGCAATGATTTCTAGTTCAATTTTTGGAAGATCAAGGGTTAGAGCAGGCATGTTGATAGTCTTGAGTGTCGGAACAGGGGTAAGTGATGCCATGTATAAATTAATGGTTACATGGTCCAAGGTAATGGGGGGAAGTTCAAGGTCACTGAGGGAAGGTGTAAGGTAACGTTGGGTGGGACAAGGGTGATGGATGCAGACTGGAAGGTGGCAAGAGGAGATTGGAAAGTGGGGAAACTTGCCGGGAAAGACACAGGCACCATTTTGCCAAATGATTCTGTGAACCATGTGACCATTTAAGGACTTCAAATATAGACTTGTAGGGGATATAGGAATCGAGCTGGGGAGTGGGACTGACTACATAGCTCTGTGGAGAGGTGGCATGGATTTGATGGGTTGAATGGCCTCCTTCTGTGCCATAAATGACTCTTTGAGTCTAAATCCACTGGGAGGTGATCAATGATGCCTGGCTGGATTACAGGCTGTGTGAATTGTGACTCGCCTTCAGATTATCTGTTTATTAATTCAATGGTACAGCTCCATAGCAAAGCACAGGTAAACTTTAACGCTGGACTTACCTTAAACGATGCAAATCTTCAAAGACTTGGGTCTCATGTATCCAATTATTATCCTACCACAGGAAGAAGAACAGAGGATGCGACTAAGGAGGAATCTTGCAGCTCACTGGCTGATGACACAACGCCAGCAACAGGCAGTACAAGAAGGGGAGACAGCTGAGAATGAGGGCATCCAGGGAAGGCATTATAGAAGACAGGCGCTGGGGCGTCAGCACATCCTCAGGACAAGGAAAAACTTCTTTCAGATGTCAGCGAGGCAATGCCTGAGACACCTGAGGATGTCAAGTCAGATGGTCACTGATATTTGTGGGAACATTCAGCATGACCTACAACTGCGTGGATTCAGTGGGAATCCCATGCCAGTTGCCCTCAAGGTTAATGTTACACTCAATTTCTTTGATTTCGGTGCTTTCCAGCGCTCAACTGATGACATATGTGGCATCTCCCAAGCTGCGACTCAGAGATCTGTCAAAGAAGTGACCAATGACCTAATCCACCGTGCCAAGGATTTCATGTATTTCCCTGTAGATTAGGACAGGCAGGCGGCAAGGTCAGCAGCCTCCAGCAACATTGCTTGTTTCCCTAGAGTGCAAGGGGTGATCGACTGCACACATGTGACCACGAGAGCTCCCTGGGACCAGCCTGCTGTATTTGTGAATCGCAAAGGCGTTGAACGTTCAACTGTTGTGCGACCATAGGCAAAAAAACATGCAGGTCTGTGCTCATTTCCCAGGGAGTTGTCACCACTTATACATTTTGCAATACTCACCATTACCAGGGATTTCTGAAGCACCATCCCAAGTTAATGGCTGGATCCTGGGTGCCAAGAGTTATCCCCATTGGACATGATTCATGACACCAGTGCAGCATCCCCATCGAAATAGCAATACAATGCTCCTTGAGCATCCACCAGAGCCATAATCAAACACATACCACTGGCTTGCTGATAAAGCACTCCCTTAGCGTTGACCAGTCTGGAGGGGCTGTTCAGCAAGCAGCACAGACAGTCTCATGAATAATCATTGTCTGTTGTGCATTTCACACCTGGCATTTGTCACAAAAACGTGCTATGTCAAATTATTTTTTATCCACCAGTTGGAAACCTGAATATTAAACTGGTGGAGACAAGCCAGTCAAACCTTGCATGCTTCCAACCTTGCCTGCTGACCGTGAGGCATATCCCCTGCTGCAGAATGTATTATTCAGTGGTTTAGTTGATCTGTGTTTGATTGTGTTAGTCTGTTTACCGATTGATGTTCACTGTGTTTCATTACTTGAGCTGAGGGTGGGGCTAGTGAGTTTTGAGAAGTTTCCAGAAACAGACGGAGACCCCCTTGAAGGAAATCAGCTACATTGCTATTTCCCAGAGAAACATCGAATCAGCTGTCCACATCTTCAAACCGGAAGCCTCAGAACCACCAAAGGAAAGTCACGCAACCACCGAATTCAGCCTGAAGCAAGCCGAGTCGCCAACCTCCACAGACTGTGTATCTCTTTTATTTCTCTGGCCTATAATTCAACCAATCTATGCTTCCCCGCTCTGTAACCTATTTGTGTGTGTATGTGTGAAAGTTGGAATGTATTTTATTATTTTACTTTGATCAGTTTAAGTACTATAAAGCTAAACTCTTGGTTAAACTCGAGAAAACCTGCCAGATTGGCTCTTTTTATGATCAAGGCGCATAAACAGCTAAACACTCACTGAATTGGTAAGTATATCCAGTTAAAAAAAAACCTGTTGTGGTCAAACATGGAGAGGGAAAAGAGGGGAACCCTTCAACCCCTCCTCACCCCATCGTAACACAATGCAAAGCGGACATATTTTACATGAGGAGAAATGGGAGGAGCAGCTATCCTGCTGAATTGAGGATGAGAATGAAGAGGCTAAAGACGAAGGAAATAATGCAAATGAGAACGTTATGGATGTTAGCGCCATGGAGAGACATGAAAAGGACATCAGGGAGTACCTTATCTTTGCATGTTGCAGCCAAGATTGAGGCATTTGCTAAATTAAAGCTTGAAGGGGAAAAAAAATTGCGACCTCGACAAATGTTCACATTCCTCTGTGACCTGAGTCATTGCTGTATTCTAAAAGTAGGCCTCTTTTAACAGCAACAATGGAACCTGACATGAAGCTACATACTTCATTGAAGAGTACCTGCGTCTCAATGGAAATAGTGTCCTGCAGCCAGACATTACCCCTCTAACAGAGGATGCTACACCATTACAATACTTAGGGCGGCACAGTGGTGCAGTGGTTAGCACCGCAGCCTCACAGCTCCAGCGACCCGGGTTCAATTCTGGGTACTGCCTGTGTGGAGTTTGCAAGTTCTCCCTGTGTCTGCGTGGGTTTCCTCCGGGTGCTCCGGTTTCCTCCCACAGCCAAAAGACTTGCAGTTGATAGGTAAATTGGCCATTATAAATTGCCCTTAGTATAGGTAGGTGGTAGGGGAATATAGGGACAGGTGAGGATGTGGTAGGAATATGGGATTAGTGTAGGATTAGTATAAATGGGTGGTTAATGGTCGGCACAGACTCGGTGGGCTGAAGGGCCTGTTTCAGTGCTGTATCTCTAAATCATAAATAGATTTGACGGGCACATCAAAATGGATTTGGGTTACGATGGAGCTGCAACAGCTCCTATGCAAGGTATGTAATTGAAGGATGACAGAACTTAGATTGGAAGGCATGTTGCTAAGGAATAATGCGCAAATTCTTCAAGCGACAAGCAGCCGTCATTCAAGGCTGAAGTCTCAAATGTCAAGGATAAAAGCACAATGGACATTTTCACAAATGTTTTGTAAGCATAAATGCATGCCAGCCATAACGAGCCAAAAATAATTTTCCTTTTCAGCTAGACACCTTTGAATGATGTACGAGAGTGTATCAAATATTAAAGCAAAGAAATGTATTCAGAAAAATTATGTTGGTATTTACGCTATTTATATCACCTGTGCCACCCCTGTGCTCATAACTGCTTAATTTTATGTTTCCTACAACTACGTCTTGATGCTACCCCAACATTAGCAGCTGAGGTGGAGGCAGTCTGTTCATTGCATTGCCCAGTTGCTCTGGATGACCATGGTAGGCGTCTTCTGGAGATATGGGGCCTTGATGGCTCCATCCTACTGGGGGTCTCCAGCACAGGTGCTTGAGTGTCCCCCGTGTGCACTCCTGCTGGAGGTAAGAATGTCAATATGGGGTGGGGATGGTGGTGCTGAGACGCCGCTTACCCTGGGGGTATCTTGAGAGGAAGACCGTGGGGCAGCTGGCATGATAGAACCTATCTGTCTCCCTGATGCGAAGGGATAGCACCTAAGAGAGGTCTATGTTCCCCGTCCCCCTCTCGCTTAGACACTGCCGCATGGAGCCCATGGCAACAGTGATGCAGGTCAGTTCATATATGGCTTGAGTGCTCAACCAGATTCGCCATGGAGAACAAAGAACAAAGAACAAAGAAAATTACAGCACAGGAACAGGCCCTTCGGCCCTCCAAGCCTGCGCCGATCCAGATCCTCTATCTAAACATGATGCCTATTTTCTAAGGGTCTGTATCTCTTTACTTCCTGCCCATTCATGTATCTGTCCAGATACATCTTAAAAGACGCTATCGTGCCCGCGTCTACCACCTGCGCTGGCAATGCGTTCCAGGCACCCACCACCCTCTGCGTAAAGAACTTTCCACGCATATCCCCCCTAAACTTTTCCCCTCTCACTTTGAACTCGTGACCCCGAGTAATTGAATCCCCCACTCTGGGAAAAAGCTTCTTGCTATCCAACCTGTCTATACCTCTCATGATTTTGTACACCTCAATCAGGTCCCCCCTCAACCTCCGTCTTTCTAATGAAAATAATCCTAATCTACTCAACCTCTCTTCATAGCTAGCGCCCTCCATACCAGGCAACATCCTGGTGAACCTCCTCTGCACCCTCTCCAAAGCATCCACATCCTTTTGGTAATGTGGCGACCAGAACTGCACGCAGTATTCCAAATGTGGCCGAACCAAAGTCCTATACAACTGTAACATGACCTGCCAACCCTTGTACTCAATACCCCGTCCGATGAAGGAAAGCATGCCGTATGCCTTCTTGACCACTCTATTGACCTGTGTTGCCACCTTCAGGGAACAATGGACCTGAACACCCAAATCTCTCTGTACATCAATTTTCCCCAGGACTTTTCCATTTACTGTATAGTTCACTCTTGAATTGGATCTTCCAAAATGCATCACCTCGCATTTGCCCTGATTGAACTCCATCTGCCATTTCTCTGCCCAACTCTCGAGTCTATCTATATTCTGCTGTATTCTCTGACAGTCCCCTTCACTATCTGCTACCCCACCAATCTTAGTGTCGTCTGCAAACTTGCTAATCAGACCACCTATACTTTCCTCCAAATCATTTATGTATATCACAAACAACAGTGGTCCTAGCATGGATCCCTGTGGAACACCACTGGTCACACATCTCCATTTTGAGAAACTCCCTTCCACTACTACTCTCTGTCTCCTGTTGCCCAGCCAGTTCTTTATCCATCTAGCTAGTACACCTTGGACCCCATGTGCCTTCACTTTCTCCATCAGCCTACCATGGGGAACCTTATCAAACGCCTTACTGAAGTCCATGTATAAAACATCTACAGCCCTTCCCTCATCAATCAACTTTGTCACTTCCTCAAAGAATTCTATTAAGTTGGTAAGACATGACCTTCCCTGCACAAAACCATGTTGCCTATCACTGATAAGCCCATTTTCTTCCAAATGGGAATAGATCCTATCCCTCAGTATCTTCTCCAGCAGCTTCCCTACCACTGACGTCAGGCTCACCGGTCTATAATTACCTGGATTATCCCTGCTACCCTTCTTAAACAAGGGGACAACATTAGCAATTCTCCAGTCCTCCGGGACCTCACCCGTGTTTAAGGATGCTGCAAAGATATCTGTTAAGGCCCCAGCTATTTCCTCTCTCGCTTGCCTCAGTAACCTGGGATAGATCCCATCCGGACCTGGGGACTTGTCCACTTTAATGCCTTTTAGAATACCCAACACTTCCTCCATCCTTATGCTGACTTGACCTCGAGTAATCAAACATCTGTTTCTAACCTCAACATCCTTCATGTCCCTCTCCTCGGTGAATACCGATGCAAAGTACTCGTTTAGAATCTCACCCATTTTCTCTGACTCCACGCATAACCTTCCTCCTTTGTCCTTGAGTGGGCCAATTCTTTCTCTAGTTACCCTCTTGCTCCTTATATATGAATAAAAGGCTTTGGGATTTTCCTTCACCCTGTTTGCTAAAGATATTTCATGGCCCCTTTTAGCCCTCTTAATTCCTCGTTTCAGATTGGTCCTACATTCCCGATATTCTTCCAAAGCTTCGTCTTTCTTCAGCCACCTAGACCTTATGTATGCTTCCTTTTTCCTCTTAGTTAGTCTCACAATTTCACCTGTCATCCATGGTTCCCTAATCTTGCCATTACTATCCCTCATTTTCACAGGAACATGTCTCTCCTGCACGCTAATCAACCTCTCTTTAAAAGCCTCCCACATATCAAATGTGGATTTACCTTCAAACAGCTGCTCCCAATCTACATTCCCCAGCTCCTGCCGAATTTTGGTATAGTTGGCCTTCCCCCAATTTAGCACTCTTCCTTTAGGACCACTCTCGTCTTTGTCCATGAGTATTTTAAAGCTTACGGAATTGTGATCACTATTCCCAAAGTAGTCCCCTACTGAAACTTCAACCACCTGGCCGGGCTCATTCCCCAACACCAGGTCCAGTATGGCCCCTTCCCGAGTTGGACTATTTACATACTGCTCTAGAAAACCCTCCTGGATGCTCCTTACAAATTCTGCTCCATCTAGACCTCTAACACTAAGTGAATCCCAGTCAATGTTGGGAAAATTAAAATCTCCTATCACCACCACCCTGTTGCTCCTACATCTTTCCATAATCTGTTTACATATTTGTACCTCTATCTCACGCTCGCTGTTGGGAGGCCTGTAGTACAGCCCCAACATTGTTACTGCACCCTTCCTATTTCTGAGATCTGCCCATATTGCCTCACTGTCGAGTCCTCCATAGTGCCCTCCTTCAGCACAGCTGTGATATCCTCTTTGACCAGTAATGCAACTCCTCCACCCCTTTTACCTCCCTCTCTATCCCGCCTGAAGCATCGATATCCTGGGATATTTAGTTGCCAATCATGCCCTTCCCTTAACCAAGTCTCAGTAATAGCAATAACATCATACTCCCAGGTACTAATCCAAGCCCTAAGTTCATCTGCCTTACCTACTACACTTCTTGCATTAAAACAAATGCACCTCAGACCACTACTCCCTTTGCGTTCATCATCTGCTCCCTGCCTACTCTTCTCCTTCGTCACGCTGACGTCATTATCTATTTCCTTACAGGCTTTCGTTACTACCTCCTTACTGTCCACTGACCTCTTCATTTGGTTCCCATCCCCCTGCCACATTAGTTTAAACCCTCCCCAACAGCGTTAGCAAAAGCACTCCCAAGGACATTGGTTCCAGTCCGGCCCAGGTGTAGACCATCCAATTTGTAATAGTCCCACCTCCCCCAGAACCGGTCCCAATGTCCCAAAAATCTGAACCCCTCCTTCCTGCACCATCTCTCAAGCCACGCATTCATCCTGACTATTCTTTTATTTCTACTCTGACTATCACGTGGCACTGGTAGCAATCCTGAGATTACTACCTCTGAGGTCCTACTTTTTAACTTGGCACCTAACTCCCTAAATTCTGCTTTCGGACATCATCCCGTTTTTTACCTATATCATTGGTGCCTATGTGCACAATGACAACTGGCTGTTCACCCTCCCCCTTCAGAATGTTCTGCAGCCGATCTGAGACATCCCTGACCCGTGCACCTGGGAGGCAACATACCATTCGGGAGTCTCATTTTCGACCACAGAACCGCCTATCTACTCCCCTTACAATCGAATCCCCGATGACTATAGCCCTTCCACTCTTTTTCCCACCCTTCTGAACAGCAGAGCCAGCCACGGTGCCATGAACCTGGCTACTGCTGCCTTCCCCTGGTGAGCCATCTCCCTCAACAGTATCCAAAATGGTATACTTGTTTTGGAGGGAGATGACCACAGGGGACTCCTGCGCTGCCTTCCTGCTCTTTCTCTGCCTTTTGGTCACCCATTCCCTTTCTCCCTCAGCAATTCTAATTTGCGGTGTGACCAATTCGCTAAACGTGCTATCCACAACCTCCTCAGCATCGCGCATGCTCCAAAGTGAGTCCATCCGCAGCTCCAGAGCCGTCATGCGGTCTAACAAGAGCTGCAGCTGGACACACCTTCCGCACGTGAAGGAGTCAGTGACATCAGCCGTGTCCCTGAGCTCCCACATTGAGCAAGAGGAGCATGACACGGGTCTGAGATCTCCTGCCATTTTTAATCTTAAGCTTAACTTAGCTAAATGAAAAAGGAACGAAAAGTTTTTACCAATCACACGATAAAAAAAAAGAGAAATAGAAAAAGCCTTACCTTATCTACACATCACCGAGTCCTTTTTTTTTGGTTAGAGGAGGAGGGCAGGGGGGAGCCACTACCCGTGTAGTGTCTCGGGTTCAGAAACGGCCCAAATATATAGGGTTTTACTTACCCAGCAGCCCCCTGGTCTCCGCCGAAAACAAAAGGAAATTAAGTTTACTTTGAAACTGACCTTCCCAGCTGATCACTCGCTCACACTCTCTGCTCCCGAATAAGCTGCTGCAATGAAAGGCAAGTTATTTTAAACGGCCCAAATATATAGGGTTTTACTTACCCAGCAGCCCCCTGGTCTCCGCCGAAAACAAAAGGAAATTAAGTTTACTTTGAAACTGACCTTCCCAGCTGATCACTCGCTCGCACTCTCTGCTCCCGAATAGCTGCTGCAATGAAAGGAGCTCACCAAATTCTCCACTGAGGAAGCCATACACTCTTTTGTCTGGGACATGGCAGCTGTCATGGCTTGCATGGACTCCTCCATGGCATGTGCAAAGCCACACATGCCCTCAGGCTTCTCCAACATATTTTCCACATGGCTTTGCTGAACATCCAGCAGACTTCTCCTAGCAACAAACAGAGGATCATCATGAGCGTGGGACTAAGCATGGGCCTGGACCCCGGCATTCCTCCAATTGTCAGGGGACCCGGCTGGCACATGCTCCCTCAGCTGCTGGGACGTGCCTGTGTTGTGTCCACTAGATTGTGATCCTGCTTCTAATCCTAAACCCCCCACGGAGTGGGTCGATGTATCTGCACTGGTGGAAGTGGAAGAAGAGGCAGGTGACGGTGCACCCCCTTGGGCCTTGGCTTCTTTTTCCCCAGAGGCAGAGTCTTGGGCCTCGCGCTGTTCTCTCGCTCGAGTGCGGGCACCTGCAGTGGATAAACAAACAGAGGTACATTAAGCATCATCAGAGCATGAGGTCAACACTATCACACAAGATCCTCCTCTGTTCATGTACAGCCGCAACATTAAAGTTGACACTTCATCCTTACGCCTTAAGGATCCTGCCTCGCCCTGTGTGATGGCTCTGCCTCCCTCCTCTCTCGCTAACTCTGCTGCCTGCTCCTCTGCTGGAGTCAGCATTCTCAGGTCTGGAACTCCTCCACCTGTCTTGGCCCGTTCCCGTTGGTTATGTGTGCGTTTATCCTGCAGGAGACGGTGCAGATTTAATGACATGTCAAATGAGGCCTCACACCTGTTGTGAACATGCATCAACATCATTCATTCTGGAGTGGCATTCGCATGATCCATCCAAGCATATATAAAAAGCCAGATGTAGACATTCTGCACAATCATTTGGTTTCTGGCACCAAGGCTGATCACGCATCCAAATGCATGGCTTGCCTGCCCACTGTCATAAACACACAGAGCCAAGGAGAAAAACATGAGAACAGCTTTGGCAACATCACTTACCCTTGCTGATCTGAACAAGTCATTCATGCGTTTCTGACACTGCACCCAGGTCTTGCATGTTACCCCGCAGTTTGACACCTCCTTTGCCACTTCCATCCAGACTGCCTTGGTCTTCTGAGACCATCTACAGGGAAGAAGACCTCCCGCCTTTCCCTGACGGCCTGGAGGAGAACCTGCAGGGAGGTATCACTGAGCCATGGGGCGGGATGCTGCCTGCTGCCTGACATGGTATGGGTGGTGATGGTAACAAGGGCGGCACAGTGGCGCAGTGGTTAGCACCGCAGCTTCACAGCTCCAGTGACCCGGGTTCAATTCTGGGTACTGCCTGTGTGGAGTTTGCAAGTTCGCCCTGTGTCTGCGTGGGTTTCCTCCGGGTGCTCCGGTTTCCTCCCACATGCCAAAGACTTGCAGGTTGATAGGTTAATTGGCCATTATAAATTGCCCCTAGTATAGGTAGGTGGTAGGGAAATATAGGGACAGGTGGGGATGTGGTAGGAATATGGGATTAGTGTAGGATTAGTATAAATGGGTGGTTGATGGTTGGCACAGACTCGGTAGGCCGAAGGGCCTGTTTCAGTGCTGTATTTCTAAACAAAAAAGAGAAAAATATGAGGGGGAATTGGTGCTGGGGTGGGAGAAATCACAAAGGATGAGGCAGCAAAAATAAAACAGCAATTTTAATGAGTTTTCTTAGCAACTGTTTAAAAATCAGGAAGCCTGCTGATCCTCCAGGCTTGCAATGCCGAATGATTTATAACTGTAGCCTTCGTGGTGCTTTGAGGAATGACAGCGGGTTCCACCAATGAAGATCTGTCCCCTGCTGCATGATTGCATGTGTCTCCCATGCCCGCCACCAGAACATTAATTTACATTTATAATTGCATGCAAACCAGGAAAAAGGGTGAACGCAGAAGTGCCGCCAACTTCCGGTTCTGCCGTCAGAAGCATTGCAGGACTCATAAAATACTGACTTCTTGTACTGATCAGCTTTTTCAACTTTCCTCTACTCCCCTGGAACCCTTCATTGACAAAATATAAGTATTTTTACTTTCATAATTACCTCTTGTATTTTTATATTGCTGTCCACAAGACATACAAGCTAGATACATTTTCCATTACAAAGTTAATTTTGCCTGGTTAATTTTTACACCCTGGGTGAGGCAGAGACTTGTATAATTCTGGTAGTGCCTGGATGCGTAATATTTGGCTCAGATCAATGAATTAAGTGCTTGGTGAAACTTTCTGCTTGGGTGCTGTTCCAGTTGTTTGGTCAGCCTGACGCATCGGGTACAGACAGATTGAGAGTTGTCTTCATACTGTCCTGGAAGTGGCAGCTGTATTTGTGTGGGCAAACACTCTATATAATCAACTGTAAATGGCTGTTGATCTGATATAGTTATGAGCGATGCTTTCCTGTGTACTATGGGCCTTAAAATAATGAGATAAAAAATAAATGCAATGGCACCCATACAATAACATTTAAAGTCACTGATTTGAGTTTTCATGTCGAATTAGTCATAAAATTTGAGGTCCAATGTTCTGGTAAATCCAAGATTATCATGTAATAAAAACACACTTTTATTTATCTGGTCATCAGTGGCTCTTTACATTGTAGTTTACATGACATAACACCCTTATTGCTATAAAACAGCATGCCCTTAGTTCATGAGAGACCTACTAAAGTAACATTAAATCTTATAGGGAGCGACATTACACACTTCCTGTAACATTTGCATGTGACTCTTCTGTGTCATTCTTAATCATAGGGAAATTTATTCTATCACATCTGTTTGGATTATTTTTCCAATGTGATTCGACTCTTGGTTCAATCCTCCCAGTTCTGACTTTCAACAGGAGTTGCATGGAGACAAAAGTTTAAAAACAAGTAAATATAATTGACAAAAACAACTCCAACTTTGATGTCGACTTAGAAAAGTTTAAACTTTTTAAACAGTTAATTCTTGCATTGGTCATTTACACTTTCTATCCCCTACACTCAGCTCCCTTTCTTACAGATGCACCTCAATCTGAGATAAAAACAGAAAATGCTGGAAATATTCCACAAGTCAGGCAGCATCTGTGGAGTCTGAAACAGAGTTAACATTTCAGGTCGATGACCTTTCATCAGAACTGGGAAAAGTTCAGGATGTAATAGGTTTTAAGCAGGTGAAAGGGTTTGGGGGGGGTGCGCTGGTGGGGGAAGAGGATGGGAAATAGAACACAAGGGAAGGTCTGTGATAGGGTGGAAGGCAGCAGAGGTTAAATGACAAAAAAGGTTTCATGGTACAAAGCCAAAGGGTGTGGTACTGGGATAAGTAAAGAAACAAAAGATGTGTCTAGAGGAGGTGGGTAAAAAGCAGAATCATGAACAGCTGCTGTCTGAAAAAAATTTAAGTTTTGGTTTAATAGTGCATTCAATCCACTTACCAAAGAAAAGGAGATCATGTAGTGCATTCCAGTAAGTCAACATATCATGGCAAGTGTTCTCTGTTTGATCCCCAGTCTCACTATTGCTTACCTAGCTATTGTGTCAGTAAAGGTACACTCCAGGTCATAGGAGAAATGAGGTCAACTTATGGAGGTTGTCAGTGATACTAAACCCAAGTAGAATATCTAATTAAACCCAAAAAATTAGGTCATCCAAACTCCTCTGCCCATGTCCCAATTTGCACCAAGTCCTGTTCACCCAACACCCCTATGCTCGCTGACCTACATAGCCTACTGGTCAAGCAATGACTTTATTTTTAACATTCTCATTCTTGTTTTCAAGTCCCTCTATTGCCTTGCCCCTATCTATCTCTGTAATCTCACCAGCCCCACAAGTTAGGCGCTAATCTAATTCTGGCACCTTGAGCATCCCTGATTTTAATAGTTCCACCATTGCCTTCAGCTTCCTAGGCCCTAAGCTCTGGAATTCCCTCCCTAAGTCTCTCTGCCTCTCTACCTCTCTTTCTTCCTTTAAGATGTTTCTTAAAACCTTTCTCTTTGACCAAGCTTTTGGTCATCTGCCCTAATATTGCCTTATATAGCTCGGTGTCAAATCTTGCTTTGTAATGGTCTTTTGAAGCACCTAGGGATCTTTTATTACATTAAAGGTGCTATATAATTACAAGTTGTTGTTGCTGAAATTGGCATGAAATGGGTGAGGATCAGCAAGTTCTCCACGATGGTTGTCTGTGGAGTTGTCATGTGCTGTATGGTAGACTCCAATCCATAAAATCCTCTGCTGCATAACTACATAAATCTGCCATAGCTAGACATTTCCGTGTCTTTCAGGCAGACTTGGGTGACTGGTGATCAGCCAAAGTCATCTTATGTAAGAAAGTCTAGTGAAGTCACGTGGGCAAAGAAATAATCCGACCAGCTGGTCAGCAGGTACCTGTTTCACTAATGCCACCAAAAATAGCTTTTTTAAAAAATAGGATAGATTTTATATATAAAATGAATACAGCAAACTGCAGGTCATCTATGATTTTGCTGTTTAGTGTGTTGTTATTAGATCTTTGTGTTGATGAAATATAACAAGGCTTTTCCTTTAACATCAATTTCCTCTTGGAAAATTGTACCCAGTTATTAGGAACTAAAGATCCTACAGTGCTGTTAGGAAGGGAGTTCTAGGATTTTGACTCAGTGCCAGTAAAGGAACTGCAATATAGTTCCAAGTCAGGATGGTGTGTGACGTGCAGGTGGTGGTGTTCCCATGCCTCTGCTGCCCTTGTCCTTCTAGGTGGTAGAGGTCATGAGTTTGGAAGGTGCTGTCGAAGGAAGCTTGTCGAGTTGCTGCAGTGCATCTTGTATATGATACACACTGCTGTCACTGTATGAAGGTGGTGGATGGAGTGAATGTTTAAAGTGGTGGACGGGATGTTGATCAACTGGGCTGCTTTGTCCTGGATAGTGTCGAGCTTCTTGAGTGTTGCTGGAGCTGCACCCATCCAGGCAAGTGGAGAGTGTTCCATCACACACTCCCTTGTGCCTTGTAGGTGGTGGACTGGCATAGGGGAGTCAGGAGGTGAGTAATTTGCTGCACAATTCCCAGCCTCTGACCTGCTCTTGTAGCCACAGTACTTATATGGCTGGTCCAGCTATGTTTCTGGTCAATGGTAACCCCCATGATGTTAGTAACGGGGGATTCAGCGATGGCAATGACATTGAATGCCAAGGGGATTTGGATTCTCACTTGTTGGAGATAGTCATTGCCTGGCACTTGTGTGGAGCGAATGTTAACTTGCCACTTGTCAGTCCAAGCCTGAATGTTGTCCAGGTCTTGCTGCATGTGGACACGGGTTGCTTCATTATCTGACCAGTCACAAATGGTGCTGAATATTGCGCAATCATCAACGGACATTTCCACTTCTGAACTTATGTTGGAGGGAAGGTCATTGATGAAGCAGCTTAAGATGGTTGGGCCTAGGACACTACCTTGAGGAACTCCTGAAACAATGTCTTTGGCTTCCAACAACTGCAACCATCTTCCTTTGTGCTAGGTATGCCTCTAACCAGTGAAGAGTTTCCCCCGATCCAATTGACTTCAATTGTGCTTGTGCACCTTGATGCCACACTCAGTCAACTGTTGCCTTGATGTCAAGGGCAGTACCTTTCACCTAAACTTTGTGTATGGTTTCATGAATAAAGTTTATAACATTGAAAAACTGCTGGAAGTGAAATTCCCAGATGCTATGGTAAATTATCTTTGGAGAGTGGGGCGATGTTAACTCTGCTGAGGACAGGTCACAAATGCATTACCCTTGGGAATTTACTGCTCCCTACATGTTTACTGTTCTTACAAAAATTCAAGTCTGCACCAGCAGTTGGGTACAAACAAATAGGACTAATTAGGAACTTCTTTTAGCTTACCCACATCTCAACAAGGGTGGAGTTTACATTTAAGTCACAATTATGCCATTTGGTGGGCCCAAAAGAATCTGAAGCTGCAATTTAAAACTGATGTGTGTTACCAGCATTGCTTCAACTGGAAATAAGATTAAAATGTTGCACAACTTGACACCTTCCTATTGCTAATCTTTGTTAAACTTGATTATTTTTTTAAAAGCAAATATTGTGTGAAGTATAATTTAAAAGAAATGCTTTTTTAAGCTACTTTCGACAAATGAGAGGCTTTCATTCCTCTTCCTTGTTACAAAATGAATGTTTTTTTCTGAATTGAAATGAATTGTTTGACATGTCTTTGGATACAGTCACTGGATTTGGATGTATTAAACTATAACAGACATGGAGGGTTTTGTCTTTTTTGGAAAATAAGCTGTGGCCACGCAAACATAATGGAGCGTTGGCTTTGGTTCCTCTATAACTAACGACATAAATAGCCACCAGATTTAACTGGATGGAAAAGAAGCATCCTGCTCATTTTGAATGTGTAGAATAAGATGGAAGTGGTAGCTTTGGATTTTGGAATTAATGAGCAGACAAAATGAGAAACAAATGGATGGGTTGCTCCAGCCAACAGTTGTATGAGTGCTTCAAACAATCATTATTAGAAAACATTACTTCCAGAGGTTTGTGGGGACTGTTGTGGAAAAGTATCTTTTTAACTCCAATGGAATGCAATTATGGTTAGCAGCATTTTATTTCCTAACACTTAATAATGAAACATCTGCAAAATGTAAAGTAATCTGAAGCTTGTGGTTTTAATGCGTTGACGGTAGATCTGGTATTGGTATGAATGCTTGTCTAAAATGGAGTTGAAAAAGAAAAAATAATGTGCAACATTATAATGAAAAGACCACCTGGTCATTAATCAGCCAAATATCATGTAGCTAAGTTTTAAGCAATTGTGGATATATGTTGGCTTAGCTCAATTGATAGCACTTCAACTTGCAGTCAGAAGGTTGTGGGTTAAAGTCTACTCCAGGATTTGAGTACGTAATCTAGATTGACACTTCAGTGAAGTGTTGTGTAAAGTGGTGTCTTTCAGCAGAGACCTTTAAACCGAGGCCTCGTCTGCCTGTTCAAGTTCACATAGAAGATCCCATGGTGCTATCAAAGAAGAGCAGGGATTTGTCTCACTGTCCTGGCCAATATTCTCCATTCAGTCAACACACCAAGTACAGATTAACTGTTCATTCATCTCTTTGTGGGATATTGCTGTGTGAAAATGTAATTAGCTGCTATATTTGGCCACATATTTTCCACTTCAGAATTGATTCATTAGGTGTTCTGTGCAGTGCTTTGAGATGGTGATGTCCTGTGTATGTAATAAGGCGCTATACAGCTGCATATTCTTATGTCAACTTGACAGAGAACACACAGGGCTCGATTTTACCATGGGCTTCGGCACACCGGCTTTGGGACCAAATGGTGGTCTTGTGCCCGCACATGCTGGCAGCGGGACCGGCTCGGCAATTTTACCAGAGGCTGCCTCCGAATTGGCTGCCTTCGGGCCTGCTGTCCAATTACGAATGGTGGGTGGACTCCTGATGCTGCCGGCCCAATCAGAGGGCTGGCAGCTGTGGAGTCTGAGCTGGAAGAGGTGGGTGCTGCTGATGCAGCGAGGAGACCTCATGGCTCCACCAGGTAAATAAATTAAAAATAAAAAAATTCAGGGGGCCGAGGGTCAGAGGAGAAACCTCCCTGGGGGGACCATTGGGGCTGTGGGGGCTGCCTTTCCTGCTCGTGACCCCCGTCTTTGCACATTGCCTCCCGGGTTTCCACAGAAGCTCATGTGATGGGGGGGCCATTCCGACATCAGCAAAATGCTGGCAACCCCTAATTGGGGTGTGTCTCTCGCCCACTGCCGGGAAACTCCACGGCAGCAGGACAGCATCAGCGAGCTGTCCCAATGTGGCTCCCCTCTATTTTACTGGCTCCTCCATTTCCGTTGCAGCCCACAGTTTATACTGAGAGGGGAAGAGATTGAGGAAATTTTGAAAGTCTTTTATAAATGTAAAACAATCTGGGTATTTATTCTAATGCATAGATTTAAAATATTGCATCAAATTGCTTTATGGGTGCTTTCCCTTTCTGGGATGAGATATTGGCTTAGATTTTATGGCCAGCGGTGAAGTAAGAGCACCTACAGCTGACCTTGAAGAAAGCTGCCCACAAAGAACTAGCGAACTCTGTGGCATGGTTTTCCCCTTTCTCGATGGCAGTTTAAATCTGGCGCCAAG
The DNA here is from genome assembly GCF_036365525.1 of Heterodontus francisci. NCBI lineage: Eukaryota > Metazoa > Chordata > Chondrichthyes > Heterodontiformes > Heterodontidae > Heterodontus > Heterodontus francisci. The sequence continues at coordinate 21,841,210 of NC_090397.1, forward strand.
TCAAGGGGCTGTCTTGGGGATGGATTTAGTGTTCGCGTTGTGGCTTCTGGCAGTGGACCTGGAAAAGAGAGTCAATGATCTCGTTTGCTCTGACAAGGTGAGTGCTACATACTACTCTCCTCTTTGTGGATTGTATGTGGCTACCCAGGAGGCTCCGCGACATGGGGAGGGAGACACCACAAAGGCACTGGCATCAACACATCCTGGCAGATGCATGGCACCATCTCAACCTCAGGCCACCTTCTTTCTCAGATCACCCCCATTATTTCCCCTGAGAACTGATGTGGGAATGAACCGTGCAGGAAATCCTAGCAGGGGCTGAGGGGCTGCCACTAGCACACCTATCCTGTAGCTGTTCTTGTGAAGTAGTACTATCTCCCTCTTTCCACATGCAGGACATGTGGGCCCATAATAACAGGGAGACCTCGAGGACTGGCAGCAGAATTTCAGACATACGGCCTCTCTCAGCAACTGAGAGTGAAGTGCTGGAGTTAGCGGGGACACAAGGCAGCCACTCAATAGCGGATGGTGAGACTGGAGTCTCTGCGCAAGAGAGTGAGGATTATCTTCCATTGACATCCAGCACACTTCTGGAGATCTACATCACGCATGGATATCATGACAAGAGCAGCAATACCTAACCCACAAGTTTGTGTTCTCTCATGTAGGTCTGCATTGAGAGGAGACTCAATCTAAAGGGGGAACAGCAATCAACCTCTGAGGATGAGCAGTCTGAGGATGCACCGTCTCATGACTCTCCTGCACCTTCCACCAGATCAGATACTTTCACCTTGGTGGGTTTTGCTCAGCTTTAGACTCAGGGTCACAAGCTAGTGAGCGCACCAGATACACATCTGAGTAGTTGGCTGAGGCCGAGACAGCGTGGGCTCTGACAGTCGGATGATGAGCCTCTGGTGTTGACAGCACAGGGCATGCTGGAGTTGAAGGGAGAAATAAGGCAACATCTGGCGGAGATGCCAGAGGCCATGCGCAACCATGAGTAGACGACGGAGGAGTCCATCCATGCCATGAGTGCTGCCATGTCGCAGGCATGTGAATGCATGGCTTCCTCCATTGAGAGGCTGGCAACCCTCATGGAGAGCCAGATTTCACAGATGTGTGCAAACCTACACACCATCGCCCTGACCCTGAGCTCTGCACAATAGTGACTAGGGAAAAGAAGGATGAGGCCTCTGGAGTCTTCTCCAGCTCCTCGTCCTTCTCTGGTCAGCAGGGACGTTCAAGTGAGCCTAAAAAAGGGAGGCTGACCTCCATATATGGGGGTCCCCTCACAGCACTCTGAGTGTGGACAGCGGCTCCTCAGCCCATCCACCAGTGAGCCCAGCTCCAGTAGCTGTAAAGCCTGAGGAGAGTCCTGCACCTGTGCAGGAAACCCTCAGGCAGCCAGAGGACACCTGCCAAAGTCATCGCAGGCCAAGGGGCAGCCTGCCTCCAGCTCAGCTGCTAGCACAGGGGTCACACCACGTAGAAACACTTGTAAACATATTTTTTTTTAAATCTAGACCATTTAGATTTTCACAGGTGCTTGAAATTCATCATTTGTATTCTGCTATAAGGTTTACTTGCTTTTGAATTAGACATTCATTCTGGAAAATGTTTATTCCTTCATGCCTTAATTGTAAGATGCTGACTTCACCCTTCCCCCTTAGTGGGCTGCCAGTCTAAGCTCAGCCTTCCTTTGGTAAGTGCCCCTGTTGTGCCAGAGCATGTGGGTGATCTGGGTGCTAGGCACAGAACTCTAATTGAAAGGAGGTGACAGACTGAGTGCTTTTAGGTAAGACTTTGTTGCTTTCACTCTGAGAGGCAAGCATGCTGGCTGGAAGCGGTTAAGTATGAGAGCCTCTTGCCTTCTGGCCCTTCCTCCATTGGAGGCGTTGCATTACACAGTGGGGTCCACAAAGACAGGGTGTATGAGACCCATACCAGGTGATCAGTAGGCCTGAAGAATGCTATCCTTACAGAAACAAAGTTGTCCCAGCATCTTTGTCTTTACTACACCTCTTGGCTTATGCACTGATTGTCCTCAGTGCCCACTTTTACTGATAGCCAATCCTCTTACCCAGCAGTATGACCACCCGACACTCTTATCCAGCTGTATGGCCATCAGGCTGCCAACCCGAGACCAAGCACCCTCACCCCCCACCCCCAACCCGTGCAGAGCGCACTGCAATGCAGGCTGACAATGGCCTCTGGTCCCCCCACTTCCCCTAGCCGGTACTGTTCATGGCTGCCTTCCTGTCGCGGCACTGAGGCCTCTCCTCGGTGGTGCCAGATTTCAACGGTCATGGATCTGAAGGCAAGTGAGGGCCAACTGTCATGCAATAAATTCCAAGTCCCCCATTGAATCGCAATCAATTGCATGCAAGAGTATTAAAACTAAATGTTCAGCAAATTAAATTGCAGTCCCATCATGTCGGGATGGCAATGTCACCTTGGAGCTTTCCAGCCACTGAGTAAATCCTGAATCAATGTCACGACGTCGGATTTCCGGGCGGATGCGTCCATCGATATTCTCTGGCCTCCCATGCTTTCATTCCCGCTTCAAACTGCCCCACTAAATTCCGCTCTTGGTGTGCAGCAGCAGTAATGTCAGCAAGCAGGAAAGGAGCCAATCACATTGGAGTATTCACACCCAGCAAACCAGGGAAGTTAAAAGCTATTAATATCCTTCACTTCACTTTTAATTTAATGGTGAAATAAATGACTATGATTGGATTAAGATAGAAGCTAAAATAAAGATAAACAAATTTTTAAGAAAAGAATATGTTTTTAAAAATACATGCATTTTTTAATCATTGTGGAGAAAATTGACATTTCACAAATATAAAATTAGCTTTTCAGGGCCAGTGAGGGTGTTCAGCAGTAATTCCAAAGTTAGCACTCCGTTAGAAACCCAGTTGAAGCTTATTCAACAACGTGTAACCTTTTCAAGTGTTTTTATAGTGAGACTAACAGCACGTAAGTGAAAGTTTTCGAGAAGTTATAATTGCAATAGAAATTGCAATCTGTTATTCCGTGCATGCATGGACTCCTGAAGTTGCTGTTGGCTTCAGTGGAGTAATGACGGCGAATACTGATAGTTTTGCCATCATTTCCAGCAAGATCCGTGTGATTAATTTGTGTCAAGGTTGCTGATGTATTTTCTGCACAAAACATATCCTTATTGATTTTTTTTTCACTTTTCTCCTCCTTGTCTGAAAACAGTGATTTGAAATGGATATTGATAGCCCCCAATATACTCAAGTAGCCAATCTTCCAGATGATGAATGCCTATAGGGGATTTGATCACAGAGAATCACTATCAAGCTTGATCCTTTCTTTAAGCAAGGGCCACTGGATAGCAATCTGAGTTTTGAAAATTCCTAGGCTTCTGACCATTTTGAGGCCATTCTCCAGCCCTTCACATGGCATCTCAGCTAAAATTAGTTACCTTCGTGCAGATCAGGAATTAATCTTGGGACCTTCCTAATCTGTAACCACAGACCACAATGAATTTACCCTCCAAATCAATGAAAAGTAAGCTTAATGAGAACGATAAAAGCCCGGGAACTAATTAACTGCTGCCTGAAGGATTTAGTGAGTAGAATTCCTTGCAGCTGAAAATGGTAGTATAGTGCTTGCATGATCCTTGTGTTATTAATAGGAAGTCTCTACCTCAGACGTTACAAAGCTTTATGCCATCAGACAAGTGAATGTACAGTCTAAAAGCATAGCACAAAGTTGTTGAAAGTTTTAAAATTGAGCTGGCAGTTATACAATAAAGTCACTGTTTTTAAGCTCTGCAATATAGATCTGGTTCTCCCTTTGGGTAGCTCATCAATCAAACTCACAATGTTGTGAATTTTATTTTGTTTTTATATGGTCTATGACTCTATTAATAACTGTACGGAAAGAAAAGTTGCACTCGCTCTTAGATTCCATTTATACCTCTGAGATTTGCAGCACTGTTAAATGTCTGACAATGGCATTTACAATGGCAAGAGTGCACGAGGGGGGAATTTAAAAGCTTGTGCTACCCACACGAAAGTGCACCTGCTGAGACTTCATATGTGAAATTCAGCTGTTTGTCCCAATGATTTTTTTTGTCTGTTAAAATTAATGGATGGAAAGTCATGGTGGGCTTGTGCCCAAATTCCTGCTCTGTGCAGTGGCTCGCAATGAATTTTTAAAATATATTTCAATTTTTTTGTATGTAGTAATTGAACTAAAATAGACTCACTGAATAAATCAATAACGTTACGAGTGCAAGAAGCCCTAAAAGGTAAATTCACTAATCCTGTGTTTCCATGGGGAACTATGTGCTAAGGGATCTATGCTCAAAGGAAGCATGGATTGGAGTAGTAGTGCTACATTGTTGCAGCTCTAATCCTGATCAATTCTCATATTGAGTACTTCTCACTCTTGAAGTGTGGGATCAGTGACTTTATCCTTTTATAGAATCACTGTCTGATAGGATTGTATATTGAATTGGGTAGAAATAAACTTTAAAAAAAGTTCCTTTTGATTGTGTTTTAAGTCTTGTAACAGCACAATGCAGTCAGAAACAAGTGTGACAGATAAAATGCTGAAAGCTTGACAATGGTTTCTTTAATTCACTCACCATAGACATGGGCCTGGAATTTCCGCTGTGGTGCAATCCGAAAGTTAAACTTGAACATGCGTCTGTTCTGCTCATGCCAAGTTACACTCAAAGTTTCTGTGAATTTCATTCGAATACGCTCAAATGAAAAATGGATAGAAATGAATAAATCAAGGCCTTTTTTTATTCTTTCATGGAATGTGGGTGTTGCTGGCAAGGCTCAGCATTTATTGCCCATCCCTAACTGCCTGGCTTGCTAGGTCATTTCAGTGGGTAGTTAAAAGTCAACCACATTGCTGTGGGTCTGGAGTCACATGTAGGCCAGACCAGGTAGAACAGCAGATTGCCTTCACTAAAGGATGTTAATGAGCCAGACAGGTTTTTATGACAATCAGTGATAGTTTCATGACACCATTACAAAGACTGGATTTCAATTCCAGATTTTTTTTCCTTTATTAATTAAATTTAAATTTCACCAGCTGCCATTTGTACCCATGTCCCCAGAAAATTTGCTTGGACCATTGGATTACTAGCCCAGTGACATTACCACTATGTCACCATTACCCTTATCTTAAGGCCGAAACGCTCACCATCTATCTCTTCTTTAAGTATGAAAATTAAAATTTCAACTAATTTAACACTCATTCTTGCCGACTGGTACGGAATGTTCAAGTATCTGTGTGGAAGCTTTTCCGTTTTTAATGTACTGAAGGCTTAATGCATTAAAAGAAACAGAAAATATATTGCAGGTCTCAGAGAATACATTTTTTAAAAAGTTTAAAAAATTGTATAAAACACCAAAAAAAAATTACTGAACATCTGGATGCAATCCTAAGAGTATCTTATCAAATGCTTTTGCAGGAAATTTGCATACAAGTCTTTGTAACTTGGGAGCGAGGCCATAATTATGGACATTAGGATTGATGGGCGACCATAAAATATCAAGGAGATTTGAACTTACGCATGTAACTCACTGACACCCAAAATCCTGTGATCTTTTCGGCTGCGTAATTGACTTGCGTCCTGGTTAAAGGCATCTCTGGGCATAAATACGGAGGAAATTCAAGACCTTCAGAATTAGATCCCAAGTTAACTTGATGCAAACAGTGCAAGGACTTCTGTTTGGTTGTCCTTGAGGTTTTTGACTTGAGGGATGAACTGCACAATTTAAACTGTGGTGTGTAGGACTGACAGTTATTCAAATCTAAAAAGCAACAATAACTATCGGGAGAGGATTAGAGTTTGAACTCTTCAACAATCGAAGGGTTGGTCTGGAACTTTTGAGGAGTCTGGTCAGAATAATTGTCTCTAAAGTTGGTAAGAGGAAGAGTACCTATGTATATAAAATAAATAATTACAACCTGTGCTTTTGCATTAGACATTATGAACCATTAAGTGAGGAGAAGGTGTGTACATACGAACATATGAATTGGGAGCAGGAGTAGGCTATTCAAACCCTTGAGCCTGCTCCGCTATTCTATAAGATCATGGCTAATCTGTTTGTGGACACAACTTTCCTGCCAACCCCCGATACCCTTTGACCTCCTTGTTTGTCAAGAATCTGTCTACCTCTGCCTGAAAAACATTCAATGACCCTGTCTCCACTGCTGTCCAGGGAAAATAGTTCCACAGACTCAGGATGCTCAAAAACAAAATCTCCTCATCTCTGTCTTAAATGGTAAACCCCTTATTTTTATACTGTGCCCCTATTTTTAGTCTCTCCCACAAGGGGAAACATCCTTTCAACATCCACCCTGTCAAGTCCCCTCAGGATCTTCTATGTTCCAATAATCACACCTCTCATTCTTCTAAACTCCAATGAATCCAGACCCAAGCTGTCCCACCTTTCCCCATAAGATAACCCTCTCATCCCAGGAATCAGTCGAGTGAATCTTCTTTCAACTTCTTCCAATGCAATTATGTCCTTTCTTAAGTAAGGAGACGAAAACTGTACAAAATACTCTAGCTGTGGTCTCACCAATGCCCTGTACAACCGTAGTAAAACATCTCTACTTTTATATTTCATTCCCCTTGTAATAAGCAACAACATTGCATTTGCCTTTTTAATCACTCGCTGTACCTCCATCCTAACTTTTTGTGTTTCGTGTCCTAGGACACCCAGATCCCTCTGCATCTCAGAGCTCTGCAATCTCGCTCCATTGAAATTCTATTTTTCCAGCCAAAGTGGACAAGTTCACACTTTACCACATTATACTCCATCTGCCAGATCTTTGCCCACTCACTTAACCTATCTATATCCTTATGCAGACTCCTTATGCTCCCCTCACAACGTACTCTCCTATTTATCTTTGTGTCATCAGCAAATTTAGCAACCACATATTCGGTCCCTTCATCCAAGTCATTGATATAGCTTGTAAATAGTTGAGGCCTCAGCACTGATCCCTGTGGCACTCCACTCGTTACAGCTTGCCAGCATAAAAACAACCCATTTATGCCTACTCTCTGTATCTTGTTAGCTAACCAATCCTCAATCCATGCTAATATGTTGCCCCCTATACCATGGGCTCGTACTTTGTTTAGTAACCTTTAATATGGCACCTTGTCAAATGCCTTCTGGAAATCCAAGTACACCACATCTACAGGTTCCCCTTTATTCACGTTGCTTGTTACGTCCTCAAAGAACTCTAATAAATTAGTTAAACATGATTTCCCTTTCACAAAACCATGTTGACTCTGCCTGATTGCATTGAGATTTTCTAAATGACCTGCTACAACCTTCTTAATGATAACTTCCAGCATTTTGCCTTTGACAGATGTTAAGCTAACTGGCCTGTAGTTTCCTGCTTTCTGTCTTCTTTCTTGAATAGCAGCTATATTTGTTATCTTCCAATCTAATGGGACCTTTCCAGAATCTAGGGAATTTTGGATAATTGAAACCAATACATCCACTATCTCAGCAGCCATTTCTTTTCAGACCCCAGGATGAAATCCATCAGGACCTAGGGACTTGTCGGCTTTTAGTTCTGATAATTTTCTCAGTACCCTTTCCCTAGTTATGATAATTGTTTTAAGTTCCTCCCTCCCTTTCAACTCTTGATTTACCATTATTTCTGGAATGTTATTTGTATCCTCTACAGTGAAGACAGATGCAAAAAATCTGTTCAATTCCTCCGCCATTTCCTCATTTTCCATTATTAATTCCCCTGACTCACTCTCCAGAGGACCAACACTCACTTTACATACTCTTTTCCTTTTTAAATACTTGTAGAAACTCTTACTATCCATTTTATATTTCTAGCCAGCCTTCTCTTATATTCTAATTTCTTTCTCATTATTCTTTTATTCATTCTTTGCTTTTTTAAATATTCTGTCCAATCTTCTGACCTGCCACTATTTGCTGAATTGTACACTTTTTCTTTATATTTCATTCTATCTTTAACTTCCTTCATTAGCCATGGATGGTGAGTCCTTCCCTTAGAGTCTTTCTCAATGGAATGTATCTTTGCTGAGTGTTATGAAGTATCTCCTTAAATGTCTGCCACTGCATCTCTAAGAACCTATCCCTTAACCTAATTTCCCAGTTTACTTCAGCCAGCTCTGTCTTCAAACCCTCATAATTTCCCTTATTTAAGTTTAAAACACAAGTCTTAGATCCACTCTTCTCACCCTCAAACTGAATGTGAAATTCAATCACATTGTGGTCACTGCTACCTAGGGGCACCTTTACTATGAGGTCATTAATTAATCCTGTCTCGTTACACATTATCAGATCTAGAGTAGCCTGCTCTCCGGTTGGCTCGAGAATGTGCTGCTCTAAGAAAATATCCCATAAACACTCTATTAACTCATCTTCCAGGCTACCTTTGCCAATCTGATTGTCCAATCTATCTGTAGATTAAAATCACCCATGATTATCACCATACCTTTCTCACAAACCCTCATTATTTCTTCCTATATACCCCGTCCTACAGTTGGTTACTGTTAGGGAGCCTTTAAACTACTCCCACAAGTGACTTCCTGCCTTTACTATTTCTTATCTCTACCTAAACTGATTCTACATCTTGATTTTTAGAACTAAGGTCATCTCTCTCTATTGTACTAATGTCATCCTCAATTAACATAGCTACCCCTTCACCTTTTCCTAGTTTCCTGTCCTTCTGAAATGTCATGTACCCTTGAATATTCAGGTCCCAGCCTTTGTCATCTTGCAGCCATGTCTCTGTAATGGCTATCAGATCATAAAAATGTATTTCTATTTGAGCTATCAATTCATTTGTTTTGCTACGAATGCTACGCGCATTCAAATACAGAGCCTTTAGGTCTGTCTTTTTTCTATATGCAATCTCTAGCCTTAGTTGATTGTGCACTCTTAATTTTGTACATTCTGTCCCTTCCTGCCCATGCACTCTTTATTATTTCCCTTATTGCTACTTTGCTCTCTTGCTTTGCCCTTTCTCTTTACTTTATCATATCTTCACTCACTTGATCCCTCGCCTCCACTATTTAGTTTAAAGCCCTTTCTACCACCCTAGTTATATGACTCACTAGAACACTGGTCTCAGCAAAGTTCGGGTGAATACCATCCCAACAGTACAGCTCCCGCTGTCCCCAGTACTGTTGCCAGTGCCCAATGAATCGAAACCCATTTCTCCCATGCCAATCTTTGAGCCACGCATTGAATTCTCTAATCTTATTTACCCTACTCCAATTTGCTCGTGACTCAGGTAATAATCCAGAGATTATTACCTTTGAGGTTCAGCTTTTTAATTTAGCCCCTAGCTGCTCATTCTCTCTCTGCAGAACTTCTTTTCTAGTTCTACCTATGTTGTTGGTACCTACATGGACCAGAACAACTGGATCCTCCCCCTCCTACAAGTTCTTCTCCAGCCCTGAGCAGATATCCTGAACCCTGGCACCGGGCAGGCATACAGCCTTCTGACACTCACTCTTGGCTGCAGAGAATGGTGTCTATCCCCTCGAGTTTTCTTGGGCGATTTCGTAAGTACCATTGGCCTAATAAATTTAAAGATATGAAATGTTGTATAATATGGATTTACATAGATATACAGCAGAATAAAAAGTATTATTCTGCATTTGTATCAATCCAAATAATATTTGTATCACAAAGCATGGTTGACATTTGAAAAGTGTATTAATCTTCACCAAATATTTATTGACTATTATATGAAATGTACGGAGTTGAGCTGTTACAATATTAACTATGTCAAAAAATGCAAAGAACAATTAGTTTATTTTATATAGCGCCTTTTATGCTGTCAAGCAGTTCAGTGCTTCAGAACAAATGAATTACTTTAAAACTTCAGTCAGTGTTGTTTTGTAGGTGAACATGGCAGCCAGTTAACGTACTAAGGTCCCACAAACAGCAAATCAGGTAAATGATTGATTATTCTGTTTTTGGGGAGTGGAGGGATGAATACTGGTCAGCATACTATCCCTACTTTTGCTTAATTGATGCCATGGAATGTGCATCAACTGGAACAGCCAGAGAAAGAAAACACTTCCCTACGGGTAAAATCTTTAGTGGAGAGAGGGAGTTAAAGGTACAGATGCACAGATCTTTAAAAACAAGATTGTAGATGGAAAAATATCTAGGTTTTACATATAATGGAAAGGAAACATTCTTCACTTTGTATAAGACATTGGTTAGGCTGCATTTGGAATATTGGGCTGAATTTTGTGGAGGCAACGGGTACCCCGTTGCTGGGCCAGAAAGGCTGGGGGAACCCTGCCTCAGTAGTTTGGGGGGCCCCTGCCTGCATTTTACGGCACTAAGGGCAGTTAACTGTCTGGCACCAGGGTTCCTGTCCCTTTAAGGATGGAGATCCCGCTTCTAAGAACTGCAGGCCAATCAGAGGGCGAGCAGCTCAGCTGTCTCAACAGCACCACCAGGAGCAGTGGCTACGTCTGGGACTTTGCCTAGCTAGAAGAAGCAACATGGTTGCCAGCCTTCGAAGCAGGTAAGTGGGGAGGGTTCACCGGGGCCAGTCAGGCAGGCCCTAGTGAGGAGCAGGGGTGGTTGGTGATGGCAGGGGGAGGCGCTTGGCACTGGGGGGTCCTCCATGGGCCACAGATTGCTCAAATAGGAGGACATTCCACCCCAACCCCCAGCCTGCAAGGAGGCTGCCTGGTTTTACTGAGCTGTCTCCCAGTGTGACAAGGGTCCTACCAGCTGCTGGTAAAATAATATTGGCGGTGGGAAGAGGCCCTTAAGGGGCTATTAATTGGCCATTTAAGGGCCTCAATTGGCCTCTAGATGGGAAGGCTGACCTTGACCCTCTCCACCCCGACAAAATTCAATGGCATTGGGAAGATGACGGGCACACCCCCCTTGTCTACCCTCGCATTTTATGGGCCCCCTCTGCCTCCTTGCCTGTCCCTAGAGGGCTGATAAAATTCAGCCCGTTGTGTGCAATTCTAGGCACCCCAATATAAGGAGGATATTAGAGTCATAGAAAAGGTACAGCAAACATCCACTAGAATCAGACCAGGAACGAGAGATCATCATTATGGAAAAAGCCTTGAAAAATTGGGGCTCTTTTGATTGGAGTATAGAAAGTTATAGGGGAATCTAAGAGAAGTTTTCAAAAAAATGAAGGATTTTGAGAGGGTAAGTAGAGAAAGTAATTACAAAAGCAGAGAACATTATTACATCATGTAATGCTTTCTGAAAAAGGCTTGTTGAGGCTGATGCTGTAATATAATTTAAAAAGTAATTGGGCAAGTATTTTAAAAGCCTGTGGGGAAGAGAGCAGGGATTTCTGTACACTGCCCAATTTGGAGAGCTAGCATCGACACTCAAATATGCTGTAATTTCTACAATGAATTTGTCCAAGATATTGTTTAGGCCACTGTTGGAGTACTGAGTACACTTTGGGGTGCCCACGATAGAATAGATATTAGAACTGAAGAAAAGGTGCAATGTAGATTCACTAGGATGATACGAGGATTGAGAGGGTTTACTTATGGTGAGAAACTTGAAAAACTAGTGCTGCATTCAATGCAACAGAGAGGAGGGAGCCAGTTAAATAGTGCCAGCTTTTGAAGGGCTTGAACGGGTGGTGAAAGATGGATTCCCACTGCTGTTGAATTTGTAATAAGAGGGCATGCAATTACAATTAGCGCTACAAGTATAAAGGGAGAGGTTAGAGAAATTGTTTTTCACACAAGGCGTGTCGTATACAGTGCCACAACTGACTATGAAGTCAAGCTATTCACAATATTTAACAGGGAATTAGATATGCACTTTAAGAAGAAAAGTCTTGAAGGTATGAGGAAAAAGCAGGATTTGAATGGATAGGTCCAATTTGGAGCTGACACCAAGACCCAAAAGATCTCTTTCTGTGCTGTAATTTCTCTGCTTACAGTCCACACATACTGCTACAAAACTAGAGAAGTCCAACACATGTACTCAATGATTTGTCTGAAAATATGGAATGTGATAGCTGTATTGCAGCGACAAGTTTATTTTCAAAATAAACGCAGATTTTTATTTGTGAAAAACATTTATGACTTTTGTTATATATGTTTTTGAGGGAAGTTAGTGCTAGAAAATGGAGCACTTTCTTTCTGGGAAATCCACTGTCAGCATCAAGCATTCTCTGTCAGATTTAGGGGTGGAGAGAGATTCATTGCTGAGATAATATAATAGGTCTCAGATTACTCTGCTGAAAACTGGCATTGACAGAAGCCTGGAAGCAGATCTCAAGCCCACAGAATGTGCATGACCTGAATAGGGAGAAAAATGGAAAAAGTTGAGGCCATTTGTAACCCAATCAAAATAATATATATGTTGACTATTTTCATGTGTTTTACAACCAAGTATACCCTACCAACAGTTATGTGAAAATCCATACCTTCAAATGATATATGACTATTCTCTTTGCTGCCTGTTTATAATCATAGCATCATAGAATCATACGCACAGAAGGAGGTCATTCGGCCCTCTTTGCCTGTGCTGGCCCTTTACAACAACTATCCAATTAGTCCCACTCCTCTGTTCTTTCCCCATATCCCTGCAATATTTTCCTTTTCAAATATATGCCTGAAAGGGTGGTAGAGGTAGAAAATCTCATTGCATTTTTAAAAAACACTGAGATATGCACTTGTGGTGCCGTAACATACAGGAATACAGACCAAGGGCTGGCAATTGGGATTAGTGGAATAACTCTTTTTCCACTGGCATGGACATGATGGACCAAAAGGCCTCCTTCTATGCCATAAATCTTCTTATTTTTCTATGTATATATTCAATTCCCTTTTGAAAATTTATGTTTTAAAATAATCCCTCTCATCTCCCTTCTGGTTGTTTTGCCAATTTCCTTAAATCTCTGGTTATTGAGCCTCCTGCCAGAGGAAACCGTTTCTATTTGTCTGTGCTGTATTGTCTCAGTCATGCTTAGCAGGAGGAATGTCAGTGCACGTGCAAAAACAACTTTCCAGTTTTTGATAACTAATATTCAGCATCAAGCACTCCTGAATCAGGTATTGTATGGCCACTGCAGAGGAAAGCTCTATCACTCTGTCTGAGACAAAGCATTTTCCTGCTATATAGTGGCCGATTGTCTGGGGCAACGGTATGTGATCTTGTAATAGATCAGTCAGCTTTAAAACGTGAGAGGAAGAAAGTTAAAAATTCTATATTATGCTTACCATCTTCTTGCATTACAATATACATAAAAAACACACACTTTCTCTGATCTTACATTGATTTCCATGTCCTTCTTGCCCTCAGTTGCCACATCACTGATCTTGTGAAGATAACATTCAAATGAAGAAAAGAATGCCTGACTGGATGTGTGCTCTCTTACCACTTGTGACTTATTGCAATAATGCACAGTGATCAAATGTGACAAACACATTTTTTTGAAAAATGCCTTGGAGAATGTTTGCCATCTGACGATATGGAGCTAAGGACCTTTCTCCATTTTCACACAATAATACAACACAGTAATTTTGAGGTGTGACTACTTAACCAAAATGAACAAAGCCTCTTCTCACAACTTCTGTACTGAAACATTACCGCCCAAAGGCAAACTGGTTTCTGGTTTATTTATATTTCTGTGCGTACCTAGTCATACTTTGAGCATTGGCACAATGAACAAAAATACAAGAAACTTTAGCCTGTATGTATAGATTATGGTGGTTATTCTCACACCTATCATTTAATATCTCTAATTCAATAACAATTGAACCCTCCAAATAATAGACCAAAAGACCCTGAATCAGCTTAGCTAATACTGAAGATAAAACCTACTTCTAGCTCAGATATTCCTCAGTGTAAAAATGAATTCTTTTATGCCACAAATGTATATAACTGTATTTTAAAATAACATTAAATTAGATTTTTTTTTCAAACTTTGTGCTCAGGTAACACTACTTACTGATATATGCCTTGTTTCAATTGGGAAGTAATTATTACGTATCTAGATGTATCTGGTTGCCAATTGTTGAGTGACTTTGTAATTGATGTAGTGATGTTAGGATGTAGATTGTTTCATTTGCTTGTACATTCATGGATGCTAGAATACCATTACTGCATTAGAGTAAAATCATTCACCACATAACCTGGATATAGTTGTCTCCGACCTGAAATTATAGAGAAAAGAAAGTGAGGTTTCCTACTTGCAAATATACACAAGAGACATTCAAACTAAATACCAGCACCAGCAAGGAATTTATTACTGAACATTTTTGAATACCATGATGGAAAAGTAATATTTATGCTGTTAAAGAAGCTCATAGATATTGGAAAAGGTAATAAAAGGGTTACTTTTACTTCAATTAAGAAGAAAGATTTGCAAATGTTGTAAATACAAAATTAAATGCTGTAAATGCAGAGCAGGTCAGCCATTATGACATTTCAAATCAGTCTGCTGATTGGTATACAGCAAAGACGTTATAACCTGCCTTTTCTTTTTCCAGTTGCTGATGGATCTGCTCTGTATTTCCAGCATTTTCTATTTTTAATGCGACTTAAAGTTGGTCAGTTACCAGCTCCAGATATTCCATCCTCCAGAATACTGGGGGAGGCAGTAATGATTCTTTAGAAACAAAAATTGTACTGAAGGACTAGACACTGGTGACTGCTTCACTCCTCTTCAAAAAATGAGAAAGATATAAGCCAGCTAACTATGGGCCAGTTAGCTGTCATTAGTAGATGAACTGCTAGAGATAAAGGATAAACCTTATTGAGCATTTAATCAAAGATGGTCAACTTGAATATGAAAAACACAGGTTCTGCTTCACTAATTTAATCAAACTTTTGAAGAAAATACTGAGTGCATGGACAAAGGGAATGCCATGTATGTGATGCATTTGGAATTTCAAAAAGGGTTTAGTGAAGTGCCAGTATTGAAGGAAAAGTGCTTACATGGATAGAGGGCTGAATGAACAATAGCAAGTGAGATTTAATGGAAATTTTTCATTGGCTAGATGTAGCTAGTCACAGAGATTTGTGTTCAATCTTTGCTTGTTGTCTGTATACTTGTGATTGGACGTAATAATAAAGGGTACAATATCACATTGTCTAATACTCTCAAATTTGGAGGCAAGTAAAACTGAGGAAGAATGTGGGAGACTGCAGTAGGACAGACAAGTTAATAGTGTGAGCAGCTATGTGGAAAATGCAGTTCATTGTGATGTAGTGTATTTTAGAAAGTTTGGCATTTTGTATCGCTAGTTAATCTGTCCAACACACCAGTTGAGCAACATGAGAGCACTGATGGCAGATTTGGGAATCCCATTATAAAGAATACTGCAGCCATGGAAAAGGAACATTCTGGATTCACTAGGATGAAATTGGAGATGGGACAATGTAGGTATAATTAGATGCTTGATAAGTAGGAGCTGATTTTAATGGAGTGGAGAAAATTTATATGAATGCACTAGAAGTGTTCAAAATTATTAAGGTTGAGAGGGTCATAGAGTCATAAAGTCATTTACTGCACAGAAGGAGGCCATTTGGTCCATCGAGTCCATGCCTGCTCTCCACAGAGCTATGCAGTCAGTCCCACTGCCTGGTAGCCCTGATAGTGTATTTCTCTCAGGTGGTCATCTAACTTCCTCTTGAAGTCATTGATTGTCTCCCGTTCCACCACCTTTGTGGGCAGCGAGTTCCAGGTCATTACCACCTGCATAAAAAACTGCTTCCTAACATTCTCCCTGCATCTTTTGCCCAAAACTTTCAAACTGTGTTCCCTAGTCCTTGTACCATTTGTTAATGGGAACAGTTTTTCTGTGTCTAACTTTTCTAAGCCTGTCACAATGTTGTACACTTTTATTAAATCTCCCTTCAACCTCCTTTGTTCTAAGGAGAACAAGCCCAGCTTTTCCAACCTTGTGACTAAAATCCCCCACCCCGGAACCATTCCGGTAAATCTCCTCTGCACCCTCACAATGACCCTGTCATCCTTCCTGAAACGTGGTGACCAGAACTGGATACAATACTCCAGTTGGGGCCTGCCCAGAGCTTTATAAAGGTTCAGCATAACTTCCCTGCTTTTTGTACCCAATGCCTCTATTTATGGATATCACGAAAGATTATTTCCATTAGTTGCTGAAGTGTTAATAGGGGTATACATTTAGAATTAGTATAAAAAGTATAAGGGAGAAAGTTAGGAGACTTTTTCATGCATCACAAGTAACATTGAAGCCCAAGCAATCACAACATTAAAGATGGAATTTAAAAAAATATCTGAAGGAAATTATGAAAGGATACAGGGAAAGGAGCAGGAAAATAGAATTAGTTGAGATAGTTGTGATTGGGAGCAAGCAGTGGCATAGGCAACAAAAGCTGAATTATACCTTCTGTGTTACAATTTATTAAAATATGCTCTCATGTAACGTCTAGGAATTTTCCAAACATGTTACACGTTATGCATGTACAATGCATTTTTTGGGGGGAAAAAATATATCCTTCCACAGAATCGGATCTGATAAACGAACATATAGATTATTTTCCTGTAACTTTTCGCCTTCAGTGCCAGACAGCTATACCTTACTTCCCCAAGTTGACATTTTGAATTTTACATTAGTTGCAACACATTCTTTATTACTCATCTCCTTTTACTACTCATAGAGTCATAGAGACATAGAGTTGTACAGCACAGAAACAGGCCCTTTGGCCCATCGTGTCTGTGCCGGCCATCAAGCACCTAACTATTCTAATTCAATTTTGCAGCACTTGGCCCATAGCCTTGTATGCTATGGCATTTCAAGTGCTCATCTCAATACTTCTTAAATGTTGTGAGGGTTACTGCCTCTACCACTTCTTCGGGCAGTGCGTTCCAAATTCCAAATCCCCTCTGACTGAAATTTTTTTCCCTCAAATCCCCTCTAAACCTCCTGCTCCTTACCTTAAATCTATGCCCCCTGGTTATTGACCCCTCCGCTAAGGGAAAAAGTTTCTTCCTATCTATCCTATCAGTGCCCCTCATAATTTTGTATACCTCAATCAGTTCCCTTCAGCCTTCTCTGCTCTAAGGAAAACAACCCTAGCCTTTTCAGTCTCTCTTCATAGCTGAAATGCTCCAGCCCAGGCAACATCCTGGTGAATCTCCTCTGCACCCTCTCCAGTGCAATCACATTCTTCCTATAGTGTGGTGACCAGAACTGTCCACAGTACTCCAGCTGTGGCCTAACTAGCATTTTATACAGCTCCATCATAACCTCCCTGCTCTTATATTCTATGCCACGGCTAATAAAGGCAATTATCCCATGTGCCTTCCTAACTATCTTATCTACCTGTGCTGCTGCCTTCAGTGATCTATGAACAAGTACACCAAGGTCCCTCTGACCCTCTGTACTTCCTAGGGTCCTACCACCCATTGTATATTCCCTTGCCTTGTTAGTCCTCCCAAAATGCATCACCTCACACTTCTCAGGATTAAATTCCATTTACCACTGCTCCACCCATCTATATCGTCCTGTAATCTAAGGCTTTCCTCCTCACTATTTATGACACCACCAATTTTCGTGTCATCTGCGAACTTACTGATCATACCTCCTATATTGAACACTCATTCAATTTATTCAGAAGTGATGCTGACTTATTTTTAACCAAGAACCAAAATTGCACTTTATATTGTTCAAGCTGACAGAGAGAGTGAATTACAAATGCATATCTGGGAACCATTGACTTTTGCTTGGTTCAGAACTAGTTCAGACAGAGAGAGCAATGTTTTCCTATTTGAAACTTCTGCTGATAACAGGATATTTGATGAGTCATCTGTTGTCAGTCACCTCACTTACAACATTTTATGATACCATCACTGTCACTGGGTCAAAATCATGGAACTCCCTTTCTAATAGCACTGTGGGTGCACCTACATAAAAGGAATGCAGGGGGTTAAGAAGGCAGCTCACCACCACCTTCTTGAGGGCAATTAGGGATGGGCAATAAATGCTGGTTTTGCCAGAGATTCCCACATCCCATAAATGAATGAAAAGAAGGCTCCATTAACTATAGGAAAGTGTAAAAGATGGATAGAATTATTATTTAAAATTTTTTAACTGAATTCCTGGAAGTTTCAAGTTATTAATTAGATTTGTCTTACAGGAAGTTTGATTAAAGTTGATCTATTTTAGTTAAGCTCCTACTCTCAGCTGTCTTTTGAAGGATCACCCCATGAGAGCATATGAAATGAGAAACGATTTCTCAGCACACCAAGTCCAGTCCTTCCGTCACAACATATATAATTTGCATTTTCATAGTCTCTAGTCAATGGGCAGAATTGTATGCGATTTCAGGGATGGGAGGGGCGGTGGGGGAGGGGCATTAACTCAGGATGGGAGATGACAGACAACGTCGTGACATCCCATCCTGATTTTCTGGATAGCGGCAAACATGGAGGGCGGAGAGCAGACATCGTCGCGGTAGGAATGCAATTAAGGTAGTTAAAAGGCTCATTGACAGCCATTTTATTCTTTGTTTTAAATTTTAATAACAGCACTCGGGAATCACAAGGCTTCCGAGCCTCGTATGGTTGACGGAGGCAACATGGAGGTGGCAGCTCATTGCTGGCTGGAAGGAGAAGCCATCAGGACAGGCAGCATCAACTGCCATGAAAAGTGGAGAAGGGAGGGCATAGTCTGAGGAGTGGGGAAAAGGTGTCAGCACTGCGGGGGCACCATACTGGGACCAGGGGTGGTGGGGGGCGGGGTGCAATGGGCAAGTGCCACCTGGTCAGAGGTGACAGGTGAGGGGAAGGGGGGAGTCATTGGCAGTGAAGCTCTTGAACTCAGGGAAAGACCACCTATCATGGGCTTCATTCATCCAGGCTTCAGGGACCCTTTTGAAGAGGAGGTGCGGCAGAGCTGTGATGCAGAATGAATTGTGCCCCAGGGGACTTGGCGGAAATCCAATGCCAGTGGTGCTGAAGGTCACCATATCAATGAACGTCTACACAAATAGATTATTCCAGGGATCCAGTGGGGAAATGTGTGGGATTTCACAGTCAGCAATCCATCGGTGCATTAAGGAAGTTACTTGATGCCTTTTTCAGGAGGGCCAGTGACTATGTGCACTTCCGCATGGATCCCAACTCTCAAGCTGAGAGGGCCTTCAGGTTTGGGGCCATTGCTGGATTCCCTCAGGTGCAGGGTGTCATTGACTGCACGCATGTGGCCATCAAGGCTCAGGGACACCAGCCAGTGGCCTTCATCAACAGGAAGGGCTTCCACTTCCTCAATGTACAACTGGTCTGCGACCACTGTAAACGGATCCTGCAGGTCTGTGCACACTTCTCGGGAAGTTGTCACGATGCCTGCATTTTAAGGCAGCCCCAACTGCCAGAGTTTTTCTGGCCTCCCACGCCCCTTCATGGTTGGATTTTTGGAGACAAGGGCTACCCACTGAGGACATGGCGACCAACACCTGTGAGGAACCCACACACAGATGCAGAGGAGAGGAACAACGCCTGCCACAGCACAATGTGAGCGACCACAGAGCAGGCCTTTGGTCTACTTGAAATGAAATTCAGGTGCCTAGGTCAGTCTGGTGGAATCCTTTAGTATACCCTGGAGAGGGTCTCGCATATCATGGTGGTTTGCTGTGCACAGCATAACCTGGCGGTACAGGGGGGTAGGCGTTGAACAATGAGATCAGCAAGGAGTGTGCTGCCTCCTCGGACGATGAGGACGTGGTAGAGGAAGCTGGCCAAGCATAGCCAGCTGAAGGATCCCAGGGAGAACAGGAGAGATGCCATGAGATACATGCAAGGGAGGCTCGCGACACCCTTATACATTTGCTTTTCCTTTGATCCATACTGCCAGTTGTAGGTTGCCCAATAACAACTTACCTTTATGTGGCCCTGTTGTTGTCTTCTTTCCTCAGGAAGCATTCGCTCAGTGCCCAGGTGTGTAGAACTAAGCTGGCAAGGCTCAGAGTTGACACCTCGCAGCATGATCCCTCGCCTCAAGCCCCTTGACAGAGGTAGGGTTGAAATGAAGCATCAAAGGTCATAAATAAGAGGAAGGAGATCTTCTGTAATCAAAAATAATGTTTATTATCTGTGAAAGCAAATGCTACCCCTTGTATTAACACTACGCATTCACCCATGCATCCCCTCTGTTTCTAGGTGCTCTTCTTTGTTCTTTTGCATGCACTCCTACACGGTGTTCCTTCTGTGCTATCAGCTGAAGTGGAGGCAGACTGCTGACCTTGCTGTACCTTGGCTAGGGCTGACCTTGGTGCTCATCCTCTCGATGCCTGAGGCTTGAAGGAGGGCCCCGGCATGCTGAGGGCCTCCTGCACAAAAGCAGTATCACCCTCTGTCGGCAGGGATGAAGGAGTATCTGGCAACACTGGCAGAAGGGCAGAGGGGCACCTGCCCTCAACAGAAGCACCCTGCGAGGAGCCGCCCGCTGCGGGATGTAGCCGATTCGCCTCCCTTGCATGGCAGACTTCTGCCTCCGTGCCGACCAGAGACGGTGAAGGACCTGGTGATGACTCCAGGACCCCCGTTCTCCACCCCTCCTTGCCTTGCCACTCCTGCCTTGAACTCATGGTCAAGATGAGGCTATGCAGGTCTGCACGAACATCCTGCAGACACTGAGTGCGCCGCTGGATGTGGCTCTCCAGGAGAGCTGCCAATCTCTCAATGGAGGATGCCACTCATGCACTAGTCAAAGACAGTGCAGCACCCAAGTCCTGGCAGGACTCCTCCATCATCGTGCCTGGGCGCATATAGCCTCTGGCATCTCTGCCAGATATTGTCTGACCTCTCACTGCAGCTGCAACATTTCCCGTGATGCTGCTGAAACCAGAGGCATGTCATGACCCTGGGGCTCAGCATGGGCCTGGCCTCCCACAGTCCTCCGACTGTCAGAGGCCTGGGCTGTCACTGCCTCCGTCGGTTGCTCAGGTGTGTCTGTGCTGTATCCACCAGATTGTGTGCCTGAATCTAACTGAGAGCACATACTCACCGACGTGAGAGAATCTGTACTGGTGGAGGGTTTGGGGGTATGAAGTGACGATACCCTCTCTGATGCTCTGTCCTCCCCCCTCAGAGGTGGCAGTCTCTTCCACAGTCTCGGAGACTCTTGGGGATGTTCTATGTGACCTGCATGACAGAACAGAGGCATTGAAGTGTTAAGGACCTCCCCTCCCCCTGTAGGCACCGGATGCCTCATGAGCAACACGTCTCCATTGCTGCTAATGCACCCTTGTGCACCATGACGACCTTATTTGCTGCTTGGGAAGGTGCCCCATCTCTCCATCAGCAATGCACTGTCCATCCTGCGGCCATGCCAGCTCCATGGCCTCCTCCTCCATTGGACTGAGGATATAGAGATGTGACAAGCCCACCGCTGATCTTGGCTCACTCTCTGTGATTGTGTGCTGTCTTCTCCTGCAGACACAAAGATGAATGATGTTGGTCACCCAGCGGGGACAAGCCCAAGGCATATGCTGGTGGTAGTCCAGCTGTTACTAATGGGGAAACACAGATGTCTCCGACATGTGGCTCCTTTCAGGGACTTCGTGAGGGTCTCCAATGACAAAAGGCTGCCTTTCGCCATGCCTCAGACAGCTATTTTGTATGCCTTGACCCTTTGCCCACATCTGGATGTGCACTCCCCCTCGACCCAACACACCCTCCTCCTCTGAAAAATGCAAGGCCCAAGAGGTGAGGGCTTTATCAGGTACTCACCTTTGCTGCCCAGGTATGGCCATTAAACTGCTTGCGGTACTGAGTCTAGGTCCTTAGAGTGACCCTACAGCTGCTGACCTCCTCCGCTATCTGCAGCCAGGCTTGCTTGCTCAGGTGCCCAGCTTTCCTCCCGTCCCTGGGGAATAGTATCCCCTGTCTTTCCCTGGCAGCCTGTAAGAGAACCTGGAGGGAGGCATCAATAAAGCGTGGGTGCATCCGGGGTCTTCCTTTTGCCATTATTCTGCAGCCTTTCTCCCCTAAAGAAATCCTTTTTCTTGACTAGCAAACATTGAATGCAGGGCTGGTAGCCCTTTAAATATGGCGCTAACACCTTCCATGGCGTTAGCTGACACCTTCATCTCTGCCTCTGCCCCGCCACCGTCCACTGTATTGGACTGCCGCCACATCTCATTCAACTTAATTGGCTGGCCACCGTTTGCATGCTCATGGCCCTGACGGAAGCTGCACCCACTTCCAGTCCCGATGACAGGACCTGCGGCTTCAACGTAAAATCTGGCCCAATGTCTTAATCTACTGAAACTGGTGACTAAACATAGCAAGGTAAAGCGCTGTGAAATTTCTTCTACTTTTCAGCCATTTTCTTACTGATCCTCAAATTTCACCCTGACTCCTGCTGCTTCAAATTTAACTATTAATGCTAAGTGTAGAGCTTTGTCAAAGGAAGACTAGGTGTGATGCTTTCCACTGTTGCTTGGCGTGTCACTTCTTTCGTTAAAGAAAAGATCAAGAATGTTTGCGTGGCAGAATCTTCCCTTCCTGAAACTATGTTCCCTGTTGTAAGGTTATTATTGTATCGGTAAATTCTCTCATTTACTTTGATAATTGATCCCAGTATTTGATCTGGTATTAAAGTAAGATCAATGGGTCTGTAGTTGTCTATATCGGATTTACAAACTTTAAAAAAAACTGTCATGACAGTAAGCTGTTTCCAGTTGTTTTGATGTCTTTTCTACCCTTATTGTAGATTTTCCAGCTTCTACCTTTACGGTAAATTTTCCAGTTTTCATATCCTAGGTCATGCTCACAGGTGACTCTCAATTCCGTGTACGGACAGTGAGAGAGAATGTGAAAGGGTGTCATTATCTTAGAAGTACTGGTGAGGTCCTTAAAATTTTTCCTTAACTCACTGTACTATCAAGACTTTATTGACCAGCTTTGATAAGTAGATAAACTTTTAGAAGAAAGATAAACTGTTAAGAGCTTCTGTTGGAATTAGCTGCCATAGTATCTCTCTTTCTCTCTCTCTCCATTCAGTGAGTGATAAAGTATCACAAATTCAAACCTTGTTTTAAGTTTAAATTTCTAAGTTAATTTTTCCACACAAGATGGACCAAGGAATGATTAACAGTGATATAACATGTATTTGCTTGCAGTAGATTTCTTCATTCTCCTCAAAATGAAAATGATAAAAGCTTACAATTTAATGCTGAGCAGTTCTTTCGGTAAAATAGTTTTATATACACAATGTTTTTTAAATCTTTTTTCGTACTACAGGAGCTAATATTCTCCAGAGATGTCCAGACCAACTAGCAACCTCACCAACCCTCAACACAAATCTCTGCTTTTTTCTTTAAATTATCCCAATTATTGGGACATCACTCAAGTTAAAGTAACTGCTGAACACATTTGAAAAGAAGTGGCTGTTATTTGTGTAACTGAACATAGCGTCTGAGTACAAAATTCGGCACAATGTGGCTCCAATATGGCATCCACGGCACGTATGCACATTTCTGGTACAAGGTGCACCAAACACCATTTTGGTGAGGATGGGCAACACAGCTTTGGTGCCAGTCCTGCAATTTTGAAGCTCAGCATTCCAGCTGACACCTTCTCTTAAACACGTACAGCTGAACATGTGTTCAGCAGCGGGAGAAACCCCTCCCCCAACCCCCCACCACCAGCATTATTTAAAGAGATCATCAACTACATACAGGATAGTTGCTGATTGATTTCTACTGGCCGTTACTGCGATTGTAGAAGTGTTTGCTAGTTTCTAGAGTTCTTTAAAGTTAATAAAGTCTACAGGCACGTGCTGACATATTTTCTCCTGACTTCAAGGATTCTGCACCACCGCTTGCTGCCAATAACAACAGCTTGTGTTTATACAGCTGCTTTAACGTAGTAAAACGCACCAAGGTGCTTTGCATTATAAAACAAAATTTAATACTGAGCCATGTAAGGAGATAGTAGGGCAAATGACTAAAAGCTTGGACAAAGACATTGTTTTAAGGGGCGTCCTAAAGGAGGTAGAAAGGCAGAGAGGTTTAGGGAGGGAATTCCAGAGCTTAGGGCCTAGGCAGCTAAAATTGGGGATGCTCAAGAGGCCAGAGTTGGAGGAGCACAGAGATCTCAGAGGGTTGTAGGGCTGTAGGAGATTACAGAGATGGGGAGTGGTGAGGCCATGGACAGATTTGAATAGGGACAGTAGCCTAGCGGTAATGTGACAAAACTAGTAATCCGGAGGCCCAGACAAATGCTCCAGAGACATGAGTTCAAATCTCACCATGGCAGCTGTAGAATTTAAATTCAGTTCATTAATATATCTGGAATTAAAAGCTTGTCTCAGGAATGAGATCATGAAACTACTGTATTGTCGGAAAAGCCTATCTGGTTCACTAATGTCCTTTAGGGAAGGAAATTTGCCGTCCTTACCTGGTCTGGCCTACATGTGACTCCAGATCCACAGCAGTTGACTCTTAAGTGCTCTCTGAAATGGCCGAGCAAGCTATTCAGTTGTACCAAACCACTACAGAAAAGACAAAAAAGAATAAAACCAGATGGACCACTCTGCATTGATTTAGGCACTGGAAATGACAAAGGCACACCCTGCCCTGTTGACCCTGAAAATTTCTCCTCACTAACATCTGGGGATGTGTGCCAAAGCTGGGAGGATTGTTTCACAGACTAGTCAAGCAAAGCTTGACAGTCATATTCACCGAATCATACCCACCGAATCAGCCAATGTCCCAAACTCCTTCATCACCATCCCTGGGTATACCTTGTTCCACCTGCAGAGGTGGCAGCACAGTGGTATACAGTTGGGAGGGAGTGGCCCCTCAACATTGACTCCGGACCTCATAAGGTTTCATGGTATTTGGTCAAACCTGCTGATTACCACTTACCACCCTCCCTCAGTGCTCCTCCTTGTTGAACATGACTTGGAAGAAACACTGAGGGTAGCTAGGGCACAGAATGTACTCTGGGTAGGGGACTTCAATGTCCATCACCAAGAGTGGCTTTGTATTACCACTACTCACTGAACTGGCTGAGTCCTGAAGGACATATCTGCTAGGCTGGGCCTGCGGCATCTGATGACATAACCAATAAGAGGGAAAAACATACTTGACCTCACCCTCACCAATCTACCTGTCACAGTTGCATCTGTACATGACAGTATTGGTAGGAGTGACCACTGCACAGTCCCTGTGGAGACGAAGCCCGACTTCACAGTGAGAATACCCCTCATCGTGTTGTGTGACACTACCACCATTCCAAATGGGATAGACTCAGAACAGATCTAGCAGTTCAAACCTGGGATTCCATGAGGTGCTGCGGGCCATCAGCAGAATTGTATTCAACCACAATCTGTAACCTCACGGCCTGGCATATCCCTCACTCTGCCACTATCATCAAGCCAGGGAATCAACCCTGGTTCAATGAGGAGTGCAGGAGAGCATGCCAAGAGCAGCACCTGGCATACCTAAAAATGAGGTGCCAACCTGGTGAAGCTACAACACAGGACTACATGAATGCTAAACAGCAGAAGCAGCATGCTAAGCGATCCCACAACCAACAGATCAGATCAAAGCTCTGCAGTCCAGTCACATCCAGCCCTGAATGGTGATGGACAATTAAACAACTAACCAGCGAAGGAGGCTCCACAAACATCCCCATCCTCAACGATGGAGGAGCCCAGCACATCAGTGCAAATGAAAAGGCTGAACCATTCACAACCATCTTCAGCTGGAAGTGCTGTGTGGATGATTCATTTTGGCATACTCCTGAGGTCCCCAGCATTGCAGTTGCCAGTCTTAGCTAATTTGATCCACTCCACATAATAGAAAAAAACAGCTGAAGGCACTGGACACTGCATAGGCTATGGGCCCTCACAACATCCTGGCTGTAGTGCTGAAGACATGTGCTCCAGAACTAACTGCAGCCCTAGCCAAGCTGTTCCAGTACAGCTACAACACTGGCATCATGTGGAAAAGTGCTCAGTATATCCTGTCCACAAAAAGGACAAATCCAATCCAGCCAATTACCACCCCACTAGTCTACCCTCGATTACCAGAAAAGTGATGGAAGATGTCATTGACGGTGCTATCAAGTGGTTATTACTCAGCAATAACCTGCTCACCAATGCTCAGTTTGGATTCTGCCAGGGGCACTTGACTCCAAACTTGGTCCAAACAGGGACAAAAGAACTGAATTCCAGAGTGACTGCCCTTGACATCAACGCAGCTTTGGACCGAGTGTGTATCAAGGAGCCCTAGCAAAATTGAAGTCAATGGGAGTCAGGGGAAATCTCTCCATGGTTGGAGCTCATACCTAGCACAAAGGAAGATGATTATGGTTGTTGGAGGCCAATCATCTCAACCCCATGACATTGCTGCAGGAGTTCTTCAGGATAGTGTCCTAGGCCCAACCATCTTCAGCTGCTTCATCAATGACCTTGCCTCCAACATAATGTCAGAAATGGGGATGTTTACTGATGATTGCTCAATGTTTAGTACCACTCGACACTCCTCAAATACTGAATCAGTCTGTGCCCACATGCAGCAATACCTGGACAACATTCAGGTTTGGGCTGATGAGTAGCAAGTAACATTCGTGCCACACAAGTGCCAGGCAATGATCATGTCCAACAAGAGAGAATTAACCATCTCCCCTTGACAATCAACAGAATTGCCATCAAGAAGCTCAACACCGACCAGGAAAAAGCAGCCAGGAGAATGTTGGAATAGTCAAGTCTAGAGGTAGCAAAAGCATGGATGAGGGTTTCAGCAGCAGATGAGCTGAGACAGATGGAGCCAGGCCATGTTTTGGAAGTGGAATAGGCTCAGCCTCAACAGGTTCAGGCTTAGACAGTTTCCAGGGAGAGAAGTGGAGTTGGTAGTGAGGGAACAAAGTTTGTGGCGAGGACTGAAGACAGTGTTTTCTGCCTTCAGAATATTTTGTTGGAGGAAATTTCTGCTCATCCAGTATTGGATGTCGGACAAGCAGTCTGATAATTTAGAAAGGAGTCAAGAGAGATGCTGGTGAGGTACAGATGAGTGTCATCAGTGCACATGTGGAAATGGATGTTTTATCTTCAGATAATGTCGCCCAGGGTAACATGGGGGCCAAGGATAGATCCTTGAGGTGCACCAGAGGGAATGGTTCAGGAGCAAGAAGAGAAGCCATTGCAGGTGATTCTCTGGCTATGACTGGATAGGTAAGAATGGAACCAGGCAAATGCAATCCCACCCAGCTGGACATAAGGGAGAAGTGTTGGAGGAGGCGGATGTGGTCAACTATGTCAAAAGCTGCAGACAGATCGAGAAGGATGAGGAGGGATAGCTTACCTTCATCACAGTCACATAGGATGTCGTTTATGACCTTGATAAGGGCTGTTTACGGTCTGTGGTCGGGACAGAAACTGGATTGGAGGGGTTCAAATATGGAGTTCCGGGAAAGATGGGCACAGATTTTGGAGTAAAAAATGGGGCAGAGCGCGAGGACAGAGGGATCATGGTTGGTTTTTGAGGAGAAGGGTGATAGAGACAGACTTGAAGGAGAGAGGGCCAGTACCTCAGGAGAGAGAACTGTTAATGATATCAGCTAACATGGGTGCCAGGAAAGGAAGTTGGGTGGTCAGTAGTTTAGTGGGAATAGGATCGAAAGAACCAGAGTTGAGTCTCATGGACAAGATGAGCCCGGAGAGGCCACGAGTGAGATAGGAGAGAAATTCAAGAAAGATTCAAGTTAAGAGCTAGGTCAAGGCAAAACTTTAGAGGAAGGTTGGCCCAGTGGGCTAGTGAAAGGGAGGAAATCAGCAGAGGCAAGTGATCGTTTGGTCTTGATCTTAGTGTCAACAAAGTCCATTAGCTTCTCACACTTATTGGAGGTGAGAAGGGTTGGAGGAGATGGGGAAGAGGTTTGCAGTGGAGAAAAGAGTGTAATGATTTAATGGGGACTAGCGCATCATAGGTGGATGTGTGGCTGTGGTTGAGTGATTGTTAGCTGCAGAAATGTCATGGAGAATGGAAGGCTGAAGACTGGACAGTTAGGATTTTGAAAGTGCAGTTTTAAACTGTGATGAATTGAGATGAAGGTTGAAATCACTGAGGATGAGAAGTTTCTTGCTGCAGAGGCTAAGAGCGGAAAACAGTGAAGACCATCTCGGTGAACACAATTTTATAGTACCTGGGTAGGCGGTAAAGAATAAGGATTGAAAATGAGGGGTGAGAGGGCTGGAATAAGCTGATAGGCTCAAAGAAGGTGAAAATGCCAGAGAAATAAGGGGACAGACCAACGTGCGATTTGACGTTAAGGGCCACACCGTCACCACGATGGTGTGGGTGGTGCAAGTGGTGGAATGTACAGCCAGGCAGGGAAGCTTCGTTTAGGGAAAAGGTGCCATCACCCCTCAATCAAATTTCATTCAGGGTCATGATGTCAATCCAATCAACCACAAAAGCTCCTGGATTTCAAGAGCATAATTTACATTCTGGAAGGAGATGCAGCTGATCCACTGGCAGAGACCACAGGGCCAGTACTGGCAGGGGTGAGTTCAACAGGGAGATTGGCAAGATTAACCCTTAGTGGATGTGCTGGGTCAGAAGGTCAGTGAGAGAGTAGGATAGGGCGTAGGGCATTTGGGGTCACTGCTCGTAAGGAGGCAGCAATGGTTGCCTCGATAAGCCCATCAGAGGATGCCAAGAAAGGCATGGAGGGAAGCTGTAGGCTTATCTAAGGGAGTCAAGCCTGGGACAGTAGCAGCAGAGTCAGAAGGTGTTATAGAGTGCTATAGAGTTGGGGTAGGGATTTGGTAGGGCTGAGTACCTGAGAGAAGAGAAATGAAAGGGGCATGACTTCAGGAGAGAGGGATCTATGGGTAGAGAAAAGAAGTAAAAAGTGGAGAGGCGACAATAGGAGGGAGTCCAAAGTTAAAGTCAGAAGTCCTGTGGTGGGGTAAAGTTGACATATCGGATGGAGTTGGCATGGAGCATTGATGAACTGTTTCTCCAAGTTCACAGGCAGGTGTGGTGTGTGAGTGTAGTCCAGAAGCTTTTTGAACGATAGAGTATTAGATTAGATTAGATTAGAGATACAGCACTGAAACAGGCCCTTCGGCCCACCGAGTCTGTGCCGAACATCAACCACCCATTTATACTAATCCTACACTAATCCCATATTCCTACCAAACATCCCCACCTGTCCCTATATTTCCCTACCTATACTAGTGACAATTTATAATGGCCAATTTACCTATCAACCTGCAAGTCTTTTGGCTTGTGGGAGGAAACCG
Source organism: Heterodontus francisci (assembly GCF_036365525.1). Taxonomy (NCBI): domain Eukaryota; kingdom Metazoa; phylum Chordata; class Chondrichthyes; order Heterodontiformes; family Heterodontidae; genus Heterodontus; species Heterodontus francisci. The sequence continues at coordinate 21,870,470 of NC_090397.1, forward strand.
GAGCACCCGGAGAAAACCCACGCAGACACAGGGAGAACTTGCAAACTCCACACAGGCAGTACCCGGAATCGAACCCGGGTCCCTGGAGCTGTGAGGCTGCGGTGCTAACCACTGCGCACTGATGGAGGCAATTCCATGTGAACCAGATCCAAGAGGTATGCAGAATCTGTTGTGCGGCAGAAAGATGATGGCAAAGTTGACGGTCACCCTAAGACACAGAAGCCGTGGAGAAATGAACTTCAACCTTGGAGAGTGAATCTCTGACTAGGAACCAGACTAGGAACCAATGCTGAAAAACCAGTAGAACCAGTAGGCCAGAAACAGGCTCCGAGGGAATAGCAGCAGTGAGGGAGGGCTGAAGCTGATGAAAATTACTTTAAAATGTAGGCAACAGAGCAGCAGATCAGAGGTATAGTAGCAAAGTGTTACAGTGTAGTCCAGTGCAGAAGTGTAATCTTGATATCCGGAGAAGTCCAGGAATTTGGAAGTCAAATTTGAGAAAAAATCCAGTGCTCATGAAAGAAGGCAGAAAGCAGACATGGTTGGGGCTTGGCCAGTGGCAGTTTAAACTCGTAGTTGACTTGTATTTAGGGCTAAAATGTACCCACTATTGGAGCCAGGGGGAACTAACAGAGGAAGAGAGGAGATTGGGGGAGGATGGGCAAAGGATGGCAGCAGATGGCCAAGGATAGAGGAGCACAGTAAGGACCACCTTAGGGAGCTGACTGTCTAGGAGCCATCCTGAATGGGGTGTGGTAGTATCTATTCCCCTTATTCTACAGCATGACAGAGAGACTGAGCAGAGGCAACACGGAGTAGGACAAGTTGCTGGAAGAGGGAGATGGGCAAGTAAGGCTCTCGGCAGGAGGCCATATCCACCCAGGGTGTTCAGGGAGCAATTTTCCAACCTGAACCTTAGTGAGGAATAGTATGTCAGACATCTGGAGTTCAGTAAAGATGTTCTCACTGAAATCTGCCACCTGCTGCAAGCACATCTGCAACATCAGAGGAGGATGAGGACAACATTGCCAGTGACTGTGAAGGTGACCATGGTGATGAACTTTTATGTGTATGGCTTCTTCAAGGCTAGAGGAGATAATATTTGCAACATCTCAGTTACGTAGATAGTTGGAGAAGCTAGGGCAATTCTTCTTGGAGAAGAGAAGATTAAGAGGAGATTTAATAGAGGTGTTCAAAATCATTAGGGGTCTGGATGGAGTAGATAGGGAGAAACTGTTCCCATTGGCAGAAAGATCCAGAACCAGAGGACACCGATTTAAGGTGATTGGCAAAAGAAGCAATGGCGACATGAGGAAAAACCTTTTACACAACGAGTGGTTAGGATTTGGAATGCACGTCCTGAGAATGTGGTAGAGGCAGATTCAATCGAGGCTTTAAAAGAGAACTGGATAATTATCTAAAGAGAAAAAATTTGCAGGGCTACAGCAAAAGGCGGGGGTGGGGGGGTTACTAAGTGTGTCACTCTTGCAGAGAGCTGGTATAGGCACAATGGGCCGAATGGCCTTCTGTGCTGTAACGATTCTATGATTCGATTCTATTTCCCAATTTGCTGTCCACTTTTGCATAAGGGAAAAAGTGTCACTGACACTCTGTGTTCCTAGAGAGCTGAATACGTTTAATTTTCTATCGCCACAGGGAAGCAGATGGAGCGAGGATTGCAGGCTTCCCCGCTTGACGCAGATGATACTTTACAGATGCTACATGTCAACTCTGAGATGCACCATAACTGAAAGGAATTCCAATCCCTCAACCTCCAGCTGGTGCGTGATCCACAGAGAATCACAAAGGCCAATGCTTGGTATCCTGGCAGCAAACATGATGCCTTCATTCTGTGGCAGTCTACTGTGCCAGCTGCATCTGAGCTACTACAACAAACCAGAGGATGGCTATTATGTGACAAGGGCTATCTGCTGACATCATGACTCATGACACCCATGCATAACCCATGCACACATTGACAGCATGCATATACTGAAAGCCATGCTGCCACACAAAATGTGATAGAGCAGGCCATTGACATGCTGCAACAACGCTTCCACTGCCTGGACCACACTGAAGAAACCCTGCAGTACTCAACAGCACAGGTGCCAAGATTCATGGTGGTTTGCTGCATCCTGAACAATATCATGATCATGAGGCAACAACCCTTCCTGCCAGCTTTATGGTGACTAGCTAAGAAGGAAGAAAAGGAATGGAGGAGGCAACCAACACAGTCCCATTCTGGTTGTTTGTCCATGAATGTCTCATCTGACTGCACTATTGGTAAATGTGACCCCAATTCCCCATTCACCACCGGTTCCACTCTTTACCAACCCTCTGTTACTGGCTATTATAGCATTCTCTTGGCCATAATGCTAAAATAAAAGATAAACTTCCAAACCAAATTCATAAATCAAACCATGCCATTTGCATATAACTGTCAACTAAACATCCTTGTGCATTCTTTTAGTACCTGTCTTCCATGTGCCTTTGCCTGTCCTGATGCTCCTACACTGTGCTACCCCAGTGGCTGCAGCATTGCTGGTGGAAGGCTGCGGACTTTCAGTGGAAGATTAGGATGACCTCAAGCAGTTCTTGCCCGAGAAGGCCTGGCTTGAGACTGCACCACCTTGGTATGGACACAGCAATATGGGCTGGCTGGCTGACAGGTAACAGCAAGGGCTCTTGTGGAGTGGCAGGTGTGGGAGGACAAATGCTGCCATCCTGAGGACAGCAGGTTCATGTTCCATGGAGCCACTGCCACTCCCCTGGGATGGTGCCTCAGCAGTCCTAGTAATCTGTTGAGAGAAAGATTACTGGACTGCTGTGATACCCTGCAAGCTCCTTTGAACACCATAACCCGCAGCCATGATGGCAGCAGTCTGAACTTACCTGAGATCAGTCTGAGCTTCCACAGCAGCACCAAGATGTTGGGTGACTTCTGGTTGTGCTGCAATGGAAGCTGAGACATTGGCCATCAAAGACTGCATCATGTTTGAGTCCATAAGAATATTAATTGATTTGGCCACCACTTCCATGCTGAGAAGGACGGGCTCCAAGTGCTTTGCACAGCCCTGTTCCAGGTTAATGCCGGACTCCTCCATGCTCCTTGACATAGCTTGCAGATTTCTGGAAGGCCTGCCAATACAGCAAGCGTTTTATTGTGTATATCCATCATCCTTCTGCTGTAGCCCACCCCACCAAATTTACCATTTGAGTACTCTGTAGCAGAACTCATGTGCGACTTTGCCTGCCTGCAAGTTGGCATCTGTGTTATCCTTGCCCACTGCCCTGGCTACAGGCCATTTGAGCCCAGTGTCTCAGCACATGTAGATCTCTGTGCTGTACTCTAAATTATGCGCAGTGTCAGTGTGAGCTGGTGGCTTAGAGTGTGAGATTGAGTGCTGGTGTTTCTTCTTCATCACTGTCTTCCTGCTCTTCCACCACTGCCTCACCAGGCAGCAGTTCCTGGGGATCAGAAAGGAGAAAACCACAGGGAAAAGCGAGGGGAACGGGGGTGGGGGGGGGGGGGCATGGAGGGGAAGCAAGTGGTGCATGCTTACACGAACTACAACTTGTAAATCAGAAAAGATTGTGGAATGAGGTGGACATTGAATGTGAGAAGAAGGATTTGGTATGATAATACCGTCACCTTTGATGGTTTCAGCCCTGCCGCTGGCCATGCCCTCAATGATGGGCATTCCAACGATGGCACGCACCATCTCTTCCATAAGATAAGGACTCGCAGCCCTACTTGTCACCCACAGTTAGGTTCTGCTCCCTCTGATTAAGCACCACCTTGTCGGGGAAAAGAGTGGGAAGTATGTCAATGAGTGTAGTGCAATGTTTTTTGATAATATGGCTGGTGAAGCTATGAATGTTAGATATGAGCTGTGATTGATAGAGATTATTGCTGGTGAGTGATGGGGGACTAGTGCATTGAGCAGTGTGTGAGGCTAATGGTGCAGTTGTTAGAATGTGGCATTTGAAAATACATTCACTGACCTTGTTTGAAGTCATTAAACTTTTTGTGGCACAACATCCAGGTCCTTGGGGCTTAATTCCAGTATTGACTGCAACTGCTACCTTGTCCCACTGCCTTCGCAAAGTTTGTCTGAAGAGCCTCCTGGTACTTTGTGGATAGATTACATCTCCCCTCCTCTCCACCTCCTCCACCATCATCAGGGAACTTTGGAGCACTCTCTCTCTCCTCTTGCACCATAATTCACTCTTCTTCTTGCTGAAGTTCTCTTCCACAAACAGTTCCAGTACCTGCTATAGCCAGAATGCACGTCCCCTTTAAATGGTGGAAGCTGGCTTTAAGAGGTGCTGTTCTCGTACAATCTTGGTGTGCTGCCACTCGATGGTGTGCGTAGCACTGGCTGCACGCAGCCATCATGCAAATTAGCATGCAATGCGATGTCAAAACAATGGGTGCACGTTAGTCCTGCATCACAATCCCAGTGCTCGTTTTCAGGGGCTGTCAAATTTTGCCCTCTCTGTGTTTGTTCAGAAGCTGCCTGGATTCTCTCTCAGTTAGTACAACTAACTGAACAGCGTTTGAGACATTTGTGCACAGTTCAGTTTGGAACAAAACTCCGACAGTAATTTCTTATGGATTGTGACTGAGTTTCAAGGGAACAGCTACCAAACCAAAACACAATTAATTTTGTGTCAGCATCTACTGAGACCTCCCCAGTGTTCATTTGACTATCACAATGACTAATAAATGCCTCATTAATCTCCCTTGCAACCATGTTCAATATAGCTAGCAGCCACCTCTGGGGATTTATTTGTTTTGAGCTGTGTCATCCTGCTGAATACTTCCATCTCATTTATACTGAAGTCATTAATTCTGCTTGAGTTATTGTTATTTAGGGAGGGCATGTTGTCTTCCCTAGTGAATACTTTAATAAAGTAATCATTTAATATACTAACTGTCATGTACTCAGCAACTTCATCCCTAATAGCAAACCTTTCTCCCTGTAGCATTCGTAGAGTTTGATCTATCTTCTGATTTGTTATTCCATTTAGGGCCACACTTGTTTGCTCCACACTTACTGCTGCTAGATATTCAATTATCCTCCAAGTTAATGGGACATCCGTCAGGTATAAATAACTGTCAACCACATTTCAAAAAAGTGGCTGTCATTTATGAAGTGATTCATTTTATGTGAGGTGTTTGGGGACTTTTCTGAAAGATGTGATAAGGTGCGATATAAATGCAAGTTTAATAATTCAATAATCTTTTGCCTGTTTCCTTATAACCTTCAATCCTGTTCATAAACTCGTATTAAGCAAGCTTTATTTTAGAAGCAGTTAACAGACACAGATTTAATTCCTTTTGTGGAAAGTATATTAGGTGCAATGAGTTTTTTACTCGGAGCAAAAGGTAACTCTACCAAACATTGATTTTACTTGAGGCTTATCAGTTTTGCACTTGTTTCTTCTGGTTATGTAATCACATTTAAAATTAAACAATTCAAACAAGTCCAGTTCTTTGAGTGTCTCTTCATATTTTAGAGCTTTGACTCCCAGGATTACTCTTGTTTCATCCTTGTCCAATAGGTTGATTTCTTTTCAAGGTGGGTTGGTAGAAATTTCCTTCAATTAAACATTGGGACGACTGAAGCCATTGTCTTTGGTCCTTGCTAAAAACTCCTTTCTGTGGTTATGGGCTCCATTGCTATCCTGACAACTGTCTGAGGCTGAACCAAACTGTTCGCAACCTTGGTGTCAAATTTGACCCCAAGCTGAGCTTCTGACCACTGTTATGAAAGTGATCTGTTTTTTGTTAAAAATATTTTGTAAAAAGAATTTCCTGTTAAACTGAATAAATGTTGGACCAGATTTTTTTTAAAAGGAAGCCATCAAGGGGCAGTGAAGGAACTGGTGGCAACAATGTTGCTGATTGTCACATGGCTCAAGTTAAAGATAGAACAGAAACCTTGGTAACAGGGACAGAGAAGTGACACGCGCCCCTTTGATTGGACAAGCCCAATAGTAGCAGAGCACTTGGGATGGGCAGAAAACTGACACTTTTTTGGTTGTCAGTTAGTGTGTGTGTTTTACGTTCTGGAGTGAGCGGAGGTAAAGTCAAGTCTGAAGAAGAAGTCAAGAAAGAAGAGAAGACCACAACCCAGCTTCATTCTCCAGCAAAACTCTAAAGACTTTCTGAAATCCATTGTGTCAATTCATCTCGTCTCCTGTCTCTGAAGAAAGTCTGCTAAAATAATTCTGAACACCACATGAAAAGAACTGTTCTAAAGATCCTAGTGATCTATCTACATTTACTCAGAAGTTAGATTGTATGTCAGTTTTGGAACAACACATGTCATCTGCTGTTTTCTTCAAAAATGAGCAAGTAATCTGTGCAAGTTTTTTTTGTCTGTAACAGAGCTTTGAATTTATAAAAATCCCTTTTATCTTTTTTCAGTTAACTGCTGTATATGTGTGTCTGTAAATGTGAAGGGGCTAAGGTAAAAAGGGAACTTTAAAATTTAAAATCTATGTGTTTACTTCATTATTAGTTAAGACTTGTTTATAATAAACTGATCTCTCCACAGATGCTGCCAGACCTGCTAAGTATTTCCAGCATTTCTTGTTTTTATTTATCATAATTTTGTTGTTCAGTAAAGAAACCTGGTTAGTGCATTCTATTTTGGGAAAAATAGAGTATATGACTGTATCAATAAATGGGAAAATTTAAAATAATATTTTCCGACCTGTGGAGAATTTGGACTAGAATAAACAATGCATTCCTCCCGCTTCGGTCATAACACCACATATCAATGCCATCACTAAGGCTGCCTGTTTCCACCTCAATAACATTGCTTGACTACGCCCCTGCCTCAGCTTATCTGCTGCATACACCCTCATTCATGCCTTTGTTACCTCTTGACTCAACTATTCCAATGCATGTTTGGCTGGCCTCTCACATTCTATGGTCCGTAAACTTGAGGTCAAACAAAACTTTGCTGCCTGAGTCCTTACTTGCACCAAATTCTGTTCACTCATCACCGCTGTGCTCACTGACCTGCACTGAATCCCAGTCAAACAATGCCTCATTTTTAAAATTCTCATCCTTGTTTTCAAGCCCCGCCATGGCCTGCCCCTCCCTATCTCTGTAATCTCCTCCAGCTGCAACAAGATATCTGCACTCCTTTAATTCTGGCCTCTTGAGAATCTCCGATTTTAATTGCTCCACCATTGGTGGCTGCGCCTTCAACTCCCTCCCCAAACCTCTCCACCTCTCCACCTCTCCACCTCTCTACCTCTCCACCTCTCCACCTCTCCACCTCTCTACCTCTCCACCTCTCCACCTCTCTACCTCTCTTTCCTCTTTTAAGATGCTCCTTAAAACCAACCTCTTTGACCAAGCTTTTGACCATCTGCTCTAACATCATCTTCGGTGTCAAGATCCTGTTTTATAATGCTCATCTGAGGTCCTTGGGACATTTTATTATATTAAAGGAGCTATATAAATACAAGTTTCTATTGTTGTTGTTTTTGTTAGGGTACCCAAAATTCCAAATGTTGTTCAGTGTGACTTACATGGGACTAAATTAACTTGTTTCAGAACACTGATGCACATATTCTTTACTAGTCGTGAATAGTTCTGAACCTGAATAAATCACTATGAAACTCCAATGGCTACTGACTCCACCCCAACACCACCTCTTCAGACAAGTGTTATCCTTTGATCACCTTCTGCTTTCTTTTCTCAAGTTAATTTTCATCTAGCTCGCAAAGGAAGAACTTTGCCAAATGCCTTCTGAAAATCCAAGCAATTCCATCAACTGAATAGTTCTCCTCTGCTACTTTGGTTACCACTGCAGAAAATTCAAGGGAGGAATTTACTCAGGCAAGGGGAGTTGGGTTTGGGTGCATGCGGGACATATATCCCATAAAAGTGACATCAGGGTGGGATCCCAGTGTCATCTCGTCCACTTCCATCTGGGTTTCCCTGGGCCAGGTTCTGGGGCCATCAGGAAAGCAATTAAGACAGGTCCAAAAGCAATTAAGTGCTTCCTTAACCCTGTATTCTGGCTTTAACTGCCAATGCATTAGTTCCACGCTGTTTCAACATCTCGTCAGATTGGAGGAGGTGAGTGCACAATGGGAAGTCATTGTTGACAGAAACTGACCTGCTAGCAACAGTATAAAGGTTGAAATCAGCAAGATTGTGGTTAGCTACAGTGAAAGGCTATCACTATCAGCCTAAATTCATTACTTTTTTGGGGAATAGTCACTTTGTCCAGTAACTGTAAAGTGCCTTGGAATCTACTGAGCTCAATCTCAACTTGATAGAGATATAGAGTCATTTACAGCATAAAAGGAGGCCATTCGACCCATCAAGCCCATGCAGGCTCTCCGCCAAGCAATCTAGTCAGTTCCATTCCTCCGCTCAATCCCCGTAGCCCTGCAAGTTTATTTCCTTCAATTGCCCATCCAATTTCCTTTTGAAATCATTGGTTGTCTTCACTTCCACCGCCCTTGTGGGCAGCGAGTTCCAGCTCATTACCACTCGCTGCGTAAAAAGGTTCTCCCTCACATTCCCCCTGCATCTCTTGCCCAAAACCTTAAATCTGTGTCCCCTAGTCCTTGTACCATCAGTTAATCGGAACAGTTTTTCCTTGTCTAACTTATCTAAGCTTGTCATAATCTTGAACACCTCTATCAAATCTTCCCTCAACCTCCTTTGCTCCAGCTGAGAACAACCCCAGCTTTTCCAACCTAACCTTGTAATCAAAATCCCCCATCCCTGGAATCAGTCTGGTAAGTCACCTTTGCACCCTTTCAAGGACCCTCACATCTTTCCTAAAGTATGGTGACCAGAACTGGATGTAATACTCTCGTTGGGGCCTAACCAGAGCTTTATAAACATTCAGCATAACTTCCCTGCTTTTGTACACCTTGCCTCTATTTATGAAGCCCAAGATCCCATATGGTCTGCTAACCACTCTGCTAATATGTCCTGCCACCTTCAAAGATCGATGTACATGCACACCATGTCCCTTTGATCCTACTGTCATGCAGGTAAGGAGTTATGATTAAATAAACAATGAAATATGGAAGAATTATGAATTTAAAAAGTCAACTGTTAAACAAAACCACAAGAACATGGACACTTGTACCACAGTCAAAATGGAGTAGTGGTCATGTCACCCCCATCTGTACTAGAAATGAACAAATTTGTCTGCAAAGATGGAACTTGTTAACCTCATCTGAAATAGCTATGGGGAGAACCCCTTTGAAATTGAAAGAAGCGCTATTGCATATTAATGACTCTTATCGAAAGGAATGAACTACCAATTCGGGAGATCAACTGACTCACAGCCCAAACCAAGATGAATAAGTGTAAAGTAGCACCTTGTTACCAGAATGGTCCCCATTCAGACATCAATTGATAGCCATGGTTATCATATCCTGGCCCATTGTGTGTCACACCAGGGGAGAGTGCCATGTGTCTCCTCATAGAAACTCTAATATGATGGATTTTTACCTTAAAAAGGTAGCCCTCTGGAGACGGAGGAGAGAACATGCCAAAACCCTCAAAAAGCAGCCCATTTAGAGGCTGTGCTTTGGAGATCTAGTCAAGCAAGAACATGGATAGCTGAACAAACAGCAGAGACATCACAAAGTGACTTTAAGACTCCCCATATGTGAAGGTAACAAAATCTACACCACCAGCTTTGTGGTGAGTGGTAATCACTAGAACTCCACAATACCTTAACAGGTTCAAGACTACAAACACCTTTAAAAACACTTTCCTCCTATGAAAATTCAACAGGTTTACTGTAAACCATGAACGCGTACCTCACCTTGGACTTTACCTACCCTTGTCTCTCTATCTATCTATTCTTGTGTATGTGTCAGTGTGAGTGAATGTGTGTGTGGGTGAGGTTGCGACCATTTTGGGATTTGTGTAAAAATAAATGGCTATTTTTAACCTATGAGAAAATCTGTTATTTGTCTGCTTATTTGACCCAAAAAGCACTCAGGGGCTAACGCATAACTTTTAACAAAACACAATTGCAGTCAATTGGGAGGTGAACAGTGGAAACCACCCACACACCTTTCTATCTGTCCATAACACTGGACACTCTTTAGAACTGTGCCATTAAGTCTATATTGCCTCACCCTATCCCCTTGTCTGTATTAAATTCCATCTGCCGCTTGTCTGCTCATTCTGCTAACCTAGCTATGTCTTGTTGCAGACAGTTCATACCATAGAACAGTTACGGCACAGCAAGAGGCCATTCAGCCCATCATGTCTGTGCTAGCTGAAAAGACAAGCCGCTCATTCTAGTCTCACCTTCCAGTACCTGGTCTGCAGCCATGCAGGTTACAGCACTTCAGGTGCAGGTCCAGGTCCAGGTATCTTTTAAATGAGTTGAGGGTTTCTGCCTCCACTACTGATATGGGCAGTGAATTCCAGACACCCACCACCCTCTGGGTGAAAAGTTTTTCCTCATGTCCCCTCTAATCCTTCTACCAATCACCTTAAATATGTGCCCCCGGTAATTGACCTCTCCGCTAGGGAAACAGGTCCTTTCTGTCTACTCTATCTAGACCCCTCATAATTTTGTACACCTCAATTAAGTCACCCCTCAGTCTCCTCTTTTCGAAGGAAAATAACCCTAGCCTATCCAATCTTTCCTCATAGCCGCAATTTTGCAGCCCTGGCAACATTCTTGTAAATCTCCTCTGTACTCTCTCCAGAGCAATTATGTCCTTCCTGTAATGTGGTGACCAGAACTGTACGCAATACTCCAGCTGTGGCCTAACCAGTGTTTTATACAGTTCCAGCATTGCATTCCTGCTTTTGTATTCTATACCTTGGCCAATAAAGGAAAGCATTCCATATGCCTTCTTCACCACTTTATCTACCTGTCCTGCCACCTTCAGGAACCTGTGGACATGCACTCCAAGGTCTCTCACTTCCTCTTCCCCTCTCAACATCCTTCCATTTATTGTGTATTCCCTCGCTTTATTTGCCCTCCCCAAATGCATTACCTCACACTTTTCTGGATTGAATTCCATTTGCCACTTTTCCGCCCATTCAACCTGACCATTGATATCATTCTGGAGTCTACAGCTTTCCTTTTCCCTATCAACTATATAGCCAATCTTTGTGTCATCTGCACATTTCCCAATCATGCTTCCCACATTAAAGTCCAGAAATCATTAATATATACCACAAACAGCAAGGGACCCAACACTGAGTCCTGTGGAACACTACTGGAAACTGCTTTCCATTCACAAAAACATTTGTATCATCCTCACTGTTTGCAACTCCTCCAAATTTGGTATCGGCAAATTTTGAAATTCTGCTCTACCAAGATCCAAGTGATTTATATATAGCAAAAAAAGCAGTGGTCCTAGCACTGATCCTTGGGGAACACCACTCCTGAAAAACAACCATTTACCATGACTCACTGTTTCTGTCATCAAGCTAACTATTTTATCCAGTTGGACACTGACCCTCCTATTCCAAGAGCCACAATTTTGTTAACCATGGTTTTATGTGGTACTTTATCGACTGCTTTCCTAAAATCCATAAAGACAACATTCACTATATTCTCTTCATCAAGCTTCTCTGTTACTTCATCAAAAAATTTAATTAGATTAGTCAAGCATGATCTGCCTTTCATAAATCTGTGCTGGCTATCCTTAATTAACTCAAACCTCTCCAAGTGCTTGTTGATTTTTTCCCCTGATTATTGTTTGTAAAACCTTACCCACCACTGATACTAAATTAACTGGCCTGTAGTTGCTAGGACTGTCCTTACACCCTTTCCTGAATAAGGATGTCACGTTCTTACCTCTCAGACTTCCCTGTAACATGGGAGCTACCTTTGCTGCAGTAGCTTGGACCTCTGAGAAGGAACAGGAGCTTGATACAACCCAGCAGCCACTGCAACAGGACCAGAAACTCCACCAGCAGCAGCAGCTGACTTCACCACAGCCACAAGCAGCTGCATGGGACGGGGGTGGGGAGTGGGGGGGGATGTGTGATGAGGCGGGTTGGGGGCAGATGGACACTGATCTGCACCTCGAAGGAGACAATACTCCCAGCACAGGGTCCAAAGATCAAGGGTCAGCTCCCTTGACTACTCCGAACAACAGTGCCTCTGAAGGCTCAGGCCCTTGCAGTAGGTAGTTGCAGATATCTGCAGCCTTCTGGAAGCAGACTTCTGTCCAAGAGGAGGAGCTGGCCACACCTTGACCGTCGCTGTCAAGGTCACCACAGCCCTCAGTTTCTTTGTACCTCGCCCCTTCCAGCAAGAGGAATGTGGAGAGCGCCTGGTTACCTGAGAGGAGTAGGAGTCTGAAGTGCAGGTGATGCCTTTTTTATTCATTTGTAGGATGTGGGCATTGCTGGATAGGACGGCATTTATTGTCCATCCCTGTTTGCCCTGGAAAAGGTGGTGGTGAGCTGCCTTCTTGAACCGCTGCAGTTCATGTGGGGTAGGTACATCCACAGTGCTGTTAGGAAGGGAGTTCCAGGATTTTGACCCAGCGACAGTGAAGGAACAGCAAAATAGTTCCAAGTCAGGATGGTGTGTGACTTGGAGGGGAAGGCAAGGACTGAGAAGAGCTCCCACTGCCATCAACCCTTTCTCCATCTTTCTTCCCAGGGCCCACCTGCACTTCCCTGCTAGCCAAGAGTTGGAAAGCACTTGGCTGCATAGCAATGTGGCACTCAGCCACCAAGGCGATGCTTTGTTTCATCCTCTGTAAACTGGCAGCCAGAGTATGAAGTGGATTATAATCCTAGCCCCTTCTTGGGACCATCCTGGATCAGATGTACTTATCAGATGATAACTTTCAAGGTTCAGTAAGGTAGATCTCACAGACACTTGAATGGGTCTGAAGAACTGATCTAACCCTCTCCAAAGGAAAAGAACCAGCTGAGAATATTACCATCCTCCAGATAACCTTTTTAACAAGTTTTAGTCAGATTGTAACAAGCTGGATATTATAAGGGTCCAGGCATCTCTCCTCAATAATGTACCTCCCCACTGAAAAGTGTATGGAGATGGGTTCGCGAGTTTGGAATACAGAAGACTATATGAAACAATGTAATTTCTAAATCGTATAAAAATTTATTAAAGAATCGAACATTCAATTCACATTTGGTGGGAAAGTCAATCGCAACGTTAATAGTTCTAGGAAAAGAGAGTACGATCTTGTTCCAATTAGAGAATCCAATTATTAAGTCTAAATATTGTTGCAGTAAAATATTTAAGATGTCCATCGACATTTAAAGTAATATTTACCTTAAATTCACGAGTAGAAAGCTACAGAGTTTAGTGAGATACTTCTTTCCCAATTAAGGGGAGAACTATCATTGCCGCACCACAGTAGCTGTACCTCTACCGAGTGAAATGTTGGAGTGAATCCAATGATTCTAAAGATCCACTGTGTGGTTCCAATATTTATACTGTTTCCAAGCTGCATAACTAACTTTTTTTACGTATGGGGGTGTTACTTCTTTACAAGTAGATTTGCACCCTTCTATTTCTCAAATAAGGCTGTATAACTGTTAGTTAAAATCCATATTGTTTAATTTCTGAGAAACGACTGAGCCAGCAGGAAGCTGTGAGAAGACATGCTGGTCAATATGTTCTCAGAGCCAGCAGGTTGGTGGAAGTTTCAAATGATGGTCAGTTTCCTTGTCATCCAACTGTGTTTTAAGATTATAATTCAGCTTCCTGGATTTAGTTGATTGGTGATTTAGGTCCATCTGTAGAAAATCATGTTATCCATTGTTATACTGTGGTAACTTACAATGATTATTTATAAAACGTGTATTAACAGTGTCTTACTGGTGTGATGATGCTCATGACTTTTAGGAGTGAGTTCCTGTTTTCAGAAGTTACATTTGTGTTACACGATGAGGCAAATATGTTGCAGGATGTTGTGTGTCCTTGACCACAGAAGCATGTCTAGGCATGCCTATGACATTCTTCTGACCTTCAGGCAGATGAACTTTGCTTCTAATTTATTAATCCCTAATTCATAGGAAAATAACTCTTTTAACCTTATAACCTCTTATTATAGCCGGCTTCCTTCACAAGTGTGCAGGCCAATGGTGTGGGACAGCATGCACTCAGTGGCCTGCATACTAGAGATGGAGTTCTTCATTCTCTCTGCAAGGGAGCGCACTGCCTTTGGAAACACTGACAGCAGCACACATATTTCCCGTTACTGTTCCACAGGTTGCCTTTCGTGGATAACCCAGCATCTGTGTGCAGCTGCGCAGAGCTTGGAGTGTCCTGTCCCCTCCGACAGGGATTCTCCATTGCTACCCCGACTCCAACAGCTGCTCCTGCTCACATGTGATGTGCTCTTCATCATGTGGCACCCTATCTGTCTGAGAAGCTGGACCCACTGAGGTGTGTGTGTCTGTGCTAGTGGAGGGTGCACCGGAGTCATGTGATGGTGCATCTTCAGAGTTCTGGTACTCCTCTGAGGACTCTGTGGGCTCCTCCCTCATCTCCTCAGTTGGGACCTGCAATCTACTTCTGAGAGATGAAAGATATGAGTTAGTGCTGCAAGTAGGTGAAATAGAGTTCAAAGTTAGGATAGTGCAGATTATAACATTTCATGTCTTGGTGACATCAATTCAACATGAATGACAGTTAAGTGCCAATTGGCAATCCTTCATCTAATGCCATCACTAGGTCACTGGGCCACCCCCAGGGCTCCATTGCCAACATCCAGTACTTGTGCCACCCTGCTGATATTCAAAGGCTTCCTCCATTGTAGTCAGGGTGGCCATGGCTCCAGGTCCAACCCTGGTTCTTTGCCTCTCCCTGGAGCTGTGGGCTCTCTTCTCCTGCAATGAGAAAAGGCAGAGAGGTATGTGTGTGAGAAGTAAAGAGTGCTGAAGGTGGATGGTGAACATTTGAGGAGGGTGACTGTGAGGAATGGGAGCGAGAGGGCAATAGGATGAGGTTGAGATGGAAATTTGAGGAGGAGGCTGGAGAAAAAGGAATGTATGCGACAGCAAGGTGTATCAGTCAGAGGAGTGCTGTTCAGGTGAATGCTAGGGAGGTGAGAGCTACCAGCTGAGAGTTTCAGGATACATACCTTTCCCAGACCTAACAATGTCATAAAACCTTTTGTGGCACTGGATCCAGGTCCTGGGCATCACAATCCAGCTACTCACCATCTATGCTACTTGCAGTCTGCTTGGTCAGGCTAGCTGGCCTCCTCCTCCTATCCTCAGGGAATATGACTTCTTTTCTTGCCCTGACTGCATTCAAACTGAACTTCAGGGATGAGTCTGAGAAGCAGGGTTGGGAGGTGGCTGGTGTAAGTGAGCTTTCCCACATCTTGCTTCTCTTCTGCAGCAGTTTCCTCCTTTCCACTGGCATATTTAATGCTTCTCTCAGTCCTGCCATTGTGAACACTGCTGGGGCCCCTTTGAATAGAGATCCTTCATTGCTTCTTTAGGTATATCATCCTGCCCACATGTTTGGTTGGGGAACCTGGAGGCGGGATGATAATGCCGTTACCTCGGGAAAGAGGCTCAGAAAAGCCTACCAATTAGTCAAACGGGTTCCTGACCCGGGAATGGTCCTGCCATTTTGGCAGGGATTAAGTCTGGAAAATTCTGACCCAAGAGGTGTCAGCCATGACCTATTATGTCTGAGTTCATGCACCTTATGTTCTCTTTCAATTAACAGTAATATCCAATGTGTCTGATTTAGATTGATGCTACATGTCACTGCCAGCAATAGATATTTTGAATAAGCTGGCCCTTTTTCACTTACAATATTCCTTAATGATCATATTCTGGGAATATTATCTTGTAATAATATATTATGAATGCTTCATGCATTTATATCAAATTTCTCTGTTAGCTAATTTAGCAAAGCTGTAAACCCAATTAAAATTTGCAATTCCTTTCTACAGGAGATGATTTTGGATGTTTTCACTAAATGATCCTCAGCATTTACAAGATGATGCCTGCAGGAATCAAACAGCACACAGTTTGATATTTTAATTCTATGAAGCATCCATGATGCCTAAATTAGCTAGTTCAACACACAATCTTTAAAATGTTTATATAATACTCGTGGATCTCTTGTGGTGTTGCTTAGGTGAAGCGGGGTATACAGTACTTTATAACAATAGGGGGTCTCATCAGCAAGATGTGAGACAGGAAAGCATGAAGGGAAAGTATTCAAGAAGGCAAGTGTGATACTTACCGAAAGTATGCATTATATGCAACACTTTTAACATGTAGTTAGACATTGAAAAAGAGGTTTTTTTTTGTAAAAAAAAAGAGTTTCAGGCCTTTCTTGCTATATTCAATTTCTGTCAATTACAGTGAAAGTTTACTTCCAAGTCAGCAGGAAATACAGAGAACTTTCACCTTGACCTATCATTTTGAATGTTAAGATGGATGAATAATTGGGATAGTTGTCTAAAACATCCTGATTTAATCATATTTAAGCAATACTATCGGATGGAGAAGAGATGTAAGTGATAAAAAATACATGCACTCAAACTCCAAAAACAACACAACCAAGGAAGTCATTAGTCAAATAAATTGGGTACAAAATGTGAACAAGATAAAGCTGAAGTAATGAAACGTTCTACTGTAATGAGTTTAGAATGTGCCTTAATTCCTATCAGTTTAGCACTGGAAGACAGTGAAGGAGTGGCAATGTCACTAAGCTAGTAATGCAGTGGCATAGGCTAATTCCCTGGGAGCATGTGTTCAAATCGCACCACGGCAGATGGTGGAATTTAAATTCAATTAATTAATAAATTCAGCTAATTAGTAAAAAATCTGGAATGGAAAGCTAGTCTCAGTAATGGTGCCAAGAAGTATTGTTGATTATCATAAAAACCCATCAGGTTCACTAATGTCCTTAACGGAAGGAAATCTGCTATCCTTAGCAGGTCTGGCCTACACATGACTCCAGACCCACAGCAATGTAGTTGACTCTTAACTGCCCTCTGAAATGGCCTAGCAAGCCACTCAGTTGTCAAGGGAAATTAGGGATGGGCAACAAGTGCTGGCTGTGTCAGTGATGTTCACATCCCATGAAAAACAGCGTGCAGGCTATCTTGGTAATTTTCGAATATGCATGAGGATGGGTGAAAATCCTGGAACTCCTTCCCTAATATCACTGTGTGTGTACCTACACCATATAGACTGTAACAGTTCAAGAAGGTGGCTCATCACCACCTTCTCAAGGGCAATTAGAGATGGACAATAAATGCTGGCTTTGCCAATGACTCTCATATCCCATGAATATATCAAAATAAAGTATAGTCAGAAAATAACACTCCCCCAACATATGGAATTATTTGATATATAAATTTGATCTTTAGTGCATCTCGTATTAATGCAAATCTGTCATTAGCTGCATATCCTGAAGCATTAGCCATCCAATTCCAATTACATTGACAAAAAGTTGCAGATCTGGGAGTACAAATTGAGCACATCACTGATGCGATGTGGAAAGCAAAGGTCTATCACTGCCAGTCAAAGCACAAAACCACTGTCATTTTTTTGGGTAAACTGCCCCTTTTAGAGAATTTTCTTCGAATGACAATTTTCATTCTGATTGAAACATTTTTGGAAATTAACAGAGTTTTTATGATACAACATGGAGAAAGATAATACTATATATAATATTTGACTGTGTAAGAAAAAGACTTTCATTTATATAGTGTCTTTCATGACCACAGGACATTCCAAAGCACTTTACAGGCAATTAAATACTTTTGAAGTTTAGTTACAGTTGTAGTGTAGGAAATGGGGCAGTCAATTGGTGCACAGCAAGCTCCCACAAACCACAATGTGATAATGACCAGATAATCAGTTTTTGTGATGTTGATTGAGCGATAATTATTGGCCAGTATACCAAGGCTAACTCCCCTGCTCTTCTTTGAAATGATACCATGGGATCTTTTACATCCACCTGAAAGGGCCTCAGTTTAATGTCTCATCCAAAAGACGGCAGTGCAGCACCCCCTCAGTGCTGCACTGGAGCATCTGCCTTGATTTTTGTGCTCAAGTCCTGGATTGAGACTTGATCTCACAACCTTCTGGCACAAGTGGGAGAGCTACTAACAGCCAAAGATAAGCTAGACAATAAGTTGTTGGCTAAAGTTGCATTTGGTGACTATTCCACAAAATATTTCTCTTTAGCCTCACCCCAACAGTATCACATATGTCAACAAATCTATTCATTTAATTATATTTACCAAGATACGCTGCTAATGTGAATTCCTCCACCAAACTCTGTATTCTGTATAAAGTTACAAGGAATGAGGAGAACATTTTTTTCATCGACATTCCTATTTCTAATTACATTCAGTCAACCTCTTCTGTAAATATCCATATTGCAGCAAGATAGGATTTAGTCAACTCTGATTGCGCCCCTCCCCGAGGTGGATAGCTCACTAACACTTATTGGTTTCATTTCCTCTGTGCACTATTTTAGAATGAAAATAAAATTGAACAGGTTAATGACTGTGTGCTAATATGCCGCAGACAAAAATTTATGCAAATGCATTAACAAGTGCCATAGTGACTGCACAGAGGACATTAAATTCATTACTTATATGCTGCTGCATGTGAAGAATGGCTAAAGTGTGCTTGGGTCAGCTGGTGGCATTCTAAATGAGAGGTCGTGAGTTGAAACCTTACTGCAGGATCTGAGCACATAATCTAGGCTGATGTTCTAGCGGATGTCCTGGGGCTATGGTAAATGCTACATAAATGCTTTCTTTCTTATTTGGATGTTGCAGATGTTAACCAAGACTCAGTAGTAGCAATCTCGCCTCTGTATCAGCAGGGCATGGATTCAAATGGTACTCCAGAGGCTCGAGCATAAAGTCCAAGCTAACACTCCAGTGTAGCACTGAAGGAGCTCTGTACGGTCGGAGTTACCATCTTTTAGTGAGCGGGTAAACCGAGGTCACATCTTCCCTCTTAGCTGGAAATAAAAGATCCCACGGCACAATTTTGAAGCAGAACAGGGGAGTTTGCCCCTGGTGAATATTTATCCTTTATTTACGTAAGAGCTTGGTATGTGCAAATTGCCTGCCATGTTTCCTACGTTACAACAGTAACTACACCAAAAGCAATTAATTGGCTGTAAAATGCTTTGGGAAAGGTGCTGCATAAATTCCCTCCCTTCCTTCCGTCCCTCCATTGACTCAACCATACACTAGCTTTACTGAAGAACAAGGAGAGGAAACCTAGTGAAAATTAACTTAAGACGAGCCTTCTAAAAAGAATTGTAAAATGGCAGGCTTCATCTGGCTGTCAGATATCAAAGAGGAGTAGGTGATGGGGTTGCCCGTGATATCTTACATAAATGAGGTTCTACTCTCATTTGAGTTGTATGACAAACATCAAGGTGCTTCGACACAAGGAGTCCAGAGAAAATCTGAATCGTTGCTCAGATTTGCCTCCAGCTAGCGAGCTTAAGGGAAGACTAGCGGCTGAATTTTATAAGTCTGCTGCCGAAATTGGTGACGGGCGAAAGAAAATGGTGGCCCACACATGCCAAAGAGCCGCCGCGATTCCAAGTGCGGCGGCACATTTAAATAGCCAGGGCAGGCCACCCCCTTCCCCCCCGCCCCCCGTTCACATGGAGGGGTGGGCTGCCCGTCCCTTGCAATGGCGTCAGCTGCCTGTGAGCAGGCGCCGATGCCATTTTTAATGGGCAGCCAGCCCTACCGGAATATTTAAATATTTAAAGAAACATGTAATGAAATTAAATAAATACATCTCTTTCGCCCCTCTCCCACCCCCCCATAACAATTAAATTAATCTTTTGTCCTATTCCCCCCAAAATACTTACCTATACCTTTTGACCTCCCCCACAACTGCCTATGACGTTAATTTGACCTTGTTCCCCGCACCCCCCACCACCCCGCACTGAGAAATTTACCTCCTCCCCCCTCCCCACCAGTGTTGCGCCTTGTTTCCCCAGATGAGGATCCGAAGGCACAGGAGTGATGGCTGCCGGACCGAAGATTATAGTGGGACATCAGGATGCGAGGTAAGTATATTTAAATTAATTATATTAATTGATTTAAATATTCAAGTTATGGTCCCGTTGCCCAGCGGTGGGGGGAGGCTGCCATGGTGCCTCGCTGCCACTGGGAGGATCGGGCCTGGCCCTGCTGGCATCGAGGTCTATGGCGGGCCTCATCCGGATCATCTTCAGGCAACCCCCGCCATGGACCCCGACGTCAAGGGCTCTTTAAAATCCAGCCCCTAGGTCTGGGGTGTCCAAGCAATGACCAAAAGTGGCCCCTGAACTCTTTAAATCTGACTTTTGAAGCCCAGACAACTTGGTCCTATTTGTAACTAGATTTCATATTTGCTAATTTTGGCCCATTTGAATTTTGTGAGGCTATTTTCCTAAATTCCACAGGGAATTCCTTCCCTAAATCTCTTCACATCCCTATCCCTCTCTCCTTTAAGGTTTTCTTTAAAATCTACCTCTTTGTCCAAGCTTTTACTCACTTGTCTGAATATCTTCTTAAGTAGCTCAGTGAGAACCTTTGTTTGATAATACTGCTGTGAAGTGCTTTGGCATGTTTTACTCAGTTAAAGGGAGGATATAAAAGTAAGTTGATTTTTTTAGCACTGTTGTCTTGTTGGTGGATAAACCCCAAATATGAACACTAAGATCTGTGCGTACCAGCAACTTGATGATGAACATTGAGTTGAACTTGCGTGACCCATGAGGCTCCAAGATATGCACCAGTACAGTCCAGGTAAACAAAACCTGATACCCTGGCACAGACAGACCTGTGAGCAGTTGGAAAATGAGCAATAAACAATTATATTGACAAACAAATCTTTACCGCTGGATAGGATTCGCATTGGCTTTAAACATGTAATTAATTGACATTTTAAATATTATCATTCGCAGGCTTTTCCATGAAGCTTTGTATTCATTAATTTCTCTGGAGGGGGCACGTTGAGACGCTGTGGAAAGAAAGGGATTCTCTTATACTACACCAGCTCAGTAATGCTATCATTACTCTCTGCTTGCTGATCTACATCAGCTCTCAGTCTGCAGAAGATCCTCATTTAAAAATTCTCATCCTTGCCTTCAAATCCTTTCAGGGCCTTGTCTCTCCCAAGCTCTGTAACCTCCTCCAGCCTTACAAGCCTCTGAAAACTTTGCATTTCTCCAACTTGATGTGTATTGTTGCAGCATAGATCGAGCATTGTTTAAAGAAGTCTCAGGTTCTTTGTAGGGATAATGTATAACACATTTATTATATAATATAATTATTTACATTCTCCATAAGCCTGTGTCGCCAGCACACCTCGGACTTCTTCCAGCTTCTTCCCAGCCTAATACTCATGTGACTATTACATCATTGTCATTACAGTGGGAGGGATTTACTCTCACTGTATCAAACATTAACCCTTTTGGGCCCTTATACTACATCTGCCCCCAAATCTTTGTCCCTATAAACACACATTCATTCATCTTGACTTTACATACTATCCCATCTCCCCACAAGACTCTGCCCATCACAGATTCAGCCTATCAAGGGACTTCATGACTGTCCCTCATAGTGTTCTTATCAGAGTCAGAAGATCAGTAACCTTGCTTGAAAGTCTTTTTGGAATATATGGATGGCCTTGACCAATGTTTGTATTATCCTGTTGTCACTGGGTTCAGGGACCCGGGTTCGATTCTGGGTACTGCCTGTGCGGAGTTTGCAAGTTCTCCCTGTGACCGTGTGGGTTTTCGCCGGGTGCTCCGGTTTCCTCCCACCGCCAAAGACTTGCAGGTGATAGGTAAATTGGCCATTGTAAATTGCCCCGAGTGTAGGTAGATGGTAGGGAATATGGGATTACTGTAGGATTAGTATAAATGGGTGGTTGTTGGTCGGCACAGACTCAGTGGGTCGAGGGGCCTGTTTCAGTGCTGTATCTCTAAATAAAAAATAAATAAATAAATGACTAATTGTTGCTTCTGTGGTGTAGGGATAATGTTTGTCCTACTTCATCATATTGTACTCTCTGCTGTGCATACTAGATAAGATCTCTGATAATTCTCATCTTTTTGGATGACAACAACAACTTGCATTCAGGTCTAGTATCCATACCTTCTCGCCTTCCTTTAGCTGAAGTAACTTTCAGGTACTAAATCTTCTGTTGTAATCATGAGCTTGTTGGTTCCTGTTGCACTTCTCTCTATCTTGAACATTTCGGTAGTCTTTGCTATCTAGCCCTGGAAGAAGTTTTCTAGGCAATGTGGGAAGCTGGGTTTTTATCTTCCTCCCCATCAACAGCTCAGAAGGTACAGTCCACACAACAATGTAGTAGATCAAGAGTTAATCAATGCAGTTGGAAAATCTTCATTCTTCTGCAGCTGCGCCTTTCTCTTTCTCTTTCAGCTTTGCCGTTCGACTGAGGATATCATGGTGAACTCATGAGATGTTCAAATCCCCATTTTCTTGCAAATTGTGTGAAGTATTCATTTGCGAACTGTGGTCTGTTGCCTGACATGACTTCGTTAGGGATACGATGCATCACAAAGATCTCCTGCAAAGCTCGGATAACTGATTCTGTTATTGTTGAGTGCAACCGATTCATTTCAATCCATCATGAGAAATAATCGATCATGATTATATCGAATTTTCCGTTGTACAGCATAGTGGGGAAAGTCTTTGCTCGAGTCGCTCTAAACAGGCTCCAGAATCTGGCCGAGCGCGTCTACCCTGAGGCACAGTGTGGCTTTCGTGCAGAGAGATCGACCGGTGACATGCTGTTCTCCCTTCGTCAGATACAGGAGAAGTGCCGCGAACAACAGATGCCCCTCGACATTGCTTTCATTGATCTCACCAAAGCCTTTGACCTCGTCAGCAGACGTGGTCTCTTCAGACTACTAGAAAAGATTGGATGTCCACCAAAGCTACTCAGTATCATCACCTCATTCCATGACAATATGAAAGGCACAATTCAACATGGCGGCACCTCATCAGACCCCTTTCCTATCCTGAGTGGCGTGAAACAGGGCTGTGTTCCCGCACCCACACTTTTTGGTATTTTCTTCTCCCTGCTGCACTCACATGCATTAAAGTCTTCTGAAGAAGGAATTTTCCTCCACACAAGATCAGAGGGCAGGTTGTTCAACCTTGCCTGTCTAAGAGCGAAGTCCAAAGTACGGAAAGCCCTCATCAGGGAGCTCCTCTTTGCTGATGATGCTGCTTTAACAGCTCACACTGAAGAGTGCCTGCAGAGTCTCATCGACAGGTTTGCGGCTGCCTGCAATGAATTTGGCCTAACCATCAGCCTCAAGAAAACGAACATCATGGGGCAGGACGTCAGAAATGCTCCATCCATCAATATTGGCGACCACACTCTGGAAGTGGTTCAAGAGTTTGCCTACCTGGGCTCAACTATCACTAGTAACCTGTCTCTAGATGCAGAAATCAACAAGCGCATGAGAAAGGCTTCCACTGCTATGTCCAGACTGGCCAAGAGAGTGTGAGAAAATGGCGCACTGACACGGAACACAAAAGTCCGAGTGTATCAAGCCTGTGTCCTCAGTACCTTGCTCTATGGCAGCGAGGCCTGGACAACGTATGTCAGCCAAGAGCAACGTCTCAATTCATTCCATCTTCGCTGCCTCCGGAGAATACTTGGCATCAGGTGGCAGGACCGTATCTCCAACACAGAAGTCCTCGAGGCGGCCAACATCCCCAGCTTATACACACTACTGAGTCAGCAGCGCTTGAGATGGCTTGGCCATGTGAACCGCATGGAGGATGGCAGGATCCCCAAGGACACATTGTACAGCGAGCTCGCCACTGGTATCAGACCCACCGGCCGTCCATGTGTCCGCTTTAAAGACGTCTGCAAACGCGACATGAGGTCCTGTGACATTGATCACAAGTCGTGGAAGTCAGTTGCCAGCGTTCGCTGGGCAGCCATAAAGACGGGGCTAAAGTGTGGCGAGTCGAAGAGACTTAGCAGTTGGCAGGAAAAAAGACAAAAGCGCAAGGGGAGAGCCAACTGTGCAACAGCCCCGACAAACAAATTTTTCTGCAGCATCTGTGGAAGAGCCTGTCACTCTAGAATTGGCCTTTATAGCCACTCCAGGCTCTGCTTCACACACCACTGACCACCTCCAGGCACTTATCATTGTCTCTCGAGATAAGGAGGCCAAAGAAAGAGAAAGAGAAAAACATAAATAAATCCATCCCTAGCCATTCCCACAGACTGGTTGGAAATTTTATTGTAATCAGAGGTTCTCTCTGTTCCAGTCTATGCATTGCACATACTTGGCAGCTCATGTATTCTGTGTCTTCGGATATTTCTGGCCACCGCATGTATGACAGCCTGTGCTCTGCACTTCATTATACCCATGTGGCCCTGATGTCGGCGTGCCTAGATATCCAATCTGACTGAACTCAAACTGATTAGTCTGTCATTATACACCAGCAAATCATCAATGATTGTGAAGTGTTTCCTGAATTCATAGAAAGTTTTCAAGATCTTACCACTAAGATGTTCTTGAGGCCAGCCCTGTGTGCAGTTTTTTTTTATTCATTCATGGATGTGGGCATCGCTGGCCAGGCCAGCATTTATTGCCCATCCCTAACTGCCCTTGAGAAGGTGGTGGTGAGCTGCCTTCTTGAACCACTGCAGTCCTTGTGGGGTAGGTACACCCACAGTGCTGTTAGGAAGGGAGTTCCAGGATTTTGACCCAGCGACAGTGAAGGAACGGCGATATAGTTCCAAGTCAGGATGGTGTGTGACTTGCAGGGGAACTTGCAGGTGGTGTTGTTCCCATGCATTTGCTGCCCTTGTCCTTCTAGTTGGTAGAGGTCGCAGGTTTGAAAGGTGCTGTCTAAGGAGCCTCAGTGCGTTGCTGCAGTCCATCTTGTAGATGGTACACACTGCTGCCACTGTGCGTCAGTGGTGGAGGGAATGAATGTTTGTAGATGGGGTGCCAATCAAGTGGACTGCTTTGTCCTGGATGGTGTCGAGCTTCTTGAGTGTTGTTGGAGCTGTACCCATCCAGGCAAGTGGAGAATATTCCATCACACTCCTGACTTGTGCCTTGTAGATGGTGGACAGGCTTTGGGGAGTCAGGAGGTGAGTTACTCGCTGTAGGAATCCTAGCCTCTGACCTGCTCTTGCAGCCACGGTATTTATATGGCTACTCCAGTTCAGTTTCTGATCAATGGTAGCCCCTAGGGTGTTGATAGTGGGGGATTCAGCGATGGTAATGCCGTTGAATGTCAAGGGGAGATGGTTAGATTCTCTCTTGTTGGAGATGGTCATTGCCTGGCACTTGTGTGGCGTGAATGTTACTTGCCACTTATCAGCCGAAGCCTGGATATTGTCCAGTTCTTGCCTCATTTCTACACGGACTGCTTCAGTACCTGAGGAGTCACGACTGGTGCTGAACATTGTGCAATCATCAGCGAACATCCCCACTTCTGATCTTATGATTGAAGGAAGGTCATTGATGAAGCAGCTGAAGATGGTTGGGCCTAGGACACTACCGTGAGGAACTCCTGCAGTAATGTCCTGGAGCTGAGATGATTGACCTCCAGCAACCACAACCATATTCCTTTGCGTTAGGTATGACTCCAACCAGAGGACGGTTTTCCCCTGATTCCCATTGACCTTAGTTTTGCTCGGGCTCCTTGATGCCATACTCGGTCAAATGCTGCCTTGATGTCAAGGGCAGCCACTCTCACCTCACATCCTGAGTTCAGCTCTTTTGTCCATGTTTGAACCATGGCTGTAATGAGGTCAGGAGCTGAGTGGCCCTGGTGGAACCCAAACTGAGCATCACTGAGCAGGTTATTGCTAAGCAAGTGCCACTTGATGGCAGTGTTGATGACACCTTCCATCACTTTACTGATGATTGAGAGTAGGCTGATGGGGCGGTAATTGGCCAGATTGGACTTGTCCTGCCTTTTGTGCACAGGACATACCTGGGCAATTTTCCACATTGCAGGGTAGATGCCAGTGTTGTAGCTGTACTGTATCAGCTTGGCTAGGGGCGCAGCAAGTTCTGGAGCACAGGTCTTCAGTACTATTGCCGGAATATTGTCAGGGACCATAGCCTTTGCAGTATCCAGTGCCTTCAGTCATTTCTTGATATCACACGGAGTGAATCGAATTGGCTGAAATCTGGCATCTGTGATGCTGGGGACTTCAGGAGGAGGCCGAGATGGATCATCAACTCGGCACTTCTGGCTGAAGATTGTTGCAAATGCTTCAGCCTTATCTTTCGCACTATTGTGCTGGGCTACCCCATCATTAAGGATGGGGATATTTGTGGAGCCACCTCCTCCAGTTAGTTGTTTAATTGTCCACCACCATTCACGGCTGGATGTGGCAGGACTGCAAAGCTCAGATGTGATCGTTGGTTATGGGATCGCTTAGCTCTGTCTATTGCATGCTGCTTACGTAGTTTGGCACGCAGGTAGTCCTGTGTTGTAGTTTCACCAGGTTGACACCTCATTTTGAGGTATGCCTTGTGCAGCTCCTGGCATGCTCTCCTGCAGTCTTCATTGAACCAGGGTTAGTCTCCTGGTTAGATGGTAATGGTAGAGTGGGAGATATGCTGTGCCATGAGGTTACAGATTGTGGTTGAGTACAATTCTGCTGCTGCTGATGGCGCACAGCGCCTCATGGATGCCCAGTTTTGCATTGCTAGATCTGTTCGAAATCTATCCCATTTAGCACAGTAGTAGTGCCGCACAACATGAAGGAGGGTATCCTCAATGTGAAGGCGGGACTTCGTCTCCACAACGACTGTGCGGTGGTCACTCCTACCAATACTGTCACGGACAGATGCATCTGCGGCAGGCAGATTGGTGAGGACGAGGTCAAGTATGATTTCCCCTCTTGTTGGTTACCTCACCACCTGCTGCATACCCGGTCTAGCAGGTATGTCATTTAGGACTCTGCCAGCTTGGTCAGTAGTGGTGCTACTAAGCCACTCTTGGTGATGGACCTTGAAGTCCCCCATCCAGAGTACATTCTGTGCCCTTGCCACCCTCAGTGCTTCCTCCAAGTGCCGTTCAACATGGAGGAGTACTGATTCATCAGCTGAGGGAGGGCAGTAGGTGGTAATCATCAGGAGGTTTCCTTGTCCATGTTTGACCTGATGTCGTGAGACTTCATGGGGTCCAGAGTCGATGTTGAGGACTCCCAGAGCAACTCCCTCCCGACTGTATACCACTGTGCCACTACCTCTGCTGGGTCTGTCCTGCCGGTGGGACAGGACATACCTGGGGATGGTGATGGCAGAGTCTGGGATATTGTCTGTCAGGTATGATTCCGTGAGTATGACTATGTCAGGCTGTTGCTTGACTAGTCTGTGGGACAGCTCTCCCAACTTTGGCACAAGCCCCCAGATGTTAGTAAGGAGAACTTTGCAAGGTTGACAGGGCTGGGTTTGCCATTGTCGTTTCCGGTGCCTAGGTCGATGCCAGGTGGTCCGTCCGGTTTCATTCCTTTTTATTGACTTCGTAGCGCTTAGATACAACTGAGTGGCTTGCTAGGCCATTTCAGAGGGCATGTAAGAGTCAACCACATAGCTGTAGGTCTGGAGTCACATGTAGGCCAGACCAGGTAAGGACAGCAGATTTCCTTCCCTAAAGGACATTAGTGAACCAATAGTGAATGCATTAGTATTTACGTATGCAAGTACATTCGTCATCCTGCTTTTGGCATGATGAATTTCTTGCAGTTTCTGTATACTTGCTGTCTACTATTGTGCAGTATTTTGTGAATATAACTCCATCTCGTCCATTAAGTTCACATCCTGTTGAGTTGGATGGTTTCCGTTGCTCATGATAGTGCATCAGTGGAAGTTTGCATCTTTCTCGTACGTATATTACATCAATCGTAACCGGAACCTCTGAATTCTGGGAGGCATTTTTGCGATCTTCTTCTCATGCAGTAGGGAAGCTAACGGTTTGTGGTCTGTCACAATGACGGCTTTCAATCCCATAATGTAATTAGAGAACTTCACGCAAACCCACCTGACTGTAAGTGCTTCTTTGTCAATTACCACATATCCAGTCTCTGATTCGGAAAAAGCTCTTGCTGCATAGTAGATAGATCTTCGACAACCATCAGGCTGTTCTTGGAAAAGGACTGCCCCTAACCCTGTGGATGAGGCATCTGCAGTGATCGTTGTTGGTAGTGTAGAATTATAGTGTGCTAAGATGTCAGGCACAATGAGCATTTTTTTCTTGAATCTTTTGGAATGCCTCCTCTTGATGTGAACTCTAATACCACGCTCAATCTTTTTTCAAGAGTTGTGTTAATGGCTCAGTTAATTGCGCTTGATGAGCTAACAATTTAGTTAATTGATTCACCATTCCAAGAAATCTTTGGCGCTGTTGGACAGAAATTGAACTTGGAAACTCATTAATGGCTCTCGTCTTTTGCAGGTCTGCCATTATGCCGTTGTTACTTACAATGGGTGCCAAGAAATGAATTGACATTTTGGAGAATTCACACTTGGCATTAAGCGTGAGCCCCTCTTCCTGAAGACAACTTAAAACAGCTTTTACTCTCTGGTTGTGTTCTTTGATGGAAGCTCCATGCATCAGGATGTCATCCATGTGACATATCACCCCTTTGAGGCCTTGCACAATGTTGGACATGGTCCTTTGGAAGATCTCGGGTGCAGATGTTATATCAAATGGTAAACGATTGAAGTAAAATCTTCCAAATGATGTGATAACTGTTGTGACTAATCTTGACTTCTCATCCAAAGGAACCTGCCAAAATCCATTATTTGTGTTGAGTTTAGTGAACAGTATGCTTTTGGATAGCTTCACTAGGCTTTTGTTTACCGATGACATAGGATGAATTTCCCTTTTCACCGATTTGTTAAACTGCGTTAAATCCACACAGATACGAAGAGTACCTTTTGGTATCAGAACTGGAAGCATAGGTGAACACCACTCGTGACAGGAGAAATGACTCCCATTCTGGTCATCTCTTCCAGCTGATTTTGTACTTGGTTCATCAACGGGTGTGGAATCTTTCTGGGTGTAAAGATACACACCACTCTGGCAATGTCTTGCAGTGTAATTCTATACAGTTAGAGATAGTCTGCTTGAAAGCAAATGTTTAACTTTAGCTGTTTGACTTCATCCACTTCTTGAGTAGATGTAGGTCTAAGCATGCTTTTCTGCTTAACAGAGAACATTCTTGGGTTTTCAAAATGTATAGTGATTCCATAATCTGTCTTCCTTTATATTGGAGAGTTGCTTGAAGCTTATCCTTCACCTTCAGTTAAATCCCTCCTGGACCATGCAACTATGTGTCCGCTGGTTGTAAGCAATGTCTCATCGGCCATGGCTCCTGGTCTGACAGAACTGTGACACTTGCACCTGTATCCAATTTGAAATTAGTAATATGTCCATTGACATAGATGTCTGCTGTCCAAAATCCTTGGTTGGGGTCGTTAATTTCCTGTAGGAAGTCTCCTGGTTTATCTTCCACTGGAAGTTGTTCCACCTAATTCACTGTTCTATGTGTGAAGGTTTTTTGTTTTGTACATATGAGAGAAGAGGTTTTGCTCTGGCACATCTTTGTGAAGTGGCCTGTCTTTTTGCAAATAAAGCATTCTGCTTTATTAGCAGGACACTGATCATGTCTGTGGGTCTTTCGGGCAGTCATTTCGGCTCCCTCCTCACAGGCCTTGCAACGTAGGATACAGTGTTGCAAATTAGGAGGCCATCTTTAGCTGCTAGAAAAGTCATACTTCATCTGTTCACTCTTAAATTTCTTCAAAAAATTTAAATTGAGATCTCCAGTCAGTGGATTCAAGAAAATTATCATTCAACAAAGCAAGTTGGTGTGACACCTCCCTGCCACGTGAAATGAAATGTGATGACAGGAGCATTTCATTATGCAGTCGTGAATTAAAAAGAAACTGTACACACACACGCATTAGTCTCACTGTCATAGCCATGCTCTGGTTCAGTTTTGTTTTCTATCCGGGATGGTTCCATGCTGAGCTAAACCCTAGATAAAGCGTCAGTTATCACATTGTTTTTCCCTGCAATGTGGATAATCTTTAGGTGGTATGGTTGCAGAAGCTGGCTCTGACAAAAAAGCCTTTCATTATGGGTTTCGAATTTTTCTATAAAGGTCAAAGGATTATAGTCGGTATAAGCAATGGTCTCTCTATATCCATTTTGGACATATACCTCAAAATCTTTGAGAGCCAGCCACAGTCCCAGGGCTTCCTTCTCCACAGTAGAGTATCTCCTTGATGTTTATTTTTTTTGAGAAATACCTAACTGGTCTCTCAATGCCTAATTCATCATCTTGGAGCAGGACGGCACCTACGCCTAAGTCACTAGCATCCACTTCCACTTTAAATGGTTTGTCAAAGTTTGGACATGCCAGCACCGGTTCATTGGTTAAGATTAAGGGTTGGTTAATAGGCAGAAAACAGACAATAGGAATAAACGGGTCATTCTCACATTGACAGGTTGTAACTAGTGGGGTACCGCAGGGATCAGTGCTTGGGCCCAAGCTGTTCACAATATATATCAATGATTTGGATGTGGGGACCAAATGTGGTATTTCCAAGTTCATGGATGACACAAAACTAGGT
This sequence comes from Heterodontus francisci, assembly GCF_036365525.1. Lineage (NCBI taxonomy): Eukaryota > Metazoa > Chordata > Chondrichthyes > Heterodontiformes > Heterodontidae > Heterodontus > Heterodontus francisci. The sequence goes on from NC_090397.1 coordinate 21,901,105, forward strand.
GGGAATGTGTGTTGTGAGGAAGATGCAAAGCAGCTTCAAGGGGATTTGGAAAGACTTAGTGAGTGGGCAAGAATGTAGCAGATGAAATATAATGTGGAAAAATTGAGGTTATCCACTTTGGTAGGAGGAATAGATTTGCAGAGTATTTCTTAAATGGTAAGAGATTAGAAAGTGTAGATGTACAAAGGGGCCTGGGTGTCCTTGTCAATAAGTCACTGAAAGCTAACACGCAAGTGCAGCAAGCAATTAGGAAGGCTAGTGTTAGGAAGGTATGTTAGCTTTTATTACAAGAGGATTTGAGTACAGGAGTAGTGAAGTCTTGCTTCAATTGTATAGAACCTTGACTAGACCGCACCTGGAGTACTGTGTGCAGTTTTGGTCCCCTTACCTTAGGAAGGATATTATTGCCATAGAGGGAGTGCAATGAAGGTTCACTAGACTTGTTCCCGGGATGGCGGGACTGTCCTATGAAGAAAGATTGAGGAAACTGGGCCTGTATTCTCTAGGGTTTCGAAGAATGAGAGGTGATTTCAGTGAAACCTACAAAATACTTAAAGGGATAGACAGGGTAGATGCAGGTAAGGTGTGTCCCCTATTTGGGGAGTCTAGAACCAGGGACACAATTTCAAAATAAGGGGGAAGCCACTTAATGACAGAGATGAGGAGAAATTTCTTTACTCAGAGAGTTGCAAATCTTTGGAATTCTCTACCCCAGAGGGCTGTGAAAGCTTAGTCATTGAGTATGTTTAAAGGAGAGATTGACAGATTTTTAAATACAAATGACATAAGGGGATAGGAGGATAGTGTGGGATGATCAGCCATGAATGGTGGGGCAGGCTCGATGCGCTGAATGGCCTACTCCTGCTCCTATGTTTCTATGTTCCTATGTGACTGTGTAAGATGGCTTTCAGCCTCTGGAAAACTGTTTGGCACCTTCCTGATCACGCTACGTTTGCTTTGTTCTGTAATAAGTCTGTCAGTCCGGCAACTATAGTGCTGAAGTTTGGGACAAACTTGCAGTAAAACTCACACATCCCCAAAAATTGCATTAGTTCCCAATTGGTAATGGGTACAGGAATATCTATCAGCGCCTATGCCTTTGCTTCTTTGGGCAACATTCTCCCTTGACCCACAATATGCTCTAGGTAGGTTACTTAAGCTTTAGCAAACTCGCTCTTTGCAAGATTTACTACGGAGTTAGCCAACTGTCACCTTCAGAAGAGGGCTTCTATCTGGTCTCAATGGTCCCCCCAGGCATCAGTGTACACTAACAGATCATCTGGGTACACTGTACAGTTGGACAGACCAGCCACTGCCTGGTTCATCAGCCTTTGGAAGGTGGCTGGGGCATTTCTTAATCCAAAAGGCATCAGCCGGCACTGGAATAAGCTATCTGGGTGACAAAAGCTGAGATCTCTTGAGCTTTGGCGTTTAAGGGAACCTGTCAGTACTCTGTTAATTGTTAATCTGTTAATTATGTAACAATTGTTTGATTATATGCAGGTGAAGGGTGTTAGTTGGGATCATACTTGAGCACTTATCAGCAGTAACTTACTGACACTGGGGAAGGTTTTGCGTGAGGGGCTACATCTTTGTAATCCTTTTATTATGCACAATAAGTGTGAAACTGAGTAAAGATAGGCTCCAGCATTATCACTTCATAACAAACTTTCTGGAGTTTAACATGGTAGCAGAGGATGGTTGCCCAAAGCTGAAGGTTGGAAAGTAGAATTTTTTTTTAACATAGAAAACTAAAATCTCAAATCTATTGTGGAAAATATGGCAGAAAGCCAGTGTAAATTGTCAGGGTATGATTACCACCAATGTTTTGACTCTAAACCATATGACCAGTGGAAGAATGAAGTGGATATGTGGACACAGGGTACGTCCATAACAAAGAGGAAACAAGGTGTGACCTTGGCATTGTTATTCCTCCCAAAAGTAAAATCAGAAATAAAGTGTTTTGTGAACTGGATGCTTGTCAGTTGGATACTGCTAAAGGATTGGATCTTCAGTTAGAATTTTTGAATGAAAGTTACAAGAAAGATGACCTATTGATTGCATAGAAGGCATGTTCAGGCTGATAGATTTCGGAAAACAGATGGTTATTCAATGGAGGAATATATTACGGACTTTAACAGACTATATAGAAGATTGAGGAAATTGAATTTGGAGATCCTTGGTTCAGTGCTAAATTGCTGGATTGTGCTAGGGTATTGATATGGACAGGCTCCTGGTTCGAAATGGGGTTCAGTTCTTGGACAAACACTCCTTGTTGGACCAAATGTCTGATGCCTTAAAGAAATTCCTGGGGAAACAGTCATTTCCTTCAGCCCTTGTAGAACATACAGGGCATTCTTCGGTGACACAAAGAATGGAGGCCTCAATGTTTACTAGATTTTGAAATGGTCCAGATACCGGAAGCAGGTTTAAGTACATAGGAAGAGTTAATGACAGGAGGAATGAGGATGAAAGCGTCTTTCACAAGCCTGACTATCACAGCAGAAGACAGAATTGGAATAGAAATCATAGGCGAATGAATCCCAGGAATGCCCAAGGAACAGTTAATAGGTGCTTCAGATGTGACTCAAAGTATCATTATGCAATGAAGTGCCTTAAGTGGAGGGCAGAGTCCTCGAAATAACACAACACAGAGAATTCTGAGGCAGAAGAGGAAAATACTGATGGATCTAAATGAATTGTACTAGTCACAAGGAGTTTTCGTCCTGTGATGTTTATTGTTTAGAGATACAGCACTGAAACAGGCCCTTCAGCCCACCGAGTCTGTGCCGACCATCAACCACCCATATATACTAATCCTACACTAATCCCATATTCCAACCACATCCCCACCTGTCTCTATATTTTCCCTACTACCTACCTATACTAGGGGCAATTTATAATGGCCAATTTGCCTACCAACCTGCAAGTCTTTGGCATGTGGGAGGAAACCGGAGCACCTGGAGAAAACCCACACAGACACAGGGAGAACTTGCAAACTCCACACAGGCAGTACCCAGAATTGAACCCAGGTCCCTGGAGCTGCGAGGCTGCGGTGCTAACCACTGCGCCACTGTGCTGTGTTAGATAGTACTTGCATGTCGACAGTATGTGTAAGTGATTGGTTACAATGTTATCTGGATTCACTCAGTAGTGAGGATTGACACAAGGTTAAGGAGTATAAAAGTACTACCAGCTTTAGGTTTGGTGATGACAATACATTGAAGTCACTGAAGAGAGTAGCAATTCCATGTAAAATAGCTGGAGTAAGCCATTTTGTTAGTACTGATGTAGTCTTTGGAAAGTCAGTAAATTTGCAGTTTCCCTAGTCAGGGCATTATTGTATCCCTTTAACAAAATCTGATGCTGTAGTCAGAGTGTTAGAGAAGTATTAATGGCATCAGGTGTTAAGAATCAGAGAGATAAAAAGCAAATAGTCTGAAAGTTACGCAGACAATTTGCTCACCTTACTTGTCAGTGATTAAAAACCTTGCTAAAGGATGCAGGTGTGATTGATGAAGTGTATATGAGGATAATAGAAGAGATTAGTGAAAAGTGTAAAATCTGTAAAAAGTATCAGACGACACCATCACGTCCTATTGTCAGCCTTCCATTGGCAGGTGACTTTAACGAGGTAGTTGCCATGGATTTAATGGCATGGGACAAAGAGAAGAATATTTTCATTCTACATTTTATAGACCTAACAACTAGATTTAGTCTTTCTACAATAATAAATAGCAAGGATTAAAGGGTTATTCTGGACAAAATTATGGAGAAATGGATAGGGACGGGACTTGGAGCACCAGTTAAGTTTCTGACTGATAATGGAGCAAAATTTGCCAATGACGGGTTCACAGACGTGAAAACAGGAACATTATGGTTATGAATACCTTTCAGCAATGGGCTCTTTGTAAGGAATCACGCAGTGGTTGATGAAGTGCTGCATAAAATCTTAGCTGGTCAGCCAAACTGTAAATTGACAACTGCCCTGGCATGGGCGGTTCATGCGAAGAATTCACTTCAGTTGGTTGGAGGATATAATCCCTATCAATTGGTCTATGGGCGGAATCCCAAATTGCCTTCTGTACTCTGCGGCAGTCCTCCTGCTCTAGAAGGTACTACGATTAGTTTCATTTTTTCTGCACATGTGAATGCTTTACATGCAGGGAGACAGGCTTTCATCAAGGCTGAGGACTCTGAAAAAATTCGGAGAATTCTGAGGCATCGTATAAGGCCATCTGAGGTGGAATTTAATTCAGAAGATTTGGTGTATTATAAAAGAGAGAGTCAAATGGAATGGAAGGGCCCTGGTAAGGTAATCGGTCATGATGGTAAGACAGTAGTTATCAAGCATGGAATCAAACTGTTAAGATTCATTCCTTGCGATTGATCGGGATTGATTACAAACTCTCAGAATCTGAGCAGTTGATCGAGGGAAATAATGCACCTTGTATCTCATATACTCATGTGTTTTGTGATGAAGATCCTGAGGAACAGGATGAGGTAAATCAAGGCTTGGATAGTAATGTGAGTGATCATGATGCTCAGGAAAGAGCTATCACATCCAAAAGCCAATTGCCTTGAGTAGGTACTCGGGTGACATATATTCCAGAAGGGTCTAATAAATGGAGGGATGCAATAACTGTGGGACGTGCAGGGAAATCTACAGGCAAGTTTTAAGATTATGGCCAAGAAGTAAGGTCCATGGACTGGCAGAAAGGGGTGAAAGAGTGGAGGGTAAGAAAGCACAGTCCAAGTTCTGATAATGGGTTTGGAAGTGACTCTTGCATAAGGAAGTGATCATATACTGACGAAAGAGACTCCGATAATGTGTGAGGGAGATCTGCTAGCAATGGTCTCGAAAGACATCAAAGTGCTAATAGAGGTCATAGTTTGAACAAATTCCACAATGAAATGAAGGCGAGAGAGCAGTCTGGGAATAGAAACATAGAAACATAGAAAATAGGAGCAGGAGTAGGCCATTCGGCCCTTCCGGCCTGCTCCGCCATTCAAAAACGATCATGGCTGGTCATCTAATTCAGTACCCTGTTCCGGCTTTCTCCCTATATCCCTTGATCCCTTTGGGATATAAGAAATATATCTATCGCCTTCTTGAATATATTTAATGACTTGGTCTCCACTGCCTTCTGCAGTAGAGAATTCCACAGGTTCACCACCCTCTGAGTGAAGAAATTTCTCCTCATCTCGGTTCTAAATGGCATACCCCGTATCCTGAGACTGTGACCCCTGGTTCTGGACTACCCAGCCATCAGGAACATCCTCCCTGTATCCAACCTGTCTAGTCCTGTTAGAATTGTATAGGTTTCTATGAGATCCCCTCTCATTCTTTTAAACTCTAGTGAATATAGGCCTAGTCGACCCAATCTCTCCTCATATGTCAATCCTGTCATCCCAGGAATCAGCCTAGTAAATCTTCTTTGCACTCCCTCCGTGGCAGGAACATCCTTCCTCAGATAAGGAGACCAAAACTGCACACAATACCCCAGGCCCTGTATAACTGCAGTAAGACATCCTTGTTCTTGTACTCAAATCCTCTTGCAATGAAGGCCAACATACCATTCGCCGTCCTAACTACTTGCTGCACCTAAATGCTTGCTTTCAGCAACTGGTGTACAAGGACACACAGGTCTCGTTGCACCTCCCCCTTTCCCAATCTATCATCATTCAGATAATAATCTGCCTTTCTGTTTTTACATCCAAAGTGGATAACCTCACATTCATCCACGTTATACTGCATCTGCCATGCATTTGCCCACCCACCTAACTTGTCCAACTCACATTGGAGCCTCTTTGCATCCTCCTCACAGCTCACATCCCCCACTCCCGCCCCCAGCTTTGTGTCGTCTGCAAACTTGGAAATGTTACATTTAGTTTCCTCACCCAAGTCATAAATATATTGTGAAAAGCTAGGGCCCAAGCACTGATCCCTGTGGTACCCCACTAGTCATTGCCTACCACCCAGAAAAAGAGCTGTTTATTCCTACTCTCTGTTTACCGATTCTCAATCCATGCCAGTATATTACCCTCAATTCCATGTGCTTTAATTTTGCACACTAACCTCTTATGTGGGACCTTATCAAAAGCCTTCTGAAAATCCAAATACACCACATCCACTGGTGCTCCCTTATCTATTCTACTAGTTACATCCTCAAAAAACTCCAGTAGATTTGCTAAGCATGATCTCCCTTTCGTAAATCCATGCTGACTTTATCCAATCCCATTTATACTTTCCAGGTGTTCTGCTTTCACATCCTTTATAATAGACTCTAGCATTTCCCCCACTACTGATGTAAGGCTAACTGGTCTGTAATTCCCTGTTTTTTCTCTCCCTCCTTTTTTAAATAGTGGGGTTACATTTGCCACCCTCCACTCTGTAGGAACTGCTCCAGGGTCTATAGAATTTTGGAAGATGACCACCAATGCATCCACCATTTCCAGGGCCACTTCCTTTAGTACTCTGGGATGCAGATTATCAGGCCCTGGGGATTTATCAGCCTTTAACCCCATTAATTTCCCTACCGCTATTTTTTTACTAATACTGATTTTCTACTGTTCTTCCCTCTCATTAGACCCTTGGTTCCCTAACATTTCTGGGAGGTTATTCATGTCCTCCTTTGTGAAGACAGAACCAAAGGATGTGTTTAATTGTTCTGCCATTTCTTTGTTCCCCATTATAATTTTCCCCGTTTCTGACTGTAAGGGACCTACATTTGTCTTCACTAATCTTTTTCTCTTCACCTATTTATAGAAGCTTTTACAGTCAGTTTTTATGTTCCCCAAAAGTTTACTCTCATACTCTATTTTCCCTCCACTTAATCAACCTCTTTGTCCTCCTTTGCTGAATTCTAAACTGCTCCCAATCCTCAGACTTGCTGCTTTTTCTAGCAATTTTATATGCCTCTTCTTTGGATCTAATACTATCCCTAATTTCTTGTGTAAGCAACGGTTGAGCTTTTCCGGTTTTATTTTTGCGCCAGACAGGAATGAATAATTGTTGTAATTCTTACACACGTTGTTTAAATATTATTCATTGCCTATCCACCATCAACCCTTTTAGTAAAGTTTCCCAATCTACCATAGCCAACTCGCGCCTCATACCTTCGTTGTTTCCTTTATTTAGATTCAGGACCCTAGCTTCAGACTCAACTACTTCACTCTCCATCTTAATGAAGAATTCTATCATGTTATGGTCGCTCCTCCCCAAGGGATCCCGCACAACAAGATTGTTAACTAATCCTTTCTCATTGCACAATACCTAGTCGAGAACTAGAAGCAGATGTTCTCATGACCGTGAAGATTTAGTGGCTGCCAATAAACTTTGAGGATAAATTAATAAGAGAAGCAAAATATAAGAAATTATAGAGTTGGAGAGAGTTTGGAGTCTATTCTGAAGTACCAAATAGGGGACAGCCAGCCTTGTCACATAGATGGATTTGTACTGAAAAAATCCTTCCCGATGGAACTTATAAGGCTAAAGCGAGGGGTTTTGAAGAATGACTGGGTGATACTGATGTTAGAACTCTCCCACAGCTAGAAAAGTAATTTTGAAAATCTTTTTGCCTCTTTTGGCCACATATTCATGGGAATGTAATTCCATTGACATAAAAAGTGCATTTCTGCAAGGTGATTCTTTTCCGAGAAGTGTTTCTGAAGCCACCTAAAGAGGCAGCAGATGCAGAAGGAAAATTTTGGAAACTGAACAAATGTGTCTATGGCCTTAATGATGCTTCCAGGGTGTGGTATTTCTTGGTGAGAACTGTTTTGTTGAAAAATGCAGCTATGAGGAAAGATTGGATAGGCTGGAATTGTTCTCCTTGGAAGAGAGAAGGCTGAGGGGAGATCTGATTGAAATGTACAACATTTTGAGGGGCCTGGATAGAGTGGAGGTGAAGGGTCTATTCATCTTAGCAGAGAGGTCAGTGATGAGGGGGCATTGATTTAAACTGATTGGTAGAAAAATTAGAGGGGAGATGAGGAAAAACATTTTCACCCAGAGGGTGGTGGGGGTCTTGAACTCAGTGCCTGAAAGGGTAGTTGGGGTAGAGACCCTCAACTCATTCAGAAGGAGTCTGGATATGCACCTCAAATACCATAATCTACAGGACTACCGACCAAATGCTGAAGGTGGGATTAGAGTAGGTGGATCGTTTTTCAGCCAGCACAGACATGATGGGCCAAGTGGCCTCATTCTGTGCCTTAAACTTTCTATGATTCTATGATACTGCTAATATTGCTGCAGTCCCTGGATCCTGTTCCGGTCTGGATCCGACCTGAGATATCCCCCAAAAAAACCTATGATTATGTATTGACCTTGCTGGACTGAAACAAATGCTGGAAAGGAAATCTCCAAACTTAAATGGGTAGATGCTAGTCATCAACTATTCAATTGTTTCACAAAAAGAAATGCTAGTACAAAGTTGAAATGTTCTTTGAGCATGTTAATATTTTGTACATAATATGGAATTTATTTTTGAAATGTCGTTTGACCATGGTAATCTAAGTTGTATTTTAAAAGAAAGAAAGGAATCCGTTCATTGTGTATCAATTGTTTGATTATATGCATGTGGAGGGTGTTAATTGGGGTCTTTCATGAGAATATATAGGCAGACACTTACTGAGACTGGGGGAGGGTTTGAGTGAGGAGCTACGTGTTTGTAAGCCTTTTACTCTGTACAATAAATGTGAAACTGAGTAAAGATAGGCTCCAGCATTACCCTTCCATAACAAGCTTGTAGGAGTCTAACATTAACAATATCTCCCTCCCTATTGCGTCTGAAAACCCTGTAACCAGGAATGTTGAGCTGCCATTCCTGTCCTTTCTTAAGCCATGTCCTTTTTCATTCACACATTTTGTAGAGTGCTCATTGTCCCACAAACAATGATCCAACTCTGACTGGGCTCAATCAGCTTCTGCTCCAGCATATACAGAATTTCCTCCCGAACCTGGGTCAGTTTCCTGGGACTGAGGCGATAGGGATTTTGTTTTATGGGAGGGGGCTCTCCTACATCCACATCATGTAGGGTTAGGGTTGAGTGCCCTGGTTTGTCCCTGCAGATCCATTTAAATGCTATGAGCAGCCTTGTTAGGTTTCCTCTCTTCTGTGTTTAAATAGGAGAGTACAGTGTCAAATTTCCATAACATTTCAGCGTTAACTAACTGGATGGGGTTTGATTTGGGAATAGAACTATAGAAAAGTTACAACACAGAAAGAGGCCATTCAGCCCATCGTGTCTGCACCGACTGAAAAAAATAGCCACCCAATCTAATCCCACCTTCCAGCACCCAATCTGTAACCTTGTAGGTTATAGCACTTCAGGTGCAGGTCCAGGTGCCTTTCAAATGAGTTGAGGGTTTCTGCCTCCACCACCAATCCGGGCAGTGAATTCCAGGCACCCTAAGTAACACCCTGGTGGAATCCTCCAGGCCTCCGTCTAACTTGTCCTCACTGTCCCTTTCGCCCTCCTCTTTCCTGACTGTCTGACAGATTTGTGCTTGTTTGTCCCTAGGGCTACTAAAAAAGTAATACAAAGAGCAAAGGTAAATTATGGAAGAAAACTAGCTCAAAATATAAAACACTGATAGCAAAATCTTCTATAAGTATATAAAAGGGAAGAGAGTAGCTAAAGTGAATGTTGGTCCCTTGGAGGATGAGACTGGGGAGTTAATGGTGGGGAACACAGAAATGGCGGAGACACTAAATCAGTATTTTGCCTCAGTTTTCACAGTGGAGGACACTAGTGCCATCCCAATAGTAACAAGTAATGCAGAGGTTATAGGAAGGAAGGAACTTAGAACAATCATCATCACTAGGGAAAAAGTATTGAGGGATTGAGTACTTGGGATTGAAGGCAGTCAAGTCCCCAGGGCCTGATGGCTTACATCCTAGGGTCTTAAAGGAAGTGGCAGCGGAGATAGTGGATCCATTGGTTATAATATTCCAAAATACCCTGGATGTGGGAAAGGTTCCAGTGGATTGGAAAAATGCTAATATTCAATGCTTATTCAAAAAAGGAGGGAGGCAGAAAGTAGGAAACTACAGACCAGTTAGTTTAACATCTGTCGTTGGGAAATTGTTAGAATCCATTATTAAGGAAGTAATAACAGGACATTTAGAAAGTCAAAACGCAATCCATCAGTGTCAGCATGATTTTATGAAGGGCAAATCGTGTTTGACTAATTTTCTAGAGTTCTTCGAAGATGTAACAAGAAAAGTGGATAATGGGGATCCTGTAGATGTAGTATATCTAGACGTCCAGAAGGCATTTGATAAGATGCTGCACAAAAAGTTAATACACAAGGTAAGATCACATTAGGGGCAACTTATTAGCTTGGATAGAGGATTGACTAACCAACAGAAAACAGAGAGTCGGGATAAATGGGTCCTTTTCTGGTTGGCAAGATGTAAGTAGTGGGGTGCCATAGGGTTCGGTCCTCAGGTCCCAACTATTTACAATCTATATTAATGATTTGGATGCAGGGATAGAAGGTACTATAGCCAAGTTTGCAGATGACACTAAAATAGGTGGGATAGTAAGTTGCAATAAAGAAATAATAAATTTACAAATGAATATGGATAGGTTGGGTGAATGGGCCAAAATTTGGTAGATGGAGTTTAACCTGGATAAGTGTGAGGTTATCCATTTTGGTCGGAAGAATAGAAAGGCAAATTATTATCTAAATGGAGAGAAACTTCAGAGTGCTTCGGTGCAGAGGGATCTGGATGTCCTCGTGCATGAATCGCACCTGGAGTATTGCGTACAGTTTTGGTCCCCTTACTTGAGGAGGGATGCAGTTGCATTGGAGGCAGTTCAGAGGAAGTTCACCAGATTGATTCCAGAGATGAGGGGTGTGTCTTATGAAGAGAGATTGAGCAGTTTAGGCCTTTATTCTCTAGAGTCTAGAAGAATGAGAGGAGATCTAACTGAGGTATATAAGATGATTAAGGGGATTGACAAAGTAGACATAGAGAGGATCTTTCTTCTGGTGGGGCAATCTAGAACAAGAGCTCATAGTTTTAGGATAAGGCGTAGCAGATTTAAAACAGAGATGAGGAGAAATTACTTCTCTCAAAGGGTCATGAATCTGTGGAATTCACTACCCCAGAGTGCAGTGGATGCTGGGACATTGAGTAAATTTAAGGAGGAGATAGATTTTTAATTAGTAAAGGGTTGAAGGGTTATGGAGAATGGGTAGGAAAGTGGAGTTGAGGCCAAGATGAAATCAGCCATGATCGTATTGATTGGTGGAGCAGGCTTGAGGGGCTGAATTGCCTACTCCTGCTCCTTATGTTCTTATGTCCCCTTCCCAGCTGTAAAACCATTTTAACATATTAATTTGGCACAGCCTTTGCCTTTTCCTTCGACCTGGGGTGTCAATTATATAATTCATCTTGCTAATTCTCTTTACTACTTTGTACAGGCCACTGAACCGGGTTTTCAGTGGTTCTCCCTGTATTGGTTATAGTGTTAACACATAGTCTCTGGGCTGAAATGTTCTGGCCTTGGCATGTTTATCCGCCTGCCTTTTCATAGCTGTCTGGGAAATATTTAGGTCTTCCTGAGCCACAGCACAGGCTCTCGTGAGCTGTTCTCGGAACTTGGAGATGTAATCTAATAGGGATGACTCATTGGGTGAGTCCCTGGTAGCAAACACAACAAATCCCAGCCCTTTAACCCAGTCATGGGGGTACTCAGTATGCCCTGATCATTGTCTTTCGGGTCTGATGGTACCACTTCAAAGCCTCTTGTAACTGTATGTGGAAGGCTGAGGACTTTAGCTGGATAATGCCCAGATTACCCATGACCTTTTGAAAAATACTGGACATACAATTTGTGTCCTGGATCTGACTGGATCTCAGCAGGCAGTCCATAACGGGTGAAGACTTGGGTTAGCCCCTCCACCACTACCTTGGCAGAGATAGTTCTTAGAGGGATAGCCTCTAAAAATCAAATAGCTAGATCCATAATGGTGAGAAGATGCTGGTAGCCTCCTTTTGTTTTCAGCAGGGGCCCCACACAATCTACCAGCACTCTGCTGAACGATTCCCCAAAAGCCAGTATGGGAATTAGGGGTGCAGATTTTATTGCAGGTTGAGGCTTCCCCACAACCTGGCACATGTGGAAAGTCTTACAGAACTCCACCACATCTTTGTGGATTTGTGGCCAGTGAAAATGCTGTCTGATGCGGGCTTGGGGTTTTTCTGATACCAGCATGTCCAGCCATTGGAATCTCGTGGGCCATTCTCAATATTTCCTTATGGTAGCTCGGTGGCACCACTACCTGGTGAACCTCTGTCCACTCTTGGTCTGCAGATCTGTGAGAAGGTCTCCACTTCCTCACCAGCACCTCTTCATTTAAATAGTAGCACTCTGGAACTCCCTCTGCTTCAGCTTCAGTTTGGGCAGTCTGTGCTAACATTACTAACCCTGGGTCGGCTTGCTGAGTCTCGACCAAGGAAGACCTGTTTAACCCATCCTCTGGGTCCTGTAACTTCCCAAAGAAGGTTTCAGATAACCAGACAGTAGGGTCATCTGTCTGCAGTACCAGTTCGGCCTCCTCTGACAGAACTTGTTTGGCCATGGACCGGGTCCCCACACAGTCAGGAAAAATGCCAGGGACCTTTTCTTGTAACTGTTCTGTCTCCCTGACCCTTTGTGGTCTCTCTAAAACCACTGGGGAAGCTATCACCTTTGCCCCCACCAGATCATTACCAAGGATCAGGTCAATTCTATCCACAAGTAAACTAGTGACAATCCCCACGGTTACTGGTCCTGAAATAAGGTTGCACTCCAGGTGCACCCGATATAAAGGCTGAGATGGGGGTGGTGGGGAACCTGATTGAAGTATACAAAATTATGAGGGGCATAGATAGGGTAGATAGGAAGAAACTTTTTCCCTTGGCGGAGCTGTCAATAACCAGGGGGCACAGATTTAAGGTAAGGAGCAGGAGGTTTAGAGGGGATTTGACAAAAAACTTTTTCACCCAGAGGGTGGTTGGAATCTGGAACACATTGCCTGAACGGGTGGTAGAGGCAGGTATCCTATAACATTTAAGAAGTATTTAGATGAGCACTTAAAACGCCATAGCATGCAAGGCTACAGGCCAAGTGCTGGAAAATGGGATTAGAATAGATTGGTGCTTGATGGCTGGCACAGACACGATGGGCCGAAGGGCCTGTTTCTGTGCTGTATATAACTCTATAAAGGTATGGGCATATTCCTTGCCCGATTACAATTTACTCACGCTCTAGCATTCAATGCATTCTCTGGGGGAAAGGGTTATGCCTTTTCCCAGCATAAGGGATTGGGTGGCCCCTGTATCCCTAAGTATTACTATGGGCTTACTCGCCTTACTTGAGGGGTATGGGGTCACTTTTCCTCTGGACACAAATTCCTGGTAACTCTCAGGGATTTTGTTAAATTTTCCTGCACTCTCAGCGGTAGATTTACTGGGTTTCACTGCTGCAGTTTAAGTCACAGCCTGGTCTGCTGTGCTTTCCATCTGGGCCCCTTTTCCTGCACTGGTCTGGTGTACCCTGACTAAACCTATGGGTTTTCCCGGTAACTTCCAGCAGTCAGCCTGAAGGTGACCTGCCTTGTTACAATGGAAACATACAGGCTTTTGGGCGTCACTCCTGTTCTCAGCACCTTTCTTTTTGCCCTGAGGAGGGCCTCCTGTGTTTTCAGCTCTCCCTTCTCGCCCAAGTCTGTTCATCCTCCTATCAACCTCACACCTTCTATCCTTTTCAGGTTTTTGGAGGTGACGACTAGGGAAGGTTTTACTTGGGACAAGGGCTTGTGAATAATTGTATAATCATCAGCCAGGATTGCAGCCTGCCGGCTCTTGGAACCTTTTGTCCCTCCACATGGTTTTTATGGAAAGGGGAGGCAATCTTTTGAACTCCTTGAAGAGGATCACCTCTCTGAGATTTTCATAGGTGGACTCTATCTTAAGTGCCCGTATCTGTCAGTTGAAAGGGCGTTGCTTAACTCTTTTGAACTTGATGTAAGCTTGTCCGGGCTGCTTTCGACAAGTTCGGAATTTTTGGCACCTCCAGTACTAATTCGTATGCACCAGGATAGCATTTTTAGTCATCTCATAGTCCGATGAACTCTCATCAGGCAACAGTGAATAAACCTCATGGGCATTTCCTGTTAGTTTGCTTTGTAATAACAGTGTCCAGCTCTCAGCCACATCAGCTGTTTTGCAAGCTCAAGACAAAAAATGCTTCCGCACACCCTCATTGAACTTTGGTATCAACTGGGAGAACTTTAAGAGCTGAGCAGCCGGTCCTGAGCTGGGGGTAATTCCCTCACTAGCAGTGCCTTCACTGGTTGTATTGGGTCTTCTCCTAGTTAGTTCAAGCCACCTTAACTTCCTTTCCTCCTTCTCTGACTGGGAAGCTCTTTCTTTTCCCTTTCCTGATACTCTCCTCTTTCTCTCTCTGGAATTCTTATTCTAGCCTCCTCTGTTCTAGGTGTATCGTAGCTAATGTTACTCTATCTGTTTCAGTTTCTATGCCTGTCTCTGGTTCTTCAGTGTCAATTTTAAAATGGTGGACCACAAATTTCAGGATTTCAGGCTTCCTAGCTTTTGGATGGATAGTAATCTCTAACTGCCCAGCTACATTCCTCAACTCTTCAACAACTAAGGCTTTTAACCTGGCCCAAGTTACTTCACTCTGTTCTAGGAAGGTACTGACCTTGAATGTGGACATTTTAGTACTCGAGCATTGAAAACCACAAGAAAACCTATCCTGAAATTTTTAAAATTATTGCTAAGGATCAATTTAGCTTCCCACTTCCAATTTCCCTTTTTCTTTGGGTTTGATCCCTGACATGAGCCCCTGAATTTCTGTTACAGTCAAGTGAGGAGGGGTCAAAGAGCTTTCCTTTGTTCCCTCCCCTTGTTTGACCACAACAGGTTTAATTCTTTCTTAAAGTGGATGTACTGGTCAATTTAGTAGGTGTTTGATTACCTACTTGCTGTGATCATAACAAGAACAAAAAAGACAGGTTTTCTTGAGTTTAACAAAGAAAGAGGTTAACTTTATTGTACCTAATGAAAATAATAAACTACGCACCAACTTTCACTCTCTCACACACACTAGCGGTTTACACACACACAAATTGGTTACAGTGTGGGAAACGGTAGATTGGTTGAGTTAGAATCCATAGAAAAAAAAGGCTATACAGTCTGTAGGGTTTGGTGATTTGGCTGGCTTCTAGATAAATTTGGTGGTCCTGAGGCTTTTAGTTTGAAGGGGTAAATAACTGGTTCGGTGGGTCTCTTGGAGACAGCAATACAAATGATTTCCTCCAACATAGTTTCTGATGGTAGCTGGAGTATGCAAAGACGGTCAGTCAACAGGCAGAGTTCAAAGCGTATTAACTGAAATGGAGAGAGAGAGAGATGGGGACTCCCACTTGGGTCTGCATGTGTCAGAGTCCAGAAGCTTCTCCTTTTCTGCTGCAGAGAAACACATGCTTAAAACCATAGATGGGGAGGGGTTTGTCACATGACAGGCACTCAGTGATTCAAACATAGCAGTTAGCAGTATTTCTTCTTGCTTAAAACAAAGAACAAGCAGTTCCCTTAAACTTCCTGCATCTTGGTTCTTGCTGGGGAATGAGCAGACATTTTGTCTTCCTTCTCACAGGCCTTGCAATTTAGGTTACTGCGTGGCAAATTAGGAGGCCATCTTAAGCTGCTAGCAAAGTCATCCTTCATCTGTTCTCTCTTAAATTTCTTCAAAAACTATAAATTCAGATCTTCAGTCAGTGGGTTAAAGAAAATTATCATTCAGCAAGGCAAGTTGGAATGACATTTGCAATTCTCCAGTCCTCTGGCACCACCCCTGAGTCTAAAGAAGACTGGAAAATTATGGCCACAGCTGCCAGAATTACCACTCTCACTTCCCTTAATAGCCTTGGATGCATTTCATCCAGCCATGGTGCTTCATCAACTTTAAGTATAGACAACCTATCTAATACCTCTTCCTTATCAATTTTAAATCCTTCTAGTGTATTAATTACCTCCCTTTTCACTGTGGCCTGGGTAGCATCATCTTCTTTGATAAAGACAGATGCAAAGTATTCACTTAATAGCTCAATTATTCACCCTGCCTCCATGCGTAAATCCCTCTTTTGTTCCCTAATCGGCCCTACTCCACCTTTTACCACTCTTTTATTACTTATATGCCTTTAGAAGACTTTTGGATTCCCTTTTATGTTGCTTTTTCACTTCTCCTCTGAACCTTCTATATTCAGCCTGGTTCTCCATTGTATTATACACCTGACATCTGTCATAAACACACTTTTTCCTCTTCAACTTCATCTCTATCACTTTTGTCATCCAGGAAGCTCTGGATTTGTTTGCCCACCTTTCCCCTTTGAGGGAATATACCTTGACTGTGCTCGAACTGTCTCATCTTAGTTCTGCTACTGTTTTTCCTGCCAACCTTTAATTTCAAATTATTCGGCCCAGATCCATTCTTACCCAGTTGAAGTTGGCTTTCCCCCAGTTAATTATTCTTACTGTAGATTGTTCTTTGTACCTACTTTTTCATAACCAATCTAAACCTTATGATACAATCATCACTGGCTCCCTAATGTTCTCCTATTGATATTTGATCCATTCAGCCCACCTCATTCCCAAGAACCAGGTCCAGCAGTGCCTCCGCTCTCACTGGACTGGAACTTGCCGGGATTTCACAGGACAATTACTGAACATCTAGATTTCACTGACGTACTGTTTGATTTGGATATGACCTATGATCTAAGAATGCTGTCACCAGTTATTATGAACACTTGCTCATAAGTTATAACCAGATTGTGACATTCAACTTCTTCATCTGATACATGACACATTAATTACATTTTGACTATTTTTAACCAATATGCATATAGCAAGTTAAAATGGACTGAGTGCTTGTCTCTTGGGAATATGTTGTAACCATTGTCTACATACTACAAATAGAGGACATGCTGTTGACCCTCAATATGGAAGCTGAATAATTGGTAGATTCAGGTAATATTACAATTAAAAGCATTGAATACATTAGCTTTTTGCATTTTACGGATATTAATTTTCAAAGGGCAATGATGAAAATTTAATTTAAACTTATTCACAAAATTTATATTATCTCATCATGATCCCATCAATCATAATTACTATTCCAGAATGGATTCATTTGTAAGTCTGTGATTTATTCTCATTACCTTGGGTTATGCATTAAATAAAAGGTTGTTTTTAGCTATGGGTCAGTTTATTATGTTAGCAGATCCTTTGGCATTGTTCATGGCAATTCAGAGGATATGCTGATTTATAATGAAAGGGAGATAATCGACAAAACGTAATGGAAATTGTTTCAGGAAGTAAATGTGGCAACTTAGAGGGTGTGTTTTCTAGTGCTGGGCAGCAAAGAGGTCGTTGAACCCTGTGTTAAAACAGACTCAATCTGATTCTCATCATGTTGAAACCGGACAAAAAGACTGAAGTATCAGAACCCGAAGTGCTTACATCCCTCGTTAGAGCATTCTTAAATAATACTGCAGTTGAGCTTAGAATCTGTCAATGGGAACATTTGGTTATGTGATCATGGACTGTTATGCAGATCAGAGCAGTGGACTTATTTGTAGTTGCCCCAAGCTGGTGTTTGGCAGTCAAATAACTGCACAAAATGACTGCTGTTGCATGAAGCGTTAATTGTAGACAGGCTCTGTGAAGTCCTAATCTGTGGCCTAGTAACTGAAGGGAGACTCGAGCTGACCTCCCAGACAGCATGATTCTGCACCTCCTTTTCTGCCTTCACTCAATCATCCTCGCTAATGATCTATAACTCACCCAACGCCTCTTTCTGAAAGTCACTATCCTAAATCACCCAGTGTGAATGTATCTGTGCTGCTGCTTGCCATTGAAGAGGTAAGTAATATAAGGTGCCGTCAGATGCAGGAGACAGGGAAGATCTTGCCCTCTGCCAAGACCATATTATGGGCATGTAGGAACAAAAGAACGTATATTACAATTCTGAGACAACAACCAAGATTACACAGGAAGATATTGTACTTTTGTAGTGCAGTATATGTCTCGATGCTATTGAGTAAGTGGGGGAGTTGAGCAAAGGAAAGTTGAAAGCCTTAGGCAGCCCCCTCTAGCATTCCCTAGGATTTAGTGAAATGTCTGCCCATATCCAATCAAAGGATGATAGTTGGGAGGACCCCATTAATCTGCCATTCCCATTTGTGATGTGTGTCATTTTCCTGTAGTGATACAAAATATATGTATATTGGAATTTAGAAAAACAGAGACCACATCGCCCAAGTGCTCAGCCTACATGCTACTGTTTACATGCAGCATGCAAGTAGCCTCTGTTGGCAATATATTGGTATCCCTAACGTATGAGATTTTTATGAGGATTTATTTCTGTGCCAGCAGCGAAGTGCACCATGCAGCAAATGGATATGCATGTGCAGATGACCAAGCTGATAAGTTTCCCAAGTGCTTTGCAGTACAGAACAGTGAGTAAATATTTGTCTCTTGTCTTATCATAAGGCCATTACCTTAAAGTAGGCAGAGTGTGAGGCTTCCGTCTTTGCAATCTCCCTATGATTGTCTTTGTCATCTGCTCCCGTGACCTATGGCTATGGATGACTAGATTTATACTGGTACATTTCAATTTCTTCAGCAAACAGCCAGCACGGACACTATGTCCAGGAATTCCCTTAGAGCTGCTCCTGCTCCGTCACGATAACTTTGTTGAAGGTGTGGTAGAAATCCTGCTACATGTGGAAATTCTAGGACAATAGATGTTGTAAATGACTATGGATTGCTCACTAATGTGGTATTCAGCGCACAGCTCTGTTTAAACAGTGATGGGCCTGTCATAGTTGAATAGCTGGCAATATGTGCAAACTGAGAGATGTGGAGGTGAGGGAGAGGGTCAGGCGATGAATGTGAAGTCTGAATCGTGCTTGATAGGGAGGTGAGTGAAGTGGGTGTGGTGAATAGAGCAGTGAGTGAGGCTAATGGTTGATTTGTAAGGATATGGCATTTGAAAATGTATTCACTGACCTTGAGCATTCGTGTGAGGTCATTAAACCTCTTCCTGCACTGTCACCAGGTCCTTGGGGCTAGACGAGTGGCATATACTGTGACAATTGCCTACTCCCACTACCTTCTCAATGTCCATCTGGAGGGCCTCCTGGCCCCCTGTGGAAAGAGGACCTCTCTCCTCCTGTCTACATCCTGCACCAAGAGCTCCAGTGCTGCATCGAAGAGCCTAGGAACATACTTTCTGCCTTCTGCGCCATTTCCAGTCTTCTTCCTGCTCAAAGGCGTTTCTGTAACCAGTTCCAGTACCTGCTGCAGCCAGAATGCACCTCGTCTTTATGAGGTGCAGGCTGATTTTAGGTGGTGCAATCTAGTTTTAAGTGATGCAAGCCTTGCATGACCTTGGGCCCCCAGCTGAGGCATGCCACCACTGAACAGTGCACTTAGTGCTGGGCTGCATGCCATTATCATTTAAATTAGCAGGCAGCACAAAGTTTGTATTCTGTCCACGTTACAATGAATAGACATGGGTTAATTATGCATCATGATCCCTGAACCCATTTTCTAGCTTAATCTAATTTTTTTGGTGCATGCCATTCCAGTTGGCATTGTGACAGGACTGGATTGTTAACAATTTCTATCTCTTAAGTTTCCTTCCTCACTGCGTTTCTGTCTACCATATCTCTCTCTCTGTGGACAGTATTTCAATTCCAGGGTCAGTGTCCCAACATCACATTCATTTCTGGGCCCCAACCCTGCACCACGTTGGCAATGCGAACACGTTGCAATTTAAATTGGGAAACCAGTTAATTGGCCCATGGTCACGTTCAACACCCAATTAGCAGTGGTGGAAGTAGGAAGGAGGTGGGACAAAGGGAGGAGCAAGTCCAATTTAAAGGGTGAGTGGCAGCCATTTGTCTCAATAATGAAGGAGGAGCTGAGAAGAGGGAAGTGGGTAGGGAGGTGCCCCTGTGCCAGGGCAGCCCTCCTGCCAGGGCAGCCATCTGATTCTCTAACATCTCACTTGAGATGCTGCTGGAGGTGGTGATACCATGGAGAAATTCCCTATTCCCTTCCAGCAGCAACAGAAAGCCTGCAAGGCAGACCAAGAAGGCATGGCTGGAGGTGGCTCAGGAGGTCAGCAGCAGAGGAGTGGTGAGGAGGAACTGGGTCCAGTGCAGGAAACGTTTCAATGACCTTCTCAGGTCTGGAAAGGTGAGTCCAAAGATAGACCCAGATGGCATGCCTCCTGGTCATCAGCCACCAGAATGCAAAAGTGAGGGGCATCCTGAGGGTGCACAGAGTTCTCCCTACCATAGGAGAGATGTGTACATGGCAGCCTTGATGACCCATAAGCATAGTTTATTATTTGAGTGCTATTGGGCAGTAGGCTACAGGGAATTCTGCATCCCATGCAAAAGAAAAGTTGCAAGTGATGAGGGAGAGAGACATTGTCCTCACAGCATTTTTCTCTACCTCACAGGGCAAACGGGTGAACAAAGCCAGGGAGAGCAAGAGGGCACACTTGGATGGTGTTGCCTCAGCTTGTGTCACTGATGCATTTCGAGGAGCTGGCCCTTGATCTGGCCAGAGTCACAAGCTACCGGGATGTTGGAGATGGAGAAACTGGAGTCCAAAGTAGACAGGGTGAAAAGATGTCAATATCCCCAGGTTCAGGGGATGCATGGCAATCCTTTCTGTGCAACGAGCTATCAATGCATAAGCTGTCATCTCATTGTTTCAAGCAGCAGAAGCATCTGTTGATTGTGCCAATTTCTCATGACCACCTTGTCTTATATCTCCCACAGGGCCAGCAGGAGAGGGGGAGGAGTTACAACACCGTCAACCTGTTCTGAAGGAGTCAGAGGGGAATGACAACTCAGAACCTGCACCACCCCATCTTTCTTGTGCACCCTTCACCAGCGCAAATACTCATACCTTACTGGGTCTTCACGCGTCATTAGAGGCTGTGGCACAGTGTCTCAGCATTAATCCTTTCAGACCCTTATACTACATCTCCCCCCAAATGTTATTCAAATATATATTTACATACATTCACTTTTTTATTTACATACTACCCCATCTGTCCCCCAAGTCTCTGACTTCATAGATTCAATAATCCGTCAGGAGGCTTCACAACTCTTCCTGCTCTTGTTGTCATCAGATGCGGAATATTGGTAGTCTTTCTCTGATCTCTTGCTGTTGACTTGGATGGCCTTTATTGAATTTTGTAGTATCCGGTGCTTTCTGAATTTCCGATTCAATATCTGATTTATCCAAATGTATGACCGATTGACGTCTTTGATGAATAGGAATAAGATTCCTGCTGTTCCTTCTTATAGTACCTTCTGAAGTTCTTCATAAATAAGATCATTGTTGATTCCCCTCTCTCTGGAGAATTATTGTTTCTGTGTTTTGGTCTCGTGACAACTTCGGTAGGTTCCTGGTAGGGTATTTCTTGTTATAATTATGGCTTGTTTCTTTCGGTAAGACTTATCTCTGTCTTGAACTCTCTGATAATCCTTAATTTGTAACCCTGGAAGTAATTTCTTGGGTAGGGTTGGAAATTGCTTTTGGAGTTTTCTTCCCATTAACAGTTCGGAAGGTGCTAATCGCATAACAATAGAGTAGTTCTGTAGTTTAGAAATGCTGTTTGAAAATCTTGATTTTTCTTTAATAGTACTTTAATAATTCTGACTCCTCATTCAGCTTCTCCATTAGGTTGTGGATACCTAGGGGAACTTGTTAAATGTACAAATCCACTGTTTTCCACAAAGTGTGTGAAGTAATCATTTGCAAATTGTGGTCCATTATCAGATGCTATCTGATCAGGTATACCATATGTTGTGAAAATTTCTTGTAAAACTCTAATAATTGCCTCAGTTGTTGTGGTTTACATACATTTAACCTCAATCCACCTTGAAAAGTAATTGACTATAATTAGATAGGATTTTCCATTAAAGAAGAATAGGTCCATCGCCAACTGTTCCCACGGCCTGGTTGGGAATTGGGTCGAGATAAGAGGTTCTCTCTGATGTTATGAACTGCACATACGTCACAATTTGAAATCATTTCTTCTATATCCTTAAATCTTCCTGGCCACCACACAGATGCCTGAGCCATTTAGTTATGCCCATATGACCCTGGTGTACGTTCTCCAAGATCTCTACCCGGAGTGACTCTGAAATCACCAGCCCCTCATCATATATCAGCAAATGATCCACTATGGTAAAGTGTCCTCTGTGTTTATTATTTGAGTGTCCTCTGTGTTCGAAGAAGATTTTCATCCACTTACCCTTGGAACTCTGTTGTAGCCAACCTTTCTTGCAATATTGGCGGACATAGATGCATTCTTCATCTTGCATCTGCGCCAGGTGCATTTGTTGGAGTTTATTTGAATTTGCCAGCCATTGTGATGCACTGACCTGCGAATATGACTCAATTTCATTAATGAAGTTAACATCCCATTGAGTAGGATAAATAGACCGTAGCTCGGGACAATGCATCTGCTTTCATTTGTTGCTTGCCCTGTACATATACCGTTTTGTACGTGAAACTTATTAGTCTCAACCGAAATCTCTTGATCCACGGTGGCATCTTTTTCACTAAGTAAGGAAACTAGGGGTTTGTGGTCTGTCTCTATGACAGACTTTAAGCCAATAATGTAGTTTGAAAACTTCTCACAAGACCAAGTGACTGCGAGAGCTTCTTTCTCAGTAACAGCTTATCTCGTCTCAGTGTCAGACAATGCATGTGATGCATAATAAACAGGTCTTCGACTTCCACTGGGCTGTTCTGGGAAAAGGACTATCCCTATCCCTGTGGATGAGGCATCAGCTGCAATTGTGGTTGGAAGTGAATGGTTATAATGGGCTAAAACTACCAGCAAAATCAGCATCTCCTTGATCCTTTGAAATGCTTGTTTCTGATGTGCATCCCAGCACTATGCTTGAGTTTTCCTTAATAGTTGTGGCAAAAGCTCAGTAACTTGGGCTAAATTAGGTAGGAATTTTGCCAACTTATTGACCTGCCAAGAAACCGGAGAAGATCGTGGACAGAAGTAGGAAATGGGAAGTCACTAATGATTCTCGTCTTTTGCGGGTCTGTCATTATGCTGCTATTGCTGATAGTATGTCCTAAAAAAAAAATGGACGTTTTTGAAAACTTGTACTTCTCATTGAGTGTTACGCCTTCATCCTGCAGACAATTCAAAACCACTGCAACCCTTAGGTAAAGTTCTTCAATGAACTCACCATGAACTAAGATGTCTTCCATATGGCATATTACACTTTCAAGGCCCTCTAGAATATTCAACATAGTTCTCTGGAATATTTCCGGTGCTGACATGATACCTAATGGAAGACGGTTAAAACAAAATCTTCCAAACGGAGAATGAAGATTGTTAATAACTGACTTCTTATCCAATGGAATGTTCCAAAAGCTGCTATTCACGTCAAGCTTCATAAAGTCGGTACTTTTCGATAACATTGCCAAACTTCCATCCGCTGAGGACATTGGATGGACTTCTTGTGCCACAGCCTTATTAAGTTAAGTCTACACAAATGTGAACATCACCGTTAGGTTCAGGAACTGGAACTATTCCCGAACATCATTCTGTAGGTTCAGTAACAGGAGAAATGACTCCCATCCTGGTCATGTCTTCTAGTTGATGTTGGACTTGCTTCATTAGTGGGCGTGGAATCTTCCTAAGTGTGAAAAGACATACTAGTTTAGCATCTTTCTGCAAAGTAATACTATAATCGCTCTTCAGTCTCCCTAGACCAGTAAATAATTTTGGGAATTCCTCTTGGAAGTGGCTCCTGGATTCTTGTTGCTTAACTTCTTCTACTTTCTTAATAAGATGAAGGTCAATATAAGCTCTTCTACTTAAGAAAGAACATGACATGTTTCTAATATCTACTTTCCCTTGTACTGGAGTGTTCCCTGTAGTTTCCTCTTTACTTCAAGTTCAACCCCTCCTGGGACGTGTAACTGAGTTTCTGTTGGTTGCAGAAAATGTGTTGATAACCAGGGCTCTTTGTCTGATAAGACCATTACACTTGCTCCGGTGTCCAGTTTAAAATTAATGATATGTCTGTTGGCATATATATCTGCAGACCAAAATGCCTGATTAAGATTATTGATGTCACCAAGAAAGTGTTTTGATTGCTCTCCTGAAGGAGGTTGTTTAACTTTGTTAACCAATCTATTCTTGAATGCTTTTTCTTTTGAATTTGAGGGAGTCTAAATTTTACTTTGGCACATTTTACCAAAGTGCCCTATTTTCCTACAGTGAAAGCATTTTGCTCCATTTGCAGGACACTGTTTGCGCCTGTGGGTACTTTTGGCACCACATTGCTGGCAGGGTTTAATGGAGTCTTTCGCTTTCCCCTCCCAGTGTACCTTTTTTTCTGATGCCTCTTTTACAGCTCTCTGGTTAAGGAACTGTACGGTTGCTGGAGGTTTCCTGAACCAAGATCTTTCTTCACCTCGCAGGATTGCTCTGTTGTTCTTCTTGAAATCTGCTTGTCTCACCAGCTGAATAGATTTGTCTAGGGTGAGGTGTTCTTTAGACGGCAATAAATCTGATAAGGATTCATCAGCAATAGACACAACAATGCAGTCTCATCAATTCTGCTTTAAGGTCTCCATATTCACATCCTTCAGCTAGTTTGTAAAGGTCATTGATAAAAGCATAGACTGTATTGCCTGGTTTCTGGATCCTTCTGTTGAGTCTTGCTCTTTCTAAAATCTTATTGCTCTGCAAATTGAAATAAGAACTAAAAGCTTTTAAAGCTTCCTTGAATTTAGAAGATCTCATTACTACCTTGTCTTGCAATAACAGTGGGTGGCACAGTGGCGCAGTGGTTAGCACTGCAGCCTCACAGCTCCAGCGACCCGGGTTCAATTCTGGGTACTGCCTGTGTGGAGTTTGCAAGTTCTCCCTGTGTCTGCGTGGGTTTCCTCCGGGTGCTCCGGTTTCCTCCCACATGCCAAAGACTTGCAAGTTGATAGGTTAATTGGCCATTATAAATTGCCCCTAGTATAGGTAGATGGTAGGGAAATATAGGGACAGGTGGGGATGTGGTAGGAATATGGAATTAGTGTAGGCTTAGTATAAATGGGTGGTTGATGGTCGGCACAGACTCGGTGGGCCGAAGGGCCTGTTTCAGTGCTGTATCTCTAAACTAATAACATCAAATGCTATAGCCCTAAAAGATTACAACAATGTATTACCTTGCTCTGCTTCAGACTAATATAGATGAATTCTGTATCTGAGAAACCTTTTTTGTCAGAGTGACAAATTTGGTCCTTCCATGTGTCCTAACCTTATTGCCTCACAGCTCCAGTGACCCGGGTACAGTTCTGGGTACTGCCTGTGCAGAGTTTGCAAGTTGACCGTGACCAACTGTGACCGCGTGGGTTTCCGCCGGGTGCTCCGGTTTCCTCCCACAGCCAAAGACTTGCAGGTTGATAGGTAAATTGGCCATTGTAAATTGCCCCTAGTGTAGTTAGATGGTAGGAGAATGGTGGGGATGCAGTAGGGAATATGGGATTAATGTAGGATTAGTATAAATGGGTGGTTGTTGGTCGGCACAGACTCGGTGGGCCGAAGGGCCTGTTTCAGTGCTGTATCTCTAAATAAATAAAAATTAAATTAATAAATAAATAAGTTGTTCTTCTTTCACTTTTGAGTTTTTCCCTCCAGTATCAGAATTTTCCCACGCTTTTTCAGTTCCGTGCTGACTCCTGCTATGGCCAATGTTTCAGTCTTTGAAACCTTGCCTCTAGACTAAGGATTAATTTCTTCCTTGTTTTAAACTCTGTTTTATAGCATTACTGCTATACTGCTTTAACTCCTGTTACGACCGAAGTGGGAGGTGTGCACTGTCTTTTCGAGTTCCACTTCTCCACAGGTCACAACATATATTTGTAAAAATGTTTAGCCAGTTAACCCATGCAGTCAATCATATACCCCACTCTTTATCCCAGAATAAAATACACCAACCAGGTTTCTTTAATAAACAAAATTATCAGTTTATTATAAAACAAAACTTAACCAGTAATGAAGCAGAGCATTAACACACAGATTGAAATATGAAAGTTCCTCTTTTTAAATTCCCCACAGACAAACTCACACACACACTGAAAAAAAAATACAGAAATTCTCTCTGCAGAGGTCTGTTACAAAAAAAAGAAAAAAATCAATACTTTGGCCCAATACTTGCTAATTCTTGAAGGAAAAGGAGAAGATATGGAAAGATGTCAGTTGTCCCTTTTTGGTCTGGGGTCCCAAATATGCATAGATGGATGTCACTGGGATTTTCTAGATCAGTTCTTTTCAGGTGACGTTGAGAATCAGTTTGGCAGGCATTCCAGGAGAAATGTGGCATCAGTTTCTCTATTTCTTACACGTGATTCTCAGGAAGTCCTCAAAGAGATGGAAGAGGGTGAGCTGATGGTGGCTGCTCTCTTAGCTGGTTTTCTCCAACTGTCTTCAAAACAGTTCATACCCCAACACACTGTCCAAAGTGAAACCAAAAACAATATCTCAAGAGTCAAGCCTCCTGACCTCTAAAAATCTTGATTTTTCACTTCTCTATAAACATCTTCCCCAGATCACCAAGGTTTCTGTTGTTTATTGCTTAAACCACATGACTTCCAGCAAGGCTGTTTTTAAACAACATCTCAGTGTCCTTTCAATGAACTATCAACAACAAAGCAAAGCTCATCTTCTATGAAATCTTCAGCCTTCCAATGAATCCAGCTCCACAATTTAAATATTAGTCCTCAAAAACATATACTTAATAAAAAAATATAGAAGCACTTTCGTAACACTCCCTTCTCATAGAGAATCAAGTATTTGCAGGCTCGTTGCTTGTTTTTTTTTGCTCTGGATGCCATGTGCAATGGCGCCGATCTTGGATCAGACCTCACCAAGGACTTTTCCGGTGCTACCTGTCTAGTGCTGTTAGGGATGAATTTTTAACCCTCTTTCAGGGTTGCTCACCAGATCCTGGAACATTTCTTGGTTCTCTCACTCAAAGCCTGCGATCGCTGGACCGGATTTCTAACGCCAATTCCCCGACTCTCTGTGTCTGGAACTCTTCCACACTCTCTTCTCAAGTTCTGCAGTTTTTTGGTGCTTTTTCAGGTCAGCCATTTTCACCTAGTTGCTTCAAATTCTTCTTTTGGGTGCAGCATGTTAAGAACTACTGTTGTTCTCGATCTCACTGCTGATCACCATATTGTATGTTTGATCAGTATGCTGCCACCTTAGTTAGTCTAGCTAGAGAGATTCTTTAGTCTGGAATAGTTAGAACATTATCCTTTATTACATTATAACTATATGCACTTCACACCAGTCTGTGTGACTCCTCTAAAGTCATGCTGCATCTATTTCCAAGTCTTTCTCACATGTGATCTCTTACATCAGCATGGTAGGAGGTGTTCTTTACACTCTCTCAATATTAACCCTTTTAGAACCTTATACTACACAGCCCTGCTCAGCATAGTAGAGATGCAGAGCTTAGGGAGCCATGAAACAGGTGCTGCTATCTGGAGAAACAGCCTGAGGTGTGTGCCCACATGTTGGAGTTACCTGAGGCTCTGCAGAGTCATGGGATGAGAAAGGAGGAGTCCATTCATCTCATATGCTCCACAGTGTTTCGAGTGCATGAGCTCTTCATTGAGAGAGTGGCCAACCTCATGGAGAGCCATATGCAGCATCACTCAGAGAGGAGGAAGGAACAGCACACTGACATGCATGGAATGCACGCTGCAGTCTGTAGCACTGACCAAATGGTGGCACAAATGGTGCAAAGAGGTATGGAGTGGATGGCAGCTGCGACCCAGCTGGTGCTTCCCTCTAGCGATCAAGGGCTGAGGTGGTGACAGATGGTGATGAGGGGGCTCTGTCATCATCATCTGCCCCCATGGCCCCTCTGATGGAGGGAGCATCTGTAAAGTTACATCCTGTGACAGAGGCATTGATGCTGGTGCAGCAGCACTACTCCCCCAACGTCCCCGCCCACCCCAGGCACCTCCACGATGAGGCAGACCGCCATGGGCATCTCAATCCCAGACAGGCACTAGTGTGCAGTCTGCCTCCAGCTCATCCTTAGCCACAGGGGGAGCACTTCGTAGGAATGGCCATGAGTGCAGGCCACTGGGTCAGTGATGTCACTTTGTTCGTCACTTGGGTGTTTCTGTTGTACATGCCATCAGACTGTTACACAATAACGCACCGGGAATGTTGTTGCACTAAGGCAGACTTGTGTGTGGTTTCATTTGATTATGGCAAAAAGCAGGAGAACCTGCAAGGGTTGTTGCTTTTTCAAAGCTTACTAGACACACTCGATGGGGGATGGAGTGCTGGCTCTTACACAGTCAATGGCTCTCAATGTCTATTGATCATCATTGTTGCCCAGCCCAATCTTGATAACTGAATCAGAGAGTACTTCCATTGTCTCTCTATTCAACTGTCTCTCTGAATGCAAATGTGCAGCCATGTTTTCAGCTATTCAGCTCTGTGGTCTTTTTAAACAAGTTATGTTCTATGTCCAGTAAAAGTTCAAATCGATGAAATTGATATGTTTCCATTTGGCAGGTATGGTTTCATCACACCTCTCAGCTAAGCCAATACCTGAATTAATTTTTCTATAACATTCTAATTATGCAATGATTTACATATTTATTGCTCTAATCGTTGCTTTTAAATAAATCAAACCACTGTTAATCCTTGTTCAATGGTTTATTAAATGGGGTTTAATTGCTTTCATTCCAAATAGGATGAGTCAATCTCCAGGATTTACCTAGTTCCATTTAGATGTAATCTTCTCTGAGGCCATAAAATTATATATTTTTGAATCACAATATTTTATGAATTTTGAGCAAATGTGTGTCTGATTATGAATTTAACAGCAACATTAATGCTTCCTTGTGACATGCATTGGTGCTATTTACACAAAGGTGTTCTCATTTTCTGGCAACTAATTTCAAAGAAAATGAGAGAAGTTGCTTTGTGAAGCTTTGATATTCTGAGCATAAAATAGCCAATTGACAGTGGCATTCCATTCAGAACATAATCACAACTTTTCTGCTTTCCCCACATGACCTTATAGATGAGAATGTACTTCAAGGAAGTCAAAGGTTTCTAATTTGTTTGAGCTTTCTTCCAATTAGGTTCAAGCAAAGAAGTAGTTTTATGATGTTGTACATTGAGCACATGAAGTGGCAGGTATGTGGCCAAACTGCAGCCCACCTGTGTGTCAGTAGCTGACCATGAAGAATGCAGCTAGATTATAGAATATTAAAATCATAGAATGATACACTGAAGGATGCCATTCAGCTCATTGGGTCGGTGCCAACTCTTTGGCCAAGCTATCCAATTAATCTGAGCCCCCTGCTCTTTCCTTATAGCCCTGTATTTATTTTCAGATCAATTAATTACCCAATTCCCTTTTGAATGTTATTATTGAATTTGCTTCCACCACCCTTTCAGGCTGTGTATTCCAGATCACAACAACTCGCTGCATTACAAACGAATGTTTCCTCAGGTCACCTCCGGTTCTTCTGCCAATCACCTTAAATTTGTGTCCAATGGTTACCAACTTCTTCTGCCACTGGAAACTGTTTCTCCTTATTTACTCTATCTAAACCATTCATGATTTTGAACAGTTTGTTATAATCAGGAGAGGAGGGGGGTCACAAGGCTCCCCTCTTGCTATTCTCCTTGTTTGATCACAACAGGGTTTATTCCTTCTTAAACAGTGGATATGCTTACGGCTTCAGTGAGTGCTTAACCTTTTACCTTTGTTGTGTCATAAAAGAACAGGTTTTCTTGAGTTTAAACAAGAAAGAGGTGAGTTTATTGTACTTAATCAAAAACACAATCTAAATAAAATAATAAACGACGCTACATTTATACTCACACACGCACATGAGAGTCACACACACACAAATAGATTACAGAGTGAGGAGGAATAGTTTGGGTTGGATTAGAGTCCAGAACAAATAAAATAATATACAGTCTGTAGTGTCTGTTAATTCAGCTGTCTTCTGACTGAATCTGGAGTTCTGACTTTCATGGCTGTTAGATGTTCTTGGAGACAGTCGAGCAGATGGTCTTCATCCCAGTGGTCTTTATCTTAGATATTTTCCAGCCAGCAGGCAAGATTTGAATGCCCCAAGGTCACCTGGAGACAGAGAGAGAGAGAGAGAGAGAGAGAGAGAGAGAGACCCTCTCCTCTGTTCTCCTTCAAAGTCTCTGTAGCTTGTGTCTTTGTAGCAAAAGGCTGCTAGTTTTTTCACAGATGGGTAGGCAGTCACATGATTGTCCAGTGTCCTAATTTGCAATTTAATTAGATTCAAGTCTAGGAATTCTCAGCCTCTCTCTGGTCTCATTGTTTCAATGTTTACCTCCTGGACGTACGTCTCCACTCATGAATGCTTCAAGATGGCTTTGAATATCCAATTAATGAGAGTGATACTGGATAATATGCTCAGTGGTCCAAGCCATTATCCTGGATGGGGCCTCGTTAGACATGCACCTCCAATTCAATGTCTTGGAATGTGAGGTACTGCAATGCAAATTATGGTGGCCATCTTGGCTGCCAGCTTTTTAAAAGTTAAATGTAGGATCCTAGCTTTCCTTTTTAAAAGTTTAAGGCAGGTTTCCAACCAATGAATTAAAAGTCCTCAATATAAAAACAAGAAATGTTGGAAATACTCAGCAGGTCTGGCAGTGTCTATGGAGAGAGAAGCAGAGTGAATGTTTCAGGTCAGTGACCCTTCTTCAGAACTGGCAAATATTAGAAATGTGATAACCTTTCAGTTATAAGCAAGTAAAGCGGGGGTGGGGCAAGAGATAACAAAGGAGAGGGTGTATATAGGACAAGGTCACAGAATAGCTGACCAGAAGGTCGTGGAGCAAAGGCAAACAATATATTAATGGTGCGTTGAAAGACAAAGCATTAGTACAGATAGGGTGTTGATGGACTGAAAATTGAACAGCCGCAAGTACAAACATGAAAGCAAACGGAACAAACTAAGATGAAATAAAATAAAATAAGCATAAAAAAATATATATAAAAAAAAGAAAAAAAAAACTAAAAATAAAAGTAAAATGGGGGGGTCCGTCATGCTCTGAAATTATTGAACTCAATGTTCAGTCCGGCAGGCTGTAATGTGCCTAATCGGTAAATGAGATGCTGTTCCTCAAGCTTGCGTTGATGTTCACTGGAACACTGCAGCAATCCCAGGACAGAGATGTGAGCATGAGAGCAGGGGGGAGTGTTGAAATGGCAAGTTTAAAAAAAATTTTTTGTATTTTGTTTCATCTTAGTTTGTTCAGTTTGCTTACCCACTGTTTTTTTTTC
The DNA here is from genome assembly GCF_036365525.1 of Heterodontus francisci. Lineage (NCBI taxonomy): Eukaryota > Metazoa > Chordata > Chondrichthyes > Heterodontiformes > Heterodontidae > Heterodontus > Heterodontus francisci. The sequence continues at coordinate 21,932,558 of NC_090397.1, forward strand.
CTGTTTGTACTTGCGGCTGTTCAATTTTCAGTCCATTAACACCCTCTCTGTACTAATGCTTTGTCTTTCAACACACCATTAATATATTGTTTGCCTTTGCTCCACAACCTTCTGGTCAGCTATTCTGTGACCTTGTACTATTTATACCTTCTCCTTTGTTATCTCTTGCCCCACCCCGCTTTACTTGCTTATAACCTTTTACGTTTCTAATATTTGTTAGTTTTGAAGAAGGATCACTGACCTGAAATGTTAACTCTGCTTCTCTCTCTCCACAGATGCTACCAGACCTGCTGAGTATTTCCAGCATTTCTTGTTTTTATTTCAGATTTCCAGCATCCGCAGTATTTTGCTTTTAATTAAAAGTCCTCATTTGGCTAGCACGTTTTCTTGACATGTTCTGTCAAATCTCCTCAATCTTTTCTGCTTCAAGGACAAAAACCTCAGCTTCCCCAGCATCGCCACATAGTTGAAGCCCCTCATCCCTGGTATCAGGTCTTGACATCCTTTCTGACATGTGGTGTCCAATATTGGTCACAATACTCCAGCTGAAGCTTAACAAGTGTTTGATATAGGTTTAGCATAACTTCTTTGTTTTTGCATTCGATGCCTCTATCAATAAAATCAACATTTCATGATTTTAACAGCCACCTTAAACTGTCCTGCCACCTTCAAAGATTTACGTATATGCTCCCTGCAGGTCTCTGTGTTCCTGCATTAAATTAAAATTGTACCATTTAGTTCATGTTACCTCATTGTTCCTCCCAAAATGCATCACTTCACACTTCTGTGCTAAATTTAATCTGTCATGTGTATGCCCATTTTACCAATCTCCCCATGTCCTCCTGAGGTCTGTTACTATGCACCTCATTGGTTACTGCATTTCGAAGTTTTGTATTGTCTGTAAACTTTGATGATATATCCTGTATACCCAAGTCCATGTCTTTACCACACATCAATTGCGTTTGATAATTTTCTGGTTAACTATCATTCTAAAATGTCAGAGTGCCCAGCATTTCAGTTGGCTGTCACAACTTGAACATGTGGCCTGTGTAGTATGAGTACACATGGTGGACAATTGCAAGAGCTGTTGGATTGTCTTAGAGCTAGACATTGGCCAGCAGTGAATATGTCGCAGGTTAACAGGCAACACATTATTTGGGTCATCCATCCTGTATGTGGTGCTGTTGGCAGTCCTACTTTGGCAGCTTTATTGAGGTCTTCTAGTCCCCTGCTCTTCTACCATGCTGATTAGTGGTAGGGGTTCTGAGCCCAGTGCTCTTGTAGCTCCTATACATCTACATTCTCTGGTGCTCATGTTGAGTGAGCCCCAAAGATGATACCAGTTTAGAGATGAAGATGGATCTATCTTCCCTAGAGATGTTGTGGTGGGGAGTGGAGTCACACTGTGTCCCCAGGGGCCTATGGCAGTCAAAACACATGCCAAAATGATCAGGAGATGATCTTTGGTGCTGGCATCTTGCATCTGCTGTAGCTCCTGTAACTGGCATGCTCAAAGGCATGGTACACTGCTGTCCTGAGAATAGTGCCCTGGAATACCAAGCAGAGCAAACATTCTCATACCCACTTCATGCAACATCGCTTCCACTTTATCAGCCACCAGAGAGGAGTCCTGTGCTACTCAGTGGTTCACAGTTTCTGTTCCTCTCTGCTCAATTGTTTTGTCCTTCCCCTCCCCCAGCAATACTGTTCTTTGAAAAATTTGTGGCTGAGAAAAGAGACGAAGGACAAGGGAAACGTGAAGAGAGAAAACCATCTCTCACTGCTTTTTGAAAAGTTGCCAAAACATTTTGGAAAGCTTTTGGAAATGCTACAAAAAATTGTTTTTGCATGCAGTTACATACTTTTAAATGGTTGTATCCCTTTAAATTCTGGCCACAGCTACCTTGCTATATATTTAGTTGCTCACCACTAACCCCCCCAACCCCCATTTGGCCCTTCGCAATGGGATAGCACATGATGAATTAACAAAATAGCTTTAGTCCGTAGCAATACTTCCAGTACAGCAGTGGAACTATATGGCATGTATTGGGATAAACTGTACCCATGTTTAAAGCAAAAAGAGATGAGGTTTCTTTCTTTTCAGATTTGGAATTCCAAACATTTCAAATTTAAGAAGCCAGCACCAAAGATCATCTCCTGAGCATTTTGGCATGTATTTGAACTACTATAGGCCCCTGGGGAACACAGTGTGACCCCACTCCCCACCACAACATCTCTAGGGAAGATGGATCCATCTCCATCTCTAAACTGGTATCATCTTTGGGGCTCACTCAAAATTAGCACCAGAGAATGTGGATGTACAGGAGCTGCAAGAGCACTGGGCTCAGAACCGCTACCACTAATCAGCATGGTAGAAGAGCAGGGGAGTTCTCCCTGGTGTCCTGGCCAATATTTATAGCTCAACCAACATCTCATTCTATAAAAAAGCAAATTATCTGGTGTTTGTGGAGCCTTGCTATGTGTAAATTGGCTGCCTTATTTCCTGCACAAGCGGCTACACTTCAAAAGTGTTTCATTGGCTGTAAAGTGCTTCAAGGCATCTTGAGTTTGTGAAAGGCATCATATGAATGAAAGTTTGTCTGTTTTGTACTTTCATGGAGGGTTCAGCAGTGAAATAATGAAGATTAATACTCTGCCATTGGCCCAATGGCAATCAGATTCACCACTAGACTACCAAATAAATGAGATATAACCTCAGTCCATGCTGCCCTAGCTCCAGCTTTGTATGGTGGATTTACACCACATTTACAGAACTCTAGGTGTCTGATATGCAAAGCAGTGCTGTGTACAACACTCTGCAAAAAATCATCATCAAGATCAAATCTATATTCTGCTGTTATCAATTGCGTAATCTGTTATATCATAAAATAAATGTTTTACAGTTAAAAAAATATTTAATTTTAGAGGGAATTATAAATATTTAAGGCACTTTGATAATCCCCATAATCCAGTGAAACTATTTTCATTTTTGCTAGTGCTTGCCCAGTCGACTATAAATCCTCTTAGCAGGGATTTAGATTTTAATCAGTTTGAGAAGGTGAAGCTCTAAAATAGAATACAGTTTTATTATTGATTAAAAAACCGCAGCCTGCGTGGCTGAATAATGCTTTACAGATTTACTTTTTTCCATTCTAAATCAATTCTGCATTCTGGGGCACAGTGGAGCTGCTGCTGGCCCCAACATGTACAGCACCTGCATTTTTGTACCTAGTATAGAACTGATGTTGAACAGAATGCTTTTGAGAAGTCATGATATTGTTTTAACCAACCATCACCAACTCAAATTTGGTAACTACCACACGTGTACATTTGTAACCCAGGGGATCATTCAGTATGATGATCAATGAGATCAGGGGAGGATGGAGCTGAAGGTGCAAGCAACAGCAATTGTGATCTTGCTCTATTACAGAAGTGTGCATGGAAAATTGACTGTAGAAGTGCCCAGGAATTGCTCCAGTACCAATGGAGTCCACAAATTTGGGTGTGCTGATTTGATTTGCCAGCGCTGCAAATTCCTGGTGATTGCAATTTTCTTCTGAGCATTACAGGGCTGTGCACGTCCATAATAAGGACAGAGGTTGCATTTATATCCAACACATTACATGGCTTCAGAGCATCACAAAGTATCTTACAGTCGATGAATTACTTTAGAAGTTCAGTTGATCTTGTCATGTGAAACAACCACCACTGGAGTTCTGAACTGAGTTCTGATGAAGGGTCACTGATCTGAAATGTTAACTCTGCTTCTCTGTCCACAGATGCTGCCAGACCTGTTGAGTATTTCCAGCATTTCTTGTTTTTATTTCAGATTTCCAGCATCTGCAGTATTTTGCTTTTATTATATTATGGAATAATTATTGAGCTTGTGGTCAGTGACAGACCTCGGTTACAGCTGGGTGGTCCATAGAACATCTGTTTTGGATGTTCCCAGGGCAGGGATGCTGCGCAGTGGGGAGGGGGTGTTCCACCCAAGGCATTACACATAACCCTTCCTGCCTCTACTTCAAGGTTTGACCCTCATTAGATATTCCAGTGCATTGCTTCAATATAATGGGTTAACATTTGAGAAGTGAAATGAGGAATGGACCTTCCAAATCACCCAATGAGGATGCAGTGACTGAAGGCTCTGCTTCAATATCATCTGTAACCTGCTTTCATTTGTAAAAAAAAAAGGAGTGAGGATGAGGGTTATAACATACTGAGAAGTCTGAAAGGGAATAGGAGTTACTTAGGGGGAAAATGTTTCAGGAGGCATTGAAGCTTGGGTACTTTCAACAGTGGCGTGCACATGCCGTGAGAATAAGTGGAGATGAAAAGAGTAAAGACAAGAAGCTTTAAGGCCATATGCAAGAGATTGAAAGGGATAGAATGTATTGAGGTACACATAGCAATCCCCTTCTTGATGAGAAGCATAGCCATTCTGTATCTCCCCTTTCCCTTTCTGATGAGGTTGGTGGATTTTCTTCAAGCATTTTTGCCACGAGTTGGACAGTGCAGCCAGAATACAGCTCCTCCGACTGTTTGTTAGCCAAGCATGGAATAGCAGGGCATGGATAGTTTTTTGCCTCCTCTACAGCAGAGCACCACACTCAACACAAACTGTGCAGCCCTGGGGTACCCAAACATATTTAATTCAGCTGATCCCAGAAAATCACTGGGGACAGCATTGGGAGCTGTGGGTAAAATGGAAAATCTAGGCCATTCAGCTAGGCACACCCCATTTGGCTTAACCAGACCCAAATTCCAGCACACTTTTAAAAGACAAACTTGCATTTCTATAGTGCCTTTCATGACCTTGGGTTGTCCCAAAATGCATTACAGTCAATGAAGTACTTTTGAAGTGTAACTACTGTTGCAAGAAATACAGCAGCCAATTTGTGCACAAGCTCCCACAAACAGCATAGGCATAATTACCAGATAATCTGTTTAAGTGATGTTGGTTGAGGAATAATTATTAGCCAGGATATTGGGGAGAACTTCCCTGCCCTTGTTCAAAATAGGGTCACGAAATCTTTTACATCCACCCTCAGCTTAATGCCTCTGCAGAAAGACAACACTTCTGACAGTGTAGCACTTACTCATTATTGCACTGGAGTGCCTAGATTTTGAGATCAAGTCTCTGGAGTGGAATTTGAACCAACAAGTGAAAATGAGCCAGCAACTGCGTTAGCCTTCAGGATTAGACTCGGACTTTATCTCACGTACATTTACATTGCACTGTTCAATCTATTTAAGTGTCAACACCTGGGAAAAGACATGAATGGTCAAATACTTTCTGACCCAAGAAGAAAACCCACCATCACTTTCTGAGGAGTAATAAATGCAGTGTTTTACCAACATCACCCAGATCTCAACAACAAATATAATAAAAAAACTCATCCTGAGACTGTTACAAAAGTATTAGAAACTAACTGTTAGTGGATGTTGTTATCAGGCTGTTCAACTATATAGGGCATCATAACCAAGTCTGATTCTGTCCATTCCTGATCTGCACTTTTCAGCACGAGTCATTGAGCAAGAAAAAAATTCTGTCCTGAGACAAACTGTTCTCCTTCATTGCTATCATGAATGAGATCATATGAGTCAGCAGAGCCAGGGATTGAATCTGGAACCTTTCTGACCCACATACCTCAGTACCACACCACGCAGTGTATTTATTCATTGATCCAGTAAGGATACTTTTTTTTTCTATGTTTAAGTCCTAATCATTCTCTTTCCCCCTGTTCCTACACCCTCCCTTCGTCTATTCTGGTAAACATGTTTTTAAGAAATACTCACTGGTTGAAAACAGATTTTAAAGGGCAATTTCTCAGTCTGTCAAGTTCCAGAGTGCTGCAGTTTGAACTGTTCCTGCTTTTGAAGTTACCACATCCAACTTCAGAAATTTCTCTTGGCCAACAATTGAGCCTTGCAAACTCAACCTGGCGGCTTCCCAAGAAACTGGGCTCTTCTGAAATAGAGTTTCTCATTAACAATGCAGGGAGGATTAAAGATGAACAAGTACTTCACAAGATCCTACAGGAGCTACCACTGGAGCAGTACATAGCTGGTCCAATGTACTGCAATCCTGAGTAGCATGGAATTGCAGGGCATGGATTCACTGTGGAAATACCCTTACAACAATTTGTCACCCTCTGCCAGGTTAACTGTAGCATTCAATGAGTAAAGGCCAAGTGCCTCCCCACAGGAGACAATGATAATCCAAGAATGCGCTCCCCTGCTCCTGTTTGTGCCTCCTACTGACTAGTTCAATAGTAGCATTGGTCAAGGCCTGGGAGACAGCAAACTCTCCTTTCTGTTGTTTGGAGGGGTAAGAGCTGGTGGTATAACCCAAAGAGTTCTGAAAGGAGATGAGGGCTAAATCAACAATGAAAACAGGAAAACCATAAACAGAAATTGCATTGATCCTTACAGTGAACTTAAACTTATTGTTTGAACATACATTTTCAATATATGGGCCAGGAAGAGGTGACTAATATTTAGATTTGTGGAGAAGCATCAACTTCAGTGGAACTGATTTCATTAACATGACAGATTAAGGCTGGATCTTCAGATTCCTCACATGCCACAAGCTTTCCTTTGAAAATGGTGGGCCCATTGTCCGTCATACCAACATGTGAGGAACCTCATTGTTTGCAAGGTCTTGGAACAGGCAAATAAAATTAAAAATTAGGCAGTGAGGTCCAGTGCTTAAGTCCAAAAAGTGAAAGAAAAGAAAATACTGAGGTAATCTGGTGTGTTAGACTGTTGAGTAGTTAGTGTTGAAGCAATTCAGGTTCCATCACTGCCACTAAGCTAGCTGCCTCAATTGTACGAACTTTGTCTGAGTGGCAAATAGATATTAAAAATAAGTAAGCCTAGAAATGTTTCCAGTGCTAAAAGACCTCCTATGCATTCTGTACGGCAGGAGGCCCACACGCACTTCCTGCATGTCACAAGTGCACCATATCGGAAAAGGTAGATGTGCTCTTGGCAGGGATGCACGTTGGGAACATTCTAAATTTCAGAATAATTTGTTTAAATTCGGGTCATGTGCATCTCAGAAGACCCGTTTGCTGATGTCCCAGTGCATCACTCACCATATGCTGAACTCGCACAGCACAATATGGTGCTAACCGGCAGGATGGCTCCTATACTTACCTGAACATGCAGTCATGGAACAGCAGGGGTGTTCCACTCACACCAGCCATTAAGTAGATGTTGAGTGCTGGGATATTGTGGCATTTGCCTGCAGACTTGTAACTGAACATCAGGTTTCTTTTCCCTTCATGTCTGGTGATTACGTCTTCAGCCTCTCTCCTGTTCAGCATTGGAAAAGGCTGCCAATGGATTGGATTTTTTTTTTAGGTCTTTCATTAAGCTGCAAGGATTTTTCTTCCCCTTTCCCGAGCTTAACATTTGTTTTCAATCATTCAGAAATAAACTGTACTTCTAGTGAGTAATTTACCCTCGAGTCTCCGTCCTAACAGCTATTTGTGGTAAAGCGTAATATTCTAACAGCCCTCTTTAAAAAAAATTATCTTAATTACCCTTTGTTCTTGAGATAATCCTCAATCGGTGCTCCTTTGGTACTGATTTGCCAATCAGTGGAAACAATCTTTCACTATTTACCCTTTTGAAAACCTCTCAATTTGAAAAGCCCCTTATTAAATCCCACTTATCCTTCTCTGTTCCATAATCTTTCATTCGCGATTTCTTTTTTAGGAATATTTACTGTGCTCTTTCCATGGTCCAAATTTGTTTTCTGCAATCACAGAACGCAAAGGAAAAAATAAAAGCCAACAGAAATTATAGTGGTGACTGACTCACAGCCAATATATCATTTACTGCTTGGAGTCTCCTTATTTGTGAATACAATTTCAAAAAATGCACAGCCTAAAATACTGTGATTGTAGAACTGGTTAAGTTAATTAACGGAGCATGTGGCGGATCTAATTACAACTACTTACCTCAAACAGCTACAAAACTACCTATTGCTTTACATTGTGCCTGTGTTCGCTGCTAACAAGTACATTAAGAAAGTACTTTTGCTCAGATTTCTCCATTTTAATAATTCCAAAGAAATTCTGTTTCTGCCTTGTTTAGTATTCCAGAAAGTTGGTAGATTTTCATTGAATCTGAAGTCCTTTGAGTACTGAAATGACCTAAACTCAACCAGTATGTTTGGATTCTTTCCGAGTTGGCTAAGATTTGCCTTAATCATTAATTGCCTTCCTGAATTAATTTGGAGTCGGGAGCTCACTGAAAAAAACGGGCATGTAGGCTTCACTGCATCGCTCCAAAACATGAGCTTCCTCTTCTCCAACTTTTACCCTTCTCGCGGAGACGGGTTTCCAGGTTTTCTAACTTATGCTATGTTAGCAACACTGCTTTGTGTTAGCAACAGCATATGCTGGGCACATGAGTTTGAAACTGCAAGCAACACAGTGTTTCCTGATAAAAATCGGCAACTGATTTGTTTATAGAATAATAAAAAAGGTCATTTGGCCCACCAAGTCCATTCCTTCCACAGACCACCCTGTTATAGACTATTGACAACCTGTAGATTCTGCTGCTTAAAGGTTCCACGTAAACATCTCCTAGTCCTCAACAAGAAAATCACCAGAATATGCTTCCCTTCCCGTACTCACTCCTCATTCTCCTGGATCCTGTTAACCATTCTACCCCACGGAATATTGGATCATCTGAGTACAGGTCCAGTGTTAGTGCAAAATAAATTCTACTTCACACTGACGTTAATCCTGAGGTGTAAATCGATAGTCAGTGTCTCGCATCACAGAAAGATAAATCCAATGTTAAACCTGGTTTAGAAAGTTATGGGGAAAGGGGTCTGTTACAGCTCCTGAGCACTTTATAAACTTATAACAGCCCACTTTAATCAAATAAAGAGCAGAGATTCTCCCCTCCCCAAACATTTCTATTTCTAATTGCGTTCTACAAACCTTTAATCTGCTCCTATTCGTGTAAACATCGATTCTATCGCAACCGTATATTTATCCAGCTGCTTCTTAACGAAGGAGCCAATTGCCAGATGCTTCAGCTAAAAAAAAAAGGAAACTATTGAATAGACTGGGCTAGATTTTTCAACTATTGGCTGTTAATGATTGATTAATCTAGTGATGTATTTTAGAGGTTGCGACATTTCCAGAACAGTAGAGTTGAGTTGCAGAAAGGCCCCAGTATTTAGTTACTCGAGTGTTACAGATGTTATTCTGCAGCTCATCTATGGAACTGCACACTGGAGCTATAATGTTAATTTTATTCTCTGAGGCTGGTTGTTGACATAGTATTACACAGAAACAGGCCATTCTGCCCAACCAGTCCATGCCAGCTTTTATGCTCCACTCAAGCTTCCTCCCATTTTTGCTCATCTAAATCTAGCATCGTAGCACTTTATTCCATCCTCCCTCATATGCTTGCTTAGCTTCCCCTTAAATGCATCTATACTATTCACTTTAAAACTCCCTGTGGTAGCAAGTTCCACATTCTCACCACTCTTAGGATAAAGAAGTTTCTTCAGAATTCCCTATTGGATTTCTTGGTGACTATTTTATATTGATGGCCTCTAGTTGTGCTCTTCCACAAATGGAAATATTCTCTCTCTATCCAATCTATCAAAACCTTTTTAAAAAAAATCTTAGAGGTCTTTAAAATGATAAAAGGTTTTGAAATATATACGTTTATACATTTTTCTTTTAACTGAAGTGTTCTTTGACAGTTCTGCACTACCTTGTTTATCAGTGCTCTGCAACCTACTTAATTTGTATTCATTTATTGGCAGAACACTCGAGCTATAAATTGCACATTGGATCAGAAATAGTTTTACTAATAAAAAACATGACAATTGTTTTTCCGAGTTACTCCAATTTTTTTTTAAATGAAGCGATTCATTTTGGCTGTGAGTTTTTCAGCTTGTGTGCATAAATAGAGGAAGATTTTCACTATGGCCCTGTCAGCTACAGACTGGTGTTTAATAGAAATCTCAATTTAATCCTGTGACTTGGGATTGTAACTTCCAGTTTGGGACTTAAGAATTCAACTGTTGCAGCTACAAGGCTAGCTACTGTTCATTTAAACAAATGACATTCCTATGTATGATTTCAGTAAAATGGTAACCACATGAGGTAAAAATGCTAATGGAACTAAGTCACATGCGAAGTTGGACAATGTACAAACACCATTTCAAGTCCCACTGCAGGACTTGAGCACAAAATCTAGGCTGGCATTCCAGATCAGTACTGAGGTAGTTCTGCACTGTCAGAGGTGTTGCCTTTCAGATGAGATGTTAAGCCAAGGTCGCTTTTGCCCTCTCGGGTGGATGTAAAATGTCCCATGGCACTATGTCGAAGAAGATTAGGAGAGTTATCCCTGGTGGCCTTTCCAATTTTTATCTCTCAATCAATATCACACAAACAGATTATCTGGTTCTTATAACATTGCTGTTTGTGGGAGCTTGCTGTGCGCAAATTGGCTGCCACATTTCCTACATTACAACAGTGACAACACTTCAAAAGTACTTCATTGGCTGTTAAGCACTTTGGGACATCCTGTGAACATGAAAGGTGCTATATAAATGCAAGTCTTTGTTATAAATGGTGTGAGAAGCCACAGACAGCATCTTTGTGTCTTCACATTTTGCCTTTTTATAAGAACATCACTTAGTTGCATTACAACACTGTTTCAAAGCAATTTTAAAAATCATAATACTGTTCTAATTGGTGCACGAGTTTTGAATTCCTGTGGAGTAGTTTGGCCTTTGGAACAGTAGGTTGTTTTTTTTGCATCACTCACAGTTGGGGAGGACACTTAGAACTGGCTCTTCTTCAAGAGGCTCATTCTTTTACTGAATCAGTAAAATGAAAATACAGTTGACTTCTGGTATCATTTAATTTGGAAGATGGGATTTAAAAGTTTTTGAAGAAAAATTACAAGTAAAGAAGTTAAAGCAGACTGCCCAAGAAGTATATAAAAATGATTATCTTCCCATTGAAGACAATGCAAGGGACTTTAACAGATGACTTGAAGTAAAACAGCAGAATCAAGATTCTGTTTGTAGATAACAATACCATGATTGACCTAGACCTTCATTATTGCACTGTAACACAATGGTCATCTCCAATATGTTGATGGTGAAGGCTAATGCCATTGAATGTTGGGGTGAAGTAGTCAGAATTACTCTTGGAGGTGGTCATTGCCTGGCACTTGTGTGGTGTGAATGTTACTTGCCATTTACCAGACAGCTTCATTAGCTGAAGAATTTTGAATGGAACAGAACAATCATCAGAAAACATCCCAATTTCTGACCTTATGATGCAGGAAGATTATTGACAAAGCAGCTGAAGATGGTTGGGCCTAGGATGCTATCCAGAGGAACTCCTGCAGTGATATCCTGGGGCTGAGAAGAATGGCCTGTAACAACCACAACCATCTTCCTTTGTTCTAGGTATGACTCCAGCTGGTGAAGATTGCAACTTTTAAAGAGAAATGTGTATAGCATGTGTAGTACATATCAGTCCCATTTTTTCTGGGCTATGAGAGGCCTAACCGGTGATCCTTAAAGGAACCTCTAGAGGCCTCTCTCAAATGGTATATTTCTTAGTGTTTTTAAGGTTTATGTGGGATCAGAATGAGTAGAAGTGGTCCTCTGGTTCCCACAAAGCATGTCCAGCCTGCTGCTGACCCATTCCTGCCAGCATCCACCTTAATTACTCCCAACAGGCCTTACGTGACATAATGTGTTAGCTGCGCAATTCCCCACTTCACCGGACAGACAAGCTGCAGTAAAAGTGTTAATGAGGCCCAAGCCTGAAGGTTATTCAGGGCCTCCTGCCTGATGCCACTGGCGTCTGATCCTAAAGCCTCCCGCATTGTCAAGTGTAATCAATACGTATACTTTCATTGGCAGCTCCTTCAGAGAGCAATTTGGGTTTGAAAATCCCAAATAATATGACCAAGGCTTTTGTCTGGTGTATCACCACCTTAGAATCCGGTTTTATTAATATGAATTTTGGGTATACGAAATGCTAAACCAAACCCCAAGTCTAAATTTACCTAACTGAATATCTCTACTGGTTAAGGATAAGGTAACACAGAGCATTGTCAGTGAATTAGCAGTAATTTTGTCTCTGAATTGGAAGATTAAGGATTCAAGTCTTACACCAGGATGTGAGCACTTAGTTTAGGCTGACACTTCAGTGTAATGTACTGTATTGTTCTTCAGATGAGTTTTGAAACCGGGAATCTGTCTGCATGTTCCTCTCATTTAACTGGGTGTTTAAAGTCTTCTGGCCATTGTTCCTGTCAGTCACTGCTTCTATATCTCATTGCTGTTTGTTGGATTTTGCTGTCTGCCCCACTTACCTCAGCAAAAAGACTGATTTTCAAGAGTGATTCATTGTATATGATGTGTTTTGAAAGATGGTGATGAGACACTATGCATTACTTTCATTAATTGCATAGCCATTTAAGGCACTTACTGCCAGTATGAATCTGTCCATTATGGCCAAGTGGTAAGGGGTATGAGTGGTTCCCAGTGTTCAACCTGCAACTGGCCGCAGCAAGTGTTTTTGTTACTAGGATTTTAACTATTTGTGTTTTATTTGTCAAATAAGCAGACAGCGATAGGTTTTCTTGTAGGTTTAAAACAGAACATTAACTATTTATTGAGCAAAATTTATTCCCAAAATTATTGCAATTACACCCACACATGCATTCGCTCGCACATACACACACACAAGAAAAGACAGATAGAGAGGAAAAGGGGTAACTGGTATGAAGTGAGGTAGGTTTTTGGGGTTCATGGTAAACCTGTTGAATCTTCTCTAAGGCCAATGTCTCTTTTAAAGTTGCAGGCCTGGGTTTTGTAGATTTTGCTGGTAGCTGAGTCTTCAATCTGGAGATGGGGGATCACTGTCAGTTCGCTGCTGCATATGTTGAAGTGTAAAACTCACAGCAGGCACCTTCTTTGGCCTTGGCTGGACAGGCTTTTAGGGATGTTGTTCTTAATCTCTCTCCAAAGAGCTACTTTTTAAGGTCAAACATTCCTCACATGTTGCCTCTGCTGGGAGATGCAAATCTCCTTCCTTGTGGTGACCAATAATGGCCCAGGATGTGGCTACCTCACAGCTTCTTTGTTTCAGAAGAACCCATTCAATTCAAAATGTATCTTGATGGGTTGAAGATGGGTGTACTTGACACCTCTTAGCTTGGAATGTATCATTTTGTCCTTAACAGACAGTAAGACAGTTTGAATATACAGGACAGGGTTGTTTGACCTTCAGCAGCCACTTTGCACCAAATTTTTTAAAGGAAAAGTCAATTTTTATTTTACTTCAGTTTGGGTTCTGTATTTCAATCACTGCATGTCATGTGATCATGACACCATCTTTCCTATAGTCCCAGATTGAGATTATAATGCCAATTTGTTAGCATCTTTTCCTGTGGACTAACATTTACTGCAAAATGTATTGAGCCTGATGTCAGTATTTATGATCCTTAGATCTGAGAAATGAAGAGACTGTTTTACCATATGTGTGGGCAGAACTCAAGTCCAAAAGATTAAATAAATTTGTGCCAAACCACAGTGTCCAGCCATGTAGAGAGAGGGAAAAAAATATGACCAGAGATAACTAGTCTTGAATATAATGCCAGCTTGATCTTTAAGGAGCACAAAGGCAATTCAAATTGCTTTGTCATGAGAACAGTTGGGATAGTTTTAATTATTAGCCTGCAAGGCAGGGCAGCCAGGATATTTGAAGCTGAATCTGAGCTCTAAACTGAAGGCAGCAGAAGATGTGAGGGTGAAAGGAAATCATCTTTAGACAGAAAGATACGGCATCAAACCAAACCACATCGCATGAGGAACTGCAGAAAAGAAAGGAAATACAACAAGAAAGTCCAAAATATTTAATGTAACTAAACCAAATTCTTCCAAAACATCAGCAATAAACCATAAATCTACAAAGAGAAATGTTTGGATAGCATTATTGTATCTTTGGGAACAGAACAGAGCTAATTAACAAAGCCTACATTTTGATACTCCCATCTTCATAATGGGCTGTGTTTCTTAGTAAGTGCCCTGCTTCAATTTGAAGTCATTCCATTATTAAGTAAAACACGACTCATAATCATAGATTTCTCCATTGCCACATTTGCTGCTTAATGTAGCAACTCCAAATGAAAAGCTAAAAGCTGTTAGGTCACCTCTGAAAGGATTGAACAACAGAATGTTGATGGGCCTAGAAATTATTCTGGGTCCACTTTTAGGCCCAGACTTGATGCTACGTGATCAGCACTTACCTGAACCAAAAGGGCTGAGGACTGATGAGAATTCTTCCTCAGGTTTTATCAAAATACTTGGTGTGAGCTGCCATTGCTGGTCTCATGTTCACTGGAAGGTGGCCCGAGGAAAGATATCAATGTCAGGCTGTTTGCCCCATCAGTAGTGGGTTAGTCCTGAGAGGGGGATTGGAGTGGGATATGGGGTGGCTTCTGCTCCTAATGGCTCCACAGGAAGGATTTATTTAAATTATTTTTTTCGGGTAGCCATGGGGGCCATTGAAGAATCCATTATGGCTGTTTTATGAAAAGGGAGTTGGCTCCTAACTTAAATATTTAACTCTTCTTTTAAGCATCCACCTGGGATGCCAAGAAAGGTGAGCCTTTAGCAGTGGCACAGGCCATCCCACTGCTAAATTGGTATTGTCATCAAAATCCTATATGCCAAAGGGGAAATATTAATTTCATCGTTTGGAACCTTACTTTTAATGAAAAAATCTTACAAGTAACATTTTTTAAAAACTGGCAGCTAAATTGGCCACTGCAATTTACATTTCAGACATCAAAAGATCAAATTGGAGATGACAAGTCTCATCCAGCTTAGCCAGAACAATGGGGTGTGCTCAGTGATAAATTACCTAGAATGGCCTTATCAGCACAGTGGTCAAAACCATCTACAGCCATCTACACCCATTGACTTTGAAAGAGCCAAACCCCTCCAAGTGCAACTGGACATCTTGAGGCATGTCGTACCTTGAATCTCAGAGAAGATTGGCACAGTGGCGCAGTGGTTAGCATTGCAGCCTCACAGCTCCAGCGACCCGGGTTCAATTCTGGGTACTGCCTGTGTGGAGTTTGCAAGTTCTCCCTGTGTCTGCGTGGGTTTTCGCAGGGTGCTCCAGTTTCCTCCCACCACCAAAAGACTTGCAGGTTGATAGGTAAATTGGCCCCCTAATATAGGTAGGTGGTAGGAGAATATATAGGGACAGGTGGGGATGTGGTAGGAATATGGGATTAGTATAAATGGGTGGTTGATGGTCAGCACAGACTAGGTGGGCCGAAGGGCCTTTTTCAGTGCTGTATCTCTAAATAAAAAATAAAAAAATTTAAAAATCTCATTAAAAAATTAAGGGGCTTGATAGAGCCATGTAACTGCCTGCCCAGCTCTGGAAAACTGTAAGCTTTGTCACACAAAAAGCAGAGGGCAGTAACTGAAAAGTCATCATTGAAGCAGGTCTCTCTCCCTCTCTCTCCCCCCAGCAAGTATCAAGAAAAGATCCGGCTGTGACTGAGAACCCCCTCAAGCCTACAAACCGCCACAGCCAGCAACCAGGGGATGAGAATCAACCCCTTCTTCTACCTTCAGGAGCCCTGAGCAAAGCAAGCCCACCAGCATGCACGTGACCCAGCGAGGATTTCAGGAATACAACTTCAGCTGAGGACTATTGAACTTACAAGTTGTATTTAAATTCCATTTATTCTGGACTTTAATCCAACCACCAAATCTGTTTTCCCTCTGTATTCTATTTGTGTATGTGTGAGACTCTCATGTGAATGTGTGCGTGAATGTGTAACGTATTTTTAACCAGGTTAGAGTGTAAAGAATAATAAACTTACATCTTTCTTGGTTGAACTCAAGAAAACCTGTCTGATTGGTTCTTTTGCAGTTACTTTAGAGGAACGGTAGCAGGCGCTCACTGAGGTGGTAAGTTCAACCTCTGTCTAAAAAAAACGATAAACCCTGTTGCAGTCAAACGAGAGAAGGGGCGAAAGGGAAGCCTGAGACCCTCTCCTCACCTGGCCGTAACAGTTTGCTTCGGGTCTATTTTACAACTGAAAAACTGGCACAACACGGACCAAGTTCTAACTCATGATGTGTTAAAGTTAGGCATTGTATTTGAAAAAGTTACCCAAGCAAATTTTTTCCCAGGATTTAGAAACCTTTACAACAGGAACTTGTATCACAAGCTGAGACTGAAGGTGAGCAGGACTGAATTGCAGTAAAAGTAATGGACAGAAAATCATGACGGCTGCGAATCAGGTGAACTGACCTCCCATCTGAGTTCACAATATATGCTTCCCATCGCAGATTTGTACATGTTTTGTAAGGTGGACCATTCATGTCATTACTTATGTCAGGAATATAGTTTGGGTATCCCTTCCTACAATTTGCTTAGAAGATATGAACTAACTAGGACTGAACATATTATACAGTTCACACATCAACAGCATTTACTAATAATTCCATTGCAGCCTTTTATTTGCACAAGGTTTTGCTGAAACATACGCTTGCTGATAGATTTGACTGATCATCATTGCTGGTGTTGCAATGTGTCAAACTTTTGAAAGGCAAAATAAAATCTGCTTATGTCCTAGTAAAATTCAAACTTGTTTAGGGGAAAACTGTGTCACATAGCAATTTCCTTTTGTATTTACATCTTGTAAATAATGTTCCTTTGCTGGATGGAAAACAACAAAGTGAGATTAAATTTCAACCTCAAATTTGCAACAAAAAAATCAGCTCATGCCTCAAAACCTTCTCTAGTGATAGAAGTATTTTATATTGCATACAATTTTGTATTTCAACTCTTCCTCTTTTAATCAACATATTTGTACAAATTTCCATTCCCCAAGTTTTCCTATCTGTATGTTTTCTTCCATGGTGGGAGATTCCAGCTGTGTTTTACTACCAGTGGTTACAGGAAGACTGGGTAGTTCAAAGGTCAGACCTGATGCTCTCTGCAGCTGTTGCTGTCTCGAGATGTGGCTCCCACTGAGGTATTCCAGTGAAAATGTGCATAGGCCTCCAGTCGATGTAAACCAGCTATTGTGGTTCCACCAATAAATCTGCCCAGTTCACTTTAGCCGGAAAGTTAAATTACTCTGCGGCAGCAGCAGCTTCAGGGGTGGTTGATGAATGGAAATGGGAAGGTGGCCAAATTCAATATTAGCAACCTCATGGCATGTGGAGGAAAAAGAATTTAATGTTCAGCCAACCTATGCTTCACTCAGAGTAGCACCAAGTGCCTGTAGCGGCTGTGCTGTATCTCAGCGTTGGCTTGTTTGTCCAAACTTAGTATCCCACAAGACTCAAACTTGGTATAAACAAGTGATTCAAAACAAATGAAAAAGGTAAAAGTCAACATACTGAAGATAGCAAAAGCGGATGTTGAAAATCTGAACTAAAAACAGAAAATGCTGGAGACACTTGGCAAGGAGTAAAGGTCGCACCTTGTCCTCTGAAATTGGTCGTGTTATTTTGCAGAAATAATAGATTAAAATATAAACCCATACATACAAACAGTATTTATATTTGATTCTCTGGATGCCCTCATAAGTATAAATATTTATAATTTGTGTGCTGACTGTCCTTTTTTAAAAATACTTATTTTCCCTTTTTGGTTTTCTCCTCTCCTCTTGAAGGCATTGACTCCTGTCGGAGGACAGTTTTCGGGGAAAACACCATCTTCCAGTACAACAGAGTGGCCATTCTCCATGTACAAGTGCCAATGGCTGATTTGACAGGGGGTTGAGGCTCAGTCCAATTCTGTTCTCGCCCTAAGTGCAAATGTACACTTTCCAGCAAAGCTCTTCTGATAGCAATAAGGAACAGAAGTCCTGGCTGACCTTTGCCCTCTGTATAAATCAGGTTGATTAAGATCCCCTCACTCAGCAGAGATCTGGGACTAAACTTGTGTACATGGAAGTTGATGTGTAAAGGTTCATTTTCTGATTGCACACTCCTGGGCTGGATTTTATGGGCCCCCCAAGGCAGGGTCGGAGGCAGGGGGGGCCCCAAAGAATCGCGACGGGTAGTGGGGGGCAGAGGACCTGTCGCCAAGCGATTTTGCCAGGGGCAGGATAGGACCACAAAGGCCTTCCCTCCCAGAGGCCAATTGAGGCTTTTAAGTGGCCTATTATGGCCACTTAAGGGCCTCTTCCTGCCACCATTGGGATCTAATCAGCTGCAGGAGGTGCCTCTGCCGCTCCAGAAGGGCATCTTGTAAAACTAGGTGCCCTCCGCAAGGGCTTCGGGGGGTGAGAGCGGGTTCCTCCTTTGTGGGCAATCTGTAGCCTATGGAGGACCCCTGCCAGCAAAACCTCCACCTCCATGGACCCCCCACCCTCCCCTTGGAATTCATGCCGACCTCTCACACCCACCTCGCTGGGGCCTTCAGGACTGGTCCTGGCAACCCCACTTCACTTACTGAGGTCTGGGGTTCCAGCACTGGTCCTGGGTCCAAGGCTTCTGCAGTACTGGCAGCAGTCACCACTAGCAGTAGAGGTGCTGATACTGTTGAGCCTCCAGCCCTGTGATTGGCCGGTAGTTCTAGGAGGCGGGATCCCTGTCTTTAAAGTGACAGGGATCCCGGTGCTGGACAGCCTACGTAGAAAAACAACGGGGGGTCACTCCGGGGGTGGGGGTGGGGGGGTGGGGATGGGGGACATGAAAAGGCCGAGGCAGGGCTGCCCCCACTGTTCTGATCTGGCGCTGGGAGCTCTGCCTCCTCTACAAAATCCAGTCCGGGGTATGGAGTATCCTCCACCAAACACATATATCATGAATTTGTAAGCACAGCGGAGGGTCCTTGGCTTTGGAAAATGATACCCTCCTAGATAGGCCCACCAGAAAGGTTGAGTGTCGGTTTTGCTCTGTTGGGATTTATATTCAGTGTTTTATTGGTTGTTCTGTATGAAACTTTGGTAGAGAAATGCAAAAACAGATTCTCAAATTAAAATATAATTAAGTACTGGGTTTGATATAGTCGCCTGGTTTAACATCAGAAAATCCTTTTTCAACAGTCCATCGTAAAAGTCATAGAATTAATATAATTCACAGGCTTCACTTTAAAATCATGAGGCAGTCCGCTGCTGGCAGACTTTGACCTGCATATCTCACACTGTCAAAATCACTGGGAGCCAAAAGCTGACACTGAAACAATCAGATTCATAGAATGTTCCAGTGCAGAGCATTGCACTCATCGAGCAGAATTTAATGCAGCCATTTAAGGCAGGAACGGTGGCATGGGGGGACAAATGATCACATCGGAACTGTTCACCCAGAAATCCAGTGTGGTGGCATCAGTTCCAGATTTTGTTAGCAGCAGGAAAATGCCAAGGCGGCATTGCCAGCCAGACGTGACGGGAAGCTATTTTAAATTGCTGAGCAGCTTTTTAAACTGCATTTAAATCTAATTATTCTCAATGTAATGATGGCCCCTTGAGTTAGTGTTGGCAGGCGTCACTCAGGCCTTCGGGTTCACAACCGTTAACACCTAGCGGCATCAAGGCAAGAGGCTTCAGTGCCTCGATGGGGAGGCAGCCCTGAGCATTGCTGCATAGAGAGGTGTTCAGAGGCCATTGTTGGACTATGTTTCTGTCTGCTTTGCAAGGGGCGGGGGTGTGGGTGTGGGGGGGAGGGCCATGGTCTTGAGGGCGCTGCAAGGGGGTTTGGGGTCTTGGGGGCTCTGCAAAGGTTTAATGCGGGTTTGCGGGTGCTATATTGGGTTACAAACTGCTATGTGATATGTTTGGATGCTCATACTACAGGAAGTGATGTCAGCTATCAGTAAGGGTGGGCTCTGAGGGCCATCAGGGAGTCTGCCAAGGAAACTGTCAGAAACTCAGTTGCCAAGGTAGGGTCTTCGCTGCATTGACAGTGCTCTGCAGGCCCACAGGTCACCTGGCATGGGTCTCATAACCCAGTATTTTTGGACCCCTGTGGCCTGATGTGGTGCCTCTGACAGAGGGAGGGTCAAGAGGCAGCTGGACTTGTCCATGAAGCTTCACGATGAGAGCAACAGCAGCCGGCCATGCCAAGAAGGGTCCACATATGCCAGGAAGTGTATGTCAGACTCGTATCAGCTACCTCCAAATTTCCGAGCGCCATTGGCAGCAAAGACTACAGCTCTTCAGGGAGGCTGTCACCAACTTATGTGCCCTGCTGCAGGATGAGTTGCGACCTCTGGGATTTGGGGGTCACCCTATGCCAGTGGCCCTGAAGATCACCCTGGCATTAAACTTCTAAGCAGCCGCATCTTTCCAGGGATCCACTGGGGACATGTGCGGGGTCTCCCAGGCAGCAGCCCACTACTGTATCAAGAAGGTGACCAATGCCTTGTTCAAGAGGGCCGGCAACTATTGTGCTACTGGACCGACCCTGACAGTCAGGCCGAGGGGGCTTCAGATTTGGGGACATTGCTGGATTCCCCCAGGTGCAAGGTGTGACAGATTATATGCATGTGGCCATCAAGGCTCCCACAGACCAGCAGCCACCTTCATCACAGAAAGGACTACCATTCAACCAATGTTCAACTGGTCTGTGACCACCAAAAGCGTTTCCTGCAGGAGTGTGCCCACTTCCCGGGAAGCCGCCAAAGCGCCTATATACTTTGACAGTCCCAGGTGCCACAGCTTTTCGTGGCCCCCGCTTAACTTCAGGGATGGATTCTTGGGGACAAGGGCTCCCCAGTGAAGACTTAACTTCTCACTCCAGTGAAGAACCCTCACAAGGCAGCGGAGGAGAGGTACAACAATTTCCACAGCTCCACTTGAGCGACCATCGAGCAGGTCATTGGGCTGCTGAAGATGCAATTCCACTGCCTCAATCGATCTGGTGGAGTCCTGCAGTATGCCCCAGTGAGGGTCTCATGTATCACAGTGGTCTGCTGTGCATTGCACAATCTAGAACTGCAGAGGGGGAAGGAGTTACATGACGATGAGATGCCTGAGCGGCAGTCGTCCACAGACGATGAGGATGCAGTGAAGGGAGAGGGGCAAGCAGTAATGGATGGTGAGGACCTTGCACCGGAGGCCAGGCAGATTGAGCTAAGTGCCAAGGAGGTAAGAGACAACTGCATAATCATCCGCTTCCAGCTACCCTGATGCCCACAAAAACGATGTACACAACATTGTTCACAATATTCCAGCTGCAGTCTAACTAGGGTCGTGTTTAAAACTGCCTCTTCGCTTTTGTATTATATCTGTGATGACCTTTGCTAGTTTCTGGCTGGATTACTAACTGATTTGGGGGAAAGGCTTATGACCCTCATCTATTCAATCACATGGAAACCTACCTCCATTTGCCAAGTATCCCACTGACAATAATCACTTCATTTGGCTCGCTAGATTAGATTTTTTTTTAGATTAGAGATACAGCATTGAAACAGGCCCTTCGGCCCACCGAGTCTGTGCCGAACATCAACCACCCATTTATACTAATCCTACATTAATCCCATATTCCTACCAAACATCCCCACCTGTCCCTATATTTCCCTACCACCTACCTACACTAGTGACAATTTATAATGGCCAATTTACCTATCAACCTGCAAGTCTTTTGGCTTGTGGGAGGAAACCGGAGCACCCGGAGAAAACCCACGCAGACACAGGGAGAACTTGCAAACTCCACACAGACAATACCTGGAATCGAACCCGGGTCCCTGGAGCTGTGAGGCTGCGGTGCTAACCACTGCGCCACTGTGCCGCCCACATTTACTGCAAAGCTCTTGTTAAAATGGCGAGTTTCTGACTATTTAGGAATGTTACCATTTAATAAAATGGCCTGGAATTGAAGCACAGCCAGTACGTTTGAATCACAGTTAATATTCGGGGCTGAGTTTTATGTGCCTGCTGCCGATTTCGGCAGCAGGTGAAAAAATGGCGGCCCACCTGCGCGGGCTGCATGTCACGGAGCTGCCGCAATCATAAGCGTAGTGGCTCATTTAAATAGCTGGGGCGGGCTGCTCCCCGCCCCCCACTGGATCACGTGGAGGGAACGGGCTGTCCATGCCCAGTAATGATGTCAGCTGCCTGTGCACAGGTGCTGATGCCAATTTTAAAGGGCTGTTAGCCCTACTGGCATATTTAAATATTTAAAGATAGAGTTAATTAAATGAAATTTAAAAAAAATTATTTTGCCCCTCTCCCAGCTCCCCCCCAATAACAATTACATTAATTATTTGCCCTTTCCCCCAAAGCACTTACCTTTACCATCTGACCTTCCCCCCCTCACAAACTGCACAAACTTTAAACTACAACCCTTCCCACGATCCCTGACACCCATGACATTAATTGGCCCTCTCCCCAACCCCCCGCACTGATCAACATATCTCCCCCACTCCCCACCAGTGTGGTGCTTCATTTCCCCAGATGGAGATCCAAATGCACAGGAGTGCCGGCTGCCAGGCCGAAGATCGTGGCAGGCCATCAGGAGGCGAAGTAAGTTTATTTAAATTAATCATTTTAACTGATTTGTATATTAAAATTATGGTCCCGTCGCCCAGCAGCTGGGAGGCCGCCATTGTTCCTCGCCACTGCTGGCAGGATCGGGTCGATCCCTCCTGGTGTGGAGGTCCATGGTGGGCCTCATCCGCAGCCATCTTCAGTCCCGACCCCACCTCTGCCATGGAACCCGACGCCGGGGGGAGAACAAAATCCAGCCCCTAGATGTGTGCCTTTGGTTTATAGGAACATAGGTGCAGGAGTAGTCCATTCAGCCCATCGAGCCTGCCCAGCCATCAATACAATCATGACATTCAATCATCCACTTCAATACCTTTTTCCCTATACTATCCCCATATCCCCTTATGTCATTGGTATTTAGAAATCTGTCAATCTCTACTTTAAACATACTCAATGACTGAGCTTCCACAGCCCCCCGGGGGTAGAGAATTCCAAACATTCACAACCCTCTGAGTAACAAAATCTCTCCTCATCTCTGTCTTAAGTGGCTTCCCCCTTATTTTGAAATTGTGTCCCCTGGTTCTAGACTCCCCAACCAGGGGAAACATCTTACCTACATCTACCCTGTCTATCCTTTTAAGTATTTTGTAGGTTTCAGTGAGATCACCTCTCATTCTTCGAAACTCTAGAGAATGCAGGCCCAGTTTCCCCAATCTATCTTCATAGGACAGTCCTGGAAGCAAGTCTGGTGAACCTTTGTTGCACTCCCTCTATGGCAATAATATCCTTCCTAAGGTAAGGGGACCAAAACTGCACACAGTACTCCAAGTGCGGTCTAACCAAGACCTCACTACTCCTGTACTCAAATCCTCTTGCGATAAAGGCTAACATACCATCAGCCTTCCTAATTGCTTGCTGCACCTGCATGTTACCTTTCAGTGACTTATTGACAAGGACACCCAGGTCCCTTTGCGCGTCTACACTTTCTAATCTCTTTCCATTTAAGCAATACTCTGCACATCTATTCCTCCTACCAAAGTGGATAACCTCACATTTTTCCACATTATACTCCATCTGCCACGTTCTTGCCCACTCACTAAGTCTTTCCAAATCCCCTTGAAGCTGCTTTGCATCTTTTTCACAACACACATTCCCAGCTAGTTTTGTGTCATCTGCGAACTTGGAAATATTACATTTGTTTCCCACATCCAAATCATTGATATATATTGTGAACAGCTTGGGCCCAAGTACTGATCCTTGGAGTAGGCCACTCGTCACAACCTGCCAATGCGAGAATGACCCGTTTATTCCTACTCTATGCATTCTGCCTGTAAACCAATCCTTAATCCATGCCAGTCTCTTACCTCCAATCCCATGTTCTTTAATTTTGCTAACCAACCTCCTATGGGCGACTTTATCATAAGCCATCTGAAAATCCAAGTATTCTACATCCACCAACTCCCCTTTATCAATTCTGTTAGTAACATCCTCAAAAAACCTCAACAGGTTCATCAAACATGATTTCTCATGCATAAATCCATGTTGACTATGCCCAATCAGATCATTATTATCCAAGTGTCCATTTATCAGATCCTTTAGAATAGATTCTAACATTTTCCCTACTACTGATGAAAGGCTAACAGGTCTGTAGTTCCCTGTTTTCTCTCTCCCTCCCTTCTTAAATAGTGGGGTGACATTTGCAGCTTCCCAATCTGCAGGACTCATTCCAGAATCTTGGAAGATGATTACCAATGCATCCACTGTCTCCATAGCTACCTCTTTCAATACTCTGGGATGTCGAATATCAGGTCCTGGGGACTTAATCACCTTCAGCCCCATTAATTCCTCCAATACAACCTTCTTACTAATACTAATTTCCTTCAATTCCTCATTCTCCCTAATCCCTTGGATCTCTAACTCTGGGAGATTTCTTGTATCTTCCTCAGTGAAGACAGACACAAAGTAATCATTTAGCTTCTGTGCCATTTCTCTATTCCCCATTATAAATTCTCCTAGCTTTGCCTGTAATGGACCCACATTTGCCTTAGCCAAACATTTTCTTTTTACGTACCTAAAGAAGCTTTTACAGTCCATTTTTATGTTTTTTGCTAGTTTACATTCATATTCTATTCTCCCTTTCTTTATCAGATTCTTGGTCTTTCTTTGCTGTATTCTAAAATCTTCCCAATCCTCAGATTTACTACTATTTCTGGCAACTTTATAGGCCTTTTCTTTTCATCTTATACAATCCTTAACTTCCTTTGTTAACCACAGTTGACTGCCTTTACTTTTGGGGGTTTTGTGCCTTGAAGGAATGTATAGTTGCTGTAAACTCTGTAATATTTCTTTAAAGACTATCCATTGCCTATGTACTGCCATACCTTTTAATGTATTTTCTCAATCCACCTCAGCCAATTTGCCCCTCATACCATCATAATTTCCTTTGTTCAACTTTAACATCCTGGCTTCAGATTGAACTACCTCACTTTCAAACATAACGTAAAATCTATCATATTATGATATTATGATAGAATCCACTCACTTTACCAAACTCCCTTCTTCACTCATCCTTAAAGGTTCCTTTAAAACAAGATTATTAATTAGCCCTTTCTCATTACATAATAGTAGATCTAAAATAGCCTGTTTTCTAGTCGGTTCCTCAATATACTGCTCTGGAAAACCATCCCTAATACACTCCAGAAGCTTGTCCTCCACAGCATTAGTGCTCATTAGGTTTACCCAGTCTATGTGCAGATTGAAGTCACCCGTAATTACTGAATTACCCATGCTACATACTTCTCTAATCTCCTGATTAAAACCATGACCTACACTGCCACTACTATTTGGTGGCCTAATACCAACGGTTGCTGCTTTTTGCTGTTTCTTAGCTCCACCCCAACCGATTCCATATTTAGTTCTTCCCATCTGAGATCCTCCCTTACTTAGGTACTAATCCTGCTTATTATCAGAGCAACACCACCTCCTTTTCCTTTTTTCCTGTCCTTCCAAAATGTCGAATGTCCTTGAATAGTCAGCTCCCAGTCTTGGTCACCCGATAGCCATGTTTCCGTAATGACCCATTTACCTCTATTTGTGCCTTTAAATCGTCTACCTTGTTGTGAATGCTATGTTCATTCAGGTAGAGTGCCCTTAACCTTGTCTTCTTGACATCATTCTGCACTTTAAACCTAGTTGATGCTTGCCTTTGTTTTGCCTGCCTTCTAATGTCACTTGCTACTTTTCTATCTCCTGTTACCAGCTTTACTTCTTTCCAATTTGAGCTACCCCTTAGTTACCCCCTGAGAAGCTAGTTTAAACCCTCCCCAACAGCACTAGCAAATTTCCCTGCGAGGATTTTAGTTCCAGTCCTGTTAAGGTGTAGCCCGTCCATCTTGTACAGATCCCACCTGCCCCAGAACCAGTCCCAATGCCTCAGAAATCTGATGCCCTCCCTCCTACACCAATTCTCCAGCCGCTTGTTCAATCAATCAATCCTCCTATTCCTATGCTCACTCGCACATGGCACTGGGAGTAATCCTGAGATTACTGCTCTTGAGATCCTCCTTTTTAATTTCCTTCCTAACTCCCTAAAATCTGCTTTCAAGACCTCATCCCACATCCTACCTATGTCATTGGTACCAATGTGGACCACGACCTCCGGCTGTTCACCCTCCCCCAGAAGGATGTCCTGAAGCTGCTCTGTGACATCCTTGACCCTGGCACCAGGGAGGAAATACATCATCCTGGAGTCATGTTTACTGCTGCAGAAATGCCTGTTTGATCCTCTGACTATTGAATCCATCATTACAATTGCTCTTCCACTCTTTTCCCTCCCCTCCTGTGCAGCTGAGCCACTTTGCTCTGGCTGCACTCCCCTGAGGAACCAGCTCATTCACCAATATCCAAAATGGAAAACCAATAAGCAAGATAGATAGACTCAGAGGACTCCTGCACTGCCTGCCTGATTCTCCTAGACTGCCTGATGGTCACCCATTCCCTCTCTGCCTGCATGCTCCTATCCTGCAGTGTGACCACCTCCCTAAATGTGCTATCCACGTAGTCCTCCACTTCACGGATGCACGACAGTGATGCCAGCCACTTCTCGAGTTCCGAAACCCGAGCTCAAGCTTCTGCAGTCGGCAACACTTCCTGCAGATGTAGTCATCTAGGACACATGGTGCGTCCATGACTTACACACACCACAGGATGTACATTCCACTTGGCCGAACTGACCTACCATACTGTAACTTTAAAATTTATTTATTACTATTAGAAGTAGAATAACTTACCAGTTACTCACCAATCAGCTTCTTCCCCTGTACCGAAGAGCGAGACAGCAACTGGAGGATGAAAAAAGGTAGAAAAAGAAAGAAAGGAAAAGAAAGAAAGGAACCCCTCCCTCACTGAATTCTTTCACACACCAACTTCCACTTTACACTCTGTGCACTCAAAGTAGCTGTCAGTGCAGACAAATTTATTTTCTCTCTTAATTTATAGTTCCCTTCCTTACTGAACTCCCTCACTTACCAAACTCCCTTCTTCACGTTCTGTGCCCTCCAGCAGCACTCACTGCAGACAAGCAGTACTGAGAGTGCCCTGAATTTATGCTCCCTGTAAACAATGCTGTGTCAGCTCGGCTAGAGCTCAGAAACCAGTTTAAGCTAGCTACCTCATTAACTAGCTATAGCTACTGTCAAAGAGCTTGTATATCCCTGTCAGAAACCTAAATTTCCTCTGAACTTAAACAGTAATTTCAATAAATTGCCAAATGTAAACAAAACAAAAACTAGACTTCACGAAGATTAACTCTTAAAATCCATTCACTTACCAAACTCCCTTCTTCACATTCTCTGCCCTCCAGCAGCATTCAGTGTTTGCAGTCTGGGCTCCCCTATTATTTGTTTACATGCTGTTCCTCAGAAACATCTATCCATAAGCCTGGGTCAGCTTCTATATATATGCTGCTGCCCTGTTTTATCTCTCCACTACCATCCCTCAGCTCCTTGGCTCTATAAAATGCTGGCCAACTGCTTGTCCAACATAAAGCCATTGTTGAGCCACCAACCTGTTCTGACCAGGAACACCGCATCCCCACTCTGGTGCCATCCCTCTCCTGGACTGCTGTGTCAGGCTGATTCCTGATACTGCGCAACCTTGGTGTGGTGTTTGACCTTGAGCTGAGCTTCAAACCTGATATCCTATCCTCACCAAACTGCTGCTAAAATTCTCATTCACCTCTTTGTCACTTCCACATTTGACTTCCACTTTGCTTGTCTCCTGAACTCCACCGTACACAAATCCCAACTTTTCCAAAACTTATGCCCTGCTAAGTATTACTCAGTTATTGCCACTGTCCTCACTGACCTCCACAGGTAATCGATTTCCCAGGCCATTGCCAACAAAATTTTTGGCCTAATTTACAATTCCTTCAATAGCCTCTCCCCAAACTACTGCAAACTCCTCCAGCCCTACATCTCAGTTTATACCACTCACCACTCCTCCAGTTCTAAACTGTGGATGTGCTGGTCTGAGGACATCCTCTCTCTTTCTGCTTCACCACAGGTGGCAGGGCTTTCTGCTATCACAGCGCTTTGAAAATATCTTCTCCCACTATAAGCTCAGATCTTCCTCATTTTGAGCGTAAAGGATTGTCTGGGACCAGGACAGCAAGGAAATGTGGGTGAGAAAGGTCATACACCCATAACAGGGCTCCCATGATTTACTACCAATGGATGGGTAGAAGATCAGGCAGGCTCCATTCCCCATGTGCAATCTACCATGCTCGAATTTCCTCGGTGTACTTTACTCGGGCTATTCTTAACACCGGAGATTAATCTGAAGAAAATCTGCCCTGATGTTTCTGCATTAGTACATGGTTAAATGACATGGAAATTTGTTTGGACAATTTGAAGGAATAGTGCTGGTTGGAGGTCAGGGTTTCTGTAGATAAGGGAAATAATTTATTACTGCATAAAAGATCTACTTTCCCCTCGTTAAATCTGTAAATTTATAGGATTATGCAGCATGGTTGAATAATTTTTCATCATAAAAACTGACAACTGTAAATTGAAGGCAATGTCTGGATTATCAAACTGGGTAGCAGGCTGGAAGTGTCATAATTTTGATGTCAACAATGTTTCTGAAAGGTTTCCAAGATGCAATCTACTGGGGCTACTGATCTAGAGTCATAGAGTCATAGAGTCATACAGCACAGAAACAGGCCCTTCGGCCCATCGTGTCTGTGCCGGCCATCAAGCATCTAACTATTCTAGTTCCATTTTCCAGCACTTGGCCCGTAGCCTTGTATGCTATGGCATTTCAAGTGCTCATCTAAATATTTCTTAAATGTTGTGAGGGCTCCTGTCTCTACCACATTTTCAGGCAGCGTATTCCAGATTCCAACCACCGTCTGGGTGAAAAAAGTTTTCCTCAAATCCCCTCTAAACCTCCTGCCCCTTACCTTAAATCTATGCCCCCTGGTTATTGACCCCTCCGCTAAGGGAAAAAGTCTCTTCCTATCTATCTATCTATCTATCTATCTATCTATCTATCTATCTATCTATCTATCTATCTATCTATCTATCAATGCTCCTCATAATTTCGTATACCTCAATCATGACCCCCTCATCCTTCTCTGTTCTAGGGAAAACAACCCGAGCCTTTTCAGTCTCTCTTCATAGCTGAAATTCTCCAGCCCAGGCAACATCCTGGTGAATCTCCTCTGCACCCTCTCCAGTGCAATCACATCCTTCCTATAGTGTGGTGCCCAGAATTGTACACAGTTCTCCAGCTGTGGCCTAACTAGCGTTTTATACAGCTCCATCATAACCTCCCTGCTCTTATATTCTATGCCTCGGCTAATGAAGGCAAGTATCCCATATGCCTTCCTAACCACCTTATCTACCTGTGCTGCTGCCTTCAGTGATCTATGGACAAGTACACCAAGGTCCCTCTGACACTCTGTACTTCCTAGGGTCCTATCATCCATTGTATATTCCCTTGCCTTGTTAGTCCTCCCAAAATGCATCAGCTCACACTTCTCAGGATTAAATTCCATTTGCCACTGCTTCGCCCATCTTACCAGCCCATCTATATCGTTCTGTAATCTAAGGCTTTCCTCCTCACTATTTACGACACACCAATTTTCGTATCATCTGCAAACTTACTTATCATATCTCCTATATCCATGTCTAAATCATTAATGTACACTACAAACAGCAAGGGTCCCAGCACCGATCCCTGCGGTACACCACTAGCCACAGGCTTCCAATCGCAAAAACGACCCTCTACCATTACCCTTTGTTTCCTGCCACCAAGCCAATTTTGGATCCAATTTGCCAAATTGCCCTGGATCCCATGGGCTCTTACCTTCTTGACCAATCTCCCATGCCGGACCTTATCAAAAGCCTTACTGAAGTCCATGTGGACTACATCAACTGCTTTACCCTCATCTACACATCTAGTCATCTCCTCGAAAAATTCAATCAAGTTTGTTAGACACGATCTCCCCCTGACAAAGGCATGCTGACTATTCCCTGATTATTCTCTGCCTCTCCAAGTGGAGATTAATCCTGTCACTCAGAATTTTTTCCAATAGTTTCCCAACCACTGATGTTAGATTCACTGGCCTGTAATTACCTGGTCTATCCTTGCTACCCTTCTTGAATAATGGTACCAAAATTGCTGTCCTCCAGTCCCCTGGCACCTCTCCCGTGGCCAGAGAGGATCTGAAAATTTGTGTCAGTGCCCCTGCTATCACCTCCCTTGCCTCACACAACAACCTGGGATACATCTCATCTGGGCCTGGGGATTTATCCACTTTTAAGCCCGCTTAAGCATCTAATACTTCCTCCCTTTCAATGTTAATATGTTCAAGTATATTGCAATCCCCCTCCCTGATCTCTACACCTACATCATTGTTCTCCACAGTGAAAACAGTAGATGTGAGATCTGTTTCTTCACTCTTAGTATTTGGTTTTGCATTCAGCCTAAACCGATAGAGAAAACAAAAAGCTACCATTTATAGTGTGCATTTTATGATCTCAGTACCTACTAAAAGGTTTTATAGTTAATGAAGTATTTTTGCAGTGTAGTCACTGTTGTAATGTAGGAAACCAATTTGCGCACAGCAAGGTCCCACAAACAGCAATTACCTAATGACCAGATAATGTTTTATTTATTAAGGGATAAATATTAGCCATGACACCAGGAAAACTCCCAACTCTTCTTCAAATAGTGCTATGGGATCTTTTGTATCCACCTGAGAAGGCAGATGAGATCTTTGTTTAACATTTCATCTGAAGGGTGTCATTTCTGATAGTGCAGCATTCCAGTACTGTGCTGGGTGTTAGCTTTAATTATGTCCTCAAGTGAGGTTTGAACCCATGACCTTTGGACTCAGAGGCTGATGGGAATAAAGTC
The DNA here is from genome assembly GCF_036365525.1 of Heterodontus francisci. Lineage (NCBI taxonomy): Eukaryota > Metazoa > Chordata > Chondrichthyes > Heterodontiformes > Heterodontidae > Heterodontus > Heterodontus francisci. The sequence continues at coordinate 21,963,461 of NC_090397.1, forward strand.
TCTACTCTCCGGCAACTATAGGATCCCCTAGTGAAATTTCAATAATCACAGTATAGCTCCTAATTCAAGTGGTTGTGAGTGGAAAGTGATTATAATTCAGCAGTAATTGGTGCTAAATTAGTAGTCTTATGAAGGATGGCTGGGGGAGGAAATGCAAATATCACAGCGGCTCGATCGAGTCTTATTCTGAGTTTACTAACTTTAACCCATGCTGTAATTGGTGTATTGCTGCTCCATTTAAAAGAAAGCAGAAAATCTCCCATTCCCCAGGATTGAGCACAATATTGGCAATGCGTTATTTGGAATAAAATGCAATGATTTGCTGCTGCCAGCTTGTGTCTCGCATTAGAACAAGAGTCTGCAGGAGTGGGTCTATTATGTCCCAGTTCAATAATCATTTAGGAAGCAGAATCAAAAGGGAATTTTGTGATTTCAATTTAATTCAGGAAGGACTCTGTGATGCTTCAATATCCCAAATGGGTCAGAGCAAAATGGTAAATGGTGTGACTCACTGATGAGATTTGTTGTTACACTTCTACTCAAAGGGTATAGACACCAACTACTACTAGAGAAATACCACAGTGAGTAATCAATACTGCAACATTTCATTTGCCTCTGGTGCGTGACAGTATTGTTATATTTTGGATTTCCTGTCAGAGGTCATTTCCTACAATGATGACAAAGGAATTACGACATTGTTCCCTGATTTCTTGTACAATGTCCTGTGTGGAATCGATACAATTGAGAAATCTTTGATGCTCTGGTCTGTGGTCACTTACCCCCAGGGGTGTCTAACTGGCAGCCATTTATCTAGGGTCTCTGCAGTTCTGGATGAACAAGAGAACTCCCTTGGAAATTCACCCTCTACAAGTGCAGCATTATTGCACTGTGGTTTCTGCTTTGCACAAGTGCTAAATCTGTGAAATCAGGTGCTAAGGCTTAATCCGACTGAAACAAAACATACTATCCATAAGATCATTGAATTGTTCAGCACAGAAGGAGACCATTTGGCCGATCATGCATGCGCTTGCTCTTTGAAAGAGCTAGTTAATTAGTCCCACTCCCTTCCTCTAACCCCACAGGCCAGCAAACATCTCTCCACTTCACTGCAATATCAGATCAGGCCCTGATTCTGCTTCCAGCTGTAGCTACACTGCAATTGTCGTGGCAATGGAAAACAAACCCACTTCACACTGACACTACAGTTATGCAAATTGCACCCTTGGTGAGAAAGCAATTTATACAACCTTGCAGTGTTAACTCTGTGCAAAATTACAACACTAAGTCAAACATTCAATTTTGTGCTTTCTTGTAGCTGGATATTGCTGATGACACAAAGAAAATTCACGATTATAACTAGGGAATACTTGCTCTACCATTCAGTACAATAAAGCTTGTATGTGGTGATATGAGGAAAATAAAGTCTAATAACAAAGAGCTTACTGGTTGGTTAACTCCTCTGGTAACACAGTGAGTGGCTAAATCATTCAGCTGATTTAAGTTTGGGTTCATTAACAGACTTGTAATGGAAACCAGGAGTTGGAGGATAGATCCCACAGGGCCACCAAAACTAGTGAAGCATTAAAGTAAACTGTGGGCATGCAGTACTCGCTGATTTCCAGCAACGGTTAATGTTCTGAGCTTTCTCAGGGTCGGTCCTCATCATTTATTTGTGGTGAGCTGCAGATCTTCTGCGACCCAGTGAGCTGACACCAAATGACACCGCGTAGAGGCAAGAAAGTTGTTAGACTTTAAATGGCTGTAAATACTTCCTCTATCTATTCCTGCCTTTCTAAATGACGTGACTGCTCACTAGACACATGAAAGAGAAAGGAATAGGAATCTATATGCTGATAGGGTTAGGTGAAGTAGAGTGAAAGGACGTGTGTGTGGAATATAGACTAGTTGGGTCAAATGACCTGTTTCTATGCTGTAAATTCCATTTAACTTTGAGTTATCTCATTGGTTGCTTCGTATAGGGACAGGTTGTGTTCCATGCAGCCATTTCTAGAAGAGAAGAAAAAATGATGAGATGTAATACAGTTTATCTGTTCTCCCAGGAAGCCTGGATTCGAGAATTGAGCACACAATGTTCTAACTGTCTCATGACTAGTATTCGAGGCTCTCTGCTGTGAGCACAGGATTACCGAATTACACCTTGCATTGAAAGGCATGTAATTACTGAACAATATTCAGGGGTGAACGTGTAGCCCCTCCATACAACAACCCTCTGTCTGCAAGTTTAATGCAGGCGTTTACCCGTTAAAGTGGGTTAAGACAGTCAACAGGAATACCGTACAAATGTCATCTAATATTGCCACTAGTAATTTCTATCTTTTAAATCTTTTCTGATAATTTGAGCAAAATAAACAACTGAAAAAATGACTTGTGGGATTTTCGAAGTATATTTTCTTTGCTGAAAGCATGAGATGTATAAAGTTTTGTTTAATTCAGGAAAGTTGTCTGTTGTTGTTGAGCATTTAACCAATGAGCACTGGTCTCTGTGAATCCTATAGCAGACAGTGCAACAGGGATTTTAAATTGAGTAGAATTCTTTAAAAATGTGTTTTTTCTGAAGTTAGGTTTTTTTGTCCTCAGAAGCTTAAAGTAAAATCATACACGAGTCTGGCACTCCTGGATTAAATTGCGTTTTACTTCTCTGAATTTTAAGCAACAACTATGCCAGAAACATTATGGGTGAATTTTACAAGTACTAATTGACAGCCAGGAACCTTGCTGCTGTTGGCACTGCAATGGGCAGGAGCAGGGTATCTGATTGCGTACGCTGTTAGTTAGACTTTTTCTGCACCCTTTAGCTCATTAATTTATGAAGTTTCCCCTACACACCAACATAGGAATTCATGACTGATAAAAATGTTATGCAAAGAGGTTCTAAACCACAGAGGTAAATATTGCTTACACGGTGCAAAATAACCAAGGCTAACATGCAAAAAGCTTGATTTATTGGGCTCCATTCCCAGGTGTAGCCTTGCTAGATGGGAGTGTGGGTTGAACCTGAGCCATAAACTCCCATTTGGTGAGGCTCTGCATATTATTCTTTTAGAATTTATTCAATTAACAGGATCAATTATTGTTTTTGTAATGACAATAGAAGACGTACCGTTGGGGCGGCACAGTGGCGCAGTGGTTAGCACTGCAGCCTCACAGCTCCAGCGACCCGGGTTCAATTCTGGGTACTGCCTGTGTGGAGTTTGCAAGTTCTCCCTGTGTCTGCGTGGGTTTCCTCCGGGTGCTCCGGTTTCCTCCCACATGCCAAAGACTTGCAGGTTGATAGGTAAATTGGCCATTATAAATTGCCCCTAGTATAAGTAGATGGTAGGGAAATATAGGGACAGGTGGGGATGTGGTAGGAATATGGGATTAGTGTAGGATTAGTATAAATGGGTGGTTGATGGTCGGCACAGACTCGGTGGGCCGAAGGGCCTGTTTCAGTGCTGTATCTCTAAAACTAAAACTAAAAAAAAGCGGTAAATACTACACGTTGTCTGAAATTCTAATCATTAAATGGTTAATATTGAATTAATTCCACTTCAAAGTAGATAGTAGGGTACAATGTAGCGAGGACAAATGTGGGTCCGTTATAGGTGGAGACAGGAGAATTCATAATGGAGAATAGGGAAATGGCGCAGAAACTAAACAATTACTTTGTGTCTGTGTTCATGGAGGAAAATACAGAAAATCTCCCAGAAATACTAGGGAACCAAAGGACTTGTGAAAATGAGGAACTGAAAGAAATTAGTATTGATAAAGAAGGTGACTCAAGAAATTAACTGGTTTGAAGGTTGATAAATCCCCTGGAACAGATGAGCTACATCCCAGAGTGTTGAAGAAAGTGGCTATATTTGGATTTTCAGAGGCTTTTGATAAGGTACCACATAGGATGTTAGTAAACAAAATTAGAGCACATGGGATTGGGGTTAATATACTTGTATGGATTGAGAACTGGTTAACAGAAAACAGAGAGTAGAAATAAACGGGTCATTCTCAGGATGGCATGGTGTTACTTGTGGAGTACTGCAAGGATCAGTGTTGGGGCCATAGCTATTCAAAATCTATATAAATGATTTGAATGTGGGGACCCAATGTAACATTTCAAAATTTGCTGATGACACAAAACTATATGGGAATTTAAGTTGTGAGGAGCTTGAAAGAAGGCTTCAAGGGGACTTGGACAGGTTAAGTGAATAGGCAAGAACATGGCAGATAGAATATAATGTGAATAAGTGTGAAGCTATCCACTTTGGTAGAAAAACCAGAGTATTTCTTAAGTGGTGAGAGATTGGGAAGTGTTGATGTCTAAGGCACCTGGGTGTCTTTGTTCATGAGTCACTAAAAGCTAGCATGCAGGTGTGGCAAGCAGTTAGGAAGGCAAATGGTATGTTGGCCTTCATCGCAAGGGGTTTTGAGTACAGGGGTAAAGAAGTCTTGCTGCAATTATATAGAGCCTTGGTGAGACAACACTTGGAGTATTGTGTACAGTTTTGGTCTCCTCATCGAAGGAAGGATATTCTTGCCAGAGAGGGAGTGCAACAGAGGTTCACCAGACTAAGCCCTGGGATGGCAGGATTGTCTTATGAGGAGAGATTGAGGAAACTGGGCCTGTATTCTCTAGAGTTTAGAAGAATGAGAGGTGATCTCATTGAAACTTGCAAAATTCTGACAGGGTGTAACAGGGTGGATGTAGATACGATGTTCCCCCTGGCTGATGAGTCTAGAACCAGGGGACAAGGTCTCAGAATGAGGGGTAGGCCATTTGAGACTAAGATGAAGAGGAATTTACTCACTCTGAGGGTAGTGAATCTTTGGAATTCTCTATCCTAGAGGGCTATGGAAGCTCAATCATTGAGCATGCTCAAGACAGAAATAGATACATTTCTGGATACTAATGAGATCAAGGGATATGGGGTAGCACGGTAAAGTGGTGTTGAAGTAGATGAGCAGCCATGATCTAACCGAATGGCAGAGCAGGCTCGATGGGTTGAATGGCCTACTCCTGTTTCTATGTTCCTACTACTGATTTTGACTGATTCAATTGCTAATTTTTTCTGTTGAGTCTGTTCCCAAGCTTTGGAATTCCCTCCTAAATCCTACCACTTTGCCACCCACTGCCTTCTAAAAACCTTTCTCTTCACACACCCCCAAACTCCCTCCCCACCACCCCACCACCCCACCACCCTCAGCTTTCCATTTTATCCTTTCTCATCTCTTGCTCAGACCTGGAAAATCTCCTGAGGCATCTTTCTGTAAATGCAGGACACTTTAATTGAAATGTAACTTGTTGTTGAATCAATAGGATCACCAAAATCACTTAATTTGAGAATAATGAGTGAGTTAGAAAAGCAGAATGATTAATTAGAAAGAAAGAATGGCAATTAACAGCTGCACATATCGCAATACAACATCCTAATTTGAGAAGATGCCACTTCACTGAAATAATTACGTCCACATTGCTCTTTTCATTTTCATATTTTATCATCTGTTTGAGTTTACAAGCTCAGATTAACTCCCACTTACTGACCCTGATCATACGCAGACTGTGGTGACGACAGGTGATGAGGAACTGTGAGATAGGCCCTCAGCAGCAACGCCAATGACATAATTCATGAAGGACTTGCAAAGCTTTTTTTCTGTAGTTGCAGATTAAATTCTCTCTCATCTTCTCTAACACAAAGCAGGACATTGTACCTAAAGGGGATTTGTCAGGAAATCTGCCAAATGTTGACTACCAAGTGTAGGAGTGAATGATACTGGCCTTGGCATGCTAGCGCACATCATCAAGAGAACAAGTGGATCCTGGAAATAAAAACATCTGTATGTACAGGCTCGTAGTGAGAAGCAGATTTCATCAAAACACAGTGAAGCCATTTACTCTGAGTTAAAATTTGAAATTTGTTTACACCAAGATGTCATTGATCCGAGTGGAAGCCTCTTTTGTATTAAGGTTAATTCCTGTGCAACACTAAGCAAGCCAGGTTATACTGAACAAAGACATATCTTTCATTAGACAACCTTTTTATAGATAGGAGATATTTTGTGCAGCTGAGTGAATTACAAAGCCGTAATTCAGATTACATCATAAACCACGGGAGTAAGGGTCAAAACGGTTGTATTTGTATTTTGCATTAATATAATTGAGAAGTATTGAGTATTGCATTTACATTATGTTGTAAAACCATGGAATTTAAATCATAGAACAAGGCATTTGGTCCATTGTGTCAGTGTCAGTGCCTTCATTGGAAATAATGACTTGAATCCCAATACGCTGCCATTTCCTCATATCCTTTACTTTCAAATTCTTGTCCAACTCTCTTTTAAATTCGTATAGAATCTGTTTATCTATTTATGAAAATGAATTTTCTTGTATACTTTCTAACCTCTTCATGTGGTTTCTGACACATGGTTGATTCCAGCTGGATATGTAACATTAAAGACAGATCTTAAGTTAGTGGCACAAGGTCACAAATGACAGCTTTTCTCAGTGGTAACGTGCTCTCTCCGTTTGTCTCCAGAAGGTTATTGGTTTAAACCATGTTCCAGGAACTAAACACAGACTCTATGATTCTAATAATCCAATGAAGGTGATTTCAGATCAAACTATGCCAGCTTGAGAACTTGAATTCAATTTAACGAATCTCGAAATCAATATTGCCATAAGTAAAGAAAAGTGACCATACAGTTGTTGGATTGACCTAAAAACCCAATTGGTTCACACATGTCTTTAGGGAAAGAAATCTGTCATCCTTACCAAGTGTTGCCTATATATGATTTCAGTGCCACACCAACGTGGTTGATATTTATTTTTAATTTATTCATTCACAGGATGTGGGGGTGTCACTGACAAGACTAGCATTTATTGCCCATCTCTAATTGCCCTTAAGAAGCCACGTCTTGAAGCGCTGCAGTCTGTGGTGAAGATACTCCCACATTGCTGCAGGAGGTTCCAGGATTTTGACTCAGTAACTATGAAGGAACAATGATATATTTCCAAGTTATCAAAGTATGTGACTTGGAAGCGGTGGTGCTTCCATGCACCTGCTACCCTTGCCTTTCTCCGTGGTAGAGGTCATGGGTTTGGGAGGTGCTGTTGTAGAAGCCTTGGTGAGTTGTTGCGGTGCATCTTGTAGATGGTACTTACTGCAGCCACAGCATGCTGGTGGTGGAGGGACTGAATGTTTAAGGTAGTGGATGGGGTGCCAATCAAGTGGGCTGCTTCATCCTGGATGGATTGAGCTTTTTGGAGCTGCACTCATCCAGGGAATCATAGAATCATAGAAAGTTTAAGGCACAGAAAGAGGCCACTTGGCCCATCGTGTCTGTGCCGACCGAAATACGGTCCATCTTTTCTAATCCCACCTTCCAGCATTTTGTCCGTAGCCCTGCAGATTACAATATTTGAGGTACATATCCAGACTTCTTTTGAATGAGTTGAGAGTTTCTGCCTCAACTACCCTTTCAGGCAATGAGTTCCAGACCTCCACTATCCTCTGGGTGAAAAAACCTTTCCTCATCTCCCTTCTAATTTTTCTACCAATCACTTTAAATCTATGCCCCTTAGTCACTCACCTCTCTGCTAAGGTAAATAGGCCCTGCACCTCCACTCTATCCATGCTCCTCACAATTTTGTACATTTCAATCAGCTCCCCGCTCAGCCTTCTCTGTTCCAAGGAGAACAACCCAGGCCTATTCAACCTTTCCTCATAGCTGCATTTTCCCAGTCCTGGCAACATCCTCGTAAATCTTCTCTGTACCCTCTCTCATGCAATTACATCCTTTCTGTAATGAGGTGACCAGAACTGCACCCAAATATTACTTGCCACTTTTCAACATAAATCTGAATGTTGCCCAAGTCTTGCTGTCTGTGGGCATAGAATTTTTCAACACCTGAGGAGTTGCAAATGGAACTGAACACTGTGCAATCATCAGCGATCATTCCTACTTCTGACGTTATGAGGGAGGGAAGGTCATTGATGAAGCAGCTGAAGATGTTTGGGTCTAGGACACTGACCTGAGGAACTCCTGCCACAATGTTCTGGGGCTGTTTTGATTGGCCTCCAACAACCACAACCATCTTCCTTTGTGCTAGGTATGACTCCAACTATTGGCGATCTTTCCCTGATTCCCATTGACTTCAATTTTATTAGGGCTCCTTGATGCCATGTTCAGTCAAATGATGGCTTGATGTCAATCAGTCACCCTTGCTTCACCTCTGGAATTCAGCTGTTTTGTCCATGTTTGGACCCAGACTGTAATGAAGTTTGGACCTGAGTGATCCTGGTGGAACCCAAACAGAGTGTCATTGAGCAGGTTGTTGATCAGTACGTGCCACTCGGTAGTGCTGCCGATGACACCTTGCTGATGATAGGGGGTAGACTGATGGGTGGTAATTGTCCAGAATGGATATGTCCTGCTTTTTGTGGACAGGACATACTTGGGCAATTTTCCACTCTGGGTAGATGCCAGTGTTGTAACTGTACTGCACGGCTAGCTGGTTCTGGAATGCAAGTCTTCAACACTAAAGTCAGGATGTTGTCAGGGTCCCTTAAAAAGTCCAGCATTTATAACATTAACAAAGGAGCATATCTCAGCATTAATGGTCCTAATGATGAGGATGTCCAGGATTACAAGTAGGAGGAAGATCTGAAAATAGACTAGATGAGAAGGGTTAGTCTCAACGAATGGATAGGGAAGGGCAAATTAGTTACATGGAATGGATGGGAGAAGTGAAAAGCGCTCTTGTGATAATGGAGCTACAGGGAACGAGATCTGAAAGGGTTGGAAGAGAAAATGAGAAACAGATTTTAAAAGAGACAAGAACATGCTGCAAAACTCTACAAGGTTTAAAGCTCTTAAAGATTTTTATCTGAATGCCTGTCATTAAGATCCGCCTCAACATCAATGTTTATTATTTTGCATTTTTCTAAAAGAATTAGGTGCATTTAGCCTCATTCTTCAATGCAAGAGTAGGTGGATTGGAAAAAAAGGCTGTTTGGATTTGAAACTTGTATCTGCAATTATTACAACCAAAAAAAATTATAATACTGCTGTTCAAAAATAAACTGATCCCGAGGAAAAGAAAACACCTTTCCCTGACTAGCAAATAATTGTGTGCATGTGCACCCGCTAGAGGCCTGCTCAGGTTGGGAAAAAAGAACCCGACCCGAACCCGACCGAACCACAGCAGACCCAAGCCTTACCTGGCCCGATTTTGCCCCTAGCCCAACCAGACCCAAACCCGACCCGACTCGACCCGAACGGAGCCTGACCCGACCATCTCTTTACTTACCTTTGGACTCGGAACCTCCAGGAAGCTGCAGCGCATGCATGATGACATCATAATGATGTCACTCGCTCACTGCACAGACTCAGTTTCGTCACGGACTCCCAGCTCAGGTAAGTTTTTTAATTTCAATACTTACCAGCAGAGCACTTACCATGTGTGTCCGGCCTGACCCAACCCGACCCGATCCAACCTGGACTCGGCCCAACCTGACCGAGCCCGAAAGCCCCTGAAGATGGGCCCAACCCGACCTGAACCCGACACATGTCATCGGGTCTCATCAGGTTCGGGTCGAGTAGCAGGCCTCTAGCACCCGCACCAATGTGCATGTTTGCTTCTGGCTGTGTGTGGTTATCTGTACATATGTTCATAAGTGTATCTATTGTACAGAGAGATTGGATAGGCTGGGTCTGTTTTCCCTGGAGGGAAGGAGGCTGAGAGGGGACATGATAGAGGTATATAAAATTATGAGAGGCATAGATAGGGTAGATAGCCAGAGTCTGTTTCCCATGGTAGGGGTGACTAAAACTAGAGGGCATAGATTTAAGGTGAGAGGGAGGAGGTTTAAAGGGGATCAAAGGGGTAAATTTTTCACACAATGAATAGTGGGTATCTGGAATGAGCTACCAGAGGAGGTGGTGGAGGCAGCAGTAGCAACATTTAAGAGGCATCCGGACAGGTACTTGAATGAGCAAGGCATAGAGGGATATGGAATTAATGCAGGCAGGTGGGATTAGTATAGATAGGCATTATGGTCGGCATGGACGCGGTGGGCCGAAGGGCCTGTTTCTATGCTGTACGACTCTATGACTCTACGACTCTATGACTCTATGAATACATTTGATACAAAGGGGGCGGAGATAGAAAAAGGAAGCAATGTGGCAAGATGAAAAGAACAAAGAGAGAGTGAGGGAGAGTAACAATAAGAGCAAAATACAGCAGATGCTGTAACTCTGAAATGATAACAACAAAGGATTCCCCCCCCCCACTGTGGTTGACAGGACCCTCAACTGTGTCCGGCCCATTTCCCACACTTCTCTCACGGCACCTTCCCATGCAATCACAGGAGGTGTAATAACTGTCCTTTTACCTCCTCTCTCCTCACCACCCAAGGCCCGAAACACTCCTTCCCGGTGAAGCAGCGATTTACTTGCACTTTCAAATTAGTATACTGTATTTGCTGCTCACAGCGCGGTTTCCTCTACATTGGGGAGACCAAACGCAGATTGGCTTTGCAGAACACCTCCCCTTGGTCCACAAACATGACCCTGAGCTTCCGGTTACTTGCCATCAACACAAGCTCGAGGAACAGCACCTCATCTTCTGATGAGGCACTCAACAGCCTTCTGGACTCAATATTGAGTTTGATCATTTCAGACCATGAGCCACAATTTTTTGTTTATTTATTATTTTTATCTTATATTTATATATATTTTTTTCTTCTTTTTAAATTATTTTTAACCATGTGTTAGTCTTAAACATATTTTTCATGTTTTTGCTTTCGTACAGAACTGTTCCATTATTCCGCCATTCGCATTCTCTCTGGACTCATGCTTTGTCTTTCCCTACAATTATTTCGCACACCATTTGCATTCTGTTCAATGACATCTCTGTTATTCAATCTCTGCCCCCTCCATCTTATCACAGTCCTTCCTTTTAGATCTTCTTCCCCCCTACCCACTTTTACTTGCTGTGTGTCAGCTGTGGCTCAGGTGTGTCAGCTGTGGCTCAGTGGGTATCACTCTTGTCTCAGAGTCAGAAGGTTGTGGGTTCAAATCCCAATCCAGAGACTTAAGCACAAAATCTATGGGTGGCACAGTGGCGCAGTGGTTAGCACTGCAGCCTCACAGCTCCAGGGACCCGGGTTTGATTCTGGGTACTGCCCGTGCAGAGTTTGCAAGTTCTCCCTGTGTCTGCATGGGTTTTCGCCGGGTGCTCTGGTTTCCTCCCACACCCAAAGACTTGAAGGTGATAGGTAAACTGGCCATTGTAAATTGCCCTTAGTGTAGATAGGTGGTACGGGAATATGGGATTACTGTAGGGTTAGTATAAATGGGTGGTTGTTGGTCGGCACAGACTCGGTGGGCCGAAGGGCCTGTTTCAGTGCTGTATCTCGAAATAAATAAAAGACTGTTAGATTTCTAACTTTTGCCAGTTCTGATGAAGGGTCGCAGACCTGAAATATCAACTATGTTTCTCTATATACAAATGCTGCTGGACCTGCTGAGTATTTCTGGCACTTTCTGTTCGCGTGAGGGAGAGCGATGTTGTAAGAGTGCAGATTCTGAAAAAACTATAATCTGGACTGAGCATTCAGCCATCTTTTTTTCTCAGTAGTAGAAGATTGTCATCTCCAGCTCGAAAGTTTAATTCTGCATTTGCATTTGTCCATGCTGTGTGCAGTGGCACCATCCACCAACAGCATAAATAGGAAACTAGTCACACACCCCTACGATTTCCCACAAATTTGTAAGATTACCCCTTGCATTTCTACCAATGACCCACTATAACTGTGTATCACCTGCCTACGCCAACCTGTTGGTATCCAATGGATCAAAATACTAATTTTTTTTTTGTTGGAATACATAATTAAAATCTTGTATAAACAGCACAATGGCGCAGTGGTTAGCACCGCAGCCTCACAGCTCCAGAGACCCGGGTTCGATTCTGCGTCCTGCCTGTGCGGAGTTTGCAAGTTCTCCCTGTATCTGCGTGGGTTTCCGCCGGGTCCTCTGGTTTCCTCCCGCCTCCAAAAGACTTGCAGGTTGATAGGCAAATTGGCCGTTGTAAATTGCCCCTAGTGTAGGTAGGTGGTAGGAGCATGGTGGGGATGTGGTAGAGAATATGGGGTTAGTGTAGGGTTAGTATAAATGGTGGTTGTTGGTCGGCACAGACTCGGTGGGCCGAAGGGCCTGTTTCAGTGCTGTATCTCTAACTAACTAACTAAAAAGACACTGAAATATGTGCTATTAAAACATTGATATTTAAACAATTCTGATCGGAATTCTTTCTGCAAATTACAGGTTGCTATGTAAATTTGACTAGCACTCCTGTACCAGTTCTATTGAAGCTAGGTAAATTGCAATATGGATAGTTCTCCATATTCTCCAGATGAATGCCATTAATATGAAAATCAAAGGAAGCAGAGAAGCATGACAGTGCCAGCACTGTGAATGTGTTTTAATTGGATTTATATTATCAATCAGTCATTCTGCATGGCTGTCTCCCATGCAGATGATTTTCAAATTATGTATTAGTGGTGCATTTGCTAAGGCAAAAGCAATATTTGTATATACATGTGAATGAATATTTTTATATATTATATAGACTTACTTGAAAATTAATACAGTTCGTTCGTCATATATTAATTAGCAAAAATAAATGAGATCAAATTAATAACAAGGCTAGAGGCAATCGCGTGCTGGAGAATCAGTTCCAAATCTCATCTCTGCTGCAATGATAATGGCTTCTTAGCACAACGAGCCTTTCGACCCCTCCCCCTTCCGACAATTCCCAGCCTGCTTGCCAGGGTCAAGAGCATAATTGGGAGGACTCAGGTGGTGGGTGGAGAATCACTGTAGGCCCGTTTTGCAGTGTTGGTGGGCTGTCTGTACCAGGAAAACATGTTTTAAAAGTATTTTTTTAAATGGCCTGGTTTCGAATTTTGAAGTTATCCTACTGCAATAGATCAAAACCAACCATTTCAAATCCAACCCCTTTCCGCAATCTCTTAGCAATATTGAACACCTAGGGATGCACAGGTATTCCTTCTGCCCAGTGTTGCTAGGATACAAATGATGGGGAAATTAATTGTATGGTATATGGGTGAATCATGCAGCTGCTCCCAAATCTGAGGGATATTTTGATGAGTGGAAAAAAGAGTGGATTATGGTCTAACTGAATTCCACCCTAGTCTTTCTCCTGCTTTCTCAAGCTGGTTTATGTAAGACATTTCAGGGCCAAGGCTGCAACGTTACAAGCCTGTATCTGTGATCTGTGATCATTCCTAAGATGGTTCTGTGTTGCCAGCAGAGTCTCTCAGTCTTGGCCCCATATCGAATTACTGTCTGTGTCCGACAGGCTGACAGTTATGCTCAGGTGTCCTCACAATAGTGATTCATCTTTTTTTCCCGCAGAATTATTAGTCTTATAACAGTGAACAGTCATCCTTCAAGAAAGTCATTTGTCTTTTATATTATTATACAATTATACATTGTACAGTTTACAACACCTTTTTATTACCACACCGTGACAAGCTCTTTACCTGCTGTGGATCTGGCATCTGTTTCAATGTGATAAGCTTGGATTGTTTTATTGTAATTACATCAGGGTTCTTAAAGAGGCATCATCTTCATAGAAATACATTTTAACAAATCTTTTCTTTTCATCATTTGTTTACTTAATGTAAACAGGGGGAGGTAACCTGAAAATGCATCATTATGTCACTCAAGTGTCACAGCAACACAACCAACATGTCTTTTCCTGTGTTTGCTGATGCTAATGAATGAGTATATGTAATGGTCCCTGCTTTGTACTTGCATCTACTTTGTCACTAAAATTAACAATGGGAGGAAAATACAGCCCATACTGCTGTTCTACCTCTCTAAATGGGATTTCTGAACTCTACTTTTCAGGAATGTGGGATTCGTAACTTCTTAATTCGTCTAATGATTCCTGACTTTACTGAAACTTCGCAAATTGCTTGCAAATGTTCAGTGTTTATTCATGTTGCTTGTAATGGTTGAATCACAAGGGTAAGTGCCTGCACTCGCAGCAGAAAACCGCACTTGAAGGGAGCACAGTTCAGAGATGGGGTTGCCAACATGGATTCTCCTATGCATCTGGTTCCCTGTTAAGAGCAAGGGTTCGTATCATAATTTGCGATTCTAGATTTTCTTGGAATATTTCCAGTTTCAAAGGAGAAAACTGTTCCATCTATCTCACCAACTGAGCCTTTTCTCAAGGACAGAGTAGTGACACTGACACCACATTTATCACTGCCATTGTGGCAATAATGCAGCTTCTGAGGAAAAGTGCAGTCAAAAACAATGTACATTTAAAAAAGCGCAATTATTGGACGATTGTCTAGAAGCATGATATGAACTTAAGATTGAATTCTACCTCAGCTGTGCCTAAGGGATCCTGTTATGATTTTGTGTTACTGGCAGGAGTCCCACCTATGATCATTGCAGAGAGAAAATTCTGGTGTTTGCTGCCCATGATAGTTTGACCCTTAATCAAGGTTAAATTTCCAGCTTGTGCTGGCAGTGGACGAGTGGACCGGTGGCAGCCGAGAATTGGAAAATGACCTGCATAGTGCCTTAAATCCAAGTTTTGCTGAGAATTACTGTGTAGGATCTGCAAGATGAAGTCTTTCCATCCATTAAAATTAATAGAAGGACATTCCTAAACCGAGTACACATTTATTTCCCAAGGTTCCCTCTCTGCCTGTGCTACTCACCACTGGGAGTGCTGGATTGCAGAATGACCCAGTAATGGGTAGCAGGATTGGGCACATTTTACTTTGTTGGTGGAAGGAGTGGGTGTGATTTTTTTTCACAAAATAGTTTGGATTTTTTTTGTTCTTTAAGATGTGATTGCTCTCAGTTTTGGAATCCATTTTGGGATGGAGATAGAGTCATAGAGTTACAGAGACATACAGCACTGAAACAGGCCCTTCGGCCCACCAAGTCTGTGCCGACCATCAACCACCCATTTATACTAATCCTACATTAATCCCATATTCCCTACCACACCCCCACCTTCCCTGAATTCTCCTACCACTTACCTACACTAGGGGGAATTTACAATGGCCAATTTACCTATCAACCTGCAAGTCTTTGGCTGTGGGAGAAAACCGGACCACCCAGCGGAAACCCACACCGTGTTGATCGGACAAGGCTTAGAAACTGCACAGTCTGCAAGACACAATGAAAATGTTTTTTGAAGTTCAAGGTTAGACTTATAACATCATATACTCTACAGAATCTTTAGAATGTTAAACCCATCTATTGTTTGTACATTGTTGCATGCTAGCATTTAATAACATAAATCCTGTCAATGCAATTATATCACTTCATCACTATGAATGATCATCTTTGAAAAATGCACATGTGGAAATTTATGGATATGACTAATATTTGTGAAATGATACCATCCAAACTTTTAGCTACATTGGGCAAGACCCAAAGTAAACAGGGTCACCATGTGACCAGTAATGTTGAAAGGTATGCTTCAGGCTACACTGCCATGTTTACACTGAGCTGTTTTAAAATTTTAAAATACAGCACTGAACAATGAAGGAAAGGGAAGACTGGGCATGAAAGGAAGTGTTGGAGAGAGCACACTCATTTCAAAGAATATTATAAGTCTTTATGTTGCCACAAAAAAGATCTGGGAGCCAATTTCTAGACACTTGCCATCCTTAGCAAAGCCATTTCCCCAGCACAAAGGACATGAAAAAGGAATGGAATCTTACTTGACCATGATTTCACCTGCTTTTATGTTGCTCTGTGATATCCTGGGGTTCCCCAGGGAGGCAACACCAGCTCTGACCTAAGGATAGCAGGAGTTTCTACAGGTATTTAAAAAGGAAAAGAGTAAGTAAAATTAGTGTTGGTCCTCTGGAGAGTGAGAATGGGGAGTTAATAGCAGATAATAAGGAAATGGCAGCTGAATGAACAAATATTTTGCTTCTGTTTTCACTATAGAGGATACAAAAAACATTCCAATAGCTGTAAATCATGAGGTGGAAGGAAGAGAGGGTCTTGGTGAAATTACTATCACCAGGGAAGTGGTACTGAGCAAACTGATGGTGCTGTGAGGTGAGAAGTCCCCGGGTCCTGATGGGCTTCAGCGTAGGGTCTTAAAAGAGGTGGCTAATGAGGTAGTAGGTACATTGGTGTTAATTTTTCAAAATTTGCTAGGTTCTGGAAAGGCTCCATCAGACTGGAAAATAACAAATGTAACCCCTCTATTCAAGAAGGTGGGGAGGCAGAAAACAGGTAATTCTATAGTTAGCTTGACGTCTGTCATGGGGAAGGGGTTAGAATCGATCATTAAGGAGGCGATAGCTGGACACTTAGAAAAACACAAGCTAATCAGGAATAGTCAGCATGGTTTTGTGTAAGGGAAAACATGTTTAACCAATTTACTGGAGTTCTTCGAAGGATAAACATGCACTGTGGATAAAGGGGAGCCTGTTGTTGTACTGTACTTGGATTTCCAGAAGGCATTTGACAAGGTGCCACATAAAAGGTTATTGTGCTAAGTAGGAGCTCATGGTGTAGGGGGTATCATATTAGCATGGATAGAAGATTGGCTGACTGGCAGAAAACAGAGAGTATGCATAAATGGGTCCTTTTCTGATTGGCAGGATGTGACGAGTGGAGTCCCACAGGGGTTTGTGCTGGGGCCTCAACTTTTTACAATCTATATCAATGACTTAGATGAGGGGAGCAATGGCATAGTAGCTAAATTTTCAGATGGCACAAAGATAGGTAGGAAAGTATGTTGTGAAGTGGACATAAGGAGCTTGCAGACTGATATAGATAGGTTGAGTGGGCAAAAATCTGGCAGATGGAGTATTATGTGGAAAAATGTGAAGTTGTTAACTTTGGCAGGAAGAATAAAAAAGGAGAGTGTTACTTAAACAGAGAACGACTGCAGAACTCTGAGGTGCATAGGAATCCTGGCGTTCTAGTGCATGAGTCACCAAAAGTTACTATGCAGTTACAGCAAGTAATGAAGAAGGCCAATGGAATGCTATCCATTATTATGAGAGGAATTGAAAATAAAAGTAAGGATGTTATGCTTCTGTTATACAGGGCATTGGTGAGACCACATCTCGAATACTGTGTGCAGTTTTTATCTCCTTATTTAAGGAAGGATGTGAATGCATTGGAGGCGGTTCAGAGGAGGTTTACTAGATTGATACTTGGAATGAGCAGGTTGTCTTATGAGGAAAGGTTGGACAGACTGGGATTGTTTTCATTGGAATTTAGAAGAGTGAGGGGAGACTTGATTGAAGTATATAAGATCTGAATGGTCTTGTCAAGGTGGATGTGGAAAGGATGTTTCCTCTTGTGGGTGAGTCCAGAACTAGGGGCACAGTTTTAAAATTAGGGGTCGCCCTTTTAGGACAGAGATGAGGAGAATGTTTTTCTCTCAGAGGGTTGTGCAACTTTGGAACTCTCTGCCACAGAAGCTGGTGGAGGCGGGGTCATTGAATAATTTTAAGGTGGAGGTAGATAGATGCTTGTTAGGCAAGGGAATCAAACGCTATCAGGGGTAGATGGGAATGTAGAATTCCAGACACAAACAGATCAGCCATGATCTTATTGAATGGCAGAGCAGGCTAGAGGGGCCGAATAGCCTACTTCTGCTCCTAAATTCATATATTCGTATGTATCATTGAGATATAAATGAGGTGAGATTCAGCATTTCCAGCTTTCTGCCTTATTTTCCTACTGCATTGCTCACTGGCCACCATAGTGCTAGTGGATTATTATGGAGTCAAGAGGGGAGGTTGACATGAGCAAAGCAAATCTTTATGCTTCTTTTTCGGATCCCCTAGATTTTGCAAGCAGTCAAAGCCGTCTCATCTCAGAAGGCTTAATCTTGGAGGTCCGGCATACAATTACTGGCCTGAAAAGCTTGACGCTCTGTATAAATTTCTTCCTGTTTTAGAGAGTGGAATTTTCAATACATAACTTAGAGCAGATCTATATTATAATTATAATTTCCTTTATACTAATGTATGTATTGAACATGCATGACATCCAGAATTACTTCTCTCTTGCACTGCCTTAGAGTACTTTGAAAGCTTGCCATGAATACTCATAATGTTGTGAGGTTTGCTTTGTAGCAGCAACCTTCCAGTATTTAGCAGTAAAACTGGACATTTTAGGTAATTACTGGTAATATGCTGAGGCAACAGTCTTTGTTAAGTTATTTTTTTCAAAACAGCTAGTTTTGATTTAACTATTCAAATTCATTTACATTACGCTTTGCGTTAGAATAAAGTCAAATGCTGCCATCATACTTTGTCTTTACAATGATACACTTCTAGGCCTGATTTTCAGTTGGGGCCTTTGTTTGGGCAATACGTGCTTAGTGCATACACTCAGCATATAGTATGCTGACCTCAACACTATTTCCCTTAAAGGCCTTAAATAGTTTAAAGGGCTGTTGCTCCTTTTCAGTAGCATAGAGTTATCATTAAGCTATCCTAAAGTGTAAGAATGTCTGTGACATCTGGTGTTAGAATGATTGAAACAATTTTCTGATGTACCTGTAGAAATCATCTGGTTAGAGCAAGTGCACAGCAAAAGCAGCTGTTTTTTCAGTGTGATGGATGGTGGACCCCAAGACAAGGTGACAACAAATCTGACTGCCGAGCACACAATTCATCATATCTGCTGCAATGCCAGAAGAAATTTAATGACCTCATCAGGTCAAGCAAGGTAGGTGATCCCACTGTAACTTTATACTAATGTATGTATTGAACATGCATGACATCCAGAATTACTTCTCTCTTGCACTGCCTTAGAGTACTTTGAAAGCTTGCCATGAATACTCATAATGTTGTGAGGTTTGCTTTGTAGCAGCAACCTTCCAGTCTCCTGCCCTTGGAACCTTTAAATCCTTCTTGTCTTGTGCAGGTAAATGTTATCACATCCAGTTATGTGCTGCATAATGGTGTTGTGTGTCCTACTGACAAGTTGCAAGAGAAGACAGCACATAATGATGGGAAAGTGGGAGGAGGGCTTCCCAGCTCAATTTGAGGAGACAGCATTGTAAATATTAGGAAGAGATACACTTGGAGGAAGGAAAAGATGGAGATGTAGAAGGCTTAGCTTGAGCTCATTGTTAGTACTAGCCTTTGCTCATTCTTTATTAATCTATTCACTCACTTAATGGACCAAAACATACACTGAAGCCCAGCACTATGCCACTCATTCAACTGAAAGCTATACCTGAAAGGTTTGCATAAGGACACCATTGCAACATATGCTCTTTTTCTGTCTCTTGGATGGCCAGAGGAAGAACAGGAAAGACCTAGTGATACTGAGTAGGGCAGCATATCGCAGCATACAAATCTAACTTCCCAAAGCAACAGTTCAGGGTCACCCATCAAGAGGGACTTTAAGAATGAGATCAAGGAAGATGCAGTGGGTGACACACAGAGCACAGGTAGGCAGGAGCAAGTGATGATGCTGGTGGAGGTACAGGAAACTACTGCCCGGACAGATAGATCAGCTGAACCTCCGGGACCTGCTTGTAAAAGGATGATTTGGGAGCATCAACGTTTATTACAATTATTGTAGGCTGTGCCAAGCTACTTTTAAACAGATGACAACTAGTGCAAAGGAGTATACTACCAGCATCTAACGTGTGCTGTGTTGGTGCATGGAATCAAAACCATTGTTGTTCACCAGAGAGTATATAGTAGCCCTAAGAATAGATACAGCACTCTGAGGTAGTGGTCCTAAGACAAGTCATTGTATCTCATAAATGTTCATACTTCTGCCATAAAGTCTTTGGGCTACAAAGTGCAAGAGGCTTTCTCCTCATCTTGGCCAGGTTTGCTTGCGGCATGGAGAGATCTCTTGATAGGAAGTTCAACAATTGTTGCCCTCAGTTTTTCTGTCATATTGATCAATAGGCATGGTAAGACAGTGCCCAACAGCAAGGGTTGCATGGCATGTGCACAGATGATGGTGTTATAGCTCAAAATGGCAATACATTCAAACACTCCAGCCATTCTCTTCCAGTGATTGCACTTGGCCTAGAAATTAGGCAGGCTAGACCACCATCGCAGCTGAAACAATAGCGTAACTTGTTGCTGGGAGATACGAGGCGCCTACTTTGATCTCAAGAACCTCTCATGGCCACACAGTTGCATGCCACTGGGGAACATCTAAAAAAAGGCAGATTGTAGCTCTTTTAGTCACACATGGGGCTAGATTTTGTACAGGAGGCGGGGCTCCCGGTGCTGGGCTGAAAATTCAGGGGGAACCCAGCCTCTACATTTTTTTTGACCCCTAGAGTGATCCTCCAGTCTTGTGAGGTCGAAGTTTAAGGAGGCGGGATCTCCAACCTTTTAAAGAGCTGCCTGCCAATCAGAGGGCCAGCAGCACCACCGGGAGCAGTGGCCACGTTACTGCAGAGTCCTTGGATCCCAGACAAGAGGTAGGGGAGGTGGGGTCGCCGAGGCCAGTCCAGAAGGCCCCGGTGAGGGGGTGGGCTTTTGATCTGGGGGAGGGGGGGTACATTTGTTCCTGGTGGGTTCCTCTGTGGGCTACAAATTTCCCACAAAGGAGGGATCCACCCCCAGGCCCTGCGCGGAAGATAACACCCCTCCTCACCCCCTACTTCCACTGGTAAGATTCCAGCTGCCTCTGGGCAGGAAGACCATTGTCGGCCTATCCCTCCCCCAGGAGAATCGGAACCGGGACTTCCGGCATTGGGTCCCATGGAGGGCGATTCTGCCCCGATTCTCAGGCCACTCCCACCCACCCCTGCCATGAAACCCGCCATCGGGAGGGGCACAAAATCCTGCCCACAGGTAGAGAGTGGATTCACTGAGCTGCAAATCAATAATCAAACATCCAAATCATATTTAGTGACACAAAATATGCACGAAATTGTCCTGTGTCCAGAGAATGTTCTTGTTATGGTGTTGGATATTGTATCAGCAGCTCATAGAATTGGGATCGTTAGCAGTTCAGTTGGAGGTGAAGCCAATATAAACGAGGACACATTTGTTGAAGTCATGATAAAGGTGTACTCTTAGAAGAAGCATTAAACTGAGGTCCTGTCGTCTTGGGTGGATCCAATGGCACTATTTCACAGAACAGCAGGAGAGTTCTATCGGTGTTCTGGCCAATATTTGTTCCTCAACTGGTATCATCAAAACAGATTATTTAGTCATTATCTGATTATTGTTTGTGGGAGTTTTCTGTGCGCAATTTGGCTGCTACATTTCCTACTTTACAGCAGTGAGTACACTTCAAAAGCACTTCATTGGGACATATTAAGGTCATAAAAAGTACTCTATAAATTGAAGTTCCTTCTTTGCTATCTTCATGTGCATGTGGATAGGACAGCAGGGCACACCTTCTAATTGATGAATAGAAAGTCAGGCTTATAGATGTGTACAATCTTTTCTGGCTGATTTACTTTTATGTGCTGCATTGAGTTTGTGATGAAAACCACACCTTCCAAAAATCGGGTATATTACTTTCGTCATATGGAACATTTTGAACTGTTACTGGATTTGAAATAACTTGTTTAAAGAGACAACAGCAGTGGCTGGAAACATGGCTGCACATTTGCATTCTAAAAGACAGTTGAATAAGAGAGACAATGGAACTACTCCCTGATTCAATGAACCAGATGGATTTTGATCAAGAGACATTGATTGTGTAAAGGCCAGCATTCCACACCGCCCTCCGCCCCCCATCCCACCCCACTGAGAGTGTTTGGGGGGAAATCCACAAACCTCACTGGACAGGTTGTTCCAAATAAGGAGCTAGTCACATGACTAATCTGCTGGCCATCTTGGAGTTTTTTGAATTGTGCCACACAGAAAGAGAACAGACTGCAACTGAACTTGAAGAAGGGAGCACCTATCTCTCTCTCTCTCTCTCTCTCTCATGCAAAGTTTCAGGGACTCACGGAAGTAACTCCAGCCTCAAGAGAGAAGACTCCTGCAGCCTTCTGGTACCAGCTAAATAAGTAAAAGTGTGCACTGGGCCCCAACGAGAACTGCAAGACTTAATTGCAATCAAAGGCTTTACATCGAATCCCAAAATGAGTAACTGAACTCCATATTACTTCAAACCTCTCCTCTTTAATTATTTCTCCTCCTCTGTCTCTATTTGCATGTGTGTTTATTGCTTATGCATGCTAGCGTGGTCGTGACACATATTTTTAGTTAGTTTTAACTGAATTAGAGCTTTAAGGTTAATAAACTTACACCTTCCTTGTTTAAATCTAAGAAAACCTGTCTGGTTGATTTCTTTGCCATTACAATTAGAGAGCAGTGAACAAGGATCCACTGAGGGGAAGCTAAAAACACGATGTTTTAAAAAATTAAACCCTGTTACGGCCAAACCAGGAAAAGGCTGAGAGGAACCCCTAGATCCCTTTCTCACCTGGTCGTAACAGGTTACACTGATAACCTTCCATAACCTGAGCTAGACTGGGGAGGAAAATCAGGTGTGGAACCCTTCCGTGGTCTCTCCATCTCTGCTGACCATGTTGGGAAGAGGAGGTATTCCCAGGGGCTAAACAGGAATCTTTACTCCAAAATCTTCATCAAACATTCCTCTGTTGACTATTTTAACATCATTGGTAACCTAGTTAACAATTTAGCACCATATTAAAATTGAGAAATGGGCAATGACTCTTGAACACATTAAACATTTATTTGCTAATATCTGCAGATGTAATTTCTAGATAGATTTTCAAGGGATAATTTCCAACTACTGGCTTCCAGTGTGGAACCTCATCTGCTGGGAGTGTATATTGGAAATTCATGTGTGGCATGTACTAGAATTTCCAATTCTTGGTGGACAAAACTCTTCGCTTGAAGCATGAAGACAAAAAATAACCCTCATAATATAAATTAATGTTTGGTCAGTGTATCTATGTTACTAAGACTTGTGCCTATGATACTTTTCTGTTGAGCTACTTGCCAGAAGAGCCTCATTTATAATGGACTTTCTCAGCTAACAGATTGGTCTGAAGCTCTGAGTTGATGAAACATCGATTATCAAAGCAGTTCTCAGAGAGATGCCACAAACTGCAGCCACCTGTAGCAAGTCTTTGCCAAAGCCTGGTAACTTCTGAACTTGAAAAGATGAATAGTGAAGTCTGTCAGAACTTGGAGAAGCTGGTGGTTCCTGCCAGCGATGGTGGGTTTGATGACCTCATTGGTGCTTTGATTTGATAAGGGACATGTAAGCTCTGCCAACATTCAGCAACTTAATTAGACTGCTCTGTAAAAATGTTTTCCATTGTGGATCTGAAGAAGGATTTTTCTTTGAATATTTTGCTGTAAT
Source organism: Heterodontus francisci (assembly GCF_036365525.1). Lineage (NCBI taxonomy): Eukaryota > Metazoa > Chordata > Chondrichthyes > Heterodontiformes > Heterodontidae > Heterodontus > Heterodontus francisci. Next base: position 21,986,828 of record NC_090397.1, read on the forward strand.
TTAAAGGTGAATTTGAAGTAAACATGTTGACCATGACTCTCTTCTGCATGAAAATAACACAATCGGATGAAAGAAGGCTTAATCTATGTTTTTGTTCTTAGCAACTGCACCAATGTTTGCCAACAATTTGAGGAAAGAGATGAGGACATTTACAAGGGGTGGTTTATGATGTGTCAATTGCTACAATGTGTGTTTTATTTATGAAATACTATTACAGCATTGGCTTCAGCCCAATGGAGTTATTAGGACCAGAAATTTGCTTTCATGATTTTTCATCACAACTAATTTCCAATGATGAAGAGACTTGTTTTCAGTGGGACGAGATTGTGTGGTGTTTCCTTTGGCGCTTGACAAAAATTTCCCATTTGTTACAATTTTGTTACAAATAAAGGACTGCATTTTTTCGGGTGCCGCGCTCTGTGGCGGCACCTTTACAACTCGGCGGGGTGCCCGCATTCAGCGGCCGCTGCAGAGCCCCCGCGATATTTCGCACCGGGGCTTATTAGCATTACTGCGCCGAGCCACCGCCCACCACCACCCCCCACCACCCCCCCGCCATATTACGTGGGGAGAGGCGGGACATCTGGCGCAGTGAGGAACCTTTTGACAGCTGTGTGGCAGCTGTTGGGGCCCTATTTTAAACTGCCAAAGAAATACTTCCGTCACTGAAGAGTGGGGCTGCTGTCAATTTGGCAGCAAAGCAGAACGTGCTGGAGAAACTCAGCAAGTCAGACAGCAAATGTGGAGAGAGAGGAGCAGAGTTAACTTCACCAATTACACAGACCTGAAAGTTAACTCTGCTTCTCTCTCCACAGATGCTGCCTGACCTGCTAAGTTACCCCAGCACTTTCTGCTTTGCTGTCACATACTTACCCTGCTGTGTCCCAGTGTCCTGTGAAGTTGCGATCCTCTTCTTCCACTCAAGTGTTACATTGCTTCTTGTAAGTGTGCCACACCTGGGTGAATAATCTTAATTTTGCACATTCCAAGACGTGAGACTTAAATGTACCATAAAAAGCAAATACACCACAGAGTTAAAACCATAATTGAAGAATATGTACATGCTATGAGCTTCTAATCGTCTGACTGTGAAAAGCCGCAGACTAATATGCATTTGGAATCTGTATTCATTTCTCTGCCAACTGTTATATGAAAATAAATGTAATTGCAATTAGATGATCTTCGTTAAAAAAACAGGAAAATATGTTCATATTCTAGCTGCATTGACAACTAGAAATATTACACTAATAAATATGATCAGCTACTGCAGAAGCAAAGTGTTCGTGTACATGCGTCGATGTGTAATAATTGAAAAACCATGCAAGCAGCACAGATTTCCTCATTGATCCAGCATTTTTCAAACATGTGCAAGGCAAATCTTGCAGCTAGAAGTTAGAGCAGTTATACTGTGGAGTCACCTTTGCATTTAAAGGACCACATCAAAAACCGAGGATGGCAGAGGGGTGCTCTAGGGTGGCCCCACAGTGCAACTGTGTGGGCAAGGCAGGAGGTCCTTTTCACCAGCGCTGGTAAGAAGAGACCCTCCCATCTGACCAAGGAAGTCTGGCTGGAGATGGCAGAGAAGGTGAGTAGCCGTGGGGCCATCAAGTGTCAAATGCTCCAATGCCGGAAGGGGATGAATGAGCACTCCCCCAGCCAGCCAAGGCATTTTAGACCTCGTGCAGACAGGGTACAAGCACCAAAGTCATCTACAGTCAAAGGGCAATCAGATCAGCAGCTTTCTTCAGTCAGGCTGCCAGCGCAAATGTTGCACCAAGAAGGGGCACTCACAAGCGTTTACAGAGAACACACTGACACAAATGGGAATGCACGGGTGTCACAGCAATGTAAATAATCATTGCACTAAATCTTGTTATCTTGTTCATTAACATGTGTGTCTGTTTTCCTGTGTGCATGATGTGTGCCAGCATGTAGCGCCAATGTCGCATCCCTTGGTCTGTTGGCCCTCCAGGAACGCTAATGTATGCAATTGACTCCTTGTCATGCCACCATAACTCATGAGCCTCTCAACGGATGCAGTGACATGGAAATTGGCTCAGTCAGCTGCTGGCTCTAATGGTTTACACCGACATGCTGCAGATGTGGACTGGTGCACAGCAGGTGAGCGAGGCCAATGTGTGGCTTCCAGAGCTCATGTCTGCTCATATGCAGCAGAGAGCCTTTGTCTTCTCAGGCACTGCCGTTCATCCCTAGATCCCTGTTAGCCCTGCATGCAGAGCCTGGGTGACAGCTGCCCACCCATGTGCCTTCCTGTTATTGGTCCGTATTGTCCTCATAGACTGAGGATGAATGCAGTTGACGTCTCTCCTCATAATTCCAGGCGTGCCTCCTATTGGGTGTGTATTTGTGCAGACCTCCGAGAACAGGAAAGAAAGGTCATGCCCTTTTTGGCCCATTATACAGGACACCACCCTATCGATCCAGGCATCGGGAGTGCATTTAATCGCCTGCTTAATGGTAGAGCTTTCAGCTCAATGGATGGCATTTTTTCTCTCCTTTGCAGCAGTGTTGGGGTCTGTCACTGGTGTCGGGAGCCATGTTTGCAAGGGATAGCCCTTGACTCCAAGAAGCCATCCCTCCATCTGAGCCAGTTCAGTGAACAGCAGTGGCAGCTCAGACTGTCGCAGGACCCAGGTGTCGTGGCAGCTGCCTGAGAAGCAGTCACAGATTTGCATGAAGCATCTCCGATGATGAAATACCAGCTGCACCTAGATTGAGAGGATTCCTGTAATTGCAACATCTGCAAGTGGTAGCCTGGCAGGAGGCCTGATGGCCACATGGGTGCAGTCTATGGACCCTGAGGACCATCGTTCTCTGGCAATGGTGCCTCATGCTGGCTGTGTGACCCCACAAAGGTCTCTGGTGGGCCCCTGAAATGCTGCATAGGTGTCAAGCTTAAGAGCCACTGCCACTATGAGGACTGCAGACACAGGATGTCCACCGAAGCCCATGGGCTGCAGGTCATCATTGAGCAGAGCAGTGAGACGTGTCACTACCCTCTCCACATGCACAAACGCCTCCAAAACTGATGCTCTGACATCCAATGGCATGTAATGTGGGGCCTGTAGATGTACAGTGATCGTAATGGCGAGCTCCCCTTGGGGGCTGCAGCTCATGACTGGGGGCCTCTGCATGGACCACACCTGCCTGTTGATCTTGCCTCCAGTGCATACGGATCCTCAGGAGAAGTGTGCTGTAGGATGAGCCATACCCATTTCCATGTGATAAATTAAGTTGTATCCTTCATTAATTCAAAGTCTCAGAAGAGGGCAGGGATTGGTGTTGACAGGTACATCAGATGCTAACATGGATCAACTATGTGGTGTGGCATGGCATTGCCCATCTTGGCCAACACTGAGACAGGCACAGCATGACCACATCAAGATCCTACCAGCTGCATCAATTTCCCCCATAATCCTTATAACCTTAATGCTTCTACCCTTTCTGGCACCCACCCCAAACCTTGGGTGACTGGAGTGTCATTGCTCCTTCACACACATAAACAAATGCAGAGGGTACATCGTTTACGGAGGGAGGATACACAGTACCTCCATTCCAGTATGCAGAGTGAGACCCCTGAGTATCCCCCTCCCTTCCAGTATGCAGAGTGGGACCCCTGAAAACGAAACTTACCTTCCGTCGTGAAACCTTCTGCCTCTGATGACCCGCCGGCTTTTCTAATCGTGAACGGGATGGCACGTGACAGCCGCCCGTTCAAAGTAAAAATCAGGAAGTGTGCAGGAGAGGTGGCAGGCTACATAATCTGCAGAGGTAAGTACCGTTTTACATATTCTAATTAGGGTGCCGCCGCCATGCAGCCGGGGGGCTGCACCGAGGTCCCCCACCGCCGGTAATTTGAGGCGGGCCCTTCTTGACGTCGCAGGTCTAGGTAGGCCTCTCCCTGCAGAATTTTATTGCCCCCCGCGCCGCAACCCGCAGCGTCAAGGGGCTAGTAAAATTCAGCCCATGGTGTGTGAGGCAAAAAGAAATCCGAAGATTTGACACTCTTCAGTGTCCGCTGTGGCTCAGTGGGTAGCACTCTGGCCTCTGAGTCAGAACGTTATGGATTCAACTCTTACTCCAAAGATTTGAGCACATAATCTAGTCTGACACTCCAGTACAATACTAAGGGGATGCTGTAATATCAGAGGAGCTGTTTCTAAGATGAAATACTCAACCAAGGCCCCAACTGCTCCTCTCGTGCCATTATTTTGACATCCGGGCTGACTTGTACCCCCCAACTAACATCACATTTTTTTAAAACTATCTGGTCATTATCTCATTGCTGTTTGTAGGATCTCACTGTGTGCAATTTGACTGCCATGTTTCCTATGTTACTTCAAAAAGTATTTAATTGACTGTAAAGCATTTTGGGGTGTCCTGTGGTCATATAAGGCACTACATAATGTCATGATCCCCGTGGATACTCTTAACTGTGCCCTATGCCCTACTTTATCTGTATGACTGATGGCCATGGGATTGAATTATTTCCAAGCTTTTGTCTGTGTGTTTTGAGCCTCTTGGGTTACACATACAAGTTTAATCCATGCCTCCATTCATTTGCATATATCTCAAGTTGCCAACACTCACAAATCTTGGTGTTGCAACCTGTGATTTATCCACTAATGAGGCAATAGCCATTTCCAAACTAACACAAAAAATTCCAACAAGGCAAGGCAACAACCAAGAATCAAATCCAATGACTGATCCCAATTTAGAAAACAAAAACCAAACAGACAAGATTTCACTTTTATAAATTCACTTTAACACTCAAACCAAAACCAACATGATTTTTATATATATTATGTATCTTAAAGGATACATGTTACTAATCAGATGCAACAAGAATATATCTCACAAATTCTCTGGCAGTTCTATCAGCAGGATGATGCCAAACTGTCACAAAGTCTTTCAGGTCTTTGAACTTTTCAAGTAGATCTCCAGATCCTGTCTCCAAAGATACAAACACTGATTTCCACTCAATGACAGTTTCTCTGCAATCCGAACCCCACTGATACTGTCTCCACCAAAACAACACACCATTCTGGAACTTCTGTGATTTTGCTCACAACAGTCCTGGTGGTGTAGCTTCACCATTCTCACCTTGTGTAAATCTTTAAGGCACAAAAAACAATGGTAGCAACTTGTATTTTCCAAACGTCAGCTCCCAGAAAACAGGTTCCAATTCAAAGTCTTTTTTTAAAACCAACAGCTCCCAGTTTGTTTTACTTCCAAAGTTCTTGGAAACTTTTTAAAAACCATCATCAGTTTTGCAGCTGGCTTCTACCCTCCAGGCTCTTCTTGTCAAACTGAAACCTAAGCTCCATTCGCATGTCCCTGGTAAAACAAATCTTTGATTAACCTGGTTCTGACCTCCCAGAACATTGAGAATTTTAGTTGCATTTTCAAATCTGGGTTTGGCTGTCCACATCTGTCTCAAAAAAAAACATGCTTTGAATCTGAAGTCATAGAACCCAACAGATCAGCTGCATTGAATGCAACCTGCAAACGAGGACTCCGTTGCAATAGATCCAAGACGTTCTTTTTTCTTTCTTTCTCCCACCTCAATTGCTACCACTGGAATACAATGCTAATGGGGCGTGGTTGAAAGGTTTTTAAATTATAGTTGATTTTCTATGGTCATGTGCAGTACCCAAGTGCTGGAAATTAGTCATCAAAGCCAAGGCACCTCGGACCTGTTAATACCTGTATTTTCTATTTGTAGCCTTGTCTTGTTGGAATTTTTTGTGTTAGTTTGGAAATGGCTATTGCCTCATTAGTGGATAAATTGCAAGTTGCAACACCAAGATCCATTAGTGTCAGCAACTTGAGATATATGCAAATAAATGGAGGCATGGATTAAACTTTTATGTGTGACCCATGAGGCTCAAAACACACAGACAAAGCTTGGATATAATTCAATCCCATGCCCATCAGTCATACAGATAAAGTAGGGTACCGAGCATAGTTAAGAGTATTACATGTAACTCTAGGCACCCCATAATAGGAAGGATATTCTTTCTTTCTTTCTTTGGCCTCCTTGTCTCGAGAGACAATGGGTAAGCACCTAGAAATGGTCAGTGGTTTGTGGAGCAGCGCCTGGAGTGGCTAGAAAGGCCAATTCTCGAGGGACAGACTCTTCCACAGGTGCTGCAGATAAAGTTGGTTGTCGGGGCTGTTACACAGTTGGCTCTCCCCTTGCACTTCTGTCTTTTTCCCTGCCAACTGCTAAGTCTCTTCAACTCGCCACTCTTTAGCCCCACCTTGATGGCTGTCCACCAGCTCTGGCGATCACTGCCAACTGACTCCCACGACTTGTGGTCAATAGAACATAGAACATAGAACAGTCCAGCACAGTACAGGCCCTTCAGCCCACGATGTTGTGCCGACCCTTTAACCTGTCACAGGACTTCATGTCGTGTTTGCAGACATCTTTAAAGCGGAGACATGGACAGCCGGTGGGTCTGATACCAGTGACGAGCACGCCGTACAATGCGTCGTGGGGATCCTGCCGCCTTCCAAGCGGCTCATATGGCCAAGCCATCTCAAGTGCCGCTGGCTCAGTAGGGTGTATATGCTGGGGATGTTGGCCGCCTCGAGGACTTGTGTGTTGGAGATACAGTCCTGCCACCTGATGCCAAGGATTCTCCAGAGGCAGCGAAGATGAAATGAGTTGAGACGTCGCTCTTGGCTGACATACGTTGTCCAGGGCTCGCTGACTTAGAGCAAGGTACTGAGGACACAGGCTTGAAACACTCGGACCTTTGTGTTCCGTGCCAGTGCGCCATTTTCCCACACCCTCTTGGCCAGTCTGGACATAGCATTGGATGCCTTTCCCATGCGCCTGTTGATTTCTGCATCGAGAGACAGGTTACTAGTGATAGTTGAGCCTAGGTGGGTGAACTCTTGAACCACTTCCAGAGCGTGGTCGCCAATATTGATGGATGGAGCATTTCTGACATCCTGTCCCATGATGTTCGTTTTCTTGAGGCTGATGGTTAGGCCAAATTCGTTGCAGGCAGCCGCAATCCTGTCAATGAGTCTCTGCAGACACTCTTCTGTGTGGGATGTTAATGCAGCATCATCAGCAAAGAGGAGTTCCCTGATGAGCACTTTCCGTACTTTGGTCTTCACTCTAAGATGGGCAAGGTTGAACAATCTGCCATCTGATCTTGTGTGGAGGAAAATTCCTTCTTCTGAAAACTTGAATGCACGTGACAGCAGCAGTAAGAAGAAGATCACAAACAATGTAGGCGCCGAAAACACAGCCCTGTTTCACGCCACTCAGGATAGGAAAGGGGTCTGATGAGGCACCGTTATGCTGAATTGTGCCTTTCATATTGTTATGGAATGAGGTGATGATACTTAGTAGCTTTGGTGGACATCCGATCTTTTCTAGTAGTCTGAAGAGACCACGTCTGCTGACGGGGTCAAAGGCTTTGGTGAGATCAATGAAAGCAACGTAGAGGGGCATCTGTTGTTCGCAGCATTTCTCCTGTAGCTGGCGAAGGGAGAACAGCATGTCAATGGTGGATCTCTCTGCTCGAAAGCCGCACTGTGCCTCAGGGTAGACACGCTCAGCCAGCTTCTGGAGTCTGTTCATAATGACTCTAGCGAAGACTGTCCCCACTATGCTTAGCAAAGAGATTCCACGGTAGTTGTTGCAGTTACCGGGTTACCCCTGTCCTTATAGAGGGTGATGATATTGGCATCGTGCATGTCCTGTGGTACTGCTCCCTCATCCTAGCACAGGCAAAGCAATTCATGGAGTGCTGAGAGTATAGCAGGCTTGGCACTCTTGATTATTTCAGGGGTAATGCCGTCCTTTCCAGCGGCTTTTCCACAGGCTAGAGAATCAATGGCATCACTGTGTTCCGATTTTGTTGGCTGTTCGTCCAGCTCATCCATGACTGGCAGAGTTTGGGCCGCATTGAGGGCGGTATCAGTCACAACATTTTCCCTAACAACAGTGACAACATGTATCCTTGCCTGTCAGAAGACCTTACAAATCAATGACTCTCGGAAGACCGCCATAATTAACAATGAGCTCAGTAGACACAATGTGGACATTGCAGCACTTCAGGAGACACCTCTGCAAGCAGATCTCTAAGAGAGCAAGACTACACCTTCTACTGGCAGGGTAGGGATCCTGAAGAACCAAGATAGCATGGAGTGGACTTTGCCATCAGAAACTCTTTGCTCAGCATGATAGAGCCCGCTTCAAATGGCTCAGAACACATACACCTACTCAGCATCTATGCTCCAACACTCTGCTCCCCACCTGAAGTTAAAGACCAGTTCGACGAGGAACTCCATAAGATCATTAGTAGCATTCCTAATACCGAACATTTGTTCCTGCTGGGGGAATTTAACGTCAGGGTTGGGGCCGACCATGACTCATGGCCCTCTTGCTTTGGGTGCTATAGTATTGGAAGGATGAATGAGAATGGACAGAGACTGCTTGAGTTGTGTACCTATCACAACCTCTGCATCATCAACTCATTCTTTCATACTAAACCCTGTCACCAGGTTTCATGAAGACACCCAAGGTCACGTCGTTGGCACCAGCTGGACCTCATCGTCACAAGGCGAGCCTCTATAAACAGCGTTCAAATCACACGCAGCTTCCACAGTGCAGACTGCAACACTGACCACTCCCTGGTGTGCAGCAAAGTTAGACTCAAACCAAAGAAGCTACATCACGCCAAGCAGAAGGGCCGCCTGCGCATCAACACTAACAGAATTTCTTATCCACAGCTGTTACAGGAGTTTCTATATTCACTTGAAAAATCCCTTCAAAACACTCCCACAGGGGATGCAGAGATGAAGTGGGCCCACATCGGAGACGCCATCTATGACTCAGCAATGACCACCTTTGGCAAACAGCGAGAAGCAGAATGCAGAATGGTTTCAATCTCACTCTGAAGAGCTGGAACCTGTCATAGCCGCTAAGCGCACTGCACTGTTGAACTACAAGAAAGCCCCCAGCGAGTTAACATCCGTAGCACTGAAAGTAGCCAGAAGCGCTGCACAAAGAACAGCCAGGCACTGTGCAAATGACTACTGGCAACACCTAAGCAGTCGTATTCAGCTGGCGTCTGACACCGGAAACATCAGAGGATTGGATGATGGCATTAAGAGAGCTTTTGGGCCAACCATCAAGAAGATCGCCCCCCTCAAGTCTAAATCAGGGGAAACGATCACTGAGCAATGCAAGCAAATGGACCGCTGAGTGGAACACTACCTATAACTGTACTCCAGGAAAAATAGGAAGGATATTAGACCATTGGTAAGGGTACATCAAAGATTTATTAAAATAAAACCTAGAATGAGAGTACAAGTAAATCTGGTAAACACTGAACCTTGTTGTGTCTGTTTTGTGCCTGATTTCAGGGACCAAATTCCTCTATCCCAAGATAGGAAAAAGTTTGGGTCAAAATTTAGTCTGGCTATTTTTCAAGCATCCTGGCAGGCATCTAAAACAGTTATTAGGTCTCTCACATATATAGATAAAGGGCCTAAATCCTGTTTTAGGCCCTCTTGCTGAAATCGGACTGCAAAGGGCGGGGCAAGAGCAGGGATTCTTCTGTGACCCAAGCAGCAACCACCAAGGGAGGTGTGTTTTTCTTTTATTCATTCATGGGATGTGGGCGTCACTGGCAAGGTCCACATTTTGCCTATCTCTTATTGCTTTTCAGAAGGTGGTAATGAGCTGCCTTCTTGAGCTCCTGCAATGATGTCCTGGGGCTGAGATCTGCAATCATCTTCCTTTATGCCGCATGTGACTCCAGCCATTGGAGAGTTTTCCCCCTGATTCCCATTGACTTCAATTTTACTTGGGCTCCTTGATGCCACACTCGGTTAAATGCTGCCTTGATATCAAAGGCAGTAACTCTTTCCTCACCTCTAGAATTCAGCTCTTTTGTTCATGTTTGGACCAAGGCTGCAATGAGGTCTGGAGCTGAGTGGTCCTGGCAGAACTCAAACTGAGCATCAGTGAACAGGTTATTAGTAAGTGCCATTTGATAGCACTGTCAGTGATACCTTTCATCACTTTGCTGATGATCGAGATTAGATTGATGGGGCTGTAATTGGATGGATTAGATTTGTCCTGCTTTTTGTGGGCAATACCTGGGAAATTTTCTACTTTGGGTAGATACCAGTGTTGCAGCGGCACCAGAACAGCTTAGTTAGAGGTGTGACTAGTTCTGGAGCACAAGTCTTCACACTACAGCCAGAATATTGTCAGGGTCCACAGTCTTTGTCTTTGCAATGGCGCTCAGCCATTTCTCAATATCATGTGGAGCGAATCAAATATAGTGGTACTGGCTTATGTGATGCTAGGAGGCTGCAGATGGTTGCAAACGCATCAGCCTTGTGTTTTGCACTCGCATGCTGGGCTCTGCCATCATTCAGAATGGGGACGTTCATGGAGCCTGCTGCTCCTGGTACTTTTTTAATTGTCTAGCACCATTCATGACTGGATGTGGCAGGACTGCCATGCTTTGATCTGATCCATTGTTGTGGGATTGCTTAACTCTGTCTATAGCATGTTGCTTCTGCTATTTAGCATGCATATAGTTCTATGTTGTAGCTTCACCAGGTTGGCACCTCCATTATTAAGTATGCCTGGTGCTGCTCTTGGAATGCTCTTCTAAATTCCTCATTGAACCAGAGTTGGTCCCTTGGTTTGATGGTAATGGTGGAGTTAGGGATTTGCTGGGCTATGAGGTTACAGATTCTGCTTGAATATAATTCTGCTGCTGCTGATGGTCCACAGTGCTTCCTGGATGCCCCGTTTGATCTGCTCGACCTGTTCTGAATCTACTCCATTTGACACAGTGGAAGTGCCACACAACACGATGGAGGCTGTCCTCCCTCATCTCTACAATGACTGCACAATAATATCAATAATATCACGGATAGATGCACATGTGACAGTTAATTAACCATTTTTTAAAGTTCTTGTGCCAGGTGGAACAGGAGTCTCCCTCCTTGCTCTACGCCCTCCTAAGAGCTGCTGCTAGAGACGTCAGCAGGAGTAATCAAAATTTTGGTGGGACAGGTAGGTTCTAAGGAGTGTCATGAAAGAGAAGAGGGAAACAAAAAGTCACAGGGCATTTTATTTCTATTTTTGATGATTCACGTTTGTAAACACAATTTTAACACGGAACAAGAGTTTGATTACTGGTAAAAATGGAAGAAAACCACATTATAGGTTTTGGCCTCTCTTCCGCTGATGGCTCACATTTACCAATGCATTTACTGAAGAAAATGTAGAGCTGAGAAATGATAATGCTAGTGATTAGTATCCATGATGGGAAAACATTCGAGACTGAGGGAGCACAGACATGGAGACAGTGTGGAACTGCTCCAAACTACGTAAAGTGTGGAGGTGTACCTCACCCTGCAACATGACCTAAATTGACTAAACTGTGACTCAGAGAGGACGTCTTTTACAGCTAGCCAGAGCAGCATGCTATTTTTAAAAATAAAACTCCCAAACCTCTACCTCCTCTTTATACCTACCCTATTATTATACTGCTTCTCCACTTAAAAATCTGTATTTCCCATTTCAGTTGTTTTTATTAGTGTTTCTTCCTATCTTCTGTCAGATTATTTCAATTATTAGTCTAATTGGTGCTAATAAACTGACCTATTTTAATTTTCCACAATGGTTGCAAGCCAAAATGTTGATGACCGGTCTTAAACATGCAATTTTCTTGATTAGCTCATTAGCGTAGCTTCAGGTGCAGGGCTTAGATTAGTGGTAGGAATGAAAAATTGTGTGTGAATGAACTTTAAAGTGATGGGACAATTAAAATAAATTGGTTGAGAAATTGGGGCCCCTAACCAGAATTGCACGAATCCCCATATTGGGTAAAGACAAACAAGAGGTGGGATTAGGCTGGATAACACTTTTTCAGCTGGCATGGACATGATGGGCTGAATGGCCTCCTTCTATGCCATAAATGTTTCTATGTTCTAAGAGGCTCCCTTTATCCCTGCTTGAAGAGGATTACAGCCCTTCACGTATCCAAAGGACCTAAAGTCAGGTTGAGATCCCTGCTGTCTGATCCCTGTTGAGACATTGGTTTGACTAATGCCATAGCAGGCTGCACATGGGGAAACCAACTCTAATGAAGACCTGCTAATCAAGAAGGTAATTAATTTACATGACTGTGGTGTCAGGAGGAGCAGAAGTGACGCTCCTGACCCTACATTGAAAGCGTTGATTGCTGTTCCCAACCTTTCCTGCCCCCAACCCCATCTCCGTTGCTCCTGATTCCCTGGTGCTTTTCTTCCCCCCCATCCCCATAGCCTAACTCTTCTTCATTCTTCTCCTCCCTTTGTCAGCATCACACGGAACCACCCCACCCACCCCCCCATCTCACCCCTGTACACCTCGGCTTACCTCTCACAACTCCCTCGGCCTAGCTCCTCACTCCCAATCGTGGACTCCTGGCCCCCTGATTGCAGGTGCCGTTATAAGAGTGCTGCCAAGGATTCCCAATGCAGCTTACATGCTGCCTGACCTGCTCGATATCCCTTCATCGGCCATCCACTGCTTCCATATCCTTCGAGAGGAAGTTCCCATTGGGAAATTCAATGGTGCCAGTAATAGTGTTAGGAAAAACAAATTGGAACAATTGGCACGAAAACTCCTGAAAACTTTACTGTTGAGACAACAACAAAAAAATCCAAACTGGTCAACAGATTGAATGCAGAGTGAACTTCCTGCGTTTTTAAATCCAATCCCATCACAGATGATTCCATTGCAAGGCTGGGTGTTCATTTCTCATGGGATGTCTCAGATAGATGTCATGGAATGGAAGATGTACCCAGCCTCAATGGATATTGAAATGAAGTTCTGACCTGTTTGTGTTGAACACTTGCAATGCTACGAGATCCAACCCCTCCCCCACATTCCAGACACTTGTACAAAGCACTGTGTGAGTGGAGTTCTCGTCTTCCCTCTCACGTATGCTGCTACAACTGGAAGGTGCAGGCTACTTTCTTCAATAAGACTTAGCTTCCACTGATGGTTGTTCCTGGCCACCTGATGCTGTGCATGTCACAAACTGATCCAACTTATCTACAGTCACGTTTCTACAGCTGACAAGAGCCATTGACTACAGATACAGGGAGTTAGGCCTAAGTTCTCATATTTACTTTGGCTTTCGTGATTTGGATGACAGCTGTAACAAGGTGAAGCAACACAAATCCACTATTTGTTAAAAAGCTCAATCTTGTTTACACCGAAGCTGAGTTAAAGGCAGTATTTGGGTATTTCACTCTTCTTTCACCTCTCAACAGCATTTATATAGCACCTTTCATGATCTCAGGATGTCCCAAAGTGCTTTACAGCCAATGAAGTACTTTTGAAGTGTAGTCACTGCTGTAATATAGGAAGCGCAGCAGCCAATTTGCACACAGCAAACTCCCACAAACAGTAATGAGGTAATCAGCAGATCATCTGTTTTCGTGATGGCAGTTGAGGGATAAATATGGGCCAGGACGCTGGGGAGAACTCCCCACTCTACCTTGAAATAGTGCTTGGGATTGTTTATTGGGATGCCTGTCTGATGGGGTAGACGAGGCTTTGGTTTAAGACCTGGTTTGGAAAGCTGTGGCTAAATATCATACAGCCACTTCTTGCCTTATTAAATATTTTAGATATAATAAAACTTCAGCTTCATTATATTCACTATCACATTGTTCACCTTTAATCACATGCATCCATAATTTACTATCAACTGAGTTTTTCAATCTTCAATTGGATGAGCTTTAAGATCCTTCCACAATACTAAAATATAAAAAGAATAAATTGGTATATTCTATTAAGGGTAAATTCATCCATCCTACACTCTCTGCAGGGAATATCTCTTGTCAGGAATGTGGATTAAGCTACAATACTTGATGTCGAGTCTCCCACCTGCACTCCCGTCAAGTGAGGCACCCTGTTGGGAGTGTAGGATAACTAAATAAACCCTTTGAGATACACTTTCTTTAAATACTTTGCTGCTAATAGTATATGATCCAATGTTTTGGGCTCAGAATGAAAAGAATTTCAATAACAAAATTACTATTTGTATTCAGCTTGTTTTTTCTCTGTGATGTTATATATTATATTTTGATTACCTGACAAGTCTTGCACAGGAAATGATTTAGCTTCATCCCAACTTGGATTTTCTTGGAAATTTCTTATTTCTGTTGTTGTCTTTTGTGAGTTCTGACATTCTTTTAATTCCTCGCACTCATGCTGTGTGCTACTTATGTAAATCTTTACAGATATATCCAGGCATCTTTCTGTTTTCATATTCCTGTCAGACAGCGACTGCTTTCAGTTTTAAAAGATTTACTTGACATTAGAGAGAGTAACATTGAGAGATGTCAGTTGTTATGAGGCCATCACAGTTTTCTGGCAGCTGATAAATCCTCAGTGCCCAACACTTTTCATCAATATAGTCATCATTCATCGTTTGACTTCCACTGTTGGTCTGACAACAATCCTGCAACCTCAGATTGACTGAAAAATGAAGGGTCTCCAGAATACATTATTAACATTCCAGCTCAGTCTGATGCCACTGTTTCAAGAGGAGTCATTTTTTTTCTGACGCCATCATGATTTTGCAAAGCTGACTTTTCACTGCCCTTTGCAGTACGATACACAGTCAATTTTAAAAGCAAACTGCTACAACTATGTTCAGATGCATCTGTTGAGTAGATTAAGAGGTGATTTCACAACTACACACATGTTTCAGTGGTAGCATGCTACTGTTAATATAAAAAAAATTGGAAAAGCTCAGCAGGTCTGGCAGTATCTGTGGAGAAACGGAGTTAACATTTCAGGTCAATGATCAAATAAGGGCAGGACCAGGTATTAAATATTCCTGGATACAAGGTATTCGGGAAAGATAGGGGGAGATACAAAGTTGACTGAGCGACAGGAAACAGAGTAGTGGTGAGCGATTGTTTTTTCCGACTGGAGTAAGTGGTGTTTCCCAAGGTCGGTATTAGGACCAGTGCTTTTCTTGATCTATATTAATGACCTAGACTTGGGTGTCCAGGGTGGATGACATAAAACTTGGAAGTAATGTGAACTGTGAGGAGGATTGTGATAGACTTCAAGAGGACATCGTGTTATGAAAGTTATTCTGTTTTTGTTAAATATATTTTTTGAGGAATTCGTAGTCAAACTGAAGAAATGTTGGAGCAGTTTTTTTCAAGAGGGTCATCAAGAGGACACTGAAAGGATTTGTTTGACGACAACATTTACTGGTTGTCACATGAAATAGAACAGAAGCCTGGTAACTGGGCAAGATGTTTGCAGAGAAGTGACACGTCAGAAGTGGACTTTCTGTTTCTGGTTACACTTTTGAATTGTTTAGTGTTGGAAATGAACTGTTTAAAAGGTTTTGGAGTTTTAAAAAAAACTGAAGGGCAGAACCCCCAGCTCAGCCCAGCCTGTTCCATCGCTTTAAAAAGCCTGCAGAAGAAGGATAAAATTTCGAAGGAAGGAGAGAAGACCACAACCCAGCTCAGCTTTCCAGCACCTCTCTAAAAGACCCTGAGAAGTCCACTGTGTCAACTCATCTTGGCTCCTGTCTTTGAAGAAAAGTCTGCTAAATTAATTCTCAATACCGCCTGAAAAGGACTGTTCTAAAAGATCCCAGTGACCTGTCTACATGTACTTGGAGGCCAGACTGTATGCCAGTTTTGGAACACAACATATCTCATCTGCTGTTTCATCAAGGATGAGCAAGTATTCAGCCCAAGTGTTCTTTTTTTGTCTGCAACAGAGCTCTAAACAAAAATCCCTTTTATTTTTCCAGTTAACTGGTGTGTATGTGTGTGTGTAAGTGTGAGGGTGTTACAACCAGGTGAGAAAGAGGTCTAGGGTTCTCTTTCAGCCTTCACCTGGTCTTACTGTAACAAGGTATTATTTTTAAACACATTGTGTTTTAGTTCCCCCTTGGTGAATCCTTGTTCACCGCTTTCCAATTATAAGGCAAATAAACCAGCACAAACAGGCTTTCTTATGTTTAAAGAAGAAAAGTTGAAATTTATTAAACTTATATTTAAAGTCCAATTCGGCTGACACCTACAGATACACGACACGCCCACGCTAGCATGCATATGCGATACACACATGCAAATAGAGACAGAAAAGAGCAGAAGAAAAATAAAGTGAAAAAGTTTGAGGCAATATCTGAAGAGTTTTTGTTCGTTGATCTCACTGTAGAGTCCTTGATTGTAGATAGATCTTGCTTTTTGTTGAGGCCCAGTATTCTTCTTAAACCTTGTTCGCTGTAAGAGATTTTTCTCTCTTGCGGTTCATGTGTCTTCAGTGGATTCAGAGGCTTATGAGAAAGAGATGGGAGCAGACAGGAGAGAGATCGCCTCAGTCCAGGAGCAAACAGACACTGTCAGTTCAAACTGTACCATTCAGAAAAACCCAGGTTGCCAAATAGGTTAGCCATGTGACTAACTGGTCTGACCACGTCTTGGATTGTATCGCCTTAGCAGTCTCTGGAATGCTCCTTGTACACACAATACCTGGTGATCAAGGTCCATTGTGGGTTGAATGTGTCAGGGAATGATCCTTTGTCCTTCCAATCACTGTCTGTTAATATGCAAATGTTCTTTCCAGCCACGGTTGATCTGTTTAGCAAGTCCTTTCTTCACTCCAGTAACAGTTTAAAATCAATGTTCATCACAAAATTCATGTGCCTCATACTTGGCAGGTGGGGGCCTAGCAGGACAGAGGTGCCAAGGTAAAAAGGGATCTTTTATATTTCAATCTATTTGTTTATGCTTTGCTTCATTACTGGTTAGGACTTGTTTTATAATAAACTGATAATTTTGGTGTTTATTAAAGAAACCTGGTTAGTGTGTTTTATTCTGGGAAAAATAGAGTTTATGATTGACGGTATCGGTAAGTGGGAAAATGTCAAAATATTTGTGACCTGTGGAGAAGTGGGACTAGAATGAACAATGTACTCCTCCCACTTTGGTCAAAACAATAGACAGGCTGGTGGAATGGGTGGACACATGGCAGATGAAATTTAATGCAGAGAAGTATAAGAAGAATGAGGAGAAGCAATATAAAATGAAGGATGCAATTCTAAAGGGGGTGCAGGAGCACAGAGACCTGGGAGTATATGAATCATTGAAGATGGTGGGTCAGGTTGAGAAAGTGGTAAGTAAGGCTTATGGGATTCCAGGCGTTATAAATAGTAGAATAGAGTAGAAAAACAAGAAAGTTGTGATGAACCTTTATAAAACACTTGTTCGATCTCAATTGGAGTATTGCGTTCAATTCCGGGCATCACACTTTAGAAAGGATGTTAAGGCATTGGAGA
Organism: Heterodontus francisci; assembly: GCF_036365525.1. Lineage (NCBI taxonomy): Eukaryota > Metazoa > Chordata > Chondrichthyes > Heterodontiformes > Heterodontidae > Heterodontus > Heterodontus francisci. Next base: position 22,004,215 of record NC_090397.1, read on the forward strand.
GGATGCAGAAAAGATTTCTAAGAATAGTTCCAGGGATGAGGGACTTCAGTTATGAGGATAGATTGGAGAAGCTGGGACTGTTCTGCTTAGAGAAGAGAATGTTGAGAGGAGATTTAATAGAGGTGTTCAAAATCATGAGAGTTCTGGACAGAGTAGCTAGGGAGAAAATATTCCCATTGTGGAAAGGTCAAGAACCAGAGGTCACTGAATAAGGTGAGTGGCAAAAGAACCAAAGGCAACATGAGAAAAATCTTTTTTACACAGTGAGTGGTTAGGATCTGGAAAGCATTGCCTGAGAGTGGTGGAGGTAGAGTCAATTACGGTTTTCGCAAGGGAATTGGATATTTATCTGAACAGAAAAAAATTGTAGGGCTATGGAAAATGGCAGGGGTGTGAAACTAGCCGAGTTGTTCTTGTAGCGAGCTGGCACAGACATGACAGACTGAATGGCCTCCTTCTGTGCTGTGACATTCTATGAGAGAAAGGGAGAGGAACGGCAGTATTGATTAAGGAGAACATTACAGTATTGGAGAGAGAGGATGTCCTGGAGGGGTCAATGGCAGAATGTATTGGTTAGAATTAAGAAACAATAGAGGTGCCATTACACTACTGGGTGTATTCTATAGCCCAGCAACAAGTGGGAAGGATGTAGTGGAATGAATAGGCAGGGAAATTACAGACAGGTGCAAAAACTCATGAGTAGAGAAAATGGGGCACTTTAATTATGCTAATATAAACTATAATCTGAATAGTTGAAGGGCAGAGGGAGAGAATTTCTGAAGTGTGTTCTGGGGAATGTTTTGTTCAGTGTGTTTCCGGTCCAATAAGGAAGGAGGCATTGCTGTATTTGGTTCTGCAGAATGAGATGGATCAAATATCATTGGGGATCTTTTAGGGAACAGTGATCGTAATATAAGGTTCAGGTTAACCATGGAAAAAAGACAAGGAGCAATCTCAACTAAAAATACTAAATTGGAGGAGGACAAATTTCAGTATGGTGAGAACAGATCTGTCTTAGATAAATTGGAATCAAAGTTTGCCAGGAAAAACTGTAACGAAACCATGGTTTGTCTTTAAAGAGGAGATGGTTCAGGTCCAGTCAGGGTTCATTCCTACGAGGGAGTAAGGTAGGACAACCAAAGCTCCCTGAATGATGAGAGAGGTAGAGAGTAAGATGAAACAGAAAAAGGGGGTGTTTGATAGATGCTGATAATACAAGTGAGAACTAGGGTGAATATAGAAAATTCAGAGGGGAAAGGAAAAAAGAAATCAGAGAGGTAAAGAGAGAGTATGAGAAGAGACTGGCATCCAACATAAAAGGGAATCCAAGTAAAGAAGTAGCAGATGTGTCTACAGGCAATGCAAATGGCAGAATCATGAATAGCTGCTGTTTGAAAGCAAAGAAAAAAAAGAGAAAAAACAAAACTAGAAAAGAAATAGGAAACAACATTTCAGATTTCTAGCATCCGCAGTATTTTGCTTTTGTATTGGTGGGAACACTGTTGTATTTAGGAACAAAGAAACATAGGAAATAGGATCAGAAGTAGGGCATTCGACCCCTCGAGCCTGCTCCACCATTCAACCAGATCATAACTGATCTACCTCAATGCCATTTTCTCACACTATTCCTATATCCCTTGATATCATTAATATCTAGAAATTATCAATCTCTGTCTTGAACGTACTCAATGACTAAGCCTCTACAGCCCTCTGGGGTAGAGAATTCCAAAGTTTCACTACCCTCTGAGTGACGAAATTCCTCCTCATCCCAGTCCTAAATGGCTTACCTCTTAGTCTGAGACTGTACCCCTGGTTCTAGACCCCCCAGCTAGGGGAAACATCCTTCCTGCATCTACCCTGTCAAGCCCTGTAAGAATTTTGTATGCTTTGATGAGATCACCTCTCATTCTTCTAAAATGTAGAGAATATAGGCCCAGTCCCCTCAATCTCTCCTCATAAGACAATCCTGCCATCCCAGGGAGCAATCTGGTGAACCTTCGTTACACTCCCTCTGTGGCAAGTATATCCTTCCTTTGGTAAGGAGACCAAAACTGTGCACAATGCTCCAGGTGCGGTCTCACCAAGGCTCTATACAATTGCAGCAAGACTTCTTTACTCCTGCACTCAAATCCTCTTGCAGTAAAGGCCAACATGTCATTTGCCTTTCTAATTGCTTACTGCACCTGCATGCTAGCTTTCAGTGACTTACGTCCAGGGACACCCAGGTCCCTTTGGACATCAACACTTCCCAATCTCTCACAATATAAAAAATACTCTGCATTTCTGTTTTTGCTACCAAAGTGTATAACTTCACATTTTTCCACATTGTATTCCATCTGCCATGTTCTTGCCCACTCATATAGTCTGTCTAAATCCCCTTGAAGCCTCTTTGCATCTTCCTCAACTCACATTCCCAACTAGTTTTATGTCATTCGCAAACTTGGAAATATTACATTTGGTCCCCGTATCCAAATCATTGATATAGATTGTGAATAGCTGGGGCCCAAGCACTAATCCTTGCGGTACCCCACTAGTCACAGCCTGCCAACCTGAGAATGACCCGTTTATTCCTACTTTCTCTTTTCTGTCCGTTAACCAATTCTCAATCCATGCCAGTATATTCCGCCAATTCCATGTTCTCTCATTTTGCTTACTAACCTCCTGTGTGGGACCTTATTGAAAGCCTTCTGAAAATCCAAATACACCATATCCACTGGCTCCCCCTTATCTATTCTGCTACAGTCAGTTCAACAAAGGTCTTGAGCTCAAACATTGTGATGATTAGTTCTACCTGCCTTGGTCATGATAGGGTTTATTAATTTTACTTGGAGGCTACCAGACTTTTATAGAGACAATAAAGGGTAAAGAACATACTTGCTGGAAGGGTTGCTAACTCTGGTTGTATTCCTGAGGTTTCATCACATGACTCCCATCTAGTACCACCCTTCCTCCATACTCCCTCCATTGGTTCATCCTCTGGACACATTGCCTTCCAATGCAATTGAATTAGTTTTGACTGTAATGAAACAGTCTTTTTCCCATCTCCAATATTTTTATAAATAAATAAAAGTGTTCAAAGAAAATGAAAGAAACATAATCCTGTTTAATGCCCCTATGATTTTTCACCGGGGTTGCTTTGCAGCAGTGTCCTGGAGATTAATCTTCAATTCCTGGAGACCCCAGGGCAACCTGAAGGGTTGGCAGGCCTTCCTGCTGGCTTGGAGGAATCTGTATAGAGTGACTGGGTCATCATGGATATATTCGAGGGATTAAATAAGAAGAAAAGTATCAAAAAAAACTGCTGAATATAAATGTTGCATGGGTTGACTTTCCCAGATTTATATTGCTGGTTTGGAGTCCGCATGAACTCCAAAAATTAGCCTGACTTGTTTCTTAATGTTAAGCACCCAGCTGCTGAAACAGCAATGGCCAGTAATTGACTGAGTACAGTAAAACCCTTGATTAATTCCTGTTTTTAAGAGTCCATAAAATTCTACAGTGGAATAATTCCAAGTTGTTTAACAAGAGCGATATCAATATAAACATTTTTGACACCAAGCCACAGAAGGAGAAATCAGGACAGCTTCTTCGACAGCACCTCCCAAGCTCACGACTTCTGCCGCTAGAAGAACAAGGGCAGCAGGCATTCAGGAACACCATCATCTGCAAGTTCCCCTTAAAGTCGCACACCATCCTGACTTCGAAATATATTGCAGTTCCTTCACGGTTGCTGGGTCAAACTGCTGGAACTCCATCCATATCAGTAGGGGTGTCCATACCACACGGACTGCAGCGATTCAAGAAGGCAGCTCACCGCCACTATCTCAGAAGCAGTTAGGGAAGGGCAATAAATGTTGGCCTTGCCAGCAATGCCCAGATCGCAAGAATGAATAGAAAAAAAATGACCAAAAGCTTGATCAAAGAGATAGATTTTAAGGAGCATCTTAAAAACAGAGAGCAGCAAAGAGGCAGAGAGATGTAGGAAGGGAATTCCAGAGCTTAGGACCAAGGCAGCTGAAAGCACGGCCGCCAATGGTGGAGTGATTAAAATTAGGGATGCACAAGAAGCCAGAAATCAGAGATCTCAAAGGCAAGTAGGGCTGGAGGAGATTACAGAGATAGGGTGGGATGAGGCTATGGAGGGATTTGAAAGCAAGGTTGAGGATTTTAAAATTGAGGCATTGTTGGACAGGCAGCCAGTGAAGGCCAGTGAGCACAGGGGTGATGGGCAATTGAAATTTAGAGTTAAGATAGAGGCAGCAGAGTTTTGGATGAGCATGTTTATGTAGGGTGGAAGATGGGAGGCCAACCAGAGCAGCATTGGAATAGTCATGTCTCGAGTAACAAAGACATGAGTGAGGGCTTCAGCAACAGATGAGCTGAGGCAGGGTTGAGCAATATTACAGAGGTGGAAGTAGACAATATTGTTGATGGTCTGGATATATGGTCAGAAACTCATCTTGGGGTCAAATATAACACCAAGGGTTTGAACAGTCTTGCTCAGCTTAAGACAGTTACTAGGGATGGAAATGGTGGACAGGGAATGAAGTTTGTGGCCAAAGACAGCAGTTTCAGTCTTCCCAATACTTAGGAGGAAATTTCAGCTCATCCAATATTGGATGTCGGACAAGCAGTGTGACAAATCAGACAGTGTAGAAGTTCAAGGAGGTGGTGGTGAGACAGAGCTGAGCACCATCGGCATACATGTGGAGCATGATGTGTTTTTGGATGATATCACGGAGGGGTAGCATATAAATGAGAAATAGAAAGGGGGCCAGGATAGATCCTTGGGGGAGCCCCAGAGGTAACAGTGTGATTCTCTGGTTACGATTAGATAGATAAGAATGGAACCAAGCGAGTGCAGTCCCACTCAGCTGGATGATGGAGGATGGTGTGACTCATTGTGTTGACTGCTGCAGATAGGTTAAGAAGGATGAGAAGGGATAGTTTATTATGGTTACAGTCACAAAGAATGTCATTTATTACTTTGACAAGGGCTGGGTTCAGTACTGTGGCTGGGCTGGAAACCTGATTGGATGGATTCAAACACAGCCAGAATACTTGGTGCTGCAACAATGATGCTAGTCCAATCTGCTGCAGAATACTGCTCTGCTTCATGGCCGCCACATAAAGATCATGGATTTGCAGCTAGGTACCATCATGAGGACAGTGTCGGGGCGCTTATGTCCGTTTCAACTGAGTGGCTTCCGGTACTGTCCCACATTGCTGTGCCTGCCATTCACCGAGTTGCCATCGTGCTCCTTGAGATGGAAAAAGTAATGAATAACATCGCTCTTTCCATTCATAAAGATTTAAAGACCCTACTATGAGAGTGCTTAAAATGGTGCCAGCCATTCTTGGAAACAACAGCTAATATCATGCAGCTGATATGAACCCACCATGCAGATGGGTGGAATCATAGGGCACAAGCAGCATAAAGAACCAACACCTCATCACTGACCCAACAGCAGATGTCCCTGCTTCAACTCCCTCAAAGACTGTGGACAGTGCTCAACCAAATCTGCACAGGAATGGACAATATGCATAACTGCTCCATAAGTGAAAGATGAGGGACGACCCAAAATGCAACTGTGGCCTTGAGTCTCAAATCATGGAGCACACCACATCAACCTGCCCTCTAAGACCTGGTGTGGAAGGCACCTCATTTTTCAACTTGGCATCTCAGGAGGCCATTGAATGGATAGCCAAACCAGACATCCCATTCGAAGCGTTTCCCATCATACGAAAGTGTTACATCAAGGTCTCTCATGGGTGGCACAGTCAGAAATTCTGAAATGGGACAGGATCAGCATCCTCTTTTACTCATGGGCGAGGATGCTAAAGAACAGAAAAGAAAAGTCAACTGTGTCAGGTGGCAAGCAAGACTTTGGTCTTCTTCCAGTAGCAAGGGAAGAGGCTACACTGTCCTAGCCAGATCTTCCTGAGAGTATCAGAGGAGCAGAGTTGTTAGATTTTTTGGTTAAGGCAGGAAATAGGGAATGAGCTCTGTCATCAGTTCAATCAGAACATCTGTAAATCTGAAATTTTCTCCCCCAAAATGGTATTCAGTCAAGGTCAATTAAAATTTTGAAACTGAGATTGATAGATTTTTGTTCGGTAACTTATTAAGAAATATGGAACCAACGTGCTTAAATGGAGTTAAGGTCGAGATTAGTCATGATCTGATTAAATATTGTGGAACAGTTTCAAGGGGCTAAATGGGAAAGTCACCATGGCCACTAATAAATATCCATTGGGGGTACTTCCTGACAAGTACAGGAGGGACATCTGCCACATCTGCCAGTTTGTTATGCAGAAATGTATTAAAGATGTGATGCCTGCTTTATTCTACATGTCTCATGATTTCATGACAGGGGTGGGGGTTGGTGGTAGTTTTCATTTGTTATTTGTTCCAGGATATCGATGCATGAGTTCCTCAGGGTCGTGTCCTAGTCCCAACCATCTTTGCTGCCTCATCAACAATCTTACCTCCATCATAAGTTCAGAAATGGGATGTTCGCTGATGATTGCAGTGTTCAGTTTTATTTACAACTCCTCAGATAATGAAACCGTCCATGCCTGCATGCAGCAAGACCTGGACAACATTCAGGCTTGGGTTGATAAGTGGCAAGTAACATTTGCACCACATAACTGAATTTTTTGATGGAGTAGCAGAGAAGGTTGATGAAGAGGAAACAGTGGATGCTGTTTATATGAATTTTAAGAAAGCATTTGATAAGATACCACATAAAAAGCTGGTTAACAAAATTGAGGCTCATGGAATAGGAAGGTCAGGGTCCAAATGGATAAATAATTAGCTTAAGGACAGAAAACAGTGAGTGGTGGTAAATGGTTGTTTTTCAGACTGGAGGATGTTAGACAGTGGTGTTCCCCAAGGGTCAGTGCTAAGACCACTGCTTTTTTTGCTATATATAAATGACTTGAATCTTACAATACAGAGTAGAATTTCAAACTTTGCCAATGACACCAAATTTGGAGGTGTGGCAAACAATGAGGATGATATGAACTGCCTGCAACAGGACATAGATAGGCTAGCAGAATGGGCAGGCAGGTGGCAGATGGAATTTAATACAGATAAGTATGAGGTGATGCATTTTGGCAGATAGAATATGGAGAGGCAATATATCCTTAATGGCACAGTTCTAAAGAGTGTGCAGGAACAGAGGGACCTGGGGGTGTATGTGCATTGATCTTTGAAGGTGGCAGGACATATTGAGAGAGTGGCTAGTAAAGTGAAGGGGTTAAGTAGAAGCAAGTTGAGTTTTAGAAAAGCATCTCAGCAGAATACAACAGTCAGTTTGAGAAAAGAAACAAACATGCTGCTAGGGTAAAGGACAGGATTCGGGAGCAAAGGTTGGAGCCAAGACTTGGAGGCCACTGTTTCTGTGGAATGTTGGTGTAGTGGGAAACAAGGAGATAATAGGCTCAGCACGGAGACATCTGGTTTGTGTATTGATAAGGTTGAGGATGTGTGTTCATTGGAATGTGTAATCAATCACCATTGTTTTATGATCAATCACATCAATCATCCGTTGTTTGAACACATTGTATGATAAGAATGGTATATAGGTTTGTGCTCCTGAACGTAAAGTTAGAGTATTACCTCGGAATACCTGAGGTAGTATCTGTCCCTGTCTACGCTTGAATAAATGATTGAACAACCTGTACCTGAGTCTCCTCATGCGGGGATTGAGTTGTCCCACAACAAAAGCATATTGGATCTTGGGCTTCATAAATAGAGGCATTGAGTACAAAAGCAGGGAAGGCATGCTGAACGTTTATTAAGCTCTGGTTAGGCTCATATTGCATCCAGTTCTAGTCACCACACTTTAGGAAGGATGTGAGGGTCCTTGAAAGGGTGCAGAGGAGATTTACCAGAATAGTTCCAGGGATGGGGGATTTTAGTTACAAGGACAGGTTGGAAAAGCTGGCGTTGTTCTCCTTAGGGCAAATAAGTTTGAGGGGAGATTTAATAGGTGTCCAAGATTATGACAGGCTTAGATAAGTTAGACAAGTGTCATGCAAAATCCACCTGCCAAGAATTCAGTATATTAATTTTGTCACATGAACATTGATTTTAAACTGTTGCTGGAATGAAGAAAGGACTTCTTTAAAAAAATCACCAGACACTTGGCTGGAAAAACATTTGCATACTAACAGACAGTGCTTGGAGAGACAAAGGACTATTCCCTCGTCCACTTAACCCAAAATGGGCTGTGGTCACCGGATATTGAAGGTGAGGACGCTCACATTCCAGGATGACTGCTAAGATGGCAGAATCCACAAACAGAAGTGGTCAACCCAGTTAGTCACATGACTAACCTGCTGGGTAACCTGGGGTTTTTTGAATTGTGCCACAGCGAAAGAGGCAGAAAGCTGTTTGAACTGGAACCTGGAGCAAGAAAGCCTCTTTCTCTCTCTCTCTCTCTCTCTCTTTCTCTCTCTCTCTCTTGCTTTCTCCCCAAGCCACCGGACTCAGGGAAGACACGCAAACCTCAACAGAGAAAAGACTCCGACCTCGAAAAAAGTTGAAGTGTGCACTGGACCCCAACGCATTGCAAGTCAGTTCGGCAACCAAAGACTTCACAGCAAACTGAAAGGACATTAAAACAGAAATCCATCTATTGCCTCAAACTTTTCCCCTTTATTCTTCTCTACTTTTCTGTCTCTATCTGTGTGTGTGTTTATCGGTATGCATGCTAGAGTGGTCGCATCGCATATTCGTAGTTGGTAACCAGATTAGAGTTTAAGATTAATAAACTTCTACCTTTCTTGTTTAAAACTGAAGTAAACCTGTCTGAATTGATTTCTTTGCATTACAATTGGAGCAGTGAACAAGGATTCACTGAGGGGAAGCTACAGACATGGTGTTTTTTAAATTAAACCCTGTTATGATTAAACCAGGCAAAGGCTGAGAAGGAACCCCTAGACTCCTTCTCACCTGGTCGTAACACAAGGAAAAATTGTTCCCATTAACTAACAGTACAATGACTAGGGGACACAGATTGAAGATTTTGGGCAAAAGATACAGGGGAATATGAGGAAGAATGTTTTTACGCAATGAGTAGTAATGATCTGGAACTCGTTGCCCACGAGGGTGGTGGAAGCGGAGACAATCAATAACCTCAAAAGGGAATTGGATGGCCACTTGAAGGCAACAAACTTGCAGGGCTACAGGGATTGATCGGGGAAGTGGGACTGACTGGATAGCTCCGTAGAGATCCGGCATGGACTCAATGGGCCGAATGGCCTCCTTCTATGCTGTAAATGACTATGGCTCTATGACAAGTGCCAGGCAATGATCATCTTCCATAAGAGAGAGTCTAACCACCTCCCCTTGACATTCAATGAGATTACCATCACTGAACCACCTCTACCCACAATTAACATCCTGGGAGTCACCATTGACCAGAAACCCAGCCGGACGAGACATATAAATACTGTAGCTACAAGAGCAGGTCAGAGGCTGGGAATTCTGTGATGAGTAACTCACCTCCTGCCTTCCCAGATCCTTTCCACCATTTACAAAGCACAGCTCAGGAATGTGATGAAATACTCTCCACGTAACTGAATGAGTGGAATTCCAATAACACTCAAAAAACTCAACACCATCCAGGATAAAGCAGCCTGCATGAATGGCACCCCATCCACAGCCGTAAACATCCACTCCCTCCACCGCCAGTGCACGGTGGCTGTAGTGTCTACAAGATACACTGCAGCAATTTGCCAACAACTTTCCAAACCCATGATCTCTCCTGCCTAGGAGAACAAGGGCAGCAGGCACACGGGAACATCACCACCTTCAAGTTCCCCTCCAACTCACACACCATCTTGGAACTATATCACAATTGCTTCACTGACACTGGGTCAAAATTCTAGAACTCCCACCCTAACAGCGTGGGTGTACCTACATCATGTGGACTGCAGTGGTTCAAGATGGCAACTCAAAACCATCTTCGCAAGGCCAATTAGGATTGGGCAATAAATGCTGGCTTTGCCAGTAATGTCCGCATTCCATGAACAAATAAGAAAAAAGTAGGAATAAATTAACTGAACATTCTAGCTATGAGGGCTTCCCTGGTGTCCCGGGCAGCAGTGTATGTGACTGGTGTGAGAATGGATGATGCATCTTTATAATACTTCTCCTTCTCCTATTCCTCAATGTTCTCCTCATCCAAAGATGCTTGATAAGCTCATTCGTCCTCCTCCACCTGCAGTAGCTCTGCTGTGCAATGTTGTGTAGGACACAGCACATCACTATGATTATGTACACCCTCGCTGGTGAGGTCTGAAGGGCACCACCAGACGTATCTAGGCACCTGAAGTGCATCTTCAACATGCCAATGGCTTGCTCGATGACACACTTGGTTGCCATGTGACTCTCATTGTAAAATTTCTATGCCACAATGGTGGGGTTTCTCACAGGTGTCATGTGTCAAGTTTGAAGGGGCTATGCTTGTCTCCTCCATGCCAACCATTAAGTTTGGTTCCTGGAACAAAAAGGTCTGGAATGTTGGACTACCACTGTATGATGGCATCATGACAGCTCCTAGGGAATCTTGGACTCCTCCATGAACCTCTTCTTGTGGTTGCACACCAGCTGCTCATTGATAAATCAAAATCCCTTGCAATTGATAAGAGCTCTTGGTTGCTGTGTTGATTTCTTATCTGTGTTTGGATCCTGTCATGGTCCTGTAGTTTTTTTTCTCTCCAGGAAATAAGTCATGTGCCTTTAAGGCTTGCAAAGGATCAGTACTGCTTTAAGAACCAGCAAGCCTCAGGAGTTAGAGAAAATGCCTTTTGGTTGCTGTTGGATACAGCCGTTTGGAGACTGCGATTCGAAGGGTGCATTCTCGTTACCTTGGATACAGCCACTTGGACTGAGTATCAAGTGATACATTTGTTGCAATTCAATTTTGAACTGGCTTTTTATTTGAAGACAGTCTGTTCTAACAGAACAAAGATAGACAGCTGGCAGCTGACAGATAGTTCTTTGCTGCAGTGCTGATTTATGTCAACTTCCCCAGCACCTGAAAGAAAAGCTCTCTGCCATTTAAACTGAAGGAAGAGAATTTCGTCTGATTAATTATTATTATCTCTCAAAATTCTAAAAAATGTCAAGCCAAAAGAGAGATCTCTGGTAATTTAAACTGAAGGAAGGAAGTTAGACTGTGACTATCTTTTATCCCTCAAAAATTCTAAAGCCAAATTGATTCATTTAAAAAGTGTTTGACAGTTGTTAATTGTTGAAATTTGCTGAAGGAAGGAAAACATCACTTACTGCTGGAATTAGACTACAGACTGTTGTACCATGGAAGAACCTTTTTTCCCCATCGAACAGCTGTTAGGACTTCAAGCAACATTGGAATGTGAATTTGCAAGGGCTCTAATTGTTTCTATTTTAAATGTTGTTTATATCTTCATAGTGTTTAAGATTTTTTTTTAATTAAACAGTTAATTTGTTGATCTAAAGACACCTGGTTTGGTTAGCCTCATTCGGGGGTTGATAGATGGTACAATTTGGCTGGATATTTATTTAACTTGGAAAGTTTAAAATGATATGTTAGGCGATCTATAGAGGGACAGGATTGAATTAACAGTGCGTTACTCCTACCACAATCAGAATAATATATTTTGATCGGGGGCTTTAACCGGAGCGATCGGCCATAACAATCCCCTTCCTCTCCTCTTTGTCATGGTCGGTAAGGAAGTGCCTTTTAAGATAGCGCAGGACTCATGTCCATTGTTAAATGCATCAGATTTGATTTAACCTACCATATAGAGACATGGACAAGAAACTTTCCTGCTAGAATTCCATGAAGTCTCTGAGCTGCTGATTCCTTTTAAATGATTTTCCAAGATAGTGTCTGACATCAGTGAGAAAGTCTGTCACACAGAGCCAGCCAAAAGTTGAGTTCCAAGTCATCAATATCCTGTTGTAAACATATAAATTTCTAAGGAGCTTGACAAGATAGATGCTGAGAAAATGTTTCCCTGGCTGAAGAATCTAGAACACGAGGTCACAGCCTCAGAATAAAGGGCCAGCCATTTAGGACTGGGCTGCTTGTTTCTTAATCTTGAGAATGCAGTGTTCGTTAAACCCTGCTCTAGAGAGGCATTATTTGCATCATGTGCAGCACAATGATCCCATGTCATGTCATGATTGGTGAGAAATTCCATTAGATAATTGAAGGCTCCTTGTCCTGCACTCATGGGATTCCTATGAGTTTCTCCTGATTAACCATCATAACATTGGCAGAAGATCAGTATCAACCCCAGAAAGACAGTGCGAATAGACTTTATGCTGTTTCTTCAGAGTTTCTGCTAAAGTTACGGTTGCCACTGGGAGAATTCCCATGGAATATCAAGTCATTTGTGCATAAAGAATTTTGGAATTGGTGCCCAGAAATTAGCTATAATTTTGTAAATTGGTCATCTTAAATGTCGGTAAAGGGAACTTGGATTTCTGTTCTATTTATCTCAAAACATCTTATGCTATTTATCGCCTGTGCATATAAAATCATTTGCATGGGCTAAATGGCTTATTTCCAGTAGTTAAGAACAACAACAGCATGGAATAATGAATCAGAATATATACAGCTGTATGCTTATTCTAAACTCTTTACAGCTGCTCTGGTCAACTAGCAAAATGTGACTTAAATAAAAACAAGAACCAGATTTCCAGCATCTGCAGTATTTTGCTTTTATTTCAGCAAATTGTGACTGTTACATAGAAATAGGAGCAGGAGTAGATCATTTTGCCCCATGAGTCTACTCTGCCATTCAAAAAGATCATGGCTGATCTTCTACCTCAAATCTATGCACTATCCCCATATCTTTTAGTTCCCTTAGTACCCAAAAATCTTGAATATACTCAACGACTGAGGATCCACAACACTCTGGAGTAGTGAATTCCAAAGATTCACAATCTTTGAGTGAAGAAATTTATCCTCATCTCATTCCTAAATGGCTGACCCCTTATTCTGAGATTGTGACCCTGTGTTCTGGATTCTCCAGCTAGGAGAAACATTTTCTCAGCATCTACCCTGTCAAGCCCCTTAAGAATTTTATATGTTTTCAATTGGATCACCTCTCATTCTTCTAAACTCTAGGGAATACAGTCCTAGTCTACTCAATCTCTCCTCTTAGGCCAATCCCCTCATCCCAGGAACCTTTGTTGCATTCCCTCTGGGGCAAATAGGCCTTCCTTAGGTAAGGAGCCCAAAACTGCTCACAGTATTCCAGGTGGGGCCTCACCAACGCCCTGTATAAATTTTACTAAGACTTCTTTATTCTTGTACTCCAATCCCATTGTAGCAAATACTAACATACCATTTGCCTTCCTAATGGCTTACTGTACCTGTACATTAACTTTATGTTATTCATGTACACGGATACCCAGGTCCCATTGAATGGAAACATTTCCGAGTCTCTAACTATTCAAAAAATATTCTGCTTTTTTATTTTTCCTACAAAAGTGGATAACTTAACACTTTGCCACATTGTATTCCATCTGCCATATTCTTGCCCACTCAACCAGCCTGTTTATATCCCTCTGCAACTTCTTTGCGTCCTCCTCACCACTTACTTTCCCACCTAACTTTGCTAAGGTGGTGAAGGATAGAGTGGAAAATATTGGTCAGATTTTTTTCCTCCAAATCAATCTGAAATCCTCCTTTCAGTTTATCTCCTGCGAGAAAAGCTGAAATATCATATCTAGACCTTGATTTTACAGCCCTGTCCCTGATGGGCATGAAAGGGTCGGGCGAGCGGTTAAAATCTGAAATTCGAAATCCCGCTTTCAACCCACCATGTTCCCATCATAATATTAATGGTGGTGATTCAGGCCCTGAACAAGGTACCTATTTAAGATCTAAAATATTAACGGCTAGCCATGGAACTCCTGCATGTCAGGTGGAACGGATTGGCCAGAAGTAGGCCAATGTAAATTTTTAAAAAGTCCTTCTCCTTGAACTCCTTGTGGGCCTGGAGGAACAGAATGGTATCTCCTGGCCTCTAAAGGAGTCCTTGGGCTTCCCACTCTGCCCCTCCCCCAACATTCCTGATCATGAGGGAATCCCCAGCCCCACCCACCTGATTGATGACCTCGATTGCCCTGAACATCTCTCACTGACTGACAGGGACCGTTCCCATTTGTTGCGGCCTCCTGTGACCATTTCCCAATCCCGCCCATCAGTAACTATTGGTAACTAGTGGTAACTATTGGACAGGAGCCGGGGAAGTTTTATTTAAATGAGGTTCTGCCATTAATATCAGCAGGGCATCCACATCCCTACCTGCCCATTTGCACTGCCAGCGACCGGGCTAACATGCACCATTCCTGCCCTTCTGTAATAATCAAGACCCTGGTTGCACAATGCACAGGCAGAAATATTGGACTTCTTACTGAAAGATGGAACCTGAATGAATCAGAGAAAGGTTTTGTTCTGCTGGCATGTATTCATAAATCTATCAATCACATTTCTTTGATCAAATAGTAGTTAATTCACGACAGAGGGAATACATGTTGCAAGCAAATATGCACGTGTCTATGCAGAGAATGTAGAAATAAAACATATGACCGTACTGTGTTCAAATAATCTGCTGTTATTTAGCAGCATTATGCTACACTGCGATATTAAACACCTCTGCCTGTTAAAGTGTGAAAGATCCCATGGTACTATACAAAGAAGGGTTTACCCAGTGTCCTGGACAATATTCATTCCTCATCCATCATCATTACATCAGATAATCTTGTCATTTATCTCATTTATTATTTGTGGAAATTTGCAATGCACAGGTTAACTGGCATGTAGGCCCACATAACAACAGTGGCTTCAAACATAATTAAAAGGCTGTGAAACACTTCGGGATCTCCTAAGGATGTGAAAGATATTATAAATGCAAGTTCTTCCTTTCGTTACACTGAAATTAAATTGCAGAATTACTGAAAACTGGTACCTGGTGCCCAGAGAGAACAAAAAATAGTTACAGAACCATAGAGATTCCAGCACAAATGAGACCATTCATCTCATTATGCCTGCACATGTGATAGCTCTTTACCTGGAGCAATTGGCCTAGATTTTCCTACTGGTATATTTTAACGTCATCATTAGGTCGTTCCAAATATATGGGTCACCTGCATTAAATAATGCCAATTTACAAATCTGGGCCATCTACTCTAATCTGCAATGGCAAAGCTCCTTCTAAAGCAGATCAAACCAAATATATAAATTTATATGAGGTATATTCTGTATTCAGTAATAACAAGTTTATTGAAAAGTAGATGATGTCAGGCCAAATCTGCAGAAGCATTGTATGGTTTGAGTAAGATTACTGTCCAAGTCTCTATTCCTAAATTGTCTTTGCAGCACAGATCTTTGCGCAGAGAACTATAAGCCAACTCTCCCTACAATAAATTGCAGTGGACTTAATTTGTGCTTCTTGTATGGAACAGAATGTTGCTACAAATAGTAGTAGTCAGCTGCAACATACTTTTATAGTAATTACAACTGTGCTGTGGTCTATAGGGATATCTTTACCCATACATTCCTATCATATATTTACAAAGTAATCCTGTTGTGGAGCATGTATAGTCCAGTCATTACTTGCCAGACTTTATTTATTTTATTTATTTAGAGATACAGCACCAAAACAGGCTCTTCGGCCCACTGAGTCTGTGCCGACCAACAACCACCCATTTATACTAATACTACATTAACCCCATATTCTCTACCACATCCCCACCATTCTCCTACCATCTACCTACACTAGGGGCAATTTATAATGGCCAATTTACCTATCAACCTGCAAGTCTTTGGCTGTGGGAGGAAACCAGAGCATCCGGCGGAAACCCACACAGACACAGGGAGAACTTGTAAACTCCGCACAGGCAGTACCCAGAATTGAACCCAGGTCGCTGGAGCTGTGAGGCTGCGGTGCTAACCACTGCACCACTGTGCCACCCTTAGTAGTATCACTTTCATGTTGTAAAGACTATTGGCTTGATACAGGCTGTTCTCTTCTCTAAACAGTTTTCCAAACAGAATAGGGATGACTTTGCTTTACGCTTTGGGAACATTTACTTCCTGGATGCAAAGCAGAGGGAAAAAAACTAGGTGGAGACCTGTGATTACATAGAATTACATAAAATGTACAGTACAGAAACAGGCCATTCAGCCCAACTGGTCTATGTTGTTGTTTATGTTGATGTGGAGCTTCCTCCCACCCCTCTTCATCAAACCCTATCAGGATAACTTTCTAATCATCTCTCCCTCGTGTGTTTATCTAGCTTCTCCTTAAATGCATCTATGCTGTTCTCAACAACTCCTTGGGTTAACAGATTATCTTGAGTAACACTCTTTGGATTTATTTATGACCACTTTTTCACATGTGGAAACATCTTCTCAATGCCTGCCCTATTGATACCTTTTTATAACCTACCAAGTCATCCTTTAGTCTTCTCTTTTCTAGAAAAACGAGAAGTTAAGATTCTAACCCCTTGTGTAGCTCAGGAAACTTCTTGGGTTCTGTTGAGAGGAATAGCGTGCTTGCATGTGGAACAGATGGCCAATACCATGATAATGAGTCAGTAATGATATCACATCAGCTTCACCTCATTTTCCTGCTCGATAGACATTCCAACAAACCTGCTCCCTCGGAAAGTAGAGGAACTGCGAAGGGGCTAGCATCGATCATGGCTGCTCAAAACAGGTGAGTTTCTTCTGCCCTGAAGGTGCAGCAAAGGCTTTTTGCAGCTGGGTGGCTTCTGGCTGCTGCTTTTGGAGAGTGGTTAGCCATTTCCACTACTACAGGCCTCTCAAGCTGTCAGCAATGATCAGCTTTCCTTGTCTCACTTCAGAGTCAGGTCAGTGGATAATGTTAAAATGGGCTTTGTATTTATCCACTAAGAAAAGCACTAATTTGTACTTCACTGAGGTCATCTGATACAACTGTTTTAATATCTGCAATTATAAAGACAATTGAAGAAATAGCAGAGTGGGGTAATTTTCTAAAACCCCATTCCAGCATGGAGCCTCAGCTGTGATGAGCACAGATCAGAGAATTGCAGCTACATTGTTATGGCCCCACCTCCAATCTAGGCTCCAGGTGGTCAACAAGGCCTCACAAAATTATCCCCTCATGGGGGTAAATCAGATAATAAAACAGGCAAAGTAGAGACAAGGGAATGTATCAGGTAAAAAAACAAATAAAGTAGGAGCATGGATGAATTCAATCAAAGAAAGAGAAGCTGCACCAAAATAAAAACCAATAAACTGGGAAACATCAAGGACAAGTGGAATCGGAAATGTTGATGTTTTTGTTAAAGGCATTTATGGTGGTGATGTGTCGATGTCTCTATTATAGGTAAACTTTTCTGTCCCTAAGTTATTCTGTTACAGGTGATAGAGCAGGCTGCCGCAGAGAATCCATTGGTCATTTTGTGCCCTGTCTGCGGCCTAAAAGTAAGCAAATGAGAAAGTCACTTCACACTCTGTTATCACAGACTTCCAGACACTACACCACTGTGACATACAAGATTTCAAATTATATTTCTGTACTTTCAAACTCGGAGTCCATTAACAGAGAAATTTAGGGAAATTGACTTTGAATTTGAAAATCTGTAATCCACCTTAAATTTCATTCTCAATAGAGAAAATTAACAGAATTCTTTTAGTTGCTGGTTTTCATAGAAATTTGGTGATTCCATCTCTTGGCAGAAGCAGGGTTTTTCTCTATCATTTCAACTGAATCCTTGCAGTACAAAGGCTTTGTGAAATTTTGACTTCCAAAAAGCATTTCATAAGGTTCCACTAAAAATAGGTTGCTAATTAAGCTCAAAGCTGTGGGAATGCCAGGTAGAACTTGGGGACAGATATGAAATTAGCTGAAGGGTGAAACACAATGAGTACTGATTAGAGCAGTAATGTCAGGATGGGAGGAGGGTTGGGCAATACTGAATGGGTTCCAAGTTGGGATCACTACTATCAACAATTTACATCAATGACTTAGATTCAGAAGCTCAATGCAAATTGGTCAAATTTGCAGATAATATCAATTTAGGAGGGTCAATGGAATCAAAGCAGGCAGACCAGAATTTAAAGCTAGAATTCAACAAAGTATATTTTCTCGGACAGCAGCTGTTGTTAATGGTTTTGCGATTCCCAGTTACACCTCCTCTAGACCCTGTATTTTCTTATATTTCATCTGTTCCATTACCATCTCCTTTTGCCTGACACCATCATCCCTTTTGTCATTTAATCTCTCCTGCCTATCACAGACATTCTCTTTTGTTTACCCCCTCCCTCTTTTCACTGCCTCTGTACTTGCTTAATATCTGTTACATCTCTTTTTCTAGCTCTGATGAAAATCATTGACCTGAAACATTAACTCTCTTTCTCTCTCCGCAGATGCTGCCTGACCTGTTAAGTGTTTTCAGCATCTTTTATTTTTATTTCAGATTTCCAGCATCCATAGTATGTTGCTCTTGTAAAATATGCAAGTGGGCTGAACAATACCAAATAGAATTCAATGCAAACTTTTTTAATAAATTCACTGACAAGAGTGCCCACCCTAGTTGCCCTTGAGAAGAACATGTTGGGCCACCTTCGTGAACTGCTGTAGACTATCTGGTGAAGGTGCTCTCACATTGATGTTAAGTAGGGAGTTCCATGATGTAGAAATGGTGATATATTTCCCAGACGGGATATAGTGTGTGACTTGGAGGTGGGGGTGTTCCCATGTGCCTGCTGCCTTTGTCCTTCTTGGAGGTAGAGGCTGTGGGTTTGGGAAATGCTGTTGAAGAGCTTCAGCAAAATGCTATGCGGCATCTTATAGATGGTACACACTGCAGCCACAGTGCACTAGTGGTACAGGGAGTGAATATTTAAGCTGGTGGGTGGGGTGCCAGTTAAGCAGGCTGCTTTGTCCTGGATGGTGTCAAACCTCTTGAGTGTTATTACAACTGCAGCTATCCAGGTAATTGGAGAGTATTCTATCACACTCCTGACTTGTGGGTTTTAGGTGGTGGAAAGGCC
Source organism: Heterodontus francisci (assembly GCF_036365525.1). Lineage (NCBI taxonomy): Eukaryota > Metazoa > Chordata > Chondrichthyes > Heterodontiformes > Heterodontidae > Heterodontus > Heterodontus francisci. The sequence continues at coordinate 22,023,273 of NC_090397.1, forward strand.
TTGGGGAGACAGAAGATCAGTTACTCACTGAGGAATTCCCAGCCTCTAACCTGCTGTTATAGCCACAAAGTTTATGTGATGGTCTAGTTGATTTTCTGGTCAATGGTAACGCTCAGGATGTTGATGGAGAGGGATCCAGCAAAGTTAGTTCAATTAAATGTCAAGGGGAGATGGTTATATTCTCTCTTGTCGGAAATAGCCATTGCCTGGCACTTGTGAAGCACAAGTGTTACGTGCCATTTATCAGTCCAAGCCTAAAGATTGTTCAGGTCTTGCGTGCAGGCACGGAGGGCTGCATTATCTAAGGAATTCCAAATGAAGTTGAATACTTCATTGTTTGCAAGTTCTCCCTGTGTCTGCGTGGGTTTTCTCCGGGTGCTCCGGTTTCCTCCCACAAGCCAAAAGACTTGCAGGTTGATAGGTAAATTGGCCATTAGCAATTGCCCCTAGTTTAGGTAGGTGGTAGGGAAATATAGGGGCAGGTGGGGATGTCGTAGGAATATGGGATTAGTGTAGGATTAGTATAAATGGGTGGTTGATGGTCGGCACAGACTCGGTGGGCCGAAGGGCCTGTTTCAGTGCTGTATCTCTAAACTAAACTAAACTGTAAAATTATCAGCAAACATCCCCACTTTTGACGTTTTGATAGAAGGTCATTTATGAAGCAGCTGAAGATGGAACTACTGCAGCAATGTCCTGGGGCTGAGATGATAGGCCTCCAACAACCACAACTTATCTTACTTTGTGCTAGATATGACTTCAGCCAGTGGAGAGTTTTTCCCCTGATTCCCACTGACTTCAATTTTACTAGGGCTCCTTGATGCACACTCGGTCAAATGCTATCTGATGTCAAGGGCAGTCACTCTCACCTCACCTCTGGAATCCGACTCTTTTATCTATGTTTAGACCAAGGCTATATTGAGGCCTGGAGAAAAGTGGTTCCATCAGAAACCAAAATGAGCATTGTTGAGCATGTTATTGGTGAGTTAACTGCCACTTGACAGCACTGTCAATGACACCTTCCATCACATTGCTGATGACTGAGAATAAGCTGAGAAGCTGGTAATTAGAAACATAGAAAGATAGAAAAATAGGAGCAGAAGTAGGCCATTCGGCCCTTCAAGCCTGCACCGCCAGTCAATACGATCATGGCTGATCATCCAAACTGTTCCCACTTTCTTCACGTATCCCTTGATCGCTTTAGCCATAAGAACTATATCTAACTCTTTCTTGAATATGTTTAATGATTTGGCCTCAACTGCTTTCTGTGGTAGAGAATTCCACTGGTTCACCACTCTCTGGGTGAAGAAATCCCTCCTCATCTCAGTCATAAATGGCTTACCCCTTATCCTTAGTCTGTGACCCCTGGTCCTGAATTACCCCACCCCCCCCCATCAGGAACATCCTTTCTGCATCTAGTCTGTCCAGTCCTGTTAGAAATTTGTAGGTTTCTATGAGATTCCCTCTCATTCTTCCAAACTCCAGCGAATACAAGCCTAATCGACCCAATCTCTCTTCCTACGCCAGTCCTGTCATCCCAGGAATCAGTCTGGTGAACCTTTGCTGCACTCCCTCCATAGCAAGAACATCCTTTCTCAGATAAGGAGACCAAAACTGCACATAATACTCCAGATGTGGTCTCACCAAGGCCTTGTATAATTGCAGAAAGACATCCTTGCACCTGTATTGGAATCCTCTTGCAATGAAGGCCAACATACCATTTGCCTTCTTAACTGCCTGCTGCACCTGCATGCTTACTTTCAGCGACCGGTGCACAAGGACACCCAAGTCTCGCTGCACCTCCCCCTTTCCCAATCTATCACCGTTCAGATAATAATCTGCCTTTCTGTTTTTGCCACCAAAGTGGATAACCTCACATTTATCCACATTATACTGCATCTGCCATGTATTTGCCCACTCACTCAACCTGCCCAAATCACACTGGAGCTTCTCTGCACCCTCCTCACAGCTCACACTCGAACCCAGCTTTGTGTCATCTGCAAACTTGGATATATTACATTTAATTCCCTCATCTATATCATTAATATATATTGTGACTAGCTGGGGTCCTGGCACTGATTCTTGTGGTATCCCACTGGTCACTGCCTGCTACTCGGAAAAAAGACCCATTTATTCCTACTCTTTGTTTACTGTGTACCAATCAGTTCTCTATCCATGTCAGTACCTTACCCCCAATCCCATGTGCTTTAATTTTGCATGTTAATCTCTTATGTGTGACTTTATCGAAAGCCTTCTGAAAGTCCAAATAAACCACATCCACTGGTTCTCTCTTATCAATTCTACTAACCACATCCTCAAAAAATTCCAGTAGGTTTGTCAAGCATGATTTCACTTTCGTAAATCCGTATTGACTTTGTCCGATCCTGTCATTGTTTTCCAAGTGCACTGCTATTATATCTTTGATAATGGACTCTAGCATTTTCCCCACTACAGATGTCAGGCTGACCGGTTTTCTCTGTACCTCCTTTTTTCAATAGTGGGGTTACATTAGCTACCCTCCAATCCATTGGAACTGTTCCAGAGTCTATAGAAGTTTGAAAAATGACCAGCAATGCATCTACTATTACTAGGGCCACTTCCTTAAGTACTCTGGGATGTAGATTATCAGGCCCTGGGGATTTATTCGCCTTCAATCCCATCAATTTCCCTAACACCATTTCCGTACTAATACTGATTTCATACAGTTCCTCCTTCTCACTAGACTTTATGTTCCCCAACATTTCTGGGAGATAATTTGTGTCCTCCTTTGTGAAGACAGAACCAAAGTATGTCTTTAATTGGTCTGCCATTTCTTTGTCCCCCATTATAAATTCCCTGGTTTCTGACTGTAAGGGTCCCACATTTGTCTTCACTAATCTTTTTCTCTTCTCATATCTATAGAAGATTTTACAGTCAGTTTTTATGTTCTCTGCAAGCTTACTCTCATACTCTATTTTCCCCTTCTTAATCAATCCCTTTGTCCTCCTTTGCTGAATTCTAAACTGTTCCCAATCCTCAGGTTTGCAGCTTGTTCTGGCCATTTTATATTTCTCCTCCTTGGATCTAATACTATCCCTAATTTCTTTTGTAAGCCACGGTTGAGCCACCCTTCCTGTTTTATTTTTGCACCAGACAGGAATGAACAATTGTTGTAATTCATCCATACGCTCTTTAAATGCTAGCCATTGCCTAACCATTGTCAAGCCTATAAGTAGAGTTCAAATTGTCCTGGTTTTAATGGAAAGAAACACCTGGGCAATTTTTCACATTGAGTTAGGCACTGCAATAGGAAGGAAAAATGGAAATAGACAAACTTCATGAATGGTGTTGAAATAGTTAAGCAGGAAGTTGAGAGAGACATAGGCATCTTAGTAGAATCAGTACTTGACATGTAGAGCTAATGCAGAGTATCAATGAAACCAATAGAATGTTGAGTAGAATATAAGTCAAAAGAAGTCATGATCATACAATACAATGTTCTGCAGACTGAACCATGAAATTGTGTTCTGTTCTCGACATGAGAAATAAGGGAGGCATTTAAGTGTTGGAGGAAATGCAGGGAAGAGCCATGATACTGATCCTTAGTGGCAGTGGTTCCAGTAATTCGAAGAGACTGGAGAGATTTGGGCTTTGCAGCCTGGAAAGCAGACACCTGAGACGTAATCTTACAGCACTGTATAAAATAGTAAACAGTATGAGAAACGTTAATGCTACTTTACCTTAGAGTCATAGAGTCATTATGTCAAAGAAGGAAGCCATTCGGCCCATTGACTCCATGCCAACTCTCTGTAGAGCAATTCAATCAGTCCATTCCCCTGCTATATCCTGTAGCCCTGCAAGTCTATTTCCCTGAAGTGCCCATCCAGTTTCATTTTGAAATCATTCACCACCCTTGTAGGCAGCAAGTTTCATGTTGTCACCACTCGCTGCATTGAAAAGTTCTTCCTCACATTCCCTCCGCATCTTAGAATCAGAGAATCATAGAAAGTTTACGGCACAGAAAGAGGCCAGTTGGTTCATCGTGTCTGCACCAGCTGAAAAAAAAGAGTCACCCAGCCTAATCCCACGACCCAGCATTTGGTCCATGACCCTACAGGTTACGGCACTTCAGGTGCACATCCAGGCATCTTTTAAATGAGTTGAAGTTTTCTGCCTCTACCACCCTTTCAGGCAGTGAGTTCCAGACCCCCAACTCCCTCTGAGTGAAAACATTTTTCCTCATCTCCCCTATAATCCTTCTGACAATCACTTTAAAGCTATGCCCCATTGTCACTGACCTCTCTGCTAAGGTGAATAGGCCTTTCACATCCACTCTATCAAGGCCCCTCACAATTTTGTACATCTCAATCAAATCTCCCATCACATCCTCTGTTCCAAGGAGAACAACTCCAGCCTATCCAATCTTTCCTCATAGCTTCATTTTTCCAGTCCTGGCAACATCCTCGTAAATCTCCTCTGTACCCTCTCTAGTGCAATTACATCCTTTCTGTAATGAGGAGACCAGAACTGCATATATTACTCTTCTTTTGGGCCTCCTTATCTCGAGAGACAATGGATACGCGCCTGGAGGTGGTCAGTGGTTTGTGAAGCAGCGCCTGGAGTGGCTATAAAGGCCAATTCTGGAGTGACAGGCTCTTCCACAGGTGCTGCAGAGAAATTTGTTTGTTGGGGCTGTTGCACAGTTGGCTCTCCCCTTGCGCCTCTGTCTTTTTTCCTGCCAACTACTAAGTCTCTTCGACTCGCCACAATTTAGCCCTGTCTTTATGGCTGCCCGCCAGCTCTGGCGAATGCTGGCAACTGACTCCCACGACTTGTGATCAATGTCACACGATTTCATGTCACGTTTGCAGACGTCTTTATAACGGAGACATGGACGGCCGGTGGGTCTGATACCAGTGGCGAGCTCGCTGTACAATGTGTCTTTGGGGATCCTGCCATCTTCCATGCGGCTCACATGGCCAAGCCATCTCAAGCGCCGCTGACTCAGTAATGTGTATAAGCTGGGGGTGTTGGCCGCTTCAAGGACTTCTGTGTTGGAGATATAGTCCTGCCACCTGATGCCAAGTATTCTCCGAAGGCAGCGAAGATGGAATGAATTGAGACGTCGCTCTTGGCTGGCATACGTTGTCCAGGCCTCGCTGCCGTAGATATATTACTCAATTCTTTTAAAAGGTACCTGGACATGATCTGAAGTGCTGTAACCTGCAAGGCTATGGACCAGATGCTGAAAAGTGGGATTAGATTGGGCAGCTAGTTTTTTCGGCAGCACGGACACAACAGGCTGAATGGCCTACTTCTGTGCCATACTTGAGATGGGCTCCTTCAATCTCTCTCCAAGTGTGCACAGTACAGCTGGAAAACCTGCCAATACATCGTACATCCTTTGCTGCTGCTCCAAAGATATAACTCCTCTGGCACTGAGTAAGCATTAAAATTGCTGGTTAGGAAATCTGAACCTGAAGCTTTTCTATGTTTGCATTCTCACTAGATTTTTAAACATTCTTCCTTGAATAGCAATGTAGAAAATGAACCACACTGCCAAAGAAAATCTAAAACTTCAAAAATAAGAAAATAATCCATTTAAGTCTTCATCTTATTTATCAAGGTGCTCACAGCACCTAACAGAACAGAGAAAAGGAGTAATTTTTCTATGGTTCCATGTTTCATACTGGCTGCCCTTCAGAATATCCGGTTGCGATGTAAAGACGTCAGGTTTTCCTCCCAATGTCACAATATTAGAACTCCTCCCTCCTTCCAGCCCGTCACCATAGGGCTGCTCAAATCCCTCGCCATATCTCCATTAGAGAAATGGATGGTGAGTTCATCAGAAAAAATGCACAATTTTTACCTTCTTGAGGGATTTGGAAGTGTTACCGAAAGCCACCTGCAGCATTGGACCCCCCACAAGTGGTAAAATGACAGATCACTGCCTCTTCTATTCCTGTCTGATATGGTGCTCCTTTTCTCTGTTCTGTTAGGTGCTGTGAGCACCTTGATAAATAAGATGAAGACTTAAATGGATTATTTTCTTATTTTTGAAGTTTTAGATTTTCTTTGGCAGTGTGGTTCATTTTCTACATTGCTATTCAAGGAAGAATGTTTAAAAATCTAGTGAGAATGCAAACATAGAAAAGCTTCAGGTTCAGATTTCCTAACCAGCAATTTTAATGCTTACTCAGTGCCAGAGGAGTTATACTTTTGGAGCAGCAGCAAAGGATGTACGACGTACTGGCAGGTTTTCCAGCTGTACTGTGCACACTTGGAGAGAGATTGAAGGAGCCCATCTCAAGTATGAGTGGCACAATGTCACAGGCCTTTGCGATGATGTCTTGTCCATGGAAAGAGTGGCCACGGGCATGGGCATCCAACACAGCGATCACATGAATACATGCAGGCACTCAGCCATAGTTGCACACTATGACTGCCACCTTAAATAAAATTGATGAAACCCTAGCCTTGACTGTTCATCGCTCCACTGATGTGTAGCAAAGTACTCTCCAGCTCATTGCTAGCAGGGAAGTGGTGTGGACCATGAGGGGGATGGTGGTGAAAGGGGACATGAAAGTGGGGACTTGGCTCAAATCGATTCCACTTCTTACCTGTTCCCACCCCCACCCCCACCCCCCCAGGCAGTGCCCTGCATGCTGCCTCATGCCCCGATGGCCAAGTCTGCGCCTGCACAAATGCAGATGAAGCAGTGTTTGGCAGCACTCCCACAGGCTCGAAAACCCAGACGACATTGGCCAAGAGCATCTCAGCAGTCAGAGCAGGGATTTGAGCAGCCTGCCTCTAACTGCTGAAGTCACAGGAGTTGCACCATATAGATGTGCCAGGAAAAGGGGTAAAGATTTGTACTTGCATAAGGGTATGCACATGGGTGTGTTAAACAATGTTAGACTGTTTTGTTTTTGAGCCACATAAATATTACTTGTTTACACCACTTTCCCTTCTTGGCCATTTTTGGCTGCTGCCTGGAAAGTGGCCCTTTCACTTGTGAAGAATGTTAAGATAAGACTCAATGTCGGACAATGGTTGGCCATGAAAGGGATGCTTGGTTGATTTCAAGGCTGCTTTGTGTTGGGGAAGGCATTGGGGAGATATGTTTATGATGTGGTTGCCAGATGGGTGTACTGGTAGATCATTGCTATTACAGCTAGTTTTCTATCTACATGTTGAAAAATTTGTTACACTCACTACTAGCACAACTTAAAGACAGGATTCTTGGTAGTGTGGAGGAACAGTCTTGGGGTCCATGTCCATAGATCACTCAAAGTTGCCACCCAAGTTGATAGGGTTGTTAAGAAGGCGTATGGTGTGTTGGCTTTCATTAACGGGGATTGCGTTTAAGAGCTGCGAGGTTATGCTGCAGCTCTATAAGGCCCTGGTTCATCCACACTTGGAATATTGTGTTCAGTTCTGGTCGCCTCATTATAGGAAGGATGTGGAAGCTTTAGAGAGGGTGCAGAGGAGATTTACCAGGATGCTGCCTGGACTGGAGGGCATGTCTTACAAAGAAAGATTGAGGGAGCTAGGGCTTTTCTCATTGGAGCGAAGAAGGATGAGAGGTAACTTGATAGAGGGGTGCAAGATGATGAGAGGCATAGATAGAGTGGATAGTCAGAGACTTTTTCCCAGGGTGGAAAGGGCTATCACCAGGGGGCATAATTTTAAGGTGATTGGGGGAAGGTTTCGGGGAGATGTCAGAGGTAGGTTCTTTACACAGAGAGTGGTGGGTGCGTGGAATGCGCTGCCAGCGGTGGTGGTAGAAGCAGATACATTAGGGACATTTAAGCGACTCTTGGATAGGTACATGGATGATAGTAGAATGAAGGGTAAGTAGTTAGTTTGATCTTAGAGTAGGTTAAAGGTTCGGCACAACATCGTGGGCCGAAGGGCCTGTACTGTGCTGTACTGTTCTATGTTCTATGTTCTATAAGGGCATCCCAGGCATCAATCTGCGCAGCTGTTGTGCAGTGCTTCACTTTCGTCCTCCTCCAAAGCAGCTCTGTGCTCTGTTCCTTGATCCCACCAAATGTCAAATGTTGTGCAAAGCACAGCACACCACGACCATTCTGGAGACACTGGCTGGTGCGTAAAAAAAGGCCCCTCCAGAACTGTCGAGGCACCTGAAGCACATTTTCGGCATGCCTATAGCTTCTTCGATCACACATCTGGTTATCATATTGCTTTCAATGTATCACTGCTGGGCCACGTTTGTTGGGTTTTTCATGGGTGTCATCAGCCATGTTTTAAGTGGTTATCTCTTGTCTCTGTGCAGCCAGCAAGTAAGTCTGCTTCAAGGCGCAAAGAGGTCAGTCAAGGTAGATGGCCGCAGCATGAAAGCGTCATGGTAGCTGCTGAGAATCTTGTGTACACCTACATAAAGATCTTTTTGTGGTTGCACAGCAGCTGCACATTGATGGAGTGGAAGCTCTTGCTGTTGACGAACACTCTAGGGTGGTCAATGAATGCTTTAATTGCCACATGTATGCAGTCTATAATGCCCTGCACCTGTGGGAAACCAGCCAGCGATGTAAGCCCAAGAACCCATTCCTTCAGACTGGTATCATTGGTGGCAAAGTGTGCATAATTGCCTGCCCTAGCAAACATGGCATAAGTCACCTGTGTCATGCAATTGTGGGTGGTCATCTGCAAGATACTGCAAATGTCTCCAGCAGAGCCCTGGAAGGAGCCAGAGGTAGAGGGTGAAGGTGACAACATGGCCACCAGGACAACTTGGCAGCTTGTTTTCTTCCAGCAGGCTGCAGATGTTTGCCACTACCTAACATGCGAAACTGAGCCTTCTCAGGTACTGGTGTTCTGGCATGTCCAGGAACTTATCTCCTGCCTGTACACCCTGTGTTTCATGTATCACCTCCTGTGAGATGGGGCTCTTTCCTGTGGAGCAGCAGGTCTGAGAGGAAAAGGCTCATGCTGCTCCTGCTGCTGCTCTTCCTGCTGCTACTGGCACTGTTGGTCATCTTGATCCTCATCTGAGGTCCAGAGTAAAACAGCATAAAGAGCACTTATGCTGAGGGGCCTGAAAATCACAGTTGCAAAGTGACGATCAGACACACAAAGTAGTCAAAGTGACTTCCAAAGTAGTAAAAGTTACCTCCAAAGTAGTGAAAGTAACATCTCAGAACAAGTAATGTGAGCAATTACCTTTCACACAATTAGGCTAAAAATCAACTGAGTGTTTAGTACTTCTGGGAATTTTAGCCTATCATTTTTTCAGGCCCCTCAACTGCCACTGTCCTCTCGCTGGCGAGAAATCGGTGCTCCCACAGTTAAATCCCAAAACCCATGTTAAAATTGCTCTTAATGAGCTATTGACATATTGAAATTAACAACCCACCTCACTTAAGGGCACTTCTCACATGCAGTCTAATGGTTAAATGGGGAAGCCAGTGGGTTGGAGCTGGCTTTCCAACACGCTGTCAATTTCAGCACTTTTCCTTCCTTAGTGATCTTGTAGTATGGCTGTTACAGATTACCCATGACCCACCACATAATTCATTAATTTAAATTCATGGACATGACATTATATTGCAGGATGTGGAAAAGATTATCGGCAAATCTGTCAGAGACTTGATAATGTTACTACATTAATGTTATTTTCTTCAAATGAAAGCAGACAGCAACTATAGCACTTATCAGATTCAGCTGCACATTCTGACATTAAATCCTTTCATTGTTGTCTTGAAGCTTTAGTGATTAGACTGCCATCCTCAGTCTCAGAGAGATAGCTGCTGAGGGTCTGCTGTCCTATGAGTTGATTTATGGAGTTTATTGCATTGTACTTGAGGATCAGCATCCCTTCCTCCTAATGTATTTCTACATTTTTCTTCATAGACTCTTGGAGTCATAGAATAGTACAGCATAGAAGGAGTCTATTCAAACCAGCAAATCTGTTCCAACTCTTTCAAAAAGGAATCCCATTTCTACCAATCCCTGGCTCTTTCCCCATATCTCTGCAATTTTTTCTCCTTCCAATATTTATCCAATTTCATTTTGAAAGCTACCATTTAATCTGTATCCACCACCTTATTAGGCAGTGCATTCCAAATCCTAACCAATCTGTAAAAAGATCTTTTTTCACATGTAGCCTCTGATTCTTTTGCCAATCACCCTACATCTGTGCAAAAGAACCAGTTCTGAGTACTGTGGAGCATTTATTAACCTTTTTGACAATGACAATCTATGACTTTATAGTAGATAACTTTAATTCTGTGCAGAAGTCTGCAAAGTTCATCAAAGCACAGAGCTGTGATGGGACAAGTCTGTCTCACATTGTCAGTGCCTTCATAGTGTTGTATTGTTAATGAGCCATTTCCTGTTACAATAGTCTCACCATGCTACCCATAAGCAGATTTCATACCCACTATGAACCAGATGATGATTCTGCCTCTGCAAAGACCAGGTACCCTTTAGGACTTGCTCAAACCTAGATTGCTAGTGCCTACAGTTCTTATTTTTCTCCAAACCACTCCAGAAGATGGTACTGCCAACACACCATTGAATCATAGAACAATACAACAATAAAACAATACAGAGGCTATTCGGTACATTGTGCCTGTGTCAGTTCTTCAAAAGATCTATCTAATTAATCCCACTGTCCTGCTCTTTCCCTGTAGACCTGCAAAATTTTCCCCTTCAAGTATTTATTCACTTCCCTTTCAAAAGTTAATATTGAATCTACTTCCATCCACCTGCCAGGCAATGCATTCCAAATCATAACAATGCACTATGTATTTTTTTCCTCACATCGCCTCCCATTCTTTTGCCAATTGCCTTAAATGTGTGAAACTAGTTACCGACCACTCTCCTAAAGTCCTCTTCTTTACTTAATCAAAACCCTTCATGATTTTGAACACCTCTATCAAATCCCCCTGTAACCTTCTCTGCTCCAAGGTGAACAACTTATTCTTGGGTTTTTAACAACCCAAGTATCTCCTATTTCTCCATGTAAGTGAAGTCTTTCAACCTTGGAACCATATTTCAGTTAGACTCAGATTTCTAACTAACCAGACTTATTTACAGAAATATAAGGCACAAAGAACAATACAAGTTTAAATAGAATTACAGCAGTAAACTGCCTCACTTTTTTAAAGCTGCACTTTACTGCTAACAGTAGCGAAAAACTCTGGCTGCAAAATTTGGACAAAGCCGAAAAACAGGAACGTGATGTAGGATTATGTGGCGCTCGTTACTTCTGTGGCAGGCAGTACACAAACTTGATGCTGCCTGCTAATTTAAATGATTGTAGTGTGCAGCCAACACTAATTGCACTATTGAGGGCTATATACCTGAATAGGGGCGCAAAATTGTAAGAGGCTAACACGAGCTAAAGATAGCCTGCACTACTTAAAGCCGCATGCACTTCTTAAAGAGGCGATCCATTGTGGCTGGAGCAGGTGCTGGAAAGTCATTCTCAAAGTGATTTTGACATGGTCTGGACACAAGAATTGAACAACATGACAGACAGTGAGAGCCAAGATTTCTCCAACATTGCACTGGTGCAGGTAGAGGAGAGGGCGAGAGAGATGAGATCTATCAGGGGGTCAGGAGCAGCTTCCGACAAACTTTGCAAAAACAGTGGGACCAAATAGCCATGGTGTGTCAATGCCGGGAGTCTAGCCCCAAGGACCTGCATGCAGTTCCACAATAAGTTCAATGAGCTCATGAACGTTGAAGGTGAGTGAATGTATCCTCAAATACCATATTCCACCGACTGCACCTTTAGCCTCACATACTGTGGGCTGGATTTTGTAGCACCAATGAAGCTCCTAGCACCAGGCCAAAAAGGTGTGGGGAGCCCCACCTTGGCCTTTCCGAGCTCTACCAGCACGATCTTGCATTGTTGCAACACAATGCCTGTGCCGGGATCCCCCTCCAAGAGCTGCCAGCCAATCACAGGGCCGGCAGCTCAGCAGTATCGGCAATGCTACTAGAATTGGTGGCCACTGCCGGTACTGCAGAGGCCTGGGACTCAAGCCCAGGGCTAGAGACGCGGACCTCCGGTAAGTGAGGCGGGGTCGTCGGGGCCAGGTCAGAAGGCCCTGGTGAGGGGAGGGGTGGGGAGTGGTGGTGGTGGGAGGGTGGGCATGTAGTGCAGGGGGAGGAGGATCCCAGGATGTGGAGTTTTTCCCGGCGGGAATCCTCCGTGGGTGATCTAAGGCCCACGGAGGAGGGACCTATCCCTCCCCGCACTCAAGCCCGCAGGGAGTGCACCTTTTATTACTGGGCGACCTCCCCATGTGGTGGAGGCACCCCTGCTTCTGGTTAAATCCCAGTGACGGGGAGAAGAGGCCTTTAAGTGGCATTAATAGGCCTCCCGTTGCAATTCTATGGGCTCCCCGTCTCGGGGGGGGACATAAAATCCAGCCCTGTGAATGAACCAGACTCCCATCTCTCTCACCTATCATAATCTCTATCAATCATGGCTCATACCTCACATTCATAGTTTTACCCCGACACACAGGCTGTCAGCCTGACACCCACATTTCACAAGTTTGCATTCAACCATGGCAGTCACATTATCCAAACACATTGTACCATCCTCATTGATTCATTCCCTCTCCCTTGCAACACTGGAGGCAGCAGTGGACAAGCATGACTGCATGTCCTTATCCCAATTGAAAAGACATTGCTCGCCATCATTTGGAGCCACCACTGCTGAGGCCATGACCAGTGGTGGGGCTGAAACATTCAAAGGTGATGGTATCCTCATATCTAATCATCCTTCTCACATCTTTGCCCTCATCTCACAATCTCTTTTGATTTATAAATTGCTGATGGTGCAAGCATACCCCCTCTTCTTTTCCACCTCCCTCCACCACAACCCTAGCTTTCCGCCTTTCTCCTTTCAGATACCCATGGACTGCTGCCTGGCCAGGCAGTGGTTGAAGAGCAGGAAGACAATGATGAAGAAGAAATACCAACACTCAATTTGACACTCGCAGCCATCAGTTCAGATATTGACACTGCACGTAATTTGGAGGATAGCATGGAGACGGGGTCTACATATGATGATACACCAGGCATGAGTACCCTGAAACCAGGGCAGGGACAAAGGGTAGTGCAGGTACCAGCTCACTGGAGGGCGTGGACACACACAGGTTGTGCTGCAGGGAACTCAAATAAGGACTTTAATGGGGCAGCCTTCAGAAGAAGGCTGATTGATATGCACAATAAAATGCTTGGTGCCTTGGCAGGCCTGCTAGAAAATTTATGGTCAATGTTAAGGAACATGGAAGAGTTCAGTACCAACTTGGGCTTTGCACAGAGTTTGGAACCCATCCTTTCCTGCATGGAAATGATGGTCAACTCCATTTGGCAATAATGCAGCATCTGATAACTAATGTTTCAGCTTTCATTGCAGCACAGGCAGAATCCACCCAACATCTGAGTATTGCAGTGGAAGCTCAGTCTGAAGTCATGCAAGTTCAAAATGCTGCTACAGAAACTTAAACTGTTGTCATCATAGCTGCAGGTAACGGTGTTGTTATAACCCTGTAGTTTTTTTTTTCAGGAAGAATGCAATGTGCCTTTACTGCTGGAAAGGGAGCAGTACTGCTTTAAGACAGCAAGCTCCAAAGACTGAGTCAAAGAGTGCATTCTCATTGCCCGGGATACAGCCATTCAGGACTAGAGTTCAAGAGATACACTGTTGCAATTTAATTTTGAACTGGCTTATAGTGAAAACAGACTGTTCTCACTCAAAAAACAGATAGACAGATGTGTGTTAGCACCTGAAAGGAGGGCTCTCAGATCATTTAAACTGACGGAAGAGAATTTAGTCTGTTTATTTATTATTCTCTCTCTCTGAAAGTTTAAACTGAAGGAAGGGAAGTTAGACTGTGATAATCTTTTAACCTTCAAAAATTCTAAAGCCAAATGGATTCATTAAAAAGTATTTGTAAGTTGTTAATTGTTGAAATTCATCGCTGGAGAAGGAGCAACAATTTCAACTTCTGAATTAGACTACGGACTGTTCTACTGCTAAAGGTTGAAGAACCTTTTTTTCCCCATCAGATGGCTATGAGGACTTCAAGTAACCTTGGACTGTTTCACATCCGGCAGGAGCGTAAATCTGCAAGGACTCTAATTTTTTATCTATTTTAAATGTTGTTTATATCTTAGTAGTGTTTAAGAATTTAGTTTTTCTAATTAAACAGTTAATTTGTTGATTTAAAGACACCTGCTTTGGTTAGCCTCATTCGGGGGTTAATAGATGGTACAATTTGGCTGGGTCTTTCTTTAATTTGGAAAGTTTAAAATGATATATTAGGCGATCTGTGGAGGGATGGGATTGAATTAACAGTCCATTTCTCCCACCACAAGCAGAATCGTATATGTTGATTGGGGGCTTTGACTGGAGCAGTCGGTTGCAAGGGCTTGCAGGGTGTCACAGCAGTCCAGCAATCTGTCCTCCAACAGATTACTCGCAATTGCCGAGGCACCGCTCCAGGGGAAAGTCAGAGCACAACCTTCTGTTCGCTCTCAGGATGGCATCATTTGTCCTCCCACCACTACCTGTCAGCCAGCCAGCCAGCCCAGACTGCTGCCACCCACGCCAAGAAGGAGCAAGCACAAGCCAGGCCTTCTAGGGCCAGAGCTGCTTGAGGCCACCCTCCAAGGCCATCTGCAGTCTCTCCCACTGAAAGTCAACAGTCTTCCACCAGCTATGCTGCAGCCACTGAACGAGTATTGTGTAGGAGCACTAGGACAGACAAAGGCACAGGGAAGACAGACACTAAGGGAATGCACAAGGGTGGCTAGTTGACATTTGTATGTGATATGGCTTGAATTATAACTTTGGTTTGAAATGTTTATTTTGAGTTGGCTTTTATTTAAGTATTGTGGCCAAGTGTAGACTGTGATGGTCGGTAACAGAGGGAAGGTAAAGTGTGGGACTTTTGGTGAATGGGCAATTTGGGCTGCGGTAGTCAGATGAGTCAATCATGGACAGTCCAGTCAGAAATGTGGTTTGTTGGTTGCTTCCTCCCTTCCTCTTCTTCTTCCTCCTCCTCTTCCTCCTCAGCTGGTTGCTGCATAGCTGGTGTCAATGACTGTGCCATCATGATGGCAAGATTGTGTAGCTTGTTGCAGAGTGCCACAATTCTTAACATGCACTCTACCAAGTATTGCAGGACTCCTCCAGTGTGGTCCAGAAAGTGGACGTGTTGTTTAAGCACCCCAATGGTCTGCTCTATCGCATTCTGTGTGGCAGCATGGCTTATGTTGCATGTATATTTTCCACATATGTGTGGATTGTGCACCGAAGTCATGAGCCATGTTGCCACCAATATCCACCTTTTGATTTGCCGTGCTGGCTTGAATGCAGATGATACAGTGGACTGCCAGAGAATGAAGACATCATGACTGCTGCCAGGATATCCAGCATTGACCTGCATGACATGTTGCATACAGTTGCACACCAACCGGATGTAGAGGGAGTGGAATTCCTTCTAGTTGGGGTACATCTCAGAGGTTGATATGCAACACCTACAAAGCAATGTGCATGCAGTCAATGGAACCCTGCACCAACAGAAAGCTCATAATTCTTGCAAAGCCGCATGCTCAGTCCACCTGCTTCTCTCTGGCAAGTGAGAATGAAATGTATTCTGCTGTCGGAATACAGTGCCTCAGTGCCCTGCCCTAGGCAACAGTGAATGGTAAACTGGGAGATGTTACAACTGTTGCCTGCTTCAGCTTGGAAGGAGTGAGACGCATAAAAGTTCATGGCCAGGGCCACCTTCCCAGCCACTGACAATGCCTGCTGAGGTTGCAGTTGTGGCTGCAGCAGGTGGGAGATTTCAGTGAGGACATCCTTAGCGAAGTGCAGACTTCTGACTCACTGTTCCTCTCTGAGGTGCAGACAGTAGAATTGTTCCCTGAACACCCTGGGTGGATATGGCCTGCTGCTGAGAGCCCTTCTTCCCCTTCTCCTCCTTCCTTTTCCAGAAGCTTGTCTTGCATGTCACTCCTCTGCTCATTCTCCCTGTCATGCTGTTATACAGAGGGGATGTATACTAATGCATTCATGTCTGGGGACAAGTGGTTTTTGTAGAATCCTTGAAGGAAGGACAAAGCCCTTCAGCATGTGCCACCCCGCTCCCTGGAGAGTCAACTCTTTTCCTTTTGGCCTCCTTATCTCGAGAGGCAATGGGTAAGTGCCTGGAGGTGGTCAGTGGTGTGTGCAGCAGCGCCTGGAATGGCTGTAAAGGCCAATTCTAGAGTGACAGGCTCTTCCACAGGTGCTGCAGAAAAATTTGATTGTCGGGGCTGTTACACAGTTGGCTCTTCGCTTGCGCCTCTGTCTTTTTTCCTGCCAACTACTAAGTCTCTTCGACTCGCCACACTTTAGCCCCGCCTTTATGGCTGTCCGCCAGCTCTGGCGAATGCTGGCAACTGACTCCCACGACTTGTGATCAATGTCACAGGATTTCATGTCGCGTTTGCAGACGTCTTTAAAGCGGAGACATGGACGGCCGATGGGTCTGATACCAGTGGCGAGCTCGCTGCACAATGTGTCTTTGGGGATCCTGCCACCTTCCATGCGGCTCACATGGCCAAGCCATCTCAAGCGCCGCTGACTCAGTAGTGTGTATAAGCTGGGGATGTTGGCCGCCTCGAGGATTTCTGTGTTGGAGATACAGTCCTGCCACCTGATGCCAAGTATTCTCCACAGGCAGCGAAGATGGAATGAATTGAGATGTCGCTCTTGGCTGACATACGTTGTCCAAACCTCGCTGCCATAGGGCAAGGTACTGAGGACACTGGCTTGATACACTTGGACTTTTGTGTTCCGTGTCAGTGTGCCATTTTCCCACACTCTCTTGGCCAGTCTGGACATAGCAGTGGAAGCCTTTTCCATGTGCTTGTTGATTTCTGCATCGAGAGACAGGTTACTGGTGATAGTTGAGCCTAGGTAGGTGAACTCTTGAACCAACTCTAGACATCACCAAACACTTCTACACTTGCAGCAGCAGCCAGTGGAAATCAATTAGCAACTCACCTGAAAGTAATTGATGACCCCTTTAAATAGTGCTGGTGGGTGTCCTTCCTGCTCCTGAATGCATATTCAGCTGTGTGAAGTTAGGAGAGGGTGTTAACTGGAGCATTGAGCTCCAAAATGGCAGTGCTTGTGTCAAATCAGTGTTAGACAATGCCCATCTTGCATACTTCTGGTGGACACTCCCTGCATGTGTTGATGTTATCTGGTGCAAGTTACAGGAGAAGTATGTATGCACACTGTGGACACCATTTTAGCATTTATTTGTAGCGCTGAAGAAACAGCCGCTCAGGAGATGTATTTTACAGCCTCTATGTCTCATCTATAACACACTACATTTCATTCTGCCTCTATGTACCTCTATATATAGCGACATTACCATGAAATGTGTCATAATAATCAATATACTAGAATGTGAGGGTAAGGTAGAACTCCTGTGCTTTCCGTATGAAGCAAAACTCATAGAGAGCATGAATCACAGAACTGTGTTGTAGCTCTCTTTTCCTTGAGAATGGATCAATGCTGTGATCATGTTAGTGCTGAATTTATGTGGTATTCTGTATGTTGCCCAGACCCCCATCTTCCATATGTCAATGCCATACATCACATCATTTATATGAGATAAATAATATAATTCTGCTTGTTAATTTTTTTGGAGCCACTGATTCTGCCATGGAGTCTTGCTTGGTGGGAGGGTGGTTCTTAGAATTGGGTGTATTGGGGAGGGGGACAGTGCCTGAGGAGTGGGAGATATTTACAATATCAGATAGCATGGGGCCAGGAAGTGAAGCCAGGTGGTCAGCAGTTTAGTGGAAATGGGTTTGAGAGAGCCTGATGTTTTTTTTTATAGAGATACAGCACTGAAACAGGTCCTTTGGCCCACCGAGTCTGTGCCGACCAAGAACCACCCATTTATACTAACCCTACAGTATGCATGTAGTGTTTGATTGATCTGGGTTTGATTGTATTAGTCTGTCCACTTATCTGTGTTCACTGTGAGTGCTTAAGCCTATGGATGGAGCTTAAGAGTTAAAACTGAAACTAGAAGGTTCTACAGCAAAAGAAAACATACTGCTCTGAGGAGATATTGTACTGAGATCATGTAAAACAATTATATTTTAAAATGCTGTAAATAAACCAGTTGGTGATTTAATACATGTGTGATATCTGCATTGCTCTGAGATAAATCAGATATACATACTATAATCCAACAACCCGGCATAAACATAACAATGTAGGTCTCATGAAGAAGATGAACTAGCTGGAAAACACTCTCAAAGTATCTGTCTCAACACATGAAACAAAATTTTCTATCCCTGTAACACTGAATAGGTTTAGGATCACATATTAAATGTTAGTGATGGTCCATCAGTAATAAAATAGTAGTGCTACATTAGGAATACAAGCTGTATGTGCTGCAGAAGATTTTCCCCAGGGCTGATAAATTGTAAATGTGGGTTTAGATACAGAGGGGTTCCCTAAAATTTCACATATGTAATTTTTTGATAACTTTAATTACATTTTTGCAAAAAGATTCTGTTTAATTTTCACACCCTCAAGTGATAGGAAACATTATGAACTAATCCTAATATATTAGAAATATGTATTGAATATTACACTGGGGATATTTCATCATTCCGTCTTGCTGAACATCAGTTTTAAGATTTTTTTTAAAAAAGGGACGAATACCAACCTCCTCTTACAATGTGATTCTGCAGGCAACATTGCTACAGTCCACTGCTTTGTAGTGGGATATGAATTATTGCTACAGCTTACATATGTATGGTCAATGTGATCACCTGGACTGGTTTTGATCACCTGAATGGGTCGGAGAGGGAGCTTTCATAATTAGGTAACAAATATTCTATCAATTCCTTTATTTTATTAATCAATTAAAGCCCCACAACTTTCTTTATAATGCATCATTTTAAATGTCATAACAGAAAGTAAATTTTCAGAGTCTCCGCTCCCTTAGCCAAGAGATCTCACTTGACAGGAGTAAGCATTGGAGAATCACAAACATGCTTGATTCATAAAGTTCACCATTTTCCATTGGTTCATTTTAATGATTGAAAAATCAGAAGTGCCATGAATTGGACTTGCTAACCACCACACCCAGTTCTCCAACCTGCCCTCTCATTAAATGAGATTCTATGCCAGCAATGCAGTTTCTGAGAAGTCACTCCACATTTTCCTCATCTGGATCTAATCGCCAGAATTGGGACTCTTTCTGCTTTACGGAGTGTACAGGTGTATTGCAGCCATAGGTGCCTACCCCATTGAGGCATCCAGGGACAAGACATGAATAGCAATATAATGAAGAGCTCGCTGCCACCAGGGTCTTGAGAGCACTGGCCACAGCTATTGGCTGCCTGCCCATCCCGTGATGCCCCACCACACTATGTGATGGTAAGGTAGAAGATAGGGTCAACACCACCAAGGTAAAATGATCAGCCTCTTGCCACCAGCTGTACAAACAGTTACAATGGCAACAAACACATTTCCTCAGACAGGAGCTCTCCTGTACACCCACTGGAAAATTCAATCCATGTATATTTCATTCAGCTTTCATAGAGCAATAAATAATACTGACAGTACATATACAGAAAAGGTCCCACAAAAACCATACGCTCCACTGGATAAACATTAAGCCTTGTTGACTTATTTCGAAATGATGGGCACTTTTACACAATAAGATGAAGTAAAAGCAAAAACAAATCTCCAGCTATTTTTAATCTATCTTCTATTTGGCCTCAATGGGACAAAGTTACTAGAGGCAATTGTGTGACGTTTAGTTTGAATTATAGGGCCTCCCTGAATTGTAGTGTCAGTCTCTAGCATTAAAGCCCTGTATTTCAACCCAGACTCCCATCTCACAAGACACCATATGAAGCATTCAGCCTCAAAAAATGTCCTCGAATTTGTCTTAAATTTAGACTATTACTTCGAGAGCCCGAATAAATAAAACAAAAGAACTGTGAATGCCTTCCCACTACAAATGATTTCAGACTACAGCAATATATAGAATGAGCAGAAGCCAACTCAAGTTTTCTAAAAACAGAGTGAAATATTTAAAGTATAAGGGTGAAATAAAGTAGCGGGGGAGGAGGCTCGTGCAGAACTTAAGTACCAGAAGCACAAGTCGGGCTGAATGGCCTGTTTCTGTGCTATTAATTCTATGTAATTAAGTTTCTTAAAAGTGCTTCAAATATCTCTGAATTTACTCGTAATGTTGTCGATTCAAGTATTTTTTATAATACGAAAATTATCTCTTCTCTATTGTAATAAAAATATTTTAACCTATAATAATGATATAGAAACTGGGATTTGAAATGGTTTTTAAAAATTAATTATTGTTTACATTCGATTACAGAGGACTGTTCAGCTTCAGAAAAAAAATCATTTTTTTCACTTCTATCTGTAGGTTTTTGTATAACAGCAGCAACGGTTGCTTTTTTTTTTGATAGTTGTCATCATGCAAAATATACAAGGTGTTAGCCTTGTCTCAGTGATAGTAATCTCACCTCAGAAGGTTGTGGGTTCAAACCCCATTCCAGCGACTTGAACACATAACCCAGGCTGACACTTCAGTGTAGTACAGAGGGAGTTCTGCACTGTCAGAGGTGTCATCTTTTGGATAAGCTGTTCAACTGAGGACCCACCTGCCCTCTCAGGTGGATGTAACAGATCTCACAGCTTTATTCCAGTAAAACAATGGACTTTTTCCAGTGTTCTGGCCAACATCTCAACCGACATCTTAAAACAGATGATCTATTTATTTATGTGGTTGCTGTTTGTAGGAGCTTGCAGTGCACAAATTGGCTGCCATGTTTCCTGCAACACTGACTACACTTCAAATGTATTTCATTGACTTCAAAGCGCTTCAGGACATCCTGGGTTGTGAAAGGCAGTATATAAATCCAACAGTTTTTTTTCTTTGTTGCATGCAAGCAGGAGAGTTGCAGCATCTATTCATTTCTTAAAGGGTAAAGAATAGAACTCGTTAGGATTCCATGTGGTCAAATGAATATGTTTTACTTCCTCTCTGAGGACTACTTCTGTCACAAGGTGCACTTATCTGCAAGTCTGAGACCAGTAGATGCAGTTCATGTTCCAGCCAAGCCTAACAGTCATTACGCTGCTTTCTTGAAATTTTAACAGTCTTTCCCAGTATAGGGCTGTGTGCTGCTTGGATACAGGTGCAGAGAGAGCTTGGATCTTCAAAGAGTGGGCAAGTGAGAACTCCTGCTCCATAAATACTTAAATTGGGTTGGTTGGAATTTATAAAGCAACTTAGGTCAATTGATCCACCAAACACTTTGAGGTTTGACAGTGTAGTATAATGTGCATAAGATGTGCTGAGTAGATTATGTATGTAGACCTTAAGCATTATCAGAGGATGTGACGTCATGAGTCTGAAACTCATGTTGCTCAGTGTTAATGCAGATGCCTTGGAGATAAGACTCCTGTAAATAAACCCCTGTTACTTTGACCTGAAGTCTACCATCCTCGTTTAATATTAACAGCACACTGACCAGTATAGTATATGGTGGCAGCAGTAAAAATGACTTTTGTAGGGTAAAGACAGAAAATATCAAAAACATCGGAGAGCAACTTGGAGTATTCAATACCCTTACTGGAGAGCTTCGAGCGTGTGGCAGGGCCCAACTAGGCAAAGGTGTGGTTGAGATGGATTCAAAGATTTGACAGGTACCGTTCTGCGTCAGGTCTAACAGCATGACCAGACAGGGAACAGGTCAGTGTTTTACTTTACGCCATGGAAGACAGTGCAGACGACATTTTAACTACCCTGGGGATAAATGAAAAGGAAACCCTTATGGTGAAGTAATAAAAGCCTCAGAGAGAAACTTTAAGATCAGGAAGAATATTATTGTGGAAAGGGCGGATTTCAACAAACGTATCCAAAAAGATGGTGAAAGTATCAATGCATTCAGTAATGATCTGTATAAAATAGCTGAGGATTGCAACTATGGGAGTTTGCGAGAAGAACCGATTCAGGACAGAATAGTAGTCGGGGTCATAGACAAAACGCTGTTCGACCAGCTTCAGTTGAAAGAGCATTTGACTTTGCAAAAAACCATTCTGTTGAGCAGGCAGGCAGAAGTCTGAAAATTTAATCGACAACTAGTTCAGGGGGATTGGGGGAATCCAACCTTGAAAATTCTAGCATCAGTTGAGTCTGTGGAAAAGACAAAGAATAATGGTGCCAGAAAGACATCTACGGACACCAACACTGAATAGGTGTGGCTGGGAAGCTAAATGTTTCCAGTGTAAGAAATGGGGACATCTTCAGCAGGTCTGTCATAGGAAGAAACAAATGCTACAGACTAGCAAACAAAAGATGAAATAAAAGGAAAACAATCAATACTCCCTTCCTTGGGGAAGTGCAAGAGAAAAATTAAGCTTGTTGGGAAGCAGAAATCTTAATGGGGAAAAGTAAAACCAACTTCAAGTTTGATACAGGAGAAACAGTTTCTATCCTATCTGAAAAAACACCATGGCTGAGGGAGGAAAGGCTTAGGAAAACCAACAAGAAATTATACGGGCTAGGAGGCATTAAATTAAAGGTTGTAGGCGAAATACAAACAACCTTAACACACTGAAATAACACCATTCCGGAAACTCTATATGTTATGGAGTACCAAGTCTATTCATTACACAGTGAGAAAGCTTGTTTAGCCTTAAAGCTGTTTTGCAGGATGGAATAGATCAAAGCATAAGAAAAACAGCTCAGCGATTTTAGAGATAAATCCCCCAAATTACTTGAAGCTTTAGGAAAATAAAAAACAGAGTATCACATTACTCTCAACAAAGAGGCAGAGCCAGTATGTTTGTTAACACCGAGAAAGGTCCCACACCTACTCCTGGAAAAGGTAAAGAAGGAAATCGATGCCATACTAAACCGAGGAGTTATTTCCATAGTAACTAAACCCACTAGGTTGGTGCTCTGGGATGGTCCCAATAAGGAAACCAAACGAGTCGATTACAATTTGTGTAGACCTTACCCAACTCAATAAAGCTGTAGAGAGACATTCACCCTAGGGCGTCAGTCGATGACAGCCTTTCCAAATTGAAAAAAGCTCCATATTCACCAAATTAGACGCTGTTACAGTACAACCGCTCAAGACAAAGACCCCAGTCAATATATATATTCTGACTGCAGTGGGAGCAATGCACTGTCAATTCAGTCCCACCGCTCCACAGGTCACATCATACATAACTTTAAGCTTTCCAAATCAAACAAAGCAGCAGCCGAATTGAAATAATCTAGTAATCCCCGAATGAGGCAAACCAAAACAGATATCTTTAGATATGAACAAATTAACTGTTTATTTTAAAAAAAACTAAAATTTTAAACACTACTAAGATAAACCAACATCTAAAGACCTTATAACTTATTTAAAGAATCTAACTCTCGCATTCGCATGCATATATCCAAACTAACAGTAGTTTGGTGTTTAATTAGCTTCCTGAAAAAATAGAAATAACAATAAAGGCTCTGCGGATTACGCTTCCTGATGAATGGTCGTCTGATACAACACAGTCGAAGTCCGCTTGCCGTCTTCCAAGGTCCTATGAATCCGACGATAGGAATTCAGCAATTCAGTTCAGCAATTCAGCGATGGACACAGTAGATCAATAATTGGTTACTTTCTTCAGGCAATTAATCTGGCTTTAAGTTTTTAGAACTTTGAGAGAGAAGCTACACAAATTGTCTTGGAGAACTCTCCTTGCTGGCACAGCATGTCTGTCTCTGAACAAAACCAGTTAGCCAATTTTCAAAAACAAAATGGATACATTGTATGTCCTGTTCTCCCTCTCTGTATGGTTGTAGCTAAGCAACCAGAATGCACTTTCACTCAGTCTCTGGAGCTGCTGTCTTAAAGAAGTACCGTCCTTTTACAGCCTTAAAGGCGTAACGCAATATTTCCTGAAGAGAAAAAAACAGGATCATGACACCTCCGCCCCTGGCGGAATGAAACACCATTTCAAAATGCATTTCATTTACAATGTAAAAAATAGGAATAGAAAAAAGACACAAACAATTTTTCTTCCCCGATATATAGATGTACAATTTTCTAAAATAGTAGGACTACAGCAACAAGTTCCATCAGAACAATATCAGCTTTAAGTTTTTACAACCATTGTCCCAATTAGCCCATTTCAACCTTCCAAACATAATCTCCCAGTTGTTTCGTGTTTTCCTTCCAAGTGTCCCTATTGTCCATCACCTCAGCCAGGTGAACAGCACAGCTAGGAGCACTGACCACTACTGGGTTCACTATTCTCTGAAAAGTTTTGCAAGTATCCCATAACCTCTGTCGTATCACTTGATACTGGAAAACCCTGTCCAGTGTAACAGAAGCTGACTTTTTCTTATTTTGGGGTGTCAAAGGAATTTGACAGTATCCCTCCAACACATCTGTCTCTTTAAGACACAATGGTGTTGCCCACTCTGTCCATAAAGTCTTCTAAATGAGAATTTGGGTAGGAGTCTGCCTTCTTTACCACAGTGACTTTTCTATAGTCTGTGCACGTTTGAGCCGACCCACCAGGTTTAGTCTTCAAGACCACCTGTGAATTCCAGCTGTCCTGATTAGGTTCAACTAAGCTGCCCTTCAGCATGCATTGTACCTCTACTTCCACTTGGGCCTGTCTGGACCTAAGTGGAAAGGATGTTGTTTTAAAGGAATGATTCCCCCTATACCCACATCATGTGTGGCTAAGGCTGCACATCCCGGCTTATCCCAACAAACTCTTTGAAACATTGTGAAAAGCTTGGTTAGGTCTTCACACTGTTTTGCCTCTAAGTGCAAAAGCATATGGCCTACTTTTCCTAGCCATTCTATATTCACTAATCTGATAGCTGGAGGTTCATTCTGAGAATTTCCTAGGCCTGCTTCTGCCTCATCCTCACTATCCTTTTCCTTCTTAACAGTTCTGATTACCTGACATACCTGTACTTGCTTATCCTCCTCCCTGCAGTAACATTGCTTTTGCATATTAATGTAACACAACTGGTTCTTCTTCCAGCGATCAGGGGTGTCAATCAAGTAATCTACCTTACCCACTCTTATGATCGCTCTATATGGGCCACTGCACTGTGCTTTTAATAGTTCTCCCTGTAACGATAACAACATGAATACTTCATCCCTTGTTGAAAATCATGGGCTTTTGCATTCTTGTCTGCCCAATTTTTCATATTGGCTTGGGATGTTTTAAAGTGTTCCTCAGCTACACAATAAGCTTTTGTGAGCCTTTCCTGGAACACAGATACATAGTCGGGTATCGAAGATTCATTCCTTTGTTCCAAGAATCTGTCTTTTATAAGTTTTAGAGGACCTCTTACTTCATGTCCATAAACCAATTTGAAAGGACTGAAGCCTGCAGACTCATTCGGTGAGTCTCTGGTGCAAATAAAAGAAAGTCTAGCCCTTTATCCAAGTGATGTGGATATTCATGACAGTATGTCCTAATCATCGTTTTGAGTGTTTGGTGAAATCTTTCTCAAGCTCCCTGTGAGTGTGGGTGATATGCTGAAGATTTCAACTGTCTAATCCCCAAATTTCCCATAACTTCTTGAAATAGCCTAGACATGAAATTAAAACCTTGATCTGATTGAATTTCAAGTGGTAACCCATATCCCGTAAAGAATTGGATTAACTTTTCTACGACTACTCTAGCAATAATTGTCCTCAAAGGAAAGGCCTCTGGAAATCGAGTAGCCACATCCATGATAATAAGTATGTATTGATACCCCGATTTTGTTTTTGGCAAGGGTCCTACACAGTCTACTAATACCCTGCTAAATGGTTCCTCAGTCACTGGTAGGGAACTAGTGGTGCTGGTTTTATGGTAGGTTGTGGTACACACACTTTGACATGTATGGCATGTCCTACAAAATTGTCTCACATCCTTTGTAAGACCTGGAAGTAATAAAGTTGGCTTATGCGTGATTTGGTCTTCAGAATTCCCCCACATCCTGCAAAAGGAATGTCATGTAAAGCCTGGCTCGGGTATAAAATTAAAACCCGACCCGGGCCCGACCCGACAATGGCCAACCCGAATCTAACCTGGGCCCGAGTCCTTTAATTTTTTTCTCATGCCCGACCCGACCTGAAAATATCAAACATATTATTGAAACATAAAAAGTCGTAGATTAAAAAGAAAACAATACAAAACAAAACAGCACAGTCCAGCCCGACCCGACCCAAGCTCGAATACTGGACAGAGAATATAGATCCGACCCTACCCTACCCAAACCTGACTCACATAGTCGGGTTTGGTCGGGTTCGGGTTGAGTAGCCAGGCTTTAATGTCATGTGCGAACCTAAATAATCCTTGGCGATATTTAGGTGGTACCACTTTCTGTTCAACAACTGTCCAGTCTTCATCGGTAGGTCTATGAGACGGTCTCCATTTCCTCCTCAAAACCCCATTTGTCATATAATAGCCTTCTGGAACTCCTTTTGCCTCAGCTTCTGTCAGAGCCATCTGTGCTATTCGGTATATCTCCGGATCAGCTTGCTGTGCTGCAATGATAGACGATCTGGTAAGCATCTCATTTGGATTATCTAAATCTCCAAATAAGGTTTCAGATACTTGTCTATCTGCTTGTGGTACCACTTTTACCTCCGACAATGGATCCTGTTTAGCCATTGCTCAAGTGACTACATATGCAGGAAATATTCCTGGAACTTTTTCCTGTGATTGCTCCGTTTCCTTAATTTCACTTGGTTCCTCTGTAATTATAGGAGAAACTGATACTTTTGATCCAGCCAAATCATTTCCTAGGAGTAGATCAATTCCCTCTACTGGCAAACTGTGGACAACTCCTATAGTTACTATCCCAGATATTAAGTTACTCTCTCGGCGTATTTTATACAAAGGTACAGGTATACACACTCCGCCAATTCCATTAACTAAAACTTTAGCGTTCAAGGTGCTGTCTGGTGCAAACGTTATATCTTTCCCCAGCAAGAGTGTTTGGGTTGTTCCTGTATCCCTGAGAATAATGTTAGGTTTTCCTGCCTCATTTACAAGATATGGAGTTATTTTTCCCTTTGTCAAAAAGTCATTATAACTTTCAGGTATTTTATTCTTAACCTCTACTCTCCTTTTAGTTTTAGTATCTGGTTTCACAGCTGTCGTTAAAGCTCTAGCCTGGTCTGCTATACACTCAGTCAGCGTCCTTTCCTCTGCACTAGCTTTGCGTACCCCAACAATTCCTATGGGTTTACCTCACAATTTCCAGCATTCTGAACGAAGATGACCCGTTTTGTTGCAATGATAACACTTCGGCTTGTGAACCTCACTTCTACCCTCAGCACCTTCCTTTCTGACCAGAGGAGGTGATCCTTGGGCATTCCCAGCTGTTCCTTCTTGTCCCCAGCTACTTGCCTTCCTTTCACTCTCCCACTTTCTATCCTTCTCAGGTTTATGGGGGTGACGGACAAAACAGGTTGGCTTATTCACAAGTTTAAAATCATCAGCAATTTCTGCTGCTTGTCTAGCTTTCAAAACTTTCAAATTATCTATGAGTTCTCACGGCTGAAGGAATGGAGATTTTAAACTCTTCTAAGAGAATCAATTCCCGAAGGTTCTCATATGTGGTTTCTATCTTTAATGCCTGTATCCAATGATCAAAAATAATTTGCTTCACCCTGTCAAATTCTACATATGTCTGCCCAGCCAATCTCCGCAAGTTCTGAAACCTCTGACGGTAAGCTTCAGGGACTAACTCGTACGCAGCGAGAATAGCTTTTTTTGCCATCTCATAATCTGCAGAAGCCTCTTCAGGAAGCATAGCATAAACTTCATGAGCTCCGCCTACCAATCTACTTTGCATAAGCAGTGTCCAACTTTCCTTTGGCCATTTCCACCATGTCCCACCGGCAGGACAGACCCAGCAGAGGTGGTGGCACAGTGGTATACAGTAGGGAGGGAGTTGCCCTGGGAGTCCTCAACATCGACTCCGGACCCCATGAAGTCTCATGGCATCAGGTCAAACATGGGCAAGGTAATCTCCTACTGATTACCACCTACCGCCCTCCCTCAGCTGATGACTCAGTACTCCTCCATGTTAAACACCACTTGGAGGAAGCTCTGAGGGTGGCAAGGGCACAAAATGTACTCTGGGTGGGGGACTTCAATGTCCATCACCAAGAGTGACTCGGTAGCACCACTACTGACTGAGCTGGCCGAGTCCTAAAGGACATGACTGCTAGGCTGGGTCTGCGGCAGGTGGTGGGGGAACCAACACGAGGGAAGAACATACTCGACCTCATCCTCACCAATCTGTCTGCCGCAGATGCATCTGTCCATGACAGTATTGGTAGGAGTGACCACCGCACAGTGGAGACAAAGTCCCATCTTCACATTGAGGATATCGTCCATCGTGTTGTGTGGCACTATCACCGTGCTGAATGGGATAGATTTCGAACAGATCTAGCAATGCAAAACTGGGCATCCATGAGGCGCTGTGGGCCATCAGCAGCAGCAGAATTGTACTCAACCACAATCTGTAACCTCATGGCCCGGCATATCCCCCACTCTACCATTACCATCAAGCCAGGAGACCAACCCTGGTTCAATGAAGAGTGCAGAAGGCCATGCCAGGAGCAGCACCAGGCATACCTCAAAATGAGGTGTCAACCTGGTGAAGCTACAACCCAGGACTACTTCCATGCCAAACTGCGTAAGCAGCATGCGATAGACAGAGCTAAGCGATCCCATAACCAACGGATCAGATCTAAGCTCTGCAGTCCTGCCACATCCAGCCGAGAATGGTGGTGGACAATTAAACAACTAACTGGAGGAGGTGGCTCCACAAATATCCCCATCCTCAATGTTGGGGGAGCCCAGCACATCAGTGCGAAAGATAAGGCTGAAGCATTTGCAACAATCTTCAGTCAGAAGTGCTGAGTTGATGATCCATCTCGGCCTCCTCCTGAAGTCCCCAGCATCACAGATGCCAGATTTCAGCCAATTCGATTCACTCCACGTGATATCAAGAAATGACTGAAGGCACTGGATACTGCAAAAGCTATGGGCCCTGACAATATTCCGGCAATAGTACTGAAGACCTGTGCTCCAGAACTTGCCGCACCCCTAGCCAAGCTGTTCCAGTACAGCAATAACACTGGCATCTACCCTGCAATGTGGAAAATTGCCCAGGTATGTCCTGTACACAAAAAGCAGGACAAATCCAACCCGGCCAATTACCACCCCATTAGCCTACTGTCAATCATCAGTAAATTGATGGAAGGTGTCATTAATAGTGCCATCAAGCAGCACTTGCTTAGCAACAACCTGCTCAGTGACGCTCAGTTTGGGTTCCGCCAGGGCCACTCAGCTCCTGACCTCATTACAGCCTTGGTTCAAACATGGACAAAAGAGCTGACCTCTTTTGGTGAGGTGAGAGTGACTGCCCTTGACATCAAGGCAGCATTTGACTGAGTATGGCATCAAGGAACCCTAGCAAAACTGGAGTCAATGGGAATCAGGGGGAAAACACTCCGCTCGCTGGAATCATATCTAGCTCAAAAGGAAGATGGTTGTGGTTGTTGGAGGTCAATCATCTGAGCTCCAGGACATCACTGCAGGAGTTCCTCAGGGTCGTGTCCCGGGCCCAACCATCTTCAGCTGCTTCATCAATGACCTTCCTTCAATCATAAGGTCAGAAGTGGAGATGTTCGCTGATGATTGCCCAATGTCCAGCACCATTCGTGACTCCTCAGATACTGAAGCAGTCCGTGTAGAAATGCAGCAAGACCTGGACAATATCCAGGCTTGGGCTGATAAGTGGCAAGTAACATTCGCGCCACACAAGTGCCAGGCAATGACCATCTCCAACAAGAGAGAATCTAACCATCTCCCCTTGACATTCAATGGCATTACCATCGCTGAATCCCCCACTATCAACATCCTAGGGGCTACCATTGACCAGAAACTGAACTGGAGTAGCCATATAAATACCGTGGCTATAAGAGCTGGTCAGAGGCTAGGAATCCTGAGGCGAGTAACTCACCTCCTGACTCCCCAAAGCCTGTCCACCATCTACAAGGCACAAGTCAGGAGTGTGATGGAATACTCTCCACTTGCCTGGATGAGTGCAGCTCCAACAACACTCAAGAAGCTCAACACCATCCAGGACAAAGCAGCCCGCTTGATTGGCACCCCATCTATAAACATTCACTCCCTCCACCACCGACGCACAGTGGCAGCAGTGTGTACCATCTACAAGATGCACTGCAGCAATGCACCAAGGCTCCTCAGACAGCACCTTCCAAACCCGTGACCTCTACCAACTAGAAGGACAAGGGCAGCAAATACATGGGAACACCACCACTTGCAAGTTCCCCCTCCAAGTCACACACCATCCTGACTTCGAACTATATCGCCGATCCTTCACTGTCGCTGGGTCAAAATCCTGGAACTCCCTTCCAAACAGCACTGTGGGTGTACCCACCCCACATGGACTGCAGCGGTTCAAGAAGGCAGCTCACCACCACCTTCTCAAGGGCAATTAGGGATGGGCAATAAATGCTGGCCTGGCCAGCGATGCCCACACCCTATGAATGAATAAAAAAACAAAAATTTCACCTGTTTGGCTATTGTTTCAAAAGGTATGAAAAATGCCTCTATGTCCCTTTCCTCAAACATAGGAAGAGCCTGTATAAATTTAAACAACTTTTCACTGCATCCAGAGCTAAATTCAGATTCTTCCTGACACGAATTTTCCCTGCATTTAAGACTACCCCTTTGTCTTAGTTCCCCCTCTTTTAACTTAAATTCCCTCTCTTTTTCACTTTCACTCTACAGTTCAAATTTTCTTCCTGCTATTGCTTTTTCTTTTTCCCTTTCCTCTTTTTCCAATTCAAGTTTTTTAAATGATGTTTCAGCCTCAAGTTTTTTTGTTTCTAACTGAATCCTCGCCAATATCACTGCATCACTCTCTGACCTACTACTTTCTTGTTCCTCGTATTTCCCTTCTTCTTCTTCTTCTAATTCTTGATCTTCAGCTATTATGTCAATTATTTCTGCTTTTTTAGCACCTAATTTTAATTCTAACCCCAATTCTGCTGCCAATTCTTTTAATTTCTTCTTAGTTAAATTTATCAAGTCATTCAGGGAAACATCCTGCTTTCCCAAAAACTCTGCTGCAACCGCTGTTGCCATTACTATGGTATAGACAGTACCTTGGTATATAAGAGACCTGGTTACTTTTATTTCCTTGTAATTGGCATTAGATTTAGATTGCAACAATTGAGTTTCCAATTGATATGATCCCAAATGCGAGAGAAATTCATATGATGCCAGACGCAAGACCCCAATTTGTATGTTATCCTAGAAACGAGCAATTAATATGATTCCAAATGCGAGCCCTCCAAATTAGTCTGATTTTGATCCCAGACATGAGCTGCCTAATTATATATGATTCGATCCCAGACGAGGCCCCAATTAATATGTTATGGTACGACCGCTCAAGACAAAGCACCCAGTCAATATATATATTCTGACTGTGGTGGAAGCAATGCACTGTCAATTCAGTCCCAACACTCCACAGGTCGCATCATACATATCTTTAAGCTTTCCAAATCAAACAAAGCAGCAGCCGAATTGAAACAATCTAGTAATCCCCAAATGAAGCAAACCAAACCAGGTATCTTTAGATATCAACAAATTAACTGTTTATTAAAAAAAACTAAAATCTTAAACACTACTAAGATAAACCAATATCTAAAGACCTTATACCTTATTTAAAGAATCAAACTCCCACATTTACATACATATACCCAAACTAACGGTAGTTTGGTGCTTAAATAGCTGCCTGAAAAAATAGAAATAACAATAAAGTCTTCACAGATTACGCTTCCTGACGAATGGTCATCTGATACAAGCCAGTCAAAGTCCACTTGCAGTCCTCCAAGGTCCGATGAATCCAACGATAGGAATTCAGCAATTCAGTTCAGCAATTCAGTTCAGCAGTTCAGTTCAGTTCAGCAATTCAGCAACAAACACAGTAGATCAATAATTGTTTATTTTCTTCAAGGAATTAATCTGGCTTTAAGTTTTTAGAACCTTGAGAGAGAAGCTACACAAATTGTGTTAGAGAGCTCTCCTTTCTCCCTTTGGTACATGCTGGCACAATGTGTCTGTCTGTCTCTGAACAAAACCAGTTAGCCAGTTTTCAAAAACAAAAGGGATACATTGTACATCCTGTTCTCCCTCTCTATATTGTTGTAGCTAAGCAACCAGAATACACTTTCATTCAGTCTCTGGAGCTGTTATCTCAAAGAAGTATTGATCTTTTACAGCCTTAAAGGCGTAACGCAATATTTCCAGAGGAGAAAAAACAGGATCATGACAGACGCAAATAGTGAATTCTGACAGTTGCCTTTAGATAAAGAGTCTAGTTTGTTAACTATCTTTATCACACCCTTCGGTAGATTCTGTTTCAACAGATTGCCATTCGATATTGGACGGCGGCACTGCGGCGCAGTGGTTAGCACTGCAGCCTCATAGCTCCAGCGACCCGGGTTCAATTCTGGGTACTGGCTGTGCGGAGTTTGCAAGTTCTCCCTGTGACTGCATGAGTTTTCGCCGGGTGCTCTGGTTTCCTCCCACAGCCAAAGACTTGCAGGTTGGTAGGTAAATTGGCCATTATAAATTGCCCCTAGTATAGGTAGGGAAATGTGGGGATGTGGTAGGAATATGGGATTAGTGTCGGATTAGTATAAATGGGTGGTTGATGGTCGGCACAGACTCGGTGGGCTGAAGGGCCTGTTTCAGTGCTGTATCTATAAATAAATAGATATCGCATAGGCACCAGAGATATTCCAGCGGATGATGTCAGAGATAGTGATATGGTACTTTAGGATATCCTGAGGTCGTGACATTGTGTTATATAAAGCTATTTTTGTTTCTTTTAGATCCTACAAATACTTATAGGTTATTTGTGTCAACACTGAAGGATTAATAATTATGACATAATCATTGTGGGGGTGAAATTAGTCCATTTCAGCAGCACAAAACAAGCTTATAGAAAATCGGCCACTGATTTCCCACCACACTCGATCATAGTTCCACTGAAATCCACAGAACTATAGTTCACACATCTTTTGGAGTCTCTTTTCCTCGTCTCACTGTACTTTTACTTGGATTAAAATTAATAACTGTGGCAATATTTTCCAAGTCAATGGGAAATAAAAGCTGAAAAAGTGGCTGCCAATTCTCAACGAGCCTGATTTGCGCTGCAGCTGTAGCCCAATTTCATGTTTAGTATGCCAAGTGATAATCAACAATAAATGACAGTCAGTCTATATTGGAGCTCCCAAAAAGCAAATTCTACCTCCAATTTTATTTAATTATCAAGTAAGTTACACACAGGAGCGACGTTCACCCACAGCTTCCAAGCTGTTATATATCAATATTGGTGTTTGCATGAATAAAGTGTGTTTGTTGGAGAGTTGAAACATTTTCAGAAAGAGGCAATGAATCCAAGGGTTGAATTTTGCCAGCTCTGTGGCAACAGGCTGGAAAGCAGGAGTCGTCGGAATATCACAACAAAACGCATCGGGAGGGAATCCCGATGTCTTTAGGTCACAACCGGATATTCTGAAGGGTGTCAGAATAGCAGGAAGACTTCACGTTCAAACATGGCGGGACGGTAATTAGGTCTGCTTAACAGACAATTGACTGCGATTTTAGGAGGGATTTCGAATTTTACATAGAGTGCACGGGAATCACAACGTTTCAGAGCCCCACCATGTATAATGAGGCAGTGGATTAGCTGGAGGTCAGAGCTGGCTGCAAGTATGGCTTGGCAGGGAGGGCAGATTAGTGTGGGCATTGGCATCGGCAGTCAGGAGCAAGGACAAATGTGCCAGCACAGTGAGGGCATACCGCTGGAGAACCATCTTGGAAGTGGCATTTGTGTGAATCGAGCGAGGGGTGGAGGGTGCTGGTGAGACATGCTGGAAACTGAGTGCAGCTATCTGCCATGGGCCTCAGTGACTCAGGCTTCAAGACCACCAGTGGGAGGAGTATCTCCAGTGAGGGAGAGAGCTGCAGCCACAGGCAGAGGCCCAGCAGCAACCTGAATGCCAACAGGAACTTCAGCCTTGGACAGAGAACACAGGAGGAGGGCGTAGAGGGGCACGCAACCAGTCTCGTGCACAGAAGAGGCTACCCACCTGAGAGGTTCTATTGTCAGAGGCTCAGTTTCTTGCAAATGTTGAGCACCAGTGTTGCCGAAGACTGCACCCTCCAGGGAAGCTGTCACAGCACTGTGTGCCGTGATGGAGGACGAGATGAGCCCTATGGGAAGTGGTGCTAAAAGTCATGGTGGCAATGAATTTTTATGCCTCAGGATCATTTCAGGGATGATCTGGAGATATGTATGGGATCTCACAGTCTGCGGCTCATCACTGCATCAAGATGGTCACCAATGCCATCTTCAAGAGAGCCAGCCAGTATGCTTGCTTTAGTATTGATCGGGACTGTCAAGCTATGAGGGCTATAGGAATCAAAGCCATCATTGGATTTCCCCTAGGTGCAGGGCAGCATCAGCACACATGGCCATCAAGGCTCCCATGGTCCAGGCAGTGACCTGCATCAACGAGAGGCATCCACTTGCTCAATGTACAACTCATCTGTGACCACCGCAAACAGTCCCTTCAGGTGTGTGCAAGGTTCCTGGGAAGCAGCCACGTCGCCTACATACCAAGGCAGTCCCAGATGCCAGACCTTTTCAGATCTTCCTCTGAAGACATGGCTACAGATGCATGTGAGGGACCCAAATAGAGGCCTACTTTAGGTCAGGAAAATTAACCCAAGTGAACCACCGTGGACCCGAGACCGACCTGGCCCGAATCCCTCCGCTTTTGCCCCAAGCCCGACCCGACCCGAGCCGCCCCGACACGACCCAACCCGAGACCGACCCAGCCATCCATTTACTTACCTCCCGACACGGAACCTCCACGACGTTGCCACGCATGTGTGATGACGTCATAGTGACGTCACTCGCACACTGCGCAGACTCAGTTTCGTCCCGGGCTCCCTGCTCAGCTAAGTTTTTTATTTTTAATACTTACCGGCAGAGCACTTACCGTGTGTGTGTCTGGCCCGACCTGACCCGAGCCTGAAAGCCGGAGCCTGAAGATGGGCCCAACCCGACCTGAACCCAACACGTTGTCGGGTCCCGTCTGGTTCGGGTCAGGTAGCAGGCCTCTAGACCAAAGCACTGATGTGGAGGAGAGGTAGTACATCCACTGCAGGACAAC
The DNA here is from genome assembly GCF_036365525.1 of Heterodontus francisci. Taxonomy (NCBI): domain Eukaryota; kingdom Metazoa; phylum Chordata; class Chondrichthyes; order Heterodontiformes; family Heterodontidae; genus Heterodontus; species Heterodontus francisci. The sequence continues at coordinate 22,058,601 of NC_090397.1, forward strand.
TTGAGCGACCATCGAGCGGGTCATAGTGCTTCTTAAATGCAGTTCGGTTGCCTGGATTGATCCGGTGGAGCCCTTCAGTATGCCCATCAAGGGTCTCGTGTATCGTGGTGGTCTGCTGTGCTCTACACAACCTGGCACTATAGAGCAGAGAGGCTTTAAACAATAAGGATATCATGGCATGCGATGCCTCCTCCTTTGATGAGGAGATGGAGGAAGATTTTGGCCAGTTGCTGCATGATAAGGAACCCCAGGGACCACAAGCAAGGTGCAGTGAGATATGCACAGGGAGGCTCGAGACATGCTAATACTGGTATGTATCAGATGATCCTTAATGACAGATCCAATCAATCCAATAAAGCTAGAACATTCTGCGGCCCTGTTGCCATTTTCTTCATTACCCTTCCATTTACCTACACCCATTAATATATTAGACTGTGGCATGGGCAATGCATTGACCTCACGTGGTGTGGTCCTTCCCATCACACCCTTTGAAGGAGCCAAGGTACTGCTGAAGGCACAGCAGGCCACCATAAATAACAGGATCCTTCTTGCCTTGCAACATCACACATATTGGGCAACAAAAAAGTGAAAGGCAGCATGCATTAACAGAAGATAAACCTGTGAACCCCAAGTGCAGCTAGATACTCTTAAACCTCTCACATGTGCTCCAGTGTGGTGCTCCCCTCGTGCTGTCAGCTGAGGTGAAGGTAGGCTGTTATTCTCAGTGCCCCATGGCTTCAGATGGCCTTGTTGGTCATCCTCTGGCTGCCTGAGGCCTGGAGAGGCCCAGAATATTGGGGGCCTCCTGCACAAGAAGACACCTTTGTCACTGGGGCTACATGAGGTGCTGGTGCCACCAACAGAGGGGCGGAGGAGCTGCTACCCATGCTAGAAGCTTCCTGAGAGGAGCCCCAGATCCATCAAGCTGCTGTACCTCCCTGCTTACCTGAGGATGTCAATGACCTGGCAGTGAGTCCAGCTGCCTCGCTGCGCTCCCCCCCCACCCCCCCCCCCCCCCCCACTCACCCAGCCATTGCTCCACAGAGCTCATAGAGGAGGTGGTGGCATGCAGGTCTGCGCGCATCTCCAGCATCCATTGAATGGTCTGCTGGATTTGGCTCTCCATGAGGGTCCCCATTCTCTCGATGGAGGAAGCCAAGTGCCCACACAACAGAGACCTGGCGGCACTCAATGTCTGGATGGGCTCCTCCCTCATCTGTACGAAGCTGGGCATAGCCTCTGAAAGCTCCGCCAGATACTCCCGCACCTCATACTCCAGGTCCAACATCTGCTGCCTTGCTGACGACTCCAGGAGTCTGTCATCAGCTTGAGGATCAGCATCACAGGGCCCTCCCACCAGTCCTCTGTGTGTCAGTGGGCTCGGCTGCCACAGCCTCCATCTGCTGCTCAGGCGCGTCTGTAGTGTGCTCAGCAGGTTGTGACTGCAGATCTACACACAAACCCACTGATGTGAGAGTATGTATCTTCGCTGTTGGAAGGTGCAGGTTAATGAGCAACAGCGCACCCTCTAAGGACCCTTCCTCCTCCTCAGAGGTGGATGGCTGTCCCCAGTTCATGGAATCTGTCTGTTCTTGTCCTTGACCTGCATGAGAGAGAAGATTAATTCGATGGTAATGCGCATTCCATCACATCATTCAGACTACTACTACTGTAGACCTCCATGTGACCAGTGGTGGACACATGAGTACTATGCCTCGTGGTTGCCAGAGGCTCTCTTGTGCCCATCCATTAGGCCATTCATTAGGACATTCACTCTCTCAGGGCTCTACTCCTGTCTCACCATCTGCTATTGATCGGGCTGCATGTTGGCCTCCAAGCTCCAGTGCCTCCTCCTCCATTGGCATCAAGATGGCCAGATAAGAGACACCGCCTCCTCTCTGGGCCCTTTCTTTGACATTGTGGGCAATCTTCTCCTGCAAGCACAGAAATGTTCATTGTTAGTCTCCCACCAAAGATACACACAATGCCTATGCTGGTGGCAGCTGACTGTCCGTGATGGTGCCACAGGAATGCCTCATATGCAACCACTCAGTAGCAGCAGTGCAGGAGTCTTTTCTGATAGGCCAGGCCTCTTCACAGAGAGGCTAACATGCCTCTTGACAGGTAATGCAGCTGCCTTGCCATTGCCAGTGGCTGTGTGGGCATGGCCATTCAACCAAACTCACATTCACCTTTAGTCACTTGTAAGGCTGTAAGGTAACAATGTGTGACACATTCACCTTGGCGGAATGCATGATGTCATTAATCCGCTTGTGGCACTGCAGCCAGGTTCGAGAGACGACCCCACAGCCGCTGGTCTCCTCTGCGATCTCCGTCCAGCCTTGCTTTGACTGATGGGCTAGTGTCCTCCTCCCATCCCTGGGGAGGAGGACATTCCTCCTTGCCTGAGCAGCCAGGAGGAAAACTTGCAGGGAGACATCACTGAACAACAGGGCCCCCTGGATCTGCCTTCTGCCATTTCTTGTGCTGCCTTCTTCCTAGGGCTTCCCTGTGCTGCCTTTGTGGGTGGATGGAAATGTCAGCGTGCTGGCAGCCCTTGAAATATGGCACCAGTATTTCCAGCGTCCTCACCTCACAACACCCGCACTGCCTGAGTGGATGGCTCCTCGGCTTCCTGACGGATAATTGGCTCCCACTGAATTGCATTCTCCAACACACACCGCACCCCCTCCCCCCACCCCGCCCAAGCGACAGTGGCTCCCGCTTCCGGTCCCAGCGGAGTGACCTCAAGGCTTTCAGCAAAATTCAGCCCCATATCTTTATGAGCTCTTAAATGGTTTACTGTGAAGATCTTTGCATTTCTTAATGCAGTTTGTAAAATTAATTGCTCATTCTATGTCAGACACTAAATTTAACCTTAGCCTGCAGTATCTCAAAATTGAACACAAAGAAAGCTGAAGACATTGAATACAAAATATTTGACTCTTCTTTCAGTGAAGTCAGCTACTTTTAATTAATTACAACTTGAAGGAATGACACTGAATGCATTGCAACACATGACATCATATTGGTTATTCATCATTGTCATATTACTGCTCCTGGTCTTTATGTAATCTATTGCCTTTAATCTTCCAGACTCAGCATCTGTGCTGTCATTGTTACATTTCAACAGATACATGGAGATTAAAGTAACTTGATAAGGGTATCAGGAAACTACAACCAGAATTTTGATTTGACAAGTATATTTAGGACTGGCCTTTGAAAATGCCTGTAAGCAGTAAAGACATGCCTTAGAAGAGACATGTTTGTCTAAATGAGTCTTTTAGTTGCTACTAGGTATGTATTAAGACTTGTAAAATATTCTATTCAAGTACATTGGAAAAGGAGAACATTTATTAATAGAACTTTTAATGACAAATGTAGGGTTAGCAAACAACTGACCAATTCTAACTAACTCCATTTACGGAGAATAAAGGACATGTAGATGAAAGAAAGACCATGCATTAATACAGCATCTTTTACATCCTCAGGATGTCACAAAGAGCTTTGCAGCCAGTGAACTAATTTTGAAATGTAGACACTTGTTCAAATACAGCAGCCAAATTGCACATCAACTGTCCCTGAGATATACGATCAGTTAATCTGTCTTTGTGGTGTTGTTTGAGGGAGGAAAGTTAGTCAGCACACCAAGGAACTCTTTGCTCCTCTTCAAATAGTGTCATCTACCTAAATAGGCAGATAGGACTTCAGTTAACACCTCATCCAAAACACGTCTAATAATAGGTAGTTGAAGAGAAGGGAGATAAATAGAAATGGAAACAAGGGTGTGTGTGGGATTTTGACTACTGCTGATATAGAGCATAAACACCCACATGGACTGGTTGGTGAATGGGCTATTTCTGTGTTGCACTTATTATAGAATTCTGTGTATGCAGCACTCCTTCAGTATTGCACTAAACTGTCAGCCAAGGTTAGGAGTCTGAATTCACAACCTTCTGACTGAGGGACAAGAATACCACAACAGAGCCAACTGGATACTTGATGTAAGTGGAAATCATATTTACTGGTACAGTCTGGCCATTACATTTATTTCTACTGGAATGCTCCAATTAAATCATTTAAAAATAATGCTTCTATTAATGCCTGCTTCAATCAGAGCCAAGGGTATTTCTTTTTTTCCAAATCCAAAACCAGTCATTACAATGGCTGTGAGGGTTGGTGATCCAACACATTGTGCCACAGAATGGTTGGATAGAGTCTAACCACAGCAGTTAACTGCACTTTCCAGACCTGAGCTGTCTCACTGGGAGGACATACAGAATGGAGCCTCGATGCATCACAAAGTAACTCAGGAGACATTAACTGCCAATTTATCCTGACATCACTTTCAGTTACCATCTTCTCTAGGCTGCTTTAAAACTGGCATTGGCAGAGGCCTAGCAGAACGTTAATTGCTGACCTTGCTAGCCAAAGAAAAATGGGCAAATGCTCCCAGGTTTTCAAATGCAGCACTTGAGGCCTTAGTGATGGAGGTCGAAAAGATGAGACATCGCACTTGGAAGTTGGATGATTAGCCCTTCAAATAACATAAGCTTAGGTGGGGGGAGGAAGTCTCTCATGCAGCTGAGCATGTGGAGTGATTAAGAGAGGACGTTAACTGGACCTGCACAATCCAAAATGACATATCGTGCCATTAAACAGCCTAACGCTGATTTGGCACACGACCTGCATTTTTGCCACTTTTCATGCTTCTGATGCGTGCACGGCATGCCCGCGCTAGTGCCCTTACATTCAGGGCATTCATTCTGTACCAGTGGTAGGTGGAAATGTTCCAGATGACATTTTTTGAGTTTAGGACTTCCCTAGCACCGGCACCCATGGCATTCTGGGGCAAAATTCCACGGCTAGACTGTCCAGAGGGGGCAGTCTCACAATATTTTGGTTTGACTTTGCTTGAAGTATAAATTCACTGTGGTCTCCAACTTGGTTTGGAGTCCTTTGGACCTTCTGGGCATTTTGCAAACTCACCTAAAGCCAATTTAAATATATGGACAGCAGGGATTTCCCCCTCACTTGTTTATAAATATTGTTAGTTATAGTTATTGTGGAAGAATTCTGCTCCAACCTGTATCCTGACCCTGCACAGCTCTCTACTGGGCAAGATTGTTACAGTTCCAGTCAAGAAGGAACGAGTCAATGCAAACAAAGTGCTGTCTGCTTGGAATCCAAGATGCAGCTACCTGTGTAGTGTACATACACCATTTAATGCATTGCTGCACTGTGGATGAGTTAGCTAGGTGTGATAACATTATTGCCTTAGTACATGAGACATGTAGCTCAGTGAAATGACAGTTGAGCTGAATAATTACATCATGAGCGTGATCAGGTCAAGTTTTATACTTATGAACCTTGACTTATTGGAAAAATGGCCTTTGTCCACCTGGAGACATCTCTTGCTCTTCATGTTACCCAAAAGTATCAACAAAACCACACAACACTGCACAATACTGGCCATGCCTGTCCTGCACAATAAGTGATTCATCAACTACCACATACCTCATCAAGACTAATGGACCAGCCTCCACTCTACCACAGGCCAAGCTCGTTCTTTAGATCCCCTCACTTTCTCCTTATTGTTAGTTGTATAGTAATGAATATTTAATTGTATTCAGATGGTGGGCATTAATTGGGGATTCACTTGCGCTCCTAAATATAAGAGACTGAAACTGTGGTTGTTTACTTTGTAGGTGCATGTTTGTATTGTGTATCTCTATAAATAAAAGCTTATAAAGTATCTAAAGATTAGGCTCCAGCTCTATCCTTCACCACCTGGCTTTCTGAAATAGAACACTTACTCCTCCGTCACTCAGAGTTCAAAGGTTGCCCATAATAACAGATAGATTAGGTCACATCTGATGCAAAGTTAGATGTACAATAGTAAAAATGGAAGAAGAATGTTTGGAAGAAAGGAACATGGTGAGCAGAATTAAAATGGTCAAAACTGTTGATTTTATTATTTTTATTTCAGAGTTTCTTTGAAATATATGTGTATGACAGTAATGTTGAAATTATGGCTGAATAATTAGGTTTATGATAACTTTTTTTTTAATTGACTCTCAACGTTAGTAAGGTTGCATTTATTGTCCACTCTTAGGGCTGAATTTTCCTGCCAGCTTCAGGACCAGTTGGGACCAAATGGGGGTCCTGAGCCTACGTCATCGGGGGCGGCCGCTCTTCCCTCTCTATTTAAATGACAGCCTGCGTGTAATATCGCGGGGGCTCAGGGACGGCGCATCAGCGCAGGATGCACGCCGCCATCAGAGTGTGCCGCCGCGAACTGCGACGCACTCATAAAATTTAGGCCATTATATCTCAGGTTGAAATGAATCACACTTGAAATTACAGCTTTAACTTTAATAAAGATTTAACAAACGTTTTGGTAAAGATTTCTGTAGAGTTTTGTTCACTGTTCTCACGACAGCAGCATAAGCTTTTCCGACCTTACAACAATCCCCAGGTCAGGTGTTTTCCCCAAAGCACAAAGTTACTTACAGTTTCCCTTCCAAGTACCAAATATTCTCCAATATACAAGCCCACAAATACAATCATGACAAAGTCCGCTTCCTGCCCACGACTGGGAAATTTCCCTCTGGTGGGACAACGTCAGGGAGCCGTCCCAACACAGCTCCCCGCTTTTTTACCTGCCTCTTCACCTCCGCTCCTGCCACCCAGGTGGGCTGGTAAAATTTACTGAACTGGGTGCTTTGTGAGGTCACTTCAGTAGATATTGTGTAGAATGGCAGCTCCCTTACCTGAAAGACTTTAAAGAGCTAGTTAGGTTTTTCCAACAATCTTACAACATAATTGCATGTAAATTTAACCTCACTTGCCAACTGAGAAACCCATTGAATGGATTGCAACACCAGTTTTACACCCCTCCCAATATTGCTCTCCATCGATTTACATTAATGCCCCCATAATTATTTGTTTCCTACATCTCACATCGCAAGTTCATTGAAATTAATTTCACAATTGGCCATGGTGGGAATTAGAATTTGCATCTCTGGATTGTAAGTCCACTTTCATCATCATTACACTACCATATCGACCTTTTAATGTAAGGTATATGGCAGCAATATAGGGATTGCAGAAGTAATACAAGGTTTAGGACAATAATGTAGGGTTGATGGTAGCAATTATAGGGTTGATAGCAGTCATAAAGAGTTTACAACAATACCGGGTTTATGGCAGCTACATAAAATAATATGACAGTGATATTGAATGATGGCAGCGTTATAGCAGCTCTTGAGGGTGAATTAGATTTATTGCCGTAGTGCCTTAGGACATTTCCGTACATTAAAGACACAGTATAGACACATGTTGTTGCAGTATTAGATTGTGTTCTTTTATCATGGTGTTTGAAAATGGAATTTTAGGTTGAGCAGAATGTTATGGTCCCTCAGCCACCCATTAAGGGTTTTCTCCTTTTAAACATAATGCTTGATTGCTATGTTTATTTTTTCTGACAACAGATTAAAGCCTTAAAAACATGTTAAATTAATGCTTATAATGAAATTTCCTCTTTCAGTTCTTCAAAGACTCTTGTCTTGCACAGCTAACACCTGTACCTTTGATGCTTCGTCCTTGGTCTTTCTCATCGCTTGATTCTCTCTGCCTTATTATCTCCTCTGATTCTAAATTAAGTGCCTACATCTTCTCTAATGCGAAATCTGTCTTCAAGAAGCTTGCTTTCTTCTTTCATGACAAACATTTCCTGGCCTCTCAACAATTCTTCTATCTGCAAAGCTCAAATCTGTCCAAGGCTTGAGTCCTGCTTCCAATATCTAGGGAGGCTCTTTTACCACCTTTTCAACACTACTGGGCAGCCTACAAGGAAAAGGAACATTAACACGCTCTTTCCCTTTGTCCAGGACAGCTGTGTTATATAATCTCTCCTGCACTCTGCCCTTCCCCTTTGTTCTCTCCCCCGCCCCCTCCCCGTCACTTGCTTAAAACCTAATTCTTTTCTAACCTTTGCCAGTTCTGATGAAAGGTCACAGACCTGAAGCGTTAACTTTGCTTTCCTCTCCTCAGATGCTGCCAGAGCAGCTGAATATTTCCAGTGCTTTTCGTTTTTATTTCAGATTTCAGCATCTGTAGTATTTTGCTTTTATTTTAGTGTTTAATTCACTGCCACTTCTCTTCCAGAAATGCCTACCTTGAAGAAGTTCTACTCCTCTCTCTAACGGGAATTTTGTTTGTCTCTTTTACCTTGTTCACCTTCATTGCTTTCAATTTCCCTCCTGGTGTTTGATAAAGTATCTACCAAAACTCGTTTTCACAGCCAAATCCCCTTCCTCAGTGACTGTCTCCGACTCTGACTTATTGCACATGGATTCCAACTGAAGTTTCATTCTTCATGTTTTGAATCCACCCAGGATTACAGGTATCTCCGAGAAGTACAATGTTCCTCAGACTGCTGTTCTCGCCGCATCCTGACAGCCACACTCAGTGCCATGCGCCATCACATGTACACACTGGACCTCTCTCTCCAGAAGCACTGTCTCACCTTATCTCAAAGCTGTTCTACTCCACAGTTTCATTTCATCCTTCATCTTATCCGATGCATTAACAAAAAACATTTTTTCTTCCTTTCAGGTGTTAAGGAATGCAAGCTCCAGCAGCTGATGGGGACTAATGCCCCTCCAGATCCTTCTTCTCCTTCATTTCCCTCTGACCCCATCCCTTCTGATCTGACCCCTTGTCGTGTATTCACTATAGCCTCTGACCTTCCCCTCTCTGATGCTGAATGATCTATACTCAGTAAAGGATTCAGTTTTATCCCCTTATGCCCCCACCTGAATGAATTTCGCATTTGGCATGACGTTGAGCTCTTCTTCCGTCACCTTCGCCTCCGGGCTCACTTCTTTGACCAGGGGTCCTCCCCCTGACCAGCGGACCCATTCACCCACCTCCAGCATTCTCCCTCCACCTGGACCCCTCTCTCTGGCCTCTTACCCACTCTTGATCTTTTCATTGAGAACTGTTGGCGAGACATCGGCCATCTCAATTTCTCTGCTCCCCTCACTCACTATAACCTGTCCCCCTCTGAACTTGCTGCGCTCTGTTCTCTCAGGTCTAACCCCAACATTGTGATCAAATCTGCAGATAAGGGTGGTGCTTCTGTTGTATGGCGTACTGACCTCTATCTTGCAGAGGCTCAGCGCCAACTCTCAGACACTTCTTCCTACCTCCCCCTGGACCATGACCTCACCACTGAACATCAAGCTACTGTCCACAGGACTGTCACTGACCTCATCTCCTCTGAGATCTTCCCTCTACAGCTTCCAACCTCATAGTCCTGCAAACCCAGACAGCCCACTTCTACATCCTTCCAAAAATCTACAAACAGGACTGTCCCGGCAGATCCATCGTTTCAGCCTGTTCCTGCCCCACTGGACTTATTTCTTCCTATCTTAACTCTATCTTTTCTCCGTTGGTCCAGTATCTTCCCACATACATCCGTGACTCTTCCGACGCCCTATGTCATTTTGACAATTTCCAGTTTCCTGGCCCTAACCGCCTCCTCTTCATTATGGACGTCTAATCTCTCTACACCTCCATCCCCCACCAGGATAGTTTGAGGGTTCTCTGCTTCTTCCTTGAACAGAGGCCCAACCAGTCCCCATCCACAACCACCCTCCTCCGCCTGGCTGAATTTGTTCTCACATTGAACAACTTCTCCTTCAACTCCACTCACTTCCTTCAAGTAAAAAGTGTTGCTATGGGTATCTGTATGGATCCTAGTTATGCTTGTCTTTTTGTGGGATATGTCGAACATTCCTTGTTTCAGTCCTACTCAGAACCCCTACCCCAACTCTTTTTCCAGTACATTGATGACTATCAGTGCCATTGCCTGCTCCCGCCCCGAACTGGAAAACTTTATCAACTTTGCTTCTAATTTTCACCCTTCTCTCACCTTTACACGGTCCATCTCCGACACTTCCTTTCCCTTCCTCGACTTCCCTGTCTCCATCTCTGGGGATAGGCTGTCCATTGATAATCATTATAAGCCCACCGACTCCCACAGCTACCTCGACTACACTTCTTCACACCCTGCCTCCTGTAAGGACTCCATTCCATTCTCCCAGTTTCTCCGTCTCCGAGGCACCTGCTCTGATGATGGTACCTTCCACGACAACACTTCTGATATGTTTTCCTTTTTCCTCAACTGAGGATTCCCCCCCACTGTGGTTGACAGGGCCTTCAACCGTGTCCGGCCCATTTCCTGCACTCACCCCTTCCCCCCTCCCAGAACCATGACAGGGTTCCCCTTGTCCTCACTTTCCATCCCACCAGCCTCCAGATCCAGAGGACCATCCTCCGCCATTTCCGCCACCTCCAGCGTGATGCCACCACCGAACACATCTTCCCCTCCCCTCCCCTGTCAGCAGTCTGAAGGGATCGTTCCCTCCGTGACACCTGGTCCACCCCTCCATTACCCCCGACATCTCGTCCCCTTCCCACGGCACCTTCCCATACAATCGCAGGAGGTGTAATATCTGCCCTTTTACCTCCTCTCTCCTCACTATCTAAGGCCCCAAACACTCCTTTCAGGTGAAGCAGCAATTTACTTGTACTTCTTTCAATTTAGTATACTGTATTCACTGCTCACAATGTGGTCTCCTCTACACTGGGGAGACCAAACGTAGATTGGATGACCACTTTGCGGAACACCTCTGCTCAATCCGAAAGCATGACCCTGAGCTTCCGCTTGCTGGCCATTTCAACACTCCCCCCACTCTCATGCCAACATTTCTGTCTTTGGCCTGCTCCAGTATTCCAGTGAACATCAATGCAAGCTCAAGGAGCAGCACCTGATCTTTCGATTCGGCACTCTAAAGCCCTTGCGGACTGAACATTGAGTTCAATAACTTCAGATCATGACTGACCTTTTTTTGTAATATTTTATTTTTCACCGTGTGCCTGCTTTTCTTGTAGTCAGAGCTGCTCGTTATTCTGCTATTAACACTCTTTCTGGACTAATGCTTTGTCTTTCACCACAGCATTAACACACTCTTTCCCTTTGTCCCAGGACAGCTTTGTTATTTAATCCCTCCTGTCCTATCAAACTCCTTCCCCTTTGTTCTGTCCCCCACCTCGCCTCCCCTTCACTTGCTTAAAACCTAATTATTTTCTAACCTTTGCCAGTTCTGATGTAAGGTCACAGACCTGAAACGTTAACTTTGCTTCTCTCTCCACAGATGCTGCCAGACCTGCTAAGTATTTCCAGCACTTTTTGTTTTTATTTCAGATTTCCAGCATCTGCAGTACTTTGCTTTTATTATACAAGGAAAAGGTTGTTGGGTGCTAAGTGATCCCTCTCGCACCAATACCCTTCAAGTTCTCATTCTATCACTTTTCCTTGCATCTATTTTGTCAATACTACTTTACTCAGTGTCCTTCTGAACTTTCCTCTCTTGTTTAAACTGAAAATATATGACCCTACTTGCTCTACCTCCTCCCTCTGTGCTAAAATCAAGACTCATTCTACCCTATCCTATTTTATTTCATTCCTTCCCAGGACCTAAAAGCAGTAGAACCTAGGAGGTCATTTTCACCATCACCATTTGGGTGGTAAACTAGTGGAGTTGATTGTCTGCCTGGTGTCATTTAAGCCTCGAAATACTTGGAATAGAAACAGATTTTGCAAGGGGTTTGGAGTACACAAGAGATTGAGGAGGCTGGGCCTCTATTCTCTAGAATAATAAGAGGTGATCTCATTGAAACATACAACATTCTTACATTGCTCGACAGGGTAGATACAGGAAGGATGTTTCCCCTGGCTGGGGAGTCTAGAACCAGGGGACACAGTCCCAGAATTAGGAGTAGGCATTTAGGACTGAGATGAAGAGGAATTTTTTCACTCAGATGGTGGTGAATCTTTAGAATTCTCTAACCCAGAGGGGGTGGAGGCTCAGTCATTGACAGAGATTGATAGAGTTCTAGATATGAAAGGCATCAAGGGATATGGGGATCGTGCAGGAAAATGGTGTTGAGGTAGAGGATCGGCCATGATCTGGTTGAATGGCGGAGCAGGCTCGAGGGGCCGAATGGCCTACTCCTGCTCCTATTTCTTATGTTCCTATTAGCTCCTAACACTTTGGCAGGATATTTTTCTGTCTGCTATTTTAATTTTTTTTTATTTATTCATGGAATGTGGACATTGTTGGTAGCATTTATTGTCCATCCCTAATTGCCCTTGATTTTCAGAGGGCATTTAAGAGTCAATCAAATTGTTGTGGATCTGGAGACACTTATAGGCCAGACCAGGTAAGGATGGCATAATGGAAGAGTTAACTTTGTTATTTTAAATCGGTCAGTCTCCCTTAAAACAACAGGCAGAGGAATGGTTTGTACATTGTTATTACTAACAGTAATTTTTAGCTTCCGAAAACTACTTTTTGATTTATTACATCTCTCCTATTTTGTAACCATGGTGATGTCCTGCTGTGTGGCCTTGACCCTCCAACTAGGATTATCCATTTTAATAAAAGCCTATGCTGAACCTTGCACAAAAATAAATTCATCATTTAAAATGAATTTAGGTGGCATGTTGATGCAGGATGTTGGTGCCCCCAATTTACTCACAGTATGCATTTCACTGGATACAATAAATTACCCAATTACAACCTAGCAACTATTATTGCATTGTATTTTCTGAAATTGATGTACTTTATCATGCAGACTTTGGGGCGTATGTAATAAACACTGGGTGTTGAATAAAGATATCCAATAATGGTTTATAAGTAGCTTCAAAAATAAAATGCAAATTCTGCACTGTTTCCATTTCTTAATTCCAAAATGGCCCTGCAAAAAAAAACAACGCAAAGTCTAGGATTAGAACAGTGTAGGCAGTTACATGTATGCAGTCTTAAATATACATTTGTCAATCTTGATGGAGCACCAGATAACAAATATAAACGGGCAGTTAGAAAGAATAATAAGAACGGGGGCAACCATTTTGCAATTAATCTGTCAATACCACACTGCAAACCAAAATGGAGATCTATAGTTGTGTTGCACTTCATCTGACATTATTGAACAAGGTAGGAATGTGACCTATGAATCACCTGGAAGAACAAAGGGAAGCTGCCTATAACTTTTATGCTGTATTACACATCGACTGGTAACAACACGCACTGAGTACCAGTGTCCATCAATATTCAGCAAGTTGTTCTTTCCACACAACAGCTATGTAGCTGTGTTCAACTTCTAGACAGGGGATGCAACAAGTCTATAATCATTTCTCATAGTCGTGACAAAACGTAATGTTATAACTCAGAGGTGCCTAAGGACAAAGTGTAGCACAGTTAAGTAACAGCTTGTAGTATAAAGCCACCATTTAGTATTTGATGAGGTGCTTATGGTTTGACCAGACAATTGTGAAAGCACCAAATTAAACTGGACTGTCAATGTTTAATTACAATGACTGATTAATCCATTAATATGTAGTAAGAGCAGTTAGGGTTATTATCTACAATTATAGGGAATGCATTTTATGCAGATCACAATACAAATATACTGTTTAAAACACTTTGGAGGTAGATCTAGACTTTGTGCAGTAGTTTTAAGCAAGTGTTAGCAAGTCAGCAGCCTGTTTTACATCTCTCCTGATTCTTATTTTTGTTGACTTCAATGCACACCGATAAAAATGAATGCTGCTCCAAGAACATGGATGCAGTGCAGGAATAAGTTAATGATTCAACACGAGTTGTCAAGCTGAGTGAGTTCAAATAGCATATCCTACCAACTGCACCACTAGCCTCATCCACTGCTCACTTCACTACCCCATCACCCACCTACCACCAATCTCTATCAATAGGTACACAACCTTTTAATTCATACCTCACCCTCATACACTTAGCACTATTGCAAGCCTCACACCCAGAAAGCACTGCTCGTGCACACTGACAGCTATTCATCCATCACAGCCACATCATCCAAATACATTGCAGGACACTCACAGACACACTTCCCTTTTTCTTGCAAGAAACGGTAGTGCATAACAGGAAGCATTAGGCAATGAACTGGAGGAAGACAAACACGCCTGTACATTTTAACCCCCATGGAGGAGACAGTGCTGGCCTTCATGGGAAGGGAAATTGTTGAGGACGTAGCCACTGGCAACGCTGGTGGAATTGATGATAAGTTCGTCTGCGTACTAAATCTTCTGTCTCTCTCTCTCTCTCTTCCCAATTCTCCAACATCCCACAGTCCCTTCTGTCTCACAAGCTTCAGATGGTATAAATACTTTCGCCTCTACCTTCAACCCAACACAACCCTTGTACTTTTTTCATTTCAGATACCCAATGTCATGCAGGCCCCCATCTGCCAAGAATTGGGCACAGATATTTCGCCACATGGACATTAAATTTTAAAATTGTGGTTTGGAAGAGAAGAAGGCCTATTACAAGGGATTGCCATGTCCTGACTGGAAAGATATTTGCATAGTAGCAGACAGTGCTTGGAAAGGACAAAAGGGCCACTCCCTGCTCCAATTTAATCCATAATCCATACCAGACGTTGAAGATGGAGAGGATAGCATTCCAGGATAACTGCTAAGATGGTCAAATACACAAACAGACATGGTCAGACCAGTTTAGTCATATGACTAATTGGCTGTTAGGTTTTTTTTAAATTTGAACTTGCCACAGAGAATTTGAACTCAGTAAGCTGTTTGCTCCTGCACTGAAAAGACCTCTCTCCTGTCTGCTCTCATCTCACTCTCACCAACTTCGGAAACCATTGAAGACACAGGAACCCAAGAGAGAAAAGTCTCCTACAGTGAACATGGTTTGAGAAGAAGACAGGGCCCCAACAAAAAGCAAGAATTACCTACAAGAGGACCTACAGCGAGCTCGAAGCACAGTAGCAAGAAACTCTTCTGATATTGCCTCAAACTTCTCTGCTTTATTTTTTTCTTCTGCTCTTTTCTGTCTCTATTTGCATGTGCGTATCACGTATACATATTAGCATGGGGTGTGGCATTAACCGAATTAGAGCTAAAGTTTAAGTTTTAAGAAATTTCACTTTTCTTCTTTAAACCTAAGAAAGCCTGTTTGTGCTCATTTCTTTGCCTTATAATTGGAAAGCGGTGAACAAGGATTTACAAGGGGGGAGCTCAAAACACAGTGTGTTCAAAATTAAACCCTGTTACAATAAGACCAGGTGAAGGCTAAAAGAGACCCCTAGACACCTTTTTCACCTGGTCATAACACCAAGAACTGGAATCTTCCCTGTCAGTGGAGCATGAAGTTTGTTAAGATGAAGTCACACCATCACTTGATCTTACACCCGCAGCCACCAGCTCAGAGACAGAGACTGCACATATTTTAGAGGCTTTACAGAGGAGGGATCTACATGTGGTGAGACACCAGGCACAGAAGCCAGGGCAGGGGGAAAGGACAGCACAGGTGCCAGCTTGCCAGAGGACAAGTAACACACTTGTTCAGCTGCAGAGGAGTCAGACGAGCACTCTGATGGGCCAAGCTACAGAAGGCGGCTGATGGGTGTACATAACTAAATGCTTGATGCACTGGAAAGCTTGCTAGAAAACTTATGCACAATGTCAAGGAGTTTTATGCAGACCTTGGAGTCCATCCTTCCAAATATGGACCAGGTGGTCACCTCCATCAGTACCATGATGCACGTCAGATGGCCAATGTCTCAGCTTCCATTGCAACACAAACAGTTTCCATCAGAAATCTGATTGCTGCATTGAAACTTCAGACTGCTGCCTGGCCAGCTCAGACTTCTGTCATCGTGGTTCTGGATGCCACTGTTCGAAGGGTCTTTCATGGCATTGCAGCAGTCTATCTGTTCTCCAACAGGTTACCAGGATTGCTAAGGCAGCACCCCATGACAGTGGCAGTGGCTTCATGTAACAGGAACCTGCTGTCCTCTCTCAGGATGACAGCATTCATGCTTCCACCCCTGCTAGCACCTTTGCTGCTGCTTGTTGGTCAACCAGCCCAGACTACTGCAACCCAGGCCGAGATGGTGGGGTCTCCAAACAGCTCCTCTAGGCCCAATGCTGTGCAAGGTCATGCTCCAAGGTCATCTGTAGTTTCCTTGATTGAAGGTCACCACCACCCACAATGTAGCCACCAGGGAAGCACTTCATAGGAGCACTCAGATAGGCAATGGCACATGGAAGACAGTAAGGGAGCACACAAGCATGATTAGTTTCATTTTGTATGCATTATTAAATTAGTAAAATTATAAAATTGGATTCGAATTTGCATTTCCAGGTGGTTTTATTTTTGTGCTGTCAGAAAGAGGTCAATGTGATGATCGCAAATAGAGGAAAGGTAAAGAGTGTGGGATGTTGGTCAATGAGAAGATGTAGCTGAAGTTACAGGTATCATTCATGAATAATCTGTTCACTCAGAACCCAGACAGAAAGGGGGCTGTCTATGGTGTAGCCTTCCTATCTCCTTCTCATCCTCATACTCCTCCTCCTCCACTTCCCCCTTCTTCCAGCAACTTGTTCTGCTCTGTGTGACCTCTCGTCATTCTCCCTCTCATGTTCAATTCTCAGAGTGAGTCCTATCGGGCCACCCATATCTGGAAGCAACTTCTTTCAACACAATATTTTATATGACATATAAAGTACTGCAAGACCAGCCAGACCACTCCCTGTAGACCATTCAAACTTTAGGCAAGGATAGGAGACCTCCAGAAACATGTACTGTTGCACAAGAAGTCAGAGAAATATTCCAGAAGCTAACCAGTTCTTGATTCCTTTAAATAACACTGGTTGGTGGTGATGGGGCAGGGTGGGAGGCGTGGGGGGTGGAGGGGTCCTTCATTCCATTTAACGTTGAGTTCAGCTGTGTGGTGTTTGAAAATGGCAGCATTGACTTCACATCAGCATTGTCCAATCATTCACATCATCAGCTTGCTGCTGTGCACTCTACCGCAGTCATTAGGCCTGCACGTGCACAAGCCCCATCACCGCGATGGTGTCCTGCTCACTTTCCATCAGAAGTGTGCTGGTGCATTTCAGACTGCCTTTCTGAGCCTTATGTGACTGTGTAGCACCTGAAAAACGGGTGCTGCACAGCCCCATTTAGCTATCCGCTACTAGTGTCTATAACTTAGTACCAAACTTCCTGAGAAACCAAACAGTTTATTCGTATGAATACATAGCCTTGTCTATCAGTGCCAGCAGAAAATTAGAGCTTAGCTCACTTCTGGTGAATGGTGTTTGTGTGTGTGTCTGAGTGGAGAGACGGGGAAAAGGGTCAAATATCCTGAGGGTTAGTACAGAACTCCAGCAGGTGTTTCCACTGAGCATGGAGGGCCCAGTTTGATTTCTTTGTTCCTGAGACCTGATGGAGTTCCTGACTTACTACAGAGAATAAAAACTATCTCTTTTTCTATACAGAGTGTCGGCAAATGCAATGATATGCCTCTACGCATGACTGAACAGCCTAAAATTAGCATGATTATTAGAACCAACAGTACTGTCTATATGTGGAGAATACATACAACAACATAATATCAAGGTCCCAGCCGGTTACTGTGATAGACAATCACAGCATAAAGAGTTGTTCAGCAGTCATCCAATATCTTGCTTAATAGAAAGAAGAATGAACTTGTTTTTACACAGTGATTTACTTGTACTTCTTTCAATTTAGTATACTATATTCACTGCTCACAATGTGGTCTCCTCTACATTGGGGAGACCAAACGCAGATTGGGTGACCGCTTTGCAGAACACCTCCGCTCAGTCCGAAAACATGACCCCGAGCTTCCATTTGCTAGCCATTTCAACACACATCCCTGCTCTCATGCCCACATCTCTGTTCTGGGATTGCTGCAGTGTTCCAATGAACATCAAATCAAGCTCGAGGAACAGCATCTCATTTATCGATTAGGCATGCTACAGCCTGCCAGACTGAACACTGAGTTCAATAATTTCAGAGCATGATGGGCCCTCCTTTTTAGTTTTATATCTAGTTATTTTTTATTTTTTATTTTTCTTTGATTATTTTATTTTAGTTTGTTTCTACTGTGCCTACCCACGGTTTTTTTTTCATGTTTGTGCTTGGGGCCAGGGCTGTTCATTTTTCTGTCAATTAACACCCTCTCTGTACTAATGCTTTGCCTTCCAGCACATCATTAACATACCGTTTCCCTTTGCTCCATGACCTTCTGGTTAGTTATTCTCTGTGACCTTGTCCTACCAACACCTCTTTTGTTATCTCTAGTGAGAGGAATGTTGACCAATACACCAGGAGAATTGTCTGCTCTTTTCCTATTGTGCAAAGAAAACTTGTACTTCTACCCGAGCAGGCAGATTTACCAAAGTGTGCCACTCCTGTCCAGCCCCAAGATGTCCAGAATGGTCTGGTGCTAGCAACCCCTTCCTTCCTCCCCTCCCCAACCCAGTCCAGGTAATGCTTAGCGCTAGAGGAACAGGTACAGGACCATTTGACAGCCATTCTCCGACAGCACAGGAAGGTCCTGATTTCATTAGGAAGGGGGTTTACACAGCCATACCTGAATCCTTTTAGCTTGCTCAAGGAGCACATGGTCTTGGGCTGCTCTTGCCTTGGGGGGGTCTCAGCAAGTTGGTGAACAGGGAAATGAGGTTTGAGGTTGGGATGGCTCCTCCTGCCTAATGAACATAGCCCCAGCTGGCCTGCACCTAATGGTATATTCAAAACAGCCAGAAAAAAAGGAATATAAAAGCAGAAGAGGCCATTTTCTTTCATCTATACACCTGGAGAACTAGGTGTTCCCCAGGGGCAAAGGTCAGGAAAATCCACCGTAACATCTCAAACAAAAATACCATACCTCCCACAAAGCAGCAATCCACCTTTAGGCCTGCACTGAAGTGTCACCTTCTATTACGACCCAGAATGTAGCTTGAATCTACAACCTTCTGATTCAGAGGCAAAAGTGCAACAAACTGGGCCAAGCCAATCCCCATGTAAAGCAATGGCTCTGAAAAAAAAAACTGCTTATTAAGAAAGAATTGCTGTCAATTAAAACTAGATTGATTTATTTTCTAAAATAGGTGTTAAACCTTTTAAATGAATTTATTCGATGGAATGCTTTAAGGTTCATGAGATTAAATGTGTAAACTTTACAGCTTTTCACCTGATTACTTTTTCAAGTAATTTTTATTTTATTAGATCAGCACATGTATGATGCGACTGTTGAAAATTGCCCAAAGTGATTAGTTAGTGTAAATGGTATGCTTGACAGCCACTGTCAGCATTGATTATCTCTGGATCTTGTGCTGTGTTTTGCTATGAACCAAGTGCTCCCTGATGACAGAGAAGTGGCCCCCATCCCAACCCTTATTTCTGGAAAACAGCAAACGCATGTTGTATAATCAACCTAAGGAGGTTACCAATATTTGTTGTGCTTTGCGTTTGACAACACTTGTGGGAAAAGCTGTAAGAACATCAATGATTATTGTTCCACCCATTGACATTGTACTACTTTTCACACATTTTACCCATTCACCTTTCTCTGTCAGGTTTCGCTTACTTTCAAAAAGACAATAAGGCTCAGAGACTGACACAGCCCAGATTTCTGCCTATGGCGTGGAGTAATTAGTAAGACCTGACTTGTGACATTTATACTTATCTCTTATTTCAAATAAAGGACCCAACCAATTTAGGTAACAAAGCCGAGAAGTTATGTTAAATCTGTATAGAAACTTGGTTGGACCACACTTGGGACGACTATGTAAAGTTCTGGTCTTTATGGGCTGGATTTTACCAGCCCTCTGGAGATAGGCTGGGAGGTGGAAGGCCTTGTAAAATGGTGGCAGAAGGCATCGGGAGGGGAGCCTCATGTCTTGCCGCTGCCACGGGATATTACAAGCGGTGGGAACCTCAGTGGCATGGCCGCCTGCCAACTGGAGGCAGGCGGCCAATTACTTCACCAATTATTGGCCACTTCCTGCGCCCGCCGGTATTTCACCAGCATCGGAAGGAGCCACCGTTGTGTGGGAAGACTGCCAGGTAAACCGTGACAGCCAGCGAGCAGGTTCCTTGGGGGGGTGGGGAGGCCTTCTTTTATGGCTGTTCCATGGCCCATGGAGAGGCTCCCCAGCAGCAATGACTGCCCCTGCGGCTACAGAATTGCTGTTGGAGGGTGATCATTGGGGCCTACCTGCCTGGCCCTGGCTCGGTAAAAAGAAACTTACCTTGCTTTCGAGGGCATCTAAGCTTGGAGGTGCCCTCATCGTCTTCCTGCAGCCGCAGCAGTGGCCACTTGTACCCGTGGCGCTGCTGAGGCTGCCAAACTGCCTGCCCTCTGATTGGACCGGCAGCTCTGGGAGCAGGGCCGCTGTCCCTCCAGCAGCCTCTTTATTGGCCGCCACCAGTAAAATGCCACCCACAGTCCCACCGCCTGCCTGTATGGAATCACATCCCACTTTCAGTCCCAGCAGTGGACAACTTATCTTTTTGAAAAATTCTGGCCTATATTACGAAAAGCATATCAAAGCATTGGAGAAAGTGTAAAAGGCTTACTGGTCAATTCAAAACTTGAAGAGTTGCAGGAAGATCAGAAGTTAAACCTTTGACGATTTTAACTCCCCCCACCCCCACCCCACCTGATGGAAACTGGATAGGAAGGGTAGTTAAAAAACAGATGCTAGTTACCCTTATTGATCTTATTAACATGTTTCCATGTTAACCTGCTCTTTTGAGCAGGAATCCACAGGAAGGAAGTGGGATCTTGTTTTATAGAAGAAAAATGGGCCCAATGATGTCATCAAGACCTGATCTGTGATGTCAACCAGAGGCCTAAGCAGAGCAATGGTTTGTGGCCCCATTTGCAGCCTTCCCCCGCATTCCCTCCTGATTGTAGTTCCGAGCCCCACTAACTGCCAGGGACCATCCCCACGGTTCCTGGCTCCGGCCTCATGCCACATGTTCATACTCCCACCCACCAGCCATGCTCTCGATCTGACCAGCTGTCAGGCAGGAGACTCCAGAATTTTATTTAAATAAGGTTGTGCCGTTAGTTTTGGCAGGGCCACCACGTCCCCTGCCCTACTGAGTTTTTTTGGCTGCTTATGATACCCCCTCCCCTGCAGCTTTCCTGCCTCCCCATAAATATCAGGACCAAACAGTCTACAGAGGAGTCACAGCAGGAGGAAATTTCCTTCCCAAGTATAGAGCCTGCCAGTTCCGTGAATGCTGATTTATAAAGGTTAACATTTGGGGGCTGAGTATGCATAATATATTAGATTTATAAGGGGAAATAGAGATCAGATTGAATTGCACTGAAATCTGCATCCTGTTTGTTCACAAGTTACAAAAAAAAGTCTCTTGGTTTACAACTGGTCTGTTTATCTGTCTACCTTTTAGAAGATTGGAGAAATGCACATGGGAATGCAAGTAAGGTCACAGTGCGCCTTACACACAACAAAGGATTTTATTGTTGTGGTCATCAGGTCATGTTATTTTATAACTAGATATCAGGCAGTAAAGGTAAACTCCTGTCTGTAAGGGACATGGGGACAGTTATGAGACAGTGACACCGCACCAAAGATAATATTTGGTGCAAATCTGAAATTTGGAACAGTGAAAAACTTTCAACAATTAAAGATTTAGATTTAAAATGTGTTTGTACAAAAGAATGAAATTGTACTGGTGTACATTCTCAATACAGCTTTATCGGGCAGCACATTCTAATTGTGCATATTTGTACCATAATTTAACATGCTTTAGGTCTGAGGCAGAATAGGAATAACTAAGTCAAATAGAAGCAGATGGGACTAGCCCACCCCTGCGATGGGATGGGCCCATGTTCCCTGTGCAGGCGGAGACATCTGCTTTCATTGGTGTCTACCTGTCTCTTGCTCTGCAGATGTGTGTTGTAGCAAGCAATTATTTTTAGCCAATCTGCTATTGATCAACAACATGAATGCTATGTTTGATTAAAAAAAAGTTTACATTTTTTTTATGTGAGCCACATTTCATCAATTGGTGCTCTTGGTGCAAAGCTTTACTCAAGGGTGTGTATCCTGGGAATTGTGGTGTGGAGCTCAGCACTGGCCCTATGGGGCACTGACCTTCGGGTTCAAATTCCCTACATGCAAACCAGTCTCAGGAAGGTTTGCACCATGACCACTAATTATTAAATCCTGACCCTTCTATGTTTTGGGGTCTTTGTGCTTATGAACAATACCCAGTGACCATCTAAATAATCTATAGTATGTTAACTCTCAGCAGTGGCAGTAGGAAATGTATTACTGTAAATGCTTTGAAATAAATGGCTAATGTTTCGCTATCAATACAGCCAGAAACCTTCTGCTGTCAGATTCTGACTTCCTTGTTTAAATAATGTCTATTGAGGTCAGGTAAATGAAATCAACAACAACAAATATCCATCCCATTCCAAGTCAGGATCCCTTACGGTGATGAAAGTGAAGGTCACTTGCTGCTGCTCCCTTTGTCTGCTGATCTGAAATGATCCAAATAATTGTAATGGGGGATGTGAGCTATCAGTCCTTCATCATGGCTTTGAACTAAAAGCATTTCAGCTTTTCCTCATGTTTCGCATTGTTCCTGCCGTGTGCCACGCAAAAATCTAACAGCTCCTTCCAATAACTTGATTGGGACTACAGAATCTTCGGAGGTATCCGCTGCTGTTACAACCTGCCTCCTTTCATCATTTCAGTATTTCCCAAAGGATACTGGACTAAGGCATTTGGATATTCAGTCCAATTTGAGTCTGAAACCCTAACAGAAAATATTAAATCTAATATTTTGATATAATAATTAATGCTCAGCCAGTAACACATTATGGGGATGTACAGTTTCAGAAAATCAACTCCTCAACTTTTTCTCAATAACTCTAGACATAATTAAGGTACAGAACAGAATGAGCCCAGAAAATGTACAGACCATCTGATAAAATCATGCCATAACTTCAGCAGGAGTGAAGCGGCAGACCCAGGAATTAGGCCAGAACATGGAGAGGTTCAATCCCCACCTGCATGGGAGTTTTGTCTGGGCTGAAACCTCTGTTCAACTCACATATGGGTCTCGGCAAAAGCAGGGGGGGCGGGGGGGGGGGGGGGGTGGGGGGTGCATTGTCAAGGACGGGGACCTCCTGTGCTGGGAGTTTCTACTAACTCAACCTCAGAGGGACCCAGCAGAAATCTGGAGGCCAGTATGCCCAGTTAGATAAGGCATATCAGTCTTCTGAAGGATGCCAAGTTGTCCCCACTGGTGGGTTTCAGATGAGGGTTGGGGCCTTGACCCCAAAAAATCAGGGTGGACATTATATTTTTTTAATTTTAATTTGCTTACCATTGGTGAGGAGATAAGCAACCCTCGGGGTTGGCTAGTTTCCTCCTGTGTTCCTGTGATTTTGTTTTTAGTGGTGGGGGCTACCACAGATCTTAGGTGCAATCAGAAGAGTTGCTCAGCTCCAATTAATTCAGAAAGCTGTTGTAGATGAAACAGAAAGGCTGGAACACATGGTTGAGAGATGTGCCCCAGCACGGTCAGCAAAGGAGAACCTAGATTGATGTAGCTGAGAAAGACAAAAGATTGACTGTAATTATTTGCACACATCAGACAATCACCATGCACTCAGACAGCTCTCAAGTATTCTCACAAATTTCCTGTAGGTTGGCCACTTTATGATTAGATAAGCTATACTTAAGGTCAGAAAACTATGTTGCTGTCTGAAATGCACAGTGCAGAATATTCACTCAGAGTATGGCTTCTTTTCCTTAGAGTAAAAGGTTGCTTTCAACAGAAGGAGCAAAGCAGTGGTAGAAGGAGAGACTCAGCAGATCAAACTTCTTTGAAGATGCTAACTTGGATTGCATTGGCTAGGAAGCTGGGCACAGCAATGGTGATGCACAAGTTGGAGGCGAGGAATATGCTCCAGGTTTATATGATTATAATCACAAAGCTTCTCAGTTCTAATGTGTTACAGCAGGTGGAAAGCAGTTATTGTGCTTTGCCTGCACTGTCAATGCAGCAACAGCTGCATGATAATTATGTGGGCTGACTTATTCTGTGCCCTATTGTTCATCTTACACATAGATAATAACTCCATGAGCAGGAATGGGCTCCTTCAGTACCAAGTCACACCACAGCACACGGTGTCATCAGCACTTGAAACATGCACTACCTGATTGATGCATACCAGAGGGGTTTATTGATTCGAAGAGGTCCTGCATGGGTCACTTCAGATGGAGGAAGCAAAAATGATATTGAATGGAGGGCCAGATGCTGCTCAGAGGAGATCAAGCATTGTAACTTGCCCTATTGAACTACTTTGGCATTCTGAGCTCACAGATACAGCAATGGAAGTTTACCTAAAGGGGATGAATGAATGAATCAGTCAATTGCCTCAGTAATAAAATTTGGAAGCTAGTTAGATAGGGTTGGGTAGCAAATGTTCTTTACTCTGCAGACTGCCATTGAGCAGTATATAGTGTCAGCAGTATCTGTGGAAAAACCTCAGATACATAGGCAACAAGTTGCAGTATCCATCATGAATGCTGCCACTGCTAATGCTGAGACATTGATACAATAAAGGATGGCTTCAACCAAACAGGAAGACTGACTCTTATCAATGATTAAGAGATTCAGAGACTTTATGGCAATGCAAATATTAGGGCATCCTTTTCACTTCTTACTCTAGATATTTTTAGATTCTGTATTTCAGATTACTCTCACAGTTGAGTCCTAGCTCCCTATACTGAAGAAATCGCTTTCACATCGTCTGAAATCTATGAAATTGCATAGCATGTGAAGGAAAAGGACAGAGAACCCTTTCTCAGATCATCTGAGCTAATGATTGAATCCCGCTCCTCCATGGGATCCTCCTTGCCTTTGGAAGTCAGCACAGTAAAACTACACTCGATCCAAACTATATATATGCGAATGTACTTATGTTTTTACTTAGGCCCACGACATCCATACCTTAAGGGAATCTTGGATTCCCCATTTATTCCAGAATAAAGAGAAGTTGGATTTGTAAATATGGGTTAACTGTTCAAAAGATGACTCACGATTCTGCAAAACAATTCTGTTCCCTCCAGCAATAAACACGTAACTTCTTAGTTTTGAAGTGCAGCTACATAACTGAACAGACATTTACCATATTCTGATGTTGTGATGTTCTATAGTATATCCTGGAGAGACTTGGCAGAATGTTAGAGGTAAGCCACAAAATTCTCCTACTATCATAGAAACATAGAAAAATAGGAGCAGGAGTAGGCCATTCGGCCCTTCGAGCCTGCACCGCCATTCAATACAATCATGGCTGATCATCCAAACTCAGTACCCTGTTACCACTTTCTCCCCATATCCCTTGATCCCTTTAGTCCTAAGAGCTATATCTAACTCTTTCTTGAATATATTTAGTGATTTGGCCTCAACTGCTTTCTGTGGTACAGCATTCCACAGGTTCACCACTCTCTGGGTGAAGAAATCTCTCCTCATCTCAGTCCTAAATGGCTTACCCCTTATCCTTAGACTGTGACTCCTGGTCCTGGATTCCCCCACCATCAGGAACATCCTTCCTGCATCTAGTCTGTCCAGTCCTGTTAGAATTTTGTAGGTTTCTATGAGATCCTCTCTCATTCTTCTAAGCTCCAGTGAATACAAGGCTAATCGACCCAATCTCTCTTCCTACGTCAGTCTTGCCATCCCAGGAATCAGTCTGGTGAACCTTCGCTGCACTCCCTCCATAGCAAGAACATCCTTCCTCATTTAAGGAGACCAAAACTGTACACAATACTCAAGGTGTGGTCTCACCAAGGCCTTGTATAATTGCAGCAAGACATCCCTGCTCCTGTACTCGAATCCTCTCACTATGAAGATCAACATACCATTTGCCTTCTTAACTGTCTGCTGCACCTGCATGCTTACTTTCAGCGACTGGTGCACAAGGACACCCAGGTCTCGCTGCACCTCCCCCTTTCCCAATCTATCGCCATTCAGATAATAATCTGCCTTCCTGTTTTTGCCTCCAAAGTGGTTACCCTCATAATTATCCACATTATACTGCATCTACCATGTATTTGCCCAATCACTCAAGCTATCCAAATCACACTGGAGCTTCTCTGCACCCTCCTCACAGCTCACACTCCCACCCAGCTTTGTGTCGTCTGCAAACTTGGATATATTACATTTAATTCCCTCATCTATATCATTAATATATATAGTGACTAGCTGGGGTCCCAGCACTGATCCCTGCGGTACCCCACTAGTCACTGCCTGCCACTCAGAAAAATACCTATTTATTCCTGCTCTTTGTTTCCTGTCTGCCAACCAGTTCTCTATCCATGTCAGTACCTTACCCCCAATCCCATGTGCTTTAATTTTGCATGTTAATGTCTTATGTGTGACCTTATCGAAAGCCTTCTGAAAGTCCAAATACACCACATCCACTGGTTCTCCCTTATCTATGCTCCTAACCACATCCTCAAAAAATTCCATTAGATTTGTCAAGCATGATTTCCCTTTTGTAAATGTATATTGACTTTGTCTGATCCTGTCACTGTTTTTCAAGTGCTCTGCTATTACATCTTTTATAATGGACTCTAGCATTTTTCCCACTACTGATGTCAGGCTAACCGGTCTATAATTCCCTGTTTTCTCTGTACCTCCTTTTTTAAATAGTGGGGTTACATTAGCTACCCTCCAATCCGTTGGAACGGTTCCAGAGTCTATAGAATTTTGAAAAATGACCAACAATGCATCTACTATTTCTAGGGCCACTTTCTTAAGTACTCTGGGATGTAGACTATCAGGCCCTGGGGATTTATCAGCCTTCAATCCCATCAATTTCCCTAACAATATTTTCCTACTAATACTGATTTCATACAGTTCCTCCTCCTCACTAGACTCTATGTTCCCCAACATTTCTGGGAGGTAATTTGTGTCCTCCTTTGTGAAGACAGAACCAATGTATGTATTTAATTGGTCTGCCATTTCTTTGTCCCCCATTATAAATTCCCCCGTTTCTGACTGTAAGGGACCCACATTTGCCTTCACTAATCTTTTTCTCTTCACATATCTATAGAAGCTTTTACAGTCAGTTTTTATGTTCTCTGCACGCTTACTCTCATACTCTATTTTCCCCTTCTTAATCAATCCCTTTGTCCTCCTTTGCTGAATTCTAAACTGCTCCCAATCCTCAGGTTTGCAGCTTGTTCTGGCCATTTTATATTTCTCCCCCTTAGATCTAATACTATCCCTAATTTCTTTTGTAAGCCACGGTTGAGCCACCCTTCCTGATTTATTTTTGCACCAAGCACTCTTTAAATGCTAGCCATTGCCTATCCACTGTCAACCCTTTAAGTAATGTTCCCCAATCTATCATAGCCAACTAGCGCCTCATACCTTCATAGTTTCCTTTATTTAGATTCAGGATCCTAGTCTCAGAATCAACTCTCTCACTCTCCATCTTAATGAAGAATTCTATCATATTATGGTCGCTGTTCCCCAAGGGAGCCCGCACAACAAGATTGTTAACTAATCCTTTCCCATTACACGATACCCAGTCTAGGATGGCCTGTTCTCTCATTGGTTCCTCAATGTATTGGTCCAAAAAACCATCATGTACGCACTCCAGGAATTCCTCCTCTACAGTTTTATTGCTAATTTGGTTTGCCCAATCTATATGTAGATTAAAATCACCCATAATTACAGTTGTACCCTTATTGCATGTGTCTCTAATTTCATGCTTAATGCCATCCTCTATATCACCACTGCTGTTTGGAGGTCTATATACAACCCCCACCAACATTTTCTGCCCCTTGGTGTTTCTTAGCTCCACCCATACAGATTCCACATCGGGATTCTCTGAGCTTCCTCACTGTTGTATTGATTTCCTCTTTTACTAACAATGCTACTCCACCTCCTTTCCCTTTTTGCCTGTCCTTCCTAAATACTGAATACCCCTGGATGTTCAGTCCCATCCTTGGTCACCCTGCAGCCATGTCTCCATAATCGCAACTATATCGTATCCACTTACATCTATTTGCGCGGTTAATTCGCCTACCTTATTGTGAATACTCGGTGCATTGAGACACAATGCCTTTAGGCTTGTCTTTTTAACATTCTTAGTCAGCTTAGCATTATTTCGCACTATGGCCCAATTTGTTTCTTGCTCTTAATTTCTATGCCTTCCACTTTTGCCTTTTTGTTTCCAGTCTTTCCTTTCTATCCTTGTTTCCTCCTCCTCAGTCTACCCACTCAGGTTCCCATCCCCCTGCCATTCTAGTTTAAATCCTCCCCAACAGCATTAGCAAATGTCCCTGCGAGGACATTGGTTCCAGTCCTGCCTGGGTGTAACCCATCCCGCTTGTACAGGTCCCACCTTCCCCAAACCCAGTCCCGATGTCCCAGGAATCTAAATCTAAATCCCGCCCTCCTGCACCATTTCTCCAGCCACGCATTCATCTGGTCTATTCTTCTGTTTCTATACTCACTAACACATGGCACAGGAAGTAATCCTTTGAGGTCCTGTTTTTTAATTTAGCTCCTAACTCCTTAAATTCATCTTGCAGAACCTCATCCCTTTTTTTTACCTATATGTTAGTACCGACATGTACCACGACCACTGGCTGTTCACCCTCCCCCTTCAGAATGTCCTGCAGCCGCTCTGAAACATCCTTGACCCTAGCACCAGGGAGGCAACATATCATCCTGGAGTCTCATTTGCGGCCATAGAAACGCCTGTCTGTTCCCCTTACAATTGAATCTCCTATCACTATTGCTGTCCCAGTCTTTCTCCTCCCCTCCTGTGCAGCAGAGCCATCCATGGTGTCACAAACTTGGCTGTTGCTGCTTTCCCCGGGAGGCCATCTCCCCCAACAGTATTCAAAGTGATATATCTGTTTGAGAAGGGGATGGTCACAAGGGACTCCTGCACTACCTGCCTGCACCTACTACTCCACCTGGTGGTGACCCATCCCTTTTCTGCCTGCGGTGTGACCACCTCGCTAAGCGTGCTATCCACGTAGGTTATTTAGAAGGGAAGCAATAATCCAAACTCCTGTGCTCATTTCCTTTGGTCCAATTACTTTTTCTCTCATTCTCTGCTTGCGAATAACTCATGCATTTTTGACTTTGGTAATTGAAATTTACACCACTGGCTATCTGAGCTTCCAACCCACTTGGCCAAAAGAGAAAATTAACACTTTACTGTTTCTTCACACCAGTGTCAAGTTAAGAATTGGCACAGCTCTCTGTTTATGTCCATGTTAAAAGATGCACACAGCTCTGCTTAGCAGCCATCAATATTTTTAGTGACAGAAGACAGCAGAGTTTCCTAACTGTCTTCCACCTTTAACTTTCATTTCAAAATCTAAAAAACTTGGCTTCAAGCTCAAGAAATAAGCATAACAGGCAGAGATTTCCATTATAATAAAAGCAAAATACTGCGGATGCTGGAAATCTGAAATAAAAACAAGAAATGCTGGAATCACTCAGCAGGTCTGGCAGCATCTGTGGAAAGAGAAGCAGAGTTAATGTTTCGGGTCAGTGACCCTTCTTCGGAACTCCGAATAATATTCTTCGGAATATTATATTATATTAGAGATTTCCATTAGTTTGTCTCGTTTTCTAAGCTCAATCCGAATGTAATTGGCCGAACCAGTGCAAAAGGTCATGGCTATTTTGAATGTAAGTTACATCAAGCGTAGATTGAGTTTCTGCAATCTTTAAAGCTGGTTTAAAGATCATTCTGCCCGATGTTGGTCCAACCCATAAAAGTGCCTCAACTCCCTGTAGTGTAAGGGCCTGAAGAGGTTAATCTTGAGAGTGTGCAAAGATTACCGCCCACCATGATGATGTAAGAGATCATGTGGGGAGACTCGAGAACAGACACAATGCCACTTTTGGAGGAGCCACACAGACTAGTGTGGAGTGTATATAGTTGTTATGAAATAAAGGTTAATTTTTAAATACTACTAAGAACTTCTCTGGCTAGACTCAATATGGTGGCAGCATACAGAACCAAGCATATAACGCTCCCCAGACCGAAATAATGAGGATGGCGAGTTTTTGCCAATTGTGCCTGTTTGAAGCCATTCAAGGAGGTCTTCAAATTGAGCTTGTTTTCTTATTGAGAAATCACAAGCTTTCTCCCCACAATATTCCATCTGTTATTGGTCAGTCACAGGGAGCACATCCACAATTCCCAGTATGCACTTGGATCCACTCTGGGAGCACACTTTCAAAACAGTCAGCCCTATTACTTGCAGAAGCCTCTGCTTTCATAAAAATCATAACATTTTATCTTCTGAGTGTTTTTCTTCTTTGTAAAATAAGCCTCTGGAAGATGAGGCATAACAATCTAAAGAATAAGATGTTGCTTTGCATCTTACTTTCCAAAGACAACATCAACGCTCTTGGGTCAGCCATTTCAGCAGCCAATTTTGATACAGTACACTACTGAAAATGTGCATAAACTGGATCATCTCCTAATGTAACGATGCAATTTCTCATATGGAGTAAAAAATGCTTCAGTTTTCTGGCACTTATACAGAGTGCATTTTGCCACTGATGCTGCACTATACTGTTTTACTGTTCTGACACTCATGTTTGAAATCTGCTCTGACATTCTTAGGGAAAAGATCCTCCGTGAGCAATGAATGATGATTTACCTTTTGTTTTTGTAACTGGAAAGCTGCTACTCCTTGTTGGATGCTTTGTTTTCCTAATGACAGATTGTTCAAGGCTCTGGAATGTGGAACTTGATACTTTTGTGTGAGAATAATTGTACCAAGCTGGAACCGCAACAGATTCAGGCATGAATCGCAAGAGTTATGTCTTTTATGTATAATGATGTATTTGGTTTCTTTGTTTCTCAACTTCTAATGTTTATTATTTATTTTAAATTCTGTTTAATCTGCTGCGAGATGGCATAACTACAGGGTGTTTCCAAAGGCAACTGCAATGAGGGCACACATCTTGTGAAATTGATCTATTAATTCTTGAGGTGTAGAACTCAAAAAAAGGCCTGCGGAATTTATTGCAGGAAAACCAGCAATCAAATAAAAATAAGGCTTTTGAGGCAGTACTGGCAGTCGCATTGAAGTTACTGTTAGCGAAACTGAGGGTTTTTGAGTGGTGGTTTTTAAAGTTTTTTTTACATTTATTAGGCATCCTGGTTAACCTCCTGATTTTACTGGAACTGCACGAAAACATTCACTTTAATGTCTACACCATGGGCTTTCCAATGAGGCAGCAAAATCAATAACCCTGACAAAGAGCTGTGAACTGCAATCAGGAGCCATTTACCAGCTCAAAGGGCACTGGGGATGGAATTTCCTGTGGGGGCATAATTGGAAAGTCACTTGCGAAGTTATGCACATTCTGCTGATAATTACTTATGTCCAAATTTCCTGCAAATCTCATTACTATACCCTGGGAAATAAAAATGTGCATTTAGCAAGTGGAAATCAGCACAAACTGTTGGGGCCCCAGAGAAAAGTGCAAAGCTCACACCCTGGCCCTGATATTTATGGGGAGGTGGGGAGGGAGCTGGGAGGATTCTGGGTGGACCGCAGATAGTGATGGTGATGGTGGTGGTGGAACTGTAGCAGCTGGGAAACCCATAGGTGGAGATGCTGACAAATTTAATGGCAGGGCCTCATTTGAATTTTTTATGTCCGTTTCAGATTGAGAGATTGGTTGGCTGTTGGGCGGGAAGGCATGCGGCACATGGCCGCAACCAGGAGCACAGAGGAGGGAATAAGGGATCACAGAGCTTCAAATCACATTTCTGGGGTTGTGGGATCACAGGACATTTGCTTGCAGAGCTGTGGTGAAGCTCTCCTGCTCCTTCTGGCCCACAAGCAGTTCTAGAAAGGTGTTGTGGGATGACATTAAGAGCAGACCAACTTAAGGAGCTGTAAGTGATGATCACCGGAGGAAGTGATGTCATGTCACATGTGACCAGTTTTGGGTGGAGCCCGACAAACCAAGACGTGCTTAGATGTAGCTTGTGCAGTAATTGTATATATATATATGTTCCTGTTAAAGTATAAATAAAGCCCACCTTTACTTTGGATATTAGTCCTGTGTAACAAACTTGTAGTCCTGTGAACCTTACAATAGATCACACACCAAAGGATCAAGTAATATTACATGGTGGCAACGTTTGCGATATATTTTTTCTGAAGCCTACCAAAAATTACATTGTGGCAATGTTGTATTTTTTTTCTGAAGAACACACCAACAAAGAGCAAACAAAGAAGAGCAGGCTGCCTACCTGGAGTGGCTGAAGAGATTGGAGAGCAGACAGCAGGAGGCTCCACAGCACTGCAGAAGGCTAGATTACAGACAGGACCCCAGGTGGTGTGGAAAGGTTGTGAGTACAGCAAACAATTTGCTAGGAGATCGGAGCTTTCAGCTAACCTGGCAGTGGGTCAAAAAATTAGAAAAGTTATAGCTGAAGCCACTATTGTTTTAGTTTTCCTGTTTTTTGCTTTGTGAGTGGGGCCTAAGCTGAAAACTTTTTGTTTTATTCATTCATGGGATGTGGGCGTCACTGACAAGGCCAGCATTTATTGCCCATCTCTAATTGCCCTTGAAAAGGTCGTGGTGAGCTGCCTTCTTCAACCGCTGCAGTCCATGTGAGGTAGGTACACCCACAGTTCTGTTAGGAAGGGAGTTCCAGGATTTTGACCCAGCGACAGTGAAGAAACAGCGATATAGTTTCAAGTCAGGATGGTGTGTGACTTGGAGGGGAACTTGCAGGTGATGGTGTTGCCATGCATTTGCTGCCCTTGTCCTTCTAGTTGGTAGAGGTCGCGAGTTTGGAAGGTGCTATCTAAGGAGCCTTGGTGCAGGAAGAACTCAACAGTGCCACTGGAGGTCCCGCACAAAAGTAAAAGGCCAGTTGTGGCAGCTGCTGGTACTGCAAGCTCCAGCCCTCTTTTAAAAAATACTCTGTTTAAAAAAAAGGCAGCTCACAGTTTTAAAAACTGACAAGCTGTGTAAACAAGCTGTCTGACAGTTAAATAAGAAAGTAGTCCCACTCTTGACAGGGGCAGGCCCGCAAAAAAACAAAACTGTCTTAAAAAGGAAACAAAAAGAAGTGTGCCTGTGAAAAGAAAATCGGGATCATTAAGACAATAGCTTTCAGATATCCAGTTATAGATTGAAAGATGTTGGACATAGCATCTGAACTTAAACTGTTCTGACAGCAAATGGAGCTGGATCAAGATGTGAGTGAACCAGAGAAACAAGCTTTCATAAATAAGACCGCACTGGGCAACGAGGGCCTGAAATTGATCATAATGTCAGGATTATCAGCTGAGGATCAGAAGGACCCTAGCAAGATTTGGGCACTCCTGGAGCAGCAACTCAAAGTGAAGATACATTTCCAACTACATGAGCTTGAGCTTATGACCTAACAGCAAAGGCAAGATGGGTCCATTGACCAGTTTGTTGCAAGATGCTGAGACAATGCTCAATATTTTGCTTTCACAGATATCAAATTGTCGGAACAGGTTTTCAAGCTAAAAATCGTGTCTACCCGACAAGAGGCATTTCAAAAAGACATGCTAGAAAAGAAGAAAGTGCACACCACAGATCCACTATTCAATGATGGAAGGAAATTTGAAGCAATCATGGCTGGGAGCCAACAATTACAAGTGTTGGGGGCAGCTACAACAATTGGTATGGTAAAATGTGTGAAAAATATGGTCTGACTCAGCCAATTTGTAGTTGTCCGGCATACCAGGGCCTGTGCAAAGCTTGTGGCATGTGAGAACATTGGGCAAGGTAGTGCAGAAGGCTGAGCTCAGATACTGCACACAGGAATGGCAGCAGATCACGTGCAGAGGTAACATCTGCAAGACAAGATGGCAAACGCATCAAGAGGTATGTCAACACTCAATAAAAGTCAAAGCAGGTACATCAGGTCAGCAGAGAGACAGATTGCCAGGAGGACACAGATGAAGAATGCACTCGTGCGAAAAGCGAGCAAGCATTTCACACAGTTAACTTGGATCAACATGTCAATGCTATTTTGCAATCTAAGGCATTCACCATGATTGGGATTATATGTCTGGAGAAGTGTGACAAGCATAAGCTCAGAGTAAAAACTGACACGGGAAGAAGTGCAAATATTTTTCATATTTGTGTACTGAAGGACATGTACTTAAAGTAATGGGAATCTATGGTGCAACGCACCACAGCTAGGCTGATTGTAAAATCATTGTAGGCAATCAAGTGCATTGGAACGATAACCTTACAGTGTAGCTATGGGAGCTCCGAATGGCTACCACAAATTTTTTATATTGTAAATACGACTGGACCAGCTGTCACAGGACTTCCAGTATGCTGAGGTTTCCGAATTATCACAGTACATGAATTCAGTAACGCACCAAAGATGGTAGGAAATACGGAGGTCAGGTGTATCAGGTCGGTCCATGTAAAGGACGACATAAAGGCTGGAGTCTTAACACGAAGAGGCAATATGACCAAAAGTCTCTCCTCAGACTTCAGTTCATTGCAGCAAGTACCCGGAGGCCAGAGAGATTGCTGGCGATTGGTGATGTTGCCAGTCATAATTTTTCTAGTTTTTCAAACAAGAGAAGAGGTTTACAATAACCAGATCATGATGAATAGAGAAAGGTATTAATATGGGAAATAATAAACAGACCATGACAGGAAGGGACAGAGAATACAAATCTAAGAGTAAATCAGCGGATAAGGTTAGAGGTTACAATAATCATAAAAGGACAAAATAAAAGGCTCTATCTGAGTACATGTAGCATTCGAAACAAAAAAGATGAACTGATCGCGTAAATAGAAGTAAATAAGTACATTCTAATAGCCATTACAGAGACATGGCTGCAGATGACATAGAATGGGACCTGAATATTGAAGGGTACATGACATTTAGGAAGGACAGGAAGCTAGCAAAAGATGTTAATTAATTATGGTATCAGCACAATAGAGAGGGAGACCTAAGTTCAGGAAACCAGGATGTAAAAGTGGTTTGGGACAAGGTGAGAAATGATAAAGGCAAGAAGTCACTTCTGGGAGTGGAGTACAGGCATCCCAACAGTAACCACATGGTAGGACGGAGTATAAAAAAAGAAATAATGGGAGCTTATCAGAAAGGTATGGCAATAATCATAGGGGATTTTAATCTAGAAAAATCAGAGGGGAAAATGTAGTCTAGATGAGGAGTTCATAGAAAGTTTTCGGGATAATTTCTTGGAACAGCATGTTCTGGAGCCAACCAGAGAGCAGGCTATACTAGACCTAGTATTGTGCAACAAGATAGAATTAATGACTTCATACTGAAGGCACCCCAAGGCAGCAGCGATCATAATATGATTGAATTTTACAAACAGTTTGAGGGAAGAGTGGGTAAAAGACTAGTATTTTAAACTTAAATAAAGGCAATTATGAGGGCATGAGGGCAGAGCTAGGTAAAGTGAACTGGCAAATTAGGTTAAGGGATAGATCAATAAAGATGCAGTGGCAGACATTTAAGGGGATATTTCAGAATACATAGAATAGATACATTCCAATTAGAAAGAAAAATTTCAAGGGGAGGGGAGTTAAAGGTAGTATCAAAATTAAACAAAAAGCATATAATTGTGCAAAGGTGGGTGGCAGGTAAGAAGATTGGACAGACTATAAAAAAACAGCAAAGATCCACTAAAATATTAATAAGGAGGGAAAAGTTAGAGTACAAGAGAAAGCTAGTTAGAAATATAAAAACGGTTAGTAAGAGTTTCGAGATATTTAAGAAAGAAAAGAGTTAACAAAGTGAGCGTCAGTCCTATAGAAAGTGAGTCTGGGGAATTAATAATGGAAAATAAGGAGATGGCAGATGAATTGAACAGGTATTTTGCATCAGTCTTCACTATAGAGGATGCAAGTAACATCCCAGAAATAGCTGTAAATCAGGAAATGGAAGGGAGGGAGGAACTCAAGAAAATTACAATCACCAGGGAACTGGTATTGAGAAAATTGTTGGAGCTGCAGGCTGACAAGTCCTTGGGTCCTGATGGACCTCATCCTAGGGTCTTAAAAGTAATGACTTGTGAGATAGTTGATGCATTGGTTTTAATTTTCCAAAATTCACTAGGTTCTCCAAAGGTTCCATTTGATTGGAAAATAGCTAATGTAACTCCTTTATTCAACAAGGGAAGGAGACAGAAAGCAGGAAACTACAGACCAGTTAACTTATCATCTGCCATAGGGAAAATGTTAGAAGCTATTATTAAAGACATTATATCAGGGCACTTAGAAAAATTCAAAGTAATCAGGCAGCGTCAACGTGGTTTTGTGAAAGGGAAATCATGTTTAACCAATTTATTGGAGTTCTTTGAAGAAGTAACATGTGCTGTGGATAAAGGGAAACCGTTGGATTTACTGTACTTTGATTTCCAGAATACTTTGATTTCCAGAAGGCATTTGATAAGGTTATTGTGGCAAATAAAAGTTCATGGTGTAGGGGATAACATATTGGCATGGATAGAAGATTGGCTAGCTGACATGAAACAGAGAAAAGGCATAAACGGATCATTTTCTGGTTGGCAAGATGTAATGAGTGATGTGCCACAGGGATCTGTGCTGGGGCCTCAAATTTTTACAATTTATGCAAATGACTTGAATGAAGGGACTGATGGTATGGTTGCTAAATTTGCTGATGACACAAAAATAGGTAGGAAAGTAAGTTATGAAGAGGACATAAGGAGGCTACAAAGGGATACAGATTGGTTAAGTGAGTGGGCAAAGATCTGGAAAATTGAGTCTAATGTGGGAAAAGATGAAATTGTCCATTTTGATAGGAACAATGAAAAAGAAGCATCATATCTAAATGGTGAGAGATTGCAGAGCTCTGAGATGCAGAGGGATCTGGGTGTCTTAGTGCATGAATCGCAAAAGGTTAAAATGCAGGTTCAGCAAGTAATTAGGAAAGATAATAGAATGTTATTGTTTATTGCGGGGGGGGAATTGATTACAAAAGTAGGGAGGTTATGTTTCAGTTATACAGGGCATTGGTGAGACCACATCTGGAGTACTGTGT
Organism: Heterodontus francisci; assembly: GCF_036365525.1. Lineage (NCBI taxonomy): Eukaryota > Metazoa > Chordata > Chondrichthyes > Heterodontiformes > Heterodontidae > Heterodontus > Heterodontus francisci. The sequence continues at coordinate 22,095,642 of NC_090397.1, forward strand.
ACTGTATTGATCTCCTTATTTAAGGAAGGATGTAAATGCGTTGGCAGCAGTTCAGAGAAGGTTTACTAGACTAATACCTGGAATGGACGGGTTGTCTTATGTGGAAAGGTTGGACAGGCTAGGTTTGTATTCTCTGGAGTTTAGAAGAGTAAGAGGTGACTCGATCGAAACAGAATAGATGCTGAGGGGTGGTGACAGGGTGAATGTGGAAATGTTGTTTCCTCTTGTGGAGAATCTAGAACGAGAGGTCACTGTTTAAAAATAAGCGGTTGCCCATTTAAGACAGAGATGAGGAGAAATTTTTTCTATCAGAGAGTTGTGAGTCTTTGGAACTCTTTTCCTCAAAAGGCGGTAGAAGAAGAGTCGTTGAATATTTTTGAGGCAGAGGTAGATAGATTCTTGATAAGCAAGTGGGTGAAAGGTTATTGGGGGTTGGTGGGAATATGGAGTTAAGGTTGCAATCAGATCAGCCATGATCTTGTTGAATGGACTGGAGAGGCCGAGTGGCCTACTCCTGCTCCTAATTCATATTCTCAGATGTTCGTATGAATAAGCAAACCTACTTTACATTTTAGAGAGAGTTAAATTTGCTTACCTGTAAATAACGTTTTGTTTTAATCATGATCTGAACCACAACATTATTGCTTTTTTACACATATGTTTTTATCTTTGGCAAAAAAGGGGATGTTGTGGGATGACCTTAAGAGCAGGCCACCTTAAGGAGCTGTAAGTGAAGATCACTGGAGGAAGTGATGTTGTGTCGGACAGGACCAGTCAGTTATGGGGGGAGCCCGACGGAGCAAGATGTGTTTAGATGTTACTTGTGCAGTAACTGTTTGTATATATATGTTCCAGTTAAAGAATACTAAAACCCATATTTACTTTGGATATTACTTGTAGTCCTGTGAGTCTTACAATAGATCACACACCAAAAGATCAAGTAATATTACAAAAGGCACTTAGCTTCTGGATTTGATTGTTCTCACCTTCTTTCAGCTGCTGGGTTTCCCAAGTCCTGAGAAACCCAGTCCCTAACTATAAAATATACAAGCCTGCTAAAATTTAAGGCCCTCAGCCTCATGGACATTGTTACGAATAGGTGAGAAGGGGTCTAGGGGTTCCCTCTCAGCCTTTGCCTGGTTTAACCATAACACGGTTTAATTTGAAAACAACATGTTTTTAGCTCCCCCTCAGTGAATCCTTGTTCACTGCTCCAAATATAAGGCAAAGAAATCCAACAGGTTTCCTTACATAAACAAGAAAGATAGAAGTTTATTCATCTTAAACTCTAATCCGGTTAACAACTATAAATATGCGACGTGACCACGCTAGCATACATACGCGATAAACACACATGCAGATAGAGACAGAAAAAGTAGAAGGAATAAAGGAAAAAGTTTGAGGCAATATCTGGTAGTTGCAGACCTTTAAGTTCAATATGGAGTCTTTGGTTGCCGGTACATCTTGCAATTCTTGGGACCCAGTTCACACTTCAACATGTTCCGATGTAGGAGTCTTTTCTCCTTTGAGGTTTACGTATCTTCTATGGGTTTGGTGGCTTGGAAGGAAGCGAGAGAGAGAGAGAGAGACTTCCTTGTTTCATCTTCAGTTGCACACTGCCTTCTGAATTCAAACTGTCCTGTTGCTAGTTCAAAAACCTGGACCAGCTAGTTAGTCATGTGACCAGTTGGTTTAACCAGTCCTGGCTCTGTGGATTGTATCATCTTAGCAGAGCCTGGAATGCGCTTCCTTACACAATGTCTGGTGATCAAAATCCATTTGCGTTAATTGGAGCAGGGAATAGCCCTTTGTCTCCACAAGCAGCATCCCAGAGTATGCAAATGTCCTTCCAACCCAATGTCTGGTGATCTTCAAACGAGTCATTTCTTCACTCCAGCAACAGTTTAAAATCAATGTTCATATGACAAAATTAATATGCCTCATTCTTGGCAGGTGGGGTCTGCATGACAACATATTTAAATAACTGACTTGCCTCAGGAATTCAGATTAGTTGCCTGACTGCCTTTATTAAAATAGGTGCATTAGGTTCAGGTTTCAGGTCTTTGAAATCCAAACCCCTCCATGCATCTCTCCCGCTGTCGAGGGTGGGTTGGGGGGCGGGTGGTTAATATACACCCCAGATATTTCCTTTTTAAATATGACAATTAGAATTTCAAGCCATCTATCATTCATGCACATTAGGCACAGCAAGTGTAAGAACATGCAATCATGGAAGATGTTCAATTTTTAATGCAATTTATATTGATGGAATAAAAATGCATTCAAAAAACAAAAATTACAGAATGGGTCTCAGTGAAGATAAATCTTTAAAACACTCAAACAATCGCAATAGCACACTAGAATAATTACTTGATTTCCTGGTGCATCTAAACTTCTGGGATATTTTTTTTGAAACTGTGCAATTAAAGCAAATTTGCTTGTATCTTTAGCCTGGGGGAGTGGGGGGTGGGGGGGGGGGTGGGGTGTAGAGTCATTATAATGAACTGTGTTGTGTTCAGGCACAGGGATCGATAGACTGGCAGAAAAGTGCATGGAAATCCAGACATGGTGTGTAACACATTTGTGTGCAAGTTTCCTTGATCTTTAAGGAATGGGTTTTTACTTTTACACCCTGATTACATGTGTCTCTGTGAACAAATATGTAGTAAGTTCCATGCCCCGCATAGGGAGCACAGAGTGGCTATTAACTGAACTACCCTGCTAAAAAATGCTGAGTAAGGTTTACTGATCGGTACTAAAAGTCGACTGGCAGGAGTCAAAGAGGCAGAAGACACACCGATGGGCCTCCAACTTCTAGAAGGGCCTGATGCAGCACACATTGAGAAGGTGACATGGTGAGTGCGTGCAGTGTCCTGAACCATTAATATGTGGAAAAAGATCAACACCTGCTTTCCCAAGTGCAATCCTGCCATTATGAAACCAGGGTAAGGAACATTTTATTTGAACGTGGAAGCTTAGAATGTGTGTTACTGTTACAATTAGGAAGTGCATATGGCATGCACAGCATCAATTGCTAAAGAGGCTTCACACAGGAATATGCATCATTAATTCATATGTAAGATCATCAAGTGATTAGGGCAAAGTGAAATCACAGACTTTTGCTAAGCATGTGACTAGTAACATTCTGCTCTTGTCACCCTTCATACTCACTTAACAATGTCCACATGTTCAGGGGTTAAACACCAGCTCCACATGTTCAGCAATGTCCACATGTTCAGTGGTTAAACACCAGTTCCACATGTTCAGTGGTTAAGCACCAGTTCCACATGTCAGCAATGTCCACATGTTCAGTGGTTAAACACCAGTTCCACACATCAGCAATGTCCACATGTTCAGTGGTTAAGCACCAGTTCCACATGTCAGCAATGTCCACATGTTCAGTGGTTAAACACCAGTTCCACACATCAGCAATGTCCACATGTTCAGTGGTTAAACACCAGTTCCACATGTCAGCAATGTCCACATGTTCAGTGGTTAAGCATCAGTTCCACATGTCAGTAATGTGCACATGTCCAATTTTCAAATATCAGTTACACATCAGTTTTACATTTATTGATGCTAAGAGGATGAGAGAAGCTAAAAGAAGCAGGGAATAATCATTCATGGTCTAAATGTAAGGGTTTATCCAGATTGTTGCACGTCTTAACCCCTTCAAAACCAAACATGAAAAACATACAATTCTCAGTACTTAAGTGGACAGTGAAAAGAGTGCTATGTCCTTTCAGTACTTCATTGATAAATATCTGAAGTTGTTGCGTTTTTTAATTACATACTTCCAAAATTTATGAAGGAACTTGAAGTACTTTCAACTGGAAACACATTATTTTAACATGTTAAACTAGAATTAAAAATTGTGAGAATTTAGTATTGGTGTGGCAATAATTGGTCTCCTTTCAAATATAAATGGAGTGCAGCCCTCTGATTACACAGTTTGTTAGCAGCATGTATCATATAACGTGAATCAAAGATAAAAAGTATTGAGAAAGGACTAAAGGACATAAAAGGTGAGTAGTAAAAATGGCAGGTGTCAAAGCAAAATGAAAGACTTAAGGGTGATGATGCATTAAATAGTTTGCTATTGAGGTGTAACTCCATTGAACACTCTTTTAAGCTGAACACTTGCACTGATATTAGCATTTGGAGAAACTTCCATCCCTATCACAGGATGACATCTGTGTAATCATTTTATGATATTTAGATTTAAAAAACACAGGACTGTAATTGTGAACTTTGCATGATTTATAACTAACATTGCAGACTCAAACACACACCATTGGGATGCCAGCAGTGTCCAGCTTGGCTTGTTTATCAGCCCTTCTATGTGTATGTTGAAAGTAATACTCTTTGCCGACTGGAATATAGATGAATTACCACAGGGCTTCTCGTGTTATCACTGCTGCACAGCCCTGATCGTCAAAACACCACAAAGTCAAAACAGAGCACATTCCTCTGGTTTAACACTGATATCTGTGTAAACAGGGTAGCAAAGTAATGCTGCTTTCTAGCACTGCTGCTGCACATAGTTACAGCTGCTGAAAGTGATGTGTATTTAACAAAGAGTCTGTCGAATTTATTTGGCTAGCAGTAATGATGGAGATAAGGTGGCTGTAATTTACACAACAAAAATATTTGAAGAGTCAGTCTCAGATCAAATCTTTGCCAGTGACTGGAATCCTAACAGTAACCAAAAGAAAACATTATCAGTGAGAGTGACTGATCTGAAATATGGAGAAAGAAAAAAGAGAGAAATAAAGAGAGACAGAGTGCGAACGAGTGTGATCCCCATTACACTGTGCCCAGACTTGCTGCTGTGTTATCAACGTGAGCCCTGAGCATCAAAAGAGATTGCTCCTTGGGGCAAGTTACCGGTGCTGATCGCACCTCCAAAGGCAGCTCACTTGACTGTAAAGCAATTTAGGGTCACCTACCTTGCCAGCCCTTGGGTACGTTCTGGAGGGAGGAGGCTTGGAGTGGGCCAAAGGCAACTCCTATTAAATTGGGGGTGGAGATAGGGCACTCTCACCAAGACAGCTAAGAATTAGGCCCAAAGATTTAGTAGTGGGACCAACATCTGTGCAGATTTCGTTGTAGGCTGTCCCACTGCTAATTTGGTATGATGTGTGCCCAATGTTTGGACATAACATGGGAGTAACACACACAGATTTCTACCCTCTTGATATGTTGAACTTGGTGTCCTGAGGAAACACCAGCTTCACAGTTAACAGTGAACAATGTTGTTCCAGATGCAACACGGCTGCTTTGGCTCTTTCAGATGCTGCAACAACAGTGGATTTTCCTCCCTCTTTTCCCTTTAAGGATGACTGCCTAGTTAAAGGATGCTAACAGCATTCCAAAGAATAGTTAATGAAGATGCACCAAGGAAAATTGCTTCAGGGATGGGTTACACTGGGGGTGGAATTGTTTCTCAGTAATTACATTTTTTTTGGTAATCAGTATACCACTGAAAAAAATCTGTCCCTTTCTCAAAGCACAATGAAAATACCTAATGAGCATCTTTGAATGGTAATTTGTATATAAAGGGAGAAACAAATAAAAACTAAAGACCATTAATTGGTGTTTATACTGCAGGACAGCTCTGGAATGTGAGGGGACTCCCTATGCCCTAGAGTTCACTTCTCTTGCATTACAAGGCTGACTTCAAATAGCCAGTGATGAAGTAAAACAGTGTTACTTAATAGTCACAAGTACAACTTCAACATTATATGTGGGCTCTTCCTCCAAGGTAGAATTTCAAAAATTGCTTTATTGACCTGTCTGGGAGAGCTTGGCTTAATGCTGGCCAGAGTGCCCGACAGCAATTCACACTACCATAGGCAACCATTTACACTTTAACACTGTCAATGCAAAACCATTGATGCTATAAGGAGAGAGCTCTTAAGGTACCACAGGAGGGTCTACTGTTGCCTCAGTTATAACACTGGCAAGTCTGGCTAATGAATGGCTAATCTCTGCAATATAGGTTACTGTAGGGTAAACAGGGAGCTTCTATCAAAGAGTTCAGGCCAGAGGCAGGTCTACCAAAGTAAGACCCTGATTCTACATTCCCTTCGAGCATAGCTCATCATGGGTGGGGAAAACAATGAATGTATCCCCACATTTCTGTTCAATGCCTGACTGGCAGCTAGCATTAAAGGGAATTCCAAAGTTTTCTATAGACATATAAATAGCAAAATGGTGGTAAAAGGAGGAGTGGGGCCGATTTGGGACCATAAAGGGGATTTACACATGGAGGCTTAGATATAAAATGAATAATTTGCATCTGTCTTTACTAAGGAAGGAGATGCAACCCAGGCAATGGTGAAAGAGGAGATAATCAGACACTAGAAGGGTTTGAAATTGATAAAGAGGACGTATTAGATAGGCTGCCTGTACTTAATGTGGATAAAGCACCAGGACCGGATGAGATGCATCCAAGGATACTAAGGGAAGTGAGGGTGGAAATCGCGGAGGCACTGGCCATAATTTTTCAGTATTCCTTAGACTCGGGGGTGGTGCCAGAGGATTGGAGATTTGCAAATGTTACACCCTTGTTCAAAAAAGGGAGTTAAGATAAGGCCAGCAACTACAGGCCAGTCAGTTTAACTTTGGTGGGGGAGAACCTTCTAGAAACAATAATTTGGGACCAAATTAATAGTCAAATGGATAAATGTGGGTTAATTAAGGAAAGCCAGCATCGATTTCTTAAGGGGAAATCATATTTAACTAACTTGCTAGAGTTTTCTGAGGAGGTAACATAGAGAGTTGATGAGGGCAGTGCTGTTGATGTGGTGTACATGGACTTTCAAAAGGCGTTTGTGAGCAAGGTTATAGCTCATGGAATAAAAGGGATGATAGCAACATGGAATTGGCTGAGTGACAGGAAACAAGGAGCAGTGGTTAACGGATTTTTTTTGGGCTGGAGGAAGGTTTGTAGTGGAGGTGCCTAGGGGTCGGTGTTGGGACCCTTGCTTATCCTGATATATATTAATGACCTACATCTTGGTGTACAGGGCAGAATTTCAAAGTTTACGAATGATACAAAACTTGGAATCATTGTTAACTGTGAGGAGGATAGTGTAGAACTTCAAAAGGACAGAGACAAGTTGGTGGAATAGGTAGACAGGTGGCAGATGAAGTTCAATGCAGAGAAACGTGAAGTGATTCATTTTGGTAGGAAGAACATGGAGAGACAATATAAAATAAAGGGTACAATTCTAAGCGGGGTGCAGGAGCAGAGGGACCTGGGTGTATGTGCATAAGTCATTAAAGGTGGCAGGACAGGTTGAGAGAGCAGTTAATAAAGCATACAGTATCTTGGGCATTATTAATAGGTGCATAGAGTACAAGAGCAAGGAAGTTATGTTAAAGTTTTATAAGACACTAGTTCGACCTCAGCTGGAGTATTGTGTCCAGTTCTGGGACCCACACGTTAGGAAAGATGTGAGGGTATTGGAGGGAGTACAGAAAAGATTCACGAGAATTGTTCCAGGGATGAGGAACTTCAATTATGAAGATAGATTGGAGAAGTTAGGACTGTTTTTCTTGGAGAAGAGAAGGCTGAGAGGTGATTTGATAGAGGTATTCAAAATCATGAGGGGTCTAGACAGAGTAGACAGAGAGAAACTGTTCCCACTCGTGAAAGGATCGAGAATGAGAGGGCACAGGTTTAAAGTATTTGGTAAGAGAAGCAAAAGTGACATGAGGAAAACGTTTTTCACACAGCGAGTGGATAAGGTCTGGAATGCGCTGCCTGAGAGTGTGGTGGAGGCAGGTTCAACTGAAGCATTCAAAAGGAAATTAGGCTGTTATATGAAAAGGAAGAATGTGCAGGGTTATGGGGAGAAGGCAGGGGAATGGAACTGAGTGAATTGCTCTTTCAGAGAGCTGGTGCAGACACGATGGGCCAAATGGCCTCCTTCTGCACTGTAACAATTCTGTGATTTTTACATATATTGGTGCCAATTTTGCGAGGCTCCATGGGGTCTCACAATCTGCGGACACCAGCTGCAACAACGGCCTGGGCTTTGTGGTAGTAATGGCAGCAAAACTGTCAGAATTCACCACTACTCATCTGAAAGTAACAGCAAACTCTGGAGGCCACGCATGTGCAGTTAAACATGGAAATCCAGAAGTAGAAACCACTGAACTTTTGAGAACTTGCCTTTTTATGCTATTAATCTCTCTGTAAAAACCCTTGAAAAATTTACATCTTGTGGACTGCTCAATAGCCTCACTGACCCAAAAAATGAATTTTATATTTGTGAAATATAAAATTTCTCCATTATGATAAAAAGAAGCCACATATTTTTAAAAATAATTTATTTTAAAAAGTTTGCTTAAGACATTTCAGATTCTTCCTTAATCATATGTATATTCTTCAATCATTTATTTTGCTCTCTGTAAAATTTAAAAAGTGAAGGATGATCAGTACATTTTACTTTGTAGTTTGCTGTCTGTGAGAATTCTTCAACGTGATTGGCTGCTTACCTGACTTGATGGCATCACTGTTGCTGGATGCCTGGAGATCCCCATGACTTGGTGCCAGATTCAAACTAATGTCAGGAAAAGGGAAATCAATGCCTTGGAGATGCTAGATCTTTGTGGGAGGTCACGGCAAGCATCACATCTTGCACTAACCGTGAAATCCTGATCTTAGGCTATCTAGATAAACTAGTCTTCCCAATGTTTATCAAGCTCCTAAGGGTTCTGGACACTGCACTCATCCAATCTGTAGCCTCCATCCAACATCTTTATACAGTTAATTTAAAACCATGTTGAATATTAGGAATCAATAGTTCACACCAATCAATTGATTTGTTGCCTATCTTTTTATAACTGTTGGTAAGCTGTCTGCACTTTTACCAACACCTTGAAACTCAGTCCTACTTTTATCATTTGGTATGATATATTTCCTATCACACTGGTGTGTGATAAAATTGTTCCGTTTCATTTTAACTAAACGTGAGTAAATTATGATTCTGAATAGGCATAAAATATAGTAATGAATCAATACGTTCCAAAGCAGAAACACGACAGTGATTTATTAATAGAGAGAAATGGGAGAGTATAGCTTGAGTCATTTTTTTAAGATTTTGCTTGTATTCATTCTTTATAGCCTTTCATATTTGTGTACTTTTTTAATCTCAGGGCTGAAAAAAGGATAGAAGGCGTTCGTATTTATATAATACTTTTCAGATCTTCGGGCGTCTCACAACTGATGAATGACTTTTGAAGAGTAATCACTGTTGCCATATAGGCAAATCCAGCTGCTAAGCTGTTTCTGGTTAGAGGGGGAAGTGTTGGCTTGGACATAAGGAGAACCCCAGCTCATCCTTGAATAATACCAGGACCTTAGTTTAATATGTTGTCCAATAGATGGCAACACTGACCACACAGCACTCCTTCAGTACTGAAGTGCCAGCGTGGAATCTGCATTTAAATTCTGGAGTGCTGTTCAAAGCTTCGAACTTCTTAAGCAGAGGCAAGAGTGTTACCAGCTGAGCCAAGCTGCATCTTGGAGTTCTTAATCACATAGCAATTGCTAAACATGTGTGGTATAGCGTGCCAGTCAAGCCATAAACATTGATTCAAGAATGACAAAATATTTTTAATAATCATATATAAGATAATCGAACATTGCAATGATTTGGAACACTTGTTCATTTTACTTTGTATATATGAGAATTACATTTAAATGTAATCGGTTCAATGTTTTAAGGATAACAGGCGATGAATAAAAGATTCCTGTGTGCTGACAATAATTCATGGGCCAAATAAAACATCACGCATGAGGGAATCCAAACCCAAGCCCTTATGTTTTGCATTAGTGGCCAATATGATGAAAGGAGCTGTGCCATCTTCACTGCATTGAGGGGGAAATGGGATCTTAACATCAGTTTAGTTTAAAAAGGCAAATTCAAAATTCTTTCTATATTTACTACAGTATATTTTGTCAAGTAAACAATACAGGTATTTGCACAGACAAAAGATTAAATCATTAGTAAGTATTAATAGTCAGTTTAGTCAAGTGCAGCAATTAACTCGGTAAATTAGGCCCAATGTTGTGGTACTCAATCCTACAGTGACGAGTCAGGATTCAGACTGCTGTATGTGTATATATGACAGCTTAACATTGTAAATTAATAAATAAATCAATAAAAACAACAAATACTTATATTACCAGGTAGATTGTCGTTTTTCAATCTTCATACTTTTGTCGGTGGTAAATTGTCCAAACCTTCTTTCAAATTCTCCAAACCACAAAAGACAACATAATTTAAAATGCATAGAATGGTATTTAAGCACGTCGATGATAGCAGTGGTTCTCAGACTGGGGTCCATGGACCCCTTGGGCTCCATTCTTTCCAGGGAGTCCGCAAGCGCTTATCAAGCAGGGCCAGGCTTACAGGTGGGTGTTGTGGACGCCTGGAGGTGAGCGTGGAGCGAGCCAGGAGCGGGGAGTGGAGTGTGGCCGCTACATGTACAGCGCAGAATGGACTGGCTGTCTCACCTAGGAGGGGAGCGTACATGGAATAGTGCTGAGAGTGGTACAAAGATCCCCATATCATATCTGTAATTAATCTGAAAGTAGATATCTGTTAGTAGATATCTGTTTTCTTCAAAGCATTATTAAAACACTCTTTACATGCGTCATTTTCAGATTATGAGTATTATATAGCATTATAATTATTATATAGCATTATAATTTAGATGGCGGGGTTTCTGTCATTACTAATCCATTTAAAAAGGGGTCCTTTCACCAAAGAAGTCACTATATTAAAGGAGGAGCTTAAATACACTATGTACTCAATTAGACTTTTATTATTTTAGGATTTAACTAACATCCTACATTTAATAAACAGCTACCTGTTGTGTTGCTCACAGGACATCTGGTGTCCAGAATGTGGTTTCTGAGATTAACTGTGATCCTGTTCTGCAAACCCACATGGGCCCTTACCTGCTGCTCTTGTCTTTCCTTGGCCAGCTGCTATTATCCCTTGATCTGGGCGACCAAAGCTCACACCAAAACAAGCTCCCACACACTTACCAATCTTCACACAACTGCCATGGCTGCTTTTTTCTCCAGAATGATCCGTTGTTATTGTGCCCAAACTTCCCTTCCCATGTGCCCCTCTCCGACCCCCACCCGGCCCATGCTCGCCCATTGAAGCCCATTTCAACAAGTCAGTGCTGAGTCCTACATCAGTCCCTGACTGAGCCAGGGAGCACTCTGATGGGCCAGGCTTCAGAAGGAGGCTGAGTGTAGCTAACCAAATGTTCGGTGCATAGGAAAGCCTGCACTCAATGTCAAAGAGCATGGTGGAGTCCAGCACCAACTTGGCAAAGGGCTTTGCGCAGAGCTTGAAGCCCATTCTTTGTAACATGGAACGGGCAGCTGCCTCCATCAGCTGACCTGTGGAAATGCCACGATGCAGCATCTGATGGTTGATGTCACAGCTTCCATTGCAGCACAAACAGCTTCCATCAAGAGGTCTGAGTGCTGCAGTGGAAGTTAAGACTGCTGCCATCATTGCTCTAGATACCACTGTTCAAAGGTCTTCCAGGGCATCACAGCAGTCCATCAATCTGTTCTCCAGCAGACCAGTAGGATTGCTGAGGCGCTGCCCTGGGAGTCGCAGTGGTTCCATGGAACACAAATCTGCTTTCCTCTCTCAAGATGAGACCATTCCTGCTCCCACCACTGCCACTCCGTCAGTGTCCTTGCTGCTGTCTGTCAGCCAGCCAGCCCAGACTGTTACAGCCCAGACCTAGATGGCGCAGCCTGAAGCCTGGCCTCCTGGGCCTAGAGCTGCCCTAGGTTACTCTCTAGTGCAGTCTTTGCCAGTTGAAGGGTAGCAGCCTTCCACCATCCATGTGGCAGACACTGAGAAAACACCAAGTATGAGCACCAGGATAGGCAAAGGCACACAGAAGACAGGGACCAAGGAAATGCACAATGGTGATTAGTTTCATTTTGCATGCATTACATAATGAGTGAATTTATCAAATGTAGTTGGACAGTTCATTTCCTGGTGGCTTTTATCATGTTTTATATGAACATACAAACATTTTGTCAGGAGAAAGATAGATAGGGGTCGGCAACGTGTCCATACACGGACGACAGTGTCTGTGGTAAATATTTTGGGGCTTGTGACTGGTAATTTCACATATGAGAAATTTCCCTTTGGCTTCTTCAGATCAGCTTTTAAAAAATTTTAAGTGTCAATTTCACAGGTGACAGGTGTTAAAAGTGGCAACAGTGTTTCCTATTTGGACAAGCTTGGGGTTTTCTGGCGGGTTCCGATTTTATTTTAAGCCCGCTGGAAAACCCCAAACTTGTCTGAGGAAGCAAGGAGAGGGAGGGAGGGAGAGAGAAGGAGGGAGGGAGGGAGGGAGAGAGAGGGCGAGGGAAGGAGGGAGGGAGAGGGTGGAGGGAGAGGGTGGAGAGGGAGAGAGAGGGAGGGAGGGGGAGAGAGAGGGAGGGAGGGAGAGAGGGGGAGAGTGAGAGAGGGAGGGGGACGGAGGAGGACAGAGAAGGAGGGGCAGAAAGGAGGAGGGAGCAGAGAGAGGGGGAGGGAGGGGGAGAGAGAGGGAGGGAGAGAGGGAGGGGGAGAGAGAGTGAGGGAACAGGAGAGAGAGGGAGGGAGGGGAAGAGAGTGGGAGGGAGTGAGGGAGGGAGCAAGGGAGACAGGGAGAGAGGGAGAGGGGAGGGAGGGAGAGGGGACAGAGAGACAGAGAGAAGGGAGGGAGAAAGATAGGGGAGGGGGAAAGAGAGGGGAGGAAGAAAGAGAGAGAGAGGGGAGAGAGAGAGAGGGGGAGAGGAAGAAGAGAGTGGGAGGGGCAGAGGAAGAGGGGCAGAGGGAGAGAGAGAGGTGCAGAGGGAGAGAGAGGGGCAGAGAGAGAGTGGCAGAGCGAGGCAGGGACGACACAGAGTGGGGGTGATGACACAGAGAGGGGGCCACAAAGAGAGAGGAGGAGAGTGTGACACAGAGAGAGAAGACATACAGAGAGAGAGAGAGAAATGGAAGACAGAGCGATCAAGATCACTCTGGACAATGGACATCTATCCGGAATACTCTACATCGCTACAACAATTGTGCATGCAAATATTGACGACTTGTACAAGCAGAAAAATGCCAGGTGTCTCACGAAATCAGTGTCCAACACAGTGACCAGAAAGTAAGTCAATAAATTAGTCTTCTCATTTAAAGCTTCTTCACAGAAATGCACCTTTGTTGTTGTTTTGATTAATGGTAAGATACATTTTTAATGCCTTTATCTTTCTGAAATAATCTCACTGTCCCCCTATGTAAGACAAAAATTGTAATGTGCCCCCCCCACGTTAAAATGTTGGGCACCCCTGCTTCAAGCCTTTAACCTTGTGTTTTAAAATAACCTAGCAGGAAAATTAATTGCAAAATTAATTGAATTGGCATTGCATAATATTTTGCTTGCTAGCTAGCTAATACAGTTGTGCTGCTCTCCATTGATATTTGTACGTTTAGCTACTTTATTTATAAAGAGAAATGTGTTTTAAATTGGACTGTGTTTCAATGGCTTTGGATTGGATATATACTTTACATACAGATCAATCGGCTCCATCTCCATGGCTGAGTCAATAATTTTGTCAAATGTATGTGGTGCAACATGTTGGTGCCTATCCCTGGTGACAGAGGAAAGCTAAGGAGTGCTGAAGTATTGGTGAATGGAGAGATGTCATTGAGGTTACTGATATTGCTCATGCATTATTTCATTATGTAGAGTCCAGAAAGAAAGTGTGTATCTACATTGAAGCCTTCCTTCCTCTTCCTGTTGCTCCTCTTCCTTTTGCTCCTGCTCCTCAGCTTCTCACCTGATTGACGGTGGCAATGACTGTTCCCTAATAATGACCAGGTTGTGCAACATGCAGAATTCTGCCACAAACTGTGGTGCCCAATCAGCAGATTACTGCAGGGTTCCTCTAGAGTGGTCGAGGCATGCGAAGCATTGCATGAGGATGCCAATGATGTGCTCTATTATGCTCATGTGGCAGAATGGCTCTCATTGTAGGACTTCTGTGTACATATGCATGGTTTCTAGATCACAGTCATGAGCCAGGTAATGAATGGCTAATGCTTGTTGGCCAGTAGCCAGCCTTTGACTTGCCGTGGTCGATCAAATACAGGTGGCACAGTGGACAGCCACAGAATGAAGTAATCGTGACAACACGATTACAGGGCAATCACCTACATGATGCTCTGCCTCTGGTCACACAGCAGCCCTGCATATTGAGGGAGTTGAAGTCCCTTTGGTTCATGAAAATGGCCAAATTCAAATGAGACACGTGCAAAGCCAAGGTGCGTGCAGTCAGTGGGACCCTACACCATGGGTAAGTCTGCAATCCATGCAAACCCACACACTCACTCCTCATGCTTGCTTCAGGGAATGAGATGAAGCTGTCTCTTTGTGTATAGACAGCCTTAGTGACCTCCCTTATGCAGCAGTGACTGCAAACTGTGAGATATTGTATAATTCTCCAGCAGCAGACTGAAGGAGCCAGCCACATAAATCTTATGAGTCAGGGTCACCTTAGCAGCCACAGGCAAATTGGTCTTTGCCCTACTTTGAGGTCGCAGTTGTGCCTGCAGCCTACGGCAGATTTCAGTCATGACCTCTTTCGTGAAGTGAAGACGTCTCAAGCCTTGGCCCTTGTTGAAGTTGAGGTAAGACAATTGCTCCCTAAAGATCCTCTGCCAATATGGTCTCCTCCTCCCCTTCCTCCTCCTCACTCTTGCAGCAACTTGTGCTGCTCTGTGTGGCCTCTCTTATTCTCCCAGTCACACTCAATTTGAGAGGAAGACCCACCCGGCCACCTGTGTGTGGAAGCAACTGGTTTCAGCACAAGCTTTTAAATCAACAAAAAAGTACTTTCGCACCAGCCAGATCTCTCCCTGTAGACTATTCAAACCTCAGGCAAGTATAGGAAGGCTCCAAAAATGCATAGAATTGCACTAGCAGCCAGAAAAAATAATCCAGAAACTAACATGTAAGAAGTTCATGATCTCTTTAAACAGCGCTGTTGGAGGGGGTGCAGGCATCCTTCATTTTGTTTGACATCATGTTCAGCTGTGCGAGGTTAAAACAAGGTGCAGACTGGAGTGTGGTGTTCAGAAATGGCAGTGCTGGTGTCAAATCAGCGTTGCCTGCAGATTGACGTCATAATATGCTGGCAGTTGTTAGCTTTGGCGTGCACACCCCGTTACCAAGATGGCATTTGACACACTTCCTGTCATAAGTGTGCATGCACACCTCGGATGGCATTCTCGAGCATTAGGAGGTTGTGTAGTGTCTGAAAAATGGGTGCTACACAACCCAATTTAGCTCCTGTCATATTACTCTGGAATTCCTGGAGGTAGCGAGGCACTGTTACATATGTATTAAAATCATTTAAATAAATTTTCCAGACAGCAGCCACATTAGGGAAGGCAAAAGGCAGAAAGGCAGCAAGAACCTAAGGAAAAAAATGAATTTCAAATTGGCGTTTGTTGAAAATAAATCAGATTTTAAAAGTAATAATTACAGCAGGCTTGGAATTTAAAAACAAAATTGAATGGAGCACCACTGAGTGGTCAGATTGTGTAATTACAAATTCTGCCAGGTTTTCATCGTATTATGTAGTATTTACACCGCAGAAACAGGCCATTCAGCCTAACAGATCTAAGTCAGTGTTAACGCTCCACATGAGCCTCCTCCCAGCCATCTTCATCCAACCCCATTAACATATCCTCGAATCCTTTCTCTGTCATGTTTATCTAGGTTCCTCTTCAATGCATCCATGCTCTTCAGCTCAACTACGTGTGATAGCATGTTTTTTTAATTCTTTCATGGGATGTAGGCATCGCTGGCAAGGCCAGCATTTGTTGCTCATCCCTAATTGCTGTTGACAACTGAGTGACTTGCTAGGCCATTTCAGAGGGCAGTTAAGAGACAACCACATTGCTGTGGGTCTGGAATCACATGTAGGCCAGATCAGGTAAGGACAGCAGATTTCCTTCCTTAAAGGACATTAGTGAACCAGATGGGTTTTTATGACAATCAATGATAGTTTCCATGGCACCATTACTGAGACTAGCTTTCAATTCCAAATTTCATTAATTAATTGAATTTAAATGCCACCAGCTGCTGTGGTGGGATTTGAACCCGTATCCCCAGAGCATTAGCCTGGGCCTCTGGATTACTAGATCAGTGACATTGCCGCTACGCCACGATCTCCTCCGTTCTACTTTCTAACCACACTCTGCGTAAAGAAGTCTCTTTTGAATTCCCTATTTGGATGTATTGATGACTATGTTATATTTATGGGTTCCTAGTTTTGATCTCCTGCACAAGTGGAAACATTTCCCCTCGGTCTACTGTATTAAACCCCTTCTTAACTTTAAAAAGCACTATTAGGTCTACCCTTTAGCCTTCTCTTTTCTAGAGACAAGAGCTCCAGGCTGTTCAATCTTTCCTGATAGGTATCTTTCCTCTCAGTTCAGGTAGATTTGGTAAATCTTTTTTACACCTTTTCCAGGCCCCTATATCCTTTTAATAATATGGAGAACAGAGCTTTTCACAGTACTCCAAGTGTGGTTTAAACTAGCATCTCCACTGCTTTTCAATTCTATCCCTCTAGAAATGAAGCCCAGTGCTTTGTTTGTTTTTTTATAGCCCTACTAACCTTCGTTGCTAGATTTAGTGATTTGTGCATCTGTAGCTCCAGATTTTTCTGCTCCTCCCCCCAACTTAGACACTAACTTTTCAAGCAGTATGTGGGATTCTTATTCTTCTGACCTGAATGTATCACCTCACATTTATCTGTATTGAAGTTAATTTTCCAACTAAATGCCTATTTTGCTAGTTTATTAATGTTTCCTGTATTTTGTTGCAGTCCTTTGTATTAATTATAACCCCAATTTGGGGCTGAATTTTATCAGTGAAGTCAATGGCCTTCCGACACGGATGCGCCGTCGCTGAGCTCCCGCAATATTACGCGCAGGGGCTCATTTAAGTGGAGGTGGCGGAGCAGCCACCCCGGAAGATGTAGAGGGAGCGGCTGCCGCGTCCCCGGCAATGGCGTCCGGCGCCATCGCGCAGGCACTGGCGCCATTTTTAAAGGACTTGAAGCCCTTCAGTGACATTTACATTTTTAAAGTGACATGGTTTCAATTCAATTAAAATAAAATTTTATTAAAACTTCAAATCCTCTCTCACATCCCACCATGCATAAATAACTATTTTTATGCCCTATCCCCCCCCCCCCAAAAAGTGAGTTCTCCCTCACGACCTTTCTCCCCCGAACTTTATTCCCTTTGACCCTAAACCCCTCCCATCACCCTACAGCCAATAAGGATTGTTTTTCCCGCTCCCCACCCCCCTCCCACTGCCCTGATAATTTTATTCCTCCCCCCTCCCCACCAATGTCTCGCGCGCGTTGTGACTGGTGGCCATAAAGTCGGCGTGGGACGGCCGCCAGCAGCAGGTAAGCTCATTTGTATTTTAAGTAACCTCATTTCCATATTTTAAGGGAGGCCCCGCAGTCAAGAGGCTGGCGGGGCGGGGGTGGGGGGAGCACCGAGGCCTCGCTGCCCCCTCCAGTATCCGCCAGGACCTTCTCGGCATCGTAGGTTGTGGCGGGCCATTCCCGCTAGCATTTTATGGGCCTCCCCACCACAATCCCCGGCGTCGAGGGGATGGTAAAATCCTGCCCTTGGTGTTTGCAAATTTTAAAATTGTTCTTCCAATTCCCAAGTCCAAATAATTTATGTAAATGGGAACAACAGTGGTCCCAGCACCCATCTTTGTAGAACACCACTTCCCACATTTGCCAGTTTGAATAACTACCTTGAATCCTTACTCACTGTGTTTTGTTTTGGAGCCAGCTTGCTATCCATTCTGCTATTTGTTTCCTGACTTCACATGATCTGACCTTAGTTGTGAGTCAACTATGCAGTATCTTATTATTAAAGTAAGTAGGAATTCATATGAGAACAATTCATTCTCGAACACGACCCTAGCATGGGGTTTGGGGCAGGATAATGACCTGACTCTGTAAATACAGGTGCACTTAAATAAAAGTGGGAAGAGTGCATTTTGGATGCACTCTGCACGCCTGGCATCAGCCTGTTGGTGACAGAAAAATTGTCTTGTACAAGTGAAGTCCCATACTCCTTTTCCAATGCAATGACAGCCATTGATCAGCTGTGGAGCTTTGTCAAAAACTTTACAAAAATCAAAAAATATATCAGCAGCATGTCCTCCGTCCACTAGTAAAGTCTTTGAAAATACTCTTTAGGTTAGTTAAATATGACCTCCCTGACATGAATCAGCTCTGTCTCTCCTTCTGCAGGTTATTGTAAGATTTAGAACCTTACTTGTAATTTGTTCTTGGACCAGACAATAAGAATTCAGACAAGGAGACACCTGATGTAGTGATATCAGGATAATTTATTAAGGCAAAAAACAATACTTAACAAATCCAAGGCAGTAAATATCCGAGTCCAGATGGCCTTTACTCTCCACCGGCTCTAGTGGCACAGAGGCTTGTGACTCCTCTTCTCTTGTCTCTCCCTTTGTCATCTTCATATCTGTGCACCAAACCTCTCCAGGTCTTAGTTTTAGTTTAGTTTAGAGATACAGCACTGAAACAGGCCCTTTGGCCCAACGAGTCTGTGCCGACCATCAACCACCCATTTATACTAATCCTACACTAATCCCATATTCCTGCCACATCCCCACCTGTCCCTATATTTCCCTACCACCTACCTATACTAGGGGCAATTTATAATGGCCAATTTACCTATCAACCTGCAAGTCTTTGGCATGTGGGAGGAAACCGGAGCACCGGAAGGAAACCCACGCAGACACAGGGAGAACTTGCAAACCCCACACAGGCAGTACCCAGAATTGAACCCGGGTTGCTGGAGCTGTGAGGCTGCGGTGCTAACCACTGTTTCTTTATTCTTTGTAGGCTCCTGTGGCTTCCCCTGTGCACTGATTGGTTGGGTCATACGTGTCACAGTTTTGATTTGTCCTGCCATTTTGTTTGCCAATGCTTCCGTTGATACATTAATCATGATCACATGTGCAAAACAATGTGTCCGTGGTGCCAAACAGTCCATTTATAACCTTGAGGTCCATTAGTTCATACATTTCCAGCGAGACTTATCCTGCTTTTCTGTTAGATTTTGATCACAACTTATTACATATTTTCGATATCTGCTCTTTTCTTTCCCATTATCTGTTCACAATGCGATTCCATTTGACTCAAACTGTACAGGCAGCATTTTATTTCAGTAAGGCACACATCTAAATTTAACTGTTCATTTACCAAAAGCTTATACAAAATATATTTATATATATATAAAACTACATAAAATTCCGAAAACAAAAAGATATAAAAAGTCCACATTTCCTACATTATGCTTTTCCAAGTGTTCCCTTAATTGATTTCCCCAAAGGGCGGCGCAGTGGTTAGCACCGCAGCCTCACAGCTCCAGTGACCCTGGTTCAGTTCTGGGTACTGCCTGTGCGGAGTTTGCAAGCTCTCCCTGTGACCGCGTGGGTTTCCACTGGGTGCTATGGTTTCCTCCCACAGCCAAAGACTTGCAGGTTGGTAGGTAAATTGACCATTGTAAATTGCCCCTAGTGTAGGTAGGTAGGAGAATGGTGGGGATGGGGTAGGGAATATGGGATTAATATAGGATTAGTATAAATGGGTGGTTGTTGGTCGGCACAGACTCGGTGGGTGGAAGGGCCTGTTTCAGTGCTGTATCTCTAAATAAATAAATAATTGATAGTTTTTGAGTTTCGTGAAATGTGAAGGAGTAGGGACAAGGCAAAGAGAGAAAGCGATCAATATGGGAAATGATAAACAGACTGTGACAGGAAGGGACAGAGCGTACAAATCTAAGAGTAAGTCAACAGATAAGAATAGAGGTTACAAAAATAATAAAAGGACAAAACTAAAGACGCTGTATCTGAATGCATGTAGCATTTGAAACAAAATAGATGAACTGAGAGCATAAATAGAAATAAATAAGTATGATCTGATAGCTATTACAGAGACATGGCTGCAGAATGACATAGATTGGGACTTGAATATTGAAGAGTACATGGCATTTAGGAAGAACAGGAAGCTAGGAAAAGGTGGAGGGGTACCTCTGTTAATCAATGATGGTATTAGCACAATAGAGAGGGAGGACCTAAGTTCAGGTTGGGGAGAGATGAGAAATCATAAAGGCAAGAAGTCACTTGTGGGAGTGGTGGACAGGCCACCTAACATTAACTACACTGTAGGACGGGGTATAAAAGAAGAAATAATGGCAGCTTGTCAGAAATAGTGATAATTATGGGGTATTTAAACCTACATAGGGACTGGAAAAATCAGATGGGCAGAGGTAGCCTAGATGAGGAGTACATAGAATGCTTTCGGGATAATTTCTTGGAACAATACGTTCTGGAGCCAACCAGAGAGCAGGCTATACTAGACCTGGTATTGTGCAATGAGGTAGGGATTAATGACCTCATAGTTAAGGCACACCCAGATAGCAACGATTATAATATAATCGAATTTTACATTCAGTTTGAGGGAGAGAAGAATGGGTCCAAGACAAGTATTTTAAACTTAAATAAGGACAATTATGAGGGCATGAAAGCAGAGATAGCTAAAGTGAAGTGGCAAATCAGCTTGAGGGATAGGCCAATACAACAGCAGTGGCAGATATTTAAGGGGATATTTCAGAATGCACAGAATAGATGCATTTCAACAAGAAAGAAAAATTTCAAGGGTGGGACCTGCCATCTATGGTTAACTAAAACCTAAAACAGTTAACGATAGTATCAAACTTAAAGAAAAAGCCTATAATTGCGCAAAGATGGGAGGCAGGGAGGATTGGACAGAATATAAAAAAACAGCAAAGAATGACTAAAAGATTGATAAGGAAGGTAAAATTAAAGTACGAGAGAAAGCTAGCTAGAAATATAAAGATTGATAGTAAGAGTTTCTATCGATATTTTTAAAAAGAGTTAACAAATTGAGCGTTGGTCCTATAGAAAGTGAGTCTGGGGAATAATAATGGATACTAAGGAGATGGCAGATGAATTGAACAGATATTTTGTATCAGTCTTCACGATTGAGGATACAAGTAACATCCCAGTATTAGATGTAAGTTAGGAAATGGAAGGGAGGGAGAAACTCAAGAAAACCGCAATCACCAGCGAAGTGGTACTGAACAAATTGTTGGAGCTGCGGGCTGACAAGTCCCCGGGTCCTGATGGACTTCATCCTAGGGTCCTAAAAGAAGTGGCAAGTGAGATAGTTGATGCTTTAGTTTTAATTTTCCAAAATTCCCTAAATTCGGGCAAGGCTCCGTTAGTTTGGAAAATAGTGAATTTAACTCCTTTATTCAAAAAGGGTGAGAGAAAGAAAGCAGGAAACTACAGGCCAGTTAGCTTAACATCTGTCTCAGGGAAATTGTTAGAAGCTATTATTAAAGACGTTATAGCAGGGCATTTAGAGAAATTCAAGGTAATCAGGCAGAATCAACATGGTTTTGTGAAAGGGAAATCATGTTCAACCATTTTATTGGAATTCTTTGAGGGAGTTACATGTGCTGTGGATAAAGGGGAACCGGTGGATGTATTGTACTTAGATTTCCAGAAGGCATTTAATAAGGTGCCACATCAAAGGTTATCGCAGAAAATAAAAGCTCATGGTGTAGGGGGTAACATAATGGCATGTATAGAAGATTGGCTAGCTAACAGGAAACAGAGAGTAGGCATAAATTGGTCATTTCCTGGTGGGCAAGATGTAACGAGTGGTGTGCCACAGGGAGCTGTGCTAGGGCCTCAACATTTTACAATCTATATAAATGTTCCATACAGTCATAGAGTTATACAGCACAGAAACAGGCCCTTCGACCCATCGTGTCTGTGCCGGCCATTAAGCACCTAACTATTCCAATCCCGTTTTCTAGCACTTGGCCAGTAGCCCTGTATGCTATGGCGTTTCAAGTGCTCATCTAAATACTTCTTAAATGTTGTGAGGGTTCCTGCCTCTACCACCCCTTCAGGCAGTGCTTTCCAGATTCCAGCCACCCTCTGGGTGAAAAGGTTTTTCCTTAAATCCCCTCTAAACCTCCTGCCCCTTACCTTAAATCTATGCCCCCTGGTTATTGACCCCTCCGCTAAGGGAAAAAGTTTCTTCCTATCTATCCTATCAATGCCCCTCATAATTTTGTATACCTCAATCAGGTCCCCCCTCAGCCTTCTCTGCTCTAAGGAAAACAACCCTAGCCTTTCCAGTCTCTCTTCGTAACTAAAATGTTCCAGCCCAGGCAACATCCTGGTGAATCGCCTCTGCACCCTCTCCAGTGCAATCACATCCGTCCTATAGTGTGGTGCCCAGAACTGTACACAGTACTCCTAACTAGAGGTTTATACAGCTCCATCATAACCTCCCTGCTCTTATATTCTATGTCTCGGTTAATAAAGTCAAGTATCCCGTATGCCTTCCTAACCACATTATCTACCTATGCTGCTGCCTTCAGTGATCTATGGACAAGTACACCAAGGTCCCTCTGACCCTCTGTACTTCCTAGGGTCCTACCATCCATTGTATATTCCCTTGCCTTGTTAGTCCTCCCAAAATGCATCACCTCACATTTCTCAGGATTAAATTCCATTTGCCACAGCTCTGCCCTTCTTACCAGCCCATCTATATCGTCCTGTAATCTAAGGCTTTCCTCCTCACTATTTACGACACCACCAATATTTGTGTTATCTGCGAACTTACTGATCATACCTCCTATATTCTTGTCTAAATCATTAATGTACACTACAAACAGCAAGGGTCCCAGCACCGATCCCTACGGTACACCACTGGTCACAGGCTTCCACTCGCAAAAATAATCCTCGACTCTCACCCTGTGCCTCCTGCCACTAAGCCAATTTTGGATCCAAATTGCGAAATTGCCCTGGATCCCATGGGCTCTTACCTTCTTAACCAATCTCCCTTATAAATAGCCTTATTGAAGTCCATGTAGACTACATCAACTGTCTTACACTCATCTACACATCTAGTCCCATCCTCGAAAAATTCAGTCAAGTTTGTTAGACACGATCTCTCCCTGACAAAACCCATGCTGACTATCCCTGATTAATCCCTGCCTGTCCAAGTGGAGATTAATCCTGTTCCTCAGAATTTTCTCCAATAGTTTCCCTACCACTGATGTTCGACTCACTGGCCTGTAATTACTTGGTTTATCCCGGCTACCCTTCTTGAATAATGGTACCGCATTTGCTGTTCTCCAGTCCTCTGGTACCTCTCCTGTGGCCAGAGAGGATTTGAACATTTGTGTCAGAGCCCCTGCTATCTCCTCCCTTGCCTCATCTAACAACCTAGGATACATCTCATCTGGGCCTGGGGATTTATCCACTTTTAAGCCTGCTAAAACAGCTAATACTTCCTCCCTTTCAATGCTGACATGTTCAAGTATATCACAATCCCCCTCCCTGATCTCTACACCTACATCGTCCTTCTCTATAGTGAACACAGATGAAAAATAATCATTTAAAACCTCACCTATGTCCTCCGGCTCCACACACAGATTGCCACTTTGGTCCCTAATGGGCCCTACTCTTTCCCTGGTTATCCTCTTGCCCTTAATATACTTATAGAGCGCCTTGGGATTTTCCTTTAACTTGCCTGCCAGTGTTTTTTCATGTCCCCTCTTCGCTCTCTAATTACTTTTTAAGTACCCCCCCTACACTTTCTATACTTCTCCAGGGCCTCCGCTGTTTTCAGTGTTCTGCATCTGCCATAAGCCTCCTTTTTTTTCCTTATCCAATCCTCTATATCCCTTGACATACAGGGTTCCCTGTACTTGTTGATCCTATCCTTCACCTTAACGGGAACATGTTGGCCCTGAACTCTCACTATTTCCTTTTTGAATGACTGCCACTGGTCTGATGTAGACTTTCCCACAAGGCCAGATCCTGTTCTTTAATATTGAAATCGGCCTTCCCCTAATTCAGTACATTTATTTTCAGTCCATCTTTGTCTTTTTCCATAACTACCTTAAATCTTACAGATTTATGGTCACTATCCCCGAAATGTTCCCCCACTGACACTTCTACCACTTATCGGGGTTCATTCCCTAGGATTAGGTCCAGTACTGCCCCTTCTCTTGTAGAACTTTTTACATGCTGGCTCAAAAAGCTCTCCTGTATGCACTTTAAAAATTCTGCCCCCTTTAAGCCTTTTGCACTAAGACTATCCCAGTTGATGCTGGGGAAGTTGAAATCCCCTTCTATTATTACAGCTCTCTGAGATTTGCCTACATATCTGCTCCTCTATCTCTCCTTGACTGTTTGGAGGCCTGTAGTACACTCCCAGCCAAGTGATTTCCCCCTTTTTGTTTTTAAGTTCTACCCATATGGCCTCATTTGAGGAACTTTCTAAGATATCATCCCTCCTTCCTTGATCAACAGTGCAATACCACCTCCTCTTTTACACCCTCCAATGTCACATTGATTCTATACCCTTGAATATTGAACTTCCAGTCCTGCCCTTCCCTCAACCATGTCTCTGTGATAGCAATAATATCATATTCCCATGTGTTAATCAATGCCCTCAATTCATCTGCCTTACTAGGAAGACTCCTTGCATTAAAACAGATGCAATCCAGCCTAGCATTATTCACATGCCTTAACAGGTCAATATTTTCTCTGCCCTCCAGACTGACTCAGTTTATCTTCTATATTTGACTGTGCATCATCCCCTACTGTACCTCCACTCTGTATCCCATCCCCCTGCCAAATTAGCTAAAACCCTCTCCAACAGTACTAGTAAACATCCCAGCAAGGATGTTGGTCCCGTTCCGGTTCAGGTGTAACCCCCCCAACTTGTACAGGTCCCACCTTTGCCAAAAACAGACCCAGTGATCCAGGAACCTATAGCCCTCCCTCCTGCACCATCTCCTCAGACACGCATTCATCTGCTTCATCCTCCTAGTCCTATGCTCGCTAGCACATGGCACAGAGAGTATTCCAGAGATTACGACCTTTGAGGTCCTGCTTTTTAATCTGCTACCTAGCTTCCTAAATTCTTGTTGCAGGACCTCATCCCTCTTTCTACCTATGTTGTTGGTACCAATGTGTACCATGACCTCTGACTGTTCACCCTCCCCTTTCAGAATGTCCTGCAGCCGCTCCGTGACATCCTTGACCCCAGCACCAGGGAGGCAACATAGCATCCTGCAGTCATGTTTGTGGCCACAGAAACGCCTATCTGTACCCCTTACGATAGAATCCCCTATCACTATAGCTCTCTCATTCCTTTTCCTCCCCTCCTCTGCAGCTGAGCCACCTGTGGTGCCATAGACTTGTTTCTTGCTGCATTCCCCTGAGAAGCTATCTCCCCAACAGTATCCAAAGTGGAAAATCTGTTAGATAGGAAGATGGACCCAGGTGACTCCTGTACTACCTGCCTAGTTCTTCTACTCTGCCTGGCGGTCACCCATTCCCTTTCTACCTGAGCAGTCTTCACCTGCGGTGTGACCACCTCCATGCATGTGCTATCCACGATGATCTCAGACTCGCAGATGCTCCACAGTGTCTCCAGCCGCCGCTCCAGATCCGAAACCCGGATTTTGAGTAGCTGCAGCTGGAGATACCTCCTGCACACATGTTTGCCCTGGACACTGGAAGTGTCCCTTCCCACATTGCACAGGAGGAGTACTCCACACTGCCGAGCTGCCCTGCCATGAGTTATCCTTAATTGATCCCCTTAAGTTACCCAAAAATTATATTATTTACACAAGGGACCTTGATTCCCAAAAAAAAACACTACCTACTATATTAAAAAACTCTAGACCTTTCTCTTTACTTTGGTGAGTTACCCAGCTCTTTAGAGTTATTCCCTAACAGCAGTTACTCACCAACCAATCACTTTGCAGCTTTCCTGTGATGTCACTGTTGACTTTTTTTTCTTCTTAGATGAAGGGACCGAAGGTATTGTTGCTAAATTTGCTGATGACACAAAGATAGGTAGGAAAGTAATTTGTGAACAGGACATAAGGGGGCTACAAATAGATATAGATAGTGAGTGGGCAAAGACCTGGCAAATGCAGTACAACGTGGGAAAGTGGGAAATTGTCCACTTTGGCAGGAAGAATAAAAAAGAAGCATATTGTCTAAATGTTGAGAGCTCTGAGATGCAGAGGAATCTGGGTGTCCTAGTGCATGAATCGCAAAAGGTTAGTATGCAGGTACAGCACGTAATTAGGAAAGCTAAGAATGTTATTGTTTATTGCGAGGAGAATTGAATACAAAAGTAGTACAGTACTGGTCTCCTTATTTAAGGAAGGATGTAAATGCGTTGGCGGCAGTACAGAGAAGGTTTACTGGACTAATACCTGGAATGGGCGGGCTGTCTTACAAGTTAAGATTGGACAGGCTATGCTGGTATCTGCTGGAATTTAGAAGAGTAAGAGGTGACTTGATTGAACCATATAAGATCCTAAGGGGTGGATGTGAAAAGGATGTTTCCCCTTGTGGGAGAATCTAGAACTAGGGAACTCAGAGGGTCGTGAGTCTTTGGAATTCTCTTCCTCAAAAGGCGGTGGAAGCAGAGTCTTTGAATATTTTTAAGGCAGAGGTAGATAGATTCTTGATAAGCAAGGGGGTGGGAGGTTATCAGGGGTAGGTGGAAATGTGGCGTTGAGGTTACAATCTATATAGTTTTTTTTATATTGTGAGACGTCCCTCATCTAGCACCTCCAACAATCTCTTTGCACTCACATTTCTTTTTGTGAAACAATCGGATAGCTGATGTCTTGCATCTACCCATTTGAGTTTGGAGATTTCCTTTCTCTCCAGCATTTGTTTCAATCCAGCAAAGTCAATACATAGTCTTTTCTCACTCACACTTTTTGCAGAGTGTACATTGTCCCACAAAGAATGATTATACACATAACATTTAATGGGTATCCTATTTTCAGGATGTCCCTTGTTCAGAATTTCACCCAAAATATTTGACAAATAGAACCCATATCCACTGCCTCCACAAGACCCAGTATTTCTGCAGTTAACGTGCTGTTAACAACCCGTTTTATTTTCTTAGCCTCCCAAGCTAAAGGACTACATTTCCCATTTTCACCCATCAGAAATATTATGAAGCCAGCTGCATTCAAATACCCATCAGCAAGATTAGCATGTGAAGCATCACTAAAAATTATTAGCTTGATGTTCTTTGGGTCACCTAAGGATGGGAGCTTCAGTGCACATTTCTCTAGATTTAATTTTTTAAACATTTTATTTGCCCTTAAAACATTCTCAACTTTTGGATGTATCATCATCGTTCTTAACTCCAGCACATCAAACCTAACATCAGGCCTAGTCTGAGAGCACAACCAGTTTAATTGACCCACCAGGCTTTGCAATTGCTCAATCTCTGCTTTAGGTAGCTCATCATCTTTCTGTGATGATTTAACATAATTAATCGGGATGGGAGGAACACTCGAAATAGAATTGTTGATTCAAACTTATTCCAGACTTATTCCGCTTAATATTTAAACCAATATATTTAAAGGCCCCACAAGCCTGACTCCCAATCTTAAATTCTGCCTTACTCTTAATAACATATTTCTAAAAATCCGCAGTACCAGCCCATAAGAAATCATCAACATGCACCAAGAAGATGCCTAAAAGTTTCCCTTTATGTTACCAATAAAATGCAGGATCTGCTTTTAGTTGAACCCAACCAATTTTCAACAAAACAGATCTCACCAGGAAATACCACACCGTGGAAGCATTATTAAGGCCATTGATGCATTTGTTCATTTCCCATAATTTTCCTTCTGTATCTGCTGCCTCTTTAGGTGGTTTCAGATACACTTCTCTCTGAAAAGTATCACCTTGCAGAAATGCAGCTTTTATGTTAATGGATCAACATTCCCATGAATATGTGGCCAAAAGAGCCAAAAAGATTTTCAAGATTACTTTTCCAGCTATGGGAGAGTCCACTCTAACTTCAGTATCCCCCAGTCGCTCTTCAAAGCCCCTCGCAACTAACCTCGCTTTAGCCTTAAGCTCCATCGGCAAGGACTTTTTCAGTACTAATTCATCTATGTGTCAAGGCCGGCTGTCCCATATCTCGTACCTCAGAATAGACTCCAAACTCCTGATGTTTTGCTTCTCTTATTAGTTTATCCTCAAGTTTATAGGCAGCCACTAAAACTTGACAATCGTGAGGACTTCTGCTTCTAGTTCTATTCCGAGACTGCCCTCTAGCCTTCGTTTCATTGTGGAATCTGTTCATACTACGGCCTCTATTAGCACTTTGATGTCTTTCAGAACTACTGCTGGAAGATCTCCTTCGCACTTTATCGGCGGCTCTTTCTCCAGTATGTGATCACTTCCTTACACAAGAGTCACTTCCTGACCCACTACTAAAACTTACACTACGCTTTCTTACACTCCACTCTTTCACCACATTCTGCCAGTTCATGGCTCTGTCGTCTTGGCCATCATCTTGAACATTTAAACAATATTTAAACTTGCCTGTAGATTTTTCTGCACGCCCCACAATTGTCACGTCCCTCCATTTATCAGACCCCACTGGAATATATGTCACCCGAGTACCTACTTGAGGCAATTGGCCTTTGGATGCGATAGCTCTTTCCTGAGCATCCAACTCTTGCTCTACCTGTGCCTCAGGACCTTCATCACAAAGCACATGAATATTTGAGGTACAAGGTGCCTCTGTTTCCTCTACCAGCTGCTCAGATTCTGAGATTTTGTAATCAACACCAATTAATCGTGAAGAATGAACCTTAACAGTTTGATTTCCATGCTTGATAACTACTGTTTTACCATCCCAACATGTTACCTTTCCAGGGCCCTTCCATTCCCTATGGCCCTCTCTTTTATAATAGACCAAATTTCCTGAACTAAATTCCGCCTCAGATGGCCTTATACGATGCCTCAGAGCTCTGCGAAATTTTATAGAGTCCTCAACCTTGATGAACGCCCATCTCCCTGCATGTAAAGCATTCACATGTGCAGAAAAAATGGAACTAATTATAGTACCTTTTAGAGCGAGAGGACTGTCGCACAGTACAGAAGGCAATTTGGGATTCTGCCCAAAGACCTATTGATAGGGACTATATCCTCCAACCAACTGAAGTGAATTCTTCGTATGAACCGCCCATGCCAGGGCAGTTGTCAACTCGCAGTTTGGCTGGTCAGCCAAGATTTTATGTAACATTTCATCAACCACTGCATGATTCCTTTCACAAAGCCCATTGCTGAAATGCCTTTCAGTTCCAGTATTCATAACCATAATGTTCATATTTTCACACAGATCCCTGAACTTGTCATTGGCAAATTCCCTCCATTATCAGTCAGAAACTTAGCTGGTACCCCAAGCTCAGTCCCTATCCATTTCTCCATCATTTTGTCTATAATCACCCTTTTGTCCTTACTATTTATTATTGTAGAAAGACTAAATCTAGTTGCTAGGTCTATAAAATGTAAAATGAAAGTATTCTTGTCTTTGTCCCATACCTTTAAATCCATGGCAACTAACTCATTAAAGTCACATGCCAATGGAAGGCTGACAATAGGACGTGATGGTGTCCTCCGATACTTTTTACAAATCTCACACTTTTCACTAATCTCTATTATTCTTGTATACTCTCCATCAATCATACCTGCATCTTTTAGTAGGGTTTTTAATCTCTGACAAGAAGGGTGAGCAAATTGTCTCTGCAACTTTAAGACAATTTGCCTTTTATCTCTCTGATTCATAACACCTGATGCCATCAATACTTCTCTAACACTCTGACTAGAAATATCAGGTTTTGTTAAGGGGATACAATAATGCCCTGACTGGGTAAATTGCAAATTCACTGGCTTCCCAAAAATAATTGCCTTATCATGCTCCAAATCAAGTTTCATCTGTGCCCTTTTCATTGAAGGCTTACTTAAGAACCACAACTGACACCTAAAAATTGTTACGACAAGCATGCCATCATATATTGTACTTTAACATAGCCGATAGCTGTTCATATGCAGACTACATCAGTACTAATAAAGTGGTTTACCCCAGCTATTTTACATGGGATTACTACTCTCTTCAGTGACTTCAATGTGGTATCATCACCAAACCTAAAGCTGGTAGTACTTTTATACTCCTTAACCTTGTGTCGATCCTTACTACTGAGTGAATCCAGATAACACTGTAACCAATCAGTTCCACATACTGTCGACATGCAAGCACTATCCGGTACTGCACAGTTGAACGAATCCACAACCAACACATTCAGCACAGGCCTAAAACTCCTTGTAATTGGTACAATTCCTTCAGATGCAGCAGTATTTTCCTCTTCTGCCTCAGAATTTTCTGTGTCACTGCAGAATGCCCCACTTGTTCTACCAGAAACGCGGGAAATGACTGTTTCCCCAGGAATTTTTTTTAAGGCTGCAGACATTTGGTCCAACAGGGAGTCTCTGTCCAAGAACCGAACCCCAGTTAGAACCAGAAGCCTGTCCTTATGCGACACCCTTGCAATTTTAAAAGCTAGCACTGAACCAGGGATCTCCAAATTGAATTTCCTCAATCTTTTATACAGTCTGTTAAAGTCCATGATATATTCCTCCATTGAATAACCATCTGTTTTCCAAAATCTATCAAAGTCTGACCATGCCTCATACGTATTCAATAGGTCATCTTTCCCTCAGTACAGCACTGGGAGTGTCAGCCTGGATTACATGGTCGAGTCTCTGGAGATGCATTTGAACCCACAACCTTCTGACTCAAATGGGAGAGTGCTACCCACAGAGCCACAACTGACACCTAAAAAATGTTTTTTAATACTTCCCACTAATTTTTGTTACGACAAGCATGCCATAATATATTGTACTTTAACATAGCTGTTCAAATGCAGGTTACATAGGTGAAGGCTGACTGTTTCCATTTATGTAGCAGGGTTAATCATCTGTAAAAATTCTTTCTCAAGTGGAAAGGTAAAACATCTATCAAATTTCTGGAAGACAACTCTTGATAATTCATCATGTCACATATTTCATGGGTAAATCTACTAAATGTGAAATAGGAGACAGTTAGCAGTCATTTCTTAATCCTGCACCTGACTAATTCTTCAGTATATCCTCAGAAAGTAAATGCCGTTGAGCTGTAAGTTGCCACTTCTTCATGCCACTTAATGGTGATATCCATCTGTCTGAAAGAAATTCTCTGCAGTGTTTCACCTAGCAGGGAGGTCCTGAGTCTCCCCCAGTGTGACAGTGACAAATAGGGTGACTATATGACATATCATTGTACCCTAGTTGGTGGTCTAAGTGGAAACTCTGCTTTTTATTGTTATTTACTATATAGCATAAAAGGCTATTTTTAAATATTTCTTTCACCATTGCCAGGTCAGTCCGAGCCCAACACAAACAACTACCTACCATAACATTAAAGGGTATTGTGAAAGGTCACTGGAAATAGCTAATGGAAGATAAAAGTTTAAATTATCTGCCTTGATGGTCTTTCCATCGAGTCCTGCAAACTGGAATGTCTCATAGAGATACAGCACTGAAACAGGCCCTTTGGCCCACCGAGTCTGTGCCGACCAACAACCACCCATTTATACTAATCCTACATTTAATCCCATATTCTCTACCACATCCCCACCTTCCCTCAATTCTCCCACCACCTACCTACACAATGGCCAATTTACCTATCAACCTGCAAGTCTTCGGCTGTTGGAAGAAACCGGAGTACCCAGCGGAAACCCACGCGGTCACAGGGAGAACTTGCAAACTCCGCACAGGCAGTACCCAGAATTGAACCCGGGTCGCTGGAGCTGTGCGGCTGTGGTGCTAACCACTGCGCCACTGTGCCGTCTCATGTTAAGTTATATCCCTCCTGCCAAATTTGCCACAATAAGTATAAAGGCCCAGAGTTTGCTACCAATGGCGAAGCAGTGGTGCTCACCAGTAACCTCAAAGAATGCCTCGTGGAGAGATGTAGTGATCTCTGTGGTGAGAACTTTAATTCTCTTGACATGCAACTGATTGTGACATAGTTTAATGAAGATTCCCGGCGTGAAGATGCAGTGATGACATCAAGCTGTCCAAGCAGCCAATCTCATAAAAGAATTCTCACAGCCAGCCAACCAGGAAATGAAAATGTTAACAGTATGAAATATTTTTAACTATGCAGGTGTAGTAGTACATTTGTTAGTATAATTTACTAGGTACTGTTTTACTCCACTGTCTGATCAGATTTGATTTAGTCCCAAAGTGGAAAGATTGGTGTTGTGATACCAACAGTGGTATCCATACTGAGCTTTCAGCCTCTGCACTCACCGGCCCTGATATATTGGAATGAAGATAGAAAAATCGATGACTGGTGCATGTGGAATGAATTGTGGCCAGTCCCATCTGTGTGCCGGACCCATCACAAACACTGACCCACTTCACAGGTCCTTCGTTCTAAATCATATGGGCAGGTATGACAGGATGTGATTTGTGATCTTGTGTTGTGCACCTCATGTTACAAAAAGTTACTGCAGTGTTTTACAACCTTCAATTGCTCAAACATTCAGAAAAATCAGCACCTCCATTTTGTTTTTCTCTGATTTATTGTGAATTCAACCATATTGTGTCCAATATGACAAAAAAAGTTGAAGTAGATGTTACATACAGCCAATCGTGCAGATGTTGAAAGTCCAATTGTGTACTTTTATTTATAGCTTTTAAAATATTGGACAGCAAATCTAGTAGCACTTAATTTATGAGTTTATCATCAGAGTGTTGTCCAAGATCTAAGGTGATAAATTGTATTTGACTGGTGGATTACGAGGGGAGGGGATGACCATGCAGCTGCAGATTCCTGTTGTGAAACAATAAGGACTGTTCCCCAAATACAAGCTGTGGAAATACATTGTCAGACAATGCTGTACCTGAACTCTGGAGAGTTCTTTAAAGACATCTTGAAATCTATTGTCAGCTTCATGGTACAGTCTCTCCTGAATGCTGAGCTTCCCTCCTTGACCTGTAGTACAGTCTCAGACTTAGGTCACACTCCAAAGACTTTAGCACAAAAATCTAGGCTGACACTCCAGTGCAGAGGGAGTGTTGCACTGTCTTTTGGTTGAAATGCTAAACCAAGGACCTGTCTCCTCTTCCAGTTGAATTAAAAGCTCTCATGGCACTATTTCAGAGAACAGCAGGGCAGTTACCCCGAGTGGCCTGGCCAAAACTTACCCTCAATTATCACTGAAAGATTATCATCATATAGCTCTTCGTGGGAGCTTGCTGTGTGCCATTTAGCTGCTGCGTTTTCTACATTACAACTTCAAAAGTATTTAATTGGTTGTAAAGCACTTTGGGATGCCTTGGGTTTGTGAATGACACTGTATAAATGCATGTCTTTCTTGTCTTTCACTCAATCCTTCCAGCTGCACATGTTTGGTAGCTATCACTTCATGGATCTGACCCCCTAGAGGATCAAATAGACCCCTGTCTCAAAACTACTGTTATAAACACACTGAAAAAAAAACATTTACAAGAATCCTCTTTATTTCATTAATGTTGGACAGCTTATTGACTCATTCTGTTACTTCCTCCTTTGCTATATCAGTTGCCGATAACAAGGGTGTCAAGCAGGGCCACCTTCCCTTTACCTTCTTCATGAAAGGCACTGCACCATATTTTGTTCAACAATTTTCTGCCTCAGATCTTCTTGATGCAGCAAAACAAAATCCTGCAAGAGATGAGCTGCGCCAGATATTCCACCCTTCACTCCCTTTATTTCTCCCTCCTTTGATGGCCACTCAATGGGAAGGAAGCCCAATCCAGACTAGGAGAGCATTCTGCATATCTAATCAGGGTAAGCCAGTTCTATCTCAGGCGAAGGCAAGGTTTGCAGTACACTCAGGTCCAAGCTCAGGAACAGAGAATCTACCTCATTATGTTTTTGAACAAGTACGGCAACTAGTTCTGATGAAAGGTCAACAACCTGAAATGTTAACTACTTTTCTCTCTCCATAGATGTTGCCTGACCTGCTGAGCATTTCCAGCATGTTTTGTTTTAATTTCAGCTTTCATCTATGCCAATTGATTCATTGCAATTGCAGGGCTTGCGAGGGCTGCAAATAAAACTGGTGCACTGCTCCCTAACTGAGTAGCCCAATTTTATAGTGTTCTTTAATAATGCTGCACATAGTTTACTTGAGGGAAAATTATGATTTTTGTTTTGTATGTTACTGACCCCACACTCCCAACAGGAAGTTGCACTTGAAGGGAGCACGTGTCAGAGAGTCAGCACTGTTGTAGCCCTATCTCTGACCACTGCTCCCTTTAAGATTGGCTTCACACTGGGAGTGCTGAATGTACCTAGTGTTCATTACTATCAAACCTAAGGAAATAGCATTTCAGTTACCAGTTTTGGAAAATAGCTTCTGGATGAAATATTTAGAGAAACAGAAGACGTAATAAAGCAAATATTGTAACGCTCATTCAATCAACTTGACTTAGAACTGCTAAAATGTTACAAGTATGATGGTCTCATTTGTACTGGTTACAAAATATCAGAGTTAATCTGAGTCCCAGCTGTTAGCCATCTGGAAGTCCGAACAATACTTAACTTTTTCTGCATCAATGAACTGTGTTTTTAAAATGTAACAGATCAGTAAAATGTAGGAAGCTGAGGAAAGGAAGCCTTCATTTCACTTATGACTTTCCACTGCATACAGTGAAAATATTTAAACTACAGGCACTATTTTGATTTTCTTCATCCCGGCAGGCAGGTTTTCAAAATGTTAAAAAAACTATTAGCGCAATACTACTGTAAATAATTTACCTCTCCTTGGTCTCGCTTCAGTTCACAGAACACTGGTGGATTGTCCCCCAGTACAGCTATTACATTTTGCCTGATCAGACTATACTAGCAATAAGACCAGAAGCAAACTTTCCATGACTGAGATGTGTTCACTACAGAGGGATGTTGTTGCTCATTATTCAAATGAATATATCCCCATGTAGTTAACCTCAAGATCGCTCAGTCAAAGCATTCATGCATTATATACAAAATCCTGGTCACTCCTATGGGATAACCAGCTTTCTAAACAGCTTTATTCACCTATGACTGAAGTGTTCCAAACTACTTTTTAAAATTCTTTTCGTGGGATGTGAGCATAGCTGGCAAGGTCAGCATTTATTGCCTGTCCCTAATTGCCCTTGAGAAGGTGGTGGTGAGCTGCCTTCTTGAACCGCGACAATCCATGTACGGTAGGTACACCCACGGTGCTATTAGGGAGTTCCAGGATTTTGACCCAGTGATAGTGAAGGAACGACAATATAGTTCCAAATCAGGATGATGTGTGACTTGGAGGGGATAAGGTAGTCAAGAAGGCATACGGCATGCTTGCCTTCATCGGTCGGGGCATAGAGTATAAAAATTGGCAAGTCATGTTGCAGCTGTACAGAACCTTAGTTAGGCCACACTTAGAATATTGCATGCAATTCTGGTCGCCACACTACCAGAAGGACGTGGAGGCTTTGGAGAGGGTACAGAAGAGGTTTACCAGGATGTTGCCTGGTCTGGAGGACATTAGCTATGAGGAGAGGTTGGAAAAACTCGGATTGTTTTCACTGGAACGACGGAGGTGGAGGGGCGACATGATAGAGGTTTACAAAGTTATGAGCGGCATGGACAGAGTGGATAGTCAGAAGCTTTTTCCCAGGGTGGAAGAGTCAGTTACTAGGGAACATAGGTTTAAGGTGCGAGGGGCAAAGTTTAGAGGGGATGTGCGAGGCAAGTTTTTTACACAGAGGGTGGTGAGTGCCTGGAACTTGCTGCCAGGAGAGGTGGTGGAAGCAGATACGATAGCGACGTTTAAGAGACATCTTGACAAATATATGAATAGGAAGGGAATAGAGGGATATGGACCCCGGAAGTGCAGAAGGTGTTAGTTTAGGCAGGCATCAAGATCGGCGCAGGCTTGGAGGGCTGAATGGCCTGTTCCTGTGCTGTACTGTTCTTTGTTCTTGTTCTTTGATTTTCTCTTGCTGGAGATGGTCATTGCCTGGCACTTGTGTGGCACGAATGTGACAGGACTGCAGAGCTTTGATCTGATCACTTGGTTGTGGGGTCGCTTAGCTCTGTCTATCACATGCTGTTTTTGCTGTTTAGCATGCATATTTTCCTGTGTTGTAGCTTCACCAGATTGGCACCTCATTTTTAAGTATGCCTGATGCTGCTCCTGGCATGCCCTCCTACACTCTTCATTAAACCAGATTTGATCCCCAGGCTTGAATGTAATGGTGGAGTGAGAAATATGCTGGGCCATGAGGTTACAGATTGTGGTTAAATACAGTTCTGCTGCTGCTGATGGTCCAAAGTGCCTCATGAATGCCCAATTCTGAGCTACTAGATCTGATTTGAATCTGACCCATTTAGCATGGTGTTCGTGCCACACAACACGATGGAGGGTATCCTCAGTGTGAAGTCGGGTCTTCGTCTCCACAAGGATTGTACGGCAGTAACTCCTACCAATACTGTCATGGACAGATGCATCTGCGACAGGTAGATTGGTGAGGGCGAGGTCAAGCAGCTTTTTCACTCTTGTTGGTTCCCTTACCACTTGCTGCAGGCCCAGTCTAGCAGCCATGTCCTGGAGGACACGGCCAGCTCAGTCAGTAGTTGTGCTACTGAGCCATTCTTGGTGATGTAAGTGGTTTTCTCTGGCGTACCGAAAACACACCTCTGACTCAGTTCTGGATGATAGGGATTATATGGACAGATCAGACTCGGACCCATGTTTTTCGAACTCAACCGTATTGTGTTTAATAAGATGAACAATAAAACTCGTAAACGGTAAAAAACAGTACAACCCTGGCTTGTCCAACAAGCCCTACCATGCTAAATTACCACGGCCTAATAAAAGAACCCATTGGAGATACCCAGCACCGTGAAAGTGGTTGCAGTCACTGGAATGCTCCCTATGAGGTCACCAACAGCTGCGACTATGGGCGCGCAGGTTGGGATATTTTTATTGAGCGCACGATAGTCCACGGTGGCTCTCCACAACTGATCGAGCTTCTTGACCAGCCAAAATGGTGAATTTACGTGGGTGGCTATCGGCCTCAACTCCCCCTGTTCTACGAGGGATCCCAGTGCCGTCTCTAAGTCGGCTTCTGCCTCTCTTGGGAAACTGTACTGTTTCTGTGGCTGTGACATGGGGTCCCCTTGCACGCTGACTTCTACTCCTGTCACCCTGCCACAGTCGTGCTTGTGAGTGGCGAATGCGGCAAGGTTGTCCCGCATGTTCGCCTGATATTTGGCTGGGGTATTACCGACCAACTGCTCTAGGTCATAATTCCCCTTAGGCTTCATAGTACACACGCTACCCCTTCCTTCCCTATCTCTTGGGATCACTAGCACCTCCTCGGCTTTATCTGAATCCACTGCCCCCCATAGGCAGTGATTCCTTAAATCCACAATCACTCGGTTGGCTGATATAAAGTCAGCCCTGAGGAATCCTGATCCTGGCTGTTCCCATTGCATCAGGACGCACTCCCATGTGGTATGGAGGGATGCTAGTTCTATGGCCAGGGGTTTTGAGATTGCCCCAGCCTGCTCATTCCCTCTGAAGCCCACGAGGCTGAATGGGACCCTGTTAGACCAGGGTAACTTGGTCGGGTTTTTCGAATGAACCACCGAGCTGGAAGCCCCGGTGTCCACCAGATATGTCCCCTGCACCGTCTCCACCCCCATCTTCACACAGGGCCTGTCCCACTCATTGTACGTGAGCGGACACAGGTACTCAGGCTGGGCGCATTCTAGTCAGGGTGAGGTAGGCGCTTCACTGCTCACGACAGCATCTAACCTGCCATTGTCCTTCCCCATAGCCTTCCATAGGGCGGCCACCAGAAGCTCGAACGACTAGTCGGTCGTCCCCTCTGCCTCTGTAATACGTGGCTTTTGCATTGGAGGACTCCCTTGGACTGGCCTCCCCACTTTGGGGAATGGGCAGGCTCGCCTCCAGTGTCCCATCTTCCCACACCCAAAACAGGTCCTGGACTTGTCGGTATTAACCACTTCCTATCGCCATTCCTTCCTATTACTCTCACTGGCTTTCATTTCATGGACCCTTCCCTTTGGTTTGACCTCCTCCCCGGAATCAGCCTTAAAGGCTAGACTCAGCTTTCTGAGCACGCCTGCCTCCATATTCGCGAGGTGCTCGGGGTCAAACCATGCTTCTGCCCTTATCCTGATCCTTGGCAAGCTATTCGCCACAAAGACCCTGAGCCTGTGATTCCTGGGGGCGCCTATCAACTGCGCGCGGTCAAGGGTTGCTCCAGTTGCCTTTATATACACAGGCCATAGACTGTCCGCAAATACATCTGGTGCCTTGCCAGCCAGCTGCCTAGTCCATTCTACTTGTAAGAACGGGCTACCCTGGGTATGCCCCATGGCCCTCAGGATCGCATCCGTCAACCCCTCTGAGGTGCCTCCTCCCAGCTTTGTGGCTGCGGAAAAGCTCTGATACAATCTCCCATCAAGGGAGAATAGCATCAGCCTGTTGATCTCGCCCTCACTACATCTGTTGAGCCCCCCATCTGTTCTACTTCCATAAAGTGAACTGAGGAATCCCCGTTGCTTGCAGCTGAGAGGTTGTGTACGGGACCATGTAATCACTCTGCAGCAGGCCCTGGTCACCGTTTGGTGCGGGTGGACCGAACTTCTGCTGCCGCAGAGGACACATCGGTCTCGTCGCTTCAGGTGCCAGTTGGACTTCCCTACCTGTGCCCTATCATCAGGCTCCTAACCCTCCTTGTCCCAGTTTCCCCCGGTGACAATAAACAGGCCATATCTCTGGCTTTGGAAAAGACTTGGGTCAGTTTTTGGATCCTTTCCTTACAGGATCCATGACCTGCTTCCACATAGCCTCTACTCCTGGCTACTTTATAAGCTATCTTTATATCCCTTAGCTGACCCTCCAAGCTGTCAGCTGTCGCTATTAGCCTCGCATTTTCTTCCTGTAAGGAATTGTTTACCTTGGCCTCTGTAACCTGACACTGTAGGTATTCAACCATGTTACGGGAAGTCTCTTCTTGCGCACGTCTTTCCTGCCTTTCCTCATGCAATTCCTCCAATAGTCTATTCCCGACTATCTCCCTTGCGTCTGACCTATCCTCAGTCTCTTTAAGTTCATTTCCTAGCTTTTCAACCTATTCCCTGAGCAGTTGAACTTGCTTCTGCAGACACAGGAGCCAAATCGCTTTCCCCTTTGACTTCCTGTGATCCCTGCTACCTGTCCACTCTGCAGCCCTATCCTGGGGACTCTCAGAGTGCAGCATCTCCAGCACCCATGGCTGAGACACATTAATCTTATTGAACACGTAGGAAGAAATCCTATCCTCCATTCCGGGTCTCTTGCCCTTAAGACTGTCCATGCTCTGACACAAAACCTATCGTCCTGCCACAGTCACCAATATCTGTAAGTGGTTTGCTCTCGTGTCTTGAAAACACACCTCTGACTTCAAGTTCTGGACGATAGGGATTATATGGATAGATCAGACTCGAACCAATGTTTTTCGGGCTCAACCGTATTGTGTTCAATAAGATTAACAATAACAGTCATAAACAGTACAACTCTACCATGCTAAATTAACATGGCCTCCTGTGAAATAAACTAACTCAGGACCCACAGCACTAAACCCCTCTACGGTTTGGTTGGGACTTACAATCGCCCCCTCACACAGATAAGTGGTCTTGTGGATGTGTGGGCGCAGGCAATATGCTCATCCCGATTGCCTGTTGTCTTGCTTCCAGCTTCTTCGTCTACGTCTCACTCCTGGTTCCGTACCGCCGACGCAGTATACAAGTTCCAGTTTGAGTCGAGGTCCGTTGATGAGAGATGAAGAGCAGCTCTCAGCTTCTGGCGGTGTTCTGCTGAATCGAGCTGAGCCCCACTCGGAAGACTCGCTCTAGATTGATGCCGAGGAGAAGAGAGAAGAGCCAGCACCGACTCCATATATATCCAAAACCTTTTCTCCAGCCAATACTGATCGATGTATTGACTCAGGTGATTTGTCTGGACCCACCACCCCCCCCCCCCCCCTCCACCTCCCACCGTGGCCTGGAGTGACTCATAACCTTTGAAATCTTTGTGAAAAATGATATTTTGTTTTCCTGCTCCCA
Organism: Heterodontus francisci; assembly: GCF_036365525.1. Taxonomy (NCBI): domain Eukaryota; kingdom Metazoa; phylum Chordata; class Chondrichthyes; order Heterodontiformes; family Heterodontidae; genus Heterodontus; species Heterodontus francisci. The sequence goes on from NC_090397.1 coordinate 22,135,900, forward strand.
GGCCTCGCACCTGCACCTGGAGAGACAATGAGTGCTGATTACTGGATGTCTGTCGTTTCCTGGGTTGACAGCCCCCATTAGCAGGTAATGGGTTTCAATCTCAAACTGATCTTGCTTAACTGGCTTATCTCCTGGAAGACAACGGCCCAGCCATCTCCTGCCTTCCACCAGTTTCGGTTGGGACTGAGTTGTGATTGTGCTTTATTGTGTTACCTCTCAGGGTACTGTTGCCAGTAATCATGTTAGATGGTGATGACGTCAATCGGCCTGGGTTCCCTTCCACCCAGCCTGTCAGTGTGAAATGTCCATTTGCATATAAATGCACCTTAGTCAGGTGAGCCTGGCTCGAAACTCCTGCCAGTCAATCCTATTCCCTAAGCAACTCCCACAAGCTTGCCAAACCGTACAGTTCTTTATTAGGTTTTGGATTTAAAATATGATTCATGAAAATGCCCAGAAAGCTGGTGCTACAGAGATGGGCATTGAAGTCCCCCACCCAGAGTACATTCTGTGCTCTTGCTACCCTCAGTGCTTATTCCAAGTGGTGTTCACCATGGAGCAGTACTGATTCATCAGCTGAGGGGGGCAGTAGGTGGTAATCAGCATGAGGTTTCCTTGCCCAGGTTTGACCTGATGCCATGAGACTTCATGCGGTCTAGCGTCAATGTTGAGGACTCCTAGGGCCACTCCCTCCTGACTGTATACCACTGTACTGCCACCCCTTCTGGGTCTGTCCTATTGATGGAATAGGGCATACACAGGGATGGTGATGGAGGTGTCTGGGTCATTGGCTGTAAGGCATGATTTGGTGAGTATGATTATGTCAGGCTGCTGCTTGACTAGTCTATGTGACAGCTCTCCCAATTTTGGCACACCGTTGCCAGATGTTCATGAGGAGCACTTTGCAAGGTCAACAGGGCAGGATATGCCATTGTTGTTTCATAGTTTTGTCTCTCCAACTGGTCTTTTATGCTTTAAGATTATAGTATTTTTACACCCTGGAAGATGGTCATTCAGCCCATCGCACTTATGCTGACTCTTTGGAAAAGTTATTCACTCAGTTCAATTTCCATGTGTTTTCCCCACCAATCTTGTATGTTCGTCTCATTTAAATACTATCCACTTTTTAAAATGATTATGAATTCTGCTTCCACTGCCTAATCTGTTAAGGCATTCCTTGTCATAACAACCTGTGGTGTTGTGCTGTATTCTTAAGTCTTCTTTAAATGACAACTGCAGGCTTTCTATTCGGATTCAACACAAACACTATTTATCATCTTACTTATTTAGATTGCATGATTTCGGGTACCTGCTGGTGTTTGTGCCTGCTGTTTGTAAAGCTATGTGCTGACTGTGTTTGCACAATGGCGTCTCCTCCTTATATATTTCTGGTGATGTCATCAGTTGCATCAGTGGCCTGATCTCTTAAAGGTACAGTTTCTTACAGGTGAAGTCACCACTGCACTGCACGACACAACCCTCTGTGTGAAAGTAAGTTACTTTAACTTCTCCCTTCATTTTAAATTTCTGCCCTCTAGTTATCAACTTGCAGGCCAGTGAAAAAAACTTTTCCCTAATTACCTTATCAGACCTGTCATGACTCTGAATGGAGATGGAAGATTTTAGGTGCCATTCTTCTTTAGTTGGTTTGACTTATCTATTACCTGAAGACTGACATGGGAAATAACTTGTGGAATTTTTAGAATTAATTTTATGTATGCTTTCATCATAAGGAAAAATAGTGCATTCAATGAAAGAAAGAAATCATTTATATAAAACACCTTTCACAACCACAGGACATCCCAAAGATCTTTACAACCAATGAAGTACTTTTGAAGTGTAGACACTGTTGTTATGTAGGTTCACCCTGAATACCTTGAGGATCATTAGTTTATTGTGTAATTGCAGGAAAACTATGAATGTGATTCCTATGAATTATTCTCAATTTGTGATGTAATAAGTCTACTTTCCATTCATTTGTTATCATTTTACACCTAGCATAAGCAGCAGAATCCCCTTTGGCTGGGAGCTTTTAGTTGGTAAGTACCACTCCACCTGGAGAACCTTCATCTTTAACCTTACTTCTCAACAACTCTTATTATCATTTTGTGAAACCTCCCAGCACTTTGCATTTATTCAGAGTGACGCACCAACTCTTGCCTGAAAAAATGAATCATGTCACAGTTCGTAGAAATGTGAGATTCAGAATCAGCTACTCTGTAGAGTTCAACACGGACTCAAGAGTTTTGAAAAGGGCATCCTTTAATTGCCTTATTTAAGAGTTGCTGATATCTGTACATTCAACATTTGACAGATACACTTGAAACATTTGGAGATCCAGAAGGTTCAGGGAAAAGCTGGTTTCCTATAGGTTATATTTTATTCTGCTGCTCAGTGGGTAACAGTCTTGCCTCTAAGTCAGAAGATTGTGGGTTCAAGTCCCACTCCAGGACTTGAGCACAAAAATCAAGGCTGGCACTCCAATGCAGTACTGAGAGAGTGCTGCAATGCTGGAGGTGCTGTCTTTTGAGTGAGACATTAAACCACGGCCCTTCTCAGGTGGATGTAAAAGATCCCGAGGCACTATTTCAAAGTTGAACAGGACAGTTATCCACAGTGCCCTGGCCAATATTTATCCCTCAATCAATATCACTAAAAAAGATTATCTGGTCATTATCACACTGCTGTTATTGGGAGCTTGCCGTGTGAAAATTGACTGCTGCGTTTCCTACATTTACAGTGCTTTAAAGCCAATTGTAAATGTCCACTGGTGGTGAAACATGCTGTATAAATGAAAGTCGTCTTCTTCACTTTAGCAAAAATCACAAGGGAAATAAAACAAAGCAGAGCTAAGAAACTATATTGGATTCAGTCGATGTTTTCCTGTAACCTTTTTGGCCTACTGGAGTTAGATAAGTTCCTTTTACCTGTTTAACTCCATATAGCAAAAGGGAATGAAGGAAAGACACATTACTCTCCTGTACAGTATATTTGGGGATTTTTTCGTTTTCTAAATCACAACATTGGGCATGTCACAAAGATAATGATAAGTGTTACACCAATGTATTTTGTTGAATGATAATTTCTTTTAATCCACTGACTGAAGATCTGAATTTATATATATATTTTTAAGTCGTTTTAAGAAGACAAGCTGCCAACAAAGTCATCCTTTCAGCTTAAGACGATCACCTAATTTGCAACACTGTATCCTATGCTGCAAGGACTGTGAGGACAGAGACGAAATGTCTGCTAATATCCCAGCAAGAACCGAGATCCAGGAAGTTTAAAGGAATTACCTGTTCTCTCAGCAAGCAGAAAAATACTCCTACCTGCTATGTTTGAATCCTGAGTGACTGTCATGTGACAAGCCCCTCTCCATCTGTGGTTTTAAGCTGGTGTTTTCTCTGCACTGAAGGAGAAGCAACTGCACTCTGACATGAGCAGACCCTAAGTGAGAATCCCTTGCTCTCCCTCCATTCCAGCTTGAAAGCTTTTAAATCCTGCTTGTTGACTGACCACCTATGCATATTTCGGCTACAATCAGAAATGCCATTGAAGGAAATCATCCACATAGCTATCTCCAAGAGATTCACTGAACCAGTCATCTACCTCTTCAAACAAAAAGCCTCAGGACCACTGAATTTAGCTAGAAGCCAGCCGAACCACCAATCTCCACAGACTGTATAGCTTTTTATGGACCCTAACTCAACAATCTACCTTTCCCCACTCTGTAACCTATTTGTGTGTGTGTAAACCTCCAGAGTGTGTGTGTGTGTGAGTGAAAGTTGGCACATTGTTTATAATTTAATTAGTTCAGTTTAGCTACAATCCTCTTTGTTAAACTCAAGAAAACTTGTCCAATTACTTACTTGCTATGATCATAACAGAAACAATCAAAAACCTACTGAATTGACCAGTACATCCACTATAAGAAAGAATGAAACCTGTTGTGATCTAACAAGGAGAGGGGAAAGAGGGAAGCCCTTCAAACCCTCCTCACTTGACTGTAACATAAGGATCACAAAGACAAGTACAGCTCAACCCATCCACCACATGATTCAGCCCATCTGCTGTATGATTCCACCCTTTGGTATGATTCAGGCCATCGAGCTCTTGATTCAGCTCCTCTAGCTTAAAGTAGGATTAGGACATTTGGACCCTTGTGCGTGCTCAGCCAGTTAGATCTGTTCCTCAACTCCATTTACCCACCTTTGATCCATAACCATAGATACCCTTAGCTAACAAAATCTATCAAGGATCTCAGTCTTCAATGCTCCAATTGACCCAGCATGCACAGCCATTTGGGGGAATGAATTCCAGATTTCTATTACATTTGGTGAAAAAGTGCTTCCTGATTTCCTTCTTGAAAGGCCTAGCTCTAATTTTAAGATTTTGTGCCCTTGTTCTTGATCCTTCAACAGAGGAAATAGTTTATTTGTACCTAGTCTTTCAGATTCATTTAACATTTTAAATACCTCCATGAAACCACCACTCAAACGTGTATATTCAAGGGATTACAAGTCAAGTTTATGCAACATGTCCTCATAGTTTAACCTTCTAAACCCTAAATTCATACTCACAAGCTTAGAACACTGTTTGCATCAGATGTCATTTCTCATGAGGTGTCATTTTACTGGTTTTTACCCTTGTTGCAGAGGTTCACACAATGGGATAGTGTCATGCAGACCCCACCTGACAAGAATGAGGCATATTCATTTTGTCATATGAACGTTGATTTTAAACTGTTGCTGGAGTGAAGACATTACTTGTTTGAAGATCACCAGACTGCGCTGGAAGGCCATTTGCATACTGAGAGACGCTGCTTATGGAGACAAAGGGTATTCCCTGCTCCAATTAACCCAAATGGATTTTGATCACCAGACATTGAAGGTGTAAGGAAGCACATTCCAGGCCCTGCTCAGATGATACAAGCCATAGAGCCAGGGCTGGTTAAACCAGCTGGTCACATGACTAACTAGCTGGTCCAGGTTTTTTGAACTAGCCACAGGGCAGTTTGAATTCATAAGGCAGTGTGTAACTGAGGCTGGAACAAGGAAGTCTCTTGCCTGGCTGTCTTTCTCTCTCTCTCGTTTTCTCCCAAGCCACCAGATCCACGGAAGATACGTAAACCTCAAGAGAGAAAAGACTCCTACATCGGAACAAGTTGAAGCATGAACTGGGCCCCAACGAACTGCAAGACTTACCGGCAACCCAAGACTCCACATTGAACTTAAAGGACTGTAACTACCAGATATTGCCTCAAACTTTTCCCCTTTATTCCTTCTACTTTTTCTGTCTCTATCGGTGTATGTGTTTATCGCATATGCATGCTAGCATGGTCACATCGCATATTCGTAGTCAATAACCGGATTAGAGTTTAAGATTAATAAACCTTTCTTGTTTAAATCTAAGGAAATCTTTTTGATATCTTTGCCTTATAATTGGAGCAGTGAACGAGGATTCACTAAGGGGGAGCTAAAAACACGGTGTTTTCAAATTAAACTGTGTTACGGTTAAACCAGGCAAAGGCTGAGAGGGAACCCCTAGACCCCTTCTCACCTGGTCATAACAGATAGAAAATTGTGATCTCGGGGGTGGAGCACAGTACACCCAAAACATGGCCCAAGCAATTTTTTATACTTTGAAATTAACAGAGAGGAATTGTTTTAGACAAAAATCAAGTGCTGTGTCATTAGAATCTGAATTTCTGATATTTGAAACAGTGAGAGCAGACATTTGGAAAATTACTCCTACGTACGTAGTCATCCATATGCTATCTCTGAGTCGATTCCTTACTGTTGTGAGTCTTTGCTGCAGATGGATGCATTGGCTATTGGTCCTTGCACGCAAAGGTGAAGTCACTTTCATCCATTAATCTGGGCTGGCTTTGAATTCCATCCAATCCCTTCTTTTGTTTACTTATTTTACCATTTTTAAAATATTTCTCTTTTATCCCCTTTATTTAATTGTTTTAATGTTATTCATTCAAGCCTTTTTTGCTTTAATATTCAAGTTAAAATGTATAAAACAAGATGCTCCTGCTGATTTTTTTTGCTTCATTCTATTGATTTGATTTTTAAAAAATCAGATTATAGGCACAAGGAATAACGCTCCCAGAGCAGAGCGTGGCAAACCGGGCAGGCACATTGTGAATTTGGGCATGGTGATCAGCAGAAGATTATCTGGGCATCTTGAAATTTTGTCCCTAAATCCCGGATATGAGCTCTGGACTAGGAGTGCTAGATCAGAGAATTTACCCCACAAACTGCAATCTCCTCCTCACCTACTTTATTTATTATTCTCAAGCACTTTACTAAGTAACTATAACTGAAAATATTAGCTTCCAATTCTTTTTAGTAAATACATTTTATATTCAGTTATTGTGATTTATTATAATAAAAATTATACATCAAAAATGTATGTGGTACAATATTAAACTGCATGTTGCTAAGCACAAATGTCTCCATTTTTGTTCACTTGATCAATGAAGTTTGAGTCAAAATGTAATCATTTTAATAAAATAAGAAACCTGTGCCACAACAAATTTGAGGGAAAATAGCTGGACATGGTTAACTTTAAATAAAAAGAAAAAAACATTGCTAACACTGGAAATCTGAAACATGACCAGAATTTGTGAAGGGAAAGGGAGTTTAATAATTCAGGTGTAAGCCTTTGTTAGAACTGCAAAAGTTTCCAGTATTTTCTGTATTTTTGTTGCAATTACTTTTAGTTTAACTAAAAGAGACTAAGAAAAACAGGGATATCAATGCATAGGCAAAACATAGATAGAAATTGTATATTTTTCATTATCTTGATAAAGTCCCTGGGGAGGACAAAAACAGATCCATCAACAAATCCTTATGATTTGTTCCGAAGAAGGGTCACTGACCCGAAACGTTAACTCTGCTTCTCTTTCCGCAGATGCTGACAGACCTGCTGAGTGGTTCCAGCATTTCTTGTTTTTATTTCAGATTTCCAGCATCCGCAGTATTTTGCTTTTATACCAAAAACAGATTATCTGGCCATTCATCTCATTTGATAGGTATAGATTTTGCTGCTAAAATGACAGAGTTTAATGGCACATATTGTTATTAATATGTTAATAATGTTAGAAATTGTCTAGCAATTGTGAAGAGATACCCCGTGAATTACAAATTGGCACAAATCACTGGACAATTTGCACTGTTCCACCACTAGCCTTGCAAAAACAGCAGCTTGCCCTCAATCTCCCTGTGAGTCTCAAAGTTGCTGCATTTGTACATTAATTACCAATTAAACTTGCCATGGAAAGTTATGGTTGCTACCTAACAGTGCAAGTACTTTTTTAATGAGGAGATTTATGTTCTTGCAATGCCATTTAACCTCTGTGGTCTGGAAAGTTAACAATTTAACTTATGGAGTGTCATTCCTGGAGGTATTAGATTGCGGTTAGATTTTTAAAATTTAAAAGTCTTTTTTCTTACTTTTCCTTTCTCTCTTCTCTCAATCTAATCTTTCCTTTTTTTCTGATTATAATTCACGCTATTTCCTTCTGTTATTCTGCTTTTTCTTTCCCAATCCTGAAACCTCATTGGTTAAGGACATAGAATGTTGTTTTTGTTGTTCACTAAGGTCCCAGATGTCCCTTTGTCCCCATTATTGGCTTTCACATCCAGCAACCTACAGGGCAAAACTTTTTCAAGCTGAATTGTTACTGAAAAAAATTTAAATAAGGGGGCATGTAGCAAGATGCCCCATTCCAGCAAAATCTGTGCCCTGCTGTTTATTATGTGCAATTAGCTGCCATCTTTACCTACATAATAGCAATGACTACACTACTACACTTAAAACTACTTTATTGCTTGTGAAGCACTTTGAGATGTCCTGAGGATGTTATAAGTTGCTATGTAAATGCAATTTATTTCTTTGCTTCCAAGACTTTCATTCAGAAGCAGTGAGAGGAATTTTAATCCCCCAAAATGGTGGGTTTGGGTCACATGGGAGGTTAAAGTGTTAAAAATCTGAATCCTGACCCGAACTCTCCCACTTCTGGTTTTAATGAAGGCGGAATATGGGGGAGGCAACCAGTCACCAGGAGGTGGGTTGGCAATTTAAATATTATAATGAAGCTGCGTGTCTCATTCCTAGGCACCATTTTAACTCTGGACATCTGGGTTTCCCGAGTCTGAGGAAACCCAGTAGCTACAGGAAGTGGAGGACTGTTGGATCCAGCAGATAGGTGCCAACCCCTGTGATCAGACACCACACCCCGACACTTAGAATTCCCCCACCCCCCACCGAGGCCTTTGATCTCTTTCCCCCTTCCCCCTGAGGCCTCCAACCTCCAGCCAGGTGAGTCGAGCTCCATGTTCAAATTCTCGATGTGCACTTGTGGCATACATGAGCAGAAGGGTTGGATTTAGTGGAGCCGGTGGGGCTTCCAGCGCCGAGCCGAAAAGTCGGTGGGAACCCTGCCTTGGTCATGCAGAGCCCCCCGACCCTGGCTCTATTTAACAGGCAATTAACTGCCCGGCTCTGGGAACCCTGTCCCTTTTAAAGAGCTGCCGGCCAAGCAGAGGGTCGGCTGCTCAGTAATATTGGCAGTACCACTGGGAGCGGGGCCCCTGTCGGTATTACAGAAGACCTTGGAACCGGTCCCAGACCTCAGGTAAGTGAGGCAGGATCTGGACTGGTCCTGGTAATGGGGCGAGGGAGTGAGTGATGAGTGTGGGGGGTGGTAGGTGGGTTGTTTTCCACTGGGGGCCCTCAGTGGGCAATCTGTTTCCCACGGAGGAGGGCCCCCCACCTACCCCAAGCCCACAGGGAGGTCATTTTATTTTACTGGGTGACCTCACTATGTAGCAGGGCCCCCACCGCCCACCGCTGGCTTAATTCCAGCGGCTGTGGGATGAGGCCCTTAAGTGACAAATAGGCCTCAATTGGCCTCTGGGCAGCCTTTTCCGCCCCCGACTTTACTGCAGTGATGGGAAGGCGATGGGCACTCTGCCCCCTGCTACAACTCAATGGGCCTCTCATCTCCGAGCCCATCTCCCGGGGGCCCATTAAATCCAGCATTATGTGCAGTGAACAGATCTCTGTGCCTGAATTGGTGATATGCATTCCAAGCATGTAAAGCTTCAATTCACAAAGATCACCCCTTCATGTAAGTATTGAGTGTTTAAGTAGACGTCTCAATTCATAGCATTAAAGAGTGTGTATTTTGCCAGTTTTTGCCATGCCAGATCAAGGATCCCTAATGCCTGCATTGCCTGTCCACATCTTCACCTGAGCCACGTTAAAATAACACACACAAAATTCTCCTCAATGATCACAATCATATTTACTCACTTTTTAATAAAAAAGATAAAACTCGTTGAAAGAAAAACAAAAAGAAAAACCACATAGATGCATGAGGGAGGGATTTGCCCACTGAGCGCACTCACTCTCGTCTGTTCCTGCTGATGGTGCTCCGAGGTATTTTGAGCACTGGGCCTTGTTACTATGCCAATGGCGAGCTGCACATCCCAAACTAGTGTCCTGTTGCAGCTTTCCACCTGAATACTGGGTGGCCAGGAGGCTGCCCCAGCTGGCAGAAAGGTAGGTCCATAGAAGTGGGTGATTGCTGGGGTAGCTTGCAGCCTGCGGCAGTAGTGGCCCATATTAATCCTGTGGAGCATCAGAGCACCCCTGGCACCTCAAAAATAATTTCAGGTTTACCATTTTGGGGCCTCTTTCTCTTGAGCACCAGGTTTTACCGCATGGAGCATCCATGGTTAGCAGTCTCTCTCAGCACCCAATCTGCGTTAGATAAATGAGGCTCCTGCCTGATTCAGGGCCCCCTAAGTACAAGGCCAGAATTAAAATGGGGGCAGAGCAGGATTGGGCTGGCAAGTCAATTTTGTTGATTATAAATAAGCCACTATCTCATTTCTGTGGGGTGGAGGGAGTTAAAAAACCTCCCCTGTTAATTCTTTCTACAGTTCAAAAAGTGAGCACAGGCTGCGAGGAATATATTAAACTTCCCGCACAACCTATTGTTTATGCAGATCCATTTACCAGAAGACTTGCAGAATTTTCTGCTGCATTTTGTATCGAATAATGAATTTAAGTGCGTTTTTAAAACAACATTTTTACACTGAGGCTTGGATTGATTCTGTACCAGTAAGAGATATCAGGCTACCCACATAATTGTTAATATTTTAATGTGCACATGTATAAATTAATATTTTTCTTTGAAACCAACAAAAAATATTTTTAAGCATGGTGACTTTGAGATACACTACCTGGATGTAAATTAATTGGAATCCATTCATATTTTCCCAATAAGAATAATATTTTAGACATCAGAGAGATTGAGATATGACTAATGCAAAGGGACTATTCTTTAATTCTGCACAGAAAAAAGTTAACTTACTCTTTTGTGATAATGTCTTTTTGAATCATTTTAATATTTAGTATCTTTTTCTCAAAATCTGGTCTATTGTTGGTAAGAGGATGTATCAGAAGATGGGGCTTCCTTTGTCGATGTGCCGAGTTCATTTATTACTTCCAACGACTACTCAGCTTAGCCTTGCCACGAGCTCCTTTTGTACTGCTGTAAGTTTGCAAACAAAATTATCGTTCACTAAGTCATTTTAAAAAAATTATTGATGTTAAACAATATGTATTACTTAGTTCCCAATCTGTGGTTCTAGCATAACATAAATATGAAAACAGTAAGAGCCATTGTATCTATTTCTATTGTATTATATAATATAAATTAAATTTTGTGCGACTGAAGATTAATAGCTTAGTTTACGATTTCATAATCAGCAATGATTTAACAGACCGGCAGTAAATTGACGGGAATAGTCTGAAGACCAGAGGGCTGTATTAACAGAGCAACAAAAACACCATCCTGTAGCTGAACACTTCATTATTCAAATTGAAACAGCCCTAGTTGGGGGATAGTAGTAAGTAGCCAACTGGTGATTGCTTTTAATAATAAGTTTTAAAAAATCTGCCAACTTCATATCCTGAAAAAGAGACTTATACGTTTCTTTTACAAGTTTTTCTCTTGTAATTATCAAAAAAACATCTAACAGGTAAGAACTTGTTATATTATAGATTTTGTGTTGTACATGGGACCATAAACAATACCAGCCCTATCTGAGGTTGCTGTTTATCAGACATTATAATTAGCAACTAGCGTTCATCACTAGGTATATACCAAATACAGTTGGTTCTGTTGGCACACTACACATAATTATTCGTTGCCATTATATTTTAAATCGCGCACTTTCGTCACACTGATTCTAAAAAAATGATTGTAGACGAAGTATATGGATGGCAAGAAGCTTTTTCCCCCAGAGTGGGGGATTCAATTACTAGGGGTCACGAGTTCAAAGTGAGAAGGGAAAAGTTTAGGGGGGATATGCGTGGAAAGTTCTTTACGCAGAGGGTGGTGGGTGCCTGGAACGCGTTGCCAGCGGAGGTGGTAGATGCGGGCACGATAGCGTCTTTTAAGATGTATCTAGACAGATACATGAATGGGCAGGAAGCAAAGAGATACAGACCCTTAGAAAATAGGCGACAGGTTTAGATAGAGGATCTGGATCGGCGCAGGCTTGGAGGGCCGAAGGGCCTGTTCCTGTGCTGTAATTTTCTTTGTTATGGGAGACAGAGTAAGAACTCCAATTATAAAACAGTAGAAAATGGGAACCTGGAAGATGGAAACCAACAGTGGTTGGAAGGTGCACAATATAACAGTCAGTGACTGAGACACCTGTCTATCTCTTGAGCACCAATGAAAAGACAATGCTCCACCTCCCCTCCCCTAACTGAATGGCAGAATTCAACTCGCTGAATTTTTATTGGTAACAATTAATAAAAAATTATCAAAGTAAGAAATAAACAACTGCATTTATGGAACGCCTTTCATGTCCTAAGGACGCCCCAAAGTGCTTTATGACCAATGAAATACTTTTAAAGTGCAGTCGCTTTTTTTTTTAAAGAGATACAGCACTGAAACAGGCCCTTTGGCCCACCGGGTCTGTGCTGACCAACAACCACCCATTTATACTGACCCTACGGTACTCCATATTCCCTACCACCTACCGACACTAGGGGCAATTTACAATGGCCAATTTACCTATCACCTGCAAGCCTTTGGCTGTGGGAGGAAACCGGAGCACCCGACGAAAACCCACGCGGTCACAAGGAGAACTTGCAAACTCCGCACAGGCAGTACCCAGAATTGAACCCGGGTCCCTGGAGCTGTGAGGCTGCGGTGCTAACCACTGCGCCACTCTTTTGTAACATAGGAAACTTGGTAGTCAATTTGCACACAGCAAGCTCCCATAAACAGCAATGAAATAAATGATCACATCATCTGTTTTAGGTGTCTTAGCTGATGGATAAATATTGGCCAATGCACTGGGACTGCCCTGCTCTTGTACGAATTATGTCTTGGGATCTTTTACATCACCGAGTGGGCAGATGACACCTTGGTTTAACATCTTATCTGAAAGACTGCAACTTTGACAGTTCAACACTCAGTGTCAACCTAGATTATATGCTCAAGTTCTGGCTTGAATCCACAACCTCCTGATTCAGAGGCAGGAATGATACCTACTGAGCAAATGCTGACATGTAAGTAAGTTATATTTCAATTCTTTCAGCTCTTTTAACAAATTCTGAAAACTATTTTTGGCTTCTCAACAGCACAAACTACAGTTAATAAAGGCATTAAACTACCCACCACAATTAAGTAAGGGACATCCACAAGCGAAGAGGAAAATGAAAGAAAACCAGACATCAGACTGCCATTTAACACAAAGACAAAAGACATTCTCAAAACACCACTGATAAGAGCTATAATTGTGATTTTGAAGTGTTATGGCTTGCCTGCAAATTTTACTACAATTACTGTTGACAGTCAAATAAAGCTTATTTAAGTATTTTAATGTTTTGTTGAACAAGTATTTAAAACCTATACAAGAGACAGAACAGTAAAATGAGTAATGTTGGGCATGAAATTCATTCTTCTAGCAGCACCATGCAGGTCTACCTGCAGATTTGTAGCACGGGAGGCACTCGTGACCATTTCCCCAGTGCCCCAAGTCAACTGGAGTGGCACATGCAGATGTGTTCCCTGCGCGTGCCCGAAGTCACAATCATGAAATCACTGACATCAATAGGCTGATGAAATGCCAGGATTCTAAAATTGGTCAATGAATGTGAAAGGAACGTCTTCCTTTTGCATTCCTGTAACAACAAGTGTTAGGAAGCAAGAAGGGCCTTGTTCTGGGGCTATTTAAAGGGCCAATCAACAGGTATTTTCGACTTACCTGTGCTGAGGTGAAGTTGGTGGAAGCATTGTAGTGAGTTGCTGGAGGAATTGAGGTTTTTGCTGACCATAGGAAGGCAGAAAATAACATTGCCTTACTTAAGTGTGGGGGCAGTAGGTGCAACACCACATGCTCTGCAACATAAGAAAGATGTGCAGAAGAGGAGACATGGAGGGAATCTCTATGAGGAGGGAGGAGAAAAAGGGCTCTCCTTAGAAGGCTCGAATCTGAGAGGCAATTCTGAGTGCACCTATCCTACATTCGGAGGAGCCAGGAGTACTGCCTCAGGAGGCTTCTCTTCACTAAGGAAGTAGTGACGGAGTTGTGTCATTTCCTTCTTGAATAACTGAAGCCTCAAAACAGGGTTAGGGTGGCACTTCAAATGGCTGTGAAGATCACGGTCACCCTTACATTCTTCCAGGAGTGAGCTTGTGACATCAACCGCATGTCACACTTTGCCATCCACAGAAGCATCAGGGAGATGACAGAGGTACGCTACAGGAGGAGCAGGGACATCATCTACTTCTCCGAGAGAAGGCCAGGATGAAAGGGCTTGCTGATGGTACAGGGCACCACTGACTACATGCATGTGGCTCTGCGGGCCTCCCACTTCAATGTGGAGTGATACAGCAACCACAAGAGCTTCCACTCTGTCAATGTGTAGTTGGTGTGCAATCACACCAAGAAATTCATCTTGGTGAATGCTTGTTATGCTGCTAGTACACACAATGCTTTTATCCTGCCACAGTCAGAAATTCCCACCGTCTTTGGGGCTTCAAGCCAGAAAACAGGATGGCTGCTCAGTGACAAGGGATACCCACTCCACAAATGGCTCATAACCCCCTTCCGCCATTCCACCATGTGAGGTCAGAAGGCCTTCAAATGAAAGCCATTGAGTCACCCACAGCACTGTGGAGCAAGCCATCGGGCTCCTAATCAGATTGGGGGAATCTCCGCAATACATGCCTGAGGGGGTCTCCATGTTTGTGGTGTGCTGCGTTCTCCATAACCTTGCATAACCCACTACCTCCTGGGATCTGGATGCCACCTCAAGAGGAGGAGGAAGATGAGAAAAAGGAAAGGAGACCACATGCACCACTGGACCTGGAAGAGTGAGAGGGACCACATTGCGAGGCTTCACCAGTTAAAACTGCCTGTGTGGAGTTTGCAAGTTCTCCCTGTGTCTGTGTGGGTTTCCTCCGGGTGCTCCGGTTTCCTCCCACAAGCCAAAGACTTGCAGGTTGACAGGTTAATTGGCCATTATAAATTGCCCCTAGTACAGGTAGGTGGTGGGGAAATATAGGGACAGGTGGGGATGTGGTAGGAATATGGAATTAGTGTAGGATTAGTATAAATGGGTGGTTGATGGTCGGCACAGACTCGGTGGGCCGAAGGGCCTGTTTCAGTGCTGTATCTCTAAACTAAACTAAACTAAACTAAACTAAAAGAAGGCTGCGTTTGCTGACAACGCAGCCACTAGGTGGCACTGCACTGGCACATGCACAAAGTAAGCTTGTTCAACTAAAACGTCAGTCAGCAACATTCAGGCAGCTGCCAGGACTAAAGATGGCGCCGCTCAAATAATCACACAAAGGCAATGTAAACACATGGCCGAAGAGATCTCTCTCCCCCAGACCCCACTTTCTCCCCGCTCTCTCTCTCCCACACCCTGCTTTCTCCCCGCTCTCTCTCCCCCACACCCCGCTTTCTCCCCGCTCTCTCTCTCCCACACTCTGCTTTCTCCCCGCTCTCTCTCCCCCACACCCCGCTTTCTCCCCCACACCCTGCTTACTCTATTTCCTGCGTTATGCGATTACGTCATCTGGGCATGCGTGTACCAGTCCTGGCAATTTACGTGATGACGTCATCCGCGCATGGGCCAACGGGTCCTGGCAATGCGGAACGCAGCGCACGCGCAGAGAGCAGGAGCCCGTTTTCACATGTGTGCCGAGTGGCGCAGTAGGATGATGTCCCCGGCAGCTGCATTGTCAAGAATCACTTTGTTAAAAGAAACATCTCCACCCCCAACATAAACACGACCATTGTCTTAAGAGTACATCCATTTTAGACTCCCATCACAAAGTCCCCTTGATTAACATCATTCAAAAAATTTCACTCAACAACTTTATCTAGCAATACATCAATAATTCAAAACGAAAACAGAACTAATCACCCTTGTGCATCCCCACAGTGCTGGTCTTGCAAGTTCCCTTGCCTGGCCTAATGTTCCTATGCAGTGCTACCCCAGTGGCTGCAGCATGGCTGGTGGAAGGTTGCTGACTTTCACTGGATGACCTTGGCGGATGTCCTTGAGCTGCTCCGGGCCTTAAAAGGTCAGATTTAGACTCGGCATGGGAGGCAGTAGTCTGGGCTGGCTGAGCAACAATAGCAAGGGCACTGGTGGAGTGGCAGTATTGGGAACATGAATACTGTCATTCTGAGAGGACAGCAGGCTCATGCTCCACTGTGTCACTGCCACTCCCAAAGGCTGGCACCTGAGCAATCTTCGTAATCTGCTGGAGCCCTGCTTGCTGGACTGCTATAAGTGTCTGCATTCCCTGTCAAGCAACGAGATCCACATCCTTGATGCCAGCAATTAGGGATCCCAGAATCTCTGTCTGAGCTTCCACTGCAGCACTAATATATTGGGAGATCTCCGCCTGTGCTGCAGTGGAAGCTGAGACAGCAGCCAGCAGATGCTTCATCATGGATTGGTCTGGCATTGCTGCCATGGAGGTGCCCACCACTTCCATGGTCGAAAGGATGAGCTCCAAGCTTTGCACAAGGTGGAGTAGGGTTCCTCCAAACTCCTAGCCAGTGACTGTAGGCAGGCCTGCCAATGCACCAAGCATTTTGGTGTGCATGTTCATCAGGGTTCTTCTTAGTCCATTCCAACAAGATACTCATCTGAGTCCCTTGCAGGGGAACTGGTGTGCGACCTCACCCTCAGAGGAATTCACACAAGAGCTGACCTATCCCCCGACCTGGCAGCAGCCTGCTCATGCCCAGTGACTGATCATGTGCAGAACCTGACTCTAAAGTTCATGCAGTGCCAATATCTGAACTGGTGGCTGAGAGTATTAGGTGAAGTGACAGTGCAGCTTCCTCAGAGCTCTCTTCCTCCTCGCCCCCTTCTACCCAAGGCTGCAGTGGCTGAGCAGCCAGCGTTCTTGATGATCTGAAAGCGACAAAGCATAAGGGAAGGGGACAGCTGAGAGAGTGGGGAAGAAAGCAGAAGGTCCACAGTAACTCCAGCAGCAGTTTCCATTTCCTGGCACATTTCAGGGCAAGGAATCAGTGCATAACATAGAAACTTGCCATCATCCACGATGGCCTCGTCAGCACTGGGTGTAGAGATGTGCTTGTGGCTGGCATGATTGGAAGGTGCGTGTGGGTGAGGCGCAGTATAAGGATGTTAGGGGTGAGTCCTGAGTGTCGGTTTGCTGCTGGGTGAGTGAAGGGGGTGTGGTGCATTGACCAGTGTGAGAGGTGTGTGATGTGATGGGTGTTTGTGCAGATTCATTCACTCACCTTGACCATCCAAGTGAGATCATTAAAGTTTTTCCAGCAGTGCTGCCAGGTTCTGGAAGCCACGGTCTTGGCATTGACCACCCTTGCCACTCGCTCCTATTCCTTTCAGAGGCTTAGTCTTGAGGGTTTCCTGCTCTGTGCCGGAAGCATGACCTCCTTCCTGGCCTCCACCTCTCTGCATAGTGCATTGTCACTGAAGTGGGGAGCTCTCTCCTTCCCCTAGCGTGCCATACCTTGTCCCTCAATGGGAAAAAAATTCGATCAGCAAGCAGCCTGTAGTGCATTGCTGCCGCTTCCCTTTTATAAGGACTGTGTCTTTTAAAAGGGAAGGCTGCCTGGAGCTTCAGATCAACGTTACTCGGCCCTCCCCCCCCCACCCCTGCAAGAGGGCACAGAGAACGTTGGCAGGGTAAAAGATAGTCCAGGGCTGCATGGGAGCCACTCGTGGCCTTGTCACCATCAGGGGAACGAGGTAGAGAGATGAATTTTGAGTCTTGTGCACCTGATTTCCAGCAGGAATGGACACGTCATAAATCGCAGCCCTCACGCTCAAAAATGGGGGGGGTAAATGAATTTCACGCCCATTGTGTTTTCTGGATGGTAAGTTACTGGTAACAGTATGAAAAAATAAGTTCATATAAAATTTAAAAAATATGCTTTTTTGTTCCAAAAGTTAGCATTTGTCCAGTTAGACTTCTACTGTGGATTGACAGGAATCCCCAGAAACTGAGAATTAAGATGATTATGTTATCCTGTGAACTTCTTCCAACCATAACTGAATGCTGTGTGAATCATAGTTTAATCATATTCATCTCTGGATGCTTATCCTCAATAATGTTAGGGGACCTTTGAACTTGAACAACCTGCTAAAATACCTCTGCCTATGTGGGAACTACAGGGTCATGTTTAAGCATGAAATATATTGGCAGAGAACTGTTCTTGTGTTCAATGTGTCAATCTGTTCATTCAGGTTGTGAATTGTTGGAGATTTAAAAAAAAAAGTCAATTTTTTATTATTGTTCTTACTTTTCCTTTGTCTCTATTTTTCTCTCAATTTAATTGTTGTTCTCTCTATTTCACTTTCCTTAACTGATTTGACATTGAATTCACCCATTCTAATTCACCATTCTTCTCAGTCCTTCCTCTGTTTAGTTCTCAATCCTTGAAACTCACTGGTTTAAGAAGATCCTACTGTTTTTCTCATTGTTCACCAAGGTCCCAGATGCCTTGTTGCCTTTGCTGTGCTTTTATCAACTCGCACATCCAGCAACTTTGTGGGCAAAAAATTTAAAAACCTAAACATGCACAAACAAGTCTAACAGGGCACGCTCCAGCAATGTCTTTCGCAATTAATGTGTACCCTCATATACTATAATAATGAGATCTTTATTTGTGTCTTGAGAATGCAACAATAGTGCTCTTATATGGTTGTTTGGTTGGCTAGATGCTTTCAATTTAGCTTTTTTTTTTAAAAGAAGGTTGCAAAATTCAAACTTGTACCAACTTGTTAGGCTCTTCAAGAACTCATGGTTAACTGGACACCAACAGAGTTTATGCTACACTATTCTGTCTCTTTAGAAAATGTTACATAGTAATTAATATTAATTAAAAATTAATTAAATTTTTTTTATTTTCAACAATGACACATATGCAATGTGCAAAACATCAATGTGCAAAACACTGCATTAAATTGGAAAATCAGTTTTGTTTTCCAATAAAAGAGAGATTAATTGGGACCCTTATTCCTATTCATATAACAGAAAAGGGTTCTCTTGATGTTTATGCAATCCACATAGATACTCTCCTGAAAAAATGACTGTTGTAATGAATTTCAAAACTTGTCTATATCATTTTGGTTTTTGAGCGGAACCCCGTAGGCGGTCATGTGTCACCTTTGGCATGTTTCCGGCAGTCATACTGGTGCCAAACGTCGTGTCCTGCACTCCTTTGGACCCCACCAGAAAGGCCGAGAGGGGGGTTTTGACGACTGGGCAACTCTCAACCTCCATAAATTTGCCCAGGCATGCGCCATGGAGAGGTCACTCCATAGTTGCCTCACAGCGACTAAAACACCACTGACCACCTCCAGGCGCGTATCCATTGTCTCTCGAGATAAGGAGGCCCAAAAGAAGAAGAAGAAGAAGAAGGAGTACACACTGCTCCTTTGACTACAAACTGCAGTAAGGCCCAATGAGCTTGGCCTTGTGCTTCAAATTTTGGAGTCACTTTCAAAAAGTGTGAAAACAGCAGCAATACAGGCTGAAATTTCACTCTTCGATGAATACTGATCTACTACTGCAACAGGTTTAACATCAGAATTAACTGAGGTGCTTTCCGAAAGCACGCAGGCTCTAGTCAGAAGTCTATACTCACCTAACCTCATCCTCCCTACCAAGCAACACTATCCCTCGCAATAACTGCCGACTGCAGCCAAGGGTATAGATATCAGGAAAGGATTGACAGGCTGGGTCTCTTTTCACTTGAAAAAAAAAAGGTTGAGGGGTGACCTAATAGAGGTCTTTAAGATTATGAAAGGTTTTGATAGAGTGGATACAAAGACAATGATTCCTCTTCTGGGGAAGAGCATAACTAGAGGCCCTCAATATAAGATAGCCACCAAGAAATGCAATAAGGGATTCAGAAGAAACCTCTTGCTTCCTCTTGCCAAAGGAGCAGCGAGAATGTGGAACTCACTACTACAGGGGTTGAAGCAAATAGTGTAGATGCATTTATGGGGAAGCTACACAGGCATATGAGGGAGAAGGGAATAGTGGGTTATAATGCTAGATTTAAATGAGGGAAGAGGGAGGAAGCTCAAGTGGAGCATAAACACCAGCATGGATTGGTTGGGCCGAATGACCTGTTTCTGTCTTGTATATTCCATGTAAAGACCAACCTTCCACTGAGCTTCCGCCTCCTTCTGGTGAGGCTCCATTGTTTCCGTGCACCCCTCACAAAATTGTAAACAGCTGGTAAAATCGCCATTAATTGCCGGTTTAACAAGTTAATTCCCTTCCCGCCGCCTTCAAGCTCTGCCTCCTCCCGCCAGCCAGCTGCTCTGGGAATATTCCCTAGCAGCCGCAAACATGTTGGGCTTCCCTCCTGACGCCATCCACCGGCATTTTCCTGCCTGCCTCCACTGCACTGACAAAATCCCAGCCATAATCTTTTCAGAAGTTCTCAAAGCAAACTAAAGCTGAGGGATATTAGTATGGATGGGGATGGGAGAGGGCAGGTGATAATCAAAATTCAAGTGTTAAAATCTAGAAACTCATTTGCCTCAAACAATTGATTACAGTTTTGAAAATGCTAATCTATGCTATTAATAGAGTTCATTTTTGATTGTAAAGTTTGACTGCAACTTTCTTTCTGACACCATCACATGCAATTTCCGTGACCAGAGTTCTGACAGATCGGCGTGACTTTAAAGTGGCTGGTGTAAAGCTCATGTAGTACTTTATCAGCACTGCATGTCCATTGGAAATGCCTTTTTGCTTCAACTTCTGTATCCAAAGGTAAATAATGATAGATCTGCACCACTATGAATAGACCCTTTAAAAGCTATGAACTCTCACAGGTTAAATACTTAGGTGATTTGAAACACACTTTCAAAGTACATTAATCTGTAAACAACACATATCGAAGTCTGGTTTAGTAAAGGCACGTACAAATAATTAATTCCATGTCCTTCTCCGGAGGGATTGTACCATTTTCAGTGTGCTAGTTTTTATTGGCTCTTTTTGTTAATAATACGAACCACTCAGTGAGGAAGTGATCTATTCAAAACAGAAAGACACTGGACTGACATTCCCAAGACAAAAGGAACTTTCTGTTAAGCGTTTTTACTTACAATTTTCCCATCTGCTCATGGACTCGAATCTGCAGCAGGTTGATCTAGAAGCAACAATATGCTAAGTGAGATTATATTGCAGTCTTTAACTCCCTAGTGAGCTCGGGATCTCAGACTGAAGTAAACAGCTAGATTGCATCAGAAAACGACAAGCTTTATGCTTTAGTGCAGTGGTGCTTTGCTTCTAACTTAACTACTAAATCTTACCTGAAGCCTAATGCAATTACTCTAAGATGAAAGGTGTACAGAGTCTTAACTTCATAATTTTTTCAACTGTTAGACCATTAAGTTAAACATATGCACAGCTTATTACCACAAAATGCGAAAATACCAATATGGTGACCAAATGAAATACTCGGTAACCCAGTCAATATTCGAAGAACTTGCATTTATATTGCACCTTTTGTCATGATTGTAAGTGTGGGCTTGAGTATTAGAGATTATACAGTACTTGGAAGAGAAACTGAAAGTAACTTTGTGCTTTGGGGAAAGCACCTGACCTGGAAGTTGTTGTCAGATGGTATATATATAGAAACAGTGAACAGAAGTCTTTATTGAACACTTGTAAAATCTTTGTTAAAGTTAAATCTGTGACTTCAAGTGTGATTCTTTGAGTCTGAGATGTGACATTGCCGATGAGGATGGGATAGAAAGAGAAACAATAGAGGCAAATTCAGAGATATTTAGGATTGTGTCATGGCATTTACGGGAGCTGATATGTCTGCAGTCCAGGGAATTGAGCTGTTTGATCCGACAGGTGATGCCAGTTCCGTCAGCGTGAAATGGAAAGTGTGGCTGGAGGAGTTCGAAGCGTATGCTGACAGTCGCGATTTGTTTTTGGACGGGGTGATGGAGGTGCAGAAAGCATAGTGACGGGATTTACTGCTGTTCAATGTGGGTGCGTCGGTGAGGGAAACTTTCAAGACATTGCTTGACACAGGAGGAAAAAATGGATCAACATGCAGTGAAAGCTTTGAAGGCCATTATGTGGTGATGCCAAATGCCACAATCCAAAGGCATGTTTTCCATCAAATGAGACAGAACGAGGGGGAAACAGTAGCCCATTTTGTGATTCGTATGAGGAAGAGGTCAGATGGATGCGGTTATGTTATGACGAATCTGAATAACCAGATAATAGATCAGGTAGTCCAACATTGCGAGTTGGATAAGCTGAGGTGTAGGCTGCTGGAAAGAGGTGACTTAACGTTGGATGACACTTTGAAAATAGCGGCTGCATTGGAAGCAGTGGATGGACAAGTTCACAGCATGAAACTTGGTCTCGTTTCCGCCATCGGCACAACAAAATTGGAGGTTAATCGAGTGACACAATAGAATCCAGGTACGCGTAAATGTAAACAGCAAAAGTCTGAAAGAGAGTGTTTCCCATGTGGCAACTTGGGGCATATGGAAGAGATGATTGCTGCCCTGCCAAGGATATGCAGAAAATGTGGGGGGAAAGACCATTTTGCCAAGAAGTGCAGAAATAAAGCTGAACAGAGTGGGAAGCCTGGCAAACTATGTAAAGGAAAGAGATGGAAATAATACAACTGTGAGATGAGTTGAAGAAGATGCAGTGAGTGAGGACATGAATAGCAATAGAATTGGGACGGCACAGTGGCGCAGTGGTTAGCACCGCAGTCTCACAGCTCCAGCAACCTGGGTTCAATTCTGGGTACTGCCTGTGTGGAGTTTGCAAGTTCTCCCTGTGTCTGCGTGGGTTTCCTCCGGGTACTCCGGTTTCCTCCCACAAGCCAAAAGACTTGCAGGTTGATAGGTTAATTGGCCATTATAAATTGCCCCTAGTATAGGTAGGTGGTAGGGAAATATAGGGACAGGTGGGGATGTGGTAGGAATATGGGATTAGTGTAGGATTAGTATAAATGGGTGGTTGATGGTCGGCACAGACTCGGTGGGCCGAAGGGCCTGTTTCAGTGCTGTATCTCTAAAAAAAAAAAAGATACATGTTTCTGTCAATAGAAGCAACCATGAGGCAGTTCCAGTGATTGTTGGGGGTGTTGAAGTGAGCATTATTGTAGATATTGGCAGTGACAGTAATGTCAGTCAGAGTACTGTGGAAGGAACTAAATTCAAATAGAATCATGTGCACATCTCAAAAGTGTGTCAAAAAGCCTTATCCTTACACATCTGAAACCCCATTTCAAACTGTTGGATGCTTGACTGCAAGAGAGAGAGCTGGGGATCACAGTGTGGAGGCAGAATTCGTAGTGATTGAGGAGGGTGAGCCTCTTTGAAGTAGAGAAACTGGCCAAGCCTTGGCGATACTACACATTGGATTGAAAGTGAATTCTGTGAAATCCTATGCAGAGCTTCAAGAGGAGTTTGGACCAGGGTTTCAAGGAATTGGGAAGTTGCACAACCGCCAAGTCAGATTAATAATTGCTCAGAATGTGAACCTATAGCTCAGCCTGTACGCAGAACACCTTTTGGTCTGAGAGGGAAAGTTGAGGCAAAGATCAAGGAACTGGTTGACCAAGACATCATAGAGCCAGTTGAAGGACAAACACACAGATCTTCACTAGAGAAGGAAGCTGAATCATTCAGATGGTTTGTGGCAGTTCATGCTACACCCAGAGCAATGACAACCAGAGAGATTGAACGAGAAACAGACAAAGATCCTGAATTGAATGACATCAGACAGAGAATCCAAGCTGGAAAGTGGGAGAATTGCCCATTCTGAGCATGTATTATTATACGAGATGAACTGTGCACAATTGGGAAGTGTGTTCTCAGGGGTAACCGACTAGTCGTGCCACAAAAGCTTAGGCCTAGACTGGTGATGCTATTTCATGAGGGTCACTTGGGAGTGGTTGGTACTAAGCAAAACTTACAAACCAAAGTATGGCGCCCAGGGATGGAGAAAGATGTGAAGCAGTTTGTCAAAACATGTCATGGATGTCAACTTGTCAGTAGACCCAATCCACCAGAACGAGTACACAGTACACTGTTACCAGCTGGGATGTACCACGGGAAGATGTAGCAGTTGACTTCTTAGGCCCATTTCCATAAGGAGAGTCCATACTAGTGGTGATTGACTATTACAGCTGTTATTATGAACATGTGGTAATGAAGTCTACAATGGCAGAGAAAATGGTGTTTGCATTGACTAAAATAGTTGCAAGGCATGATCTACCAATCACTTTTATATTCAGACAATGGGCCACAATTCATTTCACAAACCTTTGCAGATTACATGCAAGTCACAAAGTAACCCCAAAAATGGCCACAAGCAAATGGGGAAGTGGAAAGACAAAACCAATCCTTAGAGAAACAGATGAGGATTACTCCAGCTGAAAGTAAAGACTGGAAGGAGATGTTGCTGTCATACATGGCCATGCATAGAGCAACTACACACACAACGCTGGGAAAGAGCCCAGCTGAGTTGTTTTTGGGACGCAAAATACGCACCAAGGTACCAGAGCTGAGGGACATGAGAGTAGATCAGGAGGTTTGAGATCATGATGCTGAGAAAAAAGGTGCTGCAAAGTTTTATGCAGATCACAGAAGGAGAGCGAGACAGTCTGATATGATGCCAGGTGATGAAGTATTACTGAGAGGAGAGAGTTCGAGTAAGATGGATACACCATATTATCCCAAGCTGTACATGGTTATTGCCAAGAAGGGAAACAGTGTGACTGTGCAGTCACCAGAACGAGTATGGCATGACAGAAACTCTTCACGAGTCAAAACGTATCATGGTGACAAAGACACAGCAGCAGACGAACCAGATGTAGGAGCTGAGGTGAAGCTGACATCCAGTAATCCAGATGTCCAAGCCAGTGATGCTGTTAGCAGGCAGACAGCTTGCTATCCAGAGGGAGAAACACCCATTCCAGAGTCCCTGAGACAACAGGAAGACCATGACATGAGAGGAGACCACCAAAGCGATATGAAGATTGTGTGTTGTGATTATGTTCAAAACAAAAGGGCGTACACTGAATGCTGCCCTTGAAAGCAAATGTAATTGAACAAATTAATTTACTCTGTTAGTTAGGAAAATAATGATTTGTTAAGTTTGGTTACAAAATTTATTACAGTATGTTTGGTAACAGGTGGAATTTAAGCTACATATGCCAAGCAGGAAAATCATGGACGTTTTAGTCTGATAAGGGAGGAAAGTCATGATTGTATGTCTGGGCTTGAGCATTAGAGACTATATGGTACTTGGAAGAGAAACTGGAAGTAACTTTGTATTTTGGGGTAAACCCTGACCTGGGAGTTATTGTAAAGTCAGATGGTATATGTAGCTACAGTGAACAGAAGTGTTATTAAACACTTGTTAAATCTTTGTTCAAGTTAAATCTGTGACTTCAGGTGTGATTCTTTGAACCTGAGATGTGACACCTTTCACAACCTCAGGAAGTTCCAAAGTGCTTTACAACTGATAAGTATTTTTGAAGCGCCCTAGTCACTGTTGTCATATAGGGAAGGCGGCAGCCAATTTGTGCACAGCAAGATCCCACAGAGGGTTGAGATAATGACCAGATAATCTCTTTTACTGATATTGGTTGAGGGATAAATATTGGCCAGGCCATTATTACTATCAGCCAGTTCTGCTTATGATCAATAAATAAGTTTTACAGTCAAATACAGTCACTGTCTCTTTTCTCTCATTTTATATCTATTTCCTCCACCTGGTTTTCTTCAATGAGTAAGCCAGCCATGGGCCTCTCCACAGTGTGTTCACACTGCTCTGTGTTTACTGGAAAAAAAACCACGCTCATTATGGGGCAAGATGCACTGAATCTATGACAATAAAGTTAGATTTCACTGTAACCTGTTCAAACCAGTTAACAGAATAAGAAAAATGATTCTTGCGCATTTCTGTGTAGCTGATGTTGTTAAGAGGGTTTTCATTTTTTGTTAATACTTCAGAATCTATATTTTAAAAACTGAAAAGTATTCCATGGATACAGGAATTTTGAAGAAGCTGAACTTTGGGTGTTTTTCTTAAAAGGAAGGTCAACAGAAGACTGACCAGTAAACAAAACTTACTGGAAAACATTTGTTTGCAAAGAACCCAGCAGGGGGTTGTGTTATGACCTGAAGGGTCAGATGTTTATAAGGAAATGACAGACCACGATTTATAGCTGTCACAGGATTGGTGCTGAACATTTTTGGTTTCATTTTGAACTGTTAAAAAAACCCATTGGTTTGACAAAAAGCAGAAGGTTAGAGTTTGTTATTGACCTGCCAGGAGAACAGACGATCCAGCCAGCCCACCTTTCTCTTGAAAAGCAAATCCTGTGTCAAGTGTGTTTATTGTTACCTCCTGTATTTGAAGAAATCCTGACTGTTTGCAGAACCCTTGCCTCTTTGAAAGAACTTTGCATCGAATGTTTGAAAATTGAACCCTTTGTTGCTTCCTGATGTAAAACCTATGTGAAGATTCCTAGTGGCAGCCACCTATTTGGGACACCTTGCCAAAACAAAGAACCTCCTTTCATACCTTCTTTTAAGCCTAAGTGTTTTTTTTATTCTTTCTACTTCTTT
Source organism: Heterodontus francisci (assembly GCF_036365525.1). NCBI lineage: Eukaryota > Metazoa > Chordata > Chondrichthyes > Heterodontiformes > Heterodontidae > Heterodontus > Heterodontus francisci. The sequence goes on from NC_090397.1 coordinate 22,162,099, forward strand.
GTAACAGCTGTAAACAAAAATCCCTTTTTTCCCCCCGGTTAACCGGTTTTGTATGTCTGTATGTGTGCGTGCGTGAGGGCGAAGATAACAATAAGGGACTTTAATATTTCAATTCGTGTGTATGTTTACTTCATTATTGGTTAAGACTTGGTTTATAATCAACAAATAATTTAATTGTTTATTAAAGAAACCTGGCTGGTGTGCTTTATTCTGGGGGAAAAATAATGTATCTGATTGATGGTTTCGGTAAGTGGGAAAAGTTAAATATATGTTGTGACCTATGGAGAAGTGGGACTGAATTAACAGTACACTCTTCCCGCCTCGGTCGTAACATTGTAATGATTAGTTTTGAGCTGATAATAGCTTTAACTGTGACCAATGTCTGGTAAGTATATAAAATAAACATCTGCACCAACAGGTGTTAACTAGGATCTTTTAATTTCAAGTAGGGTTCTATAATTTGTGTCACAACTTAATACAAACTTGCTCTTTTTACTGACTAATTCTAAATCATAGTTCTTATACAAATGTTTGAAGGTGTCAGGTTTGAAGGTTGTTACATAGTATACAGGATCATTGGCTTTATAAATAGAGGCATAAGAGTAAGGAACGTTTGGTAAACTTTTCTAAAATTACTGGTTAGGCCTCAGCTGGAGTATTGTGTTCAATTCTGGGCACCACACTTAAAGAATGATGTCAAGGCCTTGGAAAGGGTGAAGAGGTGATTTACGAGAATCATAGCAATTATACCAGGGATGTGGACTTCAGTTATGTGGAGAGGCTAGAGAAGCTGAAACATTGAGCAGAGAAAGTGAAGGGGAGATTTAATCGAGGTGTTCAAAATTATGCTGGGTTTTGACAGACTGAATAAGAAACTGGCAGCTGGGTTCACAACCAGAAGAAATGGATTTAATAAATTGGCAAAAGAACCAGAGGGGAGACATTTATGCAGCAAGTTATGATGATCTGAAATGCATTGCCTAAAACTGTAGAGGAAGCAGATTCTGTAGTAACTTTGAAAAGGGAAGTGTGATATACACATACACATGCACAGACTTGAAAAGGACAATGAGGAAACAGCAAAAGACTGGATAGCCCTTTCAAAGAATTGGCACAGGCACGATGGGCCGAATGGTCTCCTTCGGTGCTGTACGATTCTAATTATTCGATAATTCTTAAATTTTGAATGCCTAAATAATGAATAAACAAGAACAAGAAATGCTGGAATCACTCAGCAGGTCTGGCAGCATCTGTGGAAAGAGAAGCAGAGTTAACGTTTCGGGTCAGTGACCCGAAACATTAACTCTGCTTCTCTTTCCACAGATGCTGCCAGACCTGCTGAGTGATTCCAGCATTTCTTGTTCTTGTTTCAGATTTCCAGCATCCGCAGTATTTTGCTTTTATAATGAATAAACAAGCTTTGCTATTACATTACATTATCTAATGAGTAAACATATAAAGTAATCAACAGAAAATTTGCCACTGGAGAATTAGCAGCAAGAGTCACTATATCAATGTTTCCTTCTCCAAGGTGCAATTCCCTTTACATACTGAGCAGCAACAGAAATTATATTGGAGAGATTGTACAACGGGCAGGGATTGGTTGGTTAATGGAGCATGTAAGTGAACTATGCCAGTGTAGAACAGCTTTTACTTTCTTGTTCTTTTCGTATGTTCATATGATAAATCATCCAGCCACTCTAATGATGAGTCTAAATTTCATTCAGTTATTCTACTAGACTTGAACAAGTGACTAGAAAACTGTGAAGTGAATAAAATACAGCGTAGGCAGAAGAATCTTTTTACACATTAGAAGTCAATGGAACTGAATTCCAACCTGGAATATCTGCTTAAAAACACCATAATCTGGCATCACCGAAAGACATCTACCTTCAACCCTTTTATTTTAAACTGCCGAAATTTTTCTTAGCTTTGAAAGCAGGCATATTATGATGTAACGCAAATGAAGGAGATACACAAATGCAGACAATTGTACCTGGCCAATATGGGTCAAAGGTGTGTCACTGGAATAGAGTGTTGCCAACGGCCTCTGGGTGGGGGAATTAAATTTTAAAATGCTACTTTTCTTACAATTAATTAATTACAGTAGGAAAATTGTCAAATTCACAAACTAACAAGATTGGAGCAAACTTCCTTTGGTGGGCATCCCAGTTCTGCCTCTCAACAGTATGCAAATGCCTGATCCCGGAATTCTGAATGGGTTCAAGGGTATATCTATGAAGCATGCAGAATTTCCAGCATTCCCTACACAACGCCAGATCCATCCCTAGAAAACCTCTTGTGGAACTTCTGGGCAACTATATCTAAAAACCGCTTCTGCATTTAAGTCCTTATGGCTTATTAGGAAATACATCACCTGAAAATGAACAAATATAAGATCAGCAAACGTGCACTGATTCAAGTTGCAATGATTAATGGTTAACAAGGCTATTTATATTTGTGGGTAGCAGTAGGAATATTAGGAAGATAGATGGGATGGATAATCCAAATGTAGGTGTAGCAGAACAGCATTTATTGCAGCTTAAACAGAAACTGGACCTCTGGACCCTCAATGACTCAAAGCTTTTGGCAATACAGATGTGCTAAGTGGAAATTTTCAAATGAGGATGACAATAGCTTTATTTTAAGGGCCAGCATTGACAAAATGGGATGAATCATCTCCTGCTGTAAGATTCTGTGATTCTAACAAAGAATAGATGTGGGAACAAAACAATGTAGAAACTCTACGTACTTCGTATTTCTGCCTCTTCAGTTTATCAAATAGATCGAACTTTTCTCCCTCAAGTTGCAACAGCCAATCTGCTAGTTCCTTCGCCTTCTCCCTAAATGTGACAAATATGATAGGCTATGTCAGTTATATATTTTCCTATAGACATATAGGTATACATGTATCAATGCCCTAATTCAACAAATTGTGGAGATAGAAATTCTTCACCTCTTTGCCCAGAACTGCCCTTAAAAGGGCAGTGTGGCAATAGCTTTTAGTTTGGAAGAACGGAACAATATAAATGTTATTTTTGATCTTTGATCTCCAAGATAGCTGCCCAAAATGGAAAATATAGCTGGCAGTCGAAACACAGAGGGAACATGAATGAATTAACTAGATCAGCTAGCATATGTTACAGTTAACAAACTGATAAAAGGTTAGCTGGCCCTGATTGCACTTGCACTAAGCTACAGGAATCACCATGGCAACTATTTTTACAGCTGGTGTAGGTTTTACTTGCAGGCTCTTACTTGAGTTTGTCTTCGCTAAGGTTCTCAACATTAAGAGGTTTGCGTCTGTCTGCCAGAATCTTCTTTTTCTTTTCTCTCTCAGTTTGCTTCTTGCCAACTCTACGGCTGTCAGTCTATCAAACAATAATTTGACTGTGAGTAATTTGCCAAACCCATTCCACTGACAGCATATATACATTTTTAAATATTTGCCAAAATATAGAAACCATTGATTCTCTTTAACATTTCTACATCCAAGCCTACCAATCCCCAACCCTGCGAAATAAACAGGAATTTACATGCTTCGTACAAGTAAATGTTACAATATGCACTTTTGACTGTTAAGGCACAAGATATAGTACCTTCTGTAGGTAGCCTCCATAGTGGAGTGTCATGTTAGACAAAACCTTCTTCTTCTTGAAATCCTCTTCTACTTTTTTCCTAAGGTCTTCCTCTTCTTTTCTTGCCTTTTCCTCCTACAAAGCATTCATTTAAAAAATATTGGGGTTAATTTTTCGTCTTTTGTGTTCTTAATACAGAGCTTTGCACAGCTGAAGTGCATTCCAGCTGGGAGTGCACAGCACAATTCCTGATCCGTGCTAACAGCGCGTAGACTTCTTGTCTGGAACGACTGTAATGATATCTGAACTTATGATTGATGGATTGGTAATCTACTACCATAACCACCAGGCTACTGTAGCTCCCTTAGACTTGGATTAGTAAAGATGAAAATTGATTCCATAATTAACTTCTGTAATTGCTTTTCCTATTGGATCATCATGTTGGTCGTCACTGTTAATATACTTCAAATTTCAATCAGTCTTATCACCTTTCTCAAGGCAAAATTTAGTCTGATATAACATTACCAGTCCTCTACTGCTGCTGCTCATGCACCATGCCCACCCTGTGAGCTCCTTTGAAATAGACTTCTGATTCACTCCGTTTCTACTGATACTTTGTCAGATTCCTCTTCCTTAGTAAACACCAATACAAAGTAGTGATTAAATATTCTAGCCTTTCCCTGTGCCTCTTACTACCCACTTACTATTTACATGCCGGTGGAAGATTTTTGGGTTCCCTTTGATGTTGACTGCCATTCTACTCTCATTTTCTCTCTTTGCCAGTCTTATTTTTCTCTTCACCTCCCCCTTTCAACTTATTGTATTTGGCCTGGTTCTAACTTGAAGAATTCACCTGACATGCATCATCCATTCTTTTTTTGTTTCATCATAATCTCCATCTCCCTCGTCATCCAAGGAGCCCCGTTTTTGGCTCCCCTACCTTGTGCCCTTGTTGGAATGTACCTAGCCTGTATCTGAAGTGTCTCTTCCTGAAAGATCACCCATTATTCTGTTACAGTTTTTCCTGTCAGTCTTTGGTTCCATTTTACCCCAACTAGATCCCTTCTCATTGCATTGAAATTAGCCCTTTTCCAATCAAGACGTTCTACCTTATATCGTTTTTTGCATTAGTAGTCTAAACCTTATGATATGATGACCACTCTCACCCAAGTGCTCTCCCCTCCAGACACTTGGCCCACTTCACAGAATTGTTGAAGTGCAGAAGGAGGCCATATTCGGCCCATCATGTCCGCACCGGTTCTCTGAAAGAGCAATTTACTCAGTTCCATTCCCCCGCATTCTCCCCGTACATTCTTCCTTTTCATATAACAGTCTAATTCCCTTTTGAATGCTTCAATTGAACCTGCCTCCACCACGTTCTCAGGCAGTGCATTCCAGACTTTAACCACTCTCTGTGTGAAAAAGATTTTCCTCATGTCACTTTTGCTTCTCTTACCAAATACTGTAAATCTGTTCCCTCTCGTTCTCGATCCTTTTATGAATGGGAACAGTTACTCTCTACCTACTCTGTTCGGACCGCTCGTGATTTTGAATACTTCTATCAAATCACCTCTCAGCCTTCTCTTCTCCAAGGAAAACAGCCCTAACTTCTACAATCTATCTTCATAACTGAAGTTCCTCATCCCTGGAACGATTCTCGTGAATCTTTTCTGTACTCTCTCCAATGCCCTCATGTCCTTCCTAAAAGTGCGGTGCCCATAACTGGACGCAATACTCCAGCTGAGGCTGAACTAGTGTCGTCTACAAGTTCAACATAACTTCCTTGGCCCACCTCCTTTCCCAGCACCAGATCCAGCAAAGCCTCCTTTCTAGTTGGGCCAAGATGATACTGATCAAGAAAGCTCTACTGAACACATTTCAGAAATTCCTCCCCCTCCTTACCCTCTACTCTAATATTATTCCAATTGATATTTGGGTAATTAAAGTTGCCACTTTTTATTGTTTCTTTTCTCAAGATACATTCATTTTCCAGGCATGTATTTTGAAATCATTAGAACACTGTTTGTGTTTCATTGGAGCATGATATTATTTCCATGCAATACATTAAAATTATTTGGGCTACAATGCAAAAGCCCTGGGAGTCCTCAACATCGACTCTGGACCCCATGAAGTCTCATGGCATCAGATCAAACATGGACAAGGAAACCTCCTGCTGACCACCTACTACCCTCCCTCAGCTGATCAGTCATTACTCCTCCATGTTGAACAGCACTTGGAGGAAGCACTGAGGGTGGCGAGGGCACAAAATGTAGTCTGGGTGGGGGATTTCAATGTCCATCACCAAGTGTGGCTCAGTAGCACCACTACTGACCGAGCCCTAAAGGACATATCTGCTAGACTAGGTATGCGGCAGGTGGTGAGGGAACCAACAAGAGAGGAAAACATATTTGACCTCGTCCTCACCAATCTGCCTGCCGCAGATGCATCTGTCCATGACAGTACTGGTAGGAGTGACCACCACACAGTCCTTGTGGAGACGAAGTCCCGCCTTCACATTGAGGATACCCTCCATCGTGTTGTGTGGCACTACCACCGTGCTAAATGGGATAGATTTCGAACAGATCTAGCAATGCAAAACTGGGCATCCATGAGGCGCTGTGGGCCATCAGCAGCAGCAGAATTGTACTCAACCACAATCTGTAACCTCATGGCCCGGCATATCCCCCATTCTACCATTACCGTCAAGCCAGGGGATCAACCCTGGTTCAATGAAGAGTGCAGGAAGGCATGCCAGCAGCAGCAGCAGGCATACCTCAAAATGAGGCGTCAACGTGGTGAAGCTACAACACAGGACTATCTGCATGCCAAACAGCGTAAGCAGCATGCGATAGACAGAGCTAAGCGATCCCATAACCAACGGATCAGATCTAAGCTCTGCAGTCCTGCCACATCCAGCCGAGAATGGTGGTGGACAATTAAACAACTAACTGGAGGAGGTGGCTCCACAAATATCCCCATCCTCAATGATGGGGGAGCCCAGCACATCAGTGCGAAAGATAAGGCTGAAGCATTTGCAACAATCTTCAGCCAGAAGTGCCGAATTGATGATCCATCTCGGCCTCCTCCTGAAGTCCCCTACATCACAGATGCCAGACTTCAGCCAATTCGATTCGCTCAGCGTGATATCAAGAAACGACTGAAGGCACTGGATACTAAAAAAGCTATGGGCCCTGACAATATTCCGGCAATAATACTGAAGACCTGTGCTCCAGAACTTGCTGCGCCCCGAGCCAAGCTGTTCCAGTACAGCTACAACACTGGCATCTACCCTGCAATGTGGAAAATTGCCCAGGTACGTCCTGTACACAAAAAGCAGGACAAGTCCAACCCGGCCAATTACCACCCCATCAGCCGACTCTCAATCATCAGTAAAGTGATGGAAGGTGTCATCAACAGTGCCATCAAGCGGCACTTGCTTAGCAATAACCTGCTCAGTGACGCTCAGTTTGAGTTCCGCCAGTGCCACTCAGCTCCTGACCTCATTACAGCCTTGGTTCAAATATGGACAAAAGAGCTGAACTCAAGAGGTGAGGTGAGAGCGACTGCTCTTGACATCAAGGCAGCATTTGACCAAGTATGGCATCAAGGAGCCCCAGCAAAACTGAGGTCAATGGGAATCAGGGGGAAAACCCTCTGCTGGCTGGAGTCATACCTAGCGCAAAGGAAGATGGTTGTGGTTGTTGAAAGTCAATCATCTGAGCTCCAGGACATCACTGCAGGAGTTACTCAGGGTAGTGTCCTAGGTCCAACCATCTTCAGCTGCTTCATCAATGACCTTCCTTCAATCATAAGGTCAGAAGTGGGAATGTTCGCTGATGATTGCACAATGTTCAGCACCATTCGTGACTCCTAAAGTACTGAAGCAGTCCGTGCAGAAATGCAGCAAGACTTGGACAATATCCAGGCTTGGGCTGATAAGTGGCAAGTAACATTCATGCCACGCAAGTGCCAGGCAATGACCATCTCCAACAAGAGAGAATCTAACCATCTCTCCTTGACATTCAATGGCATTACCATCGCTGAATCCCCCACTATCAACATCCTAGGAGCTACCATTGACCAGAAACTGAACTGGAGTAGCCACATAAATACCGTGGCTACAAGAGCAGGACAGAGGCTAGGAATCCTGAGGCGAGTAACTCACCTCCTGACTCCCCAAAGCCTGTCCACCATCAACAAGGCACAAGTCAGGAGTGTGATGGAACACCCTCCACTTGCCTAGATGGGTGCAGCTCCAACAACACTCAAGAAGCTCAACACCATCCAGGACAAAGCAGCCCGCTTGATTAGCACCCCATCTACAAACATTCATTCCTTCCACCAGCGACGCAGTGGCAGCAGTGTGTACCATCTACAAGATGCACTGCAGCAATGCACCAAGGTTCCTTAGACAGCACCTTTCAAACCCACGACCTCTACCAACTAGAAGGACAAGGGCAACAAATACATGGGAACATCACCATCTGCAAGTTCCCCTCCAAGTCACACATCATCCTGACTTGGAACTATATCGCCGTTCCTTCACTGACACTGGGTCAAAATCCTGGAACTCCCTTCCTAACAGCACTGTGGGTGTACCTACCCCACATGGACTGCAGCGGTTCAAGAGGGCAGCTCACCACCACCTTCTCAAGGGCAATTAGGGATGGGCAATAAATGCTGGCCTGACCAGCGATGCCCACATCCCATGAATGAATAATAAAAAAAAATTTACTGTTCCTTAGTGTGTTAGTTGTAAAAGTCTGCCTTGCAATTTTGGTGAGCCACTTCTTTCACCTATTTTATTCATTTGTCATTTCATTACATTCAGCAATCCATTTATATCTATTTCCAGTGTGTTGTATTGGTATCACAATTCTGTCAAAACTTAAAGCAGGAACTTGCCTTCCAACGTGTACCATATATAAGGACAATATTCACACAAGCAAAGAGAAAATTTATTGCAGAAATTTATTTAAAAAGTATAAAATATTAATTGGATCTTTTAAAAATAATTTCAATCCTATGTACTGCTAACTCAAAATGATTAAAATATAGCTGTTACCGTACAGATGCTAAATTGCTATTCATTTCCCCACAAGTGCCTCCAGCCTGGAGACTGCTGGCAGATGCGGTGGAACAAGTTCAGAAATTTGAAAAAAATTAGTTAGTATCATGGGCTTAAATTTAAAAGTTTCAACCAATCGCTCTTTAGCTCCAAGTATCCAAACACTAATCAATTAGGTTTTACTTGGATACGTGGTTTCATTATTGCTGAACTTGCATCAGTCCTTCAATATTTTGCAATGCACATAATTGTGTAGCATGGTAATTCATTCAGGTTAGATTTATTTGTTATCATGGGTATTTTAAAAGGTACATACTTTGCATCACTTACATATGTGGAACAGTTCTCCCCCCAAACTCATCCCCCCCCCCCAGCATCCCCTAAAAACAACCCTTTTCTCTCCAAAGGCATTATTTATGCTAGGATACCTTTCCACTCTTCTGGTGAGGAATAAATGCAAGGGTATGAGGAGAAAGTGGGTCCAAATTCTTTCAAAGAGACAGCACAGGCCTCCTCTTGGCTGCATCTCGATCACAAGCCACCTTCTTGCACAACTCTCCCCCATTACCTCCCCAGACAGCTGACGTTCAATGAGCCACATAGGAAAGCCCTGCCGCCACTAGTATACCTGATCTGTGAAGTATGACCATCTCCCTCTTTCCATTTGCAGGATAAGTGAGCCCACAATAACAGGGAGACCTTGCGGACTGGTGGAGGAGTTTCAGACATAGAGCCTCTCTCAGCAGCTAAGAGTGAAGCACTGGAGTTAGCGAGGACCCAGGGCAGATGCTCAATAGCGGATGGCAAGACTGAAGTCTCTATGCAAGAGAGTAAGGATTGTCTTCCGTTGACATCCAGCACACTTATATAATATCTATGCGTTATGAGGATCTCCAGGACGAGATCTGCAATGCCTAATCCACACGTTTGTGTTCTCTCATGTAGGATGGCAACCGCAGGAGACTCAATCTAAATGGGGACAGCATTCAACCTCTGAGGTTAAGCAGTCAGAGGATGTACCGTCCCATGACTCTCCTGCACCTTCCACCAGTGTAGATACTTACACTTCGATATGTTTTGCTCAGCTTTAGACTCAGGGTCACAAGCTAGTGAGTGCATCGCACACGTGCCCAAGCAGCTGGCTGAGGGTGAGACAGCTGAGGCCTCTGACAGTCAGAAGTCTGTGGGTGGTCAGGCCTATGCTGAGCCCCAGGATGATGACAAGCCTCTGGTGTTGACAGCACCGGACATGCTGGAGTTGCAGAGAGATGTAAGACAACATCTGGCAGAGATGCCAGAAGCAATGCGCAGCCATGAGCGGACGATGGAGGAGTCCATCCATGCCATGACTGCTGCCATGTCTCAGGCGTGTAAGTGCGTGACTTCCTCCATCGAGAGGTTGGTTACCCTCATGGAGAGCCAGACCCTACAGATGCACGCAGACCTGCACACCATCACTTTGGCCATGAGCTCTACGCAGCAGCGGCATGGCGAGAGATGATTAAGACGCCTCGAGTCTTTTCCAGATCCTCATCCTTCTCTGATCAGCAGGGAGGTTCAAGTGAGCCTTGAAAGGGAGGAGGAGAGGCTGACCTCCACACCTGGGGGCTCCCCTCAGGGCACTCTGAGTGTGGACAGTGGTTCCTCAGCATCCCTGACAGTGAGTCCAGCTCCAGTAGCTGTGAAGTCTGAGGAGTCCTGCACCTATCCTTTGCCAATGCTATCTCAGGCCAAGGGGCAGCCTGATCAGCAGCCTGATCCAGCCCAGCTACTAGTGCAGGGATCACACCACGTAGAAGCACTTGAAAACATGTAAAAACAAAACCTTAGCACACTTGGATTTTCACAGGTGCTTCTAATTTACCATTTGCTTTCTGCGAAAAGGTTTATTCGCTTTTGAAGTTAATATTCATTGTGGAAAATGCTTATTCCTTCATGCCTTAATTGTGAGATGTTGACTTCACCCTTCTCTCATAGTGGGCCGCCAATCTAGATTCAGCCCTCCTTTGGTAAGCACCTCTGATGTGCCAGAGTGTGTATGTGACACAGACACTAGGCATGGAACCCTAATAGAAAGGAGGCAACAGACTGAATGCTTTTAGGTTGCTTATTATTATTTTCACTTTGAGAAGCAAGCATGGTAGCTAAAAGTGGGTAAGTATGAGATGGTCTCTTGCCTACTGGCCCTTCCTCTGTCGGTGGCACTGCATCATTCCACAGGGATCAACAAAGACAGGGTGTATGAGCTCCATGCCAGGCAATCAGTAGGCCTCCAGAGCGCTGTCCTTGCAGAGACAAAAGTTGCCTTTGCTACTCCTCTCAGCCTAGGCGTGATGGTCCTCAGTGCTCACCCTTGCTGACAGCCAACCCTCTCACCCAATTAGGAGGCCACTCAACCCTTGCACTCATCAGTAAGGCCACCCGTGCCAACCCAGCCCACTCATGCGGAACGTACAGCACTGTAGTGCGACAATGCCCTCCACTCCCCCCTCTTCCCCAATCCAATACATGGCTGCCTTCCCATCGCGGCACTGAGGCCTTGCCTCAATGCGGGTAGCTTTCAACGGCCGGGGATCCAAAGGCACATGAGGGTAAAGCCTGGCTACCTGACCCAAAGCCGACTATATGTGTCAGGTTCGAGTCGGGTCTGTATTCTTCATCCAGCATTCGGGCTCGGATCAGGACGGGTCGGGCTGGTGTGTACTGTTTTGTTTCGAATTGTTTTCATTTTAATATACGATTTTTATCTGTTTCAATCATATGTTTGCTATTTTCGGGTCAGGTCAGGCATTTAAAAAAATTAAAGGACTCGGGCCTAGGTTGGCTGTTGTCAGGTTGGGCCCGGGTCGTGTTTTAATTTTATATCCAAGGCAGGCTTCCCATTGTTCACTAAATTCCAAGCCAGACCCCATTGAATCACGAACAATTTTTTTTATTCATTCATGGGATGTGGGCTTTGCTAGCTAGGCCGGCATTTATGGCCCATCCCTAATTGCCCTTGAGAAGGTTGTGGTGAGCTGCCTTGTGCAACTGCTACAGTCCATGTGGGGTAGATACACCTACAGTGCTGTTAGGAAGGCAGTTCCAGGATTTTGACCCAGTGACAGTGAAGGAACGGCAATATAGTTCCAAGTCAGGACGGTGTGTGGCTTAGAGGGAACTTACAGGTGGTGGTGTTCCCATGCATCTGCTGCCCTTGTCCTTGTAGCTACATTTGCATGCAAATGTATTAAAACTAACTGTTCAGCAATTTAAATTACAGTCCCATCGCGTCAGGGTGGTGACGCCACCTTGGAGCTTTCCTGCCACTGGCTAAATCCGGAACAGAGGTCATGATGTCAGATTTCCAGGCGGATGTGTTTGTCGCTGTACTCCGGCACCCCCCCATGCCTTCATTCCCGCTCTAAACGGCCTCATTAAGTTGTGCCCATGGTAGGCTATTTGACTGTGGTAGCCAGCATAACGTGGTATAATCCTGCTCTACCCGAGCATTCAGCTAATGGATGTTTCACAGCTTGTACTGAATGGTGATGAACATCAAGAACCTGTGCCAATTTTGCCTTTCTTTGCACTCTGATTCTGTCCTCAAGGTCAGATAATGGATCAATCTAGGGCCTTCTTGGACTCTATACAGCGATTCATGTAACTTACAGCCACTCGGTTCAGTCGTTCCTTCTCCTTCTCTGCTCGAATTCTCTGTTGCTCAGATCTTTCTGCCCTGCGCTTTTCCTGTGAATAGATTTTATTTGGAAAAATTATAATGATAAAAGGTTTGAGTACAAGAATGCTGCATACAAGTTGTAATGTCATTTGGCAATACAGAACTTGAGTATTGCTGAAGATAGAGACATAAAGTTGAAGCTTTTCATCTTGCACTCATCAGGACAATCCACGAGAATACCAATGTAAGGGAAAACAACAAATTTATACTGTATGAGAAGAGAGTGCTGATTGGTTGGCAAGTGAATTCTGATTGGTAGAGGCGTTGCCATGGAGAGTGCACCAGTTAATGGTGACGGACAGTGTGAAACTAGATATATAGGCCGTATGTCCCAAAGACTGACGGATCGTATCAAACAACATGTCCTTTCTGCTGTTCGCAATGGGCAAGGTACAGGCTGTACCCAAACAGCCCGTGCTTGCAAAATTCAAAACAGTGTCCAACATTAGATGTGATTCCGCGATTGGACAACATTTGCTAAATAATCCTCAGTGTGCTAAGAATTACGCTGACAACTAATTTAAGATTATCAGTAGGGCTCGCAGTGTGGCGCATACTGGAAGCTACATATATTAATACACAGGGCCCTGTTCTTTGCAGATAGAAAGAATATGTACAAACATTGCGCTTGTTTCAGCTAAACAAAATAAGTGATAGCCATTGGCTGGTTCATTCCTCAGGACACTGCCTTGACCAATCAGAGTCAAGCTGCCTGGATTAAATTTCAAACAAAGCTTGGAAGTTAACTGTCAGTCACCATTAATTGGTGCATTCTCCATGGCAACGCCTCTACCAGAGTTCACTTGTCAACCAATCATACAGTATAAATTCTCATACAGTATAAATTTGCTGTTTTCTCTCATTCTTGCGGATTGTCCTGATGAGTGCAAGAAAAAAAGCTTCAACATAATGTCTCTATTTTCAGCAATACTCAAGTTGTAATGTAATGAAGATATATACTGGCCTACACAACAGTCACTGCACTTGATTAAATGTGAAGAGACCTTTCTGAAAAGGTGTGACCTGGTGCTACATTAATGCAAGCCTTTATTTCTATGGAAGGGCTGGCAGTGAGATATGGAAACTATACCTTCATGAGCTGCAAGTAGGCTGTGGTCAGCCCAATGAAAGGTGATGTTTACCATATCACACAGCTGACAGCGTCATCTGCACACGACTTTCCAACATGCGAGGTCCTGCAACAGGAGCCCAGACTCCCTCAGAATTTGCCAATGTTACGAATGCTCGGCTGACCTCTTGAAAATCAATGGTATTTTACTTTCTAACTCTGAGAGTCAGTTTTAGATGACAGTTTCAAAAACTGGGCGTAGAATTTAAGAATCCAGTTGTATTAATGATACTTGCTACCTTAATAAATTGAAGGATCATCCTGCACAGTAGCTGCTGAATATATGTTGCTGGAATAAGGCACATGGAGAACTGTTGATTAGATTACTGCCCATAAAGTGTATTTGAATTTTTAACATCTATAGTATCAGCGGATTTTAATTTGTTTGCCAAGAATGTATGTCAAGAGTAGATTTGTGTGGGGGTGGCTGGCAAACTATGTGAACGTGCCATGTTTTTACATCTGGCACCTGCATTAGACCATAATTCAGACTGCTTGATAAAACATTCCTGTTTCGCTTGGCTCCAAGCATCCTGTGGAAAAAAATGAGGGAGTTTCAAACTAGCTCTTACTGGGTGTGGGCCCACAACACCAAACTATTTGATGTAGGTTTGGGTTTTCAGATAATGTTTGATTCTGTTTGCATTGAGACTGCCAAGACATTGGTGATAATTATCAAAACCCAAACACTGCTACCATCTGCCTTAGCATGCTGTATGTTTAGCTACAACCTAATGTTAAATACAAAATACTCTGTAGTAAACTTTGCACCACAGAGTCTTGCTTGATGGGAGCATGGGTCAGAGAATATAATTACATTCAATAATCTGATCTGTATTTCCATCCAGTAACCAACAATGAAGTCTCTGAAAATGACATTTTTGGTCTTTCACAGAAAACCAGGGCTTAAAAGATGCACATTGAAATGACAACCTGACTTAGCTTGAAATGTTACTCAAAATAATTCAACGTGGCAGTGGACTGTGGGTCTTTGCAGCCGGAAAGACAAAAACAAAATTAACATTGTTTAGAGATCTAAACAAGGATGACAAATTACAATTTTAAGATTTTACTAGATAGCTACTCTGAAATTTCTGTGTGACAAATAGCATCAAGCGAGCTCAAGACTTGATTATTATATACAACTACTGTGCAACAAATGTAAGTAGCAGCATTATTAGACATTAGCTTTATTATAGATATAGCCTTTGAATCGTACAATTCTTTCCTTTAAAGCAATAAGATCATCTTCTTCCTTTTTTCTCCTCTCAAAATGAGCTTCGATGAGGGTTTGCAGTTCCAATAGATCCTTTTCCATTCGCTTCCTCTGAATGTCCTGAAGGCAAAATAGAACAGTGAAGAGTTTGGAATAATTATATCAGCAGTGGAAGTAATTTGTATCTTTACAGACTGTGCCTTTATTATGCATTACAGGGCCAATTCTACAAAATTGTATGCCCAACATGGAGTCTCGTCAGCAGAAGCACCCATTGGTAACTGGGGCACATCTGTAAAGGATGGAAAATCATGGCCAAAATTCCTGATGCACTTCCAGAGTATAATTTTGTAAAACTGTCCTTCAGATCTCTTTTATGGTAAGAATAGATATGGTATGCCATGATATAATTCAAAATACCTTTGTGTTTTTATATCTAAACTCTAATTGTTTTGGGAAGAATTTATTCGAGGACCATTATTTAGATAAGCCCTTCAGAAATTTCAGTTAATATGATGCCTTGTTGCTGCCGTTGATGTTCCTTTGTTTCAAGAAAACATCAATATTTTAGGTCATCTCCAAAATGCATTACATTGTTATGACTAAGGATACAACAAAGGTCTTGGTATGAAATTAATGAGATTTAATCAGATGTCTGGTTGAATTAGCATAGTTGATGCAAGCAAAATATCGATTGCTAATTTATTTTTGTTTACCCTATGCCCCATAAAGAGAATAGTATCAGTGCAAAAGCAAAATACGGCAGATGCTGGAAATCTAAATGAATATAGGAAATGCTGGAAATACTCAGCAAGTCTGGCAGCATCCAGAGACAGAAAAACACAGAGTTAAAGGGCGGAATCTTAGTTTTTCCATCAGTGGTCAGGCCCAGGCCCCAGCAATGAAGGTGTTGAAGTCCACCTGCCTGCGTGATCCTACTGGATGAGCCCAATTAACAGGCCACCTCCAGTAGGCTGTGCAGGCATAAGGGCCAATGGGAGACCAGGCTCTGGGTGGCTGGCAGCCCAACCGGGAGAGGTGGGCGCTGTCGATGTAGAAGATAGCGACGACACCTTAAGATGGAGGCACCCTCTGAACGACTAAAACATTTGTATTAAAGGTGGCCACAGCTGCTAAGCCATCATTGCAGCTGCACCTATGGCCCCCTGTCAGACACGGCTCGCAGGGTGGGGGGTTGTGGAGGAGTGGGCTGGGCAGATATAAAGGAGGCCCTGCTGACCCCCTTGCTTTCTGTCGTGATTTTCCGATGGTATTCCCAATTTGCCCCCAAGTGGCCACTTAATTGCCACTAACTGACTATCCGCCACTGCTGGGCAGGTAGCCAGTGCCAGTATGACCCCACCTCCAACAAAGTCGCTCCGCGACAGAATCGCATCACGTAGGCGACCTGATGTGCTCCTTTCTGAAATTGCCCTTCCCCTGCCTCCAAAACTGCATCTGCAGCCTACAAGATTCCACCCAAGGTTTCAGGTCAATGGCATTTCATCAGAGCAGGAAAAGGTTAGAGATGTAACAGGTTTTAAGTAAATACAGTGGCAGAGAAAGAGGAGGAGGGGGTAAGAGCAAAATGGAAGGTCTGGAGTAGGGTGAAAGGTAGGAGAGATTAACTAGGGATGATGGTACAAGGCAAAAGGAGAGGGTAATGGAACAAGTTAACAAACGATGGGTCCAGAGGAGGTCTAAACAGTGGAATCAGAATAGGATTAGTGCCACCAGTTTGATTCAGTTGGTAGAACTCCTGATTATGAGTCAGACATCAGGGGTTAAAGCCCAAATCGTAGAAGGAACATTCCAGCCCAGAATTGAGGGATATTGTTGGAGATGAAATTTTAGACTGGTTTACAAATACAGGTAGATGTAAAAGACCCTGTAGTTCTATCTGAAGAGCAAGGAATTGCCCCAGCCAGTATTTCTACCCTCAAACAAAACAACAAAATAGAAATCAATTGCCAATTTACCCATTTTGCTGTTTGTGGAACTTTGCTGCATGAAAATTACCTGTCACAGTTGGCGACATAATAGTAAGAGTGCATTTCAAAAGTCACTGACCGGATGCTGATAAGCTGCTATATGTATGCATGTTTTAAATTTTACTTTTAGACACCAAAATAATGAATATGATGCAATGTTAATGTGTGCTTATATAGTTTTGTTGTCCAAAAATAAAGTCAGTGATCTACAAATTATTTTTAAATGCTTGATTGTAGCTTTTTTTGTCTAAACTTTCTGACCTTTGCAGTTATAGAATACAAAAATCTCTGACTAAATAAATATCAGTTTTCAAGATTAAAGCCCCACAAAATATCGCACATGGGTAAATTGTTTTGAAGCTCCCCTCAATGTCTAATTTTCTTGACCTATGTTCTTGTCAAGAGAATATCCACACAGGACGTATCATTCATAAAATGTACACAGATAAATCAGGGAAGAAATATACTTGCATCAAAGTCAACTTTTTCACCATCAGGAATTTTGGGAGGAAGATTTGGCACAAATGACCTGAGAGAGAGAGAGAGAGAGAGAGAGAGATATGAAATTAAATATTAATTCTAAATTTCTGCATTAATATATATATATATATAAAAAATATATATATATGGAGGCATAAAGGATGTAATTATATGAAGGTGACTCTGTCACTAATCATGCGCCTAAAAATACCACAATACACATTGTGTACTCCCATCAAGTGAGGCTCTGACTCGAGAGAGGAGCTTCAAAATAATTTACCCTTATACCACCATATTTTGTGGGGCTTTAATCTTGAAAACTGATATTTATTTATTCACTGAGAGTTTTGTATTCTATGACTGCAATGTTCAGAAAGTTTTAAAAAACAATTAAATATTTTAAGATAACTTGTCAGTCACTGACATTATTTTTGGGAAATAAAAATATTGTGGAATGTCCCAAGAAGCACAATAACAAAAACTGAAATTGAATCAAGAAAAAAAAAAAAGAGATATTCAGATAAGTTATCAAAAATTTAGTTGAAAGGTTACGCTTTGAGGAGGGTCCTAAAAGAAAGAAAGAGAGAGGTAGAGAGGCATTCCAGAGCTTGCAGCCTTCATGGCTGCAGGCACAGCTACCAATGGTGAGATGAAGAAAGTGAGCAATGGACAACATGCCAGAGTTGGAGGAACTCAGAGTTCTTGGAGAATTGTGATGCCCTGCTGATTGGCCGGCAGCTCCCGCCTCGGGACAATTAAAGCCTGGGGACCTGTAAAATACGGGACGGATCCCCGGGCTAGTCAGAAGCAGGTTCGCCATCGACTTTTATGTCAGTGGCAAATTCCCATCCGCCTAAGGTTAAAGTCCAGCCCATAGTGTGTGATCCTGGTTCTTTAGATAGCTTTCTCTGAGAAAAACTGGTAAATGTTATACTGAATACTATCAGTTTAACACATTGAACAAAGATACATAACTAGTAAGGGACCATCTTGAATCAAGAATTCTATACAATGGAAGTGTCTGGGCATTTGTAATTCTCTGCCCGGATCTGTTTCCTAGTTGACAGACTTAACAAGACAATTCAATACTGTTTCACTTATGTTCTACTGGTGTTCACATTTATGGCTTACTTTGGTTTAGGCTTTGCCTCTTCTGTAACACACAAAAAAAAGCAAATAGTATATTAATAACTACATAATAATAGAAACAAAACCTAGTGCTGAATAATTCAGAATTACAAATGTATAGAGAATTATTACTTTATCTCATAAAATACAGATTTTAAATTGAGTGAGATTAAATGCTAATTGTTCAAAAATGATACACTGGGTACAGTCATGTAGTGACTGTGTTACTAGACTAGTAATTCAGAGGTCCAGGCTAATAATCCAGAGAACATGAGATCAAATCCCACCACGACTGTTTGAGAATTTGAGTTCAATTTTTTTTTAAATCTGGACATAAGAAAAAGGCTGGTGATTGTCAGAAAAACCCAACAGGTTCACCAATACCTTTTAAAGAAAGAAATCTGGTCAGGCCAGTACATGATTCCATTACCCCATCAATAACTTTTATTTGAAGTGACTTTGAAGAGGTCTAGTAAGCTACTCCATCGAAACAACCTCAGGCCAACCAGGGCTGTGAATAAATGCTGACCTGGTCAATGACTCCTAGATCCTGAGATTCAATGTTCCAGGCTCTGTGGTCTCCTAAGTTTCTCCCAACAGGCCTCCTGATCAGACATTCCAGGCTCCCTTCATATCCCAGATGCTGTCTTTTCTTTGACAGATTTACCAAGTCAAAAAAAACCATCAATTCTTTCACAACATTTGTTTCCGGCCAAATTATTTCCCAAAAAACTATGTTGCTGATATATTAATTTTAACCTCAAAAAAAGTGCGGATTTAGGTCAGATCGAGGAGTTAAAGTATGAAAGGCTGATCTAAACTTGCCTCCAACTTGCCTATTTCCTGCTTTAACTGAAGTCGTAAGGTGGGCGGGCAGCCAAGCTGCTCCAAGGAGGAGTGTTGGAACTTTGAATATGTGGCTGCAAGCCTCATCGTTATTCAGGTTTTCAACTTTAACTCTGGTCGGCTGGGTTTCTTGAGCATCAGAAAACCCAGCAGTTTCATCAAGACGAGGATTTGGCGCATTCAGGCAAGTGCCTTTACACATACCTCCTGGATCCAGGTGCCTGCCTGAGGAACCTCCGCGATCAGGCACCCCCTCCACCGACCTTCCCCCACCAAGGCCTCCGATCCCATCATTAGGCTTCTGACCTTCCAAGCCAACTCCCTTCACCACAAACCAATCCTCCCCCATCGCCAGGCCTCCGATCCATCTCTCCCCTCACAAGGCCTCCAAGCTCAGAGTCTGCCACTAAGGTGCCAATCCCTCCATCTCCATGAGGCCTCTGACCTCCTCGCTACCCCTGCAGTTGGCACACCAACTGACCAACCCAGGTCAAATATAACTCAGATACATAATAAGGTTCCTTCCTCTGGGCCAACAACACACTTCAACTCACCAACATCAAAAGCATGACATTTTTCCCTTTCTAAAACCTAGCATTTTTTTTTAGGCCTTTCTGAGTCACATTTCCATTGGGTGACAAATTAGGAACAGTTTTGTTTTTTGGACCCATTTCACTAGGAACTGTCAAATCTATTTTACATTGAATCTGTGCACGCAGCAGACAGAGCAGAATTTTTCCTATCAGTCTCAGCTGGATTTGCACCCAGTTCCCTCTGGTGCCCAACCAACTGTGCCACTTTGGTCCAGTATTTCTGAGACAGTCGAGTTGAGCAGCTAAGCTTTAATATGGACATTTCTAGATTTTATAGCTAGCTCATTTATACTTCGCATGTAAATGAAAATTATGCTTCAGTTTTGTTTTGATATACACTTACAAAAGTCTGTCGACTGTGTACAACTACTTGTCACTGCACCAAAGCTCACAAAATAATTTCCAATATTAACTGTTTGAAATGCTATTAAGTCATTAAAAGTAGAACTCAATGTATAACAAATACTGTCAGATGGAACAAAAATGATGCATTAAAATTTAACATACCTTCTTCTGCTTCTCCTGCTAAAGAGAATAAAGCACAGTTACTTAGGAAGTTGACAAGAATAATTCGGTAATTTTTAATTTTATTGCTGGGCGAAAGTGAATCAGCTGCCAGTTTTACAATGCACCTGATTTTTTTTTTAAACGCAGTAGAAAAGATGATCAGATGGGTTGTAAAACAAGCAGTTGATTTGCTACCACCCTTTTTTCACATGACAATTTAAAATTACCCCCCTAGCATATCCAGGACATAGGATTTTTCTGTTTGAAGATGGAAGTTCAATACAGAACAACATAAATGTTAATATTGTTCTAAACACAAGAGGCATAACAGATATATGCATTAAAAGTTGCAAGTTAATCAATACATAGCTTCAGTAATACCTTTAGACGTTTTACTAAAATTTGCAACAACTCTGCACTCCAGAAGGGAGAATGGTTTTGTGTTAGTACTTCAGCACCATAGCCCTGATCCTCCTAGCTACGCTCCCTTTAATCACATCTCCCTACTGGGAGTGTGGGAGCACAATGTTCATCATATATTTTTCAAGTTAAGTACATGGCTGTAAAGAACTTTTATCCATATACTGGCCAAACATCTGCAGCTGAGGGACAGAGTTACTGGTATGGTTTACTTGACACGGAGGTCCGTTGGAGGATTGAATTGTACTGGCTCATTATTTGGACCAAGCAGAAAGGTTAATATACATGAATTCAGAAAAGAATAACAAATGATAATATACCTTGGGGAGCTTCTGCAAGTTCGATGAAAATTGAAGATTAAAAAAGAATCGCGTTAAGCATAGTGTAAAAGGCAAATTAAAAAGGTGATATCACAGCTTTTCAAAATGCAACTAATGAGATTATAGGGTGATTTCAAAGCACGTATGGTCCCAAATGGAATTTTCCTGGGTAAAATTGCTTGACTCTCACATCTGATCTGCCAATAGGCTCTTGCACTGAGCAAACTCTATGCAGGTCTTACCGAATCTATGGTTAATGAGGGCTGAATGGCCTTTTCCTCCTGCGCCAAAAAGTTGAGTAAACACATATAGGCTTCTAAATTGCTCATAAAACTTTGTACTTATTTTTAAAGTAATGCTTGTTTGCAGATTAAAATTACTGCTTGGAGATGCAAAAGATGACTGATTTATGAGTTTGCCAGTCAGGAAATCAGAGGGTACTGCCCTCAATTTCACATCCGTTAAAATTAAAAAGGAAGGAAAATAGTGGGTGAAGTGCTGCAATTTCCCAGTATACACAGCTGGCAGGCAAAGCTCCTCGCCAACACCGCCAATTTGAAAAATCAGCCCCATATAATTACAACAGTTAATACCCTGCAACAGGTTAACATCACCCAAAAATGTGTGGTAATCAGAGCATTTTGTCAATAAGAGCCAAAATCCCAGTTGTCGATCACGTCTTTTCAACTGCCTGGTGAAGCTCCCACAGGGTCTAACAGGCCCCTTTTGTTACCCTCTCATCTAAATTCAAAAATGTATGGAAATATTATCTGGAAACGTAGTTGAAATAATAAATAAGTTACAAGTAGTGTACATGAAAAATAACTCATGCATTCGGCTCACACAGGTATATGGGGAAACATATGGCTATTTTTTGATGAAATACAGCCCCAAAATTCGATAAGGCTAGATGACGGGTGCAGGGATCACAATGTGGGATAACCCCCGCCTGTTGCTTTTGATGCAGGCAGCAGGCAAACTTTGCACTGCCTGCTCATTTACATAACTGCAGCTTGCAGGCAACGCTAAGCACATTGTTGAGTGGTTGCATGCCTGAGCAGGGGATGCAAAAATCATGAGAGGCTAACATGAGGTCAAGCTAGCCTGCGCTATTGAAAGCTAGCCTGAACCTCTTAAAGGGGACACAAAAGCAAAATACTGCAGATGATGGAAATCTGAAATAAAAATAGAAAATGCTGGAAATACTCAGCAGGTCTGGCAACATCTGTGGAGAGGGAAACAGAGATAATGTACAGATCCGTGACCTTTCATCAGCCAGGGCTTCTTAAATGGGGAGGTGCATTTTGACTGGAGCAGGTCATGGAAGCCATTTTAGCAGTGAGCTTCCCCCGAGAGAGGGAAGAATGGCACAATATGGCAGAACGTGGGCTACAAGGGTCACCGACGCAGTACTGGAGGCCTTAGTGCGGGAGGTGAACAGGAAGAGAGAAGTAGGAACATGGGAACAAAGGACTTGGGAGCAGGAGTAAGCCATTCGGCCCTTCGAGCCTGCTCCGCTATTTGATAAGATCATGGCTGATCTGGTTGTGGTCTCAACACCACGTTCCTGTCTGCGCCCCATAACCCTTGACTCCGTTGTCAATCAAAACTCTATCTAACTCAGCCTTGAATAAATTCAGCGACCCAACCTCCACTGCTTTCTGGGGAAGAGAATTCCACAGACTAACAACTCAGACAAAAAAAAAAATGTCCTTACCTCCATCTTAAAAGGGAGACCTCTTATTCTTAAACTGTGTCCCCTAGTTCTAGTCTCCCTCACAAGAGGAAACATCCTCCTGGTATCTACTCTATCAAGTCCCCTCAGGATCTTATATGTTTCAATTCGATTACCTCTCTTCTAAACTCCAATGGGTACAGGCCCAACACGTTCAACCTTTCTTCCTAAAATAAGCCCTTCATGCCTGGAATTAGTAAAGTGAAACTTCTCTGAACTGCTTCTAATGCAATTATATCCTTTTTCAAATAAGGAGACCAAAACTGTACACAGTACTCCAGATGTGGTCTCACCAAAATCTTGTACAGCTGCAGTAAAACTTTCCTACTTTTATACTCGATTCCCCTTGAACGGCAACATTCCATTTGCCTTCCTAATCACTGATTCATGTACCAGGACAACCAGATCCCTCTGTATCACCGAGTTCTTCAATCTGTCTCCATTTAAATACTATACAGCTTTTCTATTTTTCCTGCTAAAGTGGACAAGTTCACATTTTCAGGACCAGGATGCCACCTAGATTTACACTGCAAAGATAGAGGGAGTGCACAACAGTTGTGGTCAGTTCTAACAGCGTAGCCCTGAGGACCTGGATGCAGTACCACAATTACAATTATGTCATGACTGGTCAAGGTCAGTAAATGCATCTTCAAATGCCATATCCGACCAACTGCCCCACCAGCCACACACACATTGTTCAATGAACCACGTCGCCTTTCATTCACCTACCAATAATCTCTCCATGGCTCAGACCTCACATTCATAGCTTCACCTCATCCTCCACATTTAGCACCGCTGCAAGCCTTACACACACATCTCACAGGCGTTGCCAGATATTCAACATGGCAGGCGCATCACCCATACACACTGTATCACACTCACTGACACACCTTCTCACTAGCAGGACAACGGTACCACACAACCGCAGGCAGCAGTACATAACCGGAGGGGATAGGCACGGCTGCATGTTCTCACCCCAATGGAGGAGATGGTGCTTGCCATCATTGGAATGGCCGTGACTGAGGCTGTGTCCAGGGGTGGGGCTGAAAGCATCAAAGATGATGGTATGCTCATTCCTCCTTCTAACATCTCACTTCCCCCACCCACCTTTCCCACAATCTCTTCTGATTTACAGGCTTCAGATGATGTAAACATGCACCATGTAGTTCCCTCTTTCCTCTCAGCACACTTCTCCTTTCAGATACCCAACAACTGTCACCTGGCCTGGCGTGATGCAGGAGCAAGATGTAGAAGAGGAAAAGAAACTGATGATGAAAACACACGGTCACTCACTCTCGCCCTCACAGTCACCAGCTCAGATACAGAGACTGCACTTGCTTTAGAAAGTAGCTTAGAGGCAGGATCTGCATGTGGTGTGACACCAGGCACATGTGGCTTACAGGCATGGCAGGGGGAAAAAGTACCACAGTGCCAACTCTCCACGAGTTCTGCTGCAGGAATGCCCACCCACCACCCCCCCAACCTCCCATTCAATTTTGTGACACCCTCCCGCCCCTGCAGGGGGGCGGGGGGGGGGGAGGCGAGAGGAGGCAGGTGTGTAAAATTCTGGCCATGGAGTACGATGTGCAATTTTGGTCTCCATATTTAAGGAAGTATACTTGCCTTGGAGGCAGTACAGCAAAAGTTCACTCGATTGGTTCCTGGGATGAAAGGGTGCCCTATGAAAGGCTAAGTAAACTGGACCTAGACACTTTGGAGTTCAGAAGAATGAGACATGATCTCATTGAAACATACAAGATTCTGAAGGAGCTTGGCAGGGTAGACACAGATTGTTTCCACTGGCTGTGGAACCTAGAACATGGGGAGGCACAGCCTCAGGGTAAGAGGGAAATCATTTAGGACTGAGATGAGGAAAACTTTCTTCACTTAGAGGGTGTGAATCTTTAGAATTCTCCACCCCAGAGGGTTGTGGATGCTCAATCGTTGAGTATATTGAAGGCAGAGATAGATTTTTGGTGTCTCATGGAATTGTGGGGAATATGGAGAGCAGGCAGGAAAATGGAGTTGAGGCAGGAGATCAGCCATGATTGCACTGAATGGCAGAGCAGGCTCGGGGGACCATATGGTCTGCTGCTCTGATTTCTCATGTTCTTACGTGATGTCTGAGTACTGCAGTGGAAGCTCAGACTGAAGTCATGCAAGCTCAGCTTGCTGCCACGAACACTCAGACTGCTGTCACCATGCTTTTGGATACCAGTGTTCAGGAGGAGCTTGCAGGTGTCACTGCAGTCGGTCGCCTATCCTCCCAACAGATTATTCGGATTGTTGAGGCACTGCTCCAGGGGGAATGGTGACGCCGCCATGGAGCAAAAACCTGCTATCCTCCCTCAGGATGATAGCATTCGTCCTCCTGCCACTGCCTGTCTGCCAATACCCTTGTTGTTGTCGGTCAGCCAGCCAACCTAGACAGCTGCCGCCCATGTCGAGGTGATGCAGTCTGAGGCCAGGCATTGTAGGGACAGAGGTGCTCAAGGTCATCCTGCAAGGGCATCTGTAGTCTCTCCCACTGAGTCAACAGCCTACCATCAGCCATGCTACAATCACTGTGATAGCACTACATAGGAGTACAAGGACAAGCAGAAGCATGCAGGCGACAGGCACTATGCAAATGTACAAGGATGATTAGCTGAATTTGTATGGAATATTGGATGTTTTTTAATAAAGTTTGTTCAGAATGTTTATTTATAGTGGCTTTTAGTTCAGCCTTGCGGCCAAGAGAACACTGTGATGCTTAGTATGAGAGGGATGGTTGGTGAGTGGGGAATAGGGGTTGCATTCACTGGAACTGCTGTCAGATGAGATGATCATGGACAGTACATCCGGAAAGGGACTATGCCAGTTGCCTCCTCCCCCTCCTCAGCTGCTCGCCATATAGGTAGCAACAAGTGTTGTGTCCTCAAAATGGAGAGATGAATCGCGAGACGCGCTCTAACGAGCACTGTATGGCTCCTCCAGAGAGCTCCAGGCAGCAGAAGTATTGCTTACACACCCCAATGGTCTGCTTGATGATATTTTGCGTGCTAGCATAACTTCCATCATATGAATGCTGCCATGTGCTTGCATTGTGCACCAGAGTCATGAGATAAGTGGTCAGCAAATGGCCCTTGTTGCCCAGTAGCCACCCTCTGGTTTCTTGTGGTAGTTTAAATACTGATGGTAGAGCAGACTGGCACAGAATAAAGGCATCACTCTAGTCACACACCAGCGAGACATTGAGGGAGTGGAACCATTTGCGGTTGTGGTACATCTCTGTATTTAAATGCAGCAGTGCAAACTGACAGGTAAGAGAGAATTCAACGCATGCCCCTATCTTTGGCTACAGAGTACCAGTGACCTCTCATACAGCAGCAAAGCACAAGATGTTAGCATGGCATCTGTTCCAGCAAGGAAGGAGCCAGATGTGAAGTTGAAAGCCATGATCACTGTTAGTCACTGGCAGTGCCACCCTCGCCCTGCTCGGAGGCTGCAGGTCTGCCTGCAATAGGTGGCAGATTTCCAGGAGCACCGTCTTAGGGAAATGGCGAGAGCACAGCCTTTGTTCCTCACTGAAGTTGAGAGAGGTAAAATGCACCCTGGAGCCCCTGGGTTAATATGGCCTCTTGCTAGGAGTCTTTCTCCCCCTCCTTCCCTTTTGAGCTGCTTGTCTCCTTCTGTGCCACCTTCCTCATCCTCCAAATTATGCTGTAGGCCAAGGGGGAATGGAAATTACAGCACGCAAGACTGGGAGCAAGTGGTGTGAACAGAACCCTTGCTGGGAGAACTAAGGCCTCCATCACATGCCACACAACCTCCTGTATGCATCACCACCTTGGTGGAAATATGTAAATGTTAGGATTACTTCCTTGCTGTCCTACTCGTAACGCCAGTTTGATTTTAGCCTTTGATGTCAATTTTAATTGTGTCTGGGTGGATCTCTGCTAGGTCAGAGTGAAATCAATTCAGATGACATTGGTTTGCTGAAACCACTATTCCTGCAGTGGTGGGGTGGGTGCACTTTAGGGCTTTCTTTTGGTGCTGAACCCACCGGCTAGGATAGGTACCAGTAAAAAAAAAAAATCCCCATCTTGGTTAATTTTTCACACAGCGACGAAGGATGTTAAATACGAGAAGTGTTTTGGCCAGGACAAAGCTGGTGCTGCCCCTGCCAGCTTATCTGTGCCCATTTGCATATCCTGATATACACAAACTCATGAGATCATTAAAGGGACTATTAAGACTAATCTTCCTGAAGTTTTTAAGGAATCAGATGTTCGTTTTACATCTAATCGTGAGGATAAAACCAAACAAGACATAACGTAGGCTCAGGGTCTCAGACTTGTGATAATTTTAACTTGACTTTATAATTTGAGCCTCAAAAGTTTTTAACCAGGGATAATTAGTTCTACTAATTTAATGATTTTAATAATTTAATGCTTTTAATACTTAAATGATGAACTGCATGGACGTGGAGGGACTTATGAAGGAGGTGCCATGCTGTCCCACCCCAGGGAGAGTCAGGTGGTGGAAGGAACCAACACTATCAAGCCCCATTACCATAACAGCAATTTGACATGCACCTCATCATGAGATTTTTTTTTTTAAATCGCATTAGTTTTTAGGAAGCATCTTAAAAATAAACATTTTATTAATAAAATTTTAAACCATCTGCAACAAATGTGGTAAGGAAGGAGAATATCACTTAGTAGATTGTCATTATGTGAAATGTAACTGAAGGAAGGATGAAGATGGGGGGAGGGCGGGGATTTTTATGTACTGGCTGTGGGTTAAAGTACAAACCCCAAAGAGGACTAGGCCAGCGTAAATGTCATCTTCATACTAATGTATGAAATATTAAAAGGAGTAGAGAAGAATAATCTTTGGAAAACCTATCCTCCAACTCAAAAAACTGTTAGGGTCAATGTAACATTAATGTTTTGATAGTTTTGGATGTTAAAATTGATTTCCGACAAAAGATCTTCCAAGATTAGGAATCTAAGAATATGAACCCTCCCCCCACTTCAACAACTATCCTAGAAACTCCTGAGAATGTGGAAACTGGTTCGGATGAAGAGATAGGGAATCAAGATATAGCCTGAAGCTTTCATTGATAGTACGAGGGAAAGTGTGGCCCACTTGCCAGTAGTAATAACTCAGAAATAAAAGCAAAGACATTCTAACATTGATTAATTCGGCTCAACAGCTTATAGGGAAGTCCAATAATTCAGATGGTACAATACAACAGTATTTTTGCCAGTTTAATATACTGAAGAGGGAGAGTAGGATTTTAAACAATATTTTAATAATTCTCACGGCAATCGTTTTAAAATCGACCATTTAACAGTGATGCACAAAGGTGGTACGCTAGAAAGTCTACTTTTAAAACAGACACCAAGGGCGGAATTTTATAAGCCCCCCCACCGACGTCAGGGATGGTGGCAGGGGGAGGGGCCGGAAAAATACTTCTGGGAAAGGCCCGCTATGCTCTCTGACGCTGGTAAGGCCCCACCCCATTTTACCAGCAGTGGCAGGAGCTCGGTGCGGCCATCCTGCCGCTTGGCAGCAGCACCCCAAATAACATATGCAAAGTGCTACTTACCTTGCCTGATTATGTATCCCGCTGCCTCTCACTGCATTGTTCCGCATTTTTCATAAAACAGGCAGCTATCACGTGCCGTCTCGTTCACGAATGAGAAAAGCCAGTGGGACAGCAGAAGGAGCAGTCATCGGACACAGTGCAGGTAAGTGTGGATAGACGAGTCTCAACTCTGCTTACTTGAAGGGAGGTAGCAGAATGGAAAGAGTTGGTATTATCGGGGCACAACTCTGCAGGCATGAAGGGAGATACTGTGTACCCTTCCTCCATAAATGGTGGCCGTTCTGCACCGTTATTTGCGAGAGTGAAGGAGCAATGGCACTCCAGTCACCCTGCTTGTCGGCAGGGTGCCAGAAACAATGGGCATGTAAAAGGTTACATGGCTGGTGGGGCAATCGATGTAGTTGTTACAATCTTAATGTGATCCCACTCTTAGCGGGAACTAAAACGGGCAATGTCATGCCACATAGCTGATGCATCAAAGCACCTGCTGTACCAGTCAATATCAATGGCTGCCCTATTAGGAACCTTCAAAGAAGTGAAGGAACAGAGTTTAATTGTCACTAGGAGAAATGTACGGTTCAGCCTATTTGATCCACTTATAATGATCCATTTACGCTACAGGCAAAACCAGCAGGCACGTGCAGCCCATGTAGGAGGCCACCGATGGTAAGCAGCAGCTCCCCCAAGGAGAGTTCGCCGTGCATTACAGGTCCTTCATGAGATACCTGCAGATACCCGAGCGCCGGTGTCAGCGGCGACTGCGGATGTCGAGAGAGGTGGCGACATGTGCCCTGTTCAGTGATGACCTTCAGTGGACATCCTATGCCTGTGGCTGCTCTTAACTTTTATGCTTCTACATTTCAGGGGCCCACTGGAGACCTTTGTGGGGTCAGTCGGCAGTGCACCACTGCATCAGGGAGGTCACCGCTGCACCGATGTCACTGACACCCCGTACTGGCGGGCCGGTGACTATGTTCGCTTCACAACAGGGCGCTAGGCCCAGAGGGCCAGCTGTTTCGAATCCATTGCAGGAGTCGCACAGGTGCTTTGGGTCATGGACTCCACGCTTGTGGCAATCAAGGCTCCCACCAGGTAACCAGCTGTATAAGTAAACAAAAAGAGCTTCCACTCGCTCAACGTGCAGCTAGTATGTGAGCACCGTAAACTTCTTTATGCAAATCTGTGGCTGCTTTCCAGACAGCTGCCATGGTTCCTGCATCCTGTGCCAGTCCCAGGTGCTGCTGCTGTTCACTGAAGTATCTCAGATGTAGGGGTGGCCTCTTGCATGATGAGGAGACACATCAGCAGGAATCCTCCTCTGACTGAGAACGCTGAGGACATACAACAGGAAATGCGCATGGAAGGGCAGAGGGCACCTAGGCACCGCCTGCAGCGAGCTCGGGATGCACAGCAACGCCTTATCAAAGGGTCTTCACTCCATAGGACACACCATGAGCTTTGCAAGCCACAAAGCACCCTCGCTCACCTGTTGTGCAGCAGTCTGCATCTGTAATAACTTTGTCTCAACCACAAGAGGCAGCAGCAGACTGACCCATTGTAAGTGTTACTGCATCCATGGAAACAGACGAGTAATGCTGGCATGGCAATGATGCTATTGCATACATTGGTATTCCTGAAAGGCCGATGAAGAAAAGGGATGAGACATGAGTGGTACATGCTGGCACGTCATTCACAGAGTAAAAAACACCACGTTAGAGAAGATTTAGCGAAGTACTTATTTACATTGTAGTGATACCTGTGCATTCGCGATTGTGTCATGGTGTTTTCTTTAAATGCTTGCGAGTGCCCCTTCTCAGTGAAGCCTCAGTACCAGCAGCCTGACTGGAGGAAGGCTACTGATCGGATTGCCTTTTGGCAGTGGGTGAATTTAGCAGTCGTCCTCTGTGTGCACAAGACCTGGAGAGCCCCAGCTGACTGTTGGGCGGGGGCGGGGGGGTTGAAATACTGCATCCTTGCAGAACTCCCCTCAGATGTCGTGGCTGCTGCAGCTTGACTCACAGGCAGAGGGGCCGGCGTCCACATTGGAATCACCTTGAGGGTGGAGCCCGCCTATGTTGCACTGGCTCACCTCCTCCAGCTCAAGGCTCATTTGAAACCTTCTGCTTTCCTGGGAAGGACCAGGGGCAGGGACAGTCTCCATTGCCCTCGTCCCTTTCTTGCCTTGCCACTGCTGACTGATGTTATGGCAGTGGCGAGGGATTGCAGGTCAGCGCGGATTAATTGATTCTGACTCACCACGAGGGCTGCCCGTCTCAATGGATGATGCCAAGCGCTCACATGCCTGGGACATGGCAGCTGTCATGGCCTGGATGGACTTTCCCCCCCACCCCCAAATCATTCGCTCAAGGTTACGCATGGCCTGTGGCATCTCTGTCTGATGTTGCCAGGACTGCTGCAGCAGCTCCAGCGTGGCCTGTGTTATCAACAGCAGAGGGTCATCAGTAGCCTTGGACTCACCATAGGACTGGCCACCCACAGCCCTCCGACTGTCAGGGGCCTCGGCTGTCTCAGCCTCAAGTCAGCTGCTCGGGCGTGTGTGCAGTGCTCTCACCAGCTTGTGACCTAGACAAAGGGTGAACAGAAGGTGACTATCTGCGCTTGTGGAAGGTGCATTAGTGTCATGGGACGCTGGTTCCTCGGAGGATGTCTCTTCCTCTGAGGTGCGGGGAGGTGTCCTGTGCACCCAGGGTTGGTTCAGAACGTAGACCTGGAAGACTCAATGGGAAGAGCACAATGTCTGTTCTGATGTTGCACGTCACAACTATAACAGCCTTGCATCACACAACAGAAATTCCACATCTATCATTGTTTATATTAATTGGACGTATGTTCATGTACCCAGAGGTCTCGGTCACCAAATGGACATGGCAAATGGCTTACTGCTAATCTCCAGGGCCTCCTCCTCAGCTGGAGAGCTGTCGTAGATTTGGCACACCGCCACCAGTATGGGTGATCTGCCTTGCATTGTGGGCCCTCCTCGCCTGGAGGAACGAGGAGGCAGATATTAAGCATGTCATATTAACAGCACGACATATCACAAGAGGGGTGCTGGGCACAAAGGTGTGCACTACTGACTTCGCCAGTCATGTAGGTGCCATGCTCTGAGCAGCAGACAAGGATAAGTTCGATCATACATTTCTCCATTCATGTCACATCTTTCCTCCCAGCCCAACCTCCATGTCTTTGGCATGGCAGTGGCACAGTGTCAGTGGAGCCCTGATGTAAATTGGCACTTACTTTCACAGATGGTTCATCTTCCAACGTTGTCCCCAATCACAGCGGCTGGCCCACAGCTACCGAGCTCCTGTGCCACCTCCAGTCAGGCTGCCTTGGTCTGGCGGGAGGGCCTCTTGCCATCGCTGGGAGAGAGAGGACCTCCCGCTTTGCCCACACAGCCTGGACAGTGAGTAGGGAGGCATCACTGAACCGTGGAGCCACCTTGGAACGACCCTCTGATGCCATGAAGCAGAATTATGCTGCCTTCACTGGATTAATATTCAGCAGTCCAACAGCCGTGACCTTCACAGTGGAGGCATGACAGCAGTGCTGGCTACCCTTTAATTAGGGCCCCAGCATCTGATTTTGGGCTGATCTGACACAGACACTGGCGCCGGAACTCCTGCCCCCTCTACATGTTTTTTTGAGGGGTGGGGGGCAACGTGTACTACTAATGAGCTGCCGCACTAAATATCGCAGGGGCTCTGCGATGGGTGGCCTGTAAGGGTGGACTGCCAAGATTGTAAAATTCAGCTCCAAGTCTTAAGAAGGAATAAAGGCCCTGACCAGGTTAACTGCCCGCTGGATGTCATGGGAAATGGTGGTATTAAAATTTGATTTGTTTTTAAAAATATAAGGCAGATTACCTCTACAAGGACAAATTTGCTGAAGCTAATAAGTGCCCTAATGGAGGCAGTTGATGAAATGGTAATGTCAGTCAAGCCCCCACCAAGAATGAGGAAAATTAATTTTGCCAAATGAACATTGATTTTAAACTGTTGAAGAACTTACTTTAAAAAAAACAATTGCAGACCTTGACTGGAGAGACACATTAGCCTAACAGACAGTACTTCAAAAAGGATAAAAGGGGCTATTCCCTGCTCCAATTTAATCCACAATGGACTTTTGATTACCAGACATTGAAGGTGGAAAGGCTAGCATTCCAGGTTAACTGCTAAGGTGGCCGAATACACAAACAGACGTGGTCAGACTGGTTTGGGTCACATGACAGACTGTTGGGGTTTTTTGAATTTGAACTTCCAACAAGGAATTTGAAGTGAGAAAGCTGTTTACTCCTGGACTGGAAAAGACCTCTTTCCTGTCTGCTCTCATCAGCTTCGGAAACCATTTAAGACACATGAACCACAAGAGAGAAAATTCTCCTACAGTGAACAAGGTTTAAGAAGAATACTGGGCCCCAACAAAAAGCAAGAATTACCGACAATCAGGGACCTACAGCACACTCAAAGTATAGTAACAAACCCTTCTTCAGAGACTGCCTCAAACATCTCCATTTTATTTTTTCTTCTCTTTTCTGTCTCTATTTGCATGTGCGGATCACGTGTGCATGCTAGCGTGGGCACAGCGTCTATCGGTAGGAGTTAACTGACTTAGAGTTTAAGTTTCAATAAATTTCACTTTTCTTCTTTAAACCCAAGAATACCTGGGTGTACGCATTTCTTTGCCTTTTAATTGGAAAGTAGTGAACAAGGATTCAAAGGGGGAAGCTCAAAACAGTGTGTTTAAAATTAAACCCTGTTACAATAAGACCAGATGGAAACAGTAAAAAACCCCTAGACACCTTTCTCACCTGCTCGTAACAGGAAACCGAGGCGTTTGAAGATTTTAAAATGAATACTGCCCCGACCCAGATAACATGACGATTGATGAGGTTTTAGATTTAGCTAGCCACAACTCCATGATCATGCTGAAGATCCTTACACTATGGAATATCAAATCGTTCTTGATGCAGTTAAATTTTGTAGAATGTTTTTAAATTCTCAAGTCTGAGGATTCTGAAGTTTTAAAAAGTATAGATATTTGGCGACCAATCAGAATTGGATCAATTTTACTCCAAGAAAATAATTGCCAAAAGATTAGCCAATGCAATTAGCATCAACTCCAAACAGAAGGGCTTTATTGCCAGAACAAGACCATTTTACTAAATTGCCTCAAGAGAGATGAAAAGGAATAAAAAGCACTTAGCGGTCACTCATCAATCTTACTAGCCTTCAACTCTGGGGCATAAATTAATTTTAAACAGCCTTCAATGTTTTGGGTTGTGCGATAAATTTATCAAAAGCATGTATTCTGCAGTTTCGACCAAGATTGAGGCTGCTAAGGGTAAGACTACACTTTTTCAATTTGGACATCAAACTGATCAACCCATTGTCACCCTTGCTTTTTAACATTGCCCTTGGACAATTTGAACATTAGTGAATGGGTTTGTCAAGACAGCAAAAATCAACACAATATACAGCTCTGGCATCCGCAAATGATATTGCACTGTTCAGCAATTCCTATAGAGGTATGCCTTAAGACAGGATTGAAAATTAAGAACACTGCAGGTCTTTATATAATTTGCAAGAGCAAAATATTCCTTTACAATACAGAAAATAACTGGACCTTGGAGTAGTGTGAAGTTGGTAGCTTTGAAAAATATCTAGGAGCCTGGGTCGACCCCTTGGCTGGCGTCAAAGTGGATAACTGGGATGCTAGCTAAGGTTCAGGGCCGGATAGATAACCTGATGCTGATGCCCTCAAACTCACCTAGAGGTTGGAGATTTTTTAAAAAACCAACATGATACCTCAAGGAGATGGAAATAAAAAAGTGGGGCATCACAAAATACATTCAAAAGGCCATTAAGAACGTATTACATCTGCCTGCCGATATCTTGGATCATATTTTATACGCCAGGAGTAGGAATGGAGGATTGGTTCTCCCAAAATTAGAAATTCAAAGACCCGCTGCAATTAGGAAACTCGAGGCCCTGGATTTCATCATTAAAGCTTTTTGCACTGATCATGGATCTGACCTTTAAAACAACACTGAACATTTGAAGATCCTACAGAAGAAAAGAAATTAAGCTTTTCAGTGCTAAGTTCTGTGCATCTTCAGATATGACGCACATATCTGAACGTGGTCATGCTGTTCCACTCTTGGTGGAAGAGAAGATGGACAATGCTATGCAATGCCAGTTTATGCATGAAAGCACCTGATGCACCAGTCGTCATTCTTTGCCCTGTTAAGTACCTTCGAAGTGAAGGAACTGAGTTTAATTGCAACTTGAAGATGGGGATAGTACAGCCTATATTCATTGAAGCACTTGTCATATGGAGCCATATGCATTTCAGGCAAAACCAAGAGGCAGGTGCAGCCCACGTGAAACCCCTGGTCCTAAGCAGCACCAATATAGATTGCCGTGCATCTACAGGTCCTGCATGACATACCTGCAGATGTCAGTGGCGACTGTGGATGTTGAGAGGGGCAGTGACACATCTGTGCCCTGAACGATGAACTGCAGGATGGGCTTCGGTGGACATCCTATGCTTCTGCCCCTCAAAGTGACAGCGGCTCTTAACTTCTACACCTCTGCATCATTTCAGGGACCGACAGTCAGCAGTGCACAACTGCATCAGGGAGGTCACCGATGCCATGTAACAGAGGGCTGATGACTATGTCCACTTCAGGACGGACCCGGAGGGCCATCGGTTGTGGCTCCATTGCGGGATCCCCCACAGGTGCAAGGAGTCATAGACTGCACCCACGTGGCCATCCAGGCTCCTGCCAGGCGACCAGCTGCACACACAAGTCGAAAGGGCTTCCACTCGCTTAACATGCAGCTAGTATGTGATCACTGGAAAAGCTCCATGTGAGTATGTGCCCTCTTTCCAGGCAGCTGCCATGATGCCTTCATCCTGGGTCAGTCCCAGGTGCCGTTACCATTCACTGAACTGTTGCAGATGGAGGGGTGGCTTTTTGGAGACAGGGGCTACCCCTTGCAGACGCCGGTGAGAAACCACACCACTGATGCAGAGGAAAGATACAAATGCCAGCCAGGGCACTACAAGAGCCATCATTGAGCAGCTGATTGGCATGCTGAAAATGTGCTTCTGCTGCCTGAATAGATTGGGTGGTGCCCTGGAGAACAAACCAGAAAGGGTAGCTTTTATAGTTGCTGTGTGCTGTGCACAACTACACATTCAATAGGGTGATAGGGTTGTGGGGGGGGGGGGGGGGTGTGGAAGAAGAGGAGGCCTTACAGGATGAGGAGACACACAAGCAGGACTCCTCGGAGGAGGATGAGGATGGAGAGGGCTCGCAGCAGGGGAAGGCGCACAGGAGGAGAGAGCACCCAGGCGCCGCACGCAGAGCGAGCAAGGGATACATGGCAATGCCTTATTGATCAACAGTTCTCCATACCATAAAAACCACCATGTGCTCTACAAGCCGCACAGCACCCTCGTTCACCTGGTGTGTAGCAGTTGGCATCCTCAACATCTTTGTCTCCATTACTGGCAGCAGCAGACTGAGCCATTGCATATGTGGGGATGCACATGAGTAATGCTGACATGGCAATGATGCCATTCCATACATTGGCAGTTCTGAAAGGTCAATGATGTAATAATGGGAGGAGACACAATCAGTATATGCTGGCACACTTCATTCACAGTAAAAAATGACACATTAGTGAAGAACATTTAGTGATTGAGCTTTTTACAGTGTAGTGTCACCTGTGAAGACCCATTTGTGTCATGGTGCTTTTTTTTAAAAAAAAAAGAACGTTTGCAAGAACTCCTTTGCAGTGCCATCTCTGTGCTAGCAGCCTGACTGGAAGTAGGCTGCTGATCAGATTGCCCTTTGGCTGTTGTCCTCTGTGTGCACGAGGACTAGAGGGCCTGGCTGGCTGGGGAAATCCTGCGTCTGTGCAGAACTCTCCGCCGACATCATGGCTGCTGGAGCTGAACTCACCAGCAGAGGAGCGGAGGGGTCGGTGTCCACATTGGAGTCACCTTGATGGGCAACCCTAGATATGGCTTGCCTCCTCCATCTCCGGCTCATTTGAACCCCTCTGCTCTCCCGGGAAGGACCAAGAGCAGGGAACATTTCCATGCCCCTGCTCCCTATCTCGTCTAGCCACTGCTGAAAGGATCTGATAGCCTCCACAAGGGATTGCAGGTCAGCGCATATTAATGGAATCTGGCTCACCAAGAGGACTGCCGTCCTCTCTATGGATGAAGTCATGCACTCAAATGCCTGGGACATGGCAACTGTCATGGCTTGGATGGACTCCCCCATCTTCCGCTCAAGGCTGCGCATGGTCTGCGGCATCTCCGCCAGATGTTGCCACGACTGCTGCTGCAGCTCCAACATGCCCTGTGTTGTCAAGGGTCATCAGTAGCCTGGGGCTCAGCATGGGCCTGGCCACCCACATCCCTCCGACTGTCAGGGGCCTCGGCTTTTGCAGCCTCAGTCAGTTGCTCGAGCGTGTGCGCAATGCTCTCACAAGCTTGCGAATCAGACACTAAGGCCAATTGGATTCCCACTGAGGTGACTGTATCTGTGCTGGTGGAAGGTGCGGGAGTGTCATGGGACGCTGCGTCCTCTGAGGAGGTCTCTTCCTCTGAGGTGTGGGAGTAGCCCTGGGCCGCCGGATTTGATTCAGAGCATTGATCTGCAAGATACGAGAAGAGCACACAGCCTATCTTTATGGCGCGCATGTAACAATAATTACAGCATCATCTCAAACAATAAAGTTCTCAGTAATCATTGTGTATATCAACTGGTGGTATGTTCACCCAGGAGCCTGAGCTCATCACCAACTGAACGGTCCACACGTATAGCTGCAAGATCCAGGGCCTCCTCCTCAACCTGTGTCAGCGTTCGGACATCTGGCACTCCTCCACCAGTCCTATTTGACTCCCTAGCAATTGTGGGCCCTCTTTGCCTGGAGGAGCAAGGAGGCAGATATTAAGCAATGCAAAGCAACACCACAACAGGTCACAAGAGGGGTGCTGAGCCCAAGGGTGGGGGAGGCTTGGTCTGCACTACTGAGTGAGCTACTCATAGGTGCCGTGTTTTTTCATACATTCATGTCATCTCATTCCTCCCTACCCAACCTCCCATCTTTGGTAGAACAGTGGCACGCAACACCCAGGTTCAGTGGAGTCATGAAACAAAGTTCTACTTACTTTTGTGGAGCACGGATCATTCAACCTCTTGCGGCACTGGACCCAAATCACGCTGGATTGCTCCATGGCTACTAACATCCTCTGCCACCTCCAGTGGGGGGGGGGGGGGGGCGGGGGGGAAGCACATCGCAGTTATGTTAATGAGCTGCTGCGCTCAATATTGCAGTGGCTCTTCGATGTTTGAAGCCTCTTGGCGGTGAGCTTGTAAAATTCAGCCCGATTAAATATTTTGGATTAGTCAGTGGTGCTCAGGGGAAATGATTTAAATTTAATGATACCTTAATGAAGTTCCTTGGTACAGATAATTTTAAAACAAACAAACAGTCACCAGCCAAACCTCTTGATTTGCGATGTCACTGATACTCAAAATTGACAGATATGGATGTACAAGTGTCATTAACTTGCAAGTTAATCTTTTTCACATTTAATACTTCATTCTGTATTTTAATCTTTTAGTCCATTTTAATAATTCACTATTTTAGTTGAGCATTTTAATAATAAATTTTAATAAGTTTCGTCAATTGCAATCCCTATATTGGCACTTGAAATGAAGGAGGGATTGACTAACTATACTTAAGTCGAATGGCTAATATTTTGTCTCCTCCCTGCGGCGTATCTTCCACGCTGGTGGAATTCTATGTTACATTCTCAAATTTTACCTGCTCCCTAAAAGGCTGTGAAATCTATCGGATTTGACTTCATGAACAAGCCACGTTAAACTTGTAAAATACACAATTGTGCGTTTATTAATAGCTGTACAAACACTACTAACTCACTTATAGCCAGCAGAAATCAAAATCAACAACTAACCCAAAAGTGGTTGATTTTCCCCTTTAAACTAGCACTGGGGAGGGGTCCATCCTGCTGCTGAACTCATGTTCAGCTTTGCAAGGTTGAGAGGGCATTAGGTGGAGCACTGAGGTCCAAAATGGCAACACTGGAGTAAAATCAGCATTACACATTAACAGGTATGATCTGTCTACTTTCAGTACACACTCCTAGCCCCTGTGCTAATGACCTTCCCAAAATAGCATCCAACTTGGCCAGCACCAGAAAATGTGCGCGGTGCAGGCACCATTTTGGACTAGAACATACCCCTGTAGTAACAAAAATACAGGCACTATGCAAATCGAATTTTGCAGTCACTTTGTATTGGACACAAGGACCCTGAAATTCCCTAGGAATTCTCCTGCTGTCCTGAGGTTCCATTAGTTTCCCAAAGACGCAGCAGTAGATGGGAAGAACACATGCATAGTTTTTGACATGCTGTTTATCTGGTTTTGTATATGGAGATGCTGGAAAAACTATCAAATTTCTGTTATCAACTGAATCTGCCTGGCGCTTTTACATTGGCAGAGATACATCTTACTCCGACATGTAGACTAGCAGCGCAAGAAAAATAAAAGATAGCTATCTCTGATGTAATGTGCACAGTTCAATGCTTCCATAATTAATGC
Source organism: Heterodontus francisci (assembly GCF_036365525.1). Taxonomy (NCBI): domain Eukaryota; kingdom Metazoa; phylum Chordata; class Chondrichthyes; order Heterodontiformes; family Heterodontidae; genus Heterodontus; species Heterodontus francisci. Next base: position 22,201,094 of record NC_090397.1, read on the forward strand.
ACTGAATTTTGTATTTGAATGCTTCAAGTTTTAACACAAGTGGGTTAGTGCCTTGTAAACAAAAAAAAAAATGCAGGTAGGCACAAACACATTGAAAGTAGGTATTCCAAGATCTTTCTGAATTGCAGATATGAAGCAGAGCGGGGCATAGCTGGAAGAAGCACATGCATCTTCAGTAGCAGAGACCTATTCAGTCTTATTTTTAAAGATGTAGTACATGGTTTGATTTTGAATCTGTAAATGTTACTTATATTAATACATGACAATTATGAAATAAAGCAATTTTACTATTCAATGACAACCTGGAAGGGCATGCATAGCCTAGTACGATTTAAGACAATCTGGCTTTTTGTCAAGTTAGCAAAATAATTTATAATTTAACAAAACCCCTTTTAACAATGTCCAAAAAAGTGATTATGCATGCAGTAATGGTGAAGATAAAAAAAATCTGCAAGGTTATGACAATTTCAATAAATAGACTGCATCTCAGTAAAAATAAAAGTTAGGAGCTCATGGACAAATGTATGTACCTTCATGAGATGGTTGTTCAGTCTGAAGTGCAGAGGAATCTGCTTATGCCAATCGGATATAGGAAGAAGAACAAATCAGTGTCTGGCTCGGAGAAGTCAAAGCAGACTTTATCAATAAGCAAATAATGGTGTGTAAAGAACAAGCTACTGATGTGTCGGTATGGAGTGGTATTGAGCACTAATACCTCTCTTGGGAACCTCTATAGTAATTATTATACCCTGTATAAATCATTGTATTTAAAATGTTTCCCCCCACTTACTGATAAGATCAGACTATTTATCCCAGAATAAAACACACCAACCAGTTTTCTTTAACAAATAAAATTATCAGATGATAAAACAAGTCTTAACCAGTAATGAAGCAAAGCATAAACACATTGAAATATTAAATTTCCCTATCTACCTTAACCCTTCACTCACAGGTTAACCAGAAAAATAAAAGGGATTTGTGTTTTAGAGCTCTATTACAAAAAAAACCACACACTTGGGTTAAATATTTGCTAATTTTTGAAGGTATGGAAAGATGTCTTTTGTTTTGGTTTGACACCCGAAATGCATATAGACAGCGGTTATTGGGATCTTCCACACAGAGTTCTTTTCAGGCAATGTTGAAAATCAGTTGGGGTAAGCTTCCAGGAAATGCAGCAGAGGTTTCAGACACAGGCCTTACAGGAGAAATGTGGCAACAGTTTAATTTGCTTCTTACACTTGCTTCTCAGCTGAGAGAAATGGAAAACTAGCAAGATTTTCCCCCCCCAAAAAGAGCTGGAACAGACGGCGTTGGGGTGGTTTGTTCTTCTTGACAAGGAATGACTAACTCCTTTTCAAACCACTGTTCGTCCCCAACTACCTTTTGTAACAATTCAAAATGAAACAAAACATTCCAGAAGTCAAGCTCTCAACCTCTAGAAATCTTGACCTGTCACTTTTTGTAAACATCTTCCCCCAAGTCAAAAATAACCCCTACTGGGTAATTATTTGAAGATAGAGATCTTCCAGTGACCCTTGTTTAAAAAAAAAACCTCTAAAGATTCCTTTTCAATTTTAAAAACACATTCTCAATTTAAACAAAAAAAAAATGGAAGCACTCTTATCAGGAAGTGCCCATCGAAAAGTCTTCTAAAATTCACAGTTGGTGCAGTGAAATTAAAACATTACAAAACAGACATACATAAATAAATGACTAAAACGTCAGGCAAGAATTTTACCTTCTTCCAACTTGGCCTCATCCTCTACTTTTACTTCTTCCTCCTCTACTTCTTCCTCCTCTACGAAAAAGTTTTAAGTAGAAAGTTAAATAGCAACCTAAAAGATACTTCTGATTTCACTGAGGAATTCATGTAAGGCTTCATCAATAGCTCAGCAAGTTTATCCAGTGGGCAAAAAGGTGCTAAAGAGCCTAGATACTTTCCACGATTAGTACCGGGTCTGCGTTGAGTTATTTGTTTTGGAAAATTCATTTAGGGCCACTCCACATTTGCTCCATGCACCAATTGCTTGGATGAGAGGTACAAGCCATATTGGAGCTCATGCACCATTTGATTAAACTTTGCAAGCTACTACGGCTATCCATTGCAACCTGCATAATTGTGGGGGGAGGGAATCCCTGATGCTATTTAAAGACAGCTGTCAACTCTTAAAAGGGGTGGTGTATCTTGGCTGTAATCAAGTGTGGTGTGAATGTTACAAGTGCCAGGCAATGACTATTGCCAACAAAAGTGATTCTAACCATCTGTCTTTGATTCAATGGCATTACAATCAGCAAATCCACCGTCAACATGCTGGGGGACCAGGAACTGAACTAACCAGCCATATGAATACAATGGTTGCAAGTGCAGGTCAGAGGCTGGGAATTCTGTGACAAGTAACTCACCTCCCGACTCCCCAAAGCCTGTCCACCATCTACAAAGGTAGAGGTCAGGAGCGTGATGAAAAACTCTCCACTTGTTTGGATGAATGCAACTCCAACACTTCAGAAGCTCGACAGCAGCCTGCCTGATAGGCACACCATCTACATTGTAGAAGATCTTCATGCACAGATTCAAAACTAGTCAGTCAACCATCGAGCAAGAAGTCAGAGCTATGAACACATACAGTGGGGCCCACTGCAGTCTCTGGTAGCTCAAACTGCTGCCATCTTAGCTTTGGGTTCAAGCTTTTAAACAAGAATAATGTGTACAAGGGCTTGAGAACATCACATCATTGCAGTTCTCATGCCAAGTGCTGAATCTCAGCCCAAGAGAAAGGTACATGCTCTATTCACTCAGGATAACAGCACGCCTGCTCCCCCGCCAGCCCCTCAGTCAATATCCTTCTTGGTTCCAAACAGCCCCCAGAGATGGTACAGTATGCTGCTGGGCCTTCTATGGCCAGAGCTCCTTGGGGTCACCCACTACAGACATCTCAAGTACCCACCGTGGACGTTCAGCAGCTTGTAACCTCCCAACCTGTAACCACAGGGGAACTACCTCATGGCAGCACCAGGGCAGACAAAAGATGGACACTATGACCTAGTAAAATTGATCTGTACATTTCTTTTTTTTTTAAAAAAAAAAGAGGCTATTTGTTACTCACAGGTGGAGTAAACAGATTAAAAATATTTTGTAATAAACCCATTTTCAGCTGCATTATTAAAGCTGCACCAGGATACCACTCAAAAAATTCATAATGCAAACTTCATTTTAATTCTGCTCGATTGCACTGGTTCATGGAAGTTCAGCAATATACAAATTAATTTAGGACAAAAAAGAAACTTCTTAAAAAAAAACTAGCACAATCTTGAGTGCAATTTGCACTTGGATTAGACTGTATGCAGAGCGCAAGTACTGGGCCTAGGGATTTACACAAGGGTGATTTTTAACATTTCATTGCTAAATGAAATGAACTGTCTAAGAAACATAGCATTAACACTTTCTTTACATTGTTGTTGGACTCAACATTCCTCATCACTAAGCTAGTGCAACCTTTGGGGGCATTCATTTGGTGGGTGTAAAGACTTAGCTTGAGGGATTGGATGGTGATGCATTGGGGAAGGGGTCAGATATTGTATTTCACGTTGGCTAATTTGCTGCCAAAAATTACGACAGCTGATGCAAATGATGACCTTGTTCTTCATCGGCACCAGCTTATATTGTCTCCGTGGGTTAGCTCCTTCAAAATAATGGAACATGAAGCACATGAAGATAAACCCAGTGTTAATGTCTTCTGGTTCCCATAAGTTAGGAAGAATCACACTTTATAGACTTAATACTGGAGACATTATGTATTGCATACAGCTTTCCATGCCACTTGGTAAAACTGATTTTAGATGGTATAGTGTTATCAATCAGATGACTACAGTGCAGCAGTGAATGCAGCACATCAATTAGTTACTAGTTCATTAGGTCTCAGCTCTTTAATATATAAATATCCCTTTTAAAAACAATGCCTCTGTCAATAACCATTCCAATTGTGAAAAAAATGTTACTTGACTTTTAGAAATAAACAACCTCTGAGGCTCTAAGCTTATTTTCTTTTCTAAAATTATTCACAATATCGCATAGGTGGAAAGATGCTATGCTGCCATCTTGTAGATTTGGCATTTGTTACTCAGTAGTGGATTGGCACGCTATACAGGCGATGTTGCTCCTGCTGTTGTAGGAGTTGTGCCTGCTGTTGCTAATGTTGTGTTATTTACGAGTGATGTTGCCTTGCTAGATAGTGATGTGACCAGTGTTGATGGCCTTTTCTGTTTTCCCAGTTCAAGTGTAATTTGAATATGGATGCTCTTTCGTCTCATTTGCTTACCGATTTCAGTCTCAATGATGTATGACCTTGGAGTCTCAGCTTCACCAACAACTTTTTTTGGGCTCCAGGTTTTCATGATTGTATCTTGTATACGTACAGGTTTTTCCTTTCAACAGGACAAGTAGGGATTTAGCACGCTTGAAGTGTCGACCTCCCTCTACCTGTGCTTCAGTGAGTTGTCTCACTTGGAGGATGTATCTTGCTTGGCAGATTTGTCTTATACTTTCTTCCATTCAACAGCTCTGCAGGTGATTTCATGTCAGCCTTGAGAGGCATGGATTGGAGTAACAATATGGCAAGGCTTGGGTCTTCCTTTGTCTCGGCATTTTGCAAGGGTTCTTTTGGCCATCTCTATGCATCTCTATAAACCCATGTTTTCGTGGGTAGTGTGATGGTGAGGTGATGGAGTTAAACCCATACTGGTCAGCGAATTCTTTAAATTCCCTGGATGCGAATTGGGTACCATCACAATCTTTTCCAGAATCCCTTGCTCAGCAAACAGAACTCATTCTGCTGGGAGAATTGTTGTAGCTCTCCAGTCTTTCATCTTCCAGATAAAAAAGGAAACTTTAGAATAGTAGTCTGTAACTGAGAAATACCAGTCTTGATTTTTTTTTTATTAAAAGGTTGACCGTATACCATGGTCTGGGTGGTACTTCCATTAGCCATCATCTCTTTCTACACTTGCATGTAGACACCATATTTTCAATGTCTTTGTATATGCCTATCCAGTACACAGCTGATCTAGCTTTGAGGTTACACTTTGCCATTGGGTTTAATAATATAGACCATTCAGCCCCTCGAGCCTATCATTCAACTAGATCATGACTGATCTAGTATGTCAAAGCCATTTTCCCACACTTATCACCATATCTCTTGAAGATACTTGATTACCGAGCCTCCACAGCCCTCAGGAGATAGAGAATTTCAAAGATTCACCACCCTGAAGAAATTCCTCTTCATCGGTCCTAAATGGTCCAACTCTTATTCTGAGACTATGTCCCCTGGTTTTAGACCCTCCCCCTCCCCCCCTCGGTCAGGGCAAACATCCTTCCTGCATCCACCCTGTTCAACCCTGTACGAATTCTATATGCTTCAATATATCTTCATGTATCTTTGGGAGAAGTTCTTCCTGCATTGTTTGGGATCGAACTATTCTGAATCCAGCTAGCAGAACATCTTATAAGTGAGATGTCACCTCCAATAGCCAGCAATACAGCAGTACTGGTCAAATGTTCGCTGTATCTCATCAGGCCAACCCTGATCACCTGCTGAGAGAGCATCTCTAACTCTGCTTCCTGGTCTCATCTCTAATTTGGTTCCGTTTCGGGGTGTTGTGTTCACTAGCTAATGAATCTTTATACCTAGATCTTCTTTCTAGTATTTCCCCGGTGGTGACAGCAGGAGGCAAGGCATCTGCCCGCACCATTTCTCTTCCTGGCTTCTATTTCAGAGTGAAATGGTAACTCTGAACCCTCAGGAATAACCTTTAGTCTTGCTGGTGCTTTACATAGATCTTTCTTGTAAATCTGCTCCAGTGGACAATGATCACTCTCCACTATGAGCTTTCTCCCATAGAGATATGTATGGAACTTCTCAAAAGTTCTATGTTGGCATATCTGGTCTCAGCTGAGGTTAGAGCTTTGGATGTAACTGCTATTGGCTTTCCCTCCTGTACTAGTGCTGCTCCCAGTCCTTTTATAGGAGCATCTACCTGGATAGACAGATTTCTTTGTCATAGTATGACAGACTTGTCTCCTTGCTTATTACCTTTGAGTTTGTTGAAATCCTAGTCATATGACTCTAGTCACTGGTACTTTACATCTTTCATCAGCTCCCGCAGGCTTGGTGTGTTGTGAAGGAGCTCATATTGGATCAAGCCAAGGAAACTTCAACTCTTCTCTTGGGACCTCCATCCAAGAGATAGCTCAGATTCTCTCAGGACTTGGCTGGACTCCAAGTCGGTACACTGTTCAAGAACTGGCATTCTGTCATCTTCACAAAGCATTTGTCTGCATTTAGCTTTATCCCACTTTTCCTGGTTCTCTATAGCTTCATGTAGATGGTAATCATGATCTTTTCCATCTATACCATATATTTGGATGTCAGTTATGCCGACTGTTCCCCAACATCCTCAATATATCTTGTCCATCTGCTGGAACACATCCTGGCTCACTTTAAAGCCAAAAGGTGGATGCAAGAATTTGTACCATCCAAAGGGCGTGTTGAAAGTTGTCAAAGATTCCTTGTTGAGCTTCATGTTCCAGTAGCCATTTCTGGAATCAAGCTTGCTGAAAACTTTTGCCCCACCAATGTTGGTATGATCTCTTCCAGTGTTGGAATAGGGTAGTGATTCCTCTACTACTTAACATCTTGGAATTCAGGCAAATTCTTAGCTGTCCATTTGGCTTCTCTCACCACAATGGAATTTACCCAATCTGTAGGCTTGGACTCTGATAATCACCTTTTCTCTCATCTCTTGCAGCTCTCTTTCAAGCTTTCCTTTTAGTTCTTTTGGTACTTTACATAGGTATTAATTCACTGGCATCATCGCTGGGTCAATACAGAGAATGTGAAAATAGAATGGCAGTCAACATAAAAGGGAACCCAAAGATCTGATGTAAATAGTAAGCAAGTAGTAAGAGGAGCAGTGGGGCCTTTTAGGGAGAGTAATGTATGCTTAGAGGCACAGGACAATGCTAATATACTTACAGTATTTTGTATTAGTGGTCACTAGAGATGGAGGTTGACAAAATATTAGTAGAAGCAGAGAGAGTAGAGACAATGGATAAAAATTGAGGGGGGGGGCAGGGGGAGGAAGAGGAGGGAAAGTACTAAAAAGGTTGGCTATGTTGAGGGTAGGTAAGTCACCTGGTCTGGATGGCTTGCATCAAAAAAGTTGCTAAAGAAAGTGGGGATGGAGATAGCAGAAGGGCTTTCTATAATCTTCCAATGTTCCCTGGATATGGGAGAGGTGCCAGAGTATTGGAGCATGGAAAATGACACCCTTATTCAAGAAAGGGTGCAAGGACAGTTCTAATAACTACAGGCCAGTTAGCTCAACATCAGCGGTGGGTAAGGTTTTAGAAACTAAAATCAGGGAAAATATCAATGGATACTTAGAGGTTTGAGTTAAGGATAGATTTGTAAAAGGCAGATCATGCTTAACAAATCTAAATGAATTTTTTGCTGAAGTAACAAAGGTGATGAAGGTAATGCAGTGGATATTGTCTGAATGGATTTTAAGAAAGCATTTGATAAAGTACCACATAAAAGGCTGGTAGAACAAAAATTGAAGCTCATGGAATAGGAGGGTCAGTGTCCAATTGGATAAATAAAATTGGCTTATGGACAGAAAACAGCAAGTCATTTTCAGACTGGAGGATGGTCGACAGTGGTGTTCCAAGGGTCAGTGCTGGGACCACCGCTTTTAAAAGTCTTAGATCGTGAACTAGAGAAGAATCTGAATTTGCTGATGACACCGAATTTGGAGGTGCGGCAAACAATGAGGATGATATAAACCACCTGCAACAGGGCAGATAGGCTAGCAGTAGGGGTAGAGAGGTGGTAGATGGATTTTAATACTGAAATGTGAAGTGATGCATTTTGGCAGAAGGACTAGGGAGAGGCAATATATACTAACAGCACAATTCTGAAGAGTCAGCGTCATAGAGTTATACAGCACAGAAACAGACCCTTCGGCCCAACAAGCACCTATCTATTCTAATCCCATTTTCCAGCACTTGGCCCATAGCCTTTAATGCTATTGCGTTTCAAGTGCTCATCTAAATACTTAAATGTTGAGGGTTCCTGTCTCTACCACCCCTACCCAACCATCCTCTGGGTGAAATTTATTTTACTCAAATCCCCTCTAAACCTTCTGCCCCTTCCCTTAAATCTATAACCCCCCTGGTTATTGACACCTCCGCTAAGGGAAAAGGTTTCTTCCTATCTATGCCCCTCATAATTTTGTATATCTCAAATCAGGTCCCCCCCTCAGCCTTCTCTGCTCTAAGGAAAACAACCCTAGCCTATCCAGTCTCTCTTCATAGCTGAAATGCTCCAGCCCAGGCAACATTCTGGTGAATCTCCTCTGCACCCTCTCCAGTGCAATCACATCCTTGCTGTAGTGTGACAACCAGAACTGTACACAGTACTCCAGCTGTGGCCTAACTAGCGTTTTATGCAGCCCAATCATAACCTCCCTGCTCTTATATTCTATGTCTCAGCTAACAAAGTGTGCAGGAACAGAGGGAGCTGGGATGGATGTGCATCAATCTTTGAAGGTGGTAGTACATAAAGAGTGGTTAGTAAAGCATATAGGATCTTGGGCTTCACAACTAGAGGCAGTGAGTACAAAAGCAGGGAAGTTATGTTGAACCTTTATAAAGCTCTGGTTAGGCATCCAGTTCTGGTCACCACACTTCAGAAAGGATGGAGGGGTTCCATGAAAGGGTGCAGAGAAGATTTTCCAAAATGGTTTCAGGGATGGAGAATTTTAGTTACAAGGTTAGGTTGTAAAAGTTGGGTTTGTTCTCCTTAGAATAAAAAAAGGAGGGGAGATTTAATAGAAGTGTGCAAGATTATCTCACATGCACACTATTCAATCCCAAGATAGCAGGACCATCCGTTTCAGTGACATAGAGCATATACTTAACATTTTTCTTTGTGTCCTTCCGATTTGGGAGGTTCCTAACAATTGAATCTCAGTTCCCCTACATGCTGTTAACATTGTGTTCAGTTTCAGAGCACCTTTCCTCGGATAACCATTTTCAGGAAAGATCTTCTGATATAGTTTGAACGGGATGATGTTACACTATGCTGCGGTATCAACCTCCACTTTCAGATTTATCTTTGTGGGCTTATATCTCACCTTTTCTAATCTGAATGTTTGTGCGAATTCCTTTTCTCTGGGAACTGTCGCATCCAGACATTTCATGCAGTTGTATGGCTCCTAGGTATATGTTTGCAAACTCATCATTTTCTAGGGTATGGATATTTTGGTTTCTTTTCCTACTCATTTGCCTAGTTGCTGTCTCTGGTGACTCATCTACCACCTTATTCCTTTGTTCTGCATATCTTTTCCCAGTGATTGGCCTTTCCGCACGCTCTGCAGATTGATCCATTTGTGGGGCATTTCCTTTTATCTGTGAATTCATGTGGTCGTCCACAGCTCATACACGTCCGTGTGGTGTGTATTCTTTTGTTGATGTTTCGCTGCATCAACCCTACTGCCTTATGGTTTAACTGAACATACAAATTAGGAGCAGGAGTAGGTCATTCGGCCACCCCAGCCTGCTCCACCATTCCACAAGATCATGGCTGATCTGTTTATGGACTCAACTCCACTTTCCTGCCTACCCGGATACCCTTTGACTCCCTTGTTTGTCAAGAGTCTACCTACTTCTGCCTTAAAAAAGATTGAATGACCCTGCCTCCACCACTCTCGGGTGAAGACAGTTCCACAGACTCACGACCCTCAGAAAAAGTTTCTCCTCATCTGTCCTCAATGGGAGATGCTTTTTTTTTTTAGTCTCTCCCACAAGGAAGAAATATCCTTTTCACATCCACCCCATCACGGCCCCTCAGGATCTTATGTTTCAAATCAGATCACTTCACATCCTTCCAAACACCAATGAATACTTCTTTCTTCTTCTATGGCCTCCTTGACTCGAGAGACAATGGGTAAGCGCCTGGAGTGGCCATAAAGGCCAATTGTAGAGTGACAGACTCTTCCACAGGTGCTGCAGATAAAAATTGGTTGTCGGGGCTGTTACACAGTTGGCTCGGTCCTTGTGCTTCTGTCTTTTTTCCTGCCAACTGCTAAGTCTCTTCGACTCGCCACGCTTTAGCCCCGCCTTTATGGTTGCCCGCCAGCTCTGGCGATCGCTGGCAACTGACTCCCACGACTTGTGATCAATGTCACAGAACTTCATGTCGCGTTTGCAGATGATCCAACTATTCCTCATAAAGATAACCCTCTCATCCCAGGAATCAGTCGAGTGACCCTTCTCTGAACTGCTTCCAATGCAATTGTATCCTTTTAGTGAGACCAAAACTGTATACAATACTCTAAGCTGTGATACTAATGTCCTGTACAACTGCAGCAAAACTATTTAATAGTCCAGTCCCCTTGCAATAAGCTGCAACATTGCATTTGCCTTCTTAATCGCTTGCTGTACCTGCATACCAACTTTGTTTTGTGTACTAGGGCACCCAGATCCCTCTGCTCCAGAGTTCTGCAATCTCTTCATTTAAATATATTGCTTTTCTATTCTTCCTGCCAAAGTGGACAAGTTCGCACTTTCCCATGTTCTACTTCATCTGCCAAATCTTTGCCAATCACTTAACCCATCTATATCCTTTTGCAGACTCCTTAGGTCCTCTTCACAACTTACTCCCCTACCCATCTGTGGGTCATCAGCATATTTAGCAACCATACATTCTGTCCCTTCATTCAAGTCATTGATTATAGATTGTATATAGCTGAGGCCCCAGCACTGATCCCTGTGTCCCAACACTCACTTTACTTACTCTTTTCTTTTTTTAAAATACCTGCAGAAACTCAACTATCCATTTTTATATTTCTAGTTCGCTTTCTCTCATACTCTCTCTTATTGAGTCATTCTTTGCTTTTTTAAAATATTCTGTCCAATCTTCTGGCCCATCACTACTCTTTGCTGAATTGTACACATTTTCTTCCAATTTGATACTATCTTAAACTTCATAAGTTAGCCACGGATGGTTCGTCCTTCCCCCAGAGTGTCTCTCTAGAATGTATTTTGCCGAGTGTTAGGAAATATCTCCTTAAATGTCTGCCACTGCATCTCTACTGATGTATCCTTTATCCCAATTTCCCAGCTTACTTTAGCCAGCTGTGTCCGTCTTCAACCCCTCAATTACCTTTTAAGTTTAAAACACTAGTCTTAGATCCACTCTTGCCCTCCAACTGAATGCAAAATTCAATCATGTGATCACTGCTATCTAGGAGTGCCCTTACTATGAGATTAAGCCTGTCTCATTAAACACATTACCAGATCTGGAACAGCCTGCTCTCTGGTTGGCTTTAAAATGTGCTGCTCGAAGAAACTGTCCCACCATTTGATTAGCATCATCTGTCTGCTTGTGGCTTAATGTGCTCTGGCAAGGTCTATAGCCTGTGATATTGATCTGGTCCTTTCCAATTGGGGCTTTTTGTACTTCAGGATATGCAAAACTCCAGTTAGCTGATCAGCCTTTCATCTGTGCCCTTAAATTAACATTTTCAGGCTGCATTTTTCAATCTTATGAAACTCAATGGGTTCACCCAATTCCTGTCAGAGGCCTTGAAATTCATATTGGTAGATCAGATCATTTGATTTTGGTTGGAGATCAGTGCTGAATTTTTCCAAAATTGTGTCTGGGTTTCTGCTGTCCTCTTCAGTCAGCTCCTAGCTATTAAACAAATTTAATCCTTTATCTCCTGTCCACAGAAGGATATAGCTGGCCCTTTCTTCACTAGTGCCTTTTTAGAAAAAAAAAGTGTCAATCTGCACTTTTGCCTCTATAGCCTCATCAGCTTCCCAATTCATTATGGGCTGTAGCTGCACATTCATCTCAAATGGCAGCCATTTCATTTTTGCATGATTCACAAGTTTTTTTTCCTCGGGACAATTTTTCAATCTAATACAGCATTAAATTTTGTTTAAAGTGTTTTAGGCTTACTCAGACACCTGTTGCCACCATATTATGTATTTTGGTTCCCACAAGTTAGAAATAACCACACTTTAGACTTAAAGACTGGAGCTCATTGTGTATTTCATAAAGCTTTCCACGCTGCTTGATAAAACTCATTTTAGACTGGTGCAGTGTTACACATCACATCAACATAGTGCAGTGAATGTGGCACATAGGAACTAATTGTTTAAGTATTCCAAGCTCTTTATGAATGATAAAACTAAAGACTTGGAGACTGAGCTGTACATAGGGAACATAGAGCAGCCCACCGAGCCAGCCCCACCATTCAGTACAATCATAGCTGATCACCCACTTCAAATGCCCTTTCCCCCCCCACCCCCACCACACTATCCTCAATCCCGGTATGTCATTCGTATTTAGAAGTCCGTCAATCTCTGTTTTACACACACTCAATGACCGAGTTTCCACAGCCCTCCAAGGTAGAGGATGCCAAATATTCACAACCCTCCGAGTGAAGAAATTTCTCCTCCTCTGTCCCAAGTGGCTTCCCCCTTATTTTGAAATTGCATCCCCTGGTTCTAGACTCCCCAACCAGGGGAAACATCTTGGCTGCATCTACCCTGTCTATCCCCTTAAGTATTTTGTAGGTTTCACTGAGATCACCTCTCATTCTTGGAAACTCTAGAGAATGCAGGCCCAGTTTCCCCAATCTCTCTTCATAGGACAGTCCTGCCATCCCAGGAACAAGTCTGGTTGAACCTTCATTGCACTCCCTCTATGGCAATAGCTTTCATTGGTAAGGGGGCCAAAACTGCACACAGTACTCCAGGTCCAGTCTAACCAACTGAAGCAAGAATTCACTACTCCTGTACTCAAACCCTCTTGCGATAAAGGCCAACATGCCATTAGCCTTAATTGCTTGCTGCACCTGTATGTTAGCCTTCAGTGACTTGATGAGGACACCCAGGTCCCATTGTACATCTACACTTTCTAATCTTACCATTTAAGAAATGCTCTGCAGATTTGTTCCTCCTACCAAAGTGGATAACCTCACACTTTTCCACATTATATTCCATCTACCACATTCTTGCCCACTCACTAGGTCTGTCCAAATCCCCTTGAAGCCATTTTGCATCTTCCTCATAACACATTCCCACCTAGTCTTGGGTCACCTGCAAACTTGTAAATATTACATTTAGTCCCCACATCCAAATCATTGATATATCTTGTGAACAGCTGGGTCCCAAGCACTGATCCCTGTTGTAACCCACTAGTCACAGCCTGTCAACGCAATAATGATCTATTTATTCCTACTGTTTTCTGCCTGTTAACCAATCCTTAATCCATGCCACTATATTACCTCCTATCCCATGTGCTTTAAATTTTGCTATCCAACCTCCTGTGGGGGACTTTATCAAAAGCCTTCTGAAAATTCAAGTATACCACATCCACTGACTTCATCAATTGTTAGTAACATCCTCAAAAAACTCAGGTTCAAACATGATTTCCCATTCATAAATCCATGTTGGTTATGCCCAGATTACCCAATTGTCCCTTTATCACATCCTTTTAGATTCTAGCATTTTCTCCATGACTTATGTAAGGCTAACAGGTCTATAGTCCCCAGTTTTTTTCTCACCCCACTATTTAAGAGAGGGAAGAGATTGGCTACCTTCCAATCTGCAGGAACCACACCAGAACCTATAGAATTTTGGAAGATGATCACCAATGCATCCACTATCGCCATAGCCACCTCTTTCAACACTCTGGGATGTTGAATATCAGGTCTTGGGGGCCGATTAGCCTTCAGTCCATTAATTTCTCCAATTCAACCTTCTTACTGATATTAACTTCCTTCAATTCCTCATTCTCCCTAATCCTTGGATCTCCAATTCTGGGAGGTTTCTTGTATCTTCCTCAGACTCAAAGTAATGATTTAGCTTCTCTGCTATTTCCTTGATTCCCCATTATAATTTCTCCTGAAATAAAAACAAGAAATGCTGGAACCACTCAGCAGGCCTGGCAGCATCTGTGGAAAGAGAAACAGAGTTAACGTTTTGGGTCAGTGACCCTTCTTCAGAAGGTTCCGAAGAAGGGTCACTGACCCAAAACGTTAACTCTGCTTCTCTTTCCACAGATGCTGCCAGACCTGCTGAGTGGTTCCAGCATTTCTTGTTTTTATTTCAGATTTCCAGCATCTGCAGTATTTTGCTTTTATAATTTCTCCTGACCCTGCCGGTAATGGACCCACATTTGTCTTAGCCAACACTTCCTTTTTATGTACTTTATAGCAGCTTTTATACTTTTTGCTAGTTTACATGCATATTCTATTCTCCCTTTTTTCATCAGTTTTTTTCCTCCTTTGCTGTATGCTAAAATCCTCCCACTCCTCAGGTTTACTGCTATTTCTGGCAACTTTATAGGCCTTCTCTTTTAATCTTATGCAATCCTTAACTTCTTTTGTTAGCCATGGTTGACTGCCTTTACTTTGGGTGTTTTGTACCTTGAAGGAATGGATAGTTGCTGTAAAGTATGTAATATTTCTTTCTGACCAGCTGAAAAAAGGTGGCTAGGGGTCTTTTACTATCTTCACCTGGTCTTATTGTAACAGGGTTTAATTTTTAAACAGTGTTTCAAGCTCCCCTTTGTGAATTCTTGTTCACCGCTTTCCAATTAGAAGGCAGAGCACACCAGGTTCTCTTAGGTTTAAAGAAAAGTGAAATTTATTAACTGAATTAGAGTTTAAGTAAGTTTTAACACCTACAGATACAAGGCATGCCTATACTAGCATGCACACACAATACACACATGCAAATAGGGACAGAAAAGAGAAAAAAAAAAGAGGTTTGAGGCAGTCTGAGTGGGGTTTCTTGTTATGGTTTATGTTTCCAGCTCGCTGTAGAGTCTTTGAGTGTAGACAGCTCTTACTTTGTTGGGGCCCAGTATTCTTAAACCTTGTTCACGTAGGAGACTTTTGAGTTCACGTGCCTTCAATGGGTCTTCCATTCCATGAGAAAAAGAGATGGAAGCAGACAGGAGAGAGGTGTTCAGTCCAGTAGCAAACAGCTTGGAGTTTCTTTCTCAGCAAGTTCAAATTCAAACAGCCAGTTAGTCATGTGACTAAACTGACCTGAACAGGTCCCGTGTAGTGGAGAAACAGGGATTGGGTCCTTTGTTCCAACAGTCTGCCAACATGCAAATGTCTTTCCAGTCAGGGGCTTGACAATTCCTTGAGATAGGCCTTTTCTTCCCAGCCATAATTTTAAGTTTCAATGTTCATGTGGCAAAATGTGTGCTTCAGTCTTGGAGGTGGGGTCTGCATGACAATTGCCTATGGACCCATACCTTTTAATGTATTTTCCCAATCCACCTCTGCCAATTTGCCTCTCATACCTTCATAATTTCCTTTGTTCAAATTTAACACCCCAGCTTCAGATTGAACTACCTCACTTTCAAACAATGTAAAATTCTATCATATGGTCACTCATCCCTAAAGATTCCTTTACAACAAGATTAATTAGCCCTTTCTCACTACATACTAGATCTAAAATGCCTGTTCTCTAGTCAGTTCAACATACTGCTCTAGAAAACCATCCCCAATACACTCCAGAAACTTCCTCCACAGCATTAGTGCTCATTGGTTTACCCAGTCTATATGCAGATTGAAGTCACACACAATTACTGTCTTACCCATGCTATATACTTCTCTAAAATCGATTAATGCCATGCCCTACACTACCACTGTTTGGTAGGAGTTGTTTACAGGCCAATGTTTGCTGCACCTTGCTTTTTCTTAGCTCCATCCAAAGAGATTCCACATTTTGTTCGTCCTTACTAATGTATTGATCCCATCCCACATCAGTGCAACACTATCTCCTTCACCTTTTTGCCAGTCCTTCCTAAATGTCAAAATATTCAGTTCCCAATCTTGGTCAACCTGTAGTCATGTTTCCATTATGGCAATATGATCATACCCATTTACTTCTATTTGGACCTTAAAGTCCAAATGTTGCATGCATTCAGGTGCTAAGAACTAACAGGAGTAGGCTGTCCGGCCCCTCGAACCTGCTCCGCCATTCAATAAGATCATGGCTGATCTTTTCGGGGACTCAGATCCACTTACCCGCGCTCCCACCATATCCCTTAATTCCTTTATTGTTCAAAAAGATATCTACCTTAGCTTTAAAGACATTTACTGAAGAAGCGTCAACTACTTCACTGGGCAAGGAATTCCATAGATTAACAACCCTCTGGGTGAAGTTCCTTCTTAATTCAGTCCTAAATCTGCTCCCTCTAAATCTTGAGGCTATGCCCTCTTGTCCTAGCTTCACCTTCCAGTGGAAACATCCTCTCTACTTGTATCTTATCTATTCCCTTCATGATTTTATATGTTTCTATAAGATCCCCCCTCATTCTTCTGAACTCCAATGAATATAATCCCAATCTACTCAGTCTCTCCTCATAAGCCAACCCCCTCAACTCCGGAATCAACCTAGTGAACCTCCTCTGCACCCTCTCCAGTGCCAGTATATCCTCTCTCAAGTAAGGAGACCAAAACTGCACACAGTACTCCAGGTGCGGCCTCATCAGTACCTTATACAGCTGCAACATAACCTCTCTGCTTTTAAACTCAATCCCTTTAGCAATGAAGGACAAAATTCCATTTGCCTTCCTAATTACTTGCTGTACCTGCAGACCAACCTTCTGCAATTCATGCACAAGGATACCTAGGTCCCTCTGCATAGCAGCATGCTGCAACATTTTACTATTCAAGTAATAATCCTCTTTACTGTTACTCCTACCGAAATGAATGACTTCACATTTATTAACATTGTATTCCATCTGCCAGACCTTTGCCCACTCACTCAATGTATCTATGTTCCTCTGCAAAGTTTCAGTCATCTGCACACTTTGCTCTGCCACTCATCTTAGTGCCATCTGCAAACTTTGACACCCTACACGTGGTCCCCAACTCCAAATCATCTATATAAATTGTAAATAATTGCGGTCCCAACACCAATCCCTGAGGCACACCACTAGTGATTGATTGCCACCCAGAATAGCACTCATTTATCCCCACTCTCTGCTTCCTGTTAGTCAACCAATCCTCTATCCATGCTAATACTTTACCCGACGTCATGCATCCTTATCTTATGCAGCAGCCTCTTGTGTGGCACCTTGTCGAAGGCCTTTTGGAAATCTAGGTACATCACATCCACTGGGTCCCCACTGTCCACCTTGCTCGTAATGTCATCATAGAATTCCAAAAGATTTGTCAAGCATGACCTGCCCTTCATGAACCCATGCTGCGTCTGCCCAACGGGACAATTTCTATCGAGATGCCCTGCTATTTCTTCCTTGATAATGGACTCAAGCATCTTCCCCACTACAGAGGTTAAGCTAATCGGTCTATAATTCCCCATCTTTTGTCTACCTCCCTTTTTAAACAGTGGCGTCACATCTGCTGTTTTCCAATCAACTGGGACTACCCCAGAGTCCAGCGAATTTTGGAAAATTACCGTCAGTGCACATGCTATTTCTCCCGCCATCTCTTTTAGTACCCTGGGATGCATTCCATCAGGGCCAGGAGACTTATCAATCCTTAGCTCCATTAGCTTGCCCAACACTACCTCTTCCGTAATAATGATTGTTCCCAGGTCCTCACCTACGTTCGTCTCCTTGTCAATTACTGGCATGTTATTAATGTCCTCCACTGAGAAGACCGATACAAAATACCTGTTCAATGCCTCGGCCATTTCATCATATCCCATAACTAAATTCCCCTTCTCATCCTCTAAAGGACGAACATTTACTTTAGCCACTCTTTTTCGTTTTATTTTTATTAGAAACTGTTGCTATCTCTCTTTATATTCTGTGCTAGTTTTTTCTCATGTTCTATCTTACTTTTCTTTATAGCTCTTTTTGTAGCTTTCTGTTGACCTTTAAAGTTTTCCCAATCTTCTAGTTTCATGCTGCTTTTGGCCACTTTGTATGCCTTCTTTTTCAATTTGATAGCCTCCCTTATTTCCTTAGACACCCATGGCAGATTACCCCTTTTCTTCCAGTCCTTCCTTTTCACTGGAATATACTTTTGCTGAGCACTTTAAAAAATTGCTTTGAAAGTCCTCCACTGCTAGTCAACTGCCCCACCGTAAAATCTTTGTTTCCAGTCCACTTTAGCCAAGTCCTCCCTCATTCTATTGTAGTCCCCCTTGTTCAAGCACAGGACCCTGGTATTGGATTTTATCTTCACACTCTCCATCTGTATTCTAAATTCAACCAGACTGTGATCACTCCTTCCAAGAGGATCCCTAACCATGAGGTCATTAATTATTCCTGTCTCATTACACAGTACTAGATCTAGGATAGCTTGCTCCCTCGTCGGTTCCATTACATACTGTTCAAGAAAACTATCACTGATACACTCAACGAATTCCTCCTCAAGGCTATCCTGACTGAGCTAGTTCGACCAATCTACATGTAGATTAAAATCCCCCATGATAATTGCCGTACCATTTTTACAAGCATTAGTTATTTTTGTTTATTGCCCGCCCCAATGTGATATTATTTGCTGGCCTATAGACTACGCCTATCAATGACTTTTTCTTCTTAGAGTTTCTAATTTCCACCCAAATGGATTCAACCTCATTCTCCATAGAACCTATATCATCTCAGCACCGCCCTGATGTCATCCTTGAGTATCAGAGCTCCACCACCTCCCTTACCGTCCTTCCGAATAGTCTGGTACCCCTAGATATTTAACTCCCAGTCGTGACCAACCCGTAACCATGTCTCCGTAATAGCTACCAAATCATATTTATTCGCGATGATTTGTGCCGTTTGCTCGTAGCATTCGTAACAAGGTTGATGAGTTTTCAGGTAAAGTGCCTTTGTGCTAGCTTTCTAACCCTCATGATTCCCAACATCTCTAATAATAACTCCTGAGTTATCCTTCCTTTCTGCTTCTTTCATAGTCTGCCTTGAACCTAAACCCTCCTGCACACGTTAGCCTGCTGCTTACCTTTTTATCTATCATCATACTCCCTGTCGTTTTTCCTTTCCCTTCCCCCCCCACCCCCCGAGTCACTAGTTTAAAGTCCTGGTCGTCTTGACATTCGGTATTCCAAGCCTAGTTGACTAGTTGCAGACTCGGAGGGCGGAGTTCCAGACTGGCAAGTTACCTCAGGTGGGAAAAAAAAACTGAAAGTGATGTCACAGGAAAGCTGTGACCTGATCGGTACAGATTCCCTACCTGCCAAATTTGAAAATAAAACGGATAAAAATTGATTAAAACACTAATTAACTAATTAATAAGTAGAGTAACTAAACCAGAGGGAGGAGATTACTGTATTTAGTTAGCATTTATTGTAGAAATCTAGCACTAGGGACCATATAGTTAAGTGCCGCTTCCAGAGTTCCGGACGACTACATCTGCAGGAAGTGTACCCAGTTGCAGCTCCTCACAGACCGCATGGATCGGTTGGAGCAGCAACTGGATGCACTTCGGAGCATGCAGGTGGTGGAAAGCGTCATAGATAGGAGTTTTAGAGAAGTGGTTACACCCAAGGTGCAGGCAGACAGATGGGTGACTGTTAGAAGGGGCAGGCATCCCCTGTGGCTATCCCCCTCTCTAACAAGTATACAGTTTCGGATACTGTTTTGGGGGGGGGGGGGGGGGGGGGGGAAAAAAAAAAAAAAGAGATGGCCTAGCAGCCAGAGCAGTGGCACCACGGCTGGCACTGTTGTTCAGCAGGGAGGGACAAAGCGCAGAAGACCAATAGTTATAGGAGACTCTTATAGTCAGGGGCACAGTTAGGCGCTTCTGTGGACGTGGAAGTGACTCCAGGATGGTATGTTTCCTCCCTGGTGCCAGGGTCAAGGATGTCTTTGAATGGACAGGGGGCATTCTGAAGGGGGAGGGTCAACAGCCAGAGGTTGTGGTACACATTGGTACCAATGACATAGGCAGGAAGAGTGAGGAGGTCCTGCAGGGGGAGTTTAGGGAGTTAGGTAGAAAGTTAAAAAGACAGGACCTCTAAGGTTGTAATCTCTGGATTACTCCGTGCCACGTGCCAGTGAGGCTAGAAATAGGAAGATAGTGCAACTAAACACGTGGCTGAGCAGCTGGTGTCGAAGGGAGGGTTTCAGATATGTTTTTAGTTTTAGAGATACAGCACTGAAACAGGCCCTTCGGCCCACTGAGTCTGTGCCGACCATCAACCACCCATTTATACTAATCCTACACTAATTCCATATTCCTACCACATCCCCACCTGTCCCTATATTTCCCTACCTATACTAGGGGCAATTTATAATGGCCAATTAACCTATCAACCTGCAAGTCTTTGGCATGTGGGAGAAAACCAGAGCACCTGGAGAAAACCCACGCAGACACAGGAAGAACTTGCAAACTCCACACAGGCAGTACCCAGAATTGAACCCGGGTCGCTGGAGCTGTGAGGCTGCAGTGCTAACCACTGCGCCGCCCCATCTGGACCATTGGGCTCTCTTCAGGGACAGATGGGACCTGTACAAGGAGGACGGGTTGCATCTAAACTGGAAGGGCACTAATATCCTGGCTGCAAGATTTGCTAGCGTCACTCAGGAGAGTTTAAACTAGTGTGGCGGGGGGTGTGGGAACCAGAGCAGTAGGACAACTAGTGAAATAAAGGAGGACATAGTAAATAAGGCCAGTAGGACTAAGAGAAAGAGCAGGCAGGGAGATGTCGTTGAGCACAGTGGGACTGGTGGTCTGAAGTGCATTTGTTTCAATGTGAGAAGTATAACAGGTAAGGCAGATGAACTTAGAGCTTGGATTAATACTTGGAAA
The DNA here is from genome assembly GCF_036365525.1 of Heterodontus francisci. Taxonomy (NCBI): domain Eukaryota; kingdom Metazoa; phylum Chordata; class Chondrichthyes; order Heterodontiformes; family Heterodontidae; genus Heterodontus; species Heterodontus francisci. The sequence goes on from NC_090397.1 coordinate 22,221,917, forward strand.
TATGACGTTGTTGCTATCAGAGACTTGGTTGAGGGAAGGGCAGGATTGGCAGTTAAATGTTTCAGGCGGGATAGAGGGGGATGTAAAAGGGGTGGGGGAGTTGCATTAATGGTTAAGGAGAATATCACAGCTGTACTGCGGGAGGACACCTCAGAGGGGTCATGCAGCGAGGCAATATGGGTGGAGCTCAGGAATAGGAAGGGTGCAGTAACGATGTTGGGGGTTTACTACAGGCCTCCCAACAGCCAGCGGGAGGTAGAGGAGCAGATATGTAGACAGATTTTGGAAAGATGTAAAAGGTAACAGGGTTGTGGTGGGTGATTTTAACTTCCCCAATATTGACTGGGACTCACTTAGTGCTAGGGGCTTGGATGGGGCAGAATTTGTGAGGAGCATCCAGCAGGGCTTCTTGAAACAGTATGTAGATAGTCCAACTAGGGATGGGGCCATTCTGGACCTGGTATTGGGGAATGAGCCCGGCCAGGTGGTCGAAGTTTCAGTGGGGGAGCATTTCGGGAACAGTGACCATAATTCCTTAAGTTTTAAGGTACTTGTGTATAAAGGGTAAGAGTAGTCCTCGGGTGAAGGTGCTAAATTGGGGGAAGGCTAATTATAACAATATTAGGCAGGAACTGAAGAATTTAGATTGGGGGCAGCTGTTTGAGGGTAAATCAACATCTGACATGTGGGAGTCTTTCAAACGTCAGCTGATTAGAATCCATGACCAGCATGTTCCTGTGAGGAAGACAGACAGACAAGTTTTGGGAAGCTTGGATAACATGGGATATTGTGAGCCTAATCAAAAAGAAAACAGAAGCATTTGTAAAGGGCTGGAAGGTTAGGAACAGATGAAGTACTTGAGGAATATAAAGAAAGTAGGAGGGAACTTAAGCAAGGAATTAGGAGGGCTAAAAGGAGTCATGAAAAAAGTCATTGCCAAACAGGATTAAAAGGAAAATCCCAAGGCTTTTTATACGTATATAAAGAGCAAGAGGGTAACCAGGGAAAGGGTTGGCCCACTCAAGGATAGAGATGGGAATCTATGTGTGGAGCCAGAGGAAATGGGCGAGGTGCTAAATGAGTACTTTGCATCAGTATTCACCAAAGAGAAGGACTTGGTGGATGATGAGCCTAGGGAAGGGAGTGCAGATAGTCTCAGTCATCTCATTATCAAAAAGGAGGTGGCGTTGGGTGTCTTGCAAAGCATTAAGGTAGATAAGTCCCCAGGGCCTGACGGGATCTACCCTAGAATACTGGAGGCGGCAAGGTAAGAAATTGCTGGGGCCTTGACAGAAATCTTTGCATCCTCATTGGGACCTCACCTGTAGCCAGAGGATTGGAGAATATCCAATGTTGTGCCTTTGTTGAAGGGTGGCAAGGATAATCCAGGAAATTATAGGCCAGTGAGCCTTACATCTGTGGTAGGGAAATTATTAGAGAGGATTATTCAGGACGGGATTTACTCCCATTTGGAAATAAACGAACTTATTAGCGAGAAACAGCATGGTTTTGGGAAGGGAAGGTCATGTCTTACTAATTTGATTGAGTTTTTTGAGGAAGTGACGAAGATGATTGATGAAGGAAGGGCAGTAGATGTTATCTATATGGACTTTAGTAAAGCCTTTGACAAGGTCCCGCATGGCAGACTGGTACAAAAGGTGAAGTCACACTGGATCAGAGGTGAGCTGGCAAGATGGATACAGAACTGGCTCGATCATGGAAGACAGAGGGTATCAGTGGATGGGTGTTTTTCTGAATGGAGGGATGTGACTAGTGGTGTTATTTGGAGGAATCTGTAGATGGTCCGATTAGTAAGTTTGCGGACACGAAGGTTGGTAGAGTTGCGGATAATGATGAGGATTGTCAGAGGATAGAGCAGGATATAGATCGGTTGGAGACTTGGGCGGAGAAATGGCAGATGGAGTTTAATCCAGACAAATGTGTGGTAACGCATTTTGGAAAGTCTAATGCAGGTGGGAGGTATACAGGAAATGGCAAAACCCTTAGGAGTATTGACAGGCAGAGACATCTGGGCGTACAGGTCCACAGGTCACTGAAAGTGGCAACGCATGTCGATATGGTAGTCAAGGCGGCATACGGCATGCTTGCCTTCATCGGTCGGGGCATAGAGTATAAAAATTGGCAAGTCATGTTGCAGCTGTACAGAACCTTAGTTCGGCCACACTTAGAATATTGCGTGCAATTCTGGTCGCCACACTACCAGAAGGACGTGGAGGCTTTGCAGAGGGTACAGAGGAGGTTTACCAGGATGTTGCCTCGTTTGGAGGGCATTAGCTATGAGGGGAGGTTGGAAAAACTCGGATTCTTTTCACTGGAACAACAGAGGTGGAGGGGCGACATGATAGAGGTTTACAAAGTTATGAGCGGCATGGACAGAGTGGATAGTCAGAAGCTTTTTCCGAGGGTGTAAGAGTCAGTTACTAGGGGACATAGGTTTAAGGTGCGAGGGGCAAAGTTTAGAGGGGATGTGAGAGGCAAGTTTTTTTTTTTAAATATACACAGAGGGTGGTGAGTGCCTGGAACTTGCTGCCAGGGGAGGTGGTGGAAGCAGATACTATAGCAACGTTGGAGACATCTTGACAAATAGATGAATAGGAAGGGAAGAGAGGGATATGGGCCCCGGAAATGCAGAAGGTGTTAGTTTAGGCAGGCATCAAGATCGGCGCAGGCTTGGAGGGCCGAATGGCCTGTTCCTGTGCTGTTCTTTGTTCTTGCTCACCTTTGTTTCGCCTGCCTTCTAATGTCACTTGCTACCTCCTGTTAACAGCTTTGCTTCCTTCCAATTTGAGCTACCCCTCAGGTTCCCATCCTCCTGGCAAGCTAGTTTAAACCCTCCCCAACAGCACTAGCAAATCTCCGTGAGGATGTTAGTTCCAGTCTGTTAAGGTGTAGCCCATCCATCTTGTACGGGTCCCACCTGCCCCAGAACCAGTCCCAATACCTCAAATCTGATGCCCGCCCTCCTACACCAATTCTCCAACCATATGTTCAAATCAATCAATCCTCCTATTCCTGTGCTCACTAGCACATGGCACTGGGAGTAATCTGAGATTACTGTTTGAGGTCCTTTTTAAAACTTCCTTCCCAACTCCCTAAAATCTGCTTTCAAGACCTCATTCCTCTTCCTACCTATGTCAATGTGGACCACGACCTCTGGCTGTTCACCCTCCCCCAGAAGAGGGTCCTGCAGTGACATACTTAACCCTGGCACCAGGGAAACACCACCATCCTGGACTCATGTTTACTGTCAGAAACACCTGCCTGATATCAACTAATCAAATCCCTTATCACTATTGCTCTTCCACTCTTCCTCCCCTCCTGTGCAGCTGAGCCATCTGTGGTGGACTGCTCTGGCTACACTCCTGAGGAACCATTTCTCTCATTAGCATCCAAAATGGAAAACTGCTTAGCAAGCGAGATAGACTCGAGGGACTCCCGCATCGCCTGTCCGGCTCTTAGACTGCTTGGCAGTCTCCCATTACCTTTCTGCCTGCACGCTCCTAACCTGTGATGACCTCCCTAAACGTGCCATCCATGTAGTCCTCTGCCTCGTGGATGAGGAGTGACTACAGCCACTGCTCAAGTTCCAAAACCTGGAGCTCAAGCTTCTACACCTAGTGATACTTCCTGCAGATGTATTAGTGTAGGACACATGGTGCATCCACGACTTCCCACATACTGCAGGACATATATTCCACTTGGCCAAGCTGACCTACCATAACTTAAAAATTATAATGCTCAGGTTCCTTTGTCCTCAAGCAACTGGTCTATCACTTGATGGCTTGAATGGAGGAGATGGGTGATTGAGAATTGGCAAAAGCACCATGATCACTGCCTGGAAAGTAGGCATAAATATGCCTAGTGTGCTACATGTTGTTCAGATGGACATCGAAAGTGGGATCCCTTACTCTTCATATGAAGCACTCAAGCTAAAGTCTTGCATTTGAAGTTTGCCATGAAAAGTTCCCAGCCCTTTATTACTACCCACAGAGGCAGCAAATAAAGATGACCCAGTTCCTCCAAGCCGAGAGGGCAGCTGTGACATCCCTGATGCAGGAGCAGAGTGCAAACTGTGTGGTTGCAGTGATGTTAAATGTCACCAGTTTCAGCCTGGAATGACCATGGACCATTATCTTTTCACAGTCACAAATCAATGCTGTCCATGTCTTAGTGTGAGGTTTCAATTGATTCTGGCTCAATGACAACATCTATTTAGTGAAACTGAGGCACTTCATGCACTGTTCCTCCATCAGGAGGTGGTAGGAAATGTGGCATATAAAAGCTTGCATGGTGTGGGGCCTTCTGTATAGTGGTCTCTGCAGTTATCCTTGTTGGTGCTGCCCCAATTAGTGGGCCCAACAATACATCCATTGCAACACTAATCGTGCTGAAAGCAAAGTACAGAAAACCTCTTAAGCCTCCAAAAAGGCTATTCAGAAAAATAAAACTACTGCAGCCAACATCAACCTAAAAAAAATGTCTACTAGCAGCCTAAATTACTAAACTGACCCGAATGGATGTGAAAATCCTTTAAATACCACACTTACAGCCTGTTTCAACTGTTCTCACCATGATTTGCTAGGTGGGCTAAGAATCAAAACAGATCAAAAAAAAAAAGGGTTCTGAACAGGCAAAGCACACCAATTTCAAATGCTTTTTTCCAGATTGCCACCCGAGATGATGAAAGCATTTCCAAATCAATATGGTGGTAGACACTTCCAGTGCAGTTTAGGGCTATGCGATTGCCATCCAAAACATTAGTGGACTAACACCTTTATCATGGGCAAAACAAGATCCAATTCCTCCCCATTTGGCAGCAATTATAAAAAGGAAAATAAATTGCAATAAGTAAATAGATTTGCAAGTACACAAAAACATAATTAATTCCATCTAAATCAGTGAGATCACATGGAATATCAAAGTATTTTCTGATCAGTGCTCAGAGCTCTCATGCTCAATGATAACTACACTTAAGATAAACAGCAAGACCAGGACCACTAATCTATCAGCCAAGACCCTCTCAGACAGGAGCACCTTCAACCAGAGTTATCACCAATTCTTAGAGTGCAGGTGGGAACCAGGGCTACAACCTTTGTGCTCCCAGTGTATATGCAACCCAGGATTTTCTATTTTTTTTTAATTAAATGGATGGTAAATCATGGGCTACATGCATTAGGAAATCAGAAATATGTTCCTGGTTGACAAGCCTCTTATATGAAAAGAGGAATTGAATACTTCAATATACCTTTTCATTGAATGTGTTGATTGCTGTAGATGATAGTTCACAAGATAGCTATATCTTAGAACTTTCTCAAACTTTTCAGTGGCTGTTTTACAAAAATTTCGCGTTCTATTTTGCTTGACCTACTTTAAAATTCTTACACCTACACAATCAATATGCTGCATCATTGTGCCTTTTTAATAAAAACTTCCATTTCCAATGAAAGACATCTTATTGTTTCAAAGATACGGTAAATTAAACAAGCTATGCTGGAAAATATATCCCATACCTTCTTTGGCTGGTGTTTGCTCTGCAGGAAAGAAAAAAAGTGAAAATCAATCTTGTAAATATCAAAATAATTTTTTTTTTTTTTAAACCCCATAGCATCAGCAATGTCTTACCTTGCACCACCTCCCTGTTGGTAAAAAGAAAACACAAGTGATTTATTCAAACTAAAAAAAAAAGTCAACCTTTTGCATGTACCATTATAAAATAGTTATATAAAATAAACACTTACTGCACATCTTCCAAGGCACCTTCAGTGTCTGCCATCTCAAAAGTTATGCACCTAGCAAAAAAAAAAGTTTAAATTTTTTTTAAACTTACAACTGTCTGCTGCAGCAATAGCTCAGTGTTTTACTGACAAGTTGGAAAAGCTTCTGCATAGTGCATGTAACAAGTCTTAAAATTGCAAATCTTTTTTATGAAGAACAAGTTTGTTACATGTAGTACAGGGGAGATCTTTACCCCAAATGATGACAAAAAAACAGTTTTTTTCAGCTGCTTAAAAAAAGATATATTCATACAAGCCTTGAATATTGGTGTTTTGGAAAACATTTTCCCTTGCTATTGTTTTAAATGAGTTATGGCTCATTATATTGCTACCAATGGGAAAGAATAGCTGTTTGTGCCCCAAAATTAGGCCACGAGCCTCTAAAAAATATTCCAGACAAGCAGATGATGCCTGTAGCACTTCTCAACTATGCTGAAAGAACTGCTTGTAGTTTAGTGTCACTTGCAGACTTGTCTGGAGATTTCATTTTACAGCACCCTGCACCCTACTGCCCCGCCATCAGTCTCCAACACATCAATCCTCATGGTGCTCCACCTTCCCACACCAATTGGAAAATAAACAGATTCTCAATGACTCAACGGAATGATTTTAACCAAAACAGCCATTTTTCCCAGCTCCAATATTAAGTGAAAAAGTGAAAAGTAAATTTTAAAAAATAATGCCATGATTTTTCTCTTGGGTGGCCCACTACATCAGTATACTGAAGATTAATCTACAATTCCTAGGAGTCCAGAACATTCCTGGAGGGTTCGCAACCCTAGTCAGCTTCCTTACTGGCAGCACCTTCAGGAAAGCCTCAGGAGAAAAAAAAAAAAAGAGGGCAGGGAGATCACCAAGAGCAGGAGAGGTTAGCAAAAGGGTGCAGGAGATGGTAGTGATTGCAGCTGGTTGGAGTTGTGACCGAGGGGATAATTTACTTTAGGGCTCTGCTTGTGCCTCAAGGACTTTGCAGACAATAGTCACTGGTTAGGGGGAAATGGTGTAGTGGCAGTCATTGAACTAGTAATCCAGAGGTGCAGTCTAATGCCCTGGGGACAAAGGTTCAAATCCCACCATAGCAGCTGATGAAATTTAAATTCTATAAAATTATTTAATAAAATTGAAAGTTAATCTCAGTTTTATGGCATTATTGCCAAAGGTCATAAAAACCTAACCGGTTTATTAATGTCCTTTTAAAAAAAAAAGGAAATCTGCTGTCCTTACCTGGTCTGGCCTACATACAATTCCAGACCCACAGCAATGTGGTCAGCTCAACCGCTCACTGAAATGGGCAAAGCACTCAGTTGTCACAGGCAATTAGGGATAAGCAACAAATGCTGGCCTTGCCAGCAACACCCACATCCCAAGAATACAAAAAGGTGCAGCTTTGCATGCAAAACCTGGTGCCAGCTCCATTCAGGGCAGCCCAATTTCTCCAAGGGGTTCTAAAATCAGGCACAAGGCCCCTCATAAGCAGAGGCAATGGGCCCCCAATTCAGGCAGTCTTGCATGACCCCTGACAATTCTCAGAGGCATTCTTATAGCAGTGTCCTGATAAATGGCTAATTTTTGCCTGTGTTTTCCACCCAGAAAATGAATAAAACTATGACCAATTTCTACTCATTTCTCAATTACATTTAGGTCACCAGTGGGTATCCTGGAGCACTGCTCATAAAACTGAATCCCAGGATGACAAAGACACAGGCCACTGCATCTGCCCTTCAAGTGCTGCTGGAGACAGCAAGCAATCAGCTGAAATTAGGTATACTAGTAAATACAGGCTTGAGCTGCTAAGAATCAGTTTACCCCAAATGGGATGACAATCGTTCATAATCAAATAGGGAAAAAAAAAAATCCAGTCAGTCTTTTTCATACATTATAAATTCTAATTTACCATTTCAGTCTTCCAAATTAGATTGCGGGAAAGGCAATCGGATTGCCAAGCTGTTTAACTTGTATGCAAACAATGTCTGGTGCTCACTTTTTTTTTTTTAAAAAAGTAGTGACTAAATCTGTTCAGTAGTTTATAGTCTGAGCCACAGTGATAGTATTTATTTGACTATTTTCTTAAGTCAGATCACACGAAGGCACATGAAAGAGGTCAGTAGGTGAAATGCACAGACTAGGATCTCTATTTGACCTCTGGGCTTGTTACTGCTATCCAGATGTTCAGCAGATAAAGACACACTGAGAACAAGTGATCTTTGGCACCTGACAGGAAGAAAATATGGAGGTACAAAGCCCACAAACATGACAAAGATAGAAATGCCCCTTAAAGAATGTAGATCATTTAAAGTTCAATTTTTGGGTTCAAGTTTCCAAAACTGAGAAAAAAAAATACATAGAAATACAATGTTTTGTTTTATTCATGGGATACAAGCAAGACTTTTTTTTTCTAGTTACCTTAAAAGAGACATATCATGCAAAGACAAATCAAGTAATCAAGCTTGTGACAAATGCTACGATATCTTGGCATCTATTCACTAAACATGCACAGGCAAAACCAGAGTACTATTCTTATAGTTAATGGCCTAATCAGGAGATGGACTTGTTTTTACAGTTGAAAATCACCTGCAGATTGCAGAAAAGATCATACTGGCTTTCAATGAAAGGAAAATCCAGCAGATTCTGTGTGTGCAATCTGCCCCAGACTTTCCTTTCTGCATTCCACTCAGGAAATGCTTAATCTCCAGCTGGTAAAGAGGAAAATCCATCCATGGTGTTTAATGAGCATTTTGCTCCCAAGTGTAAAATAATACAAAAGTTGCATCCACTAGATTGCAGCAACCATTGCCCAAGTTTAAAAGATGCATCCTTGGACCTGGATCATATAAATATATGCTGGAAATGTAATAACCCTATTGTAAACTTATAACTCACTCAAGAGGAGTTGAGTTTTGTTCACTGATTGCCTTTTTATGTTTGACCTATAAAAATGCATGAGAGATTGATCTGCTTATTTAGTAGATACAGCCATATCAAATCAACATTCTGACTTGCTACCAAAAAAAAAAGCATAAAATTTGGAAGCTTGCTTCTCCCACCTGCAAAGTAATGGTTGGAACAAATCAATGTGATAGAACATTTAAGAAAAAGCAAAGATTTTTAGAAGAATCAATTTTATTGTTGAAACATGTGCATTTGTTTAAAGCATCCTCATGCATGATCAGAGACCATGATAGCAATCAGTTTCCTGGATCTCCATCTAGTCTCAGTTAATTCCTACATCTTTACCCTGGAGGCAAAAAGTTCTTAGGTCATGAGGGAACAGGATTCAAGATACTTCCTTCTCCAGTGAAAGAGAGCTCACGTAAAAAAAGCAATCTTACAAAGATTATTGACAAGGAAGGCCATTCAGCCCATTTTAGTTCATCTGGCCATAAAGACCTTGGCTAGAATTTTACATTGGGCAGGAGGCCCTGCCCACTGGCTAAAAAGTTGGTGGTGAGTCCACCTCCGCTGGGCTGGGGAGCCAGGCTGGGATTTTCTCACTCCCCAGGCCCTTAATTGGCCTTGGGCAGGAGTTCCACCTCTTACAGGCAGGAAGTCCCACCTAATGGAGCTGCTGGCCAATCAACAGGCTGGCACTGGTGGCATTGCTGAGACCATATCCAGCCATTGGAGGCAACAGGAAGGACAGCCCGAGAACTCAGGTAGGTTTTGGGCCCCTGCAAGTTGCAGGGGCATGGAGGAGAGGGAGAAAGGGAAAAGCGAAAGAAAATGTGCGTTAGGTCACCCTGTGTCCCATGGAGGGCTGCCCTATCAGGAGGGCACCAACCCCCCCCCCCCCCCAGCCCACAAGAAGGTTTCACCAGGCAGGGTTCTTGGGACCTTTGTTGTCTGGCTGCTGAAGGTAAAATACCCATTGCAGTGGGTGAAAGTTCTTAAGTGGCAGTTAATTAGCCATTTAATTGGCCAGGACTTTTGCTTCCATTGGTCTATCTGAAAGTCCATTGCAGGTGGTGATCACTCTGCATGAGCTACCAATCTTAAAATGTACCTTTTATTAATGTGAAATGGTATTCCCTTGTCCTACTAAATTTTATTAAAGCAATACTCCAGATTCCATTTTCCCCTCATTCAATAATCACAACCCTATAGATTGCCTCTTAGGCACCTCCTTTCTAGGCTGTAAAGTTAGTTTCTCCAGTCTTTCCTTATAAACTTAGATTTTTCCCCACAACAAATTAGTCTTAGTCTTGTTGCCTTTCTCTGCACACCCTCCAGTATTTGATGTTTCTTAGAGCCCAGTACTTTCATAGCACTCAAGGTATAGTCTGACTAGAGCTCTGCAGTTTAGTCATTACTTCCAGGATTTGTATTCCAAGGTTTTGGTGATGTTAATCAAATAGTAACCATGGTTACTTTGAGATCACCTCTTGCCCATGTGACCTCTACTAATGAGAATGAAAATGCCACCTTAAGTTGGACTTTTTTTTTTCCATTGCCACTGGTTCAAGATCCTGACATTCACTATCTAGTGGGAGGGCCATCACCACAAGGACTCCTACATTTCAAGGAAAAGGCTCACCAGCACCTTCTCAGCACAACTTGGGAGAGACAATAAATGTGGCTATGCCAGGATGGCTCACATCCCAACAGAAATTTAGGGTTAGCATTGTCAATGGCTGCTCTGTACCAGTTGGACACAATGGGGATGAAAATGGGCATGGTGGGGAATGAATAGATGATATTGCATGAGTAGTCCATTATTACATTGAACCAATTCCACCAGTCTTGCTTCACTGCCCAAGTCCAATTTCAACCCATTAAGTCTCAAATATAATAAGACTCCCAAATCTTTCAACTTCAAATCACTACATGCCATTGCCAAGATTTTACAAAAAAATAAAGACAAAATACTGCAGCTTCTGGAAATCTAAAATATACACAGAAAATGCTGGAAACACTCACTCAACAGGTCAGGCAATATCACAGCACAAAGGCACTGCTTGTGGGTCAGAAGGAACAGCAGTGTTTCCTCCAGGACCACAAGCTTATCTGTAAAACACCACACCTCTATTGATTTGTCCCCCTCACCACAATCACTACCCCCATATCCACATTACCCAGTGATTGGACTTCCCCGACCAAACAGCATCTGCTTCCCCACCATGATCTCAGCCCCCTCCACCCCCACTAGAACCCTTGACAGCAATCTCCCTCTACCTGCTGCAGGCTCTCTCACCCAGATCGTCAATCAGAAATGAGAACAAAAAGTGTCAGCAATACTCAGTAGGTCTGGCAGCATCTGTGTAGAGAGAAACAGTTAACATTTCAGGTCTGTGACCCATCAGACACTTTCTTCTCTTATCTCAGAGTTCCAGCACCTGTGGTATTTTGCTCTTATATTAGCTTGTTAATCAGATTGTCTGTCGTACAGGAAACCTGGAGAAAAACAAAATACACTGCAGGACTTTTGGGAAACATGCACTTCAGATTTTCCGATCCATAACTTCTTCCCTCTGCACTGAACACACCTTCAAGTTATCAGGTTCATTAACCTGATACATGCACCTTGACCTGCTCAGTATTTCCAGAATTTTCTGTGTATATCCAAGATTTTGCAGCTTTGTGTTTAACCAATAGCCTTTTGTGCAGAACTTTGTCTAGTGGGGCCTTTAAGAAATCTAGGCAAACCATGTTAGTTCATTTGAACTATGACTGCCCCAAAAAGGTGTCTCAGGAGGTTTGACAGGTGAATATTCCCCTTTCAGAGCCATATTGATTTCTCTCTACAAGGTTATGGTTTTGCAAATAATCTTGAATTTACTTCCAATAATTAACTTCATTAGTTTACACAAAATTGAAGTAGTGAGACTAATGGGTCTGTCTTTGCCCACCTATGATTTGCCACCCCTTTTGAATTTGGACACAATAGCCAATTTGTAGTCTACTAGTACACCACACTCACTACCCCCACATCCAGTGATTCCCTCACCATCAACAAATCTCAAATCTCTCACCCCGTTGGAAATAAATAACATCTATGCCTGGGATTATTTGAGCCCTTAAACCAATTCAGGACTTCCACCTCAGTCATTAATTACACATTTTCTGTGCTATTCCATGCTCAATGCTGTCAAACAATATGCAAAAAAGTTATCAAAATTATCACAAAACAGGTATTATACTTGCCTATGCAATCCCAGTTTTTTGGGGGAGAAAACAAACAATTAACTAAATCATCCAATTTCAAAGCACATCCCACAAAGAAAGTGAATTAATCACTAATGACTCCTGAAATACATTATATTTTTACCTACACTTTAGGTTTGAATGTGCAGTTTGTCCCGAGCCTTATTAGGACCCTGGCTACTGTCTCTTTACACAATCCAACCATTAAAACCATTATCACCATAATGAGTGAAAGCAAGAAGTGTTGAATAACTGCAGACATTTCTTCCCTTTTGGAGAAAAGTTCATGTACCATACCGTTTCAACACATCTCAATAATAAGATAGCAATAAATGGCTGAAGGAAACCAGCCAGCGCAGATTAGCTACCTTACCGATGACTGGGAATAAACTGCTACCTACCTCTGACTCCACCGCTCACCCTGTCTTGTCACCTGAACGCGCGCCGCCACATTTAGCGCGCGCATCCGACCGACTCGTGACCGCGCCGTACTTTCCTATTGGTTGAGAGAAGACTTGTTGCAAGGGTGAGGCTTGATTTATGATGCGGGGGGGTGGGGGGGGTGGGGGGGGGGTGCTGGAACTTTGAAGATTTATTTGGATGTGTTCACTGTTATGAATAATTTGGGTGGGAAGGTTGAGCAGGTGTTAGTTTTATGAAGTGGGCGGGAATGTAGACAGTCACTGAGTTGGTGAAGTTAGTTGGGAGACAACCATCACTTTCTGTGTTACATTCCAGACTTGATTTAAATTCCACTGGCTGTTAGCACCAGATGTACTGAAGTATTTTTATATACTGAACCATAAAAGTTTACAACACAGAAGGAGGCCATTCATTGCGTTCTATCTGCTCGAAGAATTCGAAACTAATCCTGCTGCCTAGTACTCTCCCAATGCCCCTACATCTTCCCTCTGCTTCAAATAGATGTGCTGGTCCCTGGCTCAACCAGTCCTTATAGAAAACATCCTATGCTTCCATAGCCTTCTTCATAAAGCAATTTTCTTTACTATTGCTTCTCACTCTCTATTTGAATTGATGATCAGTCACCATCGACTTCCTAACTAACGGAAATTGTCTTTCCCTATTCTCTCTCTTCATTTTAGAAAATTCAATTGCATCTCCTCTTTGCTTTCTCTACTTCAGTGGAAAATATGCCAGTATCTCCAATCTCTCTTGTTAAGACCTCAATAGAGACCATTAACTTTAAACAAGCCAGCATAGATTTGTTCAGGGCAAATTGAGTGAAACTAAGTTGCTGGAGTTTTTTGATGAGGTAACAGGGAGGGTTGATGAGGGTAATGCTGTTGATGTGGTGTACATAGACTTCCAAAAGGTGTTTGATAACGTGCTGTACAGAAGACTTGTGAGCAAAGTTATAGCTTATGGAATAAAAGGGATGGTAGCAATGTGGATACGAAATTGGCTGAGTGTCAGGAAACAGAAAGTTAACGGATGTTTTCCAGACTGAAGGAAGGTTTGTTGTGGAGTTCCCCCGGATTTGATCTTAGGACCCTTGCTCTTCCTGATATATATTAATGACCTGGACCTTGGTGTATAGGACACAATTTCAAAATTTGCGAATGATACGGGAATTTGGAAGCATTGTGAACTGTGAGGAGGACAGTGTAGAATTTCAAAAGGACATAGACAGGTTGGTGGAATGGGCAGACAGGTGGCAGATGAAATTTAATGCAGGGAAATGTGGAGTGATTCATTTTGGTAGGAAGAACAAGGAGAGATAATATAAAATAAAGGGTACAATCCTAAAGGGGGTGCAGGAGCAGAGGGACCCGGGTGTGTCTGTGCATAAGTCATTGAAGGTAGCAAGACAGGTTGAGAGAGTAGTTAATAAAGCATACACCATCCTAGGTTTTATTAATAGGGGCATAGAGTTTAAAGCAAGGCAGTTATGTTAAACTTGTATAGAACACTGGTTTAGCCTCAACTGGAGTTCTGTGTCCAGTTCTGGGTAACACACTTCAAGAAAGATGTGAAGGCATTAGAGAGGGTGCAGAAAAGATTCACGAGAATGGTTCCAGGGATGAGGAACTTCGGTTATGTGGATAGATTGGAGAAGTTGGGATTTTGTTTCCTTGAAGACCAGCAGATTTGACATACGCATTCAAAATCTTAAGTGGTCTGGACAGGGTAGATAGAGAAACACTGTTCCCACTGGTGGAAGGATCAAGAACAAGAGGGCACAAATTTAGAGTAATTGGCAAAAGAAGCAATGGAGACATGAACATTTTTTTTCATGCAGCAAGTGGTTAGGATCTGGAATGCACTGCCTGAGAGTTTGGTGGAGGCAGGTTCAATCGAAGTATTCAAGAGGGAATTGGATTATTATCTGTAAAGGAAGAATGTGCTGGACTATGGGGAGGAGGTGGGGGAGCGGCACTAGGTGAATTGCTCCTTTGCAGAGCCAGTGCAGACATGATGGGCCAAATGGCATCCTTCTGTGCTGTAACAATTCTGTGAAGTGATATGAACTGCCCAGACCAATTAAAGGATTACATAACAAGATTGTGTTTTAAGACTTTTACTATAACAATTAAACTCAAAAATCAACATTAATAAACAGCACTTGATAGGTATCTAGTACAGAGAATGGTATTTCCCATTAACTTATTAATGCAATGCAAAAAAGGTATCCTTGCAGTTAAAAGTCCCAAACTCCTCCCAGTTGCAATGGGTTGGATCTCAGTTCTTCTCAAAACCAATGTCATCTTTGCTCACTTCTGCTGAGCACATTCGTCTGGTCGTCTGTTAATAAATCAATCTCTGGTGACACTGTTGGTTACTTCTCCTCTGCAAACCTCAACTTTCTAATCAGGTTCAAGTCTTAGCAGCCTTTTGCTGTATCAGTGAACTAAGAGCAGCTGTTTTTTCTCTCTTTTGAGGCTGCCACTGAATGCTTTCTGGTCTGGTCTTCTCTTCCATAGTAGTAATATCACTAAACTAGTAATCCAGAGGCCCAGGATAATACCCTGGGGACACAGGTTCAAATCCCACCATGGCAGCTGGTGGAATTTAAATTCAATTAATAAATTCAATTAATCAATAAATGTCTGGACTTGAAAGCTAGCCTCAGTAATCAGTAATGGTGCCACAAAACTATCATTGATTGTTGTAAAAACCCATCTGGTTTACCAATGTCCTTTAGGGAAGGGAATCTGCCGTCCTTACCTGGTCTGGCCTACATGTGACGCCAGAGCCACAGCAATGTGGTTGACTCTTAACTGCCCTCTGAAATGGCCTAGCAAGCCACTGAGCTGTCAAGGGCAATTAGGGATGGGCAACAAATGCTGGTCATGCCAATGATGCCCACATGCCAAACCTAGGAAAGCCAGTTGAATTTATCCAGAACAAAAGTCAATAGTCATTTGCCTTTTACAATATTCAAAGTTCTTAAGTATGACCATAGGAAAATCATTTGGACCTTCCTTTGTTTCCAGGTGTAAGCCATTGCAACTTGAATTTGCAATTTTAGAGCCCCTGGCTCCATGTTTATGATCTGAGAGTCTGGGAGAGTGAATCCCATTGTCTGTTAGGTGTTACCACTTTGCACTCTGCTTTCAAAAGGGTCTTTGATCTGGATTGCTTGTGTTTATGGTGTTACAACCAGGTGAGAAAGGGATCTCAGGCTCCCCCTTCACCCCTTCTCTGGTTTGACTGCAAGAGGGTTTATCCTTTTTTAACACAGTGATTGAACTTACCACCTTAGTGAGCACTTGCTCCTGTTACTCTACTATAAGGTTGTTTTCCTTAGAGCAGAGAAGGCTGAGGGGGGACCTGATTGAGGTATGCAAAATTATGAGGGGCATTGATAGGATAGATAGGAAGAACCTTTCCCCTTAGCGGAGGTGTCAATAACCAGGGGGCATAGATTTAAGGTAAGGAGCAGGAGGTTTAGAGGAGAGTTGAGGAAAAGTCTTTTCACCCAGAGGGTGGTTGGAATCTGGAACACACTGCCTGAAGGGGTGGTGGAGGCGGGAACCCTCACAACATTTAAGAGGTATTTAGATAAGCACTTGAAATTCCATAGCATACAAGGCTACGGACCATGTGCGGGAAAATGGGATTAGATTGGATGGGTGCTTGATGGTTGGCACAGATGCCTTGGGCCGAAGGGCCTGTTTCTGTGCTGTATGACTCTATGACTCTATAATTGCCAAATAACCAATCAGACAGGTTTTCTTGTGTTTAAACAAGAAAGATATAAGTTTATTATTCTTAACACTCTAGATCTGTTAAAATTACTGAAACTACGCTACGAATTCACTCACTCATTCACACGAGAATCACACAATCACAGAGGGAATAGATTACAGAGGGAAAAACAGAGTTGGGTGGTTGGAGTAGAGTCCGGAATAAATGCAATTTATATACTGAGTCTCAGTCCCAGAGTCCTTGGTTGAAATTGTAGTCCTGAAGTCCTCGCTGGGCCACGTGCACAGTTGTGGATGCTCCATCATTGAATACATTTAAGGCTGAGATAGATAGATTTTTGGTCTCACAGGGAATCAAGGGATATGGGGAGCGGGCAGGAAAGTGGAATTGAAGCCCAAGTTCAACCATGATCGTATTGAATGGCGGAGCAGGCTCGATGGGCCTTATGGTCTACTTCTGCTCCTTTTTTTGTGTTCTTGTGTTGTGGGCTTGCTTCCCAGGCTCCAGAAGGCAGAAGAGGGGGTTTTGACCCTTGTACCCTAGTTGTTGGTTGTGGTGGTCTGTAGACTTGGCTTTACCAGTTGCAGCCGGGTCTTCTCTGGATCTGTACTGGAGAGAGAGAGAGAGAGAGAGAGAGGGGGTTGCTCCCTTGATGGCTTAACAGTTATTCTTTTCTGCTTTCCAAGTCAAAGCGTACAGCCTCCCCTGAGCTGCCCAAGCAGTCACATGACATTATCAAACCTCTTTGTGTTTTAATGAGGTCCTTCTAGAATTTTCTCTCAGCTTCAAGGCTTTACCCCTAAGGCTGTCCATTCACATGGTGGGAGGGATTGGCTCTTTCAAAGTCAATGGGTGTTGATGACCTCTGACGAGCGCATTAATAAGGCCATTTCAGGAAATTTAATCAGAGAGCACCCCATTGTTCTGGCTAGGTTGAGTCAGTCATGTTGTCTCCAGTCTACTGTGTTTGTGTTTCATATGTAAATTGCAGTGGCCATCTTGGCTGCCAGCTTTTCTCTTTCACAGAATCGTTAAAGCGCATAAGCCATTCGGCCCATCATATCCGCACTGGCTCTCTGAAAGAGCAATTCATTCAGTTCCATTCCCCTGCCTTTTCCCCATAACCCTGCACATTCTTCTGTTTCATATAACTGTCGAATTCCCTTTTGAATGCTTCATTTGAACCTGCCTCCACCACGTTCTCAGGCAGCACATTCCCGACCTTAACCATTCGCTGTGTGAAAAAGTTTTTTCTCTTGCCACTTTTGCTTCTCTTACCAAATATTTTAAATATGTGCCCTCTCGTTCTTGATCCTTTCACGAGTCGGAATATTTTCTCTCTATCTACTCTGTCCAGACCCCTCACGATTTTGAATACCTCTATCAAATCACCTCTCAGCCTTCTCTTCTCCAAGGAAAACAGTCCTAAGTTCTCCAATTTATCTTCATAACTGAAATTCCTCATCCCTCGAACAATTCTCGTGAATCTTCTCTGTACTCTTTCCAATACCCTCACGTCTTTCCTCAAGTGTGGCACCCAGAATTAGACGCAATACTCCTGCTGAGGCCGAACGAGTGTGAACAATTGCACGCCTTTTGAAAGTCCATGTCCACCACATCAACAGCATTGCCCTCATCAACCCTCTCTGTTACCTCCTCAAAAAACTCCAGCAAGTTAGTTAAACATGATTTTTCCTCAAGAAATCCATGCTGGCTTTCCTTAATTAACTTGCATTTGTCCATGTGACTATTCATTTTGTCCTAAATTATTTTATCTCGAAGTTTTCCCACCACCGAAGTTAAACCAACTGGCCTATAGTTGCTGGGCTTATCTTTACACCCTTTTTTGTTCAACATAACTTCCTTGCTCTTGTACTCAACGCCCCTATTAATATAGCCCAGGATACTGTCCTGAAGAGGCAGTACTGGACCTAATCCGAGGGAATGAAGCCAGACAAGTGGTAGAAGTGTCAGTGGGGGTGCATTCTGGGGACAGTGACCATAACTCTGTAAGATTTCCGATAGTTACGGAAGAGGACAAAGAGGGACCGGAAATAAAAGTACTGAATTGGGGGAAGGCCGATTTCAATATGATAAAACAGGATCTGGCCTTGTAGGAAAGTCTACATCAGACCAGTAGGAGTCATTCAAAAAGGAAATAGTGAGAATTCAGGGCCAACATGTTCCCGTTATGGTGAAGGGTAGGACCAACAAGTTCAGGGAACCCTGGATGTCAAGGGATATAGAAGATTGGATGAGGAAAAAAAAGGAGGCTTATGGCAGATTCAGAGTGCTGAAAACAGCGGAGGCCCTGGAGAAGTATAGAAAGTGTAGGGGGGTACTTAAAAAGTAATTAGGAGAGCGAAGAGGGGACATGAAAAAACACTGGCAAGCAAGATAAAGGAAAATCCCAAGGCATTTTTATAAGTATATTAAGGGCAAGAGGATAACCAGGGAAAGAGTAGGGCCCATTAGGGACCAAAATGGCAATCTGTGTTTGGAGCCAGAGGACATAAGTGAGGTTTTAAATGATTATTTTTCATCTATAGAGAAGGACGATATAGGTGTAGAGATCAGGGAGGGGGATTGTGATATACTTGAACATATCAGCATTGAAAGGGAGGAAGTATTAGCTGTTTTAGGGGGCTTAACAGGGGATAAATCCCCAGGCCCAGACGAGATATATGAGGCAAGGGAGGAGATAGCAGGGGCTCTGACACAAATTTTCAAATCCTCTCTGTCCACAGGAGAGGTACCAGAGGACTGGAGAACAGCAAATGCGGTACCATTATTCAAGAAGGGTAGCAGGGATAAACCAAGTAATTACAGGCCAGTGAGTCGAACATCAGTGGTAGGGAAACTATTGGAAAAAATTCTGAGGGACAAGATTAATCTCCACTTGGAGAGGCAAGGATTAATCAGGGATAGTCAGCATGGCTTTGTCAAGGGCAGATCGTGTCTAATAAGCTTGATTGAATTTTTCAAGGAGGTGACTAGATGTGTAGATGAGGGTAAGGCAGTTGATGTAGTCTACATGGACTTTAGTAAGGCTTTTGATAAGGTCCTGCATGGGAGTTTGGTTAAGAAGGTAAAAGCCCATGGGATCCAGGGCAATTTGGATCCAAAATTGGCTTAGTGGCAGGAAGCAGAGGGTGATGGTCGAGGGTTGTTTTTGCGAGTGGAAGCCAGTGATGTACCACAGGGATTGGTGCTGGGACCCTTGCTGTTTGTAGTGTACATTAATGATTTCGACTGGAATATAGGAGATATGATCAGTAAGTTCGCAGATGACATGAAGATTTGTGGTGTCGTAAATAGTGAGGAGGAAAGCCTTAGATTACTGGACAATATAGATGGGCTGGTAAGATGGGCGGAGTAGTGGCAAATGGAGTTCAATCCTGAGAAGTGTGAGGTGATGCATTTTGGGATCACTAACAAGGCAAGGAAATAAACAATGAATGGCAGGACCCTAGGAAGTACAGAAGGTCAGAGGGACCTTGGTGTACTTGTCCATAGATCACTGAAGGCAGCAGCACAGGTAGATAAGGTGGTTAGGAAGGCATATGGCATATTTGCCTTTATTAGCATTAGCATAGAATATAAGAGCAGGGAGGTATGATGGAGCTGTATAAAACGCTAGTTAGGCCACAGCTGGAGTACAGTTCTGGTCACCGCACTATAGGAAGGATGTGATTGCACTGGAGAAAGTGCAGAGGAGATTCACCAGGATGTTGCCTGGGCTGGAGCATTTCAGCTATGACAAGAGACTGGATAGGCTCGGGTTGTTTTCCTTAGAAAAGAGAAGACTGAGGGGGGACCTGATTGAGGTATACAAAATTATGAGGGGCATTGTTAGAATAGATAGGGAGAAACTTTTTCCCTTAGTGGAGGGATCAATAACCGGGGGCATAGATTTAAGGTAAGGGGCAGGAGGTGTAGAGGGGATTTGAGGAAACATCTTTTCACCCAGAGGGTGGTTGGAATCTGGAACACACTGCCTGAAGGGGTGGTAGAGGCAGGTACCTTCACAACATTTAAGTAGTATTTAGATGAGCACTTGAAACGCCATAGCATACAAGGCTACGTGCCAAATGCTGGAAAAGAGGATTAGAATAGTTAGGTGCTTGATGCCTGGCACAGACACGATGGGCCGAAGGGCTTGTTTCTGTGATGTATAACTCTATGTCTCCATGACTGTATGCTTCATTAACTGCTCTCTGAATCTGTCCTGCCACCTTCAATGACTTGTGCACGTATACACCTAGGTCCCTCTACTCCTGCACCCCCCCCCCCTTAGAATTGTACTCTTTATTCTATATTGTCTCTCCATGTTCTTCCTCCCAAAATGAATCACTTCATATTTCTCTGCATTGAACTTCATCTGCCACCTGTCTGCCCATTCCACTAATTTATCTATGTCCTTTTGAAGTTCTACACTATCCTCCTCACAGTTCACAATGCTTCCAAGTTTCGTATCATCTGCAACCTTAGAAATTCTGCCCTGTACACCAAGATCTCTGTCACTCAGCCAATCTCATAGCCATGTTGCTACTATCCCTTTTATTCCATGAGCTGCAAGTTTGCTCACAAGTCTGTTGTGTGGCACTGTATCAAATGCCTTTTGAAAGTCCATGTACATCACATCAACAGCATTGCCCTCATCAACCCTCCCTGTTACCTCCTCAAAAAACTCCAGCAAGTTAGTTAAACATGATTTTCCCTTAAGAAATCCATGCTAGCTGTCCTTAATTAACTTGCATTTGTCCATGTGACTATTGATTTTGTCCCGAATTATTTTTTCTCGAAGTTTTCCCACCACCGAAGTTAAACTGACTAGCCTGTAGTTGCTGGGCTTATCTTTACACCCTTTTTTGAACAAGGGTGTAACGTTTGCAAATCTCCAATCCTCTGGCAGCACCCCTGAGTCTAAGGAAGACTGAAAAATTATGGCCAGTGCCTCTGCGATTTCCACCCTCACTTCCCTCAGTATCCTTGGATGAATCTCATCCAGTCCTGGTGCTTTATCCACTTTAAGTACAGACAGCCTATCAATATGTCCTCTTTATCAATTTTAAACCCTTCTAGTGTCTGAATTACCTCCTTTTTCACCATGGCCTGGGTTACATCTTCTTCCTTAATAAAGTTAGATTTAGTTCATAAAGTTCATTTAATACCTCATCCATGCCCTCTGCCTCCATGGGTAAATCCCCTTTCTGGTCCCTGATCGGCCCCACTCCTCCTTTTACCACCCTTTTACTATCTATATGCCTACAGAAAACTTTCGTATTTCCTTTAATGCCAGCTGCCAGTCTCTTTTCATGCTCTCTCTTTGCTTCTCTTAGTTTCTTTTCACTTCCCCTCTGGACCTTCTATATTCAGCCTGGTTCTCAATAGTATTTTCTGCCTGGCATCTGTCATAAGCACACTTTTTCTCCTTTATCTTAATCTCTACCTCTTTTGTCATCGGGTGACCTCTGGATTTGTTTACCCTACTTTTCCCCTTCGAGGGAACATACCTTGACTGTGCCCAAACTATCTCTTCTTTGAAGGTAGTCCACTGTTCATCTACTGGTTTTCCTGCCAGCTTTTGACTCCAATTTATTCACTCCCGCTCCATTCTTACCCCGTTGAAGTTGGCCTTCCCTCAGTTAATTATTCTTACCCTGAATTGTTCTTTGTTCTCTTCCATAGCCAGACTAAACCTTATGATACAATGATCACTATCCCCTAAATGCTCTCCTACTGATACTTGATCTACTTGGCCCACCTCATTCCCAAGAACCTGGTCTAGCAGTGCTTCCTTTCTCGTTGGACTAGCAACATACTGTTGTAGAAAATTTTCCTGAACACACTGTAGGAACTCTTGCCCCTCACTGCCCTTTACACTACTATTATCCCAGTCTATGTTTGCATAATTAAAGACCCCATTATAACTACCCTATAATTTTTGCACCTCTCTGTAATTTCCTTGCAAATTTGTTCCTCCACATCCTTCCCACTAGATACTGGCCTATAGACAACACTGAGCAATGTAGCCACACCTTTTTTGTTCCTTAGATCTAGCCAAATTGATTCTGTCTTCGACCCTTCTGGGACATTCTTTTTCTCCAGCACTGCAATGCTCTCTTTAATCATTACTGCCACCTCGCCTCCATTTTTCCCTTTCCTATCTTTCCTGAATGCCTTGTATCCAGGAACATTTAACACCCAGTCCTGCCCTTCTTTGAGCCAGGTCTCTGTTATAGCCACCAACATCATATTTCCATATGGTAATCTGTGCCTGTACTTCACCAGTCTTATTAACCACACTCCATTGTGATGGAAACCACATCTGCTAGATGGAAAAATATTAATTTCGTCATATGGAACATTATTTGAATGTTTACTGGGCATTGAACATAACTTGTTTTAAAAAGACCACAGAACAGTGGCTGAAAACATGGTTGTACATTTGCATTCTAAAAGACAGTGGCATGGAGAGACAATGTACCCCCGGATTCAATTAGCCAGATGGGTTTTGTCAATAGTGATGATCAAAAGACATTGAGAGTCATTGCATGTGCAAGAGCCAGCATTCCACCCTCCACTGAGAGAGTCTGGTAAGCTGTGAGGAATCCACAAACCTCGCAGGCGAGGCTGTCTCAAGCAAAGAGCTAATCACATGACTAACTTGCTGGCCAACCTGGAGTTAATTGAATTGTGCTCACAGAAAAGTTTTGAAGGTGACTGCAATTGAACTTCAAGAAGAGAGCACCTCTCTCTCTCGCAAAGCTCCAGGGACCCACGGAAGTAACTTAAGCCTCAAGACTGAAGACCAGCAAAACAAGTTTGAAAGTGTGCACTAGGCTCCATCGAGAACTGCAAGACTTAACTTCAATCAAAGACTTTACATCCAACCCAAAACCAGTAATTGAATTTCCATCTACTATTTCAAACCTTCCCCCGTTTTTAGTTATTTCTCCTCCTCTGTGTCTATTAGCATGTGTGTTTATCGCGTATGCATGCTAGCCTGGTCGGGTCGCCTATTCTTAGTAGTTTTAACTGAGTTAGAGTTTTAAGGTTAATAAACTTGCACCTTTCCTGTTTAAATCTGAGAAAACCTGTCTGGTTGATTTCTATGCATTTACAATTAGACAGCAGTGAGCAGGGACTCACTGAGGGGAAGCATGGTGTTTTAAAAGGTAAACCCTGTTAAGGCCGAATCAGGAAAAGGCCGAGATGGGAGCCCTAGACCCCTTCCTCACCTGGTCGTAACACCATGCATTCACACACATCCATATTAACCTTGTGTCATGGTCCTGTAGTTTTCTTTTCCTCCGGAGAATATGCGGTTTGCCTTTAAGGCTTGCAAAGAATCAGTACTGCTTTAAAAACCAGCAAGCCTCAGGAGTTAGAGAAACTGCATTTTTGGTTGCCATTGGATACAACCATTTGGAGACTGTGATTCAAAGGGTGCATTCTTGTTACCATGGGTACAGGCACTTCGAGTGAGTATGAAACAATACATTTGTTACAATTCAATTTTGAACTGGCTTATTAGTTGAAGACAGTCTGTTCCAACAGAACAGACAGACAGACAGCTCTGGTGTTAGCACCTGGAAAAAGAGCTCTCAACCATTTAAACTGAAGGAAGAGAATTTTAGTCTGTTTAATTATTATTACCTCTCAAAATTCTAAAAAAAAGTCAAGCCAAAACAGAGACCTCTGATAATTTAAACAGAAGAAAGGGAAGTTAGACTGTGACAATCTTTTATCCCTCAAAAACTCTAAAGTCAGATTGATTCTATTGAAAGTGTTCGCAAGTTGTTAATTGTTGAAATCCATCACGGAAGAAGGAAGCATCACTTACTGCTGGAGTTAGACTATAGACTGTTCTACTGTGGAAGAACCTTTTTTCCCCATTGGATGGCTGTGAGGACTTCAAGCAGCATTGGACTGTAAATTTGCAAGACTCTAATTTTTTTCTATTTTAAATGATGTTTATATGTTCATAGTGTTTAAGAATTTAGTTTTTCTAATTAAACAGTTAATTTGTTGATTTAAAGACATCTGCTTTGGTTAGCCTCGTTTGGGAGTGAATAGATGGGACAATTTGGCTTCGTCTTTCTTTAATTTGGAAAGTTTAAAATGATACGTTAGGCGATCTGTGGAGCGACGGGTTTGAATTAACAGTGCATTTCTCCCACCACAATCAGAATTGTATATTTTGATTGAGGGATTTGACTAGAGCGGTCGGTCGTAACACCTGATTCAGACTTTATTACCTTTCCCTTACTCTGACCCCATCTAATAACTTACTATTCCCTACTCTTGTGCTATCTATTTCCTCTAGTGTTCTGTGCACCTTGGTATTCCTCTCTAATACTTGGTCCTGGTTCCCACACCCCAGACAAGTTACCAGTTTTGCTTCCCTCCAATCTGAGCTCCCTTTCAGGTTCCCACCCCCCTGCTAATTTAGTTTAAACCCTCCCCAACAGTACTAACAAATCTCCCTGCGAGGATATTCATCCCAATCCTGCTAAGATGCAACCCGTCCATCTTGTACAGGTCCCACCTGCCCCAGAAATGGTCCCAATATCTCAGAAATCTGATGCCCTCCCTCCTGCACCAGTTCTCCAGCCATGTGTTCAATCGCTCAATTCTCCTATTCCTATCCTCACTCACACATAGGACTGGGAGTAATCCTGAGATTACTGTTTTTGAGGTCCTGCTTTTTAATCTCCTTCCTAGCTCCCTAAAATCTGCTTTCAGGACCTCATCCCCCTTATTACCTATGTCATTGGTATGAATGGAGACAACGACCTCTGGCTGTTCACCCTCCCCCAGAAGAATGTCCTGTAGCCTCTCTGTGATATCCTTGACCCTGGCACCAGGGAGGCAACACACCATCCTGGAATCACATTTACTGCTGCAGAAACTGCACTCTCTGAGGAACCATCACCCTCACCAGTATCCAAAATGGAAAACCGATTAGCAAGTGAGATCATATCAGGGGACTCCTACACTACATGCCTGGTTCTCTTAGACTGCCTGGCAGTCACCCATTCCCTATCTGCCTACATGTTTCTAATCTGTGGTGTGACCATCTCCCTAAATGTGCTATCCATGTAGACCTCCATCTCACGGATGCACAACAGTGACTCCGGCCGCCGCTCGAGTTCTGAAACCCGGAGCTCAAGCCTCTGCAGTCGGTGACACTTCCTACAGATGTGTTTATCTAGGACACAAGGTGTGTTCATGACTTCCCACATGCCACAGGCTGTACATTCCACTCGGCAGAGCTGCCCTGCCATACCTTAACTTTACAGACTGTTTATTATAAATAGAATAGCTTACATAGAAAATAGGAGCAGGAGTAGGCCATTCGGCCTTTTGAGCCTGCTCCGCCATTCATTATGATCATGGCTGATCATCCAACTCAATAACCTGTTCCTGCTTTTGCCCCATACCCTTTGACCCCTTAAGACCCAAGAGCTATATCTAACTCCTTGTTGAAAACATACAATGTTTTGGCCTCAACTGCTTTCTGTGGTAGCGAATTCCGCAGGCTCACCACTCTCTGGGTGAAGAAATTGCTCCTCATCTCAGTCCTGAAAGGTTTACCCCGTATCCTTAGACTATGACCCCTGGTTCTGGACTCCCCCACCATCGGGAACATCCTTCCTGCATCTACCCTGTCGAGTCCTGTTAGAATTTTATAGGTTTCTATGAGATCCCCCCTCACTCGTCTGAACTCCAGCGAATATAATCCTAACCGACTCAATCTCTCCTCATACGTCAGTCCCGCCATCCCAGGAATCAGTCTGGTAAACCTTTGCTGCACTCCCTCTATAGCAAGAACATCCTTCCTCAGATAAGGACCAAAACTGCACACAATATTCCAGGTGTGGCCTCACCAATTGCATCAAGACATCCCTGCTTCTGTATTCGAATCCTCTCGCTATGAAGGCCAACATATGGAGCAAAGGCAGGTATATGGAGATAGGCCGCAGATCAGCCATGATCTCATTGAATGGCGGGACAGGCTCGAGGGACTGAATGGCCTACTCCTGTTCCTATCTTCCTACATTCCTAACATACCATTTGCCTTTTTTACCGCCTGTTGGACCTGCATGCTTACCTTCAGCGACTGGTGTACGAGAACACCCAGGTCTCACTGCACATTCCCCTCTCTCAGTTTATAGCCGTTCATATAATAATCTGCCTTCCTGTTTTTGCTACCAAAATGGATAACCTCACATTTATCCACATTATACTGCATCTGCCATGCATTAGCCCACTCATTCAACTTGTCCAAATCACCCTGAAGCCTCTCTGCATCCTCCTCACAACTCACCCTCCCACCCAGTTTTGAGTCCTCTGAAAATTTGGACATATTACATTTAGTTCCCTCATCTAAATCATTAATGTATATTGTGAATGGCTGGGGTACTAGCACCAATCCCTGCGGTACCCCACTCGTCACTGCCTACCATTCAGAAAACAAACTCTTTGTTTCCTGTCCGCCAACCAATTTTCCATCCATTGCAATACACTACCCCCAATCCCCTGCGTTTTAATTTTACATACTAATCTCTTATGTGGGACTTTGTTGAAATACTTCTGAAAGTCCAAATAAACCACATCCACTGGCTCTCCCTCATCAACTCTACTAGTTACATCCTCGAAGAATTCTAATAGATTTGTGCCTTTGGTAAATCCATGCTGACTCTGCCCGATTCTACCACTGTTCTCTAAGTGCTCTGCTATAAAATTTTTGATACTGGACTCTAGAATTTTCCCCACTACCGACATCAGGCTGACTGGTCTATAATTCCCTGTTTTTTCTCTACCTCCCTTTTTAAAGAGTGGGGTTACATTAGCTCCCCTCCAATCTGTGGGAACTGTTCCAGAGTCTATAGAATCTTGGAAGATGATCACCAATGCATCCACTATTTCTAGGGCCACTTCCTTAAGTACTTTGGGTTTGTCAGGTACTCACCAAACAGCTTCTTCCACTGCACCTAAGCAGGACCCAAATACTGGAGGATTAAAAAAATAGAAAAATGGAGCACCTCCCCCCCTCTTCACTGAACCTGCCACTCACCAAACTCGAATCTCTACACTCAGTTTACAATCTACACTCTGTTTGCAGGCTACACCCAGGCCTCTGTATTTATACCTTTTGAAGCTGAAACTGCAGCAACCAGATTTGACTGGTCAGCTACTTAATTAATCAGCTACTCTGCAGTAGAGCCTGTTAATCCCTGACTAAGACTGTAAGAAACTTACTTTACTTTCTTAGCCATACTTTATCTGGAGGGTAAATCCCAGTTCAATGCTAACTGTAGACCAGACTTTTATAAAGATGACAATACTTAAAATGCGGCACAGTGGTGCAGTGGTTAGCACCGTAGCCTCGTAGCTCCAGCGACCCGGGTTCGGTTCTAGGTACTGCCTATGTGGAGTTTCCAAGTTCTCCCTGTGATTGCTGGGATTCTGCCAGGTGCTCCGGTTTCTTCCCACAGCCAAAGACTTGTGGGTTGATCGGTAAATTGGCCATTGTAAATTGCCCCTAGTGTAGGCAGGGGAATTGAGGGGACGTGGTAGGAATATGGGATTAATGTAGGATTAGTATAAATGGGTGGTTGATGGTCGGCACAGACTCGGTGGGCCGAAGGGCCTGTTTCAGTGCTGTATCTCTAAATAAATAAAATCCCCACTCACCACACTTGAATCTCCATACACTCATCTTGCAATCTGCACTCTGTTTTAAAAGTTATTTGTAAGAATTTCCAGTTAAGGTCTCAGGTAAGGTTCTAACCGATGAAATTAATATTTCCCATTTGGCATGTAGGGTTTTCATGACAATGGTAACCAAGAACCCTGGCTTGTCTTCAGACAGAATTGGTGTGAGGTCACACATTTCCCCCGAATCCATTTTACACTGCATTAAAGGTCACAGTTTTTAAAATATAACCATACTACAGTGTCCAGCATTCATAACACTTCTCATAACTAGTCTCCCATCGATGACATCATCCTAATGATTTTAGGCTGTACTTTAAGCTCCTGTTTATAAAACCCAAAATGTTGTTAGCCTTTTTTATGCCATTATCTATCTTAACTAACACTTTCAGGGAATTGTGGCCTAGAAATGGTTTGATACCACCCCTCCCTTATGGCTGCATGGCATCTAATAACAGCAAGTACCACAAAAGCTCAAATTGATTAAATAATTTCTTAGCACTGTTTTTGACCCTACAAGTTTCTTTTTTAAGGTTAGCACGCTCCTCTGGAGCTACAATAATCAAAGTGGACAGTGATAACCAACTTTAGCAATAATCATGACAAGGAACAGAAAAACGTATGAAAGCTGGAAAATTTCAAGCTAAATTCGCCAATCCTGTGGGAAGCCATGCTCAAAGGTTTACATTTATAACCTGTTGTCCCTGTAACCATGGCTCCCCAGTGAAAGTGCAGAATTGGTAAATTTACCCTTTCTTTTGTTTCAGTGCTTATATAGTTTAAGGCATTAATTAAAACTCTTGAGCTAACAGTGTTGTTTGGGATGAGGTTTTTCTGTGACACTGAGGAGACTGAAATTGGTGAGGATATTAAGGGATGCTTTGATGCTGACCTTAGCCACTGGAGCTGGGATTACTCAGTCAGCTAGTCCAGGCCCATGGCAAATGAGCTGCTATTCATCAGACACTCCCTGGCCAGCATCAATGACACCATCAGCAAGAACTACAAACCCACCACAGGAAGTAAGCAGGAGGTAACTAATAAATAAATGCAAATAATTAAGACTCTGTGGAGGGAAAAGAGAAGAATAAAAGTACATAGCGTATTTGAATCACTAGCAGATTTACTGTGGAAGATAACACCAAAAACAGGGAATGTGTTTTTTCAGGAGGAAAGAACAAAGTTACTTGTGCGGTAAGCAGGTTTTGTAACATAATAGATAAATAATGTTACAAATACAATATCTGTGAGGCCTGAATCTTTCATTATCGGTAAGACAGTACTTTTATCTTGACTCAGTCATGTGATCTATTGCATCAGTAAATTTCCTGTATAACAACCATAGGCCAAGTGCAGTTGCTTTTCCTGCAGCAAACTTACTATAAGCATCAGAGCCATCTCACCAGTTCACACTCTATCCATAAGTAGTGTTATCAGGGTTCTACTGGAGTGGACTTATAATAGTGTTGAAAAGAAGGTGAAATTAGTGTATTTATCTTAAAGTTAAACTTTAAAGATCATTTGGCAAGTAAGCACTGACTATGCTATCAAATAATAAAAGGACACCTTTTGCAGGATCCTTCGTAGACCCGTCTCCAGATTGTGCCTCACAAGTCAGAAAGTCTATGAGAAAATGGAATCCAGGATGAATTTCCAAGAGTGAGTAATTTTGTTGCTAGTCTGACCCCAGAAATAGTCTTGCAATTTGTGTGTGAACATAGATTACCAGTTGCTAACATTATAATGTTGGAAATGTGTTTCTGAACCTGTTGGGAAAATAACAAGGCTATCAATAGGTCGGTAAATCCGATTAAATGGAGCTAGGTTGCTTTTGCTGATTACTTAACGGGGTTGTACACATTTTGGCAATAAGCTGAGCTCAGAACTGACACCAATGGATGGAAGGTGTTGCCAAACTCAGAAAGAGGGTAGCAATATGATATACCAAGAATAATGAAAGAGCTACATGTAAAATGGTTAAGATTCTCCTGGGAGCCTATTAATGAAGTGTGGCTGATAATGCACAGGTGTCTAGCATGACAAGATATGCGCCATCTGTGAAGGTCACAGCTGCTGTGAATCTTTTTACTAATTGTTTATTACAAACACCAGAGGGAGGGCAGTTGATTTTGGAGGCAATTGCCACAGAGCTGTGTTCAGTAGCATTTAATAAGAGCGGCATTGTCTTAAGTCATTAAAGATTTATGCAAAAGGCATTAAAGATTTATGCATTTCCACGAAAAGGAAGACAGCACAATTATGCCCCATTTATAAAATTACTTTAAAAAATGGATATTGCTGTTGGAAAATGACAGAGGTGATTTCAGGTACTCTTATGCTTTGTAAAAAGGTAGCTTTTTCTCCCTGATTCCCACAGCTGGTCAGAATGATCACACACATGGATAAGGGCAGCCAAATTCTCTTCTTCACACACAAAGCCATTCTTTAATTAGATCACTGTGAATGAACAAGGAACAGTGTAAAAAGGGAAGCTAGCAGCATCTTAAAATACTCTTGAAATATTGGCCCTGTTTTTGTGGCACTTGCTACTGACCTCGAAGAAAGCTGCCCACAAAGATCTAGCAATCTCTCACGTTCATTTCCCCTTTCCCAACATCAGTTTGAACCTGATGCTAAGTCAAGAGGATCTCCAGGCATCCAGCAACAGTGATGTCATTAAGCAAGGTAGGCAGCCAATTACACTGAAGTGTTCTCATAGATAGCAAACTAGGAAGAAAAATGCACTGTTTTATTCATTTTTAATTAAGATTTTACAGGGAGAGAAATATATTGGAATATATATGTGGGATTAAAGTAAAAGCTGAGATATAAACAAACTTTATGAATTTTTTTTATCATAATGGAGAAATTTGACATTCCAAGATGTAACTTTGGATGCCCTTTCTTTGTTCCTCATAGGAATGTATTTAGTCTGTCCCCTAACTCTTTGAAGTCCTCCATTGTTCATTTACTGTTTTACCTGATAATTTTTGATTTCAGTACACCTCGGCCAGATCCCCTTTCAACTCACTGAAATTAGACCTCTTCCAGTTGAGTATTTTCAAGTTTGATTGTTCCTTGATCTTTCCTATAACTACTGTAAACCTAATGATATTGTGATCACTGTTTCCCAGTGATACCCCACTGAAAGAGGCACAATTTGGCCTACTTCAGGCTCCTGAATCAGACTAAGCACTGCTTCCTTCCTTGTTGGGTTGGAAATCTAATGATCACAAAATTTCTCTTGTATACATTTCATGAATTCCTACTCCTCTTTGCTATTTATACTGATATTTTCCCAGTCTATATTAGGATAATTGAAGTCCCTCACTATCACTACTCTGTAGTTCTTGCATCCTTCTCCTCCATCTCCTTCCCACTGTTTGGTGGCCTGTGTTATACACCCAGCAGTATAATAGCTCCTCTACTGTTTCTTAATTCTTACCAAATAGATTCTGTCTTTGAACCCTCAGCTCCATCATTCCCTTTCCAGTGCTATAACAGAATCTTTGATCAATACTGCCATCCCCCCTTCATTTTTTTCCTTCCCTATCCTTCCTGAAAACCTTGTAGCCAGCAATATTAAATTCCAAATCCTCCCCTTGTTTGAGCCAGATCTCCACTATTGCCATTGTCATAATTCCATGTGGCAATTTGTGCCTGCAGCACATCAACCTTAGTTACCACACAATGTGCATTTATACACATCCACTCCAAACCCATCCTAATCTGCCTCGCATTTTCCCCCAACTGAACCCTCTTATTTGTGAACAGCTCTTTATTCTAATACCTGTGTCTTCCCCTGTCCTCTGTACACCTTGTTTCTGCTCTCCAATGCTTCATCTTGATGCCCCTTCCTCTGCCAAATTAGGTTCTCAAGAGGAAATGGTTTATCGGTATCTACCTTTTCAAATATCATTATAATTTTTGAACACCTTGGACCTTAGATCACTACTCATTGGATCTTTTTTATTAGCGCAATGCAGATCATGGGGCAACATAATAGATTATGAAAGGATAATAAAATTATGAAAGGATGGGACAGAGTAGCTAGAAGCTGACCATTTCCAGCAGTTACATAGTCAAGAATGAGGGGCTATAGATACAATCTTAAATGTTAGGAATTTAGAACAGATTTGAGAGGGTGTAGAATTCACTTCCAGGGTTAGTTTTTACTTCAGCCACGATGGCAACATTCAAGATTAAGTTTAATTGGTTAAACAGTTAGGGAACAGGCTGCGTAAATGTGATTAGAAATATTTGCTTGCGTAGAGGGTAAACCCCAGCATGGACTGGTTGGGCTGAATCTTAAAATCTTAAACAAAATGAACATATTGTCGTTTTGATCTGTTCTGGTGGTCTTTCTTGCCCCATTGAGCAAGGCTACATGTAACATTTCCTCTGGATGCTTTGATTATACCTATATTTGAGAAGGGAGATGGAATATGTCCAGGGAACAATACACCAGTCAGTTTAGCATCGGTGGTAGGAAAAATAATGGAATTCCTACTAAAAGAGAGAATAGAAGAATATCTAAAAACCAAAAATAAAATAATAAATTAAAAAGGGAGACAGAAAGCAGGAAACTGCTGCCAGACCTGAATATTTCCAGCGTTTCTTGTTTTTATAGCAGGAAACTACAGTCCAGTTAGCTTAACATCTGTCTCAGGGAAAATGTTAGAAGCTATTATTAAAGATGTTATAGCAGGGCACTTTGAAAAATTCAAGGTAATCAGGCAGAGTCAACATGGTTTTGTGAAAGGGAAATCATGTTTAACCAATTTTTTGGAGTTATTTGAAGAAGTAACATGTGCTGTAGATAAAGGGGAACCAGTGGATGTACTGTACTTAGATTTCCAGAAGGCATTTGATAAGGTTCCACATCAAAGGTTATTGCGGAAAATAAAAGCTCATGGTGTAGGGGATAACATATTGGCATGGATAGAAGACTGGCTAACTAACAGGAAACAGAAAGTAGGCATAAATGGGTCATTTTCTGGTTGGCAAGATGTAACAAGTGGTGTGCCACAGGGATCAGTGGTGGGGCCTCAACATTTTACAATTTGTATAAATAACTTGGATGAAGGGACTGAAGGTATGGTTGCTTAATTTGCTGATGACACAAAGGTAGGCAGGAAAATAAGCTATGAAGAGGACATAAGGAGGCTACAAAGGGATATAGATAGGTTAAGTGAATGGACAAAGATCTGGCAAATGGAGTATAATGTGGGATAATGTGAAATTGTCCATTTTGGCAGGAAGAATAAAAAAGCATATTATCTAAATGGTGAGAGATTGCAGAGCTGAGATACAGAGGGATCTGGGTGTCCTAGTGCATGAATTGCAAAAGGTTAGTATGCAAGTACAGCAAGTAATTAGGAAAATTAATAGAATGTTATCATTTATTGCAAGGGGAATTGAATACAAAAATGGAGAGGTTATGGTGCAGTTATACAGGGCACTGGTGAGACCACATCTGGAGTACTGTGTTCAGTATTGGTCTCCTTATTTAAGGAAGGTTGTAAATGTGTTGGAAGCAGTTCAGAGAAAGTTTACTAGACTAATCCCTGGAATGGGCGGGTTGTCTTATGAGGAAAGGTTGGACAGGCTAGGCTTGTATCTGCTGGAGTTTCGAAGAGTAAGAGGTGACTTGATTGAAACATATAAGATCCTGAGGGATCTTGACAGGGTGGATGTGGAAAGGATGTTTCCTCTTGTGGAATTATCTAGAACTAGGGGTCATTGTTTAAAAATAAGCGGTTGCCCATTTAAGACAGAGATGAGGAGAAATGTTTTCTCTCAGAGGGTCATGAGTCTTTGGAACTCTCTTCCTCAGAAGGCAGTGGAAGCAGAGGCTTTGAATATTTTTAAGGCAGAGGTAGATAGATTCTTGATGCGCAAGGGGGTGAAAGGTTATCGGGGGTATTGTGGAGTCGAGGTTACAGCCAGATCAGCCATGATCTTGTTGAATAGCAGAGCAGGCTCAAGGGGCCAAGTGGCCTACTCCTGCTCCTAATTCGTATGTTTGTATGAATAGTCAGCTGGATTTCAAAAAGGTAAGACTTGCTTGACCAACTTTATTGAATGCTTCGAACTGGTAATAGAGTAGATAACGGTAATGTAGTAGATGTAATTTATCTAGATTTTCAAAATGCCTTTGATAAGGTGCCACATAATAGACTAATAATTAAGGTCAGAGAATGCAAAGTCAGGGGACAAGTAGCTGAATGCTTGACTAACTGGCTTCAAGACAGAAAGCAGAGAGTATGGGTAAAGGGGAGTTATTCTGAGTGGCAGAAGGTGTGAAGTGGTGTTCCACAAGGGTCAGTGCATGGACCACTGTTGTTCACAATTTATATTAACAATTTAGACTTTGGAATCTAAAACACAATTTCTAAATTCGCAGATGACACCAAATTGCAGGGGTGGAAGGGGACAGTCAATACTGAGGAGTACTGTAACAAACTTACAAATGGGCATATAATTCACAAACAAATTTCAACACAGATAAATGTGAGGTATTACATTTTGGCAAGGAAAATAAGGAAGTTTCATATTACTTAGAAAATAAGAATCTAAATGGGGTAGAGGAGCAAAGGGGTCTGGGAGTACAAATACACAAACTACTAAAAGTAGTGAGAAAGGTTAACAGGACCATAAAAAAGAAAAACAAGTACTAGGGTTTGTTTCTAGAGGGATAGAATTGAAAAATTAAGGAGTTATACTATACTTGTATCGAACCTCAGTTAGACCATACTCGGAGTACTGCGTACAATTCTGGTCACCATATAAAAAAGATAGAGACACTTGAGAGGGTGTAAAAAATATTTACAAGCATAATACCAGAAATGCGAGATCAGTCTCGGTCTCTTTTGTCTTCAAAAGAGAAGGTTGAGGGGTGACTTAATAGAGGTCTTTAAAATTATGGAAGGTTTTGATAGAGAAAAGAGAGAGAATGTTTCCATTTGTGGGGAAAAGCAAAAACTAGATGCGATCAATATAGGATTGTCACCAGGAAATCAAATAGGAAATTTAGAAGAAACTACTTTACCCAGAGAGTGGTAAGAATGTAGAACTCGCTACCACAGGGAGTGGTTGAAACTAATAGTATAGATGTATTTAAGGGGAGTCTAGATAAGCATATGAGGGAGAAGGGAATAAAGGGTTATGCTGATAGAGTTAGTTGAGAAATGATCAGAAGAGGCTCGATTGGAGTATAAATGCCAGCATGGACTGGATGGGCCAAATGGCCTGTTTCTTTCCGATATATCCTGTGCAAGATGTTGTAGTGACAGAAACTGCGGGCTGGATTTTGTTCTCCCACAGGCGCCGGGTTCTGTCGCTGGGGGAGGGGGAGGGGGAGGAGGGCCAGAAGATGGCTCCGGAGGAGGCCTGCCACGTACCTTGACGCCAGGAGGGCCTGGCCAGATCGTCCTGG
Source organism: Heterodontus francisci (assembly GCF_036365525.1). Lineage (NCBI taxonomy): Eukaryota > Metazoa > Chordata > Chondrichthyes > Heterodontiformes > Heterodontidae > Heterodontus > Heterodontus francisci. The sequence goes on from NC_090397.1 coordinate 22,257,185, forward strand.
CGGCAGCGAGGCTCCGTGGGGGTCAAATCCGGAGGGTCACGTCCGCCACTGGGCGACAGGACCACACTTTAAATATGAAAATGAATAAATTAACACAGACTTACCACCGATCTTGAGGGCCCGCCGTGATCTTCCGCCATGAAAGGTAAGTGTTTTTTTTTGGGGGGGGGGGAGGGCAAATAGATAATGTAATTGTTATTGGAGGGTGGAAAAGGGGCATTGTGAATTTATTTATTTAACTTGGGGGGGGGGGGGGGGGTTTCCTCTTTAAAAATGTAAATGTGCCGGCAGGGCATGGCTGCCCTTTAAAAATGACACCAGTGCCTGTGCATAATGGCAACGGACGCCATTGCCGGGGATGGACAGCCCGCCCCCTCCACGTGATCGGGGGGGGGGGGGGGGGTGGAAGGCCGCCACGACTGTTTAAATGAACCACTGCACAGGAGATTGCGATGGCTCTTTGGCATGTGGCCCCTTTTTGCACTCAGCGGCGGGCTGTTAAAATCCAGCCCTGTCTGTGTTGGGTTTTTGACTTTCATGCAGATGTTTGTTTAGCTCTATTCTGTTAGGTGACGCTTGTGAAACTTTTTTTGTCGGTCAGCTGCACAGCGCGAGTGGGTTATATTTTTTTCCCCCACAGCTGACACTCCATAATGCCACAGGACAACAATGAGATCAGAACTGTGATAGTTGGCCATTCATGATGAAAGTGAGCACACGAATCTTTAGTGTCAGGTGATTGACTGCATAGCTATTTGGATGATTTTTATTTATGAAATAAGAAATGACATAGTAGTAACTAAAACATAATTAGAATTGATTTGTATATTATACATTAAAAAAAATACTGCCGGGCCTGAATACACTCTTTTTGAATCCTTCTGGAAGTTTCTGTAACTCCACAGAGTGTGGAAAGTTAACATGCCCAAGGCTATTGTCAGGCAACTCCCCCCCACCTACCAAGACTGAGGTACCCATTATTTTGCCACATGAACATTAAAACTTAAAATTGCAAGCACCTGACTGGAAAGACATTTTTTTATAGTAACTAGCAGTGTTGGAACAAAAGGGACCCAGTCGTTGCTTCCCCAATACACAGAAGAAGTGGTCAAACAGGTTTTAGTCACATGACTAGCTGGCTGGAGTTTTTGAATTTGAACTTCCATCAAAGGATTTGAACTGAGACAAAGCCGTGTGCTCATGGAGTAAAGATCTCTCCTGGAACTTATGCAAGAATTACAGCCTCTCTTGTCTGCCTGCTTCTATCTCCTTCCCACGGAACTGAATCTCGTGAAAAGAGAGAAAGGTTTCCTATGTGAACAAGGTTTTAAGAAGACTGCTGGGCCCCAACGAAATGCAAGACCATATCTTCAATCAAGGACTACAGTAAGCTCGAGAAACAGTAACAAGATATTGCCTCAAACTGTTCTACTTATCTTTTCTTCTGCTGTTTTCTGTCCCTTTTTGCATGTGTTTATCGCGTGTGCATGCTAGTGTGGGTGCATCGTATATCCGTAGGCGGTAACCGTATTATAGTTTAAGTTTAAATAAATTTCATCTTTCTTCTTTAAACCAAAGAAAGCCTGTTTGTGCTCATTTCTTTGCCTTATAATTGGAACGTTGTGAACAAGGATTCACAAAGGGGGAGCTCAAAACACAGTGTGTTTAAAATTAAACCCTGTTACAATAAGACCATGTGAAGATAGTAACAGACCCCGAGACACCTTTCGCACCTGGTCGTAACACTATCTTCAGTGATACAAAGACCTCCTTTCATGTTAAGGTAACTGATGATGCTGTGAGGCATTATGCAGTGTCAGCTGTGCAAAAACTATAAACCATTGGTTCTATATAGCTGACATAAAAACAAAAGGTTACACAAGCTCCACCAAAAAAAAGCTTTCAAAAAGATTTGGGAGAAGAATTAGTCTGCCAGAGAATGAAAGGAGAAAGATGGAGAAGTATGCAGGAAAATACCATGCAGCACATTGTAGCAAGCTGAACTCAAAAATCATCTACTGAAGCTACTCACACCCAGTAACACCTTTCTGTAGCAGAGAAGTGCTTGGGAGACTGTGAACAAATGGGCACACTCTCGCACATATTCTGGTTAAGCCGCAACACCCAACTGTTTCAGACGCCAATTTGATCACATGCTTTACAATCATCTCCCCGCCACAGCCAGCTCCGTTATTGTGAGGCTGAAAACTCCATTTCCTCACCCCCAACACCCCTTCCCCCGACATAATGCACAAATTAGTGCGTCTGCACGTCTTCCTGATGACAAGAAGATGGTGCACCTCCAGACTCTGAAGCATGACCACCTCCACAGCCAATGTCTTCACAAAGCACTTGCAAAAAATATGTTAATCTGAGCGCACAGATGCTGTTTGGAACTAGGATAATGCCCAGGCAATCTGGGATCCCTTGCTCGTCACATCATCTCCAGTGGTGCTTCAATGTCCCTATAAAAGGGAAGCTGGCCAGTACAACCAGAATGTCACAAGACATCAGCTTTCTTCTTCCAAACACCACAACAGAAGGTGGCCTTTTTGATACCTTTTTGACCAGCTATTTGTCCCCGATTCTACGGTGATAGTCAATAACCTACTCCAATCCCTTCATGCACAGAATCTGACATATTAAAACTACTTTTATATCAGTTTAACATTTATTACTTTCCCAGCAAATAAACAAACACTCAGTTTATAGAACTAACCTATTTATTGTGAATTGCTATTTTCATAGACATTGTTTTGAACATTTTTAATGAAAAAATGCGGTTGCCTAATACTCTTTAACTATTTGTGGTGTTCACAAAATGTCAGAAAGCAGACAATTTAAGATAAAAGTTGCATAGTTTTATTTCCAGACCTATACAATAATTGAGTGCATTTGCATTTCATGTTATATGTAAACCAAAAAAAAATACAAATGGTTAATGTTTTGTAGCAAAGCTGTTGTAGCACATCTTTGGGTCGATTTTTCACCTTTATTTAACTTCATGCAGAGGTGACTAACATACACAAGGAGTGATAAAAGCCTCTTTTCCTATTCAGTCTCAAAATTAAACTGTTTCGGTCTAACGCTTATTCAAACTTCCAAGTTCCTTCACATAAAGACTTTTGAACTCTTGTGTATTTGCCACATATGCAGGTTAAGATATGAATAAAAGTGTGATACATCAAAAGGTATGCAGTACAACTTCTGTGACATGCATAGTGGAAGTTCAGTGTTTCAGAGAACTCATAACCCCTTTTTATCTCCTAATACCACATCTATTCATTGTCCTATTTCCTTGCAGACACACGCACACATACACACACTCACTCACACCGTAAAATATATTGAGTTACTTTTTTTTTATAATTTTGAGGCAGATTTGATATTTTTTGTTTGTTTCAGGACTAACTTCGAACATCTAAGGCCAGTTATGATGGAACTAAATTTTGTGAGAAAATGTGAATATTTCAAAAACACGGTGATGTAGGCTGCTATCTGGTTTATTACTGAATATATGATCTAGCATTTCAAGCTAGTTAAAAGCATTCTATCTTTAATTAAACTACAAAGCTAGAAGTTGTGAATGTTATCTGTGATAAACCACCATTGCTCCATGTTCCTCCATTCAGAGCAAAGTGAAACAATCAATAATCAGTACCACTATTACAAATCACATTTTAAACCCATTTAAACATTATTTCACAAAAATGTAAAAATTCTGCCATCTTAGGCAGAGCACTTTAAGTGAGGAGAAAGTCAATCCAAAATCTTACTGGTTTTAACATTTAATTCATCAATGAATTCATGATCAAAATGTTCCTTTTTCTATATTTAATTTTATTCTAAAGTATATGATGTTTTATCAATATTCTAAATGTTCAAATTTCATTACACATTTCTCTTTCGAAATCAGGGTCTCCATGATCTGTCCAAAGGTGATATACCTGTGAAGATCAATTGCAAATGTGTGGATTTGTAATACAGTGCTAATACACATGGCTTTGACTGGGATAATGTGTAACTGTTTGTTAATAAAATATTACATAAATATAAAAAAGCTCATCTAGGCATCTCAGAAACATATGGACCAGAATTCTGTGAAGAGCTCTTTAGGGTTCGTTTTCATAATGTGCCATCCCTGCTGAGGAAAGAAAGAGAAATCGAATGTGTTCATGCAAATGAGTAATGCAGGACATGAAATAACAAAATAACTTTACACCTTTGCTTTGTGCAGCAAAAATACAGTGCATGAAAATATAACTCACTTAAAATAAAGTATGCCCCCTATTTCAGAGGCACATCATTTTAATATGTCATACTGCTATGCTGATTGTGTATCATGACCCGTATTTATGTTTTAGTATTAAGCATGAATCATAATTAATGTTGCAAGAATAGGCAACTATATATATATATATATATATATATATATATATATATATATACACACACACACATATATATATATATGTATGTAAGGTTGGGAAAAGACCTTCCTGTCCATCAAATCCAACCTGTCTAAAAATAGAACACAATTGAACTACCTCCCCAGCCATAGTCCCACTCATGCAATCTCTAAGAGACAAATAACTGGGGCCAATTTAGGAAGACATTAGGAAATTCCTTTTCATCCCCCTGAAGCAATTAAGCAAAACTGTAGAAAGAAACCACAGTAACCCATAAATCCTCTAGTCCCAGCTAACCCCCAGTTTATCCTCTATAACAATTTGAAAGGTATGTTTATCAAAAGCACTGAACTTTTAAGGCATGTACATGTGGCTCTGATTTAGCATCTCCGATATAGTTTTCAAACGATTATATGGATCGGCAACATAAGCAACAGGTCCCTTATTTTCCTGATTAGAAAGTGGTAAGCTTAACGACTTGGTTGTCACTCAAATCTGCCAGCTCAGTGTCTGAGTTTTCAATTTCCTGACCTGCAGCTGAACGACTCAGACATTCCTAGCAAAAAATACAGACACATACACTAACCAACGCACATCCTGCCTCCACTCCTGCCCAGGACCACCAGGAATCTAATGCATGCCTGTACCTCTCACTAGACAAGCATGAATTCCACTATAATTTCCCCTGGTCCCCATTAAGAATTGGACTGGAAACAGAATAACAATGAAACCATCCACCATTTCCCTCATAATCTATCAGGGATTACATATATAATTAGTGCAAGGGATAAAAACACAAAAAAAAAATCCATGGAATGAGAAAACGCCATTCCAGTCATTCGTGCTGACAACAATGGACCCTTTGTGGATCTATAACTTAATTTTGAAAGTGAAGGTTGTGCAAAACCCTTAAAGACAATTGAGAAAACCCATAAATGCCTGTCTACATTGGTACCTCCATTCCTCAACCCTTCCTCGGCTTCCTCAGATGACAGTATTTATCTTTATTTATTCTTCATTTTCACTTCTATCATTTTTCAGGCCTTTTGAAGGAATTAAATACAACAATGGCCACTCTCCATTTGAGTATCTGCTAAATAGTCACTAAGTCAATGAAAAATTTGTTCCAATCTCTATTCTCACTTGAGACCTATGAATATCCAGTTGTGTCCTGAAATTCTGCACTCACTGTCTAGAGTAAATAGCCTCCTTAATATACATTATATGTGTCTCAGCATTTTAAATGTCTGGCTCTTATCTCTCTCCAATCTTTTATCTCCAATGAAAACAAAGTGTCTTTTGGTGTGTTTTCTTCTTGCTTTGGAATTAAAAGTCCAATTGCCTATTGTTATTACTCTCTCAAAGATGCAACAAAAAAAATACCCCGACAAACTCTCTCATGGTAATAGGGTGTCGTAGAGTCATAGAGTTATACAGCACAGAAACAGGCCCGTGTCTAGGTCGGCCATCAAGCACCTAACTATTCTAATCCTAATTTCCAGCACTTGGCCCGTAGCCTTGTATGCTATGGCATTTCAAATGCTCATCTAAATACTTCTTAAATATTGTGAGGGTTCCTGCTTCTACCACCTCTTCAGGTAGTGTGTTCCAGATTCCAACCGCCCTCTGAGTGAAAAATGTTTTCCTCAAATCCCCTCTAAACCTTCTGCCCCTTACCTTAAATCTGTGCCCCCTGGTTACCGACCCCTCCGCTAAGGGAAAAAGTTTCTTCCTATCCATCCTATCAATCCTATCAATGCCCCTCATAATTTTGTATACCTCAATCAGGTCCCCCCTCAGCCTTCTCTGCTCTAAGGAAAACAACCCTAGCCTATCCAGTCTCTCTTCATAGCTGAAATGCTCCAGCCCAGGCAACATCCTGGTGAATCTCCTCTGCACTTTCTCCAGTGCAATCACATCCTGCCTATAGTGTGGTGACCAGAACTGTGTGCAGTATTCCAACTGTGGCCTAACTAGCAGTTTATACATCATAACCTCCCTGCTGTTATATTCTTTGCCTCAGCTAATAAAGGCAAGCATCCCATATGTCTTCCTAACCACCTTATCTACCTGTGCTGCTGCCTTCAGTGATATATGGACAAGTATACCAAGGTCCCTCTGACCCTCTGTACTTCCTAGGGTCCTACCATCCATTGTATATTCCCTTGCCTTGCCAGTCCTCCCAAAATGCATCACCTCACGCTTCTCAGGATTAAATTCCATTTGTCACTGCTCCGCCCATCTTACCAGCCCATCCTGTAATCTAAGGCTTTCCTCCTCACTATTTACAACACCACCAATCTTCGTGTCATCTGCGAACTTACTGATCATACCTCCTATATTCTCATCTAAATCATTAATGTACACTATAAACAGCAAGGGTCCCAGCACCGATCCCTGCGGCACACCACTGGTCACAGGCTTCCACTTGCAAAAACAACCCTCGACATCACCCTCTGCCTCCTGCTACTAAGCCAATTTTGGATCCAATCTGCCAAATTGCCCTGGATTCCATGGGCTCTTACTTTCTTAACCAATCTCCCATGCAGGACCTTCTCAAAAGCCTTACTGAAGTCCATGTAGAAACATCAACTGCCTTACCCTCATCTACACATCTAGTCACCTCCTCAAAAAATTCAATCAAGTTTGTTAGACACACAAAAGTGTAAAGGACATATATGCATCTGAATCTAAGGCCTATGAATTGGGTTTTTGAGAATGAATCCAAATCAAGATAATATTGAATGATTAGCATTTGAACTCGATGCAGCATAAGAAATAAAACAAGAGAGCTAGAAGCACAAATTCATATTCTAGACTTGGTTACAAGCTGGACAGGAGTGGAAGTTAAATATTTCAGGCTATTAGATCTTTAGAAAGTGCAAAAAAAATGGAAAATAGCAGTAGGAATAGCAATATTGATAAAAGATACAAATGCAGCAGTAGAAATAAAGGGCTGAATTTTACCAGCCCCTTGACGCCGATGGCATGACGTGGGGGCCAGTAAAATTCTGCGGGGAGAGGTCTGCCTTGACCCGCAATGTCGAGAAGGGCCCGCCGCATATTATCAGAGGCGGGGGGACCTTGGTGGGGCCCCCCGACTGCCGCTAGGCGGCGGGCCCTTCATCTGCATATTCAAATGAACGCAAATGAGATTCTAATAAATTTACCTCCAGGCGGTGACCATCCCATACCAATTTTACGGCCACTGTACGGAGTTCCGAGGCGAGAACCTGGTGGGAAGGTGGACAGGAATAAAATTCTCAGGGCATAAGCGGTGGGGGAGCGGGGAAATCAATTTTAATTGGTTGTGTGAATGGTGGGAAGGGGTTGAAGGGCAAATGATTGAAGGTTGGGGGGAAAGTTCAGGTAGGGAATAAAGTGTTTTTTGTCAATCAGGGCCAATAAAAGACCATTGGCGGGGGTTGGGGAAGGGCCTCCATAACATAAGTGTTTATTTAATAAAAATCAGCACTAACGTTCCTTTATAAATTTAAATCTGTGTTAAGGGCTTAAAGCCTTTTAAAAATGTGTCATCGGGGGCGGCCGCTCCGCCCCCTCTATTTAAAATGAGCCCCCGCGCGTAATATCACGGGGCTCAGGGATGGAGTATCCGCGTGGGATGAACGCCGCCATCAGAGTGCGCTGCCGTGAACTGCGGCGCAGTCGTAAAATTCAGCCCAAAGGATTTCAGTAAGTAAGTAAGTAGGGGAGGTGTTGGCGCAGTGGTATTGTCCTTGGACTAGGAACCCAGAGACCCAGGGTATTGCTCTGGGGGAATGGGTTTGAATCCCAGCATGGCAGAAGGTGGAATTTAAATTCAATTAGTAAATCTGGAATTAAAAGCTAGTCTAATGATGATGATGAAACCATTGTCAATTGTCGTAAAAAAAAAAAACCCATCCAGTTCACTAATGTCCTTTAGAGAAGGAAATCTGGCCTACATGTGACTCTTAAATGCCCTCTGAAATGGCCTAGCAAGCCACTCAGTTGTATCAAAACCGCTAAAAAGTCGATAAGGAATGAAACCGGACGGACCACCCGGCATCGACCTAGGCACCGGAAATGACGACGACAAACCCAGCCCTGTCGACCCTGCAAAGACCTCCTTACTAATGTCTGGGGGCTTGTGGTAAGTTGGGAGAGCTGTCCCACAGACCAGTCAAGCAGCAGCCTGACATAGTCATACTCACATAATTATACCTTACAGTCAATGTCCCAGACACTGCCATCACCATCCCTGAGGTGGTGGCACAGTGGTATACAGTCGGGAGGGAGTTGCCCTGGGAGTCTTCAATATTGACTCTGGATGCCCTGAAGTCTCATGGCCTCAGGCCAAACATGGGCAAGGAAACCTCCTGCTGATTACTACCAACCGCGCCCCACCCCACTCCCCTCAGCTGATGAATCATTACTCCTCCTTGTTGAACAGCACTTGGAGGAAGCACTGAGGGTGGCAAGGGTGCAGAATGTACTCTGGGTAGGGGACTTCAATGTGCATCACCAAGAGTGGCTCGTTAGCACCATTACTAACCGAGCTGGCCGGGTCCTAAAGGACATGACTGCTAGACTGGGTCTGTGGCAGGTGGTGAGGGAACCAACAAGAGGGAAAAACATACTTGACCTCGTCCTCAGCAATCTGCCTACTGCAGATGCATCTGTCCATGACTGTATTGGTAGGAGTGACCACCGCACAGTCCTCATGGAGACGAAGTCCCGCCTTCACATTGAGGATACCCTCACTCGTGTTGTGTGGCACTAGCACTGTGCTAAATGGGATAGATTTTGAACAGATCTAGCAGTGCAAAATTGGGCATCCATGAGGCGCTGTGGGCCATCAGCAGCAGCAGAATTGTACTCAACCACAATCTGTAACCTCATGGCCCAGCACATCCCCCACTCTACCATTACCATCAACCTGGGGGATCAACTCTGGTTCAATGAAGAGTGCAGGAGGGAATGTCAGGAGCAGCACCAAGCAGACCTCAAAAGGAGGTGTCAACCTGGTGAAGCTACAACCCAGGACTACATGCATGCCAAACAGCGTAAGCGGCATGCGATAGACAGAGCTAAGCGATCCTACAACCAACGGATCAGATGTCAGCTCTGCAGTCCAGTTGTGAATGGTGGTGGACAATTAAACAACTAACAAATATCCCCATCCTCAATGATGGGGGCGCCTAGCACATAAATGCAAAAGATAAGGCTGAAGCATTTGCAACAATCTTCAGCCAGAAGTGCCGAGTGGATGATCCTTCTCAGCCTTCCCCTGAAGTCCCCAGCATCATAGATGCCAGTCTTCAGCCAATTCAATTTACTCCACGTGACATCAGGAATGTCCGAAGGCACTGGATACTGCAAAGGCTATGGGCCCTGACAACATTCTGGCAACAGTACTGAAGACTTGTGCTCCAGAACTTCCTGCGTTCCTAGCCAAGCTGTTCCAGTACAGCAACACTGGCATCTACCCAGCAATGTGGAAAATTACCCAGGTATGCCCTGTACACAAAAAACAGGAAAAATCCAACTCAGCCAATTACCGCCCCATCAGTCTACTCTTGATCATCAGTAAGGTGATGGAAGGTGTCATCGACAGTGCTATCAAGCAGCACTTACTTAGCACTGCTCAATGATGTTCTGTTTGGGTTCTGCCAGGGCCACTCAGCTCCTGACCTCATTACAGCTTTGGTTCAAACATGGACAAAAGAGCTGAATTCCAGAGGTGAGGTGAGAGTGACTGCCATTGACATCAAGGCAGCATTTGACCGAGTATGGCATCAAGGAGCCCGAGTAAAGCTGGAGTCAATGGGGATTGGGGGAAACTCTCCGCTGGTTGGATTCGTACCTAAAGCAAAGGAAGATGGTTGTGGTTGTTGGAGGTCAATCATCTCAGCTCCAGGACATCACTGTAGAAGTTCCTCAGGGTAGTGTACTAGGCCCAATCATCTTCAGCTGCTCCATCAATGACCTTCCTTCAAACATAAGGTCAGAAGTTGGGATGTTCACTGATGATTGCACAATATTCAACACCTTTCGCGACTCCTCAGATACTGAAGCAGTCCGTATAGAAATGAGGCAAAACCCGGACAATATCCAGGCTTGGGCTGATAAGTGGCAAGGAACATTCGTGCCACAAAAGTGCCAGGCAATGACTATCTCAAACAAGAGAGAATCTAACCATCTCTCCTTGACATTCAATGGCATTACGATCGCTGAATCGCCCTCTATCAACATCCTGGGGGTTACCATTGACCAAAAACTGAACTGGAGTGGCCATATAAATAATGTAGCTACAAAGAGCAGGTCAGAGGCTGGGGGTCCTGCAGCGAGTGACTCACTTCCAGACTCCCCAAAGCCTGTCCACCATTTACAAGGCACAAGTCAGGAGTGTGACGGAATACTCTCCACTTGCCTGGATGGGTGCAGCTCCAACAACACTCAAGAAGCTCGACACCATCCAGGACAAAGCAGCCCGCTTGATTGGCACCCCATCCACAAACATTCACTTCCTCCACCACCGATGCACAGTGGCAGCAGTGTGTACCATCTACAAGATGCACTACAGCAATGTACCAAGGCTCCCGAGACAGCACCTTTCAAACCCATGACCTCTACCACCGAGAAGGACAAGGGCAGCAGATGCATGGGAACACCACCACCTGCAAGTTCCCTCCAAGCCACACATCATCCTGACTTGGAACTATATCGCCTTTCCTTCACTGTCGCTGGGTCAAAATCCTGGAACTCCCTTCCTAACAGCACTGTGGGTGTACCTACCCCACATGGACTTCAGCGGTTCAATAAGGCAGCTCACCACCACCTTCTCAAGGGCAATTAGGGATGGGCAACAAATGCTGGCCTGGCCAGCGATGCCCACATCCCACAAACAAATAGGCAGTGGAAACACATTGGGTAGAATTAATGAACAGCAAAGCATGCAAGACTCTGATAGACAGCTTCTCCAACTGGGGTCTGTAGATCCATGGGGGTTTTTAGGGACTTTCCAGAGATCCGTGAAATAATGTGAAAGTGACGTGGTCAAGAGTAAGGGAATAAGTGGCAGTTGGAGACGTGCTCCCATTCTCGCCACCCCCCCACCCCAACCCCGTGCTCCCGCTTTCTCAATGCTCCTGCTCTCCCCCTGCTCCCCTCATGCTTTCTCCAAGTTCTGCTCTCCCCATGCTCTTGTTCTGTCCATGTTCTGCTTCCTCCAGCTCATTGATATCTGGAAGTAAATACCCTGTTTTCTTAAAAGCATTATTAAGTCACTTTTTGCATGCAACACTTACATATTATGAGTATTATATAGTATAATTTAGATGGGAAGTCTGCCATTACTAATCCATTTGAAAATCAGTCCTTCAACAATAGTAGTGTGAGAACCACTAGTCTACAGACCTCCTGATTGTAGTAATGCAATGGGGGAATATATAAATATGGGGATTGGGCAAGCATGTTGTAAAGACACTGATTATAGTGGGAGAATTTAATTTTCACATTGATTGGGAGAAGAACAATAATTGAGGCAGTAAAGGTAATGAATTGCTAGAATGTATTCAGAACAGTTGTCTGGAAATATATTTTAGAACTGACAATGGAACAGATTTAGCGATCAGAATTAGTTAACAATCTCATTGGTAAGAGAACATTTTGGGAAAAATGATCATAATATGATTGAGTTTTATATTTGATTTAAGAGGGAGAAGGGACAGTTACAAACCAGGGTTTTAAATTTAAGTAAATTTCTAAGGAATGAGAAATAATTCTCTGGGCTGTACTTTTAGTGGGTAAATGTACAGACAAACAGTGGGAAAAGTTTGAAGCATTTGGTACAATACAAAACCAGTACTGTCGCTGGGTCAAAATCCTGGAACTCCCCTTCCTAACAGACCTAAAAACCCTAAACAGACCTGAACTTATAACTCTATTTCGTTTTTCACAGATGGTGCCTGACTACTGAATACTTCCAGCACTCTCTGTTTAGATGTGATAGCCAGTAAGTTTTGAGTTTCATGCTTGAAACTTGATTGATTTATGCTTAGCACTTAATTTTTAATGTTAAAAATCCTTGGCTCTGTAATTGCTTAAAAACTATTGTCTAACATCTTCCAGTTCTGTTGAAAGGTCATCGCTGTTTCTCTCTCCATAGTTACTGCCTGACCTGCTGAGTGTTTACAGCATTTTCTGCTTCTATTAAAAATGTGTAGGCTGACCACAGCCTGTAGTGACTTTGTAAAGTGAAACCCAAATCTATATCAAAATTGTTAATGATTTTCTTTTGAACAGATCTCACAATGTGCCGTACTCTACATCCTTCATATTGAAACTCGAATCATCCCTGTCCAACTATCATGTGTCTGGCAAGTTGTTAACCTTGCTTAGTATGTGCAATAACCAGGAATAATACCCAGCTGTTGTGAGGTATAATGATCTGACTCTTGTTTTTCCTTGATTTCCTTTGTAAGGTATTTTTAAATCCCAGTGCAGCTAATGGGTGATTAATGGTCAATTCTGACATGCTCCTTATTTTAACAGCACATAGACCAGCGTGTGATACAACAAGCGTGATTCAGATTCCTATGCCTATTTAAATTTAGACAATGCAATGCAAAGCTGACATTTTAACATTTTAAAACATTCCCAGAATGGAATAAACACATGATTTATCACCATTTCTGTAAATATAGCATTTGGTAACTGAACAGGGACACAAAAGATGTACTGACACATGGCCAGCCATTTATCACAGTGACATTTCTCTAGTTGCCCTATGAAGGGTGAGTGTAAAGTTTGCTCTTAACACTGTCACTTATTTAGTTTTGATTTTACAGCCTTTCTGCTGACGTATGTTGAACATCAATGAAGACACAATATAAAAATCTAATGTTCAGCTGCTAACACTCATTAGTGATAACTGTCTGCACAGCCTGAAATAGTGCTGCAAACAAGTCCACAAGTACCTGGCCATAATATTAATTTTCCATTTGAATTGTTTCTGAAAGTCACTTACCATTAGCGTAACCACGCTGGTCCACTGCTGAGCCTGACTTGTACTTACTTCCAGCTGTAATCTAGGTGTAACAAAGGACAACGGTCATCATTTTTCTAGTGCTTAAATTATATTATTCTGAGCCCAACTCCTCCTCCCAGGCAGTACTCCCTTTTGGTTAAAGAACTCAATTATTTTTCTTCAGTTTGCCTGTCAAACTTCTGCGCCACACCTGGGGATGAACTGTGCCCAAGTACAGATTTTAAGAAATTACATGCATCTGTGCCAAATGTTGACCAACAGCTTTAAAAATATTGACACAGTCTCAAAAGGCTGACAGCTCAAGAAAGATCCTGACATGTAAAAGCAACTAGAAAGTGTGTGCAGGATTCCTTTGCTTGTATTGGAGGGGGAAAAAGAAAATAATGGAAGTAGATGGGAGCTTGAAGAGGGAATCCAAATCTGAAGATACAACATTGAAGTGTATTTTATGGGAGACCTGGGGCATGATCCTCTGGAAAATATTGAATTTGTACGTTAAAAATTATGCATTCTGGTCATTTTAAACACTTCTGAACTGAACAATGAGCAGATATTTAATCTTGAGAAAAAAGCAAGATGACATTTGAAATTGACAACTAACCAGCACATATCCAACAGTTAGCTCAGTTGTCACTCTCCTATATCCAAATCTCACTGCTCAGTTACAAAAGGCACTCTTAATTAATCTACAACTTCACACCTTTTCAGAAAGACACCAAGGTAGATTTTCCTCATCAGCACCAGACACAAGAATTTGGCAGGGCAGAAGCCCTTATTGCAAAATTAGGTGTAAGATGCTCACATTTTTCCATCTATTGTTTTTAATTGTTTATTATGAGAAGCTTGTAGCTACTTTGTAAAGTTTAAAGGTGTCAGGAGGTGAGCCATTCTTTGCACAGTAACTTGCCTTTGCGCCTTGCTCTTGTAGCCATAGTGTTGACCCAGCTGGTCTAGATAAGTCTCTGGTCAATGGTGACTCCCTAGATATTGATGGTGGGAAACTCACTGCTGATGATGCCATTAAAGATCAGGGGACGTGGCTGAGCACTCTCTTGCTGGAGAGGGTCTGCACTTAGGTGGAGGGTAACATTTGTACACCCATCAGCCCAGGTTGTACTGTCAGCAGACATGGGCTGCTTCACTATCAGAGGAATTATGAATGGAGTTATGTACTGGGAAATCATCAGTGAACTGCCCCTGTCCTGATCTCATGACAAATGGAAGACCATTCAACCCCGTTAGGTGGGTTAGATTTGTGTTATTTATTGCGAACAGGGCATATCTGAGAATTTTTTCACATTGCCAGGTAGATGCCATCACCACAATTGCACTGGAACAGCTTGGAGAGAGGCGCAGCTAGTTTTGGTGTCATTGTCTTCAGCACTACAGCTGGGATATTGTCAGGGCCTTTGCTGTATCCATTGCACTCAGCCCCTTAATGCAACATAGAGTGAAACAAAATGGTTAGAGTCTACTATGGTAGGGACCAAGAAGGATTGACCACTTGACATTTTCTGCTGAGGATGGAATGAGTCCCTTTACGTTAGTGAAGAGAACTTTGCACAATTGACTAAATTTAATTTGTTACCTGAGTCTTGCCCTAATGCAATGCCTGAAAATTGTCATGAGGTTTGTGATTTTGTTTCTTATTATTGTTTTGTACAATAATGGCTTTCTAGGCAATTATAGAACACATTGATAGTCCTTCTTGAACCATTGGTTTTGAATGACAATCCCGCAGCTTTAATAGTCATTTTTCCTGGTGCTAACCCACAGATTACTATGATGGGATTTGAACTCATAATGACTGAGTTTCTCGTCCATAAGATGGCAACTATATTAGTCACTCCCGACACCACCCAAAGCACATCTCCGGTCTTCCCCCCCCCACAAAGCTCTGCCCCCAGTTTCTGCCCCTTCATCACCATCTACTTTCACTTTCTCTTTATTGCCAAACGTTTCCCTACATCTCTTTCCTTTATTGCCGTGCATTCACATCTCCCTTCATTGTCTTTTTTTTTTTATTCGTTCAAGGGCTGTGGGCATCGCTGGCTCATTTGTTGCTCATCCCTAATTGCCCTTGAACTGAGTGGCTTGCTAGGTCATTTCAGAGGGCATTTTAAGAGTCAACCACATTGCTGTGGGTCTGGAGTCACATGTAGGCCAGACCAGGTAAGGACAGCAAATTTCCTTCCCCAAAGGACATTAATGAACCAGATGTGTTTTTACAACAATCAACAATCGTTTCATGGTCACCATTAAAGTAGCCTTTTAATTCCAGATTTATTAATTGAATTCAAATGTCACCATCTGCCATGGTGGGATTCAAACCCATGTCCCCAGAGCATTAACCTGGACCTCTGGATTACTAGTCCAGTGAAATTACCACTGCACCACCGCCTTTCCCCTTCCCTCCATGGTTCATTTTTCCCATTCCCTCTCTCTTTCATTTCTATCAATTTTTCCCTTTCTCTGCCAACCAATCCCCTGGCACTGCAATGCATTCTACCTTCCCCATTCATTTCCATCCTGGTCATACATTCTGCCCCTCCCCATGCCAATCATTTCCTGCTCCTCTCCCTTTGCCATGCAATTTCCTCTTCCCATGCCAACTACTTTGTCCCTTCCCTTTGCAAATCATTTCCTCTCACCTTTCCTCACCAACCATTCCCCCCCACTGCCATCAATTCTTCCCCTCTTATTCAACTGCATCCTCCTCCTCACCCCTTACCACCATTTCCTCATCTCCTTGCCAACCAAATCCCTTTACCCTCCCTACCATTTCCAACCCCCTGACCCAACTGACATCTGAGTTCAATGGCTAACGCTTCTATCAACACACTCCCAACGCTAATGGCTGAGATGCCTGCCTGAGCATGCTGTCCTTGGGAATTCCTGTATGCACTGTTGTTTCTACCTATTACAGCAATTGGGCCATTTGTGCTGGGAATATGCTCATGGGAGAAGTGGGGCCCATCCAGTGTGTACATTGCAAGCCAGCGGCCAAGTGGGTGGTGGTAGAAGAGGGCCCGAATGCGTTAATTTGTGCCAACAAATGCTGACACACTGATCCTTCAAAACTGGAAAATGCTGATGGTTGGGAAGTAGGCACACGGTTGCTGAAGTAGTTATACAGAGTGGTAGAGCATCAACATGTAGCGCACACAGTGTTAAGATACGCATTCACATTATTCTGCTGGCTCCCTGAACTCACCAATGTTCTAGACAGAGCCCCGATACAGTTCTCCAGAGGAGAGGGAAAACTGCAAAGTAAGTCATCTCCAGGCTGCTGTTGTACACACTGGACTTGCTGGATCAGCGCACTGCAGGCAGGGAGAGGACTACATTCTTGGCCAGAGACAGCATGTGGCCTTTGAAAACTGGGTCAAAAATAGAGGGATTCAACCCGTTGAAAAATTTATGCTATTACTTTGTTCTGCAATACACTGTACTTAGTGAAGTAGCAGTTCAGTGGATACATACAATGTGTATGATTTGGTTGATTGCAAACTCGCAGCACTCACCAATACAGAGTAGCCAAGTTCAAGGGATAGTCAAAGCTGAGATTTTAATGCAGCTTCTTTGAAAGAATCTGGTGCTCTCGAACTAATTGCAAATTCCGTGTTAGTGAATGGAAATTTTAACTTTTGAAGAGCCGTTTTGATACCAATTTCTTTCTTGCTCTTTTCTCTTTGATATCAGGTTTCCCTCATTAGTCTTAGCACAAAATACCAATCAGAATTTTACTTTTTTTGATAATTTACAGGAACAGCATCAACAATTTCAGCATAATATTTGGAATATCAACTAAAAACATTTAAATAGCTCCTGGGTGGACATTGTTGTTTTGTATACTCATCCCAGGGATGTAACAGTTTACATCTAAATATAATGTAGAAATGTGTATGAATATAGATATATGTCTCCTATCCAATGATGACCTTAGACGAGGTGGCTGATTTTCCATTGGAAGAATCAGTTTTATTCTCCCATAGGTTCCGCTTGCTTGATACATCTCCTGGCTTCACATCCTGGAATTAGAAATATTTAAAAAAGTAAGGTGTTTTAAAAAAGAAAATTGCAGATCAATTAAAATAACATAGGAACCAGAACACTTTTTCAGTACTTGGTGACGGTGACAAGCATTCAGCTTATACTATCATTTTGAATTGAGTGTGCATGTAAAGCAAGAGGAGAGAAAACAAAGTGTGCTTCTATTAACCAGACAATGCCTGTGTGTTTGAATTTGAGACCAGTATCTTTAGTAAAGACATAATCTGATTATTTGAATATTGTATTAGATTTAACATCCATCAACATATCGTGATGACAATAATGTCTAATGGGAAACTTACACAGATGTCAATGTCCCTCGAAATTTTCTGCAATCCTTAATGAACTTATCAGGAATACACATAAAGAGGAAGGCATATGAAGTACATTGCAGTATCAAAACAGTTTATTCCCAACAATGCTGTTTAGATTTGCTACTACAATAGCAAGTAAGTTCAGAGACCTTAAAATGTCTTGTGAAACAGCCACCTCATGTTTAAATCAGTGGAAATAAAAATCAGATAATCTGCAACGTTAGTTTTACACAGGCAGCAAATTCAAAATCTACCCCAATGCTTCTTTAAAATGTACGAATGGATAAAAGAACAGTCAGCAGATTAGGATTTGCAATGGAAATTTATGCCGATAAAAGAAATGGCCTTTACTAGAACCAGCATCAAGAATAGAAGTTAATGAGGAAGGATAGAGTGTTTTTAGAAAGATATATACAAACTCACATGAGAGGAATGGTCGGCATATGTAGCTATGTAAGACATGACGAGGATTTTTTTCTCATTGATGTATTATATAGCATAGAAGAAAAACCGAGTTCATTGGGTCCTATGTGTATTTCCACCAGTCTGATTAACAAATGTTATAACACCACATTTACAATTCTTTTTTTCCAGTTTTTTCAGTTATCCCTAGTATCTTGGCCAATATTTATGCCTTAACATTGCTGTTTGCGGGTGCTTTCTGTGTGCAAACTGGCTGCCGTGTTTCTTACATTACAAGAGTGACTACACTTCAAAAGCACTTCAAAAGTACTTCATTGGCTGTAAAGCGCTTTGGGATAGCCGGTGGTCGTGAAAGGTGCTATATAAATGCAAGTTTTTCTTTCCAAATTAGTGTGCAATACGACTTACAGTGCACTAAAGTAGGCACTTACTGCCAAACCCCCCAAAAAAGGCAGCTCACAGCACTGTTATGTTTGGAAACCATTTACTGATCATTTTATGCTTAAAAATTTCAAAAAGAACATGCATTGCAGGATTCCTATGTAATTGATTTGAAAGGAAATCACTTTATAAAAAAAAACAGAACTGGGTGGGATAATAGATTAGCAACATTATTCTTTCACCTCAGGGACCTTGATTTAAATTTAGAGTTGGCTGAAATGGTGAGAGCGATCTATAAAAGATGATTTAGATCGGATGTCTTTAAATTTCTTGGTCCCATTTCAGTTTGTTTTTCTTATCCCTGAAGGATTCTCTTTCAGCACAGAATGTTCTCCAGGCCAAAGGCAGGCTTCAGTTTTCAGGCAAAAGCAAAATATTGCAGATGCTGGAAATCTGAAATAATCAGCAGCTCATTCAGTTATTTTAAGTAAGAATACTGTTGTGTAGGCATTTGTTTGGCAAAAATAAAATCACATATTGTAGCACTCAATATAGTTGTAGCCCTAGATAAACTATAAAACAATCAATGCAGGTTTACCTGATTACTCACAAGAATCCCTGACCACCCGGAAGTAGAAGAAAGAAAGAAGAAGCAGCTATGCCAACCCGATAGAAATGAATGAAGACATGAAGAAAGGAAGTGGAGGAACCAACTGGTCAAGAGAATAGGAGAGGTAAATGATTATTAACTTCACACGAGCTGTTTGTGCTTCATATAAGAGTAACACAGTTGGAGATAAATGCAGAGATTTATAAGGTAGATACATTTGAATCACAGAAATAAGTTTCAAACTATGAAATTGGCCACAAGTAATCAAACTGTTAAGCTCCTAGCAGTCTCCAATTTAAATTGGAGATTAATTTGGGGAGTGGGGGGGGGGGGGGGGGGGGGAAGGGGGTGTGTGTGATGCCTCCCTCTTGTGGAGAGTTCAATATTTTCCTCAAACACACATTACAGTAGTTATTAATGTTTGCAAACTATACATGCACAGTTTTTTAAAAAGCCCCTTTTAGAGCTCTCACATCTCTGCTCTACTATCAAACCTCCTCCTCCAGATGAATTCAGCTGAGCTGTTGACAATCTATGGGTGCCTTTAACTGGCCAATAATGGATCGACTTCTGCAAGGCAGAACTGATCCTATCAGACTTTATCCCCTTTCATTCTCCAAAGTGGGACTTCACTGCCACCAATTAACAACTGGAAAAACAGAACCAATTAGAACAGCTGAGTTAGAATCTCAGCTGTAGCTAGAAATTCATGATCCCTTGGTCTTAGTCTGAGATGATGCGATCCTCACAGCTAAGAACCTACACCAGTTACGACAAAATGGTCGATAAATCCTCATGTAGGTAGTTTGTAACCAAACTTCAATTTGACCCCTTACTTGGCCAATACCAGCATTGCCAGTACTGTCACACGCAAGACTGATTGTTTGGGTGACAGCCAATGCGCATAGTGTACATATTTATTATTCCCTTGGACTGAAACACTGTGCAAGATTAACTGGTGTGTAAAGGTCTTCACCATGACTCACTAATTAATGTCAGCAGGCTGCAGTTTTCAAGGAATGAAATAAGCCTGCAACAGAAGAGACTACTTACTGACATGACAGAGCAGTCACTGCCTACACAAAAGCATTGAAGCAATTATTCTTTTCATCATTAAAATTGAGGTCAAAAGTCTAATGAATATATCAACTGTAATCTTCAGAGACGTAAAGATAAGCTATAGAGTCCTGAGAGTGCACTAACAACTTCAGCTTCCGTCAAGCATTAAGGAGCACTATCCGACACTTCTGTTAGCTGAGATAAGTAGTGCATTACTGCATCCCTCAACTGTCATCAGTTTTTCCAATATTGTGAAGTTGTTTGGCTGGCTGATGCCTCTGCCACTTCCCTCCCTTCCTCCATCACATTGAGCAAAACCTCTCCTAAGATTTCCCCCTACCCCAGCCCAAACTCGCATCTTTCTCTAGTTTCTCTCCTACCTCCCATCATGCCCTCTCCAAGCTCAACTTGTTCATGAGACCTAGCTCCTGCTCCCTAGATCGTATTTCCTCCAGACTGCAAACGACCCAATTTCTCTTCCTGGACCTTATGTTAGCTAATGTTGTTAATGGTTCCCTCTCCTCAGGTACTGACACCCTTTCAAATCTGCCGTCATCACCCCCTCCTCAAAAAACACACCCATGACCCCTCTGTCATTGTAAATTACCGCCCATCTCCAACCTCCCCTTCCTCTCCAAAGTGGTTAAACATGTTGTCTCCCAAATCTGTGCCCATCTTTCCTGCATTACATGTTTGAATCCTTCCAATCAGGTTTCTGTCCCCACCACAGTACTGAAACAACACTCATTAAAGTCGCAAATGATATTCTGTGTAACTGTGACTGTGGGGAAACTATCCTTCCTCATACTTCTCAACCTGTCTGCAACTTTTGATATGGTTGAACACATCATCTTCCTCCAACATCTCATCACCTTCACCCAGCTGGCTCCAACTTTATTTATTCAGTCACAATTAGAGAATAAACTGCAATGGTTTATATTCTCACTCCCACAGCCAGATCTCTGGAGACCCATATGACCTATTCTTGTCCCCCTCCTATTTCTCATCTACATGTGACATCATCCAAAAACACGTCAAGTTCCATATGTTTGCTGCTGACACTCAGCTCTACATCACCACCTCTCTTGACCCCTCTACTGTCTCTGAATTGTCACACTGCTTGTCAGACATCCAGTATTGGATGAGCAGAAACTTCCTCCAACGAAGTATTAAGACTGAAGCTATTGTCTTTGGTCCCTGCCACAAAACTCCATTCCCTAGCCACTGACCCTATTTCTTTCCCTAGCAATTGTTTCAGTCTGAACCAGACTACTTGGTGTCATATTTAACCCTGAGATGCACTTCCAATCACATATCTACTACAGCCCCAAGACTGCTGCCTTCCACCTCTGTAACGTCATCCCATTCCACTCCTGTCTCAGCTCATCTGCTGCTGAAACCCTCATCCATGCCTTGACTCTAGACTTGACTACTCCAATGATGTCCTGGCTGACCTCCCATCTTTCACCCTCCATAAACCTATCCAATACTGCTGTGCATAGCCTAACTCACACTATGTCCCATTCAGCCATTACCCCTATTCTTGCTGAGCTACATTGGCACCTGGTCCCCAACTGCCTCAATTTTAAAATTCTCATCTCTGGTCAAATTCCTCCATGGCCTTGCCCATCCCTAATCTTTAGCCTCA
The DNA here is from genome assembly GCF_036365525.1 of Heterodontus francisci. Lineage (NCBI taxonomy): Eukaryota > Metazoa > Chordata > Chondrichthyes > Heterodontiformes > Heterodontidae > Heterodontus > Heterodontus francisci. The sequence goes on from NC_090397.1 coordinate 22,279,113, forward strand.
TCCAGACCTACAACCCTCTGAGAACTTTGTGTTTCTCCATCTCTGGCTTCTTTCCTATATTGCAGCAGTGACTACACTTCAAGTGTGCTTCATTGGCTATAAAGTGCTTTGAGACGTCCAGTGGTTGTGAAAAACACTACATAAATGCAAGTCTTTCTTTTTCTTTTCTTTCTGTTTTCTTTCACTGTTGTTATCATTGTTCCGTATATATTTGATACCTTTGCAGTATAACATCACAACTGAGATCGATGACAATACTTTATTTTTCAACTGAAATTGTGAGTTGGGTGCACTGGCCACCATGCCTAACTTCCCATCAGAACAGGAGTAAGCCACTCAGCTCTGTGAACCTGGTCTGCCAATCAATTAGATTATGGTTGATCTGTATCTTAACTCCGTTTATTTAGTGCACCCAATTCATAGTCCACAAGATTTTCCATCCATTAAATACCTGATTTGTGTACTCAAAATTGTGTGGAATGCGATTCAGTCTTGCTGATCTCACCACCCATTTCCCAGCATCTAGTGAAGCTCTGCATCGAACACATTAACTTACAGAATTTATCACTGTAATTCAATACATCTGTCAGTTTTCAACTCATACAGTGAGCTTCACACTTTTGCAGCCGTCTGGTAACCAAGATAGCAACTAACAGATCAAATAAAGTATTTTCTAAGGTATTTATTTACACAGAGTGGTGAGAATGTGGAGCTCACTGCCAAATGAACTGATTGAAGCAGATGGCATTGGCACATCTAAGGGAAGCCATGATGCTTACATGAGGGAGAAGGAAACAGAGAGATATGAGAGGAGGATGGAAAGAGGTTATTATGGTGGGAGGAGGTTTGTGTAAAGTATGAACACTGAGAGGCTGAGTGACTAGTTTCAGTGCTGTAGAGTAATGTTACACATGGGCAGATATTTGTTTGTTCTGTGTTTTTTTTTGCAAATTTTGTGGTGTTTATTCTGTAGGGCTGTGATTGGGGCATTTAAAGTGGCATTGCCCTTATTAGAGAGTGGTCGCTAAATCTTTATTTGTTTTTATTCCCACATTCTACAATGTGATAATGAAGCATGTCTTTACATTTCAAAGTTAGTGCATCAGATCCATAGAATATCATATCCTCTCCTTTGGCATAAAGTCAAAGGTTTGGCCAGACTAAAAATGACAGCAAAACATTTCTAACCCCTCTTTTCTCACCACAACTGCACATTTATCATTTTACAAGGTGTGTGCTATATCAACTATACCCTTGTGATGGAAACCACAGCTGCCAAAAGGAAGCATATTAATGTTGTCATATGGAACACTATTTTTCACTGTTACTGGACATTGAACATAACTTGTTTAAAAAAGACCACAGGACTGAGTGGCTGAAAACATGGCTGCACATTTGCATTCTGAGAGACAGTTGCCTAGAGAGATAATGGAAGTACTCCCTGATCCAATTAGCCAGATTCATTTGTCAATAGTAATGATCAAAAGATATTCAGTGTCATTGACTGTGTAACAGCCAGCATTCCACTCCCCCACTGAGTGTGTCTGGTAAGCTTGGAAGAATTAACAAACTTTGCAGGTGATGCTGTTTCAAACAAAAAGCTAGTCATGTGACTAACCTGCTGGTCAACCTGGAGTTGATTGAATTGTGCTCACAGTAAAGTTTTGAGACAGACTGCAAGTTGAGAATCAAGGAGGAAGGTCTCTCTCTCTCTCTCTGACGCAAAGTTCCAGGGACCCACAGAAGTAACTTAAGCCGCAAGACAGAAGACCACCGAAACAAGTTTGAAAATGTGCACTGGGCCCCAACAAGAACTGCAAGACATAACTTCAATCAAAGACTTTACATCCAACCCAAAACCAGTAACCGAATTCAATCAACTACTTCAAACCTTTCCCCTTTAATTCTTTCTCCTCCTCTGTCTCTATTTGCATGTGTGTTTATCGCGTATGCATGCAGCGTGGTCGCGTTGCATATTCTTAGTAGTTTTAACTCAGTTAGAGTTTTAAGGTTAATAAACTTACACCTTTCTTGTTAAATCTAAGAAAACCTGTCTGGTTGATTTCTTTGCAATTACAAGTAGAGAGCAGTGAGCAAGGACTCACTGAGGGGATGATAAAAACACTGTTTTAAAAGTTAAACCCTGTTACGGCCAAACCAGGAAAAGGCCGAGATGGGAGCCCTAGACCCTTTCCTCACCTGGTCGTAATACCCTTTAATCAGTTAACAACACTGCATTTATAACATGGACCCCAAATGCTAGCTCCAAAACTGATGTGCTGTAGCAACATTCTTTGTTTTACAACTCTGTCGCATATATACATTATATATATACACGCACACATATTATAATGGTTACTATCACTAGCACAGATAGTAAATATAGTAAATATTAGGCCGAGACAAAAAGACAACCAAATGCCGAATGACTGGTATAAAGCAGCCCCCATAAGCATAGATTTACTTTTTAAAAGTTGCTGGTTAACTGATTGATGAATAGTTTTTTTCCTTAAACAAAAAGGCTGAAAATAATGAATAAGAAGTATGGAGAACAATTTTTGTGATGAACATCAAAGGCTATTAAGTATTTCACTCTTAAACTCCTTCATCTTAAATACTGAAAGAACCAGCTATGCTTTGATCTGCCTACTTGCTCGTGAAAGATAAAAATCAATACATTTATGACGTAAACTACTATGCTTTCAGTCGTATACAGTCAAGCCTTGTTAACTCAAAGCCGTAGGGGCTGACAAAATAGTTCTTTTTATCAAATGTTGAAATTGTTAACAACTGAGATCAGGGTCCCAGGAATCAGGAAGTCTGTGGTACTTAAGGGTCAATTTTCATAGCAGCCGAACTAAATTCCACATAGGAACAGGAGTGGGCCATTCAGCCCCTTACGCCTATTCTGCCATTCAATTAGATCATGGCTGATCTTACCTCCATCTACCTGCCTTGGTTCCGTAACCCTCAATACCACTGCCTCATAAAAATCTATCTATCTCACTTTAGAAATTTTCAATTGACCTCCAGCCTCAACAGCTTTCACCTCTTACTGGCCAAGTGAGCCCCTTAGGTATTTAGTAGCAACTTAGTATTTGGAGGGTAACCGATATCTGGCAAACTAATACTTGATTTCTGAATCAGAATGATGCCAGTTGACATCAATCATTTAATTCCCATTGATTTTGAACTCATTAATCCCTATATCTTCCACACTTTGCACATTTACTTGCTAAACTGGATCCAGTGCTTTTGTGTATTCATGTCATTAAGGAGTAAAAATCAATGGATTTATATAATCTTATGCATTTCACTCTTGCACACTTTGACTGCCGCTGAATTGTACAACATGTGCTATGTAAAGATATTAACAAGCTGTGTACAAGTGGAGATTATAGGATTGGTGCCATCGGACGTCGTCACATCAGGCAATGGTATTGTAGTACCAGGTGTTAGTATTGGTACACGAGGTACACTGTCCATTGGTTCAACATGGTTCAACAATAATATATGTACCAAGTGTTACTAGATATTGATCTAAATATTTGAGATGTTGGATACTGGTACATCAAATACTGGTACGGCAATGCTTAGAATTGGTACTGGTACATAAGGTACTGATGCACCAGATTATAGTACTCATGTTTCGGAAATTGGCACTCCTACAATAGGTATTGGTACATGGTACATTAGCTATTAGTATTGATATACCCAGTGTTGGCACTGATATACCAATAACTATTGCACCAATACCAGGTGTATCACCAAATATAGCTACAGGTATACCAGGTATCGGTATTAACCACTGTTCATTAAGGATGTAAAGAAATTCCAACTCCTCCCCCGTTTAATTTAATTTTCTTGTGTTTCCCTTAATTTCCTGGCCAATGATTGCTGTTGCTACCTGGCTGTTTACTTTTTCTATTTTTCATGTTGAGGTCTTCAACACACAATATTTTCAAATAAAAATAGCCATGTTAAAACTGTCAACAAGCAATCAGCACGTTTTAGAGTGGAACGGTGAAAAACCATTGAGAGTTGGGCATTAATCTAAGCTACTGAAATATTAATAATTTCAAATTTTGGAATGCCCTTGTTAGTTGAATTCTAGTTACTTTTCCCTGGGTCTGTTTTGGCCTTGATGTCGTATCAAAAACCTTGCATTGTATTGGTAAGTACAGTCCATGTAGTTTGTAGCATTGTCTTTGAGAATTAGACAAAAAGTGCAGAGGCATGTTAAAGAGATGGTTTTATAAATAAGTTTTGTTTTTAATTTAAGATGAGAACTATAAACAATGTGTACTATATCATGTTCAGATATGTATCATAGAATACTGGAGGCGAATGTGGGAAGGAAGTAGCTAAAGTAGGTGTTGGTCCCTTAGAGGATGAGACTGGGGAATTAATAATGGGAAACAAGGAAATGGCAGAGAACATGGTTGGAACTTCATGCTCCCTCGCAGGAGCAGGCTGGTGGTGGTGGGGGGGGGGAAAGAGGCGTGGGAGGGTGCTGTTAGTAAAATTGAGTGGGAGGCGGGTGGTGCCGTTCCAGATGCCTTCCTGCCTCAGCTGCAATTTCCCGAGGGGCGACAGCAGTGAGAAATGGCCCTCCCGCCCCAGGCCAATCAAGGCCCTTAAGTGGCCAGTTTAACTGCCACTTAAGAGCCTCCTCCTGCCGCTGCGAGTATTTTACTAGAGGCAGGCGGGTGGCTGAGATCCCCCAGGAGGCCGCTAAGTAAAACCAGGCAGCCTCCTTGCAGGCTGGGGAGGGGTCCCTTCTGATTGGGCACCCTGTGCCCCATGGAGGACCCTCCCATGGACCAACCGACCCCACTACACAACACTACCGCCCCTCCTACCCCCAACTGACTCCATCCCCCACCTTGCCTTGCTGGATCCCGGCCGACTGTCCCCAGAGACTTACCTTGTTTCCAGTCTGGTGTCCCTCTTGCTGCTGAAGCTGGCTGAAGTCCCAGCAGTGGCTACCGCTCCCGGTGGCGCTGCTGGGACTGAGAGCTGCCGGCCCATAGATTGGCCGGCAGCTCTTGGAGGCGGGACTTCCTGCCTCAGAGGGGCAGAAGTCCTGTCCAAGGCCAATTAAGGGCCTAGGGAGCGTAAAATCCTGGCATGGCTCCCAGGCCCAGTGGAGGCGAGCTCACCCCCTGACTTTTTAGTTGGTGGGCGGGGCCTCTGGTCCAACATAAAATTCCAGCCCTTGAACAAGTATGTTGTATTTGTCTTCACAGTAGAAGACACAAAAAGCATCCCAAGAATAGTAGAAAATCAAGAGGCAAAAGGGAGGGAGGAACTGAAAACAATCACTATCACTAAAGAAAAGGTTATGGAAAACTAAGGATTAAAGGCTGAAAAGTCCCCTGGATCTGATGGCCTGTATCCTAAGCTCTTCAAATAAGTGGCTGCAGAGATAGTGGATGCATTGGTTCTAATCTTCCAAATTCCCTAGATTCTGGAGAAGTCCCAGCAGATTGGAAAATCACAAATGTAACACTTCTATAATGAGGGCGAGGCGGTGGCATAGTGGTAATGTCATGGCACTAGAAATCCAGAGGCCTAGGCTAATGCTCTGGGGGCACGAGTTCGAAACCGAACGCAGCAAATGGTGAAATTTGAATTCAGTTAATAAATCTGGAATTAAAAAAGCTAATCTAATAGTGACCATAAAACCATTGTCGTTTGCTGTAAAAACCCATCTGGTTCACTAATGTCCTTCTCTTCTCTCAGAGGGTCATTAATCTTTGGAATTCTCATCCGCAGAGAGCAGTGGTGACTGGGTCACTGAAAATATTCCAGGCTGAGTTAAACAGATTTTTGCTCTACAAGGGAGTCAAGGCAGGAAAGTGGAGTTGAGGCCACAATCAGATCAGCCATGATTTTATTGAATGGTGGAGCAGGCTCGAGGGGCTGAATGGCCTACTTCTTCTCATGTTTCTTATAATGTACACACAAAAATGTCATGGTGGATTTTGGTCTTGGTTGCTATAATGCAATACTTTTGAATACAGCAAAGTATCCTTTGAAATTCTGAACAAAACAAGACTTAAAGTATGAAAATAAAACTTTTAGCAAAGTCCAAGTTAATTTTCATTCTTGAAGCACAGTGTCAATCATTGAGGAAAACACAGCAATATCTTGTCTCTCTTTTCAATTAAGCAACAGAAAACAAAGACACTGTTGTCGCACAAATATCACATCATTCAATTTGGAGATTCTGTTCTAAATGCATCTAAGTGTTTTGGAAAAACATATATTGCTGGTGAGTCTCTTAGCAACTTGTATTCCATGCTGTAGAAAGTCACTTTGTTATTGTTTCTTAAGCTAATGTGGACAGACTGAAATGAAAGCCAAGCACAAAAAATGGGATTTTGTTTTTTTTTTTGGCAATTTAAAATGAGACAAAGCGGTCTATGAGGTAGCAAGTTAAAAATATTTCCCTATTTTTTTTTTGCCCTCCTTTCCCACAATTTAGCCACTCCATGCTATCTTACTCAGTTAATGAGGGTGGAATAATGTACCCATGCACATGTGCAAAAATGTTGTCAATGCTCACACTTGGCAGACAGATTTACCCAGATTTTTACTCAGATTATGTGGCGTGAGATACCACTCTCCCAGTCAGTCTTCTCCCCTAGCCACACAACTTGGCTGAGACTGAGAATAACTCACCCTCTGAGACAAACTCAAGCATCAAGTTCATTAGAGGCCACATTTGCAAGTTGGCTTCCTAGTTCAATGCACAACGCTTTAGAATTGTAGCCGCCAGGTTGCCCTGAGGTGAGAAGATTTTGAAGAGCAGTGAAGAGGTGGACAACTTACTGAGGGTTTGGCTGCAGGTGATTTGTTTGTTTCAGGTGTTTTGGTGAGCCACTGGTTGATGCGACCGGCAACGCCAACTTTCAGGCCTGCTACCTCCTACAAGGATAGCCATAAACAGAATCTCGTGAAGCTTTTTGTGATTGCATGCAAGTTTCATTAGGATTTAAAAGCTTGTCACCACAACATTCAGCACAGCTCTTTTCCTGAAATATTCTCTGCCCATTATGAATCAGAAAATATCAAGGCTATAACTTAGATGTGATAAATTTATTTTTCAAATAGTCAAATTAATCCAAAAATCTAGTACAACTGCACATCACCTAGAGGATACTGTTGTCAAGTATTTCTTTTTTTCCAATGATAAAAACTTGTGCAAAAATATCCAAGATTACAGCAAACATGTAATCTGCTTCAACATTTTACACTGAACTTGTTTTTGGGTAGTTCCAAAAGTGTGACAAGCCTGTTCCTTTGAAGCAATGCCAGAATATAATCAGTGCAAGAATTCAGTTCTTAATATTGCTACCATCATGGATACTCCGGAACAATTTTACAGAAAATAATTCCGGGCCACAAGCCAGGTACACCTGACAATGCATCTTGAAAGTGTCTAATGTTTTACACCAAGATTTTGTGAACATATTGCACATAACTCTGGCAATTGTGGGCAGAAAGCCTACTCAGCAGGTATTCCCAGGTATTTAATTATCATTTCACAATAACCAAAGCAACTGATTTAATTTCAGGAACTCTGCTCGCTATGGACCTTGTGGTAGAATGGTAGTGTGTCTTAGCTCAGATCAGAAGGCTGCTTGTTTGAATCACATCAGGCTCACAGCATTTTCACAGCAGTTCAGGATCCCGCTGACTGGTTTTATATTGGAACATTGTAGAAGAGATGGGTTCAGTGTTCAAGGTAATTGGCAAAAGAACCAGAGGCAAAAATGCGAGAACAAATTTTTATGCAGTGAGTTATTATGATCTGGAACACACTGCCTGAAAGGGTGGTTGAAGCAGATTCAAATGTTTTCAAAAAGAAATTGGATAAATATGTGAAAAAGGAAAAGTTTGCAGGGCTATGGGGAAAGAGTGGAAAGATTTATCGGATAATTACAAATAGCTGGCACAGGCATGATGGGTCAAATGGCTTCCTTCTGTGATGTATTATTCTATGGTCTATTATTCTACTATTCTATGTATTGGTGTTTTCTTTTGTTTATTTTGGGAAAGGGCAAGTTCCTCTTGCTGTCTGTTATATTCCTTATTCATACCCAGAGTGAATCTTAAAACACTGGATATTAAGGGACCAGAAATCAGTTTTGATATCTGTAAACAATTTAGCTTTCCATCCCATACTCTATTTATTCTTACTAAATCTGCTGGGTTGAATTTTCATGAGGATATGTTTGATCACCTGCTCCAATTTATCTGTCCTGCCAGAAGTTCCTTATGAGAAATTTCACAGGAGTTTAAAAATACATCATGACATGATTAACAAGGTGCTTACTAAGTATGCAAGTACCAGCTCTGATATTGTGCAGGTGTTTTAAATACTGTCATCGACAGTTTAAGGATAAACCATGAAGATTTCAGGCAACTTTGAACTCATGTAATTCTTCATTTTTAAGTTGTGGTGGAGGCAGTTTTTGGATTTTCTCTTTCACAGTATTGGGCAATTTTTTTTCATCAATTAATCTGAGAGAAAAACAGAATATGTAATCTCCAATATATTCAAAAGACTGGTTTTATGAAGAATGATGCTGTGACATTAAGCAAATTTTCAATGTTTAACTCTTTAACCCAGAGATGTTTGTAATATAAAAAAAAGCTTTGCATTCTTTTAGTATGTCTATGACACTGCTCTGTCTGTACCAGTTTGGGATCAATGATGAAAACATAATGAAGACTATAGAATCATATCTTTAAATTATTGCAGCCAACTAAGCAAATTTCAATTCAATTGATTTTCTTAAAAAGATAATTGAAGAGTGTCATAGAAGTACAAGCAGGCTCTCCACAGATACAGGACTGACAGTGTCAAAAAATATCCATAGGATAAAGAGTTATAAATGCAAGGCTCATATCAAGAACAAAAACAGCTGTGCAGTAAATCTGTGAGCAGTTTCATGCTAGTGTCAGCACATTGATTTGACACAGTTTGTGTCATGCTGTCGTCCTACCTACATTCTATTTCAGTATGATCTGATTTGGGCAGCAAGATCCCAAGAGATACCTTACCTTGTTCGGTGTACCCTTATTAACTGGGGAAGCAGAACTATAGACATCACCAGTTTCCCACATGCTCTTTATGTTCCGCACTCCCTCAGCTGTCAGTGGGAGATCTGAAGCTGATGACTTGCCTCCTTTAGCAGCTTTAGCACCCTAAGTGTAGACAATAATAATCTGAGTTCTCTCATAAAACAGCAGAGTAGGTAAATGTACAAGTAGTAATGTCACAATAGATTGCAATGGCCATAACGTTATCAAGAACAGCTTCTGAATTGACAAGATATTCGATAATGTGTGTAGGATTTCCCTGCAATTCATTTGAAATAAATCTTTGGTAACAGTTCAGGAATAATGTCCAAATGAGGTTAATACACTATTGTGCACAAAGCTCCACTGGTGATAATGCCAGAGATCAAGCTGTAGACCCTATCTTAATCTCATATTTTAAGTGATGTGGATGAACACTAAAGCTGCACTTTTCATCAGTTGAATTACAATTTAAATCCCTGGATTTTATTACGTTAACATCCCTGCAAATTCAGTGCCAATATGTATTTTTACAATGTTCTTTTCTAGGTTGTCATGGGTGCAGTCAGTAAATTATTTTGAAAGGCATTAACCAAGTTTATTAACTATGATCATTTAACTAGGAAATAAAGGGTGACATTTTGCATCACCATTTCCTGTTATTTGATGTATTTTGGGAAGATAGGGATTGATATTTTCTTGCTTTCACTAACAGTCTTGATAATTCTGGGAGTAATGGGAAAAGAGGAGGGCAATCTATCCACTCCCACGAGGTGGGTTGGCTGCCTCTGATTTAACCTGGACCCGATGCCACACCACCACTCAACCACCGTCCCCACCCTTCCAACCTCTCCCGGCCACCACTCAGGGATCCAACCCCACATGTTCCCAATAGCAGCAGCAGCTGACTTAACCTGTGACTGTGGCCTCCTCTGGACTGCTACCTGCCCAACTTTCGGGTTCCTAACAGAAACACCACCTACACAGCCTGTCCCTGTCAAGATTCAGCCCATTGTGTTCATACTCTATGGTGAAATAGCCATTGCACAATGAGTGTCAAGAAGTTAATGGGTGGTGTATGATCATGTTTGATTTATTTGTAGAACTGGCAGAGCAAGCCAGCAGAGACAGACAGCGAGAATGGGTGACTGACCCAGAATAGAGAGAGACAGAGAGAATTGGAGAGTGAGCCAGAATAGAGAAACAACAGATAGAATTAGCCAGTGAGCCAGATAAGAGAGAATTAGAGATCAGAATAGTGAGAATAGGAAATTGAGCCAAAATAGAGATAATGGGAGAGGATCATGACAGCAAGAGATTAGGCAAGTGACTAAGCGTGCCTCAGAAAAAAAATAACATGGCACTCAGCACAGTGGGAGGTCATATTGTGTTAGAATTTTAATACATAATAGTACTGGTTAAAGGCTTCTACAGCTATAACAGCTCGCATTTATGTAGTAAAACATTCCAAGATGCTTCATGGGAGCATTATAATAAATTTGACAGTGAGCCATACAGTGAGATTTTAGGATGGGTGACCAAAAGCTAGGTTTTTAGGAGTGTCTTAAATGGGGAGAGCGCGGACGAGAGGTGGAGTGATTTAGGGAGGGAATTCCAAAGTTTGCGGGCTTGGCAGTTGAAGGTATAGCTGCCAGTGTGGACCGATGAAAATCAGGGATGAGATTTTTGGATGAGCTTAAGTTTAAGGAGAGTGCAAGGTGGGAGGCTGACCAGGAGAGTGTTGGAAAGTCGAATCTCGAGTAAACAAAAGTATGGATGAGGGTTTCAGCAGCGGATGAACTGAGGCAGGGTGGAGACTGGCAACATTACGGAGCTGCAAGTATTAATATTACAGGGTAAGGGATTAGGCTTTACTATTCTAACACTGTAATAGTACAAGCATTTCAGACCCATTATTAAAAAATATATTTGGTACAACAGCTTGCATTTATATAGTTAAATTAATTGAATAATGAAAATAATTTGAATTTCATACCAGGGTTTGAATATCTAACACTAATTCAAGCATTCTACTTTGAAGATTTTAAAGTAAACTTTGAAACTTTATTGTCTTAAAGAAAAATTTGAGATTCTCCTGGATATTTTTTTAATGCAGAATTTAGAATCCAAAAATTTACCTCCTGTAACTGGTTTAAAAAAAAATTGAGAATGCCATGTGGACAATTGTTGTTCAGCCTCACCTCAATTGCACTGGTGTACTGCTCTAATTTACTGTCAATCTTGGACACACCCAATACTGGGCGTGCAGTCTTGGTAGTAGTGCTGTGAATACAAATGAGTTTACAGTATTAATGGTCTTGATTAATAGGCAGGTACATTTTAAAAAATGACAATAAAAATGCTGTTCAAGATTTTACCTCTTTTTTGCTGATCTGTTCAAAAAGTCTGCCCTTTCTCCGATCTGAAAATAAAATATGAAAAGAGAGGTTTGTAACTCAGGCAATGACAAAGCTAAGCAGAGAAAATGGGAAGTAATTTACACACAGAAGCCACTTTATAATCGGATACAAACTCACACTTGATCAAATTCAGTGAGAAAACAAACAGAAATATATCAAGGAATTCCATCCCTACATGTTCCGTATCCAGTATTGTGTCAATATGTGTTGGGATCTTTCCAATAACACACTGCAAACAGAATGTAAAATGTACATCCCTCCATTTTAAATTGCTTAAAATAGAAAACTTTCTCCTGTGGACAGCAGTGGCCTCTTGGACAACTGGGAATAGAATTGTCATGTTTCAGAAGCCAATGTTCTCACAATTAAAATATTTTTTGTAGAGTAGGACAGTTTTGCAATCTCTTGTCAATTTCTGTATCTAATCTTTTTTAAATGCTTCTTACTTTGAGGTCACAAAATGAAATAAGTGTCAAATGAGTGAATTAGTCATCTGCTGGCACCACACTGAAAGGATGAAAATGCCTGAAAACATGCAGACTGGGGGAAGTTTGATGATTTAGCATTTTAGGTGAAGTCCTGCATCATCGGTACTAAATCAACAAACTCACCCTACCAAAGGAGTCTCTAATTTTCAATTTTCCACCATGCAGCAATCCAGATCATAATTCAAAGTTCATACACAAAGTAACATTTATGACCCTACTCTGTACTGTGTTCATAGGTGAACTGCACTTTCTCCAATATGAATTATTGTGAATGGTTCAGTGTTACAATCACCTGGTTTATGGTTTGTATTGATTTTCTAGAGGTAACTTTTAACTTGGGAATTGCATTTTTTTTTAAATGCAAGACAAATGAAAACACCTGGTTTGAGAAGTTGGCAAACAAACCTGAGGTGGTCACAAATCAAAGGATGGCCCATGTTTATTTGGTAAGGTCATAATGGGAAGTGTGAAGACCCTAAACAATGGGAACCTCGCTTAATATCTTGCTGGAGACTGTGCATCTGCAGTTGCCTCAGTCAGGAGTTCAAATTGTTTATATGACTTCTCAGTACAAAGAGAAGATTTGGAGTTGGAAATAATTCGTTTAAATTGCTAGCTGAGACATCCCACATCTACCAATTGCTATGGAGATAGATGATGCAGGGGGTGCCTGTTGGGTTTTTGATCCGTGTGCTTGCTGACACACAGTCAGTCAGTTGGCATTAGAACAAGCAGTTGGCTTTGGGAAAGCTGTCGGCTTCAGACAAGCAGTTGACTTTTGAAAGTCAGCTGGACTCAGGAGCAAAGAGGCCTTTGGGAATCAGGGCTGTTTCTGTTTTGAGTAAGGCCTGTGTGCAAGCTGGGTAGTCCAGATCTGGGGGATCTAATACCTCAGAAGATAGCTAAGGAATTAAGGAAATGAAAGTGAATTCCTAAGAGCTATGCTACACTTTGGATTGGTCCCAGGGGAAGTGAACAAACCCCTAAGATCCTGTAACATATAGGGAAATTCTTAGGGTGGAAATAAGTCAAATAGCAATGTTCTGTCGTGATTTAGAGTTTGAAGTATACGTCTTCATGTTCTGTAAAGATTTTAAGTTTAAAATATGTGTTTTCAAATTGTAGGGTTGTTAATAGTGTTTTGCTATATTTAACTCTTGTACAGTAAAGTCTTTTGTTTAAAATGAGAAATCTTATGGCATAATTCTTTCAATAATAACTGGGAATTTGACTCTCTTTTTAAACATTAACAGTCCCGAATGGGATCGTAACATCAGGGAAATGTTAAAATGTTACCATTTCTTTTTAAAAAAACTTTGCTCTGGAGTCATCATTTAAAGAAGTTTTTTTTTCCGGAATTCTGTCATGACCTTGCTTTATTGTCCCTGCAGAAAGGTGTTCAAACTCACATGTCATGAGGAACACCACATTCCAATACTATTAGATGTTCTGAGTTTACATCTTTTAGAACCCACACCCCAGAGATAGGCCAGAAAGCCTCATGATTATGTAGCTGTTTATAGCATTTCCGTTTTCTGGCATTCAGTTCCTTTTGAGCTAAATTCACCAATCCAATGCTCCCTTGCGAATTTGCGTTTGCAAATACAGATCTCAAATCTATGTTGGTCTCTGCATGTCTCTGTTGGAAACGCAAGGTTGTTGAATTTACCCGATCATCCCCACAAAGAAAGTTGCAAGGCAGATTCGGATGCATTTTTAAAGAAACTGTTATTTTACTGAATGCCTGAAGATGGTGCCACTGTGCTTGAAACTGGTTCTGCTCATAGCAGTGCCACCAAGAGGCACTTAGTGCTATTGCACAATTTTGTATTATGCATGTTTGTATTGTACACTCCTGACTATTTCTAACAAGTTTGCTACTTTAAAAACAAGGTCACAAATCAGATTTCAATATGGGGCCTGATCGACATGCTGTATAAATGTAACGGCGTTTGTTTGCTCACATCACTTGACCCTTCAAGGTGGTTCTCTGCATTTACTGAAGAATGCAGCGATATAAAACATTTTGAAAATCTAAATTGTTCACAATGGTTGATAATACTCATGGCAGAATTAAAGTTTTTGTTTAATACAGAATATTCAATTTGCTTACTGATCCATCTAACCTACTGCAGCTCTATTACTCCTGGGCTTTGACTGCAGGCTACTTTGGAGCTTACACTATTCACACAGAACCTCTCAACCTACTGAAGATATTGGTTGTAAACTAGAGTAAGGATAGCTGGAAGCAATATGGTATGATGAAATTTAGAGATCTTGTTTTCTAGTTAAATTACAACAGGCTAGAAAGACAAGACTTTGTTTCTGCCACTTCATTAACACTTTTTATATTTCAATGCCTGTGAAGTTAGGTGATAGCTAGACATAATGGGTCCTATTGAAAAATGGTCCATCAAGATTGTATTATCAAATATGATGAGCCATGCTGCATTATAAGTACTGTAACATTATTTCTGTGATTAGGATTTAGCGGGGAATGATTTAACAACTTACCAGGAGACCATAGACATAAATTAAGAAGAAAAATTAATTCCTTTTTCATTAGAATGCAGATTATGGGGCAATGTGATAGAAGTTTTCAAATTATGAAAGGATGGGGACAGGATTAATGGAAGCAGATCACTAACACGGCTTTATTTTGTGTGTGTCTCTGTCTGTCTGTGTTTGTGCATGTGTGCCTGTATGTGTGTGTTTGTTTATATGAATTTCTGTGGGTGTGCCTGTGTATGTGCATGAGCGTATTTTACAGCCACTTTCAAATTGTAAGTCTGCCATTTTCTGCACAATTATGATGTTATGAACGCTGGACTTTGCCTTTTGGTTATGTTTTAAAAACTGTGATCTTTAATGCAGTGTAAAATGGACATTTGGAGGAAACATGTGACCCCATATAATTAAAGCATTTGTTTAATCTGCCCAGAGACAAGCCAGATCAAAGACCCTTTTGAAAACAGGGTGCAAGGTTGTAACACCTGAAGGACAATGGGTTTCGCTCTTCCAGACTCTCAATTGTTAACAGGGAGCCAGGGCATCAAAATGTAATTTTTTTGAGTTGCAATTTTTAACACCTGGGAAAAAAGGAAAGCCCAGGTAGTTTTGTTATGGTCAGGCTTATGGTCTCTGAGAATTGTCAAAGGCAAATGACTATTGACTTTTGAACTGGATAAATTCGACAGGCTTTCTAGGTCCTGGGGCTGAAAAGAAGAAACAAGGACCAACAGTCAGCTGTGCAGCCTCAGAGAGAGAGAGAGAGAGACCAACGGGCTATTTTGGGGGAAACAGTTGCTTTCAAATCACTGATACATCAAAAGGCTGCTAAGATTTGAACCTAGTTCGAAGGCACGAGGTTTGCGGAGGAGAAAAGACCAAAGGGGTCATCAGAGATTGCCTTATTAACTAAGTGCAGTCGAATGTGCTCGGAAGAAGTGAGCAAAGAAAACAATGGTTTTGAGAAGGACAGTGGGAGATCCAACCCATTGCAGCTGGGAGGAGTTTGGGACGTTTAACCACAAGGATAACGTTTTGCTGAGAACACTGTGTAACATATAAATGTGGTGTGGGGTTTTTGAGTGTGTGAAGGAAATACCTTTCTCTGTAATTTAGTGTATGAGCTACCTATTTAGTACTGTCTAGTTATTGTTGATTTTCAGTTGTTTTCGTAAAAGTCTTAAAATGTGAAGTCTTGTCGTGTGAGTCTTGAATTGATCACTGGGAAGTTCATATCTCTTGCTTTAAAGTTAATGGTCTCTATGGAGGTCGTAATAATGAGGCAGAATGGTCGAGTTCTCCTGGGAAGCTATAAGGCCATTTCCCCACCATATCCTAATTTTTAAAAATGTCAAAGTAGGACCTAAAGTCAGATGTTCTTAAATGGGTAGAGGATTTGTTTTTCATTGGGTACAAATTCTACTATAGTTGTGAAAGGGTTAATGCTGGCATACTCCCAGCATGCATTCCATGCAAAGAGCTTTATCTGCAAAATGTTCAATTCATGAAACAGTCTTTCTTTTGGATTGTTACATCAAATCAAAAGTGTACAGTATTAAAATGATAAAGGAGCAGAGGACAGACACAGCAACACAGCAAAAAATGGTATCCTTAAAGGATTATTGTATATCAAATGGGCAGACACATACGGTAAACAGGATGCACATATATTGGCAGATCTGAAACAGATTCCAGAAAGGTACAGACAAGTAAACAATTGATGTTGAACTTCAAAATCACAGCTCGGCAAGAGGTTATTCAGCCTGCAACATCTGTACCGTTACTAACTCTTCAACTGAGGCTATATGCACTAATTCCAATTCACTATCCCTTACCCATATGCTTTTAAATTTTTCTTTTACTCATTCTCACTATCAGTAAAATGTAGTGAATAAGTGAGAATGCAGAACAGTGTCTAAAATGATGATTAGATTTAAATCTTCTCATTATAACATCACATTTATTCTATATTACACTTGTTTGAACTACATTTGAAGCAGAGTCTAATGACCATCTGGAGATGTCCAGGGTCATTTTAACATCTGTGTGTGATTTGCAAAAGAGAAAAAGAATTAACATTTCTACTGTGCCTTATCGTAACCTGACGACATCCCAAACTGCTTTTTTTTTCTTCATTCATGGGATGTGGGCGACGCTGGCCGGGCAAGCATTTATTGCCCATCCCTAATTGCCCTTGAGGTGGTGGTGAGCTGCCTTCTTGAACCGCTGAAGTCCATTTGGGGTAGGTATACCCACAGTGCTGTTAGGAAGGGAGTTCCAGGATTTTGACCCAGCGACAGTGAAGGAATGGCGATATAGTTCCAAGTCAGGGTGGTGTGTGACTTGGAGGGGAACTTGCAGGTGGTGGTGTTCCCATGTATTTGCTGCCCTTGTCCTTCTAGGTGGTAGAGGTCGTGGGTTTGGAAGGTGCTATCTAAGGAGCCTTGGTGCATTGCTGCAGTGCATCTTGTAGATGGTACAGGCTGCTGCCACTGTGCGTCGGTGGTGGAGGGAGTGAATGTTTGTAGATGGGGTGCCAATCAAGCGGGCTGCTTTGTCCTGGATGGTGTTGAGTTTCTTGAGTGTTGTTGGAGCTGCACACATCCAGGCAAGTGGAGAGCATTCCATCACACTCCTGACTTGTGCCTTGTAGATGGTGGACAGGCTTTGGGGAATCAGGAGGTGAGTTACTCGCCTCAGGATTCCTAGCCTCTGACCTGTTCTTGTAGCCACGGTAATTATATGGCTACTCCAGTTCAGTTTCTGGTCAATGGTAACCCCTAGGATGTTGATAGTGGGGGATTCAGCGATGGTAATGCTGTTGAATGTCAAGGGGAGATGGTTAGATTCTCTCTTGTTTGAGATGGTCATTGCCTGGCAGTTGTGTGGCGCGAATGTTACTTGCCACTTGTCAGCCCAAGCCTGGATATTGTCCAGGTCTTTACTTCATATCCAACGAATTACTTTTGAAATGCATTTTTTATGTTTAGATCATAGAACATAGAAAATAGAACAGTACAGCACAGTACAGGCCCTTCGGCCCACTATGTTGTGCCGAACCTTTAACCTACTCCAAGATCAAACTAACTACCTACCCTTCATTCTACTATCATCCATGTACCTATCCAAGAGTCGCATAAATGCCCCAAATGTATCTGCTTCTACTACCACTGCTGGCAGCGCATTCCACGCACCCACCACTCTCTGTGTAAAGAACCTACCTCTGACATCTCCCCGAAACCTTCCTCCAATCACCTTAAAATTATGCCCCCTGGTGATAGCCCTTTCCACCCTGGGAAAAAGTCTCTGACTATCCACTCTATCTATGCCTCTCATCATCTTGTACCCCTCTATCAAGTCACCTCTCATCCTTCTTCGCTCCAATGAGAAAAGCCCTAGCTCCCTCAATCTTTCTCGTAGGACATGCCCTCCAGTCCAGGCAGCATCCTGGTAAATCTCCTCTGCACCCTCTCTAAAGCCTCCACATCCTTCCTATAATGAGGCGACCAGAACTGAACACAATATTCCAAGTGTGGTCGAACCAGGGCCTTATAGAGCTGCAGCATAACCTCGCGGCTCTTAAACTCAATCCCCCTGTTAATGAAAGCCAACACACCATACGACTTCTTAACAACCCTAACAACTTGGGTGGCAACTTTGAGCGATCTATGGACATGGACCCCAAGATCCCTCTGTTCCTCCACATTACCAAGAATCCTGTCTTTAAGCCTGTATTCTGCATTCAAATTCGACCTTCCAAAATGAATCACTTCACACTTTTCCTGGTTGAACTCCATCTGCCACTTCTCAGCCCAGCTCTGCATCCTGTCAATGTCCCGCTGCACCCAACGACAGCCTTCCACACTATCCACAACTCCAGCAACCTTCGTGTCATCGGCAAACTTGCTAACCCAGCCTTCCACTTCCTCATCCAAGTCATTTATAAAAATCACAAAGAGCAGAGGTCCCAGAACAGATCCTTGTGGAACACCACTGGTCACCGAGCTCCATGCTGAATACTTTCCATCTACTACCACCCTCTGACTTCTATGGGCCAGCCAACTTTGTATCCAGACAGCCAACTTTCCCTGAATCCCATGCCTCCTTACTTTCTGAATGAGCCTACCATGGGGAACCTTATCAAACGCCTTGTTAAAATCCATATACACCACATCCACTGCTCTTCCTTCATCAATGTGTTTTGTCACATCTTCAAAGAATTCAATAAGGCTTGTGAGGCATGACCTGCCCCTCACAAAGCCATGCTGACTGTCTCTAATCAAACCATGCTTTTCCAAATAATCATAAATCCTGTCTCTCAGAATCCTCTCCAATAATTTGCCCACTACCGACATAAGACTGACTTGTCTATAATTCCCAGGGTTATCCCTATTCCCTTTCTTGAACAAGGTAACAACATTTGCCACCCTCCAATCATCCGGTACTACTCCAGTGGACAGTGAAGACGCAAAGATCATCGCCAAAGGCACAGCAATCTCTTCCCTCGCTTCCCGTAATATCCTTGGGTATATCCCGTCTGGCCCCGGGGACTTATCTGTCCTCATATCATCCAAAATTTCCAGCACATCCTCCCTCTTAACCTCAACCTGTTCGAGCATATCAGCCTGTTCCACGCTGTCCTCACAAACGACCAGGTCCCTCTCACTAGTGAATACTGAAGCAAAGTATTCATTTAGGACCTCCCCTACCTCCTCCGACTCCAGGCACAAGTTCCCTCCACTATCCCTGATCAGCCCTACCCTCACTCTGGCCATCCTCTTGTTCCTCACATAAGTGTAGAACGCCTTGGGATTTTCCTTAATCCTACCCACCAAGACTTTTTCATGTCCCCTTCTAGCTCTCCTCAGTCAATTCTTCAGTTCCTTCCTGGCTACCTTGTAACCCTCTCAAGCCCTGTCTGATCCTTGCTTCCTCAAACTTAAGTAAGCTTCCTTCTTCCTCTTGACTAGCTGTTCCACATCTCTTGTCATCCAAGGTTCCTTCACCCTACCATCCCTTCCCTGCCTCATCGGGACAAACCTATCCAGCAGTCGCAGCAAGTGCTCCCTAAACAACCTCCACATTTCTGTCGTGCATTTCCCTGAGAACATCTGTTCCCAATTTATGCTCCCCAGTTCCTGCCTAATAGCATTGTAATTCCCCCTCCCCCAATTAAATATTTTCCCATCCCGTCTGCTCCTGTCCCTCTCCATGACTATCGTAAAGGTCAGGGAGTTGTGATCACTATCACCGAAATGCTCTCCCACCAAGATCTGCCACCTGGTCTGGTTCGTTGCCAAGCACCAAGTCCAACATAGTCTCCCCTCTAGTCGGCCTATCTACATATTGAGTCAGGAAACCTTCCTGGACACACCTGACAAAAACTGCTCCATCCAAACTATCTGCACTAAGGAGGTGCCAATCAATATTAGGAAAGTTGAAGTCACTCATGACAACAACCCTGTTACTTCTGCACCTTTCCAAAATCTGCCTCCCAATCTGTTCCTCCATGTCTCTGTTGCTATTGGGAGGTCTATAGAAAACTCCCAACAAAGTGACTGCTCCTTTCCTGTTTCTGACTTCCACCCATAATGACTCAGTTGACAAACCCTCCTCGATGACCTCCCTTTCTGTAGCTGTGATACTATCCCTGATTAGCAATGCCGCTCCCCCACCTCTTTTACCTCCCTCCCTATTCCTTTTGAAAAATCTAAACCCCGGAACATCCAACATCCATTCCTGCCCCTGTGATATCCACGTCTCCGTAATGGCCACAACATCGTAGCTCCAAGTACTGATCCATGCTCTAAGTTCATCACCCTTATTCCTGACACTTCATGCGTTAAAATAGACACACTTCAACCCATCATACTGGCTGCAACTTTGCCCTGTCAACTGTCTAACTTTCCTCACAGACTCTCTGCACTCGGTATCTGCCTGTTCAACAGCTACCCCATCCACTGATCCGTGGCTCCGGTGCCCATCGCCTTGCGTAACTAGTTTAAAGCCTCCCGAATTGCCCACAAATGCTAGATGAGATGAATGGCTAGTGCTGCACGGTAAAGGCCTACTTGGGTCTGTAAATGAGACCCGACCTGAGCCCGACAGAACCCTATCCGACCCAGAGCCCGAGTCCTTCTATTTTTTCCCGCGCCCAACCCGACCCGAACCTACCTTCCATTTTTCACTTTTTTCCTTACTTGCACAAGCTTAGAATAACTAACAAAAACCACCTTTCAAGACCAAAAAGTAAATTAACATTAGAGTCTCTTACCTGAGGTGCTGATAGAGCGTGTCTCATCCGGCCCGAACCGACTGGAGCCCGAATGCCGGACCCGGAAGTGCGACCCGATCCGAACCCGACACGTCGTCGGATCCCTTTGGGTTCGGGTCGGGGAGCAGGCCTTTACTGCACGGAAGTATCAACCCAGATTGTGTGCTGAAGAAGTGATTCTTGAGCTTACACCCTTCTGACTCAGCAACAAGAGTGCTATTAACTGAGCCAAGCTTATATAATCATGTAATTTTTATGGATCTATCGGAGACTGTACAAATCATAATGGTTCATGTAAACTGTGCAGGCCAGCTTGAGTGTGTCACTGTCTCAGTAATAGCACTCATGCCTTTGAGTCAGAAGGTTGTAGATTCAAGTCCCACTCCAGAGATTTGGGCACAAAATCTAGGATGGGACTTCAGTGCAGGACTAAGAGAGTGTTGTGTGTGAGAGGTGCCGTATTTTGTTGAGAAGCTAAACAAGGTCCCGTCTGCCCTCTTAAGTGGACTTAAAAGCTTCCTAAACACTATTCAAAGAAGACCAGAAGAGTTATTCTCGGTATCCTGGTCAATATTTATCCTTTAACTAAGACCACTGTCATGCCAGGCCCCACCTGTCAAGAATGAGGCAAATGAATTTGGTCATGAACACTGATTTTAAACTGTTACTGGTGTGAAGAAAGGACTTGTTAAACAGATCAGCCATGGCTGGAAAGACATTTGCATATTAACAGATGGTATTTGGAAGGACAAAGCAGCCATTCCCTGACACATTCAACCCACAATGGACTTTTGATCATCAAAGGCTGAAGGTGGGGGAGCTCGCATTCCAGGTTGACTGCTAAGATGGCCGAATACACAAACGGACATGGTCAAACCAGCTAGTCACATAACTGACCTGCTGGGCAACCGGAGTTTTTTGAATCTGTACAAATAGTTTGGGCAAAAAGTCTGCTCCTGGACTGAGAGGATCTCTCCTGTCTGCTCCCAATGCTCTTTCTCACAAGCCTCTGAATCAACTGAAGACACATGAACCCCAAGAGGGAAAAGTCTCCTACAGCGAACAGGTTTAAGAGAAATACTGGGTCCAATGAAATGCAAGTACTACCTACAATCAAGGTTTCTACAGTGAGCTCAAAGAACCGTAACAACAACTCTTCAGATATTGCCTCAAACCTTCCCACTTTATTTTTCTGCTGCTCTTTTCTGTATTTGCATGTGTGTATCGCGTATGCATGTTAGTGTGGGCGTGTCGTGTATCTGTAGGTATTAACTGAATTACAGTTTAAGTTTAATAAATTTCAACTTCTCTTCTTTAAACCTAAGAAAGTCTGTTTGTGCTGGTTTCTTTGCCTTATGATTGGAAAGAGGAGAACAAGAATTCACCAAGGGGGAGCTAAAAACAGTGTGTTTAAAATTAAACCCTGTTACAGTAAGACCAGGTGAAGGCTAAAAGGGACCCTTAGACCTCTTTCTCACCTGGTCGTAACAACACTAAAACAGATTATCCAGTTATGCTCACATTGCTGTTCGTGGGAGCTTGCTGTACACAAATTACTGCTTTTCCCAACACTAAATCAGTGACTACTCTTCCAAATTACTTAATTGTCTATTAAGTCCATTAGGATATCCCGAGGATTTGAAATGCACGATATAAATGCAAGTCTTCTTTTAAAATAAGTCCCGTCCAACATCACTGCATTATTAACATTTGCGTACTGGGTCTCTCTAAAATAACTAGAATTGAATTATTTTCAAGCATTGCTTCTTCCAAAAAGAACTTCAAAGTGCTGAAAGTTAGAAAGTAAATCTAATTAAGTTTCAGCTTAATCATTGGTCAGTACTGGATTAATTGCCTTGAGAGGCGCTTGTTAATAAAAGATAGACTTGTATTTATATAGTGCCTTTCAAAACCTTAAGAAATCGCAAAGCGCATTACAGCCAAAGGAATACTTGTGAAATGTAGTCACTGTTGCAATGGAGGGCTGCTATAATTAGCTTCAATGCCACTTGGTTGGGGAGGGGAATAATCCTCTATGGTCCCTGTTCCTGGTTGATATCGAGTGACCCCTGCTGGAAGTGCATGTGTTGGCATCATGTGAAGACAGGATCAGCCTCTGCAATCACATGGCCTGTGAGCACTCACTCTCAAGCCTCGCATGAATAATGGCCATTTAGTGAGGTACTGGGTGTGGTCTGGTGGCCTTGGAACTGTAAATCAGGAAGAAGTCAACACCTTCAGAAAAAGAGTGAAGGGACAAAATTATCAGGGGGATCCTGTATAAAGACAGAACACAATAAAACTTTATCCCAAGCTTATGTCGCCAATAGTTGGTAATTTTTTTTTCAAAACATGAGGGGCAATTTTGCAAGGCTGTGCCAAGGTCATGAAATCTTAAGATGATCATGGGTCAGAGACAGCACTAAAATACTACAGCTCCAATTCTCTGGCTTGCACTCTCCACTAATGAGACCCCAAGTGAGACTTTGGATTGTTGGAGAGAGTGGGTTCAGGGGAGGGTGGCCACTTAATCCCGCCCCCTGGGTCAGCGTGCCAATTTCCCAACATGAGACCGGCACACTCAGATTTTGGAACACGCCAATAGGAGCCAGAAGAGGCAACCCGCCCAAACTTCTTAAATGGCCACTTAAAAACATTAACGAGCTTGTTGTCAGCTCGTTCAGGGGACAGATTTGGATTTTCTTTCCGTGGACCGGGTTCGACGCTGTATCAGAATCACAACATGGAGGAAGAGGCAGTGACATAGTGGGGAGCAATTTGCAATGGTGGGACAGGCAAAAGGCAGCATTGAGGAGAGGAGACTGAGAGATGGCCCTCACAGTGCTGGCAGCAGAAATGATGCAGAGTTGTTAACAACAGCAAATTCCCATGTTACACTGGAGAGATAGGATTCAATAAAGACTGAAATAAAAACAGAACATTCTGGTAACACGCTGGCAAGTCTATTAGCATCTGAGAAAAGAAAGGACAGGCTAAAATTTAAAGTGCAGACTCTTTTTATGGGCACCCTTCCTTATCTCCCCTTCTTTGGCTTAGTGTTTATCTGTCCTCTTGCCTCTGTTTAGGAGATTTCACAATATTAAAGGTGTTATACAAATGGAAGCTTCTGTTACCATTAGAACTGATTAGATCTGCACCCAAGATGTTGATCTGTCTTTTCCCTTTAGGGAAGTTTATGGAGCTACTGCCTATTTGTAGCACAGGGACAGTCCCTGCCCACTTCCCTCTCTGTTTCCAATTAGTGGACAAATGGCAGCGTCAGCAATGGCTGCTGCTCATCCTTTAAACTGGGCCCGCTTCTGGCTTAGCCCCGTCTCCTTCCTGTGACAGCCTCTGCTAATTGGGCGGCGAATGTGACTCCTTGTCAGTTAAGCACTTTGCATATCAAAATAGTGGCACGTGCGCGTTTCCACGTCAGCCTGGGGTCGGGACCCGGAAGTCATCGCAACGTCGGGGTTCCAACCTGGGAATTGAAATCTTGCCCTGCAACTCTGGCAGCAGAGCCTCACAAAATTATCCCCAGTGTTTCCTCTACTCAATCGCTAATAATTAAATATCATTGATGTTTTAAATGAAATTCAAATATCATTTTTGTTCCAAATCACAGTAAGTAGGGTGAACATCCTGTAGCTCGCTGAGTACGTACTTTTAGGGAGGAGCCGCGAGGGCTCACACATTTGAATGGCTCTTTATCATTGGCTGTTTCAGTGTCTTCTGGTTTCTGGCGTTTCTCTGCTGCCTCTGCTCTTCGTCTCTCAATATCTTCCTTCAGCTTCCTCTTCTCCTCCTTCAAAACAAGGTCAAATATTAAAGTTGCAGTCAAAAGATTTCTGGGCATTTCATACTAGTAAACTGTGTTAGCTCTGGCTCAGTGGGTAGCATGCACACCTCGGAGTCAGAAGGTTGTGGGTTCAAGCTTTGCTCCAGAGATTTGAACACATAATCTAAATTAAAACTTCAGTGAAGTACTGAGAGACTGCTTCACTGTGGGAGGTTCATCTTTTGATTGAAACGTTAAACTGAAGTCCCTACTGTCTCAGAAAGACATAAAAAATTCCAAGGCAGTGTTTTGAAGAAGAACAGGGGACTTCTCCCCAGGGTGGTGGCCAGTATTTATCCCTTAACCAACATCAGTAAAACATTATCTAGCCATTATCATATGAGTGTTGTGGGACCATGCTGTGTGCATATTACCTTTGGTGTTTCCTACAATGTAACAGTGACTGCACTTCAATGGCTGTAAAGTGTTTTGTGGTGTCCATTATTGACATGAAAGTACAATATAAATCATGAGAGATGTTGGCAGAGAAATAAGCAGAAATTGCTTCCACTGTGATGCATCGATAACCAGAGGACACAGATCTTAGGTCATTGGAAACAGAACCAGAGGTGAGATGAGGATGAATTGTTTTACACAGTGAGTTGCTATGATCTGGTTGCACTGCTTGTAAGGTTTGCGGAAACAACTTCAATGGTAACTTTCGAAAATGAATTGATGACGTACTTTAAAAGGAAAAATTTGAAGAGCTATGGGTAAGAGTAGGGGAGTGGGACTAATTGGATAGCTCCTTCAAACCCCTGGCATGGAAATAGGAGAGATTTTCTTGCAGTCACTGGGGAAGTTCAGCACCTCTGAAGATGGAGGAAACAGAACCCAGGACAGAAGTGGTGAATCGAGCAGAAATTTAATGAGGAAAATTATAATTTAGCAAGAATACTAATTGGCTTTTACTGTTTGCTAATTCCCACCGAAACATTTAAGATTTGATGGCAGCTACATTGAGGCTATCTGATCAGTTATATAGATCTCAGTTTCATTTGTTCTAATGCATCTCTTTACAAATCTGTAAACATTCATCTTGGATATTTATCTTAAAGTGTGAATTGTTTCAATAAATTTATACTAAGTACATTAGAGACAGAAAGAGCTGAAACGCTCAGCAGGTCAGTCATCGTGTGGGGAGAGAATAGATAAGTTGCTATTTCAGGTTGGGGCCTTCTTCGGAACTGAAAACTAGCATAGTCTGGTTCATGCAGAGTTTAATTATTTGGTCAGGGAATTTTGCAGATTGGAAGATAGTTGCCAGTTTCAGCCTGTAGCTCAGAAGCACGCAGCATTTTAAAATGGTTGTGCTGTCTGGTATGTAATATATTTGTGTAACCTTGTACCATATACCATATATAGCTAATACATCTGTGGCATTTCGCATGGCAAATCAGATGATATATTGTTCTTTAAGGACAATGTGGAAAATTGCCCAGGTATGTCCTGTACACAAAAAGCAGGTCAAGTCCAACCTGTGCCAATTACCGTCCCATCAGTCTACTCTCAATCATCAGTAAAGTGATGGAAGGTGTCATCAACAGTGCCATCAAGCAGCACTTGCTTAGCAACAACCTGCTCAGTGATGCTCAGTTTGGGTTCCGCCAAGGCCACTCAGCTCCTGACCTCATTGCAGCCTTGGTTCAAACATTGACAAAAGAGCTGAACCCAAGAGGTGAAGTGAGAGTGACTGCCCTTGCCATCAAGGCAGCACTTGACTGAGTATGGCTTCAAAGAGCCCTAGCAAAACTGGAGTCAATGGGAATCAGGGGGAAAACACTTTGTTGGTTGGAGTCATACCTAGCGCAAAGGAAGATGGTTGTGGTTGTTGGAGGTCAATCATCTGAGCTCCAGGACATCACTGCAGGAGTTCCTCAAGGTAGTGTCCTGGGCCCAACCATCTTCAGCTGCTTCATCAATGACCTTCCTTCAATCATAAGGTCAGAATTGGGGATGTTCGCTGATGATTGCACAATGTTCAGCACCATTCGCGACTCCTCAAATACTGAAGCAGCCCGTGCAGAAATGCAGCAAGACCTGGACAATATCCAGGCTTGGGCCGATAAGTGGCAAGTAACATTTGCGCCACACAAATGCCAAGCAATGACCATCTCCAACAAGAAAGAATCTAATCATCTCCCCTTGATATTCAATGGCATTACCATCGCTGAATCCCCCACTATCAACATCCTAGGGGTTACCATTGACCAGAAACTGAACTGCAGTAGTCATATAAATACCGTGGCTACAAGAACAGGTCAGAGACTAGGAATCCTGAGGTGAGTAATTCATCTCCTGACTCCCCAAAGCCTGTCCACCATCTACAAGGCACAAGTCAGGAGTGTTATGGAATACTCTCCACCTGCCCGGATGGGTGCAGCTCCAACAACACTCAAGAAGCTCGACACCAACCAGAACAAAGCAGCCTGCATAACTGAAACACCATCTATAAACATTCACTCCCTCCACCACCGATGCACAGTGGCAACAGTGTGTACCATCTACAAGATGCACTGCAGCAACTCATTAAGGCTCCTTCGACAGCACCTTCCAAACCCGCGACCTCTACCACCTCGAAGGACAAGAGCAGCAGATGCATGGGAACACCACCACCTGCAAGTTCCCCTCCAAATGGGAACACCACCACCTGCAAGTTCCCCTCCAAGTAACACACCATCCTGACTTGGAACTATATCGCCGTTCCTTCACTGCCACTGGGTCAAAATCCTGGAACTCCCTTCTGTAAGAGAGACTCACGGTTGGTGTGTTGCCTCCCAGGTGCCAGGGTACGTGATGTCTCGGATTGTGTTTTTGGGATCCTTAAGGGGGAGGGGGAGCAGCCCCAAGTCGTGGTACACATAGGCACCAACGACATAGGTAGGAAGACAGATGGGGATTTAAGGCAGAAATTCAGGGAGCTAGGGTGGAAGCTTAGAGCGAGAACAAACAGAGTTATCTCTGGGTTGTTGCCCGTGCCACGTGCTAGCGAAGTGAGGAATAGGGAGAGAGAGGAGTTGAACACGTGGCTGCAGGGATGGTGTAGGAGGGAGGGTTTTGGTTTCCTGGATAATTGGGGCTCTTTCTGGGGTAGGTGGGACCTCTACAAACAGGATGGTCTTCACCTGAACCAGAGGGGTACCAATATGGTATATCCTGATTTGCTAGTGCTCTTCGGGGGGGTTTAAACTAATTCAGCAGGGGGATGGGAACCTAAATTGTAGTTCCAGTGTGCAGGATGTTGAGAGTAGTGAGGTCAGGGATAAGGTTATAAGGACACAAGAGGGCACTGGCAAGCAAGAGCTTGGTTTAAAATGTGTCTACTTCAACGCCAGGAGCATCCGGAATAAGGTGGGTGAGCTTGCAGCATGGGTTGGTACCTGGGATCCCGATGTTGTGGCCATTTCAGAGACATGGGTAGAGCAGGGACAGGAATGGATGTTGCGGGTTCCGGGATTTAGATGTTTCACTAAGAACAGAGAAGATGGTAAAAGAGGGGGCGGTGTGGCATTGTTAATCAAGGAAAGTATTACAGCGGCAGAAAGGACGTTTGAGGACTCGTCTACTGAGGTAGTCTGGGCCGAGGTTAGAAACAGGAGAGGAGAGGTCACCCTGTTGGGAGTTTTCTATAGACCTCCAAATAGTTCCAGAGATGTAGAGGAAAGGATAGCAAAGATGATTCTTGACAAGAGCGAGTGTAACAGGGTAGTGGTTATGGGGGACTTTAACTTTCCAAATATTGACTGGAAATACTATAGTTCGAGTACTTTAGATGGGTCTGTTTTTGTCCAGTGTGTGCAGGAGGGTTTTCTGACACAGTATGTAGACAGGCCAACCAGGGGCGATACCACATTGGATTTGGTACTGGGTAATGAACCCGGCCAGGTGTTAGATTTAGAAGTTGGTGAGCACTTTGGTGATAGTGATCACAATTCGGTTAGGTTTACCTTAGCGATGGGCAGGGACAGGCATATACAGCAGGGCAAGAATTATAGCTGGGGGAAAGGAAATTATGATGCGATTAGGCAAGATTTAGGATGCGTAGGATGGGGAAGGAAACTGCAGGGGATGGGCACAATCGAAATGTGGAGCTTATTCAAGGAGCAGCTACTGCGTGTCCTTGATAAGTATGTACCTGTCAGGCAGGGAGCCGTGGTTTACTAAAGAAGTTGAAGAGCTTGTCAAGAGGAAGAAGAAGGCTTATGTTAGGATGAGACGTGAAGGCTCAGTTAGGGCGCTTGAGAGTTACAAGCTAGCCAGGAAGGATCTAAAGGGAGAGATAAGAAGAGCAAGGAGAGGACACGAGAAGTCATTGGCGGATAGGATCAAAGAATACCCTAAGGCTTTCTATAGGTATATCAGGAATAAAAGAATGACTAGAGATAGGTTAGGGCCAATCAAGGATAGTAGTGGGAAGTTGTGTGTGGAATCGGAGGAGATAGGGGAAGTGTTAAATAAATATTTTTCGTCAGTATTTACAGTGGAGAAAGAAAATGTTGTCGAGGAGAATACTGAGATACAGACTACTAGGCGAGATGGGATTGAGGTTCACAAGGAGGAGGTGTTAGCAATTTTGGAAAGTGTGAAAATAGATAAGTCCCCTGGGCCAGATGGGATTTATCCTAGGATTCTCTGGGAAGCCAGGGAGGAGATTGCAGAGCCTTTGTCCTTGATTTTTATGTCGTCATTGTCGACAGGAATAGTGCCGGAAGACTGAAGGATAGCAAATGTTGTCCCCTTGTTCAAGAAGGGGAGTGGAGACAGCCCTGGTAATTATAGACCTGTGAGCCTTACTTCGGTTGTGGGTAAAATGTTGGAAAAGGTTATAAGAGATAGGATTTATAATCATCTTGAAAAGAATAAGTTCATTAGAGATAGTCAGCACGGTTTTGTGAAGGGTAGGTCGTGCCTCACAAACCTTATTGAGTTTTTTGACAAGGTGACCAAACAGGTGGATGAGGGTAAAGCCGTGGATGTGGTGTATATGGATTTCAGTAAGGCGTTTGATAAAGTTCCCCACGGTAGGCTATTGCAGAAAATACAGAAGTATGGGATTGAAGGTGAATTAGTGCTTTGGATCAGAAATTGGCTAGCTGAAAGAAGACAGAGGGTGGTGGTTGATGGTAAATGTTCATCCTGGAGTATAGTTTCTAGTGGTGTACCACAAGGATCTGTTTTGGGGCCACTGCTGTTTGTCATTTTTATAAATGACCTGGATGAGGGTGTAGAAGGGTGGCTTAGTAAATTTGCGGATGACACGAAGGTCGGTGGAGTTGTGGATAGTGCTGAAGGATGTTGTAGGGTACAGAGGGACATAGAGAGGCTGCAGAGCTGGGCTGAGAGATGGCAAATGGAGTTTAATGCGGAAAAGTGTGAGGTGATTCACTTCGGAAGGAGTAACAGGATTGCAGAATACTGGGCTAATGGGAAGATTCTTGGTAGTGTAGATGAGCAGAGAGATCTTGGTGTCCAGGTACATAAATCCCTGAAAGTTGCCACCCAGGTTAATAGAGCTGTTAAAAAGGCATATGGTGTGTTAGCTTTTATTAGTAGGGGGATCGAGTTTAGGAGCCACGAGGTCATGCTGCAGCTGTACAGAACTCTGGTGAGACCGCACCTGGAGTATTGCGTGCAGTTGTGGTCACCGTATTATAGGAAGGATGTGGAAGCTTTGGAAAAGGTGCAGAGGAGATTTACTAGGATGTTGCCTGGTATGGAGGGAAGGTCTTACGAGGAAAGGCTGAGAGACTTGAGGTTGTTTTCGTTAGAGAGAAGGAGGAGAAGAGGTGACTTAATAGATACATATAAGATAATCAGAGGGTTGGACAGGGTGGATAGTGAGAGCCTTTTTCCTCGGATGGTGATGGCAAACACGAGGGGACATAGCTTTAAGTTGAGGGGTGATAGATATAGGACAGATGTCAGAGGTAGTTTCTTTACACAGAGAGTAGTAGGGGCGTGGAACGCCCTGCCTGCAACAGTAGTAGACTCGCCAACTTTAAGGGCATTTAAGTGGTCATTGGATAGACATATGGATGAAAATGGAATAGCGTAGGTCAGATGGTTTCACAGGTCGGCGCAACATCGAGGGCTGAAGGGCCTGTACTGCGCTGTAATGTTCTATGTTCTAACAGCACTGTGGGTGTACATACCTCACATGGACTGCAGTGGTTCAAGAGGCAGCTCACCACCACCTTCTCAAGGGCAATTAGGGATGGGTAATAAATGCTGGCCTGGCCAGTGACGCCCACATCCCATGAATGAATAAAAAAAACATGTAAAGCACAATGGAGTAGAGTTTCCACTCAGTTGTGTTTTTTTGGGGGGCAATTAACCCAAAATCAGCGTAACCCATGCAAAAGATCACAGAATTTTAATCGCAAATTATGTTCAGCGCAAATCAAGTTTTTGCACTAGTTTAAAAATCACTGCATCAGGATTGGGGGAGAGGCATCTGTCATATCAGGACTCCGGCAAGGCCCAAAAAGGCATCAGCACTGAGAATTGGAGCAGGAGAGAGACAACAACACTGGGACTTTGGGCACCAGTTTTGGTACAAAGGTGGCAAGGGTATGGACATTCCAGCAGTAATTGGGACTTAAGTGTTTACAACAGGAGATAGAGCAACATCAGGACCCGCCCTGGTGATTCATTGACTCGTTCCTTATGCACAAAACAAAGTTTTCCAAAACTTTAAAGATAAGTGCCAATAGTTTCCTCAGGGTTTCTCTAATCTCCCAAGATCCCAGAAAAATGGTATGGGCTTCCATTTATCTGGACTTTCGCCAATCTACCCTCAAGTTATAACAGGAGATTGGGGGAATCCCTATCGAAATTCTACCCCAGGGCCTTTTCTGTGCTGGTCTGCATACCAGGGAAATATGGCCCTGCATAGACTTCACAATCCACAGGTAGAACAGCATAAGATTATGGTCTTTTGTGTGAAAGGCCTGATAGGAACATAGGAACAGGAGTAAGCCATTCAGCCCATTGAGCTTGCTCCACCATTCAATAACGATGATGGCTGATCACCCACTTCAATACCTTTTTTCCATACTATCTCCATATCCCTTTATGTTATTGATATTTAGAAATCTGTCAATCTCTGCTTTAAACATACTCAATGACTGAGCTTCCACAGCCCTCAGCAGTAGAGAATTCTAGGCCTCGCAAATGCAGCGAAGGCCGAGCATCAAACATCAAGCATCACACCACTCATTGCATTTACCCACTGAGATAGAGGGGAATGCTTATGTTTAGTGCTTTGTTCTTTGATTACATAGAATTTGCAGCATAGAAACAGGCCATTTGGTCAACAAGTATGTGCTGGTGTTTAGATTCTGCATGAGTCTCTTCCTCCCAAGGTTCCCTCTAATTTTTCTTTATACTGAGCGGGCTACAAACTCCTCTGTGCACTACGTCTCCCACTCCTCACAGATTCCAATCCACTTCTTGTTGGTCCCAATACACATTTCCTTAAACAAATCACATTTTACGTCTATTCTCACAAGTCTCTTCTCATTGGTCCTCTTCTCTCTCACTTGACATGTTCCATTCTTCCTCTCCTCACACGCCCCATTCTCATTATCCTCACAAGTTTCAAACTACTGTTTCTCACATGTCTCAAGCTGCCTCTCCTCACACATTCCAGTCTATCTCTTTTCACGTGACCCATTCTATCTCTTCTCACGTGACCGACCCATTCTGCCTCTCCTCACATGACCCATTCTACCTCTATTCTCACATGTTCCATTCTAACTCTCTGCTTACTGGTTGCATTCTCCCTCTCCTCACACATTCCATTCTACCCTTCCTCACAGGCATCCCACTGGATCTCTCCTCACACATCTCACACCTGGATTGTTAACTCCCCTTTCCCGAGACAAGAGCTTTCACTTTCAGGAGAGTAGATGAAGTGCAAAAGATGCAGGGAGGATGCACACACCCAGCCTGAAATTCTGGGCTTCTATCAAAACCAAGCTGAAAAATCCAATCATCTTGTCAAACAGTGAAATGAAACTGTCATAATCTGGTCTCTCATCCATTATCCATTAACCTCGACAGCTTCAATTAACCCACAGTTTCAAGGCTTGTACCTGTGGCTCAGTCACTGCTAAAGGTAGCTGTTCATTGGCCAAGATCCAAATATATGATCAATAACCCAATTCTTCTTTTGGGCCTCCTTATCTCGAGAGACAATGGATACGCGCCTGGAGGTGGTCAGTGGTTTGTGAAGCAGCGCCTGGAGTGGCTATAAAGGCCAATTCTGGAGTGACAGGCTCTTCCACAGGTGCTGCAGAGAAATTTGTTTGTTGGGGCTGTTGCACAGTTGGCTCTCCCCTTGCGCCTCTGTCTTTTTTCCTGCCAACTACTAAGTCTCTTCGATAACCCAATATACATCATAAATCTGCCCGTCAGAAAGCATAAGGTGCTCACTGAGACTAAATGCATTTATCAACTTCATTCCAGGCCAAGGCTCTGCAATTTTCTTTTACCTGAAGAGCCTTGTTTTAAAAAATTGCCTAAAATAAAAACTATTGGGAGCCACAAGACGGAAATTTTGACATTTCTAAATCAAATACTTTGCAAATTTCCAAATGTCTCTGGTAGAATGCATAACTTGCTATATAATAAATAAAAAATATGTGTTGAACTTACATATCAATAGAAAAAAAATCAAAATTAGAATGGACTTAACTGAATTATCACATTTTTTGACTTATTATAATTTTGTCAGAATTAAGACAATTTTTTCCGCTATTAATTCTCATGAGAAAAAAGCTTCTGATAGGACATTTAGAATAATTTATCATCTCAGCTATATTAGAAACAATAATGGTCACAACCAGAAAACTTGTTCCTAAATCAAAGGCATTATCTATGACAATGATGTAGCTCTACCACTCGAAAAGGTTTATTTAGAGAACGATGATGTTCTTTGTTAAAATAATCATATGAAACCATAAAGTGTTGCATAATGATTAAACTTTTAGCCCCACAATAAAAACATGGCTCTCACTTTACTAGACTTAATTTTTTTTAGGCTTTTTCATGTTAATGCTAACCAATTGGAAAAGGTTAGGAGCCACAAATGAGATGTTAAAGGGCCGTATACTGCTCCGGAGCTGCAGGTTGCAGACCGCGTCCCAGACTGTGGGTGTTTATCTGGCCATGATGGGTCATGCCCACTGGGTTTGTGACTTTTAGTTGCTTGGGCTTTTCTGGGACTTTCAGTTCCAGGTTGAGTCTTGGCACATTGAGAGCTGCTGAATGGAGCGCACACCCAAGTCTACGTGCATCTTCGAGCTAATATTACCTCCCGCCCTACTTCATCTCACCCTATCAGCATACCCTTCGATTTGATTCTTACCTCTTCCCTTGCTTTTCTCTCGGCCTCATCCTGTTGCCGCTTTTGCTCTTCCTCTTCTCGTACCTTCCTGCGCCCTTCGCGTTTCTTCTTTAGCTCCTCAAGCTCCACTACAGCCACCTGCTGTTTCTGCCTCATTTTTTCAAACTCTTCGCTCTCTTTCTCATCTTGGCGACGTTTCAGCTCTTCCAGCTTCCTCTCTGCCTCGAGTTTGGCTGCCGCTTCCTCTGCCTCTTGGGTCGACTTGGACTCTGAACGGCTGCACTCCCCCCACCAAAAAGAAAAAAACAGAATGTTATGAGGCAACACATTGGACCCTTTCACCATCAACTCTGATCAGATCTCTTTTTCATGAAGCAATCCAGCCATTTTAATGAACACGTATCATTCTGTAAGCAATCAGGGTGCTTTCATATAAATGAAACACTCTGCCTGTGTTGCATGAAACACTGGATTCATACATGGTGCCTTCATTTTTGGCAATTAATTTGACATAGCCAAAACAGTAAAAGTGTAAGACCGAGGACTCTGACTGTACTTGTGTTTAGCCAAGCTTAAGCCAGTTAAGGTCACCAGTACATTCAAACACTCGAGGCGGGGCAGAGAAGAGGTACACGGCAGGGTGGGTGGTGGAAGGGCAGAGTGTAGGCTCACTCTGGATGACCTTCCTCCTCCGTAACTACCTTATGATCAATTTTAATTTAAAAACACGAAATCACAATTTTCATGTTTTGGACCAACAGTTTAGATTTCTGCCCCCCAAAAATGTGTTCCATTTGTGAAAAATATTTACTTTGCCAATTTTCTTGATTTATATCTACTTGCCAACAACATTGAATATATGAAAGTACATTTTGTTGACAGTTAAAGATAAATTTTAGCATGCTGCTGGGAATCCAGGGTCCAAAGGAGGTATGGGAACTACAGTGTTGCAGCCCAACCTCTGATCCATGCTCCCTTCAAGTACAGTGTCGCTGCTTGGAGAATGCAACCTCTGAATTTACCTTTCAGTTTAACAGAATCACTTTTGTATGCTGCCTTTAGAATGATTCAACCAAAAATACAATGGGCTGAATTTTACCGGCCCCTCGATGCCGCGGGTCGTGGCGCAGGGGCCGGTAAAATGCTGTGGGGAGAGGCCTGCATCGTCCCGCAACGTTGAGAGGGGCACGCCGCATATTACTGGCAGTGGCAGGACCTCGGTGCGGCCCCCCTGCTGCCTGGCGGCGGGCCCTTCATCAGCATATGTAAATGAACATTTGAAATATTTAAATAGACTTACCTGCATTCGACGGCCGTCCCCGTCCAATATTACGGCCGCCGTTCGTGCTCCGTGCACTTTCGGAACTCCGTATGGAGTTCCGGGCGAGAGCCTGGTGGGGAGGGGGGAGTAATAAAATTTTCAAGGCGGGAGGGTGGAGAGGCAGGGAAATCAATTTTTATTGGATGTGGGAATGGTGGGAAGGGGTTGAAAGGCAAAACATTGAAGGTTGGGGTGGGGGGAAAGTTCGGGTATTAGATAAATCAATTGTGGGTCATTTCATTGCCTGAAATGACCATTGTGGGGAGGGGAGGGGGGTTTGTTGGGGGAAGGACCTCCATCACTTATTTGTAAATGTTTTAAAATTGTTGATACGTATGCTTTAAAAATTAAGCTTATTTGTAAGGGCTTAAAGCCATTTAAAAATGGTGCCGGCGCCTGCGGGGTGGCGCTGGTCATTGTTGTTGGGGACGCAGAGGCCGCCCGCTCTACGGCATCGGGGCGGCCGCTCCGCAAGGGATGCACGCCGTTCTTAGAGTGCGCCGCCGTGGATTGCAGCGCACTCATAAAATTCAGCCCAATGTAGCGGCAGTACAGCACCATCACCGATCATTTGACAGAACAAACAAACTTGCATCTATATGGCGCCTTTACCGCCAATGAAGTACTTTTGACATTTAGTAATGTAAGGAAACGTGGCACACAGTTTGCTCACAGCAAAGTCACGAGTTGAGATAAATGCACAGATGGTATGTTTCAGTAATGTTGATTGAGGGATAAATGTTGGCCTGGACACTGGGAGGTCATCAATGTTCTTTTTCGAAAAGTGCTTTGGGATCTTTTACATCTGTCTGACAGCCAGTTGGCATCTCATCCGAAAGGCAGCATCTCCTATAGTGCAGCAGCCCCTCAGTATTGCACTGGAGTGCACTATGTGCTCAAGTCTCTGGAGTAGGAACTGAGCCCACAATCTTCTGACTCAGACACATGAGTGCCATCGCTGAGTCACAGCTGACACTAAAATAGAATTGCTGTATTTTCAATAAAATCATCGACACACTTTGGATTCAATAAATAATTGTGTGCTCTCAGCCCATTCATTCAGACTGTTTCTAGGACAATATTAGGACAAGCTGGCGCGTCAGTGGGTTACACACTGTCAGTATCTGTGAATGGTTCCTAGAATAGCAATGATTCTAAATTTGTCAATTTCGGCAATGAATTCTTCATCATAATTCCACAAACTTTTCCAGAACTGTAGTAAAATAAATAACATTTACATTATTTGCCACCCTTCAGTCAATTTAGAGATTTAGAAATGTCAAGGTATTAAAAATTTTTGAATAAAAACACTGATGTGTGTAATCAGCAGAATGTTACATTTTCATATACTGTCTTGTCTTATTTTAATGGTATTACAATGGACTTCCTATTTCAATCTGTGCAGATGCTGTTGTTTGTTACACCTACAAAGAACAGGAATTAAGGTGTGAGTCACTGGCATCAATCATTATGTGATTTCCAGGTGTATCGTCCAGAATCCTAATGACAAATAGAAATAAAAGGAATGTAATACTTCTGCTCTTACCTCAATGCTTGTTCCATTTTTTTATGTTTCTGTGCAATCTCTTCATGGAGAGCCTCTCCGTTCTCTCGGCCTGCTTTTGATATTTTCTTCTCTGTGCGCTCAAAAATTTCTTCCTTCCATACTTGGCTTTTCTGGAATTTGTTTTTTTTAAAAACAAAGACAAGTAGAAACTTAATTAATATGCTGCATTATGACCAGTTAGATTTGGTGCCATTGAAATTGCCCATCAACTACAGATAATTAATACCAACCACTTGCAAAACACTGCAAGGGCACAGCTTATACTGCCAACTTCAGAGTAGCAAAGGCAGCACAGTGTTATCGAGCAAGGTGCTGTTACTTCATCAAAAATATATTGACAGGACATTCAGCACTGTGTCAAAGGGAAGTATGCCTTAAAGGTAAATAGTCACCAGTATTAATGAAATGATGACCCTGTACAGTCTCTAGATGATTTGTATCTTGTCATATTCTGCTAGGAAACTCTTACTCCATTATAACTCCATTATGGAAACTCCATTATAGTCCTACCGTTGTATCAAGGCAAAGCTGCTGAGGTGCCAGTGTAACTCCAGCATCAAGTCAACTATCTCATGAACTCCTTGTCTTTAGTGTTAGATAGTTGACACCTTATCAGTGCTTTCATCATATTAAAAATTAACTGCACACACACATTTGTTGTGAGCTCACTGTGACTCTGAGCTGGCCACATTGTTCAAGCATGCCGGCTGTATATTTCACTCTACGGATATTGGTCTCAGATTCTAGTGATATTATGGTATCTTGAGATCAGACTTCCTAAATACTGGACTTATTAAAGTAAGCAAGGCTGCAGAACATTGTTAGTATCTTACTTTTACACTGAAACATCTTGGGTATACTTTTACAATTTATTTTTACAATCCCTAATGTTATTGTACGCTAATCATTGGTTTTGCCTTCAACCTTTCCCTTGTATACTTACTAATCTTCAATATTCAACCCATAATAGATATCAAAAACACAGCTCACATAATAAAAAAAATTTAGAAAATAAAATCTAAATGCTAGTGTCAGCTTAGCTGAGGGCTAGCACTCTTCATAGTCAGAAGGACGTGGGGGCGGGGATTCAAACCTTACTCCAGAATTTAAGCTGACATGTCAATGCAGTACTGAAGGAGTGCTACATTGTCAGAAGTACTGTCCTTTCAGTAAGGTGCTAAACAGGGTCCATAATCTGTGATTATGACAACTCAAGCAACACTAAAATCAAAAAGTAAATTGAATGGAGAAGGCACAGTCTAAAAACACAATCCATTTAATGAGATTGTCGAATATAATTGCTGAGGAGGGGGAAGTAAATGTATCAATTTATTTTACCTTAATTACTGCAGATTCTTCAGAATGTGATCATAGGCTGTTAAAAATTCTGACACTAAGGCTTCAATTTTCCTTTTCCTGCCAAGGAAGACCATTGTAGGACTTCTATTTGCTGCCCTGATCCTGGCCATTTTCCCAGTTTAGTGTCATGAAGGATGCACTAAAATGAGGGATTCCCATAAGGATCCCTGACGGCAATGGGAGCCCCCCCACTACCAGCCAGGGAAATTCTGATGGTGTTGCAATGGGACCCCTGATGCAACACCTGAACTGGTGGGACCATTTAATGGGGGCCACAAAGATGAGAGAAGAACAGACAGTTTTAGTTCAGGCCTGGACCTAGGCCGAAAAATCTACGGGTATATGGGCTACTGGGATGAAGAGGTGCTCAATACAACAGCCTTTACCACTGCCCCAAGGATTAGTGCCGCCCCTGTCCTAGGAGGAATGGCAATGGTGTTAGTAGGCGAGGGGAATGGAGGAGCTTGCTGGGCTATGCTTCCTTGCCATAATTCCTATGCTACATAATACCAGGGTAGTGATCTTCTTACTGGCTTAAAAGTATTTCATACCAGCTCAGTGATTCGCTCTTGGACGAGCATCGTCTGTCCCAAAGGTTCCCATTCATATTCCTAGATTAAAATGTACAGCACTGCAGATTGAAATTACTGGATTATATTAGACTGACAATAATGAGGTTGAGTTTAGCTAATAAGCTTTCCTGTACATTGATGGAGTAAAACTTTCTGCTCATCTCTTTTCAGTTCACAGAGAGGGAGAAATTGTGTTGTTAACTAACATTCTAAATGTGCTATTCAATAACACTCAACTAAATGTATGTAAAGCAAGAAAGAAAATGGAAGCGCTAAATGTATAATGTACCAAGTACCTTCTTAGTTACCATTTGTTTCTTGCAAGGTTTCCAAGGTCCGTAATTGTTTCTTTCAAAATTATGTTTCTTGCAGTTATGAGCATGTTTTCACTGGCACCTAATATTTCTGCTGTGTGTTCCAGCAGAGCTCCAATTTTATGCTCTACTGATCTTCCATTCTCTCTGTCTCTCTCTAGTGATGATCCTGCCAGCAAGCTCAACAATTCCCTTCATTAAAAACCACATATGCAGAAAAATCTGTTTGGGTAAGGTAGAAAGATTTAAAAAGGAACCTGCACTTATATTAAACCTTATCCCATCCTCAGGATATCAAGCACTTACCTTCCAGGAGAGCAGCGGACCTGCGGGAAAAACACGGAGAGAGGAGCGGATATATAGAGCTCGAGGATTGCAGCCTACAGCACTTACCTTCCAGGAGAGCAGCGGAGTTTGAAAACAAAGTGAGCAGTGATGTCACAGGAAGGCTGCAAGGTGATTGGTTGGTGAGTAACTGCTATTAGGGAATAACACTAAATAGCTGGATTAGTACATTACTGTTAGGGTGCATGTGTAAATAGCTTAACAATAAGGAACAAGTGAGTAGCTGGTATTTTTTTTTCAGTAAGATTTATTTTAACTAGTGAACTGTATTGATTTTTAGTAGGATTTATCAGTACTAGTAAGGTTTTATTAATAATTCTAAGCTGTTGTAGTATTGGTAAGGTTTTATTTAACAGTAGCAAAGGGTCAACTAATGAATAAAGGAATGGCAGGGTTGCTTCAACCTCGAGAGTGCACCTCCTGAACTATGTGGGAGATCCAGGATGCTTCCTTTATCCTGGAGAACCATTTGTGCAGGAAGTGTCGTCAACTGAAGCAGCTTGACCTCTGGGTTTTGGAACTTGAGCTGCAGCTGGTGACACTGTGGTGCATTCATGAGGATGAGAGCAACGTGGATAGCACGTTTATAGATGTGGTCACACCACAGCTTAAGAGTATGCAGGGAGAGAGGGAATGGATGACCACCAGACAGTCAAAAACAATCAGGAAGGTAGTGCAAGAGACCCCTGAGTGCATCTCACTCTCCAACAGGTATTCAGTTCTGAATACTGAGGAAAGTGATGCTTCACCTGGGGAGTGCAGCCAGACCCAAGTCCATGGCACCACAGGTGGCTCAGCTGCA
Organism: Heterodontus francisci; assembly: GCF_036365525.1. Lineage (NCBI taxonomy): Eukaryota > Metazoa > Chordata > Chondrichthyes > Heterodontiformes > Heterodontidae > Heterodontus > Heterodontus francisci. The sequence continues at coordinate 22,319,366 of NC_090397.1, forward strand.
CAGGGGGGTATAGGAAACACTGGAAGAGCTATAGTGATAAGCGATTCAATAGTCAGGGGAACAGACAGGCATTTCTGTGGCCGCAGACGTGAATCCAGGATGGCGTGTTGCCTCCTTGGTGCCAGGGTCAAGGATGTCACTGAGCGGCTGCAGAGCATCCTGAAGGGGAAAGGTGAACAGCCAGCAGTTGTGGTCCACATCGGAACCAACGACATAGGTAGAAAGAGGGATATGGTCTTGCAGTCAGAATTTAGGGAGCTAGGTAAGAAATGAGCAAGGAAGACCTCAAAAGTAGTAATCTCTGGAATACTCCCAGTGCCACACGCAAGTGAGTACAGAAATAGAAGGATAAGACAGATGAATGCGTCGTTGGAAGGATGGTGCAGAAGGGAGGGCCTCAGATTCCTTGGGACCTGTACAGGCTGGACGGGTTGCACCTGAACAGAGCCGAGACTGAGTTCCTTGCAGGGCGTTTTTCTAGTGCTGTTGGGAAGGGTTTAAACTAGTTTGGCAGGGGGGTGGGAACATGAGGATAGATTCAGCTGGGACAAAATCATAAATGAAAATGGAAGGCGGAAAATTAATGGATGACTCTGGACGATAGAGGAAACGAGGGTTAGAAAATTAAAACAAGAGTTTGGCAGTGCTCAAGGGTATCTATTTCAATGCAAGGAGTACAGCAAATAAAGTAGATGAGCTGAGGGCACAGAAAGACATGTGGCAGTATGATATCATAGCTATTACAGAAACATGGGTTAAGGAGGGACAGGAATGGCAGCTCAACGTTCCTGGTTACAGGGTTTTCAGACGCGATAGGGAAGGGGATAAGAAAGGAGGGGGAGTGGAAATTTTGGTCAAGGAAGCTATTACAGCTGTGTGGAGGGATGATAAGTTGGAAGGTTCATTAAATGAGGCCATATGGATTGAGCTAAGGAACAAATAAAGGGCAACCACACTGCTGGGAGTGTACTATAGCCCCCCCAAACAGTCAGAGGGAGATAGAAGAGCAGATATGTAGGCAAATCTCTGAGAAGTGCAAGAACAATAGGGAAGTAATAGTAGGGGATTTTAATTACCCCAATATTAACTGGGATAGTTTTAGTGTGAAAGGAATTGAGGGAGCAGAATTCTTGAGGTGCATTCAGGAGAACTTTTTTGCCCAGTATGTAGCAAGTCCAAAAAGAGAGGGTGCAGTTTTAGACTTAGTTTTAGGAAATGAAGATGGGCAGGTGGAAGGAGTGGCAGTGAGAGAGCAGTTTTCTGGTAGTGATCATAATTCAGTCAGTTTTAACATAATTATGGAAAAGGACATAAATAGAACAGGAGTTAGAGTTCTCAATTGGGGCAAGGCCAATTTTACTAAACTGGGTAGTGATCTAGTGAAAGTGGACTGGAAACAGCTACTTGAAGGTAAATTAATGTCAGAACAGTGGGAGGCATTCAAAGGGGAGATTCAACTGTTTCAGAGTAAACATGTTCCCACAAAGAAAAAGGGCGAGGTGGCCAAATCTAGAGCCCCATGGATGTCATGGAGCCTACAGGGTATGATAAGGCAGAAAAGGAAAGCTTAAGTCCGACACCGAGAACTCAATACTACAGAAAGCCGAGAGGAATATTGAAAGTGGAGAGGTGAAATCAAAAAGGAAATTAAGAAAGCAAAGAGAGGGCATGAAAGAATATTGGCAAGCAAAATCAAGGTGAACCCAAAGATGGGTTATCAATACATTAACGGTAAGAGGTTAACTAAGGAGAGAGTAGGGCCCATAAAAGACCAAAAAGGTAACCTATATCTAGGAGTGGAAGATATTGGTATGGTTCTTAATGAATACTTTGCGTCAGTCTTCACAAACGAGGGAGACGATGCAGATATTGTAGTTAAGGAGGAAGAGTGTGAAGTATTGGATGTGATAAACATAGGGAGTAAGTATTAATGGGATTAGCATCCTTGAAAGTTGACAAATCACCAGGGTCAGATGAAATGCATCCTAGGCAGTTAAAAGAAGCAAGAGAGGAAATAGCAGAGGGTCTGACCATCATTCTCCAGTCCCCACTGTGGTGCCAGAGGATTGGAGAATTGTTAACGTTGTAACTCTGTTTAAAAAGGGAGCGAAGGAGAGACCAAATAATTACAGGCCAGTCTAACCTCAGTAGTGGGCAAATTATTGGGATCTATTCTGAGAGACAGGATAAATTGTCACTTAGAAAGGCACAGGTTAATTAAGGATAGTCAGCATGGATTTGTTAAGGGAATATCCTGTTCGACCAACTTGATCGAATTTTTTGAAGCAGTAACAAGGATAGATGAGAGCCGTGCAGTTGATATGATCTACATGGATTTTAGCAAGGCTTTTGACAAGGTCCTGCATGGCAGACTGGTTAAAAAAAATCCCAGGGGATCCAGGGAAATGCAGTAAGGTGGATACAAAATTGACTCAGGGGCAGGAAACAAAGGGTAATTGTTGACGGCTGTTTTAGTGACTGGAGGGCTGATTCCAGTGGCGTTCCGCAGGGCTCAGTGCTGGGTCCCCTGCTTTTTGTGTTTTTATTAACGATTTGGACGTAAATGTAGGGGGCATGATCAAGAAGTTTGCGGACAACACAAAAAGATTGGCCGTGTGGTAGATAGTGAGAAGGATAGCTGTAGGCTGCAGGAAGATATTGATGGTCTGGTCAGATGGGCAGAAAAGTGGCAAATGGAATTCAACTTGGGGAAGTGTGAGGTGATGCATTTGGGGAGGTCAAACAAGGCAAAGAAATACACAATTAATGGGAAAATACTGAGAAGTATAGAGGGACCTGGGATTGAATGTCCACCGATCCCTGAAGGTAGCAGGACAGGTCGATAAGGTGGTTAAGAAGGCATATGGAATCCTTTCCTTTATTAGCCGAGGTATAGAATACAAGAGCAGGGAGGTTATGCTGGAACTGTACAAATCATTGGTTAGGCCACAACTTGAGTACTGTGCGCAGTTCTGGTCACCTCATTACAGAAAGGATGTAATTGCACTAGAGAGGGTACAGAGGAGATTTACAAGGATGTTGCCAGGACTAGAAAAATGCAGCTATGAGGAAAGATTGGATAGGCTGGGGTTGTTCTCCTTGGAACAGAAAAGGCTGCGGAGAGATCTGATTGAAATGTACAAAATTTTGAGGGGCCTGGAGAGAGTGGGGGAGAAGGGTCTATTCACCTTAGCAGAGAGATCAGTGACGAGGGGGCATAGATTTAAACTGACTGGTAGAAAAATTAGAGGGGAGATAAGGAAAAATGTTTTCACCCAGAGGGTGGTGATGGTCTGGAACTCACTGTCTGAAAGGGTAGTTGAGGTAGAGACCCTCAATTCATTCAAAAGGAGTCTGGATATGCACCTCAAGTGCCGTAGGCTATGGACCAAATGCTGGAATGGTGGGATTAGAATAGGTGGATCGTTTTTCGGCCGGCACAGACTCGATGGGCCAAGTGGCCTCTTTCAGTGCCGTAAACTTTCTCTGATTCTAAGTAGTTCACAGCCAAGGAATTACTCTTGGAGTTGCTGTTGTTTTGTTGGTAAAGCCAGAAACCAATTGCACACAGCAAGATCCTATAAGCAGTTAAACTGTTCTTGGTTGTGGAAGGAGTGTTAGCAAGGACACTGGAAAAACTCCCCTGGTCTTTGTCACACAGTGTCATGGGATCTTTGAATCCACCTCAACAGGCAGTGAGAGAGGACCTCGGTTTACCGTCTGATCCTAAAGATGTCACCTCTGACAGTGTAGCACTCCCTCAGTACTGCACTGGAGTATCAATGTAGATTAGGTTCTCAAGTCCTAGAATGGGACCTTCTGACTCAGAGATGATAGTGCTACCATCTGAGCCTACCTGGACCTACAGAAGTACTACAGCAAAGTTTATTGATTAAAATGAAGGTTTAAAAAAAGCCAGAAAACTTAGTAATTGATTCTGCCTTAAAATAATCTTTGTTGTTTTTTTTAAAAGATACATGTGCTAAATCAGAGCTTCTGCAAAATTTCAATAAGTAAGTTGTCATGCAGGCCCCACCTGCCAAGCATGAGGCATATTAATTTCACCACCTGGACATTAAATTTCAAACTGTTATTGAAGTGAAGAAAGGACTTGCTTTAAAAAATTGCCAGATCGTGGCTTGAAAGACATTTGCATATTAACAGACAGTGTTTGGAAGGACAAAGCAGCCATTCCCTGACACATTCAACCCACAATGGACCTTTGGCCAGAAATACATTTACATATTAACAGACAGTGCTTGGAAAGGACAAAGCAAACATTCTCTGACACATTCAACCCACAATGGACTTTTGATCACAAGACGTTGAAGGTGGGGAAGCTCGCATTCCAGGTTGACTACTAAGATGCCCGAATACACAAATGGACATGGTCAAACCAGCTAGTCACATGACTAACCTGCTGGGCAACCTGAGTTTTTTGAATTTGTACAAACAGTTTGAGCAGAAAGCAGAATGCTCCTGGACTGAGAAGATCTCTCCTGGCTGGCTCGTCGCAGCCTCTCCTGTCTGCCTGCTCCCATCTCTTTCTCACGGAACTCCAAATCCACTGAAGACACATGAACCCCAAGAGAGAAAAGTCTCCGATAGCGAACAAGGTTTAAGAAGAACACTGGGCACTAACAAAAAGCAAGATCTACAATCAAGAACACTACAGTGAGCTCGAAGAACCATAAGACAAAAAACCTCCTCAGATATTACCTCAAACATTTCCATTTTATTTCCTCGGTTTTCTTTCTGTCTCGATTTGCATGCGTGTATTGCGTGTGCATGCTAGCTTGGGCACGTCGTGTAACCGTAGGCGTTAACCAAATTAGAGTTTAAGTTTAATAAAATTTCACTTTTCTTCTTTAAACCTAAGAAAACCGGTTGTGCTGTTTTCTTTGCCTTATAATTGGAAAGCAGTGAAAAAGGATGCACTAAGGGGGAGCTTAAAACAGTGTGTTTAAAATTAAACCCTGTTACAGTAAGATCAGGTGAACGCTGAGAGGGACCCCTAGACACCTTTCTCACCTGGTCGTGGCAAAGTGCACCCAACAAGATTACTCAACCATTATTCCAGGTTCTACTAAATAAATAAAGTACAAGAGTAAGGAAGTCTTACTGCAATTCTACAGGGCTTTGGTGAGACCGTACCTGGAGTACATTGCACAATTTTAGTCTCCTTACCTAAGGAAGGAGATACTTACCTTGAATGTGCTGCAGCAAAGGTTCACTGGATTGATTTCTGAGATGATTGGGTGTCCTATAATGAGAGGGTGAGTAGGGTGGCTCTATACTCTCTGGAGTTTGGAAGAATGAGAGGTTATCTCATTGAAATGTATAAGATTCTGAGGGGGCTTGACAGGGTAGATGCTGAGAGGTGTTTCCCTGCCTGGAGAACACGAGGGTACAGTCTCAGGATAAGGGGTCGATCATTTAAGACTGCGATGAGGAGAAATTTCTTTACTCAGAGGGTTGTGAATCTTTGGAATTCTCTATCCCAGAGATCAGTGAATCTCAGTCCGTGAACATATTCAAGCCTGAGGTAGACAGATTTTTGGACTCCAGGGGAATCAAGGGATATGGGCACCGGCCGAGAAAGTGGAATGAAAGTCAAAGGTCAGCCATGATCGTATTGAATGGCAGAGCAGGCTCAAGGGGCCATAAGGCTTACACTTGCTTCTTTTCCTATTTCATATGTTCTAAATATGAGCTAGGATTGTGACAGATTCGGGATGGGGTAACAACTGTACAGTGCAGCAGAGGGAGTGGTCTGTACTCTGATCCAGATATAAGAGTTGGGGAGCCCATCAAGACAATTCTGGGTTCTGGAATAGACTTGCCAAATAAATTGGTGGGGAGGGGAAGTGATGTGCATCTCAGTAGGAACCATAGTCGCTGGCACCTATGAACTCAGTTTATTTTAATAATTATTATAAAACCCACTATATCAATTTTATATGTAATATAAGTAAGATGTACTTTTTTCATTTTTCCCTCTCCTGATGGCACTGATTCAGATTGCATTTTTCATGTGCCAGTGTATATCATGAGTATTGGCAGACTGTTCATTTGTGATGGGCATCAAGGCAGAGCCCAATCCTCTTCTCACTGAGCGTTCGTGCATGCGGACTTTCCAGTGGTGAAGACTGAATGACAACCAGCAGCAAGGATCCTGGCTAGCTTCTTATCTTTCTCAATGCCAGGCCCTGAAGCTATAATACCCCGTCTGCAGACTCAGCAGAGAGTAACTCTTTAATGGTCTTGTGGGTAAAGGCACCAAGACATTTGGGCCACAAAGAAATTGATCTGATTCCTGCCTTTAGCTGAACATATTTAGTTAGAAATCTATTCCGTAGTTCTCCAAATTCAGACTGTATAGGGGTAGAGATGTGACTTGAGCTGTAGTGAATTGGCATGCCCATTTTACACCCAGCCCAGCTTTTTGTCCAATGCAGAAGTAAATGGATAACAGGTTGCCAATTTGTTATCCCCGTCTCACAATACCACCCAAGTTGAATTTACCCCATAGTTTCAAATTTGTGAGAAACCTGGCAAAATTCCAAAGCAAACGTGAAATAAAATGATGTATTACGATTGCAGAAAGCAATTAATGCTCCTACAGCACCAGCATTGCTCTACCACCCCGAAGATCAATTTGAATCCCGTCCATACAGACGGGATAAACATTTCCTCTCACTGCTGCCCATTAATGGTTATAAGTGAATTGAGTACTTTAACATTAATCTAATCTGCAGAGGACATGAGTCTGTAGTACAAACTACCCAGAATTTGGCACTGAATATGGAAGTGTGCAGAGAATGGAAATATCCTGCTAGTGCAGCCACTAACAAACATCAGGTTGAAGTGTTGAGGCAAAGGTAGGGAAATAAATTGACTGCAGATTATTTTCGAGTCAAAGATGAAGTGCTGAATTCATAGCTACTTTAAAATTAAACTGTGTGTAATTAGCTAAATGGAAACAGATTGAGGTTAACCTTCTGATTCCTGTGCTTGGGGGCACCACATTGTCTGGGTGTAACACACAGACGAATATGGTCATGGGAGACCACTTGATTTTTCCACCCATTTGTTTAAAAAATGGTAAAGTGGGCAACCTGTGTTACAGGTGTAAGGACCTTCCCATCTGATTGTCTTTTATATGCTTCACCAGGTGATCCAATACACTCAGGCACAGGAACTGGCACACACAACCATAGAAAAATTACCGCACAGAAGGAGGACATACAGTTGTATCTGTGCTGGCCAGAAAAAACTAGCTGCCCAATCTAATCCCACCTTCCAGCACCTGGTCCATAGCCTTGCCGGTTACAGCACTTCAGGTGCATGTCCAGGTACCTTTTAAAAGAATTGAGGGTTTCTGCCTCCACCATTCCTGGCAGTGAATTCCAGACACCCATCACCCTCCGGGTGAAAAGGTTTTTCCTCATGTCCCCTCTAATCCTTCTACCAATCACTTTAAATCTGTGCCTCCTGGTTATTGACCTCTCCGCTAGGGGAAACAGGTCCTTCCTGTCTACTCTATCTAGGCCCCTCATAATTTTGTACACCTCTATTAAGTCACCCCTCAGCCTCCTCTGTTCGAAGGAAAACAACCCTAGCCTATCCAGTCTTTCCTCATTACTGCAATTTTTGAGCCCTGGCAACATTCTTGTAAATCTCCTCTGTACTCTCTCCAGAGCAATTATGTCCTTTCTGTCATGTGGTGACCAGAACTGTACGCAATACTCCAACTGTGGCCGAACCAGCGTTTTATACAGTTCCAGCATTACATATACTGATAAAACATCTTTGGGTTTTCCATGATTTTACCTGCCAATAATTTTTCATGTCCTCTCTTTGTTTTTCGAATTTCCTTTTTTACTTCACCCCTGCACTTTTTAAAATCCTCTTGGCTATCTAAATTATTCAGATTTTTATGATTGTCATAAGACTTCTTTTTCTGCTTTAACTTACCCTGTAAACTTCTAGATAACCAAGGGGATTCGAGATTTGGCAGTACCACCCTTTATCTTTGTGGGGAAATGTCTACACTGTGCCTGTAGAATCTCGCTTTTGAATGCCTCCCACTGGTTTGCCACCGATTTTCCTTCAAGGAGCTGTATCCAGTCCACTTTCACCAGGTCACCTTAAAATTTGCCTTCCCCCAATTTAGAACTTTTACTCCTGTTTTATCTTTGTCCTTTTCCATGATTATGCTAAAACTTATTGTATTATGGTCACAATCTCCAAAATGGTCACCCACTGTTACTTCCTCCACTTGCCCAGCTTTATTACTGAAGACGAAATCTAGAATTGCGCCCCCTCTCATTGGGCTTGTTACGTGCTGGCTAAAAATCTGTCCTATCTTTATATCTGTGCACGAGTTAAAATAGAAATAAAATTTTGCCATAAGGATACTTAAGCTGAAGGAAAGGGATCAAAGTGATGGTTAGCATTTTGTCAGTAGAGCTGCTCATTTTACCTTTTCAATTTGGAATGGTTTTTCAATTTTTTCTTCTACAATCTCCTCTTTTTCTATCACCACCTCTTCTGGTTCTGGCTCAGGCTCAGGTTCAGGTTCAGGCTCAGGCTCTGGCTCTGGTTCTGGCTCAGGCTCAGGCTCGGGTTCAGGTTCAGGTTCCGGTTCCGGTTCTAGCTCTGGTTCAGGCTCAGGTTCCAGTTCTTGCCGCCACTGGTTCCGTTGGTTGCTCTCCTCTTCCTCCTCATCCTCCTCCCCCCTTGCATTTCTTCGGATTTCTTTTGAAATGTCTTGAGTTTCTTCTTTTGCTGTTGGATCAAATTCACGGTGACGTTCCATGGCCTCCTGAAGACGTTTCTGGCGTCGTTCTTCTCGTTTCTGCAACCGCTCCGCAATGTCATTGTCTTCATCCATCATACTTTGAGTTCCTGAAACCTTGGTTTCTTCTTCCAATGCACTGTGTTAAAAGAGGATTTGTTATAATTTTTGTATTACACATTTATAGTTAAATTATTTTAAACTAGAAAAATATTACTTTTAAAGTGCTCCCACAATTTCCTGATGTATTCAGTGGGCCAGGCTTCATGTTAGAAATTGCTATTCGGAATATTGTCCTTTAAGTGAACCTTTTCTCAATAGCCAATACTGCAGCAACAATATATAAAATTGAAAGGGTCTTAACCTGATTAAATAAGCTTAGAAAGCCATTTCAAACAGGTGTCTTCTGTAATCCATGCATAATCGACTCCATATCAGCCTCCACCTCACCCATTTAACCTTTTATGGAAATTTTTGCAAAATTGTTTTCTGCTTCATAAAACTAAATGAAGCAAATTCAAAATCTGGTGGAAAACTACAGAATCAGTGAGACTGCAGTCACCCAAAGTTTTTTGCTTTGTGGGAGAAGGCCTACCAGTGACCTCACCTCCCTCCATAAGAGCACACTGACCTCTTCAGTTATCAATCTCAGCCGAGGCTTTTAAAGAAAATGGTGCCATTCCTTTTTTTGCCTCTTCTGCTCTTTTAAAAGCTCCTGCCAGAATTCTGGGGCCTTGCAGTGGTAGTCTCCCCCTTTAGTGATGGGAATCCTGTCAGAAACCTGTTTCACATAACAAATGAGCCCAAACCCAGGAAAATGAGCCAGTGAAATCACAGCAGTAAGAGGTGGCCTCACCCTGCCACTATCCTGCTATAAAGGAAAATGCAGCCCTACATTACTAACCTTACAATGTATCTCTATGGGTGACTGTCTTCCTTGATCGCAGCACCTTCTTAACCATCAGTAATGATTAATGAAGCAGACCAAAACTAGGGGCCATAAATATAAGACAGTCACCAATAAATCCAGTAGAGAACTCAGCAGAAACTTCTTTATCCAAAGAGTGGTGAGAATGTGTAACTTGCTACCACATGGAATAGTTCAGGTGCATTTATAGGGATGCTGGATAAGTACATGATGGGAAAAAGAATAGAAGGATATGCTAACAGGGTGAGATGAAGTAGGATGGGAGGAGGGTCATATGGAGCAGAAACACCAGCACAGACCTGGTGTCCCAAAGGGCCCGTTTCTGTGCTGCAAATTTTATGTAATGATTTGATGATTCAAGCTTACTTGATCAAGCTTACTTGATCTACATAAGCGGTACTAAACTATAATAAGGAATCATACGTGGTCGCAGAGGTAAATGTTAATAGATACTAAGACCATTGGTAACATATGCCAGTAATATCTCTGATACAGGGTCAAACAATTTTTGAAGCTACGAATGTGCACCCAGTAATAAGTTAAATGAGTATTATCATTCTGCTGGGAGCTTATGGAGTAGTCCGACACAGTAAACTAAACTGGGTTCTGTAGGATGCGCCAATGGGCTATGATCATTCCAATAAATTTAGCATTGTAGATTTTAAATCACAAAAATCAAATTTCTTCAGGGTTTCTTTCGCTCACTGCAGGCATAAAAGTGTGTTGACCCTATTTGTATGGTTTCCTTGTCCCTGTTGAGCATTCAGGGGTTAAGCAGAATCATATCCATATATGGATCATTGTGAATCAAAATGACCGTTTTTTTCAAGAATCTCAGATCAGGTCAGGGATCTATTCAATGACTTAATTTTTTTTTGGCAGTAATAACACTCATAGATGGATTTGGAGATCAATCTTCTAATGGACACAAACTATGTACAAATACCACAGTGCCAGTTAATACTGGACTTGTGGACCCTACATATCTTCCATATATAGAAAGGCTATTATAAATGAGCTCATTTCTCTTTATTTTCATTAACAGTGGAACCTTTTATGTTAGGAGGACATGGCTTGGCTCTATAAGTTGCTTTTAAATGAAAACTCTATTTTTAAACACATGCCAACACATCATTTTGTTAGTGATTGCACCCAAATGACGAGCTCTGTATAATTCTTGGAATCTGAACCTAACCTAGGGTAGATCTGATGTACTGCCAATATCTATTAATCTCTCACACACAATATTCCAATGACCTAAAGTTAATCTTAAACTCTTGGGTGCTATAATTCATAGAGCACCACAAAAAATATTAGATGGTTTATTAATCACCACCACCCCACTCTCCCACCATCCCGCTGCTAAAGAATTGAGAAGCTGGTCAATACGTTTGAATTTAACAACTAAAATGTTACCCCAAACTCATTTTCCATTAATGGTCCAGTGTCTTTGTAATTGCTGCTTTTGATCTGCCTGGTGGGTGAGAGGAATCTTTGTAATTGATGCTTTCAATATTTTTGCTGATTTACTGCAAGCCTTAAGAGGCATCTGTTCTCTGATACTCATCTGAAAGGATATATGCATCCAGTGGTGTTTTATGCCACAGATTGGGCCAAGACTGGGGGCAAAGTGTCAGTTTCAGTCAAGCAGTGATCTGTTTGTGTACTTCTGTTATGCGTCCTCCACTCCGTCGCCCCATTACAGGTGGCTGTGTCTTGAGCCGCTTAGGCACCATGTTCTGGAATTACCTCCCTAAACCCCTCTGCCCTCTACCTTACACTCATCCTTTAAGAGCCACTTAAAATCCACCTCTTTGACCAAGCTTTTCCTCACTCCTGCTCCTATCCCCTTTGGCTCAGTATTTGTCTTTTGATTATGCCTCTGCGCAGTGCTTAACATTTTTCCATGCTACAGGTGCTATATAAATGCAAGTTTTTATTGTTGTTCATTGCCACTACACATTTCCTGCCCAGTAGAGAGCTCTATCATGCAAGTTTCCACAGAGTCCCTCCCTCTCCCACCAGCTGCATTTCAATGTTTAGAGCATTTAGGCAGGATTGTCTACAATGCAAATTGTTACTTCTGCTGTCAGTACATTGAAGAAGGGGGCAGGAAACCACACAAGCACTTCTGAAAGCAGGTTTGTCACCACAACAGAGATACAATCGATGCAGTGCCAAACCCAAGTAGTAGGAAACTCTCCCCTATAGGAGTCTCACATAGCTCTGCTCCAAAAGCAGGATGGACCCCATACTTTGGAATGATGCTGCAACTGTAGTATTTCTGTGAAGTGGAAAGCACTTCAAAATTTTGGATTTCCAATATAATTGTTGTGTCAGTGTGGTGTGTTTTCACTACACTAAAGTTAGTGTAAATCCAGCATTCTGAGAGCCATGAACAGGCATCCATGCAATTCATTTCTCAGGCAATGGATGGCAGCTTAACCACCTCAACCCCCAAACTCCTCCTTAATTCCTTTCTGTTTTAGCATGGGGTTTGAACTTTGGTTTTAGTCTGCTTTAATTTCAGAAGTCTGAGTTCATAGAATCAGCTGGATCTTGTGCTCGTCAGGAAGGCGGGTTGCCTGGCGGGGGTGGGGAACGGGGTGGGGGGGGGGGGGGGGGGGGGGGGTTGGTGGTGGTGGTGGTGCCGGAGAATCGGAGAGGAACCACCCGCCACGGAATCCGATGCTGGGATTCCTGGTTCTGATCTTCCCGATAGCAGAATAAGCCGATGACAACCTTCCTGCCCAGAGGCCAATTGAGGCCCTTAAGTGGCCTATTTAACAGACAATTAAGCACGTCTTCCCACTGCTGCCGGGATCTTGCCAGTGGCAGTTGGGGTGGGGGGGGGCCTCCATCGTGCGGGGAGGACACTTTGTAAAACGAGACACCCCCCCCCCCCTTGTGGGCTTTGGGGGCAGGTCCCGCCTTTGTGGGCAATTTATGGAACATGGATGACCCCCCTCCCCCCCAGGATCAACTGTAAGACCTGGGACCCGCCTCCCCCTGGACTGAACGACCATCCCCCCCCCCCCCCACCCCCCACTCGCTGGGGCCTTCCAGATCCAGCAACCCCGCCTCACCAACCGGTCCTCCGGGGTTCCACTACTGGGCCTGGGTCCAAGGCCTCTGCAGTACCTGCAGTGGCCGCTGCTCCCGGTGGAGCTGCCGTTACTGCTGAGTTGCTGGCATTCTGATTAGCCAGCAGCTCTTGGAGGTGGGATCCCCGTCCCTATAAAGTCTTTGAAGGGACGGAGATCCCACCTCCTAAAATTTTGACCCTAAAAGACCAGAGGATCGCGCCAGGTGGCTGAAAGAATACCGAGGCGGAGCTCGCCTTGCCTTTTCTGCCCGGCACCGGGAGCCCTGCCTCCTGCACAAAACCCAGCCCATAGAGTCAGAGAAATTTACAGCACAGAAGGATGCCAGTTGGCCCAAACTGTCTACGCCAGTTGACAAATAGCCCTCCAGCCTAATTCCACTTTCCAGCTCTTGGTCCAGTCAAGTGCATAGCCAAGTGCTTTTTAAATGTTATGAGGGTCTCTTGATAAGAGAAGCAAAAGTGACAAGAGGAAAAACTTTTCTACGCAGCAAGTAGTTAAGGTCTGGAATACGCTGCCTGAGAACTTGGTGGATGCAGGTTCAATTGAAGCATGCAAAAGGGAATTAGACAGTTATATGAAAAGGAAGAATGTGCAGGGTTACACAGAGAAGGCAGGGGAATGGAACTGAGGGAATTGCTCTTTGGGAAAGCCGCTGCGGACACAATGGGCCGACTGGCCTCCTTCTGCACTGTAACGATTCTGTGATTCAGTCTTTTGAAGATCAAAGAACACTCCATAAGGCAATTCAGCTTTGCTTCGCTTGGGAGGAAGCACAACCCACATGGCTGGGACCGTTATGTTCAAGCCCTATCTGTGACTCATGCTGCCATGTATCATGACTCCATCTGGGAACACAGCCTTGCTCAAGTCATGTTTTTGTGAACAGTGTACAAGGCCTGACAAAGGTCAAATGTGTTTCATTCCTGAACACACAGCACATCAAGATGACTAAGTGAGGTTTTTGACACTTTACATTTCATTGTCATAATGTAACAGGCTGAATGAACAGTAAACCTCTTCCACCCTAAATGTTAGGACAGTGAAGAACAGTGTTATTCATTTCAACCTTTGCGTGAAGTAGCATCATTTGAGGTTAAATGTGCCAAACCAACCATAAACTGAACTGTAGTGATTCCTATATCTCCAGCTTCAGTAGTAATCATTTAAAAGCTTCTCAGATGGCTCAGTGAGTATATGGCGTACTCAGTAATAAGTAGCTGAGCCACACAGACCAGGAAAGACCCGAGTTTGATTGTCAGCCAGTGCTGAGTTAGATTATCTCACTAGGTCAGTGATTTGGACATTCGTGCTCCTGAAAGTGGAAAATCAGTCAGGGCTCCCGTGACCTCTGTTGTAAATGCATCTGTCTCTGCTGGACAGGATAAGGCTCAGCTGTGTTGTCTGCCTATGTTGGAGTAGTGTACTGACCCCTGGTGTCAAGGTACACATGTAGATTGGCAGTTTGGAAAGCATCAGAGGTGTTCTGTGCCCATGGAACTGTATTTTTGCAAGAGTTAGCACCTTCAGAAGACAGAAGGGAAGTCCTGTACTCACCCATTGTCCCACAAAAATACACTTCTTACAGGTGACACCAGATAGCCATCGGGAGTCTCTCCTTTACTCCAGACTAACATAGGGTACTGAGGGCAATCGCAGTATTGTTATTGCTGGCCAGTGAGGTCAACTCATGCAACACAGACCAAAACTCAAGCCGACACCCCTTAATAAATTATATAGAAGGCTATGAAAGAGCATTGAGAACTCAATGTAATCCAACTCGTATGACTTAAAAGTTCAAAGCTCCCTGTTCCACTGCACAAGTAGAAAGTCTCTTTCTGTATACATGTCAAAATCAATCATTTACTGTTATATGACACGTGAACAAGGAGACAAAATGTACTTTTGCACATGTACAGTTGATGACTTACTAAAATGTAATTTTCATGACATGTTGGTGCTTGTAGCTTGAACATCTGCAACAAACCCAACTGCCTATTAAATCTCTGATTACATAATTTTTGATTATTACTTTTCCATCTGGTGATGTAATGTAGGTGTATCCTCGACAATGTAGTGTGAGTCTATGTTTGAGTCTGGGTGTGCAGGAGGATAGGTGGAGAATTCTGGCTGTTTCAGAATATATCCAATCCTCTTTGAAATGCTTAAACTAGGCTAAGAGGATCAGCGCAAGAGAACAGAATTACTGTCAGTGGATACAGTCATTGTCCTAGGGTGCTTCTGTGATGAAATCATTTCAACTGCGAATGTTCCGCTACCTAATGCTGTTGACCTCAGTGTCAGTTTCAAAGTGGCTTCTGATGGTGACTCTCTTTCTTTTGCTATTTGCTAACAACTATCTTTTTACTATCATATACGGTCATGGAACAAGACCACAACATGACTGAGTACAAGCTGGCAAAATTTGTTCTCTATCAAATCTTGCTTTTATTTGGTTTTCTATTGGAAGCAACAGAATGCTGCAATCTGAAACTTATGTTATTTCTCAGTCTCCCTTCCAAAGCTGAAGCCCAGAGCAAGTTCCCAAACTATTCCAGAAATCTTATCCAAGCATTGGCTCGCTTAGTTGACATCCTGCTGCTATCCAGAGACATCTGATTTTATTAACTTGGGATTCTGCAGATGTTGTTTTAAAGTTTCAACACCTTCTAAAAATGCTTTAGAAAAAGAGACTTTTCAACAGGACAATAATGTTTAATGTCAGGACCACTGAAGTGAGAAAAAACAACCTCATTGTCACTGCACTGTTGTTCTAATATTCTGCAAAGTAGACCATGACAGAGAGAGGCTGCAATGACGCACGTTAAGAAGCTACCTTATTGTTATTTGCTAGTGAACCAGTAGAGACCAGAGATTATATGGGACTTCTGGCCAAAACAATGAGCAAACAGCTTGTCAGAAATTGTGCTTAGCTTAACTGAGATTGGCCCCAGTCCATTGAAGCCACAGTTCGATCCAAACCATTGCTACCAAAATCACAATACGCATGCAAAACTGACTTAATATTTAATTTTGATGCCTCAGATTTAGATTTTTTATAAAGGAGATTTCTGCTATTCTAAAAGAAATACAAACAAACCAAAAAGAGTCAAATTAGTTTAAATTTCTGCCAATGATCTGTGCTGTTCAACCCTCTCATGTATTATTTTATTTTTAAAAATTAAAAAAAAAACACATTTCAAAAGGGCAAAACAAAAGAATATTGTCCCATTTTGGAAATAGTTCAACTCCTTTCAACTCAACTTAAAACGTTATTGTGCTCTACTCAAACTGCACTTTTGAGTACTGTGTCCAGTTCAGGGTGCCTATACACCAAGGGACAATTAAAGCTCTAGAGGCAGTGCAGAGAAGAGGCTGGTCCCCAGTGTCAAAAGTTTGCGTTATGAGGAAAGGCTGGAGATACTTGGGATTTTCAGTCTGCAACAAAGACCTCTGAGCAGTGATCTTATAGAGATATATGATAGTTAAAGGAATATTAAAGGTAAATTGCAAGAGCTGGCTCAGGGCACACAGGTTCAAGCAAGTAAAAGGTACATTTAGGAGTGATACCAAGAAATTCATCTTCGCATGAAGAGCAACCAACACTTGGAATAGTCTTCCAGGAAAAGTAGTGAAAATGACACACCTGGAATATTTCAAAGGAACCACTGGATGCTGGGACTTTAGGATCTCTGTGGATGGATGATATAAAATGGGCTGAATGGCCTTCCTGTCCATAATTATCTTGGGAATTGCTACAACCTTTGTCCTATTAAGGCAGATTTTTATCAATGGGTTGTAGAATATCATGTGCAATCATTTCAATTAGAAAAACCTCCAGAGCACAAGGCTGTGAACTGGTGCCACCTACAGGAAACATATCCAGGGAAATCATGTGCACGTGGCTGTGATATTCCTCCCATTGAAATGAGGAGGCAGGAAACAACACGCTGTGTGCCAGATCTTAACTTTGGTTGGTTGAAAACAGCTAGGTGTTTCTGGTGGTACTTTAGTGGCGACAGTTGCCCACTCCCAGTTTCCAGGGAAACCATTAAAATAATTATATTTATGGCAATAGCCATCCCAATTTTTATTTCATTGTGCCGGATTTTATAATCTTACTGAAACAGACGGTAGACCTCATTCATGGAAATTACAGAGCAGAAGGTGGCCATTCAGCCCTTCTTGTCCATGCTGGTGATGGCTCTTCAATCGGAGCTGCCTATTGAACTCCCACTTCCCTGCCCTTTCACAATATCCTTTCATAGTCTTCCTTTCAAGTACATTTCCAATTCTGTTTTGAATGATGATACTCATACTTAATCCTCCCTGTAAATTCCTGACAGTTCAAAGGTCTTCTATTTGGTTATACTTTAGTGGCTAATATAATGCTGGTTGTAGAAAAGGATATCCTTAATTTTTACTATAAATCACCCTGGCACCATCGGACATTTACAGCACTCCCTTTATGATCTCAAGGCATCTTATAATTCTGCTGAAAGTAGTCAGCCTTTAACCACAATTATGAGGCTGGCCAGCAACAGGACATGGAAAATCTATTACTGTCCCAAAAAAAAAGTGGGTGGAGAAGGAGCTCTGAGACTCAGTGGGTTCTGCACATTGTAAAATCAAAGCTGTTCCTCTCAAAATCCTGTCGAGGGTAGGAAAGCTGTGGCTCATGCAGCTGCCATTTTGTTAGATTTGTACAATGTAAAACTTACATCGGAGAACTAGTTTTCTGCATTCAGGCTGCCTCAAACTGACCACAAATCAAAGGCCGCATGTCTGCGATTTCCACCATAAGCATTTGGTGGCCATGATACCTCACTGACGGCACAAACTTTAAAAATTGGCTCTTACAAGGTGAAGTGTTGCAAAGAGGAACGGCAGATGTTTGTTCCCGGCCCCCAGCAGCACCTTGTTACCATCGCTGCTGCCAAGGGAATTTCTCTAGTTCTGTTGTCATGGAGACGAGTGGGCTCCATAGTTGAATTGGCCCTCAGCAGTCTGCCATCCTGTCTTTCTTTAAGTAGCTTCATTAAATTGCCTTTATCTAAGCTACTCTTTGTGTAACAAAGCAGAACTTATACATAAAAAGGTTGATTTAAATGTGTTAATGCTGGTACTAAAATAGAAGAGTCATGAGGTGCAAATGAATTGTGGGCATTATTTAGTAGCATGAGCACCAACTTCTATTTCTACTCAAATACTTATTACTGGTTCTAGAAAATATAAAGCACAGCAGTTTACAACACAGAGGAGAATAGGCCTTGTGTCTGTACCAGTCTTTCCTAAAGCAATCCAAAACTAACCCCACTGCCCTGCTCTTTTCCCATAACCCTATATGTTCTGATGTTCAGATTTTATCTACTCTTCCCTTAAAGTATCTGATGGTCTCTCCCTCAACTATCAGCTGTGGCAAACCATTCCAAGCTCCAGCAACCCTCTAGTTAAAAAAAATTCTCCTAACTTCACACTGCACTGTTTCAGTGACAATGTTAAGTTGATGATCCCTTGTTAATGACTTCCCAACCAGAGGAAATAGTCTTTGGTATTTACCCTACCTAATTGTAAAATCCTCTTTCAAATCACTTTTTAAACTTTCTCTCCTCCAGTGGAAACTGTCCTGACGCCCAAAATTCCTGGGGTGGGGGATGGCGCAAATCGAAAACAGGCTGGGACAGAAGCCAAATCTGTCTAGTCTGTGTGTCATTTTCCTTCCATCAGAAGCCTTGATCTGGAGAAGGAAAGGGGCAGACTAATCTTCTGCCCACAACCCCTATATCTGAACATCTGTAAACACTACAACTAATGCATTCCTTTAGCAATACAATTAGTTACTTCTATTACATTTTTCAGACGCAACCTGCATTTATAAATCCATGCTTATTCTCCTTGATTAGCCAGTGCATCTCTAAGTGCTCACTAACTTGATCATGAAATGTGGCCGGAATTTTACCTTGGGCGGGAGGCCCTGCCCACCGTCCAAAAAGTCAGGGATGAGCCTGCCTCCACGAGGCCTGGGGAGCCACGCCAGGATTCTACGCTCCCAGGCCCTGAATTGGCCTTGGGCATGACTTCTGTCCCTCTGAGGCAGGAAATCCCGCATCCAAGAGCTGCTAGCCAATCAGCGGGCCAGCAGCTCTCAGTCCTAGCAACGCCACCGGGAGTGGTAGCCACTGCTGGGACTGCAGCCAGCTTCAGCAGCAAGAGGGACACCGGCCCTGGAAACACAGTGAGAGTCTGAAGCCTTGCTAGGGACAATTGGCTGCGCCCTGGTGAGGCAAGGGGGGGGGGGGGGGGAGGGGTCGCTTCGGGGCGGGGGGTGGGGGTGTTGAGGGAGTGTTGTGTAGTGGGGGCAGTTGGGCCATGTGGGGGGCCCACTGTGGGGAACAGGGTGCCCGATCAGGAAGGCCCCCACCCAGCCCGCAAGGAGGCCACCAGGTTTTTCTTGGCAGCCTCCTGGGGGACCTCAGCCACCCGCCTTTACCTGCGGCGCCAGGAGGAGGCCCTTGAGTGGCAGTTAATTGGCCACTTAAGGGCCTTGATTGGCCAGGGGTGGGCGGGCTGTTTCTCGCCACCACCAGCCCTTGTAAAATTGCAGCGGGGATGGGAAGGTGTCGGGAATGCACCCGCCTCCCACACAATTTTATGACAACCCCCCACCACAAGCTAGCTCCTGCAAGGGTTGTAAAATTCCGGCCATGGATTCTAATTGTTTGCCCACAACTGGCACTAGACAGCTAGAGTTACCCTGTTTATCCTTCTCTTCCTTCTTGAACAAAGGAGTTACATTGGTTACCCTCCAGTTCTCTGGCACATTTTGCATAACTAAGGAGCTTGCAATTAGGAGCTGGAACAGGAAAGTCATACAATTCCACTAGGGCACAGCACTGGAGAAAATCACAATGGGCGAGAAATTGGACCCATCAGCTCCCATCTTTTTGAGCCCTAATGAGCACCCTTAGAGCTCCAAAATGGTGTCCGTGTCACATGCACACACTTATGGGGCACCGAAGGCCATATTGATGAAGGCGTTAGCACACATACAGTGAATGCCTACTGGAAGTATGCAGACCAGGCAGATCATGCGTACACGCTGATGTGACACCAGATGGTGCTCAATTTTGGAGCTCAATACTGTAGCAAATGTCCTCTCTTAACTGCACACAGCTGAACCTGGGTTCAGCAACAGGAAGGATCCCCCACCCGCACTATTTAAAGAGATCATCAACTACTTACAGATTAGTGACTGAATGATTTCTTCTGGTTATTGCTATAATTCTACAAGTGTTTAGTGCTGTCTATAGCTTTTTCAAGTTGCAAAAGTCTACGGGGAGTGGTGTGACAGGTGCTAAGTGACATCGTTCTGACTTCAAAGCTTCTGCACAACCAGTTGCACTAGTAGCCATTCCCTTTGCAATAGGGCATGACTTGGAGAATGAACAGAGGCAACGTAGAGCAGGGCAAACTGCTAAAAGAGGGAGGAGGAGGAGGAAACCAGAGCTCTCAGCAGAAGGCCATATCTGCCCAGCGTGTTCAGGGAACAATTCTCCTGCCTGAGCATCAGTGAAGAACAATGTGTGAGATGACTGCACTTCAGGAAAGATGTCCACACTCAAATCTGTCATCTGCTGCAGCCACAACTGCAAACTTACAGCAGGACAATGATGGCAATGCGTTTGATTGTGAAGGTGACTATGGTGACAAACTTTTATATGTCTGGCTCCTTCCAGGATGGAGCTGTAAATATTTGCAACAACTCACAGTTTGCTGTTCATTGTCATATTAAGGGGATCACAGAGGGTGTCTAATAAATGACAACTAACCATATTTCATTCTCTCTCGCCGGAGACAACAGGCAGAGTGAGCACACAGCTTTGTGAGGATTGCAGGTTTCCCCATGGTGCAGGGTGCCACTGACTGCACACACATTGCTTTGCAGGTTACTGCGTGTCAACTCTGCCCTACACTGGAACCGAAAGGGGCTCCACTCCCTCAATGTCCATCTGGTGTGTGACCGTAGGCAGGAAATTATGCAAGCCAATGCCCAGTGTCCTGGCAGCAGTCAGGATGCCGTCATTCAGCAGCAGTACACCAGGCTGGCTGCATTTGAGTCACCACGACAAACCAAAGGGTGAATATGGGGCGACAAGGGTTGATGACTCCAGTGTACAACCAATGCACCCGTGCGGAGCATGCATACAATGAAAACCATTCTGCCACACAAAATGTGACAGAGCAGACCACTGACGTGCTGAAACAACACTTGCACTGCCTGGAACGCTCTGGAGGAGTGGGTGTCAAGGTTCGTGGTAATCTGCTGCATACTGCACAACCTTGCCATCAGAAGGAGCCAGCCCTCGCCACCAGCTATACGGCAAGTAAGTAAACAGAAGCATTAGCAGGAGGAGGAAGAAGAGGAAGTGAAGGGGCAGACTAGACAGCGCCTTTCTGCCCAGGTTGTCCATGAAGAACTCATCCAAGTTAGATACCAGTAACCGCAACCCCAATTCCCTATTCATCAACAGTCCCACACCTTCCCTTCCCTCTGTTACTGACCATCACAGCGTCTGACTGGCCACTATGCAAAAATAAAAACAACCACAAAATAAATATTCCAAACCAAAGTCATGCTATATTGCATACAATAGTCAACTAATCACCCTCTTGTGCATTCCTTTAATGCCTGTCTTCTGTGTTCCTTTGACTGTCCTAATGCTCCTACGCAGTGCTACCCAGTGGCTGCAGCAGGGCTGGTGGAAGGCTGCTGACTTTCAGTGGAGGAGACTGCAGACAGCACTGGAGTAGCTACGAGCCTAGGAGGCCTGGCTATGGCCTGCAC
Source organism: Heterodontus francisci (assembly GCF_036365525.1). Classification (NCBI taxonomy): domain Eukaryota; kingdom Metazoa; phylum Chordata; class Chondrichthyes; order Heterodontiformes; family Heterodontidae; genus Heterodontus; species Heterodontus francisci. The sequence continues at coordinate 22,341,043 of NC_090397.1, forward strand.
CAACTCAGCATGGTTGCCAGCAGCCTGGGCTGGCTGACCAACAGGCCACAGCAAATGCACTGGCGGAGTGGCATGATGGGAGGATGAATGCTGCCTTCCTGAGAGAGGGCAGCAGGTTCATGCTCCATGGAATCACTACCACTCCCCCGGGGTGGTGCCTCAGCAATCCTGGTAATCTGTTGGAGGACAGATTGCTAGACTGCTGTCAAAGCCCCTTTGAACATTGTAACCACAGCCATGCTGGCAGCAGTTTGAGCACACGTGGCAGCAATCAGACATTGGGTAGCTGCTGCTTATGCGGCAATGGAATCTGCGGCATCAGCCATCAGACGTTGCATCATGGTTAGGTCTGAATTTGGCCACCACTTCCATGATCCAAGCTCTGTGCAAAGCCCTGTGTCAAGTTGATGCTGGACTCCTCCATGCTCATTGACATTGATTACAAGCTTCCCAATGCACCAACCACTTTATTGTGCATGTCCATCAACGTTCTTCTGTAAGCTGCCCCATCGAAGTCCTCATCTGAGTACTCTGCAGCTGAATCAACGTGCAACCTCACTGGTGAGCTATACTTGCCCGCTGCCCTAGGTGCCGCTCACTCGTGCTTGGCACCTCACCGAGTGCAGATCACCCCTCTAATCTATTCTCCAAGACATGCGCAGTGTCACTATCTCAGCTGGTGGTTGCGAGTGAAATCAAGTGATGCTGTTGTGTCTTCATCATCACTCTCTTGGTGTTCCTCCACGACCTGGTCAGCTTGCAGCTCTTGGGTATCTGAATGGAAAAAGGCACAAGGGTAAGGGTGTGATGTATGATGTGAGAAGGAGGAGTAGGTATGATCTTTGATGTTTCAGCCCCATTACTGGCCGCAGCCTCAGCAATGGTCATCCCAATTTGCGCAGCACCATCTCCTTCATGGGGGGTTAGGACATACAGATGTGCCTGTCCCTCTCCAGTTAGCTCCTGCTACCTCCCGTTGTGCACCACCTTGTCCTGCAAGGGCGTTGAAAGTGTGTCAGTGGATGTTATGCAATCTGTTTGGATGACGTGCCTGTCATGGTTGAATAGCTGTCTGTGTGCAAGCTGTGAGATGTGGGTGTGAGGCTTGCAGCAGTGCTAAGTATATGAGGGTATGGTGGAGCATGTGTATGTTGGGCATCAGTCCTGACAGACATTATTGTTGGGTGAGTGATCGGGGTGTAGTGAATTGAGCAGTGGCTGACGCTAATGGTGCAGTTGGAAGGGTATGGCATTTGAAAAGGCATTCACTGACCTTGTATGAGGTTATTGAAATTCTTGCGGTATTGCATCCAGGGGCTGTTTCTCTCTCCACAGATGCTGCCAGACCTGCTGAGTATTTCTTGCACTTTCTGTTGTCACTGCATCCAGCGGCTTGGGGCTTCACTCCTGGCACTGGCACTGATGTCTGCAGCGATCTGCTCTTACCGCCTTTTCACCATGTGTTTGGAGGGCGTCCTGGCCCCCTGTAAATACAGAACATCTCCCCTGCTTTCCAGCTCTTGCACCAGGACTTCCAGAGCAGTGTCCTAAAACCTTAAGAGCAAGCTTTCTCCAAAGTTGTGCCATTTTTCAATATTTCCCAGATGAGATTCACTTCCTGCATAACTGCCAGCACCCACTCCAGCCACAGTGGACCTCCCCTTTGAGGTGTTCAGGTTAGCTTTAAGCAGTGTAGGCTAGCTTTAAGTGGTGCTAGCAAGCTACGATTTTGGGTCTCCTGAGTGAGCGTTAGCTGAATGCAGCAATGATTCAAATGGGCACGCAGCGTGAAGTTGGCATACTCCTTACATTACACTGAACGGGTGCAGTTAATCACATATTGCGATCAGTGTGCCTATTTTTGGGGCTATCCAATTTAGCCCCTACCTGAGAACAAAGAGGAATAAATTGGGTTCATATTATTTCCAACTTGTCCAGCGAGTTTTTCCTGCTGCTACCTCCAGTTTGGATGGGTTTCACGTGAAAGGCATATCAGGAACGTGAGCTTGTCCAATTCAAAGCCCACATAATTTCCATCTATTGAACTCAATGGATAGAAATTGTGTGGGCCACAAATCAGCTGCATCCATCTCTGCATGCGAGTTCCCTATATGCTCTCCTGTCCCTCTACATTCTTTACCAGGAGTGTTAATTTGTAAAATTGACCCCATTTTATACAAAAGTCAGTAATGTCATTTTTTATTTAAATATAAATGAAACATATGAAATATAATCTTTTGGAACACTTTCTGCTTGGATCTGGGCTTTACGTTTAAGAGTTATGAATGGATGGAGAACACTGTGTAATGGCTGTGAATGGGAAATGATTTGGGACATTGGAATTCTGTACTTGGATCAGGTGATGTTTGTCTGAAATAAACTGTACTACACTTCAGTTGTAGCATCTGACTTGGAAAATTATTTTATTTTTCCTCTATTCTTGACAAACAGTGGTGTATTAGTGACACAGGGTCACCACACTTCCTTTGCCCCAGCCATGCCTTCAGCTAACTAGGCCCCAAGCTTTGGAATTTCCCTCCCTATGGCTCTCTGCCTCCCTACCTCTCTCGCCTCCTTTCAGATGACTGCTTAAAGCCTACCACTTTGACCAAGTGTTTCGTCACATAATCTTTGGCTGAGTCAATTTTTGGGTGATTACACTCCTGTGACGGTCCTTAGGATATTTCACCACGTTAAAGGCACTATAGAAATGCAAGTTGTTGTTGTTGTCTTATCTAATTGGAAAACCAACTTTCACAAAGCTGCACCATACTGGCATATTTTAACAGGCAGTGGAGCAAAGCATGGTGCTTTAATGTGGGAAAAACCGGCAAGTGAAATAGCTCCTGGGAATCAGTTGAGTGTGGGTGGTATCAGATGATGTCTGCATCTCTGGAATGCATAGGAAGTGAAGACATGGGAAAGGAGAACATAAAAATAGAGCAGCGACAGGTGTTCTAGAAAGTAACCAAGAAAATAAGAGTGAGTGCAACAAGGAAGACGGTAGTGTGAACCAGGGAGGGAAACATAGGGCACGTATAGGAGCTGAGGCCTAAGCTGATGTGGAAAATGCAATGAGAAATACAGTGAGCTTAAGCAGAGCAGCAAGAGCTTGGAACAAAGGCTAAGACTAACATTCGGCTGGACTTGCCCTTTGAAATCAACTGACGTTCAGGGTGAACGATGGCAACAAAGGCAGCAAGTCAGAAACTGACAGGGTCACAGTGGTAAATACCCACCGGAAGTCCTGGGCAGAGGAGAAAGAATGCAACAGAGAACTCCCAGTGCTGCATTAGAAGCAGCCCAACAAAAGCAGGCGAATTTCCACAGACAGCTCTTGATCTTGTCAGAGGGAGAGTACACAAAGCAGGCCAGAAGGAGAGAAAGAAAGATAGACAGAAGGACAGAGCCCAGGTAGCAGATCAGAGAGAGAACACAAAGCAGGCCAGAAGGAGAGAACCCAGAGAGAGATAGAGAGCACGTGAGAGAGAGAGAGCGCACAAGAGAGAAAGAAAACCCAGGGAGGATCAGAGGGGGCGCAAGCCGAGGAAGCAGGCCACAGCGTACTGACTAATGTTGGGACACAGTTCCACAGATGGCAGCTGTTCTTACGAACATATGGACATATGAATTAGGAGCAGGAGTAGGCCACTTAGCCCCTCGAGCCTGCTCCGCTATTCAATAAGTTCATGGCTGAACTGATTACTCCACATTTCCACTTATGCCCGATAGCCTTTCGCCCCCTTGCCTATCAAGAATCTATCTACCTCTGCCTTAAAAATATTCAAAGACTCTGCTTCCACTACCTTTTGAGGAAGAGAGTTCCAAAGACTCACGACCCTCAGAGAAAAAATTTCTCCTCATCTCTGTCTTAAATGGGTGACCCCTTATTTTTAAATAGTGAGCCCTAGTTCTAGATTCTCCCACAAGGGGAAACATCTTTCCACATCCACCCTGTCAAGACCCCTTAGGATCTTCTGTTTCAATCAAGTCACCTCTTACCCTTCTAAACTCCAGAGGATACAAGCCTAGCCTGTCCAATCTTACCTCGCAAGACAGCCCATTCCAGGTATTAGTCTAGTAAACCTTCTCTGTACTGCCTCCAATGCATTTACATTCTTTGGCACCAACTGACCATTCTTCGCATGTACAGCCGAGTCAGTGATTGTCTTCAAGCAATTCTACCACAGGAAGCATCACAGTCAAGCCTAATCTGACCTCACTTGGCACTGACAGTTGCACGCCTTTGGTAGCTGAGGGTCACTGGACAGTGATCAGGAGCAGAACCCTGACTTATTTATCACATCTTAACACATTTTTTATAACTAATGAACTGAATTAGACCAACTTAGGAAAAAAGAATATCAAGAAAATTAGAGAGTTTTGTCTGTTTTCTTGCCTCCCCCCAAGAGAATACATGACTGCTGGTTGGTGGGGTGCATTGAAGGCTGTGATGCCTTGCTGCAACATGGCTGAACGGGACAGTCTCAATGGACCAGCTGGTCATTTCCTGGCGGTATATTTTTAGATGTGATCTGCAGGAAAGCACAAAATGTAAATCATAGAATGATAAAGCACAGAAAGGAGGCCATTCGGCCCAGTGTGCCTTGGAAAGAGCTATCCAATTAGTCCCACTGCTCACTCTTTCCTCATAGCCCATTAATTCATGTACTAAATGTTGTAAAGAAGTTGGTTTTATCCAGTCTAGTGGCTGAAGTGATGTTTCTCCCTCTGTACTCCAGCTGTTACTTTTGAGGGGTGTTCACTGACCTGACCCTCCCAGCAGGCACATCCACTCAAAGGGAGCACAGGTCAGAGAATTGGTGTCATGGCCTTGCCGCCCTGTCTGCAGCCCACACTCTCTTCGAGAGCAGTGCAGTGTCAGGAGCAGTTTACTTCATCTTTTTATTTGGAAGAATTAAATTTGAAAAAAAATGCAAGTTTCTAGGGACTCTCTCTACCTGTTCTGGGAATTGAATTCCAGAGTGTCCTGGCTGAGTGCAGATTCCCGCAGTCGCTCCTGACGAGCTTTGCGACGCCGTTCTTTAGCGAGTTCTTCTTCATCATCATCTGTCCGCTGACTGGTCATTCTGTGGACACAAGAGAATTCATTGTGAATATTGTTAACATTTGCTCTTTCTCATTGTAACCACTGCTGAAGCAAGTCAACTTGGTTTCTCAGTTCAAAGATTCTGCCTCCCCTCCCCCTCTAAACTCCTCACACCAGCACCAGCCTCCATTGCACCCCCCCCACCCCTCCTTCCATCCCACAGCCTCCACGGCTTTTCATTCAGTGATAGAGCTTCTGAATAATACTTTTTTAATCATGAATCATACCAGGAAGAATATTCATTGGGAGTCCAATATAAAGCCTATACAGAGAAGAGGAAGTCACAGGGTGTGGTACTATACTTGATTTGCTGGGATTGAGGGACTTGTAAGTAAGCAGGGTGATTCCTATGATCAAAAGTGCGTAACACAAAACAGTATTAACAGACAACATGTCTCAAAATAATCGCTGGCCTATTTTGATTGAACAATAAAGACAACACCAAGACCCCAGTGTCACCGAACAAGAGTCAGTACAAGTGTCCCTTTAAGGTCACCAATAATATAACATATAGATGGTCTAAACAAACTACCATGTTTTAATAAAGCAAAAAAAGACCAGAAGTAACCAGTTAAATGGCAATGTTATTATTGGTGTCTCGGAGGCACTCTACACCATGCGATGCCCACCAGTCGTGGACACAGAATGATCATGGTCCTGTTGGAAAGTCACATATTATGTGCCAGAGATGACACTCTGGAAGCAATATTCACGACTGGACGTGCCCAATTACGTATAAATTACACTCCATCAGCAACTCGTGTAATGGTGTTTGCCTGCTTTATTAACACAATTGACATGACTGTCTCGTGAGAGGCAAGTGTTTTCTCCTTGGTCAAACACAATTTAAAGCAAGAGTTTATCTTTTAGTTATATTATAACCTTTAAAGTGAATACTCTGAATAGTATAGAGCATTTACATGTTCTGTCAATTTTCATTCAGCAGTCTTGTTTTGGCATGTCAATCCATTAAATGATGCTTCAAACAAACTGGGAGCTGTGGAATAATTTTTGCTAGATTGGAGTAAAAAGGATCACATGTGTCATAAGCAAGATATTTATATTGTCATTTAAACACATTAGCTAATATGGCGAAATAAACATTTTAGTGAGTTATGTTTCGAATGTAGGACAAGGAGCTGCTTGAATCAGCTCTACGTTCACTACTGCGGCATAGAACATCCTGGAATGTTAACTTTTCCATTGATATAAACAATTTTGAAATTAATACTCAGAATACGGCACTACCCAGCTGTGGTTATGAACTCCATCACACGCTAATGCTTACTCTCAAAACCAGGCAACCCCAAAATTCATCTACTAATATCATACCTTCCTCCTCAACCATTCATCCAGTTTGTACCTGATCCTGAAAATGCAGTGCAACCACAATTGCAATGCAATAGTGACAACAGCCGTATAATCATGATATAATCAGGGATGGTTCCCAAGTTTCCTATCTTGTGTTTAAAACAAAAAAGGAGCTTACTTAAACAGACTGAGTCTCATATGATCCAAAATCTGCTCCCCTATCTGTTATTGTAAGTGGGTTAGTGTGCTCAGGATTAACAATTGCTCAACACTGGTACTGAACACTGAAAAATATAGGAAGAGCAATAGGCAATTTAGCCCCTGCATATCCATTTTACTTTTCAATTAGCTATTGGCTGATCTGAGCCTGAACCACCATTGATCCATATCTCTGAATACCCTTACCCAACAATAATCAACTGGTCTGAGTCTTGAAAATTTCAATTGCCCCAACATCCACAGCCTTCTGGGAGAGAGAGGGTCATTTTCAAATTCTCCACTGGGCAGTAACTTGGCAGAAACTTGGCAGAATGGATTGCCCGCTGAATGCAGAACCGGATTGTTTTTTATCCTGTTGATTATATTGTAGTGGCAATCAGGTGCATTCTAGAAAGGGTGGATGATCTACTCTGCCAGTTTCCACCCAGCCAGCGAAGTTGAAAATGACTCCAAGTGTAATGCCAACCACTGTGAAAATTCTCCTGTAACAGATCAATGTTAAGAGGTTAAAACCAATAGAAAGAAACTAAGAAACTTGAAAACAATAAAAATAGAATTGGTCCACAATGTGGTTAGAAAAAACTCTTTTTTAGAAAATATTCCTGTTATATTCCATGTGCGACAGGACTTTGGATGAAAGTATTCCATAGATCTTCACAATGCTGTTCACGCAGCTGATGATGTGAATCACTAGCCAAGTCCAGATGCTTTCTCAGATGTAAAAATTAACATGGGTTAAAATAAAGTCAATCAGAAAATCCAAGGTCAACCGTCCAAAAGCTTCTGAGGTCTGATCAGTGAATCAATCCTGACTGATAACACAATGTCAGAGGGTGGTGTACTTCATGTTGATGAGCACATATTCATAAATCATCCAGGTCTCTCACACCTCATAACACACTGGCCCTATATAAGTTAATGAGCACTTAGAACAAAGCCCTTATAATTTCAAGATATTCAACATGGCCTGGTCCCATTTGGACAATTTGCCTCTGATCTTCATTTATATTTTTTGTAAGGATAGAAAAAGACTTACATTTATATAGCACCTTTCAGAACCACAGGACTACTCAAAAACACTTTACAACCAATGAGTTACTTATGTAGTGTGGTAACTGCTGTGTCATAGGAAACATGGCAGCCAATTTGTGCACAGCAAGCTCCCACGAACAGCAATGAAATAAATGACCAGATAATCTGTTTTAAGTGTTGGTCGCCAAGATATAGGGAAAACTCCCCTGTTCTTCTTCAAATAGTAATATTCTTCAAATATCTTGTATTTCCACCTGAGAGGACAGAGCTTCAGTTTAACATCTCATCCAAAAGGCTTCTGACAGTGCATCACTCCCTCAGTACTGTACTGAAGTGTCAGCATAGATAATATGCTCAAGTCTCTGGAATGGATCGAGAAAGGAAAGAAAGTTTGCATTTTAATTCTATTTCAGAACTGTATGAGGTAAAATGCAGAAAACTCTCCATTTTGCCACGTTTGTGTTTTATTTTGTCATACACACTGTTTAAATGTTAGTGGGATTGTGATGATGAAATTAGTGGGAAATTAGTATTAGGAAGGAAATCCAATGCCGAGACATGATAGTGCAGTGGCACGCTGTGCCCAGGGAAGCAGGATGCAGGTTCACACACCAGATTGCTCGGTACAGTGAGCCCAAATTTGAAGTGGACATTCTGAGACAGCAGTGAAGACATAGCTCCTCTGATGGGGGGAAAAGAATGGAGAAACAAAACAGAAGAGATGACTTGTGTTATTCAAGCATGCTGCTTATCAGCTAGTTACAGAACAGGACTCAAACCTAAAGCTTGTTGCTGAATTTCTCCTCACCAGACAATGGTGCTTAGTCCAGCTGATGTGTTGGAGAAAAAGCACAAAATAATTAGCCTTTTTAACAAGACGAACTGATAATATGGCATTATTGGACTGCAACTGGGAGAGTGATATTTAACTTTAGACACTATCGAAGAAACAACTTGCATTCCTATAGTGCCTTTCATGATATCCCAAAATGCTTTACAACCAATTCAGTACTTTTATTTGAACTATAGTTACTGTTGTGATGTAGGAAATGCAAGACTCACCTTGTGCACAGTGTCAGGGTCCTGTAGTTTTTATTCGGAATATGTGGTTTGCCTTTATGGTTTGCTTTAAGAGCCGGCAAGCCTCAGGAGTTATAGGAAGGTGCATTTTCGTTGCCTTAGAAACGGCCATTTGGAGACTGCGATTCAAAGGGTGCATTCTCGATACCATGGAAACAGTCACTGGGAGTGAGCCTGATGTGATACATTTGTTTCAATTCAGTTTTGAACTGGCAGTTAGTAAGACAGTTTGTCCTAACAGAACACACAGACAGAAGGCACAGACAGCTGTGATGAGCACACCTGAGGGAGAGCTCTCAGCCATTTAAACTGAAGGAGTATGAATTTAGTCTGCTTAATTATTATCTCTTAAAATTCTAAAAAGTCCAGCCCAGACAGATCTCTGGTAATTTAAATTGAAGAAAGGGAAGTTGGACTGTGACAATCTTTTATCCTTCAAAGAACTCTAAAGTCAGATTGATTCTGTTGAAAGTGTTTGCAAGGCATTAATTGTTGAAATTCGCTGGACTTCAAGCAACATTCGCAGGAGAAGGAAAGCATCAACTACTGCTGAAGTTAGACTACGGACTGTTCTACTGTGGCAGACTTCGAACAACATCCTGTGAGGACTTCGAGCAACATTGGAATGTAAATTTGCAAGAACTCTAATTTTTCCGGTTTTAAATGTTGTTTACATCTTCATAGTGTTTAAGAATTTAGTTCTTCTAATTAAAGAGTTAATTTGCTGATTTAAAGACATCTGGTTTGGTTAGCCTCATTCGGGGGTTAATAGATGGTACAATTTGGCTGGGTCTTTCTTTAAATTGGAAAGTTTTAAACGATATGTTAGCTGATCTGAGGAACGACAGGACTGAATTAACAGTGTGCTGGTCCCACTACAATCAGAATCGTATATTTTGATTGGGGGCTTTGACAGGAGCGGTCGGTCGTAACAACAGCAAGTCCTGTGAACAGCAATGTTATAATGACCAGATCATCTGATTTAGCAACATTGGTTGAGGGATAAATATTGGCCAGGGAGATTTCCCCTGCTCGTCAACAAATACTGCCATCAGATCTTATAAGTCTACCTGAGAGGTAAGACGCGGCCTCAGTTTAATGTCTCATCCAAAGGACAGCACCTCTGACAGTGTGGCACTCTTGCAGTAAGTCACTGGACTGCCAGCCTGGATTACATTCTTAAATTCCTGGACATGGATTTTAATCCACAATCTTCTGACTCAGAGATGAGAGTGCTTTCAATTGAGCTTCTTCTTCTTTGGTCCCATTGTCTCGAGAGACAATGGGTAAGCGCCTGGAGGTGGTCAGTGGTTTGTGAAGCAGCGCCTGGAGTGGCTATAAAGGCCAATTCTAGAGTGACAGACTCTTCCACAGACGCTGCAGATAAAATTGGTTGTCGGGGCTGTTACACAGTTGGCTCTCTCCTTGCACTTCTGTCTTTTTTCCTGCCAACTGCTAAATCTCTTCGACTCGCCACTCCTTAGCCCCGCCTTTATGGCTGTCCGCCAGCTCTGGCGATCATTGGCAACTGACTCCCATGACTTGCGATCAATGTCACAGGACTTCATGTCGCCCTTGTAGATGTCTTTAAAGCAGAGACATGAACGGCCAGTGGGTTAGATAGACGAGCTCGCTGTACAATGCATCCTTGGGGATCCTGCCATCTTCCATGCGGCTCACATGGCCAAGCCATCTCAAGCGCCATTGGCTCAGTAGGGTGTATATGCTGGGGATGCGGGCCACCTCGAGGACTTCTGCATTGGAGATACAGTCCTGCCACCTGATGCCAAGGCTTCTCTGGAGGCAGTGAAGATGGAATGAGTTGAGACATCGTTCTTGGCTGACATACGTTGTCCAGACCTCGCTGCCATAGAGCAAGGTACTGAGGACACAGGCCTGATACACTCGGACTTTTGTGTTCCGTGTCAGTGCGCCATTTTCCCACACTCTCTTGGCCAGTCTGGACATAGCAGTGGACGCCTTTCCCATGCGCCTGTTGATTTCTGCATCAGGAGACAGGCTACTGGTGATAGTTGAGCCTAGGTAGGTGAACTCTTGAACCGCTTCCAGAGTGTGGTCGCCAATATTGATGGATGGAGCATTTCTGACGTCCTGTCCCATGATGTTCGTTTTTTTGAGGCTGATGGTTGGGTCAGAATCGTTGCAGGCAGACGCAATCCTGTTGATGAGTCTCTGCAGACACTCTTCAGTGTGAGATGTTAGTGCTGCATCATCAGCAAAGTGGAGTTCCCTGATGAGGACTTTCCGTACTTTGGTCTTCGCTCTAAGATGGGCAAGGTTGAACAATCTGCCATCTGATCTTGTGTGGAGGAAAATTCCACCTTCTGAAGACTTGAATGCATGTGACAGCAGCTGTGAGAAGAAGATACCAAACAGTGCAGATGCGAGAACACAGCCCGGTTTCACAGCACACACGATAGGAAAGGGGTCTGATGAGGCACTGCTATACTGAATTGTGCCTTTCATATTGTCATGGAATGAGGTGATGATACTTCGTAGCTTTGGTGAACATCCGATCTTTGCTAGTAGTCTGAAGAGACCACGTCTGCTAATGAGGTCAAAGGCTTTGGTGTGATCTATGAAAGCAATGTGGAGGGGCATCTGTTGTTCGTGGCATTTCTCCTGTAGCTGGCGAAGGGAGAACAGCATGTCAATGGTGGATCTCTCTGCTCGGAAGCCACACCGTGCCTCAGGGTAGACATGCACAGCCAGCTTCTGGAGTCTGTTTAAAACGACTCGAGCGAAGACTTTCCCCACTATGCTGAGCAGGGAGATTCCATGGTAGCTGCTGCAGTCACCGCGGTCACTCTTGTTCTTATAGAGGGTGATGATATTGGCATCGCGCATGTCCTGTGGTACTGCTCCCTCATCCCAGCACAGGCAAAGCAGTTCATGGAGTGCTGACAGTATAGCAGGCTTTGCACTCTTGATTATTTCAGGAGTAATGCCGTCCTTTCCAGGGGCTTTTCCACTGGCTAGAGAATCAATGGCATCACTGAGTTCCGATTTTGTTGGCTGTTCATCCAGCTCATCCATGACTGGCAGAGACTGGGCTGCATTGAGGGCGGTATCAGTGAAAGCATTTTCCCTGGAGTACAGTTCTAGGTAGTGTTCCATCCAGCAGTCCATTTGCTTGCGTTGGTCAGTGATTGTATCCCCTGATTTAGACTAGAGGGGGGTGATCTTCTTGATGGTTGGCCCAAAAGCTCTCTTAATGCCATCATACCTTCCGCTGATGTTTCCGGTGTCGGAGGCCAACTGAATACGACTGCATAGGTGTTGCCAGTAGTCATTTGCACAGCGTCTGGCTGTTCTTTGTGCAGCACTTCTGGCTACTTTAAGTGCTATGGATGTTAACTCGCTGGGGGCTTTCTTGTACTTCAATAGTGCAGTGCGTTTAGCAGTTAGGACAGGTTCCAGCTCTTCAAAGTGAGATTGAAACCATTCTGCATCTCACGTTTGCCAAAGGTGGTCATTGCTGAGTTATAGATGGCGTCTTTGATGTGGGCCCACTTGGTCTCTGCATCCCTTGTAGGAGTGTTTTGAAGGGCTTTTTCAAGTGAATTTAGAAACCTATGTAACAGCTGTGGATAAGAAATTCTGTTGGTGTTGATGCGCAGGCGGCTCTTCTGCTTGGAGTGATGCAGCTTCTTTGCTTTGAGTCTAACTTTGCTGCACACCAGGGAGTGGTTGATGTCACTGTGGAGGCTACATGTGATTTGGACAGTGTTTATAGAGGCTTGCCTTGTGACGATGAGGTCCAGCTGGTGCCAACGACGTGATCTTGGGTGCCTCCATGAAACATGGTGACAGGGTTTAGTATGAAAGAACGAGTTGGTGATGCAGAGGTTGTGATAGGTACACAACTCCAGCAGTCTCTGTCCATTCTCATTCATCCTTCCAATGCCATAGCGCCCAAGGCAGGAGGGCCATGTGTCATGGTTGTCCTCAACCCTGGCGTTAAAGTCCCCCAGCAGGAACAAATGTTCGGTATTAGGAATGCCACTAATGATATTATGGAGTTCCACGTAGAACTGGTCTTTAGCTTCAGGTGGGGAGCAGAGTGTGGGAGCATAGATGCTGAGTAGGTGCACTGGACCAGAGGCGGTGAGCAGTCGGATGGACAGTATGCGTTCAGAGCCATTTGAGGGTGGCTCTATCATGCTGAGCAAAGAGTTTCTGATGGCGAAGCCCATTCCATGCTTCTGGTTTCTTCAGGATCTCTAACCTGCCTGTAGAAGGTGTAGTCTTGCTCTCTTAGAGATCCACTCGCAGGGAGGCGTGTCTCCTGAAGTGCTGCAATGTCCACATGAATCTACTGAGCTCGTTGTTAATGATAGCGGTCTTCCGAGAGTCATTGATTTGTGTAAGGTCTTCCGACAGGCCAGGACACATATTTCTGACGTTCCAGCTTGCAAAATGAAGGGCTGGTACCTTCTTTCCTTTATTTGTCGTGCTGTTTGGCGTGGTGTTACAGTCCACTTGTCAGGCAATGACCCTGAGCTCCAAGCATCCATTGAAGCAGGTGGACTGTGGCGGGTCAGAACCTTTCTGACCGGGGGATGCTCGGTTTGAGGCGGGCAGTAGCTGTCCAGTGAGATGCAATGACCTCTCCCACCGACAAAGGCAACCCTTGGCGCCCAATCTCTACGCCAATTGAGCTGGACCTATAACCCGTAACTGCTGCCTTCCGTGTTGTTTTTGTCGCTGTGAGGCGACTATGGAGTGACCTCTCCATGGCGCATGCCTGGGCGGAATGTATGGAGGTTGTGAGTTGCCCAAGCATCAAAACCCCCCTCTTGGCCTTCCTAGTGGGGTCCAAAGGAGTGCAGAGCACGACGTTTGGCACCGGTATGGCTGCAGGAACTGCCGGAAACATGCCAAAGGTGACACATGACCGCCTTTGGGGTTCAGCTCCGGATTTTCTGTTTGGATTTACTCCCTTAGCCTTGGCCTCTCCCGAGACGCCCACAAGGCAGTGGGGTTGTTAGCTCCTATCCCTGAACAGGGGCCTTAACAAGTAAATTGTGCGATTTCATGGAGAGGGAAGGAGGGGCACGAGGAGGAGGGGGTGTGAGGGGGAAGGGTGCGAGGGGGAAGGGGAAGCAAGGGAGGAGGGGGAGGGGGAAGGGGGTGCAAGGGAGTAGGGGTTGGGGGGAAGGAGGTGTGAGGGGGGTGGGGGTGCAAGGGGGAAATGTGGTGCAAAGGTAGTGCGGGTAGAGGGGGGAGGTGTCCAGTGAGGCACAGCCTTCACGGCCTCCTCAATGTCGGCGTCCTCCAGGCTGACGCTGCGCTCATGGTCGCCATCCAGCTCACGGTGGAGCTTCCCAGCTCCCAGCTGTGATGGTGGAAGGACAACCATGGCCAGACTGAGGCCCTGAGCCTCGACGACCGCTTCATGAGCGCTCGGGCCACCTGCTCCTCTCCGTCAAGCTCCCAGTAGACTGCGGAGACAAGAAGAAGTCACAACACTCAGCCACCATCCCGAGGGTCCAGGCCTGAGTTGTGGAATCACAGCAGCTCTAAACTCTGTAGCTTGCCCAGAGGCACTTCACAGCGCAACAACAGCCAGCTGCAATTATTTTACAGATTACTGGGCCAGTTAGCTCATCAGAGACCAAGGATCAAACTAGGGGCTCTTTGGTTTGGTACAGCTCAGCATCACAACATGCAATTTTCCTTCTTGTCTTTTTACTGAAATACTGGCCCTGAAAATGAGTAGGCCTACAATGCCATTAAACAGACTGGTGCCATGAGTTTCTTTGTGTTATCTTCAGCAACAAAATGAGATACGTGGATTCTAGTTCCTTGAAGATCTCTAGAAGCTAAAATACTGTACACAATACAGAGCTAACTATACACAGAACCTCTCTCAGGGTGTTACAGTGCAGAGTAACTATGGCTTCTAGTCACATGACTACATCCTGGTACTTAGCTCATTAGCATACCGCATTCTTAAAGGGACATCACTCGAATCATACAACAACTGGGATCACACCTAGCAGGAGCCTTTGCCACTGAACCTGACGGGATTGATGGGGACAGTGGGAAGTCCTTCATTTCATATCAACGGCATCCAATTTTTCAAGTCCGCTTTTGTATTTGTAATTCTGCAGATCAGGCAGCATCCCAGTGAATCTGCACTCTCTTTTCCCTCAACATCTTTCCTATAGTGAGGAACGCAAAACTGTACACAGTGCTCCAACTGTAGTCTTACGAAGGCTTTCTATAGATTCACCATAAAATCTCGACTTTCGTATTCTATACCTGTTCCCATAAAACCATTCACTTTTTTTTAATGGCCTTATCCACTTGAGGTGCTGTTTTTAATGTCCTATGAGCCTGCAAACCACAAATTCCTTTGCTCTTCAGCATCACCCATCCTGTTTCCTATTCAAAGTATAAATATTACTTTTGTTTTTTAAATCCAAAATGTACCACCTCATATTTACTGACATTGAATTCCTTCAGCCATATTTTTACCTATTCCACTATCTTATCAATATTCCCTTCAGTCCTCAAAATTATTTACTATGCTTTCTATTTTAGTATTGTCTGAAAATTTGGACACCAATCTCTAACTCTTTGAACTCTCCTCTAACTAGTTTCCAATACAGTCTGCTGCCGACATAACTCTTAATCCTCTCCAATAGTCTACTGTATTCTACCTTGTCAAAGGCTTTTTGAAAGACCATGTACACCACATCCACTGCTCATATCTATCATCATATCTGTCACCTCTTCAAAGAACTCTATCAGGTTTGTCAAGCACAATCTTCCTTTCTGAAATTCACGCTGACTTCTAATTACTTTCTCTTCATCCAGATATTTAGTAATTTCATCTTTAATTAAAGATCTTAAAATTTTCCCCATCACAGATTTTAAACTAATTGGCTTGTAATTATCTGGTTTAGCTCGATTTCACTTTATGAATGGAAATTACATTGGCTACTCTTCTCTCTTTTGGTACACATGCACTCTCATCGGAATTATAGGGCCTGCTCTATTTCTTTCCTCAGTTCCCTCAGTATCCCATAATATATCCCATCAGGTCCCAACGCTTAGTTCTCTAATTTATCTAATACCTTTCTTTTATTTAATTGCTTTGAACTAATTCACAATTGATATATCCTCAATAGCCTTCTTTTTTGTAAACAATGTAAGGAAAGGTTAGAAAAATTCAGCCTTGAAAAGAACAAAACGAAAGGTTAACCCTGAACACTATTTAAAGTCAAACCGCAAATGGATAATTGAGTATGGATGCAATCTGGTAAAAAAAACATCAGGACTGCTGTCAGAAAACATTTCTTCATGCTGAGTGATTGATACTTGGAATGGTAGCTGGCTCAGGTGATTAAGGTAAAAACTGTGAAATTATTCAAGAGAGATGTTGTGGTGGAGGTATTGGCCTTTGTGACTCAGGGCACAAGAACAAAAAAAGGAAATAAAGGCCAGAATTTTACGGCCCCCAAAAGCGGGCTGGTGATGGTGGGCGGGTGTAAAATGGAGTGGGAAGCAGGTGGGGGGGCCATTCCTGACCCCCTCCCACCCCCGTTGCAATTTTACACGGGGCAGCAGCAGTGAAAAACGGCCCGCCCACCCCAGGCCAATCAAGGCACTTAAGTGACCAAAGTGGCCAATTAACTACCACTTAAGGGCCTCCTTCTGCCACCGTGGGTATTTTCCCTGCGGCGGCCGGATGGCAATGGCCCCAAGAACTCTGCCTGGTAAAACCAAGAGGCCTTCTTGCGGCTGGGGAGGGGCTCTCCTGATCGGGAACCCTGTGCCCCACAGGGAGCCTTCCCTAAAGCCCCAACCGCCCCGAGGCACAATACACTCCCCGCCCATCCGACCCCCCTTTCCTAGCTGGGGCCCAGTCAACTGTCCCCAGTGAGGTCCTAAAAAGTTAACCTGAGTTCCGTGGCTGCCCATCCTCTTGTCTCCGATGTCTGGGTGTAGTCCTAGCTGTGGCAACCAGTCCAGGTGGCGCTGCTGGGACAAAGAGCTGCCAGCCTTTAGGTGGGACTTCCTACCTCAAGGAGGTGGAAGTCCCGCCGAAGACCAATTAAGGGCCTGGGGAGCAAAAAATCCAGCGTGGCTCCCAGGCCCAGCTGAGGCGGGCTCGCCCCCGACTTTTTGGCCTGGGGGCACCTATACTGCTGGACAAAAGCTTGGAGAACTCAGACAATCCCTGGAACGTGCCACAGGAGAAAAGGTTGAGTGCCAATGTCATGGTTAAGGCTACAGGCATTGGGTGCCCATCACTTCCCATTGGCAGCAACTCATGCTCTGGAATACCGTACAGCCCTGCCACCACTTCCTGGATAGACGGAGTCTTCGTAAACCTTGGTGCTCAGACATTTCAATGAAGCTGATCCTCTAACGGTACACTCTTTGAGCTAGGTAGCACTTTCTGCGACCATTAGGCTGCCCTCTTGCACCCATACGCCCTCCTGATTCACATCCAATCACTTCCTCAGGTTGTCAGAGCTTCCCTGGCCGCTTCACAGGCACTCCATGTGGCTGCATCCCCACCTCGGCGCCATTTTCCTCTTCACTGGAAGAGGCAAATCCTGAAAGCATTGACCCCCATAGCAAGATGAAGCCTCCAGTGCAATGAACCTCTCAAGAACCTTGTCCTGCCTCCAGTGCTCTGGACCTGAGAGACACCTTTCCACTAGCAGTACTTCACTTTGGTCCCACCCTCTGCAGTGCCTCCAAACTTGATAGCGTCGCTTCTTCCACACACAGCCTGCAGACAGCTTTACAGTATGGCTGCCAGATCCCTCCACATTTCAGCTCTGCTGAGATCTCGTAATGTTTGAGTAGGCAGAATTCTGAGCCTTTGCGCATCCCATGCGCCACTGGAAAAATCTAAATACGGTAGGAAAATACCTAAAATGGCTGTTTAGCAATCTTAATTTTCTGCCCATTGCCGATGTATCAGCCACTGCTCCGTCCTGTTGCTCATATCTGGTAAAATTGGTCGATAGCAGGAAGACGTGGGGGAAATCGGCCCCATGCCATTTTATCCACCACCCCCCACCCCACCCCACCCCCTCCCCCCCCCACAACTGCCTCCATTCCTGTCTTCATGTGGCCAGTAAAATTCTGCCCAAATCATCTGTTTGCTTTCCAATGGTGAGAGTGTGGGAATGGGTTTGTCTGTGGCAGGATGTCGTGATGAAACCTCCAGAAATGCACCCAACCGGAGAAGGCAACCTTATTTTTCCAACTAATTCTGTATTAATATTGAATATCATTAAATGATTTCTAGTTTCATTTCCCCAAGAAAGACAAAGGTCTAAATTGTCAACTACAAGCCAGCAGGGAGGACTGTTACCCGCTGGTGACACATACTGGGTAATCACTGGTGCACCATCCACAGTTTTCCGATGTGTGCTCCTGGTGGGCAGACTTCCTCACTGCAGCCATATACTCGGAAAGTTTAGGCAAAAGTGTCAGTACAGAGGGTGACCTGATAGAGATATTTAAGGATATGAAAGGGTTTGACAGGGGAGACGTAGAGAAAATATTTCCACTTATGGAGAAAGACCAGAACGAGGGAGCATAAATAAAAGATAGTCATTAATAAATCCAATATGGAATTTAGGAGAACCTTCTTTCCCAGAGAGTGGTTCGAATGTAGAACTTGCTACCACAAGGAGTAGTTGAGGTGAATAGTATAGATACATTCAAGGGGAAGCTAGATAAACACATGAGGGAAAAAGGAATAGAAGGTAATGCTGATAGGAGTAGATGAAGAGGGGTGGGAGAAGACTCGTGTGGAGAATAAACACCAGCATTAGCAGTTGGGCTGACCGGCCTGTTTCTAGGCTGTCTATTCAATGTATTATGATTATCTGACATCTTTTCCAGCTTAGCAAATGTTGCCATGACCTGGATGGGGAAAACATAACTCATTCTTCATTTAGAACCTAGCAAGATTGCCAGCAAAGTAAAAATAAAGGCCTATTGTGCCCCTTCTGAAACCAGGGGCAGTTGCTATTGCGTATATGATCTTGACGTAACTATAAAACCTACCAGACCACATGAAAATTAGACCACCTATGGAATAAAAACACAGTTGGAATGCTGCTAAACTGCTAATGATGTTCTAAAAATTGCATACAGTAGTTCTACTGTATTGTGATGAAACGTCTGACCTAGTAGTTAGGGGTGACAAGCCAAATTAACTTCATTCTGGGGCTGGTAATGGATTTAAATTGGGTGGGTCAGACAAGGGTTGCCATGCTGTCTTTTCAGTAGTTTTATGTGAAACCTCAGCTAAAAAACTACCCAGAACAACTCCATTGCTGACAGCTTAATTCAAAGGCCTACATACCTTGAATACTGTAGCAGCCTCTGAGTGAATGTGCTCTTGTGGGATTTCAACAATGTAAGTGTGTTTGTTCAGAATGAGCACTGCATCAAATTAATAAAACCCAAGCATCTATTATAATAAGATAGTTTCTGTCTGTCTGCATTTTCTGATTGATTAATTTTCTGTTTAATTTGGTGGTCAGATCCTGTCGCACGCACCTTAGTTACTGGCCCCGGCTCTCGCCACTCCCCAGCCTCGGTTACTGGTCTGACACCCCAAGCGGAAAGTTGAAGGAGTGAACCTCAGAGGCATATAAAGTATAAAATGACATAGGTAATGGGAGCCCAGAATGCTATGCTAATGTTCGTCAGGTACAGGATGCAAATTATGGCCTCCTGGCCTCAGTTACTGGGCCCAGGCCCCACCCCCCGTTACTGGCCCCCTGCCCCTGCCACTCCCTGGCCTCACTTACTGGACCCTGGCCTCTGCTGCTCCCCGGCCTCACTTACTGGCCCTGGCTTTGCTTACTGGCCCCCGCCTCTCCAGAGATGGCATGGGGGGTTGGGAGGGGGGAGACGGCATGGGAGGGGTGCAAGGGGCATACAGCATGATAAGGGGGAATGGCATGGTATGGAGAGTTGGGATGGGAGGGGGTGACATAGGAGGGAGGGTGGAAGGGTTTGGTATGGGAGCAAGGAAGAGGGTTGGGGAAACTACATGGGTGGGAGGGAGGGGAACAGCATGGAGTGGAGGTGGGGGGGACGGATTGGAGGAGGGCTTGGACTGCCTTGGGGGTATGGAAAGGAGGATGGGATGGGATGGCATGAGAGGGATTGAATGGGTGGTGCAGATTGCATAGGAAGAAGGGTTGAGATGGGGATGGGATGAGAGGGATGGAAAGAATGGGTGGCTATGGCATGAGAGGGATGGCATGGGAAGGATGGAATGGCATGGGATGGGGATTTAAAGAAGTACAGTACAATAAAGATACTAATTTCAGCGCAAATGGGTATGGGCTGAATGACCTCCTTCTATGCTATAATGACTCTATGATTCTATAATGACCATGAAGTGTTTTGTGGGGCTCTGATAGTTCTGATAATTATATGAAACTTAGCCAATTGGCCCACTTTAGATTAGATTCACTTCCAACAGCACATAGCAAATCCAATGGGGTAAAGACCAGAGTGATGTTAATTCACAATTCTACCACAGGTCACACTGTCACAGTGTTTGAGTTGCTGCCTTAGGCACGTGCTTTTTCTAAAATAGTAACTTTTAAAAATAACTGAGTGGTCAGTGACGAGGAGTCTGTTCTAGATGAGGGTGGGGGTTGTAATTACTGTCTTTAATCTTTAGTCAAGGTTTTCTGTTGGTTAATCCCTGTAGGTCATAAAACAATCCCTGACATCTGAGTAGCCTTTAATAAAGAAAGAGCTTGCAATTATATAATGCCTTTATAATTTTATATATCCAGTTTTGCCAAGTTGCTCTATTGTATTCCAACTATTCACATTGCCATTGCTGCCCAATTAGTATTTTATTTAATCATCCTCTCTCATGATCACTCCCTAGTTTTCATTTAAATCTTAAATGCTCTGTTAGTATAATCAGTCATACCAATGCTTTTCACCCCATTGTTAAAGTGGACATCTACACTGAGACAGTCTCTTTCTTTAGTTCAGAATTATGGTGTTTACAAAATTGTCTCATCCATATGGCGACCCTGAGCCACCTTTCCACTGGCACAACATACTCTTTGCAGCTACAGTAACAGCTTCATCTGGAAGCAAAATCATCAAATGAACTAAGCTTATGTGCAGCTAAAGACACGAGTTAAGAAACATTTCGTAGTTAATGGGGGTGAAATAGATATTGGATGGCGGGGCAAAACAGTTGGCAGGCCGTTTCACAAACCACCCGATTTACTCTTCCATCAATTTACTTTAGTTTAGTTTAGAGATACAGCACTGAAACAGGCCCTTCGGCCCACCGAGTCTGTGCCGACCATCAACCACCCAATTATACTAATCCTATACTAATCCCATATTCCTACCACATCCCCACCTGTCCCTATATTTCCCTACCACCTACCTCTACTTGGGGCAATTTATAATGGCCAACTTACCTCCCAACCTGCAAGTCTTTTGGCTTGTGGGAGGAAACCGGAGCACCCGGAGAAAACCCACGCAGACACAGGGAGAACTTGCAAACTCCACACAGGCAGTACCCAGAATTGAACCCGGGTCGCTCGAGCTGTGAGGCTGCGGTGCTAACCACTGCGCCGCCCATTTAATGTGGTGTCACCATTTTGCACTACTGCCCAAGAGGAATTTCTATTCAATGAGTTAACCCATTCCAGCTCTACCATATGTTAACTCACTGGCGGTAGTGTTAACTTTTATCCATGGGCAAAAATGAGTAGTTGCGAATCAGTTGCTCCTTTGACACCTCGCCCCATTTTCTTTACTGCATTAGTAGTCGCATGCCGTTATGAGAAGGTTTCCGAGCAGAAGTTGAGGGAGAATTCTTTTTCAAGTAAAGCTGTATTCTTCCTGGTCATGGTTTTGTGTTTCCTTTGATCTCTTCACTCAGCAGATTAGAACTCTTCCAGATCAAGGTGACCATTGTGAACAAATTCTCATTTTGCTGGAGTGCAATGCTCTTGCAGCTTTCTGTTCACTGCACTCAATTCTGAAGGTCACAGGACACTGGTACACTCAAATTGCTTTGTTCACATGCGACTCCTGTGAAATGCCTTGGGGTATTTTACTTCGTTTAAGCCAGGATATAAATGTAAGTTAAGAACATAAGAAATAGGAACAGGAGTAGGCCATTCAGCCTTTCAAGCCTGTTTTGCCATTCAATAAGATCATAGCTCATCTTCTCCCTCAACTCCACCTTGCCACACTATACCTGTATCCCTTGATTCTCTTAATCCCAAAAATCTAATACCCTCTGTCTTGAATATACTGAGCATTCACAGCCCTCTGAAGTAGAACATTACAAGATTCACAACCTTTTGAGTGAAGTAACTTCTCCTCATTTCAGTCCTAAATGGCCATCCAACCCCTTAGCCTGAGACTGTGACTTCTAGTTTTCGACTCCCTAGACAGGGAAACCATCCTCCAACATCTACCCTGTCAAACCCCTTAAGAATTTTATTTGTTTCAATGAGATCACCTTCTCATTCTTCTAAACTCGAGGGAATATAGGCCTAGTCTGCACAATCTCTCCTCATAGGACAATCCCCTCATCCCAGGATCAGTCTAGTGAACCTTTGTTGCACTCCCAATGGACAAGTATATTC
Organism: Heterodontus francisci; assembly: GCF_036365525.1. Taxonomy (NCBI): domain Eukaryota; kingdom Metazoa; phylum Chordata; class Chondrichthyes; order Heterodontiformes; family Heterodontidae; genus Heterodontus; species Heterodontus francisci. The sequence continues at coordinate 22,363,450 of NC_090397.1, forward strand.
TTCCTTAGGTAAGGAAGCTAAAACTGGACACAGTACTCCAGGTGTGGCCTCACCAAGATCCCATAAAATTGCAGTAAGGCATCTTTACCCATATATTCCAATCCTTTGCTTATAAAGGCTAACATATCATTTGATTTTCTAATTGCTTGCTGTACCTGTATGTTCATTTCCGGTGTTTCGTGTACAACACCACCCAGGTCCTTCTGAATACCAACATTTCACTGTCTATTACCATTTAAAAAATATTCTGCTTCGCTATTTTACTTGCCAAAATAAATAACTTCATACTTCTCCACATTCTATTCCATCTGCCATGTTCTTGCCCACTCGCTTGACCTGTCTGTATTCCTTTGTAGCCTTTTTGTGTCCTTCTCATAGCTAACTTTCCCACCTAACTTTGTATCACCAGAAAACATAGATGTATTATACTCATCTAAGTCATTTATATAACGTGTAAATAGCTGAAGCCAAAGCACTGATCCTTGCGACAGCCTGCCAACATGAAAATGAGCCGTTTATTCCTACTCAATGGCCGGAATTTTATGCCCCCAGAGAATGGATTTGTAAAATCGAGTGGGAGGCAGGGGACGCTGTTCCCGCTGTTTTACCAGCAACGGGGGAGGTGGAAAACAGCCCGCTCACCTCAGGCTAATTAATTGCCACGTAAGGGCCTTCTCCCACCACCACTGGTATCTTACCAGTGTCAGATAGGCACTTTCCCCCCAGCAGCATGGGCCACCCCCGCTAAAACTACTACTCTTGCCCTACAGTCTGACACTCACCTCACTTGCCGGGCCCAGTCACTTGTCCCTGGCGAGGCCCGATACCCACTTAACTGTTCCCAGGCCAGCATCCATGGTGGCTCCTCTGGCTGGGTGCAGTCCCAGCAGTGGCCACTGCTCCCAGTGGCGCTGCTGCAACTGAGGAGCTACCAGTGCTTTGACTGGCTGGCAGCTCTTGGAGGCGGGACCGCCTGCTGCAGAATGTGGGGGCGGAACCCCGACCAAGGCCAATTAAGGGCCTGGGCCATGCCAAACTGCTGCGTGGCTTCCAAGCCCGGCGGAGGTGGGCTCGCTGGTGGGCAGGGCCACCGCCTGAACATAAAATGTGTTTTCTGTCTAATTAACCAATCCTCGATCCATGCTAATATATATTATCCCAATCCCATGAGTCCTAACTTTATGTAATCACCTCTTGTTTGGTAACTTATTGAATGTTGTTTGAAAATCCAAATTGACCACATCCACTGGTTATCCCTTATCCACTCTGCTAGTTACAACCACAAAACCTCAACAGATTTGTCAAGCACTGCCCAGTCGTCATATGACTTTAAGTGCCCTGTTACCTCATCCCTGATAATAGAATCTAGCATTTTCCCTTATACTGATGTCAGGCTTACTGGTCTACAGTTCCTGTTTTCTCTCTCCCTCCTTTCTTGAATAGCAGGGTCATGCACACTACCTTCCAATCCATAGAAACCTTTTTAAAACCTAGGAAATTCTAGAAGATCAAAAGCAATGCATCCACTATCTCTGCAGCTACCTCTTTTAAAACCCTAGAATATAGGTCATCAGGTCCAAGAGATTTGTCAGATTTTAGTCCCATTAATTTCTCATTTACTATTTCTTTGCTAATACATTTTTTTTTTAAGTTCCTCATTTTTGCTAAATCCTTGGTTCTCCACTATGTCCAGAGTGTTTTTTGTATCTTCCATCATGAAGACAAAGTATTAATGTCGCTATTTCTTTATTCTCATTATAATTTCTTCTGTCTCTGCCTCTATTGGATCCATATTTACTTTTGCTAAGCTTTTCCTCTTCAAATAGCTATAGAAGCTTTTACAATGTATTTTTATGTTTCTTGCTAGTTTACTCTCATATTCATTTTCTTCCCCTTTATCAATTGCTTGGTGAATTCTAAAATTCTTCCAATTCTCAGACTTACTACTCTTTTGACATCATAAGCCTCTTCCTTTAACCTAATACAAAGACCTGCATTTATATAGCACCTTTCCCGACCACCAGACGTCTCAAAGCGCTTTACAGCCAGTGAAGTACTTTTTGAAGCGTAGTCACTGTTGTAATGCAGGAAATGCGGAAGCCAGGATGCATACAAGAAACTCACACAAACAGAAATGTGATAATGATCAGATTATCTGTTTTTGTGATGTTGATTGCAGGATAAATATTGGCTAGGACATCGGGGATAACTCCCCAGCTCTTCTTCGAAATAGCGCCATGGGATCTTTTACATCCACACGAGCAACCAAATGGGCCTCACTTTAACATCACATCTGAAAGACGGCACCTCCGACAGTGTAACACTCCCTCACTACTGTATTGTGTCAACTTTGACTTTTATGCTTAAACACTGGAATGGTACTTGAACCCAGAGGTGAGAGTGCCACCAATTGAGCTACAGCTGATAAACTATATTTAACTTCTCTTGTTAGCCACAGTTGCACCACTTTTCCCATGGGGATTTTTACTCCTTAGGGAATATATATTCATTATGAATTATGTATTTTTTGAATGTTTGCCATTTATCTACTGTCATATCTTTTAATTATTTCCAATCTCCCATAGCCAACTTGACCCTATTACCTAAGTGGTTTGCTTGATTCAGTTTTAAGACAATAGTTTTGTACTTAACGAAATCATACTCAAGCTCAATATAAAATTCTATCGTATTATGATCATTCTTCCCCAGAGGCTCCTTTACTACAGGATTATTAGTTAACCCTTTTGCATTGCACAATACTAGATCTAAAATAACCTGTTCTCTAGCTGGTTCCTTGACATACTGATCTAGGAAATGATCTTGAATGCATTCCAGGAACTTTGTCCACATTATTACTACAAATTTTCTTAGCCCAGTCTATATGAAGATTAAAATCCACCATGATTACTGTATTACTCTTCTTACAGACACCCTTAATTACCTGACTACTGTTAAGGGGCTAGAAACTCCTCCCACCAGTGTTTTCTGCCCCTTGTTATTTCTTAGCTCCACCAAACTGATTCTACATCCTGATTTTCCAAGCTAAAATCCTTTCTCTCTATTGTCTTTATTCCATCCTTTATTATCACGGCTACCCCTCCTCCTTTTCCATTTTGCTCATCTCTTCTAAAAATCAAGTATCCTGGAATATTTAGTTTCAAGACTCGGCCACTCTGCAACCATGTCTATATAATGGCTATTAGATCAAAGCCATTTATTTCTATGTGTATTATTAATTCAATCTATTTTGTTGCAAATGTTTCATACATTCAAAGATAATGCCTTTAGCTTACATGTTTTTTCTATTTTTCCATGATATCACCTGAAGTCACTAATGCTGAATTACCTTTGTTAAACTCTGACTCACTCTGCTTATTTTTACCCAAATCACTGCTCTACAAGCTTTCCATTTCTCTTACTGTTTTTGAGTTTACCCTTTCTGAACCCTCCCCACACCCTCTTTTTTAGTTTAAAGCCATATCTACCACTATTCAATTCGCCAGGACACTGGTCCCATCCATTTTAAGTATTTGTGCATCGCTCAGGTAACAATTCAGAGAGCGTGGGTCTGCATTTTAATTTCGACCCTGCCTCCTCAAACTCTTTCAGCAGAACTTTATTACTGGTTCTACCTTATCATTGGTTTCTACGTGGATCACGACAACTGGGTCCTACCCCTGCCATTCCAAGTTCTTCTTGTGACTGGAGCCAATACAATTTACACCTGTATATCATTAAATGTACTGTGACTCAGTTTGGGAATGCTCTCACCTCTGACTAAGGAAACTGAGTTCAAGCCCTACTCTATGCCTTGATCTATCAGTGTAATACTGAGTGAGTGCTGCATTATTGGAGGGGTCACTTTTTGGATGAGGCATTAATTCCAGGCTGTGCTTGTCTGTTCAGGTAGATTATAAGATTCCATGGCACTGTTTTAAGAGCGTAGAGTTCTCCAGATATCATGGAGAAGATTCATCCCTCAACAAACACCATGAAACATGGATTAATTGGTCATTCACATAACTTACAGTTTGTGAGACTTTGCAGTGTGCAATTGGCTGTCACATTTGCCTGCATTGTTTGTGAAGCATTTTGAGACATCCTGAGGAAGCGATAAGATGCTATACAAATCCAAGTATTTTTTCCCTTTCTATTATTGTGTATGTTTTGTTAATATTGACAAAATGGTTGTAGTTACAGATAAAATTTTCATTTTAGGCAGCAATGGATAGTGCTGCCTGTAACTTTTCTAAGTTCAAGCTGCTCAATTGCCAAATTTGTTACATATGGAAAAACTTTTTGAGCTAAAAGGGATTGAACTTATTTGGATTTCAATGAACCTTGAGTTTCTTTGTATGGAAACCATCAGCTTTATACCAGTTATCAAGAGTTTAAGAAAAAAATGCTCCTGGACTGTCAGCCACTGTATGCAATGCTTGCACTCAGTTATCCTGGTATATAATTACTGCTGCAGGGCATGTCGACTAGTGGAGGGAAATCAATGGACAAATGAATGCTTTTGTTCCCATTCGAAGTTCAAACTTAGTGGTTGTTATGATAGTCTGTACAATGGGGTCTGTCCAGTCAGCTCTTTGGTGATGTAGCTGCTTTTGATGAGTTTTAACTATTAATTCTCATGTGGACTGCTTTTTTATGAAGTCTTAGAGTGCATCTAATTTTTCAATATCCTATTTATTTTACATTCTAAACTGAAAAAAAACAAACTTGTTTCTGAACAGGCACAAGATTCAGCTTCAAGAGGGAAGGGTCCTCTTGCCTTCTGCTTGTACATAAAAACCTAATCTTGAATTAGCAACAATATTGCACAGTAACCCAAAAATAAAATGGGCACAGAAAATCTTTGTTTAGATTGCCCATCAAGCATGCTTTCAACACTGTCAGAGCATTGAGCAGGACGTTCGTTACATTGAACAGGAGTCAAAGGTGCATATTTGACTGTCCTCTGTGTAAATTATTTTTAGGTGTTCAATTTGTTCGGCAAAAATTACTCAATGTGGGAACTTATGTGTGGGTTGGTTATTTACATGGAATCGTAGAAATCACAACACTGAAGGAAGTCATTCAGCCTATTTAACCCTGTGGCGGTGTTAGCATTTTTACTGATCTTCTCACGCAAACACCTTCTCCCTTTGTTCTGTTCTTATTATTCAGTTTTTTTAATCAGGTATCCGTGTATATAATATTATGAGGTTAAACTTACTAAATGCTGTACTCAATGGGAGCCCTGGGAATCAGGACTACAGTGCTCCAGCCTTATTTCTGGCCGGTGATCTTTTCATGTGGTGCTCCTGCTGGTCAACTACAGCACAGAATCTGCCTCAATATTTACTACTGGTAAATCATTCCATGTTCTAATAACCCGCTATGAAACAAAATTCTTCTAACTTCGCCCTTCCATCTTCTCATGATAATCCCAAGTCTCTGCCCCCTTGTTACCAATTCTCTGACCAAGACAAACTATTTTTCACTATTTACCATTTTAATATCTTTCACAATTTTGGAACATTTCTGTGAGATTCTCCCCTTAACATTCTCTGTTCCAGTGAACAAAGCACTAGTTTTTTGAGCCTTTCTTCAGATCTATAACCTCACTTCAAAATAGTGGAAAGAATCAATCACAAGTGGAATCCTGGCATACTGTCTCTTGGTTGACTGATTTCCCATATTGACTGTCTATGGGCAGAGATTTAATTTCTGATGTGCCGGATTTACAAAATTATTTCTTTTAACAATTGCTGGGAATTTCCTTGGATCTGCTCCCACTCCGCCATAACTCCACTGGAAGTGCAGTGGAAGTGTGGTGGAAATGCTGTTTACATAGCCAGATAAACGCAACAAAGGAACAGCTTTAAACATATTCATAAAATGAATTATTTATACATTTGAATTTACTGTATGTAGGGTATAATGTAATTTAGACACTAATGTTCTTCAACTACCAGTAACTGGATCAAAAACAGTATAATGAAGTATATTGCAGATTTAAACCTTTTCCCTCCAATTCTGATCTCTTGTACATCCCAGATTTCCTTTATCCCTCCATTGGAGGTGGAATGGTGGTAGGAACCCCACCACCATCCCACCCGATTTTATGCTCTCCGCACCTCCTAACCCGCTGTGGAGGAGAGCACAAACATCCTCCAAACGTTTCAGGTCTGCAACCTTTCATCAGAACAAATGCACAGCAGTTCTGATGAAAGGTCACAGACCTGAAATATTAACTCTGTTTCTCCACAGATGCTGCCGGACCTGCTGGGTATTTCCAGCAGTTTCTGCTTTTCTTTCAGATTGCCAGCATCCACAGTATTTTGCTTTTATTTCTAGCCCTGGCTCCTGTTTCTGACAGTTTGGGCCTTGTGAGGAAGTCACCACTGCTTACCTGCTCAGGCCCCAGGTTAAAATTGCAGATCAGGCCCTGATTACATCATCAGGGCCCGATCTGCATATTTAAAGAGGACCCCACCTACTTGGGATGGGTGTTCCCACTGCATGCAATTTAAAATGGCAGTCAGTCAGATCAGTGCAGGAAAGGAGTGCATAAGTCCCCCACTACATTAGGAGGAGGTCACCTGTCCAGCTATCAGTCAAGGAATGGGACATGTAATACAATTAAGTGCCACCATTTCTTAAATCTTGGGGTAAAAAATGGATGGGAAATGACAGGCTGGAAGTGCATATTCCAAAGGTGGCACTGTCAGTTTGTGCCGGGAACGCAAAAGCAAGATTTTTACCCATACATAACAGTGCTTAAAAAGGGGTAATGTTGATAAGAAGCAGCTCCCACTGCCCTGGGTGCCTGTAATCAATGTTGTGATTATTTCATAGCACAAATGCCAAATTAATCATGTTACAATTCAAAATTTGAGATATGAACAAACCTTTACTTCCCATTTATTCAACAAAAAGCTATTTGGTCATCACAACATCCTTGGTCGTTAAGAATGCTCCTCTAATGTAGTTTCAGATGTGCCCTGCTTTCTATTCATTTCATGCCAATAGTACAATAACCGATAGTGTAACTCTCATTAATCCGAACCTAAACATCAGGCAAAGCCGAGGTAAACAATGACTTGTGCGTGGGTTTAATTTCTGAATGGTTTTCAACTCCAGTCCAACAACAAGACTACTGTCTAACAACAAATGAGCAGGCATCCAAATGAGCACAGTTCTCAGTGAGCAGAGCATCAATTGAAATTTCATCATGACAAGATTCTCTGACCTCAACCACAGTTCCATTGTTTGTAATTCTGTTTTCTTACAATGCGCTGGTGCCTATCAAAGTGAGCAGCACACGTACTGAAAGCCCTTAGTGGATTAGCCTCAACAGTATGTACAAGTAACACTTTGTCATGTGCTGCCTTTGTTGGGAGGTAGAACAATTAAACAACATGAGCTGAAGCCAAGTGTACTAATCTGTCCATGTTAAGGAAAAGAAAGCAAGTGGGGGGGGGGGGGGGGGGGTAATGGTCCAAAGAACATCGGCTCCTTTATTCACTAAAAAACAGTTTTTTTGCTGCATCTCTGTCTCATGCATGATTCCCCACGGTTTGCTCAATATTACAAGCCAGAAACTCTTTAAATGGGTACTTACTTGAAGAAAGCTGACCAGTTTTGTTTGCTATGTGCTCTGCTGGCCATCACTGAAAGAACAGATTCCAGCAGGCTCTAACCGGAATTTTTTTTTTACTGTCGATTGAGCTGCTCTCACGTGCAGCTGATTTGTTTAACTGAGTGAAACATCACCTTTAAATGCCCTGACGTTCTCTTTCTAAATGGTACTGTGCTACTTTCATTTTCCATGTAGCAGATGCACCATATGCATCTGCAGTTCTCTTGAGCCAGTCTCATAATTTAGAGGACAAGCTGTAATTACATTCTGTAGTTGGATCTGGGTCACATGATCATAGATTTCTATGGTATTGCCTGTAATAGAAGCCCCCCAGTAATTTCACTGAATTACTCCTGTTGACAGCCCTTCTTCAAGCCTTTAGAGTTAAGTTTTCTTGGGTGAAAAAAATTAGATACCTCAAGTAGTTTTAGTTTCATCTGAGATTAATACTGTCCCCAAACATTTTCCCATTGCTTTACACAACTTGCATTTATATAGCACCATTAATGTAGTAAAAGGTCTGAAGGCACTCGATAGGAGTGTTATCAAACAGAATTATGACACCAAACACATAAGGAGATATCGAGACAGGTTAACCAAAAGCTTATTCAAAGAGGCAAATTTAATGGAGCATCTTAAAGGGGGAGAGAAAGGTATCGAGGCCAAGAGGTTCAGTAAAATTTCAAATTTTAGGGCCGATGCAGGTGAAGGCATGACAGCCAATGGTACTGCGATATAACTCAGAGATGGGCACAAGACCAGAATTGGAAGATTTATGTTATAGTTAAGCATGAATCATAGAAATAACAGCACAAAAAGGGGACCATTTAGCCCAAAATCCCAGTGTTAGTGCCAGCATCTAAAGTGGAATCTCTACTTTAATCCCCTTTTCTTGGCCTTTCGCCACAATTTAGAAAGTACAAAAATATTAAATATATTTTTTAATTCATTCATGGGATGTGGGCATCACTGGCTAGGCCAGCATTTATTGTGCACCCCTAATTGCCCTTGAGAAGGTGGAGGTGAGCTGCCTTCTTCAATCGCTGCAGTCCTTGGGGTGTAGGTACACCCACAGTGCTGTTAGGAAGGAAGTTCCAGGATTTTGGCCCAGTGACAGTGAAGGAACGGCGATATAGTTCCAAGTCAGGATGGTGTGTGGCTTGGAGGGGAACTTGCAGGTGGTGGTGCATCTGCTTCCCTTGAATCAAGGGATACGGGGAGAAAGCGGGAACAGGGTACTTTGGACGATCAGCCATGATCGTATTGAATGGTGGTGCAGGCTCGAAGGGATGAATGGCCTACTCCTATTTTCTATGTCTTTCTAGGTGGTAGAGGTCGCGGGTTTGGAAGGTGCTGTCAAAGGAGTATTGGTGCTTTGCTGCAGTGCATCTTATAGATGGTACACACTGCTGCCACTGTGAGTCAGTACTGAAGGGAGTGAATGCTGAAGGTGGTGGATGGGATGATAATCAAATAGGCTGCTTTGTCCTGGATGGTGTTGAGCTTCCTGAGTGTTGTTGGAGCTGCACCCATCCAGACAAGTGGAAAGTATTCCATCACACTCCTGACTTGTGCCTTGTAGATGGTGGACAGACATTGGGGAGACAGAAGGTGGGTTACTCACTGCAGAATTCCCAGCCTCTGACCTCCTCTTGGAGCCACAGTATTTATGTGGCTGGTCCAGTTCAGCTTCTGGTCAATGGTAAGCCCCAGGATGTTGATAGCGGGGGTTTCAGCGATGGTATTGCCATTGAACATCATGGGGAGATGGTTAGATTCGATCCGAGGGGCCTACTGGCTTGGCCCCTCTGAAGTTCTCATTTAAATTTAGGTCTCTGAGGGCAACTCCATGTTGATGCAGTCCCCAATCTGCCTCTGCAGCGTCCACCTCTCCCGGTGGGGCTACCGAGGCTCTGGAGCTGCCAGCTATCTGATTGGATCAGTAGCATTGGGGGGGGGGGGGGGGCGGCCTGCCATCCTTTATTGGACAGTGAGCTCGAAGGTGGCCAATTAGGAGTCCTCCTCCGGTTTCGCTTCTGGCAAGTGTGAGCATGAGACCCCCATTTGGACTCGTGTCAAGGTCCCAAAGCCCAGAGGAAAATCCAGCCCTCAGTGTCAGCCTAAATTTTTGTACGCAAGTTACCAGAGTGTGACTTGAACCATTGGCATTTGGACTCAGAGGCTAGTCTGCTAACAGTGGAGCCACGGATGCTCATAATATATAAATAATTTATCAGTAAAATGTCTTAATACTCAGGTTTATATATAATTTTGAAAAATGGTGAGGGGGCTGATTTCCTAAGTGCATGTTACTGACATGGAGCCTTGCCTGCCATGAATGCATAATGGAAAATTGCAGGCACCTTCTGTTAGTTTTACAGCGTGCACTGATGGTGGAAACTTAAAAGAAATGGACAGAAAATTTTGGGAGTGAGGCTGTGATATCCTGAAATAAAAACAAGAAATGCTGGAAATACTCAGCAGGTCTGGCAGCATCTGTGGAGAGAGAAGCAGAGTTAACGTTTCAGGTCAGTGACCTGACTTGTGTTCCCGATGGATGAGACTACACCCTGGGAGAAACACATTCAGAAAGTTGGCCCTAGAGTCTCTACTGGGCAAATAACAACAGAGGCTTTTTTAGGGACAACAAAAAGGTCATTATGCCCAACAGCCATATTCATTCATCAATCCCACCTACCCATGTTCCCTCAATCTCTGCTTTCTCTAGAAACACATCACAGAAGAGGGGGAAGGAACTAATGGGAATATCCCAGATGTGACTGTCACTTGCTGAAATCATTGAACGTGAAATACTTGGGACGTTTCTGAGAAATGTGAGAAATGTTCAAAAAAACTATACAAGTGAAATTAGAAATATTTTATTATTATAACATAAAAATATATCCCTCGCAACTCCCAACAATGTTGAACTTCCTTATGGGGCAGCAGAACAGTGGGCGCACAGCATTGGTACCCGAGTGTTGTGTATCATGGAGTGGTAGAATGGGCGTTCTTCCACCCACTCCCCATGGAGGTCCCTATCAATGACAGTCAAGACAAATGAAGGAAATGAGGAGACAAAGACTTCAACAGAGACAGGAAGAAAAATTGGGAAGCAAATCAACTTGCAACATTATCACTCACCTGCAGTTCCAGCCTCTTGCGCATTCCTGCTTTTCTCCACCCCACCATAGGCAGCTGTACATTCAGCTATCAAGAGCCTAAGCTCTGGAATTTCCTCCCTAAACCTCTACACCTCTCTTTCCACCTTTGACGCTCCTTAAAACCTATTTTTTTCACCCGTCCTGTGGTTCTGTCAAATTTTGTATTCCTGTGATGTTGCTTAGTGTGTTTTTACCAGGTTCTTCTTTGGCCTCCTTGTCTCGAGAGACAATGGGTAAGCGCCTGGAGGTGATCAGTAGTTTGTGAAGCAGTGCCTGGAGTGGCTATAAAGGCCAATTCTAGAGTGGCAGACTCTTCCATAGGTGCTGCAGATAAAATTGGTTGACAGGGCTGTTACGCAGTTGGCTCTCTCCTTGCGCTTCTGACTTTTTTCCTGCCAACTGCTAAGTCTCTTCGACTCACCACGCTTTAGCCCCGCCTTTATGGTTGCCCGCCAGCTCTGGCGATCGCCGGCAACTGACTCCCACAACTTGTGATCAATGTCACAGGTCTTCATGTCGCGTTTGCAGACGTCTTTAAAGCGGAGAAAAGGACGGCCGGTGGGTCTGATACCAGTGACGAGCTCGCTGTACAATGTGTCCTTGGGGATCCTGCCATCTTTCATGCGGCTCACATGGCCAAGCCATCTCAGGCGCCGCTGGCTTAGTAGGATGTATATGCTGGGAATGTTGGCCGCCTCGAGGACTTCTGCATTGGAGATACGGTCCTGCCACCTGATGCCAAGGATTCTCCGGAGGCAGCGAAGATGGAATGAATTGAGACATCGCTCTTGGCTGACGTACGTTGTCCAGGCCTCGCTGCCGTCGAGCAAGGTACTGAGGACACAGGCTTGATACACTCGGACTTTTGTGTTCTGTGTCAGAACGTCATTTTCCCACACTCTCTTGGCCAGTCTGGACATAGCAGTGGAAGCCTTTCCCATGCGTTTGTTGATTTCTGCATCGAGAGACAGGTTACTGGTGATAGTTGAGCCTAGGTAGGTGAACTCTTGAACCACTTCCAGAGCGTGGGCGCCGATATTTATGGATGGGGCATTTGTGACTTCCTGTCCCATGATGTTCATTTTCTTGAGATTGATGGTTAGGTCAAATTCAGTGCAGGCAGCCGCAAACCTGTCGATGAGTCTGCAGACACTCTTCAGTATGAGATGTTAATGCAGCATCGTCAGCAAAGAGGAGTTCCCTGATGAGGACTTTCCGTACTTTGGTCTTTGCTCTTAGACGGGCAAGGTTGAACAACCCGCCACCTGATCTTGTGTGGAGGAAAATTCCTTCTTCTGAAGACTTGAACGCATGAGAGAGCAGCAGGGAGAAGATGATCCCAAAAAGTGTGGGTGCGAGAACACAGCCCTGTTTCACGCCACTCAGGATAGGAAAGGGGTCTGATGAGGCACCGCTATGCTGAATTGTGCCTTTCATATTGTCATGGAATGAGGTGATGATACTTAGTAACTTTGGTGGGCATCCAATCTTTTCTAGTAGTCTGAAGAGACCACGTCTGATGACAAGGTCAAAGGCTTTGGTGAGATCAATGAAAGCAATGTAGAGGGGCATCTGTTATTCATGGCATTTCTCCTGTAGCTGTCGAAGGGAGAACAGCATGTCAATGGTGGATCTCTCTGCTTGAAAGCCACACTGCGCCTCAGGGTAGACACGCTCAGCCAGCTTCTGGAGCCTGTTTAAAGCGACTCGAGTGAAGAGTTTCCCCACTATGCTGAGCAGGGAGATTCCACGGTAGTTGTTGCAGTCACCGCGGTCACCCTTGTTCTTATAGAGGGTGATGATATTGGCATCGTGCATGTCCTGTGGTACTGCTCCCTTGTCCCAGCACAGGCAAAGCAGTTCGTACAGTGCTGAAAGTATTGCAGGCTTGGCACTCTTGATGAATTCAGGGGTAATGCCGTCCTTCCCAGGGGCTTTTCCGCTGGCTAGAGAATCAATGGCATCACTGGCAGAGACTGGGCTGCATTGAAGGCGGTCTCAGAGACAACATTTTCCCTGGAGTACAGTTCTAGATAGTGCTCCACCCAGCGGTCCATTTGCTTGCGTTGGTCAGTGATTGTGTCCCCTGATTTAGATTTGAGGGGGGCAATCTTCATGATGGTTTGCCCAAAAGCCCTCTTAATGCCATCATACATTCCTCTGATGTTTCCGGTGTCAGAGGCTAGCTGAATATGACTGCATAGGTGTTGCCAATAGTCATTTGCACAGCGCCTGGCTGTTCTTTGTGCAGTGCTTCTGGCTGCTTTAAGTGCTACGGATGTTAACTCGCTGGGGGCTTTCTTGTAGTTCAGCAGTGCAGTGCGCTTAGTGGCTATGACAGGTTCCAGCTCTTCAATGTGAGATTGAAGGCACTATATCAGTGCAAGTTATTGTTGTTGCTGCTGTTGTGTCGATGAGCAACTTTGCCAAGAGCTGGGGGCTTCCACTGATAGAGGGAACACATACAAATTTGGATAAATGCTGCAAGAATTGGTCTGACCTCTGACCTTGAGGACGAAATAATCAGGGCTGGCACCCCACATGCATGCATAATTTATTTTACAGCTGGTTTTTGAACCGTTGTAACTGCAACAGCTTTATTCCTTCTTGTTTTTGTAAAATCACTTCAAAAATGAAACTAAAAATGTTTCCAACTATGTCACATTCTTGGCTAACACATCCCCTTTTCCTCTAAAGGGTCTCTACTTTAAAAATCAATGAAATGTGAATACTCTGTTAACAGCAAAATGAGGCCCAACACAGAAATATGTACCCTGGTGGCCTCACACTGTCTAGGAAAGTTCCCTCTATTGGGACTAATGTATTTTTAAAAGCTATGTAAGTGCCAAAAGGGGTTGTTTTTTGTCAAACAAAGCAGAACCTGCATTTTTAAAGGTTTTATTGTGACGAGCTTTTATCATGTTTAACTGAACTAGCACACAACAGCACAGCTTGATGAATAAAATTTCTCATTTTATGTGAAACAGATGATTTACAATGAAAAGTTATGGTAAATTTCATGAATCCACGCTCCCAAATGGAGCTTTACCCATCAGGAGCACATTTCTGACGTGGAGATTAGTGCTAGGAAGGACAAAAAGCTTGGAAAAGGTGGAGGCATGGCTCTCTTAATTAATGATGGTATTAGCACATTAGAGAGGGATGATTTAAGTTCAGGAAACCAGGATGTAAAAGTGGTTTGGGTAGAGATGAGAAATGATAATGGCAAGAAGTCACTTGTGGGAGTGCTGTACAGGTCCCCTAACAGTAACCACATGGTAGAACAGGCTATAAAGAAAGAAATAATGAGAGCTTGTCAGAAAGGTATGGCAATAATCATGGGGGATTTTAATCTGCATACAGACTGGAAGAATCAGATGGGCAAAGGTAGCCGAGATGAGTTCATAGAATGTTTTTGGGATAGTTTCTTAGTACAGCACATTCTGAAGCCAATCAGAGAGCAGGCTATACTAGACGTATAGTATACTAGACTATACTAGACATATTGTGTAACGCGATAGGATTAATTGATGACCTCATATTAAAGGTGGCCCTAGGTATTAACAGTCATAATATGATTGAATTTTACATTCAGTGTGAGGGAGAGAAGAATGGGTCCGACTAGTATTTTCTACTTAAAAAAGGGAAATTATGAGGGCATGAAAGCAGAGCTAGTTAAAGTGAACTGGCAAATTAGGTTAAGGGTTAGGTCAATAGAGATACAGTGGCAGACATTTAAGGGAATATTTCAGAATACACAGAATAGATACATTACAACGAGATAGAAAAATTCCAAGGGGAAAACCCGCCATCCATGGATAAAAGTTAGAGATAGTATCATATTTAAAGAAAAATCATATAATTGCAGAAAGATGGGTGGCAGGTCAGAACCATAGAAAAATTACAGCACAGAGGGAGGCCATTAAGCCCATAGTGTCCGTGCCGGCCAGAAAATCAAGCCGCCCCATCTAATCCCACCTTCCAGCACCCGGTCCATAACCTAGCAGGTTTCAGCACTTCAGGTGCATGTCCAGGTACCTTTTACATGAGTTGAGGGTTTCTGCCTCCACCACCATTCCTGGCAGTGAATTCCAGACACCCACCACCCTCTGAGTGAAAAAGTGCTTCCTCATGTACCCCCTAATCCTTCTACCAATCATCTTAAGTTTGTGCCCCCTAGTAATTGACCTCTCCACTAGGGGAAACAGGTCCTTTCTGTCTACTCTATCTAGGCCCCTCATAATTTTGTACACCTTAATTAAGTCACCCCTCATCCTCCACTGTTCTAAGGAAAACATCCCTAGCCTACCCAATCTTTCCTTATAGCTGCAACTTTCAAGCCCTGGCAACAGAAGATTGGACAGAATATAAAAAAAGCAAAGAATGACTAAAAGATTGATAAGGAGGGAAACAATTAAGTATGAGGGAAAGCTAGCTGGAAATATAAAAACAGATAGTATGGGCTGGATTTAACCATAGGCGATCGGGACTTCGCCACAACGTAAACGTTGCTGACAAACCCGCTTCCGCCTAGCCCCAACCCGTATTTAATGGGTTCCCGGGCTTTAATTGCCCTGAGGTGGGACTTCCACCTGCCTGAGGGAGGAAGTCCTGCCTCAGTGAGCTGCCGGCCAATCAAAGGGCCGGCAGCTCTTAGTCCCAGCAGCGCCACCCTGAGCGGTGACCACTGCTGGGTCAGCAGGCCAGCTGACCGAAGAGGATGCCATGGAGCCAGGATCCAAGGTAGGTTGTCGATGCCTCGCTGAGGGAATCTGGCGCGCCCCGGCGAGGCAAGGGTGGTCATTTGGAGGGAAGGGGGGGCGTCTTGTGTTCCAGGGGTGGGTTGGGAGGCGGGGGCGGCCCTCAATCAGGCACCCTGTGCCCAACTGCCATGGCACCTCCCCCCAGTGCACAGAAATTGCTGAGCGGCCTTTCACGTCGCCAGCACGCCCACTTGCCATGGGTAAAATACCTGTGGAGACAGGCAAGGGCCGTTAAGTGGCCACTTAAGGGCATTGATTGGACTCAGGCAGGCATGTCATTTCCCCCCCCCCCCCACCGCCCAACTGCCGTACAGTTGACCGGCGGCGGGAGCGGGGTGGGGAAACCTCCCAGAGCCTCCCGCTCAATTCTACGCCACCCCCATCCGATCCCAGGCCTCCATCCGACCCGCTGGGAAGGCGTAAAATTCAGCCCTAAGAGTTTGTATAGATATTTAAAAATGAAGAAGTTAACAAAGAGAGCACTGATCCTATAGAAAATGAGTCTGGGGAATTAATAATGGAAAATAAGGAGATGGCAGATGAATTGAACAGTTATTGTGTCTTCACTATCGAGGATACAAGCAACATCCCAGAAATAGCTGTAAATCAGGAAATGGAAGGGAGAGAGGAACTCAAGAAAATTACAATCACCAGGGAAGTGGTATTGAGAAACTATTGGAGCTGTGGGCTGACAAGTCCCTGGGTCCTGATGGACTTCATCCTAGGGTTTGAATTTTCCAAAATTCCCTACATTCGGGGAAGGTTCCATTAGATTGGAAAATAGCAAATGTAACTCCTTTATTCAAAAATGGAGGGAGACAGAAAGCAAGAAAGTACAGGCCAGGTAGCTTAACATTTGTCAGAGGAAAATGTTAGAAGCTATTATTAAAGACGTTATAGTAGAGCACTTAGAAAAATTCCTGATAATTAGGCAGTGTCAACATGGTTTTGTGAAAGGGAAATCATGTTTAACCAATTTATTGGAGTTCTTTGAAGAAGTAACATGTGCTGTGGATAAAGGGGAACCGGCAGATGTATTGTACTTAGATTTCCATAAGGCATTTGATCAGGTACCACATCAAAGGTTAGTGCAGAAAATAAAAGTTCTTGGTGGAGGGGGTAACATATTAGCATGGATAGAAGATTGGCCAGCTAACAGGAAATAGAGAGTAGGCATAAATGGGTCATTTTCTGGTTGGCAAGATGTAACGAGTGGTGTGCCACAGGGATCAGTGCTGGGGCCTCAACATTTTACAATTTATATAAATGACCTGGATGAAGCGTCTGAAGGTATGGTTGCTAAATTTGTTGATGGCACAAAGATAGGTAGGAAAGTAAGTTGTGAAGAGGACATAAGGAGGCTACAATGGAAATATAGATAGGTTAAGTGAGTTGGCAAAGATCTGGCAAATGGAGTATAATGTGGCAAAATGTGAAATTTTCCATTTTGGCAGGAAGAATAAAAAAGTATATTATCTAAATGGTGAGAGATTCCAGAGCTCTGAGATGCAGAGGGATCTGGGTGTCCTAGTGCATGAATGGCAAAAGGTTTGTATGCAAGTAATTAGGAAAGTTAATAGAATGTTATCATTTATTGTAAGGAGAATTGAATACAAAAGTAGGGAGGTTATGACTCAGCTACACGGGGCATTGGTGAGACCACATCTGGAGTACTGTGTGTAGTATTGGTCTTCTTGTTTAAGGAAGGATGTAAATGAATTGGAAGCAGTTCAGAGAAGGTTTATTAAACTAATAGCTGGAATGGACGGGTTGTCTTATGAGGAAAGGTTGAACAGATGCCGCCTGACCTGCTGAGTGTTTCTAGAATTTTCTGTTTTTGTCCCACACTCCTGCTATTGGTCACTCAATATGTCCACCTTGTTGGTACACCTTCTTCCCATGCCAAATGGAAAGCCAACTGACTCTTCATGACTCATTGGGATGATTCTTCACTGTCAAACAGCCCTTTCCCCCAATTCCTATATTTTTATAACTAATAAACAAATGTGTTCAAAAAGAGAAAAACACATGCAGAGCGTCAAATTGGTCTACGCCAGCAGGGTAAAACGAACTCATACGAATCGGCAGCTGATTTTTCACTGCGCCAGTTCTTATTTTCCATTGACTTGAAAAATATTGCCAAGATTTTTAGTTTCAAACTAAGTAAAAGTGACAGTAAGACTAGGAAACAGGTCTCCAAAAAGAGTTTGAACTATCGTTCCATGAACTTTAGTGGAAAGATCGGGTGCCCTGAGAAATTGCCTGTTCATTCTCTACCAGCTTGTTTCATGCTGCTGGCAAGGACCAGTTTCACCCCCATAAATGTTTTTGTGCCCTACGATCTCTTCCTCTTAGATTAGTCGCAGCAGTGCCTGGGAAATTAACATGCAATTCCTAGAGATGCCAGGACAATCCTGGAGGGTGAACAACCTAGTCAGTGTGCCCCGTGCAGATTTCTATCAATATTAATTAAAACACATGGAGCTGCGAACCTTTGCTCCCCATATGCCTTCCTGAAGGAGCTTCACACCAGAAGTATAAATTTGTAAAAGTGATGTTATAGGTTTCAACTCTTCCTTGTGTAATAGGGCTGACAATGCTTCAGGATTGCCCTGGACTCTCTGGGTAATGAATACGAATCTCCTGGACCTTCCTGGGAGTAATGTAGGAGAAAAATCATGGGGGCATTAAAAATTATATTCTATTTTATTTTCTTTGAACACTTTCACTTATTCGTTTGAGAAATATTGGAGCTGTGGGGGGAAAAGGCTGTTTGGCTGGATGGGGCACTTGGAGAGGGGAGAGGTCATCTGTTGAAACCTCCATGAATAAATAGGAACAGGAATGGGACATTCAGCCCCTTGAGTCTATTCCGCTATTCAGTTAGATCGTGGCTAATCTGTATTTTAACTCCATCTACCTGTCTTAGTTCCATTACAACAACAACAAAGTGTATTTAGCACCTTTAGTAGTAAAACATCCCAGTTTGCTTTGTAGGAGTGCTATCAAACAGAATTTGACACTGAGCCACATAAGGAGATATTAGGGCAGATGACTAAAAGCTTGGTCAAAGAGGTAGGTTTAAGGGGCGTCTTAAATGAGGAAAGAGACATGAGAATAAAGCGTGGCTACCCGTCCCGAACCCGACCAGACCAAACGACATGTGTCGGGTTCGGGCCAGGTCAGGCATTTAAAAAAATTAAAGGATGCGGGCCTGAGTCGGGTTCGGATTGGCTGTTGTTGGGTCGGGCCCGGGTTGGGTTTTAATTTTATACCCGAGCCAGGCTTTACATGAGAAGGCAGAGAGGTTTAGAGAGGGAATTCCGATGCTTAGGGCCAAGGCAGCTGAAGGCACGACTGCCAATGAAAGAAAATTTTTGTTTTATTCTTTCATGGGATGTGGACATCGCTGGCTAGGACAGCATTTATTGCCCATCCCTAATTGCCCTTGAGAAGGTGGTGGTGAGCTGCCTTCTTCAACCGTTGCAATCCATGTGGTGTAGGTTCACCCACAGTGCTGTTAGGAAGGGAGTTCCAGAATTTTGACCCAGCAACAGTTAAGGAATGGCAATATAGTTCCAAGTCAGGATGGTGCGTGGCTTGGAGGGGAACTTGCAGGTGGTGGTGTTCCTATGCATCTGCTGCCCTTCTAGGTGGTAGAGGTCGCAGGTTTGGAAGGTGCTGTTGAAGGAGCCTTGGTGAGTTGCTGCAGTGCATCTTGTAGATGGTACACACTGCTGCCAATGTGCATCGGTGGTGAAGGGAGTGAATGTTGAAGGTGTTTGGGGTGGGTGGGGGGAGGGGGGTGCCAATTAGCGGGCTGCTTTGTCCTGGATGGTGTTGAGCTTCTTGAGTGTTGGTGGAGCTGCACCCATCCAGGCAAGTGGAGAGTATTCCAACACACTCCTGACTTGTTCCTTGTAGATGGTGGACAGGCATTGGGGAAACAGGAGATGAGTTATTCGCTGCAGAATTCCTAGCCTCTGACCTGCTCTTGTAGCCACAGCATTTATGTGCTGTCCAGTTCAGCTTCTGGTCAATGGTAAGCCCGAGGATGTTGATAGTAGGGAATTCAGCGATGGTAATGCCATTGAACATCAAGGGGAGGTGGTTAGATTATTTCTTGCTTGGGATGGTCATTGCCTGGCACTTGTGTGGCACAGATGTTACTTAAAATTGTGGATGCACAAGAGGTCACTCTTGGATCAGTGCAGATATCTCAGAAGGATTGTAAGGCTGGGGGAGATTAGAGAGATAGGAAGGAGCGAGACCATGGAGGGATTTGAAAACAAGAATGAGAATTTTAAAATTTTGCTCATGTAGGTCAGCGAGCACAGAGTTGATGGGTGAATGGGACTTGATGCAGAGTTTTGGATGAGCCTAAGCTTATGGAGAGCATAAGAACCCAAGAAATAGGAGCAGGAGTAGACCATATGGTCCAATAAGCCTGCACCACCATTCAATATGATCATGGCTGATCTTCGGCTTCAACTCCACTTTCCTGCCCACTTGCCATATTCCTTGATTTCCTGAGTGATCGAAAATCTGTCTAACCCAGCCTTAAATGTACTCAATGATGGAGCATCCAAATCCCTCTGGGATAGAGAATTCCAAAGATTCACAACCCTCTGAGTGAAGTAATTTCTCTTCATCTCAGTCCTAAATGATCAGCCTCTTATCCTGAGATTGTGCCCCCATGTTTTAGACTCCTCCACCAGCAGAAACAACCTCTCTGTGTCCACCCTATCCAGCCCCTTCAGCATCTTATCTGTTTCAATGAGATCACCTTTCAGTCTTCTAAACTCCAGGGAATACTGGCGGCACAGTGGCGCAGTGGTTAGCACCATAGCCTCACAGCTCCAGCGACCCGGGTTCAATTCTGGGTACTGCCTGTGTGGAGTTTGCTAGTTCTCCCTGTGTCTGCGTGGGTTTCCTCCGGGTGCTCCGGTTTCCTCCCACATGCCAAAGACTTGCAGGTTGATAGGTAAATTGGCCATTATAAATTGCCCCTAGCATAGGTAGGTGGTAGGGAAATATAGGGACAGGTGGGGATATGGTAGGAATATGGAATTAGTGTAGGATTAGTATAAATGGGTGGTTGATGGTCGGCACAGACTCGGTGGGCTGAAGGGCCTGTTTCAGTGCTGTATCTCTAAACTAAACTAAATACTGGCCCAATTTACTCAGTCTCTCATCAAAGGAGCACACCCTCATCCCAAGGACCAATCTAATGAACCTTCACTGTACTGCCTCCAAAGCAGGTATATCCTTTTTTAAATGTGAGACCAAAACAGCACACAGTATTCCAGATGTGGTCTCACCAAAACCCTGTACAACTGTAGCAAAACTTCTTTATTCCTGTACTCCAATCCCCTTGCAATAAAGGCTAACATGCCATTTGCCTTCCTAATTGCTTGCTGTACCTGCATGCTAACTTTCTGCATTCCTTGTACAAGCACACCCAAGTCTCCTTGAACATCAACATTTATAAGTTTCACATCTTTTAAAAAATATTCTGCTTTTCTATTCACAATTCCCTACATTATATTCCATCTGCCACCTTGTTGCCCACTCACTTAACCTGTCTATATCTCTTTGCAGCCTCTGTGTCCTCCCCACAGCTTACCTTTCCATCTGCCTTTGTATCATCAGCAAACTTACTCTCATTACTCTGTCTCTTCATCTAAGTCATTAATATAGATTGTAAATAGATGAGGCCCCAGCACAGATCCTTGTGAAATTCCACTATTTACTGCCTGCCAACTTGAAAATGCCCTGTTTATACCCACTCTTTGCTTCCTGTCCATTAACCAATCCTCTATCCATGCTAATATATTACCTCCAACTCCATGAGCTCTTATCTTACCTATCAACCTTTTGTGTGGCACCTTATCGAATGCCTTTTGGAAATCCAGGCATACTACATCTACTAGATCCTCTTTATCTACCCTACTAGTTACATGCTCAAAAAACGATAATAAATTTGTCAAAACAGGATTTCCCTTTAGTAAAACCATGTTGACTTGTTCTAATCATGCTGTGCTTTTCTAAGAGCACTGCAAAGGCTTCCTTAATAATAGATTCCAGCATTTTCCCAATGACTAATGTTCGGCTAACTGGCCAGTCATTCCCTATTTTCTCTCTCCCTCCTTTCTTGAAAAGTAGTGCAACATTTGTCAATTTCCAATCTGATGGGACCGTTCCTGAATCTAAGGAATTTTGGAAAATCATAGCTAGCACATCCACTATATCTGCAGGCATGAGTACAGATTTGGCCCCAGTGGACTGGGCAGGAAGACTAAAAGGTAGGACAGTTGATGAGCAGTGGCAGATGTTTAAGGAGATATTCAATTCCTCCCAACTAAAATATATTCCAGAGAGGAAGAAAGATTGTAAGAGAAGGAAAAAACATTCATGCTAAGCAAGGAAGTTAAGGATAACATAAAGACAAAAACTAAGGCACACCATATTGCAAAGGCCAGTGGCAGGCTGAAAGATTGGGAAACTTTTAAAAATCAACAAAGAGTTACTAAAAGAGTAATAAAAAGAGCAAAGGTAAATTATGAAAGAAAACTAGCGCAAAATATAAAAACAGATAGCAAAAGCTTCTTTAAGTATATAAAAGGGAAGAGAGTAGCTAAAATGAATGTTGGTCCCTTGGATGTGACTGGGGAGTTAATAGTGGGGAACGCAGAAATGGTGGAGACACTAAATCAGTATTTTGCCTCAGTTTTCACGGTGAAGGACACTAGTACCATCCCAATAGTAACAGAGGTTATAGAAAGGGAGGAACTTAGAACAATGATCATCACTAGGGAAAAAGTACCGAGCAAACTATTGGGATTGAAGGCAGACAAGTCCCCAGGCCCTGATGGCCTACATCCTAGGGTCTTAAAGAAAGTGGCAGCGGAGATAGTGGATCCATTTGTTATAATATTCCAAAATTCCCTGGATCGAGAAAGGTTCCAGTGGATTGGAAAAATGCTAATATAACGCCCTTATTCAAAAAGGATGGAGGCAGAAAGTAGGAAACTACAGACCAGTTAGTTTAACATTTGTCGTTGGGAAATTGTTAGAACTCATTATTAAGGAAGTAATAACAGGACATTTAGAAAGTCAAAACGCAATCCATCAGAGTCAGCATGATTTTATGAAGGGTAAATCGTGTTTGACTAATTTGCTAGAGTTCTTCAAAGATGTAACAAGAGAAGTGGATAATGGGGATCCTGTAGATGTAGTATATCTGGACTTCCAGAAGGCATTTGATAAGGTGCCGCACAAAAGGTTAATACACAAGGTAAGATCACATGGGGTTAGGGGCAATTTATTAGCTTGGATAGAGGATTGGTTAACCAACAGAAAACAGACAGTCGGGATAAATGGGTCCTTTTCTGGCTGGCAGGATGTAACTAGTGGGATGCCTCAGGGTTTGGTCCTCGGAACCCAAACTATTTACAATTTTTATTAATGACTTGGATGCAGGGATTGAAGGTACTATAGCCAAATTTGCAGATGACACTAAAATAGGTGGGATATTAAAGTTGCAATATTGAAATAAGAAATTTGTAAATGGATATCTATGATATGGATAGGTGAGGTGAATGGGCCAAAATTTGGTAGATGGAGTTTAACGTGGATATGTGTGAGGTTATCCATTTTGGTCGGAATAGAAAGGCAAATCATTATCTAAATGGAGAGACACTTCAGAGTGCTTCGGTGCAGAGGGATCTGGGTGTCCTCGTGCATGAATCGCAGAAAACTAGAATGCAGGTGCAGCAGGTAATAAGGAAGGCAAATGGAATTTTGGCATTTATTGCTAAAGGAATAGAGTATAAAAGCAGGGAAGTGTTGCTGCAACTGTACAAAGCATTAGTGAGACCGCACCTGGAGTATTGTGTACAGTTTTGGTCCCCTTACTTGAAGAGGGATGTAGTTGCATTGGAGGCAGTTCAGAGGAGGTTCACTAGATAGATTCCAGAGATGAGGGGTTTGTCTTATGAAGAGAGATTGAGCAGCTTAGGCCTTTACCCTCTAGAGTGTAGAAGAATGAGAGGAGATCTAATTGAGGTATATAAGATGATTAAGGGGATTGACAAAGTAGATGTAGAGAGGATGTTTCCTCTGGTGGGGCAATCTAGAATGAGAGGTCATAGTTTTAGGATAAGGGGTAGCAGATTTAAAACTGAGATGAGGAGAAATTACTTCTCTCAAAGGGTCATGAGTCTGTGGATGCCAGGACACTGAGTAAATTTAAGGAGGAGATAGACAGATTTTTAATTAGTAAAGGGTTGAAGGGTTATGGAGGATGGGCAGGAAAGTGGAGTTGAGGCCGAGATGAGATCAGCCATGATCGTATTGAATGGCATAGCAGGCTGGAGATGCTGAATTGCCTACTCCTGCTCCTAGTTCTTATGTTCTATCTCTTTTAGAACATTAGGGTGTAGGCCATCAGGTCCTGGGGATTTGTCAGATTTTAGTCCCCTAAGTTTCCCCAATACCTTTTCTCTGCTGATATTAATTTCCTTAATTTCCTCACTCTTTTTAGTCCCTAGGTTATCATCTATTTTTGGTAATGAAACTTGTATCTTCTACTGTGCAGACAGACACAAAATATTTGTTCAATGCCTCTGCCATTTCCTCGTTCCCCATGATAATTTCTCCTATCTCTGAGGGTAGAAGATGGGAGACAGTCAAGAGTGCATTGGAGTACTCAGATCTAGATGTAACAGAGGCATGAATGAGGGTTTCAGGAGCAGATAAATGGAGGCAGGGGCAGACTCGGGCAATGTTACAGAGGTGGATGTGGTTGGTTTTAATGATAGCACAGATATGTGGTGGAAAAGCCTATCTCAGGATCAAATAACAACAACAACAACTTGTATATATAAAGCACCTTTAACACAGTAAAACATCCCAATGCACTTCTCAGAAGCATTATCAAAAAAAATTGGCAAATGTGACGTCAAGATTGTGAACAGTCCAGTTCAGCCTCAGACAGTTGCCAGGGAGAGGGATGGAGTCGTGTCTAGGGAATGAATTTTGTTCTGGTATTAACCCCTAATATCCCTGCCGAACAAAAATCTAGCAATTTTAATTTTGGAATTTCAATTGATTTAGCCTCAGCAGCTTTTTTGTGGAGTGTTCCAGATTTCCACTAACCTTTGTACATCCAACCAAAGCTAACACCCTATTCTGTAAAGAAACATTCATTGCTAGTTTTGAATTAGTGGTGTTTCTGAGAATTGACATGCCAGTTGCAGGGAAGCCAATATAGTTAATAAATGACTAACAAGGTGTGGCACTAGGCTGCATAAAAGAATTGGTGTGAAGTGCAGTTGAATGTTCCCATTACTCTGGACATTAGCTGGTTGTGAAGGCTGCAGCTGCACATTCCTAACAGCTTCACCTCAAATCCAAGGTACCATAATACACATGGACACAGGGATAGACACAACAGGCTCAATATCAAATCTGTGATTGTACTAACTATGGAGCACAGGTTAGCAGAGTGAAGGTTGTTGTCTTAAGTCATGCTAAACCCAAAAAAGGAGTTTTGTTTTAACTGCAGGAGAAATGAGGAGTGATTCTCTAACCTCCCACTGCTTTCAGAAAATGCTGCAGAACAAGCAACCAAAATTCAGCCCTCCCCTCCCATTCCCTTCCATAGCCACCCCCACCCCCACCGGAACCCAAAGTCAGAAGAACACACGTCTGCTGCAAGTCTCACTTTAATTTGAAAGGTATAAGTTTATGAGCATTTACAGCAGATTTGATGGCAGATTCTCCTGTTCAGTGTTTGGGTCTCAAGCATCACCTGATAAGAGCACACAGAAGAAAATCATGCAGATATGATCCCACCCCCATACAAGGTCTGGCCTAGTTTCCTCCATGTGCACCACCCAGGTACTGATTTATGCCCAAGTGCTAGATGCAGGTAAGATGTTTCCCAGTCAAACCACGATTTCAAAATAAGGGGGAAGCCACTTAGGACAGAGATGAGGAAATACTTCTTTACTCAGAGAGTTGTGAATCTTTGGAATTCTCTACCCCAGAGGACTGTGGAAGCTCAGTCATTGAGTATGTTTAAAGTAGAGATTGACTGATTTCTAAATACATATGACATGAAGGGATATGGGGATAATTGGGGATAAAGACCTTTAAATGGATGATCAGCCATGATCGTCTTGAATGGCGGAGCAGGCTCGATGGGCTGAATGGCCTACTCTTGTTCCTATGTTCCTAACGCCTTGATTTTAAAATTCTCATGCTTGTTTTCAAATCCCTTCAGAACCTCACCCTCCTTATCTCTGTAATCTCCTATAGCCCTAAAACCCTCCAAGATATCTGAGCCCCTCTAATTATGGCCTCTTGAGCATCCCTGATGTCAACTCATACACCATTGGTGGCTACGCCTTCCACCATCAAGGCCCTAAGCTCTGGAATTCCCTCCCTAAACATCTCTGCCTCTCTAACTCACTTTCCTCCTTTAAGGGACTCATTCAATCGTCTGAGGAAGAGTCATCAACCTGAAACATTAACTCTGTTTCTCTCTCCACAGATGCTGCCAAACTTGCTGAGTATTTCCAGCATTTTCTGTTTTTATTTCAGATTTCCAGCATTTGCAGTACTTTGTTTTTGAATATGAAACATCCCCTTTCCTGTTCTTCTACTCACCACTTCTCACTGGCAATGATGAGTGTGTTTCCCCACCCCTAATTTCCTCCATTCCATTGCTGAAGACTCATGATGGGGTACGGTTTCATAGGTGTCAGCCGCATCACCGTAACTTGCCCAACTGACCTGTTTCGGCATGTTAGCCCACACAGTGAGTGTCAACTGGCAAGCAACAATTGATTTTGTCACAGGGGAGCACAATCTGTGTCTCGCCAATATCCACACATGCCCATGTCTTACATGCATCCCTAGCTTGTAACCAGGAATGGGAACCCTGGCTTATTTTTCCTTTCCCCATTGAAGCCAGTTCTATAGCCCCATTCCAACACCAAAGAGAAGTTTAGTTAATTCAGACCGCGGATTGAACCTGGAATCCTTTCTGCTCTGTGTCGACCTATCTGAAGCCTTTGACATGCGGACCAGACCGTCCTCCGTCAATGCCTCTCCTCTATCATCCAGATGGATAGTACTGCTCTCACCTGGTTCCATTCTTATCTATCTAATTGTAGCCAGAGTATCACTCGCAACGGCTTCTCTTCCTAGTCTATTACCTTTGGTGGCCCCCAAGAATCTATCCTTGCCCCCTTCCTATTTCTCATCTATATGCCACTCCTCAGTGACATCATCCGAAAGCACAGCATTAGTTTTCACATATACGCTAATGACACCCAGCTCTACCCTACCACCACCTCTCTCAACTCCTCCACTGTTGCTAAATTACCAGACTGCTTATCCAACATCCAGTACTTTTGAAGATCCAAATAGATTACATTTACTGCACTATCCTTATCATGGTAAAAGATCTGGTAGGAAAAAGTGATCATAATACTATTGAATTCCATATTAAGTTTGAAAGGGGCATACTCCAGTACCAAACAGGAATCTTAAACTTAAACAAAGCCAATTACACAGGTATGAGGGGAGAGCTGGCTACGAGAGTAGCTAGGAATATAAAAACAGATTGTAAAAGCTATTACAAGTTTATAAAAAGGAGAATAGCTAAAGTAAACGATGGTCTCTTAGAGGCTCTTCAAAGTAATAAGGCAGAGTCAACATGGTTTTGTGAAAGGGATATCATGTTTAACCAATTTATTGGACTTCTTTGAAGAATTAACATGTGCTGTGGATAAAGGGGAAGTGGGGGATGTACTGTACTTAGACTTCCAGAAGGCATTTGATAAGGTGCCATATCAAAGGTCACTGCAGAAAATAAAAGCTTATGGTGTCGGGGGTAACATATTGGCATGGACAGAAGATTGGCTAACTACCAGGAAACAGAGAGTAGGCATAAATGGGTCATTTTCCGGTTGGCAAGATGGAATGAGTGGTGTGCCACAGGGATCAGTGCAGGTTCAGCAAGTAGTTAGGAAAGCTAATAGAATATTATAATTTATTGCGAGGGGAATTGAATACAAAAGTAGGGAGATTATGCTTCAGTTATACAGGGCATTGGTGAGACCACATCTGGAGTACTGTGTACAGTACTGGTCTCTGTCATGCTAGGTCCCCACCTGCCAAGAATGAGGCACATTAATTTTGTCATGAACATTGATTTTTAACTGTTGTTGGAGCGAGGAAATTACTTGTTTAACAGATCAGCTGTGGCTGGAAAAAATATTTACATACTAACAGACATTGAAGGTGAGGAAGTGCATTCCAGGGCCTGCTAAGGAGGATACACTCCACAAGAGCCAGGACTGGTTAAACCAGCTGGTCACATGACTACCTGGCTGTTCCAGGGTTTTCTTTTGAACTGGCCACAGAGAGTTTGAACTCAGAGTGTCTGTTTGCTCCTGGATTGAGAAGATCTCTCCTGTCTGCTCCCATCTCTTTCTCATAAGCCTCTGAATCCACAGCAGACACATAAGCCTCAAGAGAGAGAAAAGTCTCCTACAGCGAACAAGGTTTAAGAGGAATACTGGGTCCCAACGGAAATCAAGATCTACCTACAATCAAGGACTCTACGGTGAGCTCGAAGAACTGTAACAACCACTCTTCACATATTGCCTCAAACCTTTCCACTTTATTTTTCTGCTGCTCTTTTCTGTCTCTATTTGCATGTGTGTGTCATGTATCCGTAGGTGTCAACCAAATTAGAGTTTAAGTTTAATAAATTTCAACTTTTCATCTTTAAACCTAAGAAAGCCTGTTTGTGCTTGTTTCTTTGCCTTATAATTGGAAAGGGGTGAAGAAGGATTCACCAAGGGGGAGCTAAGAAAAACACGGTGTGTTTAAAATTAAACCCTATTGCAGTAAGACCAGATGAAGGCTGAAAGGGAACCCTAGATCTCTTTCTCATTTGGTCGTAAAAGTCACCTTATTTAAGGAACGATGTAAATGCATTGGAAGCAGCTCAGAGAAGATTTACTAGACTAATAACTGAAATGGGTGGGTTCTCTTATGAGGAAAGGTTGGACAGGCTAGGCTTGTATCGCTGGAGTTTAGAAGAGTAAGAGGCAACTTGATTGAAACATATAAGATTCTGAGGGGTTTTGACAGGGAGAATGTGGAAAGAACGTTTCCTCATGTTGAAGAATCTAGAACTAGGGGTCACTGTTTAAAAATTAGGGATCGCCCATTTAAGCCAGAGATGAGGAGAAATTGTTTCTCTCAGAGGGTCGTGAGTCTTTGGAATTCTCTTCCTCAAAAGGCAGTGGAAGCAGAGTCTTTGAATATTTTTAAGGCAAAGGTAGATAGATTCTTGATAAGCAAGGGGGTGAAAGGTTATTGGGGATAGGTGGGAATGTGGAGTTGAGGCTCGAATCAGATCAGCCATGATCTTATTGAATCGCGGAGCAGGCTGGAGGGGCCGAGTGGCCTACTCCGGCTCCTAATTCTTAAGTTTGTATGTAAGCAGAGATAGTAGAAATTATCATGGGGAATGAGGAAATGGCAGAAACATTGAACAAATATTTTGTATCTGTTTTCACAGCAGAAGACACAAATTACACATCAGAAATAGAGCGTAACCAAGTGGCCAGTAAAAGTGAGGAACGTAAGGTAGATAATATCAGCACAGAAAAAGTATTGGAGACATTTAAGGGATTAAAATCCGACAAATCCCCAGGGCTTGATAGATTACATCCTAGGGTTGTAAAAGAGGTAGCTGCAGAGATAACGGATGCACTGGTTATGATTTTCCAAAATTCCCTAGATTCTATAATGGTCCCATCAAATTGGAAGTTAGCAAATGTAACACTGCCATTGAAAAAAGGAGGGAGCGCGAAAACAGGGAACTACAGGCCTCTTAGCCTGACATCAGTCATCAGAAAAATGCTGCCATCCATTATTTAGGAAGTCTTAACAATGTACTTAGAAAATCATAGTATGATCAGACAAAGTCAACATGGTTTTACGAAAGGGAGATTGTGTTGACAAGTTTATTAGTGTTTTTTGATGCTATAATTAGTAGGGTAGATAAGGGGGAGCCAGTATACTTAGATTTCCAAAAGGCATTCGGTAAGGTGCCACACAAAAGGTTAATACACAGGATAAGGGCCTTGAAGTTGGGGGTAATATATTAGCATGGTTAGAGGATTGGTTAACAGAAATGAAGCAAAGAGTAGGGATAAACGAGGCATTTTCAGGTTGGCAAGCTGTAACTAGTGGAGTACCACAAGGATCAGCGTTAGGGCCTCAGCTATTTTCAATATTAGATAAACAGACCAACAGTAATGTATCTAAGTTTGCTGACAATACAAAGCTAGGTGAGCATGTAAGGGATATGGATATGGAGGACACAAAGAGGTTGCAAAGAGTTATAGGCAGGCTAAGTGAGTGGGCAACAAGGTGGCAGATGGAGCATAATGTTGGGAAGTGCAAGGTTATTCACTTTGGTAGGAAGAATAGAAAAGCAGAATATTTTTTTTTTAAAAGGCATGAAATTTCTAAATACTGATGTTCAGAGGAACTTGGGTGTGCTTGTACAAGGAACACAGAAAGCTAGCATGCAGGTACAGCAATTAGGAAGGCAAATGACATATGTTGGCCTTTATTGCAAGGGGATTGGAGTACAAGAATAAGGAAGTCTTGCAACAATTGTATAGGACTTTGGTGAGGCCACACCTGGGGTACTGTGTGCAGTTTTGATCTCTATATTTAACGAAGGATATACTTACATTGGAGGCAGTACAGCAAAGATACACTAGATTTGTTTTTGAGATAAGAAGCTTGTCCTATGATGAGAGGCTGAGTAAATTGAGTCTATACTCTCTGGAGTTTAGAATGAGAGGTGATCTTATTGAAACATTCAAGATTCTGAAGGGGGATAGGGTGGACACTGAGAGGTTGTTTCCCCAGGCTGGGGAATCTAGGACACGGGGACACAGTCTCAGGATAAGCGGCCGATCATTTAGGATTGAGATGAAGAGAAATGTCTTCACTCAAAGGGTTGTAAATTTTTGGAATTCTCTACCCCAGAGGGTTGTGGATGCTCCATCATTGAATATATTTAAGGCTAAGGTAAATTTTTGGTCTCTCAGGGAATCAAGGGATATGGAGAGCAGGCAGGGAAGTGGCGTTGAGGCAGAAGATCAGCCATAATTGTATTGAATAGTGAAGCAGGCTCAATGGGCCATACGGTTTACTCCTGCTTCTATTTCTTATGTTCTTATATTCTTATCCACTAACTTCCCACCAGTCATTTCTTTAATCTGAACTCGCTGACAAAATTGGGTGCTGCAAGCTTTGGATATGGGCTTTCCTTTCATGCTGATTGATAGGCCTAGATAACGCAGACAGAAAGGATCTGTTTCCCCCAGCAGAGAGATCTATTACCGGGGGCACAAATTTATTTATTTAGAGATACAGCACTGAAACAGGCCCTTCGGCCCACCAAGTCTGTGCTGACCAACAACCACCCATTTATACTAACCCTACAGTAATCCCATATTCCCTACCACCTACCTACACTAGGGGCAATTTACAACAGCCAATTTACCTATCACCTGCAGGTCTTTGGCGGTGGGAGGGAACCAGAGCACCCGGCGAAAACCCACGCAGTCACAGGGAGAACTTGCAAACTCCGCACAGGCAGTACCTAGAATCAAACCCAGGTCCCTGGAGCTGTGAGGCTGCAGTGCTAACCACTGCGCCACTGTGCCATAAGATGATTGGTAGAAAGATTAGAGGGGACATGAGGAAAATCTTTTTCGCCCAGAGGGTGGTGGGTGTCTGGAATTCACTGCGCAGATCGGTGGTAGAGACAGAAACCCTCAACTCATTTAAAAGGTACCTGGACCTGCACCTGAAGTTCTGTAATCTGCAAGGCTACAGATCAGGTACTGGAAGGTGGGATCAGATTGGGCGGCTAGTTTTTCAGCAAGCGCAGATATGATGGGCTGAATGACCTCTTTCTGTGCCGTAACCTTTCTATGGTTCTATAGATTGGATGAAAACTTTTCTCTAGATTTCATTTCTCTCAAATAAACTATTGCAATCATTGAACAATTACCTACAGGGAAATGCCAGGGGCTTGGAAAAATATTCCTCGAATGAATGAACAATACAAGTCTCAAAATGTTTCATTTACAATAGATGCAAATCATTTGCTTCAGTTTACATGTTTTCACTTAAAATGATGTACAGCTGTTTGATGTGATTTTGTAATAGTCACTGGAATTCATTGCTGGCATTCACCAGGAGTCTGGGCTCTGACTTTTACAGTTTGCCTGGAGACATGGGCACCACCTGCTTTCAGTACATCACTTCATCTTGCTGCTTGTTACATGGGCACCAAGATGGCAGATTCCCTCCACCCTTCCATTATTGATGCTACAATACTATTTAATAAAATGGATGGAAAATCATAGGCAGTATATTGATGATCTTCCAATAAGCCATCAGCTGTGAGCAAGAATTTGGAGGTAGCAAGGGATCTGGGAAAATTTCACCCAGTGGAGGTAATGTTGACATTGGGCAATAGTGTAAAGTGGGCAATTATCAGGAGAAACATAAAAACAGGTGACTGATTCAATATTGCCTGCTTTACACTAGCGGCCAGTCATAATTACCTCCATCGTGTGCAGTTGTAAGCATCACAGTAAACAAAGGATATTATAACTATGGAAAGCGTCCAGAGAAGATTCACAGGGACTATACCAGGATGAAGAGGTTATAGTTATGAAGAAAGGCTCAAAGATTTAGGTCATTTTTTTACTGGAAAAGAATTTGTTACGGTGGCGGGTTCGTGGAAGGGGTAATCTAAAAGGCAGTTTCAAACTGAAGTATTGGAGAGGCTTATGTGAACAATTGGGCTGAATTTTGTTCTGGCGATGGGGGTCCCTGCAGCAGGCTGGAAGGTAGGGGGAGACCCCCACCTCGGCCCTCCGCCAGACCCCTGTTGCTATTTCAGGGCGGATTGGCAATTAACTGCCCGCTATCGGGGATACCATCCCTTTAAGGGACGAGCTCCCACCTCCAGAGCCACCGGCCAACTGGAGGGCCGACAGCTCTGCAGTACCAGCAGTTCCACTGGGAGCAATGAAGCATACTTTTCACCACCTTACTTAATTGCTTTTACGCCCTATTCTATTAATGCCTTTTTATTGCTATTATTGATATGTCAGATTTTACCTGTTTCCAACTTTATAGAAAACCAGCTGGCTGGCCATTAAATGCATTAGCTGTCTCTCTGATAGGATTCAGCATTCCTGACTCATAATTCATGATCCCCACCCACAACCCCCTCCCCCAACACCTCACTCCTGTTTCGTTTAGTCCTATAGAGGGACTCACTTCAGCTTCTAGTTTCCAGTTCTGATAAAGACTGTAAACCTGAATCCGCTGCATTGTTCTGATGGATCTACTGTGCATATCCAACATTTCCTGATTTTACCTCAGATTTCCCGCAGTTGTAAATTTTTAAAGAACAATTTCAAACTCATGACTGCTCTAACCCCTCACTACAATGTTGTAATCGTGTTTAGAATGAATTTCGTATTCAAAGATGCTGGTTTGCATCTTTTCTACATGAAACACCTTCATTTATGTTTTACAGACCACATAACCTAGATACTAATTCTCCAGTTGTGTGCTTTACCAATTACAGACGGGGACTTCCTCTCATTACTATGCGTTAGTGACATCATAAACACAGCAGGAAGATTTCCTTTGGATGCTGTGCACTAGCAACATGATTATTCTGTGTTTTTCAGTGCATGAAGAAAGGAAAAATAAAAATGAAAATTTCTCCCCATGTTTTTGTGAACTCACTCATTGGTTCAATGTTTACACAATGTAAACCACTATATCTTCTGCTTTTCCCAAATAAGGGATTAAAAGATGACTTGAATGTTATGTTAATTGTCAAAGTTGAGGGAAGATGCATATTTGAAATATAGAACTCCTGAGAACACAGTTTCACTAGTGACAGTGTAAAACTAGGAGCCATCACGAGCATGTCAATGCTATGTTTTTTAGTGTTTCACAGGTCACAAATATAAATATCCAAAAGGTTGTTAATGCAGCTGAAGAATGGGCATTTTTTTTTTTAAAAAGGAGCTCAATGAGCACACACTTCCAGTGACCAGGTCTTGCAAATGCTTGTAAACTGTATAATGAAGATTATTATTTTGGTGTGGCCAACAGGCTTCAAACGTGAAATGCAAGCAACAAGCAAGGCAATATCGAATTACATAGAATGTGCAGCACATCTGATCCAACTGGCCCATGCCAGTGTTTATAATCCACATCAGCCTCCTCCCACCCCTCTTCATCCCACCTATCAGTATAATGTATTCCTTCCTCCCTCATGTGGTTTCCTAGCTTCCCCTTAAATACATCCATACCAGTCACCTCAACTACTTGTGGTATTGGGTTCCACATTCTAACAACACTCGGAGTAAAAACATTTCTCCTGAATTCCCGATTGGCTTTATTAATGGCGTTCTTATATTTGTGGCCCCTAGTTCTGGTCTGCTTGCAAGCGGAAACATCTTCTCTACGCCTATCCTATCAAACCATTTCTTAAAGACCTCTATCTGGTCACTCATCAGTCTTCTCTTTTCTAGAGAAAAGAACCACAGCCTGTTAAACCTTTCCAGACAGGCATAACCTCTCAGTTCAGGTATCATCCTTGTAAACATGTGTCAAACAATTTGAACTCCGTGTCAACTATTTGTAAGATCCAGAGGAAGGTTGAGAAAAAAATTGCATAACTTGAAGAGCATAAAGGTAAGGAAAGTATATTTCCATATTGTAGCAGCAGAAGACATTTAGGGAGGGATATTTAGGACAATTGTAGTCGTTAAAGACATAGGTAAAAATAATGCTGTACTGGCACCCAGAATGTGCAGCCAAAACAAGAGAGGTTGTAAAAGTTAAATACTGTAGCAGGAAAATGCAAATCGCATTACACAGGCCTTGATGGCAAAAAGAATTTGCTGCAGGAAGGAATTTCCATGGGTCAAGTCACTCTGTCTCAATGCACACTGCTCTTTTGTTTAAAAACAAAACTGGCACACGACCACAGGGCACAGTGAAAAGTATGTGGTGGAAAGAAATTTAAAGCACATGCGGAAATATTTATACAAGAGACTCTGGAAGATGCTGTGACTGTAGAGATTTGAGGGATGCATAGATTAGCTAGTGTATGCTATATTAATCACATTCTATATTGATCATGTGTTCTATAATTTTCACAATGTTATATTGCAATGTGCGTACAAGCATTATAATGCAAGTAAGAATAAGATTGTACTCAATGAATAAGGATATTTATGTACTCTTAAGGACAGATTTTATGATGTAGAACTTTCAATACCAACCTTTATGCACCACAAATGTTAATCAGAATATCACAAAAGACAGTGTCCAGCTTTTAAAACCTACCAGATTTTAATGAGGGGGGCTTGCAAAGCAGGTGCTTTCACCTTCTCATTCAATATTCTGATTAGCCTCTCAGCATACAATGCACCACACTGTAAGATACAACCTCATAACATCCCATCCAACAGTCCCTCAAAGCTGCATGGGTGTGCAGCAATATGCCATGCAGGGGAAAAACAGGCCGCACACAAGCAGTGGTCCCTTTAAAATGCGCACATGTGCAGCCATGCAGCAATCTTAGAAGGACTGCGCAGGGCAATAAACAGGCTGCAAACAGCGAAGGGGAATTAGAGGGAATGTTAGTCCCATCTTCTCTTTTCAAAGAACAAGGGGACCCAAGGTGTCATATAAGATGCCCCAAAAGAGCACCACTCACTTGAACTCCAGCTATGTTTGAAGAAGGCTCCAGGACAGATACACTCTGGCAGATCACAGTGATGTTGAGGAGGAAGAACTGGGTAAGTACAGGTGATGATTCGGTAGTAATGGTGAGGATTGAGAGAAAGCAGATTTTTAGCATTTTGAGTGCCCCTTCTGAGCTGACTAGTGATACAGGCCTTAATCGATCTACTCTCCTATGGCAGATGTTAGAATATATGGTCTATGTTGAAATCACTTGCCTCCATACACAGAGCAGTGGAAGGTGGAATGGTTAGATTGGAACAACAGTTGCCTGTCGTTGAGCACGTAGCAAAATAAGTGGATCCTGACTAAGGCAGGACCTAGGTACTTGGCACTCTTCTGAATGCACATATTTCTGCTATAGAGATTTTAGTGTACAAAGTCCAAGAGCCTATCATGACTACAACCAATTTGGTTGCAAAATGGTAGCAGGGAAGCATGAGGGGTGAGGGATTCCTAAACCTAATAACATGCCCAGTGTTTTATGTTTTATGTTTATGTTTTAGCAGGCACCATGAGGAGATGCCCTGCAGCAGTGATATGAATGAAGTTCAGCAAGAACAGCCAGTTCATACTCATGTAATGGCAGTTCTGTGTCATCACATACCCTTGCACAAATACAGTAAACTCCGGCTCTGAAAGCAACAAGTCCATGACTATAGCAGAAGATCCCTGGTATTGATGCAAGCCCGTCAGGGCTTAGGCACAGATGCAGGCAACTGGTCTTCTACATCACTTGCAGTTTTCCAATTGGCTATGCAGGCATCCACCAGTGCTATTCTCCTAACTAGGGAGCACAACCAATAGCCATGTGGCAAAAAGGGCACATACACCAGCAAAATAAGTTAATATATAGACTGCAAGCACTAAAATGCTTATTAAAACAAATTCTTTTAATGTATCTGTAGCCTGCCATTCCTTCATTTGCAGAGAATAAAGTGTTCAGTTGACCAAAAATAAACCCAACAGAACATACTCAGAGATCTGCCAAAACAAATGGCTCTGTGATTATAAGTATGTGCAATAGAAGAAGTAGTTCCCAAATGTAAAGCTCACCAAAAAAAAGGAATGAAATGCTCATCCACCTATCTCTGGCTGTAGTGGTCAGTCTTCTGTATGTAACAGGTGTGGAACATCTTTGATCTGGCTTTCCATGCCTTATAGATGCTCATTATTCAAGTCCATGGGAACATCTATACTCATGCAATATTGTACAGCACCTAACCTACGAAGACAGTGTAATTTTACAGGCCTTCTCTAAGGCATAGTGCTCGACCCCCACCACAAATACCCACCCCACTCCCCAAAACAATCTAAGTGTCTAAAGCATTGCTTCAGATGCCTGCTCAGTAAGGCCTGGTTTGCCCATGAATTTCACTGAATTTGTTCTCTGATGGGACATGGAGATTACACAGTGCCTTCATCAGCCATGGTTGCAAAGCTTTTCTGAGAAGTCAGGAATCAAGCTTTCCTTCTCCTTCAAAGAGCTGACACTTATAATAAAAGTACCATGCAAACACCTCAAAACTTGCTTTGATGGGCATTCTTTTCTACCAAGTGTCGCTGGAAAATAGTCTTTCCATTCACAGTTGTTAGTCGGCACACAATGGCTGCACACACACAGTAAATGGTTCCCTTTCACCTTGGGAAAGCCACCAATTTGAAAATCTGTTGCTCCTGCCTCTTCTGCTGGTCACTGGTGAACTGCATGCATCAGGATGTGTGACGATACAGGTAGACGTTCAGTTGAATTGAGAGAAAACTGACAGTTGACCTGTTAGATGTTTTTAAAATTATGAAACAGTTTAATAGGGTAGAAATAGAGATGTTTCCACTAGTGAGGGACCCAAAACTAGGGGTCCTAAATGTAAGACTAATAAATACAGGAGCTCGCTACCACATGACAGTTCAGGCAAATAGCGTAGCTGCATTTAAGGGGAGTCTGGATAAAGACAAGGGAGGCAGGAATAGAAGATTATCCTGATAGAACTAGATGAAGAGGGGCGGGAAAAGGCTCACATGGAGCTTAACTACTGGAGTGTATCAGTTGGACCAAATGTCTTGTTTTTGTGCTATAGATTCTATGCAATTCTATGTAATTATGTTAAAGCATTGTACATGCTAAAACTGCTGGTGCCTGAGATGTTCCTTCAGAGTGCTTGGAAGGATGCTTTGGAAACAAAATTAGAAGGTAATTGTAATCTTCACTGCTACCAGGAATGCCACACCAATGATCAACTGACCCTGCAGGTCTAACCAGATGACAAACTATCAGATACAAGGACCAGTTGAGTCTGAGCCTACTCCTGACATTAATGGGACAGCCCTAGGCACAAAAAGTACTTTCAAATGGCATGACTACTTTTGTTTTGCTTTAACCCATTTTGTCATAAACATTATTGAAAAGATGAAAATATGACCCACAGAAATTGTGGCCTGATTATTTAGTGTTCCAATCTTAGAGCTTCAGACACCAACAGAGCATATTGGGAATTTAGGATTGGAGTCCAACATGATGTGTAATAACTGCAGGATTGTGTGCTGACCTCTAAACTGGAATTCCTGATTCACAACCCTGTTAGCTGAATCTCTGTGCTGATAGCACTTAAGCATAAAAGTTAGGAAGTGGCAGGAAGAAAAAAAGTCAGTCACACAACCCAAGATCAGAAGGAAGTGAAGAATTGCGTATATTGTGCGATTACACAATAAACCGACTCTTTAGAAAAGGTTTTATAGAAAGAATTTTTGCCATGGAAAATGGGTGAA
This sequence comes from Heterodontus francisci, assembly GCF_036365525.1. Lineage (NCBI taxonomy): Eukaryota > Metazoa > Chordata > Chondrichthyes > Heterodontiformes > Heterodontidae > Heterodontus > Heterodontus francisci. The sequence goes on from NC_090397.1 coordinate 22,401,675, forward strand.
AGAGGTAGAAGTTTGAATTTAATCCCACGAGCCTACATCACAAAGATTTTATTTGAAAATGTCGAATAGATTGTAGAATCTCCAAATATTCCACAGATGTGCAAAAATGGCGATGTGCCATAAGGATTATGAGTATCACATGAAGAAAATAAATCTTGATATGGTTTTCATAAAATATTAATACGGTACATTTTCCGGTACCAGTGCCAAAGCAGTGGGATCTTGGAGCACTGAGCATAGTGCTCAGTGACATTGTACTGGACTGATCTCAAAGGATTTCCTGATTTCAGCTTCATTAATCATACATAACAAATTTCCAGTGCAGGCTGGGCCTGGTTGAGGAGTGTGCTGCCACTGGGGGTAAGATGTAATTCATAGCTGGAATCTTTAAAAGCTGCAGTACTATTTAAAAGGGCCTACATCTGTTGCTGTGCACTTAACCAGAAATCGTAGGCCCAACTCCATCTTCTCAGGCATGTTTGGAGGTTGTTGTAGACAAAGCACTGCACAGATTGTTTCTTTTTGTCACCTTAGGGCACCATCCAAGAAAAATCCAGGGTGGCTGGCGAGATTGGATATCAGGGTCAATGAAGTCTGAAACACCCATATATGAGGGAAAAAGGCTTTTAGCTTCAGACAGTGCTATACTGTAAGATGCCAATGATCTATCCAAGTATTAGAAGTGCTGCTCAAGATGCCAAAAGAGTGTCCAATAACACTCTTGGTGGCTGCTTGGACCTTGTTATATCTGTGCCCTGCTTCTATTTGTAGCTATGTTAGTGGTGTTAAAAGTGAGGGTTGGAGGGGATTGCCTGGACATCTTAAGAACCAACCTTACACTTTTATTCTCTGTCAAATAAATCCTGGCACTGCGGATTGCCTTAAACTGAAGGCATCATGATTGCTGGATGGGAGGCAATGACACAATCCTAGCATCTCCTTTGCACACAAGGGGCTGAATTTAATGGGCCACCCGGAGATGGGTTTGGATGTGGGAGGGCCTATAGAATTGCGGTTGGAGGTGGGTGTGGAGGGCCCGTTGTCTTCCTGTCGCACCGGAATTTAGTTGGGGGCGGGACAGGCCGACAACAGCCTTCCCACCCAGAGGCCAATTGAGGCCCTTAAGTGGCCTGCTACTAGTCACATAAGGGCCTCATCCTGCCGCAGCTGGGATTTAATCAGGGGGAGGTTGCCCAGTGACATGAGGTGCTCTCCCTGCAGGCTTGGGGTGGGGGAACCCTCCTCTGTGGGCAATCTGTGGTCCACGGAGGGCTCGTGCTGGGAAACACGCCACCTACATGATTCCCCCTCCCTCTACACTAACCACCCACCCTTCCTCCCCTACCTCACCCCCTGGGGTCTACAAGTCTGGCCCCAGTGGCCCTGCCTCACCTACCTTGGGTCCAGGCTCCAGTGCTGGGCCTGGGCCCAAGGCCTCCTGTAGTACCGGCAGTGGCCACTGCTCCCAGTGGCGCTGCCGATACTATTGAGCTGCCAGTCCTCTGATTGACCAGCAGCTCTTGGAGGCGGGATCCTTATCTTTAAAGGGCGGATGGGAGTGGGCTGCGAATGGCCAAGGCAGGGGTTCCCCTTGCCTTTCGGCCCGGCACCAGGAGCCCCGCCAACACGACAAAATTCAGTCCAAGGATGGCACTGCAGTGATGTTCAAGGTCATCATAGCCTTGAAATGTTATAAGAACATAAGATCATAAGAACTAGGAGCAGGAGTATGGAATGGAACGAAAGGCCATTCAGTACATAAAGATCATGAAATCACATGCAGGGGTCCAAAGGGCCACATGGATTCGATCAATGATGCCTTGGACCTTGGGAAATTGTACTATTGAAAACATTTCACAGCTCTCTCACCCAGCTACCACTAAATAATGGGGGAAATGATTAAAACAACAATTTACATTTATATAGTGCCTTTTAACATAATAAAACATCCCAAGGCACTTCACAGGAGCATTTTCAAGCGAGGTTTGACACTGAGCCAACTAAGGTGATATTAAGGCAATTACCAAAAGCTTGGTCAAAGAGGTAGATGTACAAAAGGCCAGAATTAGAGGAGCTCAGATATCTCGAAGGGCTGTAAGGCTAGAGGAGATTACACAGAGAAAAGAGGGGCCAGGCCATGAAGGGATTTAATATCAAGGATGAGAATTTTAATATCAAGACGTTGCTTGACTGGGAGCCAATTTAAATCAGTGAGCACACGGTGATAGGTGAACAAAACTTGGCGCAAGCAAGGACATGAGCAGCAGAGTTTCGGATAACATCAAGCTTACGTAGGGTAGATTCAGAGAGGCCGGCCAGGAGTGCATAGGAATAGTTAAGTCTAGAGACATGAATGAAGGTTTCAGCAGCAGATGAGCCGAGGCAGGTATGGAGTTGGGGGATGTTACGGAGGTGGGAAAAGACGATCTTAGTTTTGGCATGGATATGTGATCAGAAGCTCCTCTCAAGGCCAAACATGACACCTAAGTTGCGAACAGTCTGGTTCAGCCTCAGAGGGTTGGCAGGGAGAGCAATGGAGTCGATAGCTAGAGAATGGATTTTGTAGCACAGATCAGAGACAATGGTTTTGGTCTTCCCAGTATTTAATTGGAGGAAGTTTTTGCTCATCCAGTATAGGATATCGGACAAGTAGTCTGATAATGGATGAATTAAGAGAGGTGGTGCTGAAATAGTGCTGGGTGTTGTCAGCGTACATGTGAAAACTAATGCTGTGTTTTCAGATGATGTTGCTGAGGGGCAGCATGTAAATGAGAAATAAGAGGGGGCCAAAGATAGATCCTTGGGGGACCCTGGAGATAATGGTGCAGGGGCAGGAAGAGAAGCCATTGCTGGCTACAATTAGATAGGTAAGAATAGAACCACCATCTAAGCGACAGTGGAGTGGCACTGGAGGAGGATGGTGTGGTCAACTGTGTCAAAGGTTGCAGACAGGTTGAGAAAGATAAGGAAGGATAGTTTACCACGGTCAACGTCATGTAGGATATCATTTGTGATTTTGATGAGCTGTTTCAGTTCCATGACAGGGGCATAACGTGGTTGCAGGGCTTCAAACATGGAGTTGTGGGTAAGATGGGAATGGATTTGGGAGGTGACATTTGGAGAGGAAAGGGAGGTTGGAGATGGGGCGATAGTTTGCAAGAAGAGGGGTCAAGTGTATGTTTGTTAAGGATGAGGTAATGATAGCAAATTTGAAGGTCTGGGAAGCAGTACCTGAGAAGAGAGAGCCCTTAATGTCAACTAACATGGGGCCAGGAATGAAAGTTGAATGGTCAGCAGTTTGGGCGGAATAGGATTGAGGGAGCGGGGGTGGATCTCATAGACAAGGTGAGCTTGGAGGGGAAAGGAGGGGAGATAGAAGAGAGATGAGAGAAAGATCCAGATTTCAGGTGAGCTTTAGGGAAGTTTGGCTTGGGGAGCTGGGGAAAGGGAGGAAAGCAGCAGAGGCAGTTGAACAGTTTAGTTTAGTTTAGTTTAGTTTAGAGATACAGCACTGGAACAGGCCCTTCGGCCCACCGAGTCTGTGCTGACCATCAACCACCCATTTATACTAATCCTACACTAATTCCATATTCCTACCACATCCCCACCTGTCCCTATATTCCCCTACCAACTACCTATACTAGGGGCAATTTATAATGGGCAATTTACCTACCAACCTATCAGTTGGTCTCAATCTTAGTGACAAAGTAGTACATGAGCTTCTCACACTTCTTATTGGATTGATTAATATTGCTAGAGCCCCTGTCGCAAATTGGGATGAGCCAGACACATAAAGGTCAGAACTATTTAAGTGCTACCTCAATGGTAGAGGTTGGCTGGAGGTCAGATTCTAGGAGAGCACAATCTTATCACTACCTCCCCAGTGAACTGAAACCTGCGAGAAGTCGATTTCCTCATGTATTCCAAAGTAGATGTAGCTCTGCTTGTAGACATTGCTCCATAGGAAAGAGCGGGTAAGGGAAGTCCACTTCTGTTGGAATCTGACCTGCCTTGCATCCCTCCTTTCACCCACTTCTTCACTCTCCAAGTAACAGGAAAAGAGAGGAACTCTGATTGGAATTAGTTTTTTGAAACTCTGGTTGAAACTCTTGGAGAAAATCTCATAAAAATTAGCATTAACAGTACATAAAGCAAAGAAAAATTCCATGTTTGGGTGTTCTCAAAACACGGTGTGTCCTCTATGAAATGCTGACTTCCTGTCAGTCCAGAATGTGCCTGCTTCCCATTACTCATTTCCTGTCAATGAACTCAGTGCACAGCAAAATCCTGGTCAGAATCTTCGGAAATTGAGTGTGTGCCAACATGCATCCATTGAAATATATTTACGTATTAACATCAGCCTTTTACCTTTTTTGCTGAGGACCTATTTAGACCTGACAGTAAGTTCACAGGCCACACAGAATAATTTAATCATTACAGCTACATTTCTTAATAAAAACGTAAAATAATTCAATTGCATATTTAATATTTGGGTATGTTTTCTTGGTGACTGTTGCTGGTGATATCAGAGCACAATGGGTGCTAAGGAGTTTGACATTTTTTGCAGAGATTGGGTGTGAATCAGTATGATTAATGTAGGTAGTTCAGATGTATTTTATGCTCATCAAAACAAAGCATCTTAGTATGAAAGAACTTGCATTTATATAGAAGTATTCATGATCTCAGGACATCCCAAAGTGACTCATAACCAATGAAGTGAAGTCATTGTTGTAATGTAGAGAAACACAGCTGCCAAAGTACACACAGCAAGATCCCACAAATAGCACTGATTGTCGGTCTCACTCAGAAAGGCTACAGGACAGCCGATGTGAAAAATGAGGTGAAGTGTCACTCCTAAGCAGTAAATATTGCTTTTCTGAGATTAGAGTTGGGACAGAGTAAATAATTTAATCATTACAGCTACATTTCTTAATAAAAACGTAAAATAATTCAATTGCATATTTAATATTTGGGTATGTTTTCTTGGTGACTGTTGCTGGTGATATCAGAGCACAATGGGTGCTAAGGAGTTTGACATTTTTTGCAGAGATTGGGTGTGAATCAGTATGATTAATGTAGGTAGTTCAGATGTATTTTATGCTCATCAAAACAAAGCATCTTAGTATGAAAGAACTTGCATTTATATAGAAGTATTCATGATCTCAGGACATCCCAAAGTGACTCATAACCAATGAAGTGAAGTCATTGTTGTAATGTAGAGAAACACAGCTGCCAAAGTACACACAGCAAGATCCCACAAATAGCACTGATTGTCGGTCTCACTCAGAAAGGCTACAGGACAGCCGATGTGAAAAATGAGGTGAAGTGTCACTCCTAAGCAGTAAATATTGCTTTTCTGAGATTAGAGTTGGGACAGAGTAGAGGAACCTTTACTCTGCATCTGGTTGTGTTTATCTGGCTGGGAGTGCTGACAATGGGTGTCTGAAATGGGAAGAGTTCCATTCTGTCATACTAACATTCCTCACACTGAGCTGTCAAAATTAAAAAAAGATTTTTGAATATACCCAGTTTGGGCTAGGATGTCTAATTGCAGGCAATTAGAAGTTGTGTCTGATCCACAGTGGTGTAATGGAAGAAAATGCACTTAATTTCCCTAACGACAGCAGGGCACTTTCTCTGGCAGTGTTAGCAGGTTAATAGTTCTAACGGTTGCCTGGATTTGATTGCTGTCAGTGCATTCCAATAATAATGATGTTGGAGATGTTCATGAGCAAGAATTTCGCTTTAGGATCAGGCCCTTGAATTTTCAAACATCCATAACTACAGATTCTACAATACATGCCAATTCCTTGTCACTACGGGCTCTAAAGTTAAATGCCTTTCATCAGATACTCAATATGGTTACCATCTAACTGCTTTGTCATTGCACAGCCATATTTTTGAAATTGCCATCAATTGCCAGCCTTTATTAAAATATATTGTGCTGAACATGTATTACTAAAGAGATAGGTACTATATCACTGGTTGAACTATCATCTGGCAGTAATTTTTAAAACACTGATTCAGTGACGAGATGGCCAGGTGCCAATTGCTCCCTCATCCAATGGGAAATTTCCGACCCTTGACTCAAGGAGTAATCTCCTATCCTCACCCAATGGGAAAACTTCCTATCCTTACCTCAAATGATAACCTTTTACCCTCACCTAGAGTAATCTGCTAGCCACATCCTGAAAGGTAATTTCCTACTTTTACCCCAAAGAGTAACCTCCTCCCGCCACCCTAAGATGTAACTTCTTTTTCAAAGGATATATTATAGGAATTAAAGTAGTGCAAAGAAAAAAGAAAACCAAGTAACAACAATGTGCAGACATACTCAAATGCAATTCATAGCCATTCAGCTCAGCATGTACAAAATTAATCTTCGTTCTACTCTTCTGTCGCCTTGGAAATTTTCGTGGGCATTCAATACCACTTTGTCTTAAAGCAGTTACTTCAGCCAATTGAAGGTCCTGGAGATGTTGTAATAGGCTTGTGCAGAGAAGGTCATTTCCTTGGGAGTATAAAATTTGTTGGCTTACCGTTGCTGTTCCGTGAGCATTAGCTCCATGTGTTGCAGAAATAAAGCATTCATTCAGTACAAAAATTTGTGCTGACAGCTTAGTAGGATATCTAGTTTACAGTCTGATATCCCCAAGAAGCCTGCAGGATTCCCATTAGATTGTGAAGTGCCAAGGTTAGCATTTTCTAACCAGGCAGTGCATTGAAACAGACTCACTACAACCTTGAACATTGCGGGAATTGAAAAAAGCGATGCTACAAGTGGGAAAATTAGTATCTAAAGAATGTGCTATCATAAACATTATGTGCAGTTAAAAATACTCTCTCCAGAGATTATGACAAACACAAATACTAACTTACTATTTATATCAAGCTTTGCACAGAGCCCAACGAATTTTCTAACAAAGGACCTGTGTGAATCTGAGCTTTTTTAAAAGATTCCAGAACAAATGTAACGGAAAATGAGATTGGATCGTATTACTGACTACTAGACATTACTTATTTAATGAGGCAGCTACCATTGAGAAATCATCAGAATTTCAAGTAAGAAATGCAGCTGTTAACCCTTTTGCCGCTGATTCCACTGAAGGCTTCACTGTTATTTGAAAATCCAGTCTTCACGTTAGTTCCCATTACATAGCGAAGATCCTGCAAGGATCAGTGAGTAGCGGGGGAGATGTGACCGCAGAGAAGCACCAACCAGAGGCTTTTTAAAATGTTTTAATTCAGGACTACCTTTAGCAGGAGCTTAATCACAATATCTATTTGGGGTGGAGGTGCCTTGTATCCCACCTCCCAGTGTTCAGATGTACAGGATGTTTCCAAAGGACAGTCAAATTAATTACTTATTATTTACAGCACAGAAATAGCTCTAGGCCAGCGTTCATGCTTCACACAAGCCTCCTCCCACCCTATGTCATCTACCCTGTCAGCACATCCTCTATTCCTTTCTCCCTCATATGCAGATCTAACTTCCCCTTAAATGTATTGATGCTATTTTCCTCAACTGCTCCATGTGGCAGAGAGTTCCACATTCTAATCAGCCTCTGAGTAAAGAAGTTTCTCCTGAATTCCTTATTGGATTTATTACTTACTGTCTTTATTTATAGCCCCTAATTTTGCTCTTCCCCAGAAGTGGAAACAACTGTGACTAATTTAAAGGGTAAAGTAAGTAAATTAGGTTTGTATTTTCAGTCACTTCTTGATCACAGAGTCATTTACAGCACAAAAGGAGGCTTATGATGTTTTTCTCCTGCCAACATTTTGACCCTTTGTGTCACCTTCAACTTGTTTTTATTTCCTTTTGCCCCCATTTCTGACACCAATGGGTGGGATTTGCCTTAGCTCAGCTGTTTGAAAGAAAAGAAGGGCCTACAGAGGGATTCCAAACAGATCAGGCTGCAGGAGAGATGCTCTATGCCCAACCTGCAAATACCCACTTACCCACATGTGCAGATAAAGGTGAACATCCGTCAATTTTGCAAACAATTAGTGTATGCAGAGTCTCTTATTACCAAAGGAAACTTGGAAACCAGACCCGATGGCATCACAAGTTGATCCCTCCAAGAACCTTTCATTGGGGCAGGTCTTTTCTTGTCAAAGGGTGAAGTGGTTTGAGCTGCAAACAGTTGAACACGCAGCATTAATACTGATCTATGACAGAAGGCAAGCAGGAACAGGAATTTCAGTTGCCGCGAAGAATTAAATTACATCATAAGAACATAAGAAATGGTGCAGGAGTAAACCATATGACCTCTCGAGCCTGCTTTGCCATTCAATACCATCATGGCTGATCTTCTGCTTCAACTCCACTTTCCTGCCACTCCCCATATCCTTTTATTCCCTGAAAGACCAAAAATCTATCTATCCCAGCCTTGAATATATTCAATGATGGAGCATCCACAACCCTCTGGAGTAGACATTTCCAAAGATTCACAACCCTGTTAGTTTAGTTTAGAGATACAGCACTGAAACAGGCCCTTCGGCCCACCGAGTCTGTGCCGACCATCAACCACCCATTTATACTAATCCTACACTAATCCCATATTCCTACCACATCCCCACCTGTCCCTATATTCCCCTACCACCTACCTATACTAGAGGCAATTTATAATGGCCAATTTACCTATCAACCTGCAAGTCTTTTGGCTTGTGGGAGGAAACCGGAGCACCCGGAGAAAACCCACGCAGACACAGGGAGAACTTGCAAACTCCACACAGGCAGCACCCAGAATTGAACCCGGGTCGCTGGAGCTGTGAGGCTGCGGTGCTAACCACTGTGCCACTGTGCCGCCCTGTTAGTGAAGAGATTTCTCCTCATCTCAGTCCTAAATGATCAATCCCCGATCTTGAGACTGTGCCCTCATGTTTTAGGTTCTCCAGCCAGGGGAAACAACCTCTCAGTGTCTATCCTGTTAAGCCCCTTCAGAATCTTGTGCATTTTCAATGCGATCACAATAGCCTAGAGACACCCTGTCATAGTATATAAGAAAGTGCAAGTGAGTGCTAGTTTTAGGACTCAAACCCCTAACTATTGGGTAAAACGGCAGACACACTATGGTCAGTTCAGTTCAATTGGTGGCACTCTAGCCTCTGAGTCAAAATATAGTGAGTTTAAGCCACACTACAGAGCACATAAGGGATGACTGACTTTCCTGCCATCCACCTCTCTCTGTCACTGGACTGTAGCACTGCACCCTATGTAAGCCCAGAAGTACTGGTATTTTCTGAGCAGGGCCCAGACAGACTCCTGTCACATGTCACTCCCTGACTTGGTGACTTGAAACACCATGGGCTGAATTTTCGTTACGGGGTCAGGAACCCAATGCCCGGAACATTTCCAGGTCCTGACGGAACGTTATTTTTAAATGCAAACTGAAGAATTAGCTTGGCGCGGGTCCGGCGTCGAAGCGTCCTCGAGGTGGGAACACGTCACCTACAGCAATTTTAAAAGGCAAGTGGCACCCGTGACTGTGCTTGCCGTTGCCTTCAGTTATGCAGCACCAGGGAGATTGGAGGGCCTCTGTAGGTATGGGCATGCATCACGGGGCGACACCCTGTTTCTCTGATGCCTCCCAGGAGGTACTCACTGATGCAGTATCAGAGAGAACAGAGCTGTTCTTCCCGGCCTCAGGAAGGAGAAATCCGCCCAGTGACATCAAGAAGCCATGGATGGAGGTGGCCACAGACGTCAGCAGCCGGGGACCCACGAGAAGGACCTGGGTCCAGTGCAAGGAAAGGTTCAATGACCTCTTGTGGTCTGGTAAGGTGAGGGGCCAGCGGTACCCAGTACATTGGGCACCAACTCTCTAAGCACCAGTATGCATACGAGGTGACCTCACAGAATGTCCCTCACATTGTCAGAGTAAGTCAACAGTCGTTACACTGAGAAGCAGCCACTCTCACATATGGGGTGACATTCAGATGGGGACATCACGGAGGAGAACATCAGCCCACATGTATGTCATGCTGGAATAGATGAAGGAGGGCAGTATACTCATGAATCTTTCTGCTCTCATCCTGCAGGAGAAGAGAGACCATAATGCTCAACAAATGGCTGGAACGGGAGGTGGAGTCACCCAGCTCCGCACGCTGATAGCAGTGGAGAACGCAGCGCTGGATATCACCAGGGTGCCATCGAGGCTTTCGGTGGGGGGATGGAAAGACAGGAGGCCATGAGCAACAAGGTCATTGGACATCTCTTTCTTAAGATGAAGGGCATGGAGGAGACTCCTGCCCAATGCGAGCTCTGGATCTTAGATCGCTGTCATCTGAGTGGTTGGTTGTGCTGGGACACTTGTTGAGTAGGACCAGTTCCCGTCACCTTTCTCTTGTGTCGCCTATAGGGCCAGTTACAGAGCGGGAGCAAAGTGGACCTGCTGAATCGGCACCGGCATCCTTGGCAGGACGAGGGGATCTCCACGGAACCTGCACCATCATATCATACTCAGCACCTTCTACCAGCGCCAACACACTCGCCTCAGTTGGGCCACAGATTAGCATAGAAAGGGAAGCACAGGGTGAACCTCACAGCATGCATGAGCAGGAGGAGGAGGGTGAGGCAGAGTCACCGATGGGCAGTCCCCCTCGGAGGACGGACACAGCATTGCTTCGCTGGGTGACGGTGCTGGGCCTTAGGTGTCAAAGTCAAGCAGGGCCTTCCTTAAGAACCAGAGACAGATAAGTTCCTGTCTGTCGGAGTTCCCTGAGGCCTTGAGGAGCCATGGGCAGGCAATAGAGGAGTCCATGCAGCACATGAGCTCTGTCATGACTCAGGGATTCGATAGGATGAGCTCCTCCATTGAGAGATTGCGCGACCTCTTAGAGAGCCAAATGCAGCACCACTCTGAGTGGGTGCAGGAACAGCACACTGATATGCACAGAAGTAGTGAAACTTTCTATAGCATTGACCCCTCTGTGTTGCTGATGGCGCAAAGCTGCTCACGGTGGATGCCAGCTGCATCCCAGTCGGTGGCTACTTCCAGCCTCCATGGGTGCCAGGAAAGGGCTGAGACAGTTGTCATTGCAGACAATCGGTCAACCCTCAGGGGGCATCAGCATCACCCTTCAGCCCCTCAACCTCTCCGACACAGGATCCATTTGTGTGCCAGGGCCGTGACAGCGGCAGTCCCCTCCATGACACAGGTGTGGCAGCCTATGGAGGAGCCCGCATGGGCACCTCCAAGATGAGGACAGAGCCACAGACATCTCAGCTAGGAGCAGAGATTAGGGAACAGGCTGTCTTCACTTCATCCTGTGCCACAGGGGAAGCACCCTGTAGAAGTGTTAGGGAGAGGAAGGCGTCATGGTGTTGAATTCACTTATTGGGTCACCAAGGTGATATTATCTACACCTGTCCGTTATTTCGTTTGCCTCACAATAAAACTTCGATGGGCCGGATCTTGTTGTCCTGCCCCCAGGAGCGACGGCGGATGCAGAAAATGGCAGCCATCCTGCACCTCCACGATTCTGTGGCGGGCGGCTACTTAACATACTGGTAGCAGCTGCACCCCCAATCACGTGGTGGGGGTGGCATTGGCAACGCCATGAGTGGCATCACCTGATGTGCAAGCAGGTGCTGGCTCCATTTTTAAAAGGCTGCAAGCACAATGCAGAGTTGACCCTTTCCCCCCGACCATCAACACACTGAATGCAGAGTTGACCCTTTCCCCCCGACCATCAACACACTGAATGCAGAGTTGACCCCTTCTCTTCCTTGGTGGCGCCTGCTTCTTGTGGACGGGAAGTGAAGGTGCGTGAGTGCCACACATCGAGCTCAAGTTCGGGAACAGATGGGAAGATGACGGCGGATGACGTTGAAATTTATGCAGGAGGGTATTTTAAATATTTAAACTCATGTCCTGTCACAGAGTGGTGGAGATGCTGCCGCGGAATTTCCGAGAAGAGCAGACCCAGCAATCCCGGCATTGGGTTCCGTGGCAGCTGCCGCACCGATTCTCCGGCGCCCCCCTGCCACAGAACCCGCTATTGAGCGAACAACAAGATCCAGCCCTTTATTTCACCACGTTGACAGATGAGTTGTTGCTGCCTTATCTCAAAAGGGACAAGTTGCAATGTGGGCGGGTGACGGGAACGTAGGGCCCTGAGAAGGTAATGTGCCTATGCCTTATGATGTTGGAAAACAGTGGATGGAGGGACCCTCCATCTGCATGCTCATGACTGCCAACGGGACCTTGCAGTTAAGGGTCATAGCAGTGAAATAGCTCGATATGCTGGAAAGTGAGATGTGGGGTCATCAGCTGCAAGGACTCGAGTGTGATCAGGTGAAGCACCGCTGAATCAGCATGGCCCTTGCTGCCATGCACAGCCTGCAATTCACCCTGAGGTCTGGGACGTCTGCAAGCCCTCCTCCAAGCCACACACCATCCTCACCGTTCGTTCATGGTCGCAGAATCAAATTTCTGGAAGGCAGCTTACCTCCACCTTCTCAACGGCACGTAGGGATGGGAAACAAATGCTGGCCTTGAAACAAATAAAAATAAACGGTGTTGACAGGCATCTTCCTGGTGCCTGGGCGCCAGCCACTTCTGGATCAATACCTCCCACGTCCTCTTCCTCCTTCTTCCAGTTCTCCTCTGAGGTACAGTAGCATGGCAGCTCCTCCTCCTCATCCATCACCAGGCCTCTTTTCAGTGGCATGTTGTGCAGGGTGCAGCAGATGACCACAATATGGGACATTCTGGCTGGCTCGTACTGGAGAGCACCACCCGAACGGTTAAGGCAACAGAAGTGTGTCTCCAAGAGGACAATGGTCTGTTCAATGCAGGTCCATCTTAGAAGATGGCTCTGGTTGTAGTGCCTCACTCCATCCGTGTCTGGAAAGTGGACGGGTGTCAGGAGCCACCTCCTTAGGGGAGAACCCTGATCACACAGCACCCACCCACAGAGTTTGGATATGGGCCTGAAGAGGTGTGGCACCTGGGATTCTCACAAGATGAAGGAGTCATGACAGCTGCCTGGGAACTGGGCGCAGACCTGAAAGATTCGCTTCCTGTGGTCACAGACCAGCTGCACATTCAATGGGCTGAATTTTATTCTCCCACCGCTGACAGCAGCCGCAGTGGGCAGAAAAAAATGGCAGCCCGCACGTGCGGAACGTGCGCCGCCACGATCTACCACGCAGTGGCTCAAGATAATACGCCGGTCGGGCCATTCCCCGACCACCACTCCCACCCCCACCCCACCATCACATGGTGGGGGGAGGCTTCACAATACCGGCAACAGCATCAGCTGCCTGTGCGCAGGCGCTGGCGCAATTTTAAAGAGCAGCCAGGCCTTCCGCTAAATTTAAATATTTTAACCCATACCCCACATTAAAAAATATCGCCCCTCCCACCCCCCGTAACACTTACTGATAATAGTTGCCCTCTCCCCCTCCAAAAAGACTGACATGCAAGACTTCAATATGCCCCCCCCCGCCAAACTGTTCAAAGAACAGAGGTCACCCCTTCACCCCTCCCCTACTATTAATGCACATTTGACCCCATACATCTGGCCCCTCCCTACTACACTGAAAATCCTAAGTAACCCCCTTCCCCACCTCGGTGGAGTCAGCTTTCCCTGAAGGCATGTGAGCACTGGCCGCTGCTCTGAAGATCCCGGACAGCAGATAAGATCACTGACAATTTTATTTAAATGTATTCATTTTCTTAATTTACATGTTCAAAGTCGGGTCCTGTCGCCGGAATAATCTTTCGGCCACCCATCCCCTACCCAAGGATCCAGCAAAGCCCAAAGCCCTTTGTGCCTGTACAGGCCCATCTATATCAAAGTGGTTATATTCACCCACCCTCCTCAATATGGCATCTGTACTGGAATGAGTTGCTGACTGCAAGATGCCACCCATGTCTGCAGCTGATCCCTGGAATGACCCGGTGCATAGAAGTCTAGGGCAATGGTGACCTTGATGGCTACAGGTAAGGAACTGGGGGCCGTGAGGCCTCAGGTCATTGTGGATCAGAGCACACAGTCCAAGACCATCGGCCTGGATCGGCGTAAACTCCTACGGCACTGGCACTCTATCATTTGCAAGTAAATGACTCTTGGGTAGTAGACCCAATGTCTTGGGTAGAGCCTTCTTCCTCTTGCAACCCTCTGCTGTGCTTCTCTGGCCTCCTGCTATCCAGGAGGTATCATCTGCTGAAGCTCATCCTGGCTTCTGTGTCCAATGTCAGAGTAGCCTATTACCATCTGAACTCCCTCAGCTGGGGTTTGTGCATTCACCAGGTCATCCCTTGCCAACCCCAGCTGCCCTGTGATGCCAGTGACTTCACGTCCCTCTCCAGAATCCTACCAGTCACCACTGACAAAAGCAAGTCTTCCAGCTGCAGCAATGGTTTCTCTGTGGCACATTTGAAGCAGCTGAGCTTTATTTTGTGCCTCTACATTATTTTAGACATAGAGAGAGATACAGCACTGAAATAGGCCCTTTGGCCCACCGAGTCTGTGCCGACCAACAGCCACCCATTTACACTAATCCCACATTCCTTACCACATCCCCACCATTCTTCTACCACCTACCTACACTAGGGGCAATTTACAATGGCCAATTTACCTATCAACCTGCAAGTCTTTGGCTATGGGAGGAAACCAGAGCACCCAGCGGAAACCCACGCGGTCACAGGGAGAACTTGCAAACCCCACACAGGCAGTACCCAGAACCGAACCCGGGTCGCTGGAGCGGTGAGGCTGCGGTGCTAACCACTGCACCGCCTTTCCCATAGCCCTCACGACCTCCTGCATTGTTCACGACTTGTACACCCGGACGTGTTCCAGACATGGTGTTTTCCCCATGCCCTTCCTTTGAAGATTCTAAATTGCCTCTGACAAGCCTGTTAATGAGCTCCAAAATGAGGTCAATGGGCAATCAATTGGAGGCGTGTGATATTGCCGTTCCCTTCCTCCTGGTGTTTCTTTAAAAATGGCTTCACGATCCAGAGGTGACAGGACCCTGTGCCGACCTTCGCGAATGTGATCCTTAAATTGTGTGCACACCCGCTCCTGCCCCAGCAGGCTTAAAAATCCAGCCCCCTGAAACAGCGAGACAACTTTCAAGCAGTTTCAGGTGTAACTGTACTCCTGGTTGTTTAGATCAGGACCTTCTTGGTGCTGGAGATCATAAAGCCTTTCATTAATCCAGGATGTGGGGCCTACCCCCAGTACTTCCACAGGTGGCCACAGTGTCATGTCTCACTGGGAATCCCATGCACTGGAATGCTTCGGGATCTCAAGGAAAATAAGGTGGGAGGCTGGGAATGCCTTCCCCAACTCACGAGCATCACTGTAGTGGGCTTGTGCCGGCTACAGGGAAATGACCAGCAACACTCACCCAGAAAAGCCCCAAAAATCTTGGGATAACATAAAAAAGAACAGAGACCAATGAAGATGAAGCAGGGAAAGAGACCCTTTGTGCTCCTCTGACCAAGGAGGATAGAATGAATATGCAGGGGTGTCCTTTGGATGCCAAATTCGAATTGTTTAATGGGCAACAGTTTAATCACTCAGTTGGCTAGTTTAAGTTTAAGGCTTCTTAGGAAATGCAACAGTTGATTTTCCTGTGTTCCCTGAGCCCGGGAGCCAGGCAGGTCAGGTGTACCCAAGCACGCTCCTCCTGAAGTAATCTGAATCATTTACCTGGCCCAACTCTCTTCCCTGGCACAGGTCCACCTCTGATAAGAGTCTATTTCTTGGAGGCAAGGAAGGAAAATCAGCTGATGGCTTGAAGCTGCCAGAATGGCCACCTGGACTGTGGCCTTCCAGTTGCTGTCTAGGAACAATAGTCACCTGGTCCCCAGCTCTCTCCTTTTTTCCTGGGTAAAGGAAGGGATTTACCTTGCTCTCCTTATCAAAAGGTCACTTGCAGCAGGACCTATTGCCTTCTTTTTCTGGGCACTTTTCAAAATGGGCATCCTGGTGGTAATCCAAGAGGAAAATGAGATGGAAAGCCTGGCAATGTTCCTCTGCCTCACTGACATAGTTGTACTCCATCTCGGAGAAGCTAGCAGGCTTCTAGCAGGTGGAACTAGAGGTCGAGTCAAAGAACAAAGAACAGTACAGCACAGGAACAGGCCATTCGGCCCTCCAAGCTTGCGCCGATCTTGATGCCTGCCTAAACTAAAACCTTCTGCACTTCCGGGGACCGTTTCCCTCTATTCCCATCCTATTCATGTATTTTTCAAGATGCCTCTTAAACGTCGCTATCGTACCTGCTTCCACCACCTCCCCCGGCAGCAAGTTCCAGGCACTCACCACCCTCTGTGTAAAGAACTTGCCTCGCACATCCCCTCTAAACTTTGCCCCTCTCACCTTAAACCTATGTCCCCTAGTAACTGACTCTTTCACCCTGGGAAAAAGCTTCTGACTATCCACTCTGTCCATGCCGCTCATAACTTTGTAAACCTCTATCATGTCGCCCCTCCACCTCCGTCGTTCCAGTGAAAACGATGCGAGTTTATCCAACCTCTCCTCATAGCTAATGCCCTCCAGACCAGGCAACATCCTGGCAAACCTCTTCTGTACCCTCTCCAAAGCCTCCACGTCCTTCTGGTAGTGTGGCGAGCAGAATTGCACGCAATATTCCAAGTGTGGCCTAACTAAAGTTCTGTACAGCTGCAGCATGACTTGCCAATTTTTATACTCTATGCCCCGACCGATGAAAGCAAGCATGTCGTATGCCTTCTTGACTACCTTATCCACCTGCGTTGCCACTTTCAGTGACCTGTGGACCTGTACGCCCAGATCTCTCTGCCTGTCAATACTCCTAAGGGTTCTGCCATTTACTGCTATCATATATGCCCACTCCTTTTTCTTGTGTTTTGTGCTTGGGGAATAAACATTTCCAGGCACAAATTACAAGAAAATTGTCCTTGTAATTCTCTACCTTTTTGCAATACGATATAAAATTGTGTTCATGGACTGTACAAATTCTTTCGATTGAGATTCCAAACTGAGGCCCTGTCTGCTGGCTCAGGTGTGCATAAAAGATCTCATGACACTATTCATAAAAGAGAAGGGAGATTTCCTCCCTCAACCAACAGTAGCAAAAGCAGATTGCCTAGTCAATCATCTCAGTTGCTGTTTGTGGACCCTTCCCAAGCACTGGCTGTCATCTTTACCAACATAACTTGGTGACATCTTGAGTGTGATGAGATGTTTCAAATACAGCTTTCAGCACTGATCCATTGTGTACCCTCTTCTCATCCTACAGTGGAGTGAAATAACCAATGCCTTTATTAGAAAGGTGAAGGACTCTCCCCCGTTACTTTATTTGCACTTTTTCCATAATTTGAAACAAAAAAAAAACAGAAATGCTTCTTCCACATTAAACAAAACATTTTGTGGTGGGTTTGAAAATGTAGAATGTTATTTTGGGCTTGTTTGTCTATCTATTTAAGATGTCAAATACCAAACAAAAGGGTTTTTTTTTTAATTAACACTGGTGGGAAAACTTAAGAGATAATGGATTAATGGGGCAATTCTGCAATCCTGCTGAAAGTCTCTGGGTTGCAGGTTGAGGGTCACAATGTTTTGCCCTATCTCCAACTCCTGCTCCCAATGTTCTCCACTGGGAGTAGTGTGATCTCAGAATTGTCCCTCTAGTTTGTGCCAATTACTGCTGAATAAAGGTAATTGCACCAACTCGAAAGTATAAATAGGGCCCAATGAATCATAGGAAACAGATGTTAGCCTTCATCTTTGAGCTTTGAAAAGAGATTCATGCATTTAATAGTATAAAAATAAATGAGAAAGGAACAATTAATCCAAGTGGAACCAAATTGCTACATTTTTTTCAGCAGTTATTCATTACATGATTAACTTCTGGTTCTTGCCAATGGCCAAACTGACAGCTTCTGCCCCACCTGTTGCTAGAGGACGGTGTGCTTTTGTCCAAAACCTTTGACTGTGCAGCCCCCAAACAAGATTGCTAAACCATTCAAAATCGCAATGTCAAAAATCATAACGTACTTCATTTGGCACATATTAACCTAACATTTGGCCTAACCATCAGCCTCAAGAAAACGAACATCATGGGGCAGGACGTCAGAAATGCTCCATCCATCAATATTGGCGACCACGCTCTGGAAGTGGTTCAAGCGTTCACCTACCTAGGCTCAACTATCACCAGTCACCTGTCTCTCGATGCAGAAATCAACAAGCGCATGGGAAAGGCTTCCACTGCTATGTCCAGACTGGCCAAGAGAGTGTGGGAAAATGGCGCACTGACACGGAACACAAAAGTCCGAGTGTATCAGGCCTGTGTCCTCAGTACCTTGCTCTATGGCAGCGAGGTCTGGACAACGTATGTCAGCCAAGAGCGACGTCTCAATTCATTCCATCTTCGCTGCCTCCGGAGAATACTTGGCATCAGGTGGCAGGACCGTATCTCCAACACAGAAGTCCTCGAGGCGGCCAACACCCCCAGCTTATACACACTACTGAGTCAGCGGCGCTTGAGATGGCTTGGCCATGTGAGCCGCATGGAAGATGGCAGGATCCCCAAAGACACATTGTACAGCGAGCTCGCCAATGGTATCAGGCCCACCGGCCGTCCATGTCTCCGCTTTAAAAGACGTCTGCAAACGCGACATGAAGTCTCATTGCCAAAGGCCGTGTATACTAGGTCAATTGAAATCTTTGAAGACCGAGTGACAGATTTTTATTAGGCAAAGGTATCAAGGGACCTGGGTCAAAGGTGGGTCAATAAAACAGCTACAGATCAGCCAATATCGAATTGCCGAAACAGGCTTAAGGGGCTGAATGGTCCACTCCAGATCTAATATTCCTAAGAGAATGATTGATTGGCATTCATGTTGGAGTGTCTGTAATGAGGCGCAATTGCCCTTCATTGCTTTTTGAAAGCCCAAACACCATGATTAAAAAATCTATTTATTTGCATTGCATAAAGAGTTGAAGTGACAGAATTTTAAAAACTGTTTAGATATTGATCTATGGACCATTAGATTGCTTGCCTTCACCTGCAAATGGTTTCCGGCATGTTGTGGGACCCTAAGGTGATTCGAAATCAAAAGCACTATTACCATTTAAAATGTATTACATTTTCAATATTTTAAACACAAACCTCATTAGCCTGTGCTATAAATGAACCCTTTGTGTACCTCATAAAATCAATCAATTTAAGCCAACAACCTTTTCAAACCTTCCCAGTTTTAATTTGTTCTTCACTCTTGCCATATTTTATTCAATAAATTACCACACAACAGCAAGAACAATAACTTGCTTTATGTAGCAACTTTATAGTGAAAAGTCCCAAGGCACATCCAGAGCTTTATCAGACAAAATTTAACATTTGACAAATATAATGAAAAAGTATAATATTATATGATTTAAATTAATGGGTTTTTTAAGAGGCCACTCTGATATAAGCCATCTTTTTCCACAGTGTCAAAATCCAAACCTGATTCGGCTAGATTCAACATTCAATGCGGTACTGTAAGAGTGCTGCATTGCCAGAGGTCCTGCCTGTTTTTGTGGTTCAAACAGACATTAAAGATCCCACATAAATATTTGAAAAGCAGAGTGCTTCCAGTGTCCTGGCCAACATTCCTCTCAAACAACCAAAATAAAAAAAATACAAATTAACAGGTCAATCATTTCATTTGTTGTTTATGGGAGCTTCGTACCACATTTTCCTACCTGACAACAAAAAGTATAATTTATTGAATGTACAATGCTGGTGAGAGATTATCTAAATGCAGGTTCTTTGCTTCTTTAATATAAGGCATGATAGCTAAGGTTGGAATTGGGATCTGCACAAGTTGCTTGATGTTCAAAGAACCAAATATAAAATTGCAGGTATACACACTTCTTAATCATTCATAGAAAATTACTCCCAGAAATATCCAGTATCCAACAAAATATTTTAAAATAATATAGATTTAAAATTGCACCAACTCAATGACAGCTTTTACAAGTTTGTGATGAGGGTAAACTTGGTGCACAGTTCTTGCTGCAATGGGAATGCCCATAAAGAACTCATGTGTTGGAGCTCACACATCTGATCCATGCCCACTGAAATGGGCATCAGACAGGTTACGAGCATCCCACCTCCATGCCCAATTTCCTAATAAGCAACTCTGTCATGTGCCAGAAGCGTTGAGTCATAGAATGTACCGGTAAATGTGTTGTGTACAGAGTGCACAAATCATTACCTTTCCACCTCACGGCGCATTTCCTCGCGCTTTTTCCTGCGTTCCTCCCTACGACGTTCAAACTCATCCATATCCATGGTTTATGGACAAATGTTCTGCTGTGCCTTGGTAAAAATCTGAAAATAATAAGTTAGTTAATGGTTAAAATGCTGTAACAGAATTCATACTGTGCATATACGTATGCAAATATATGCATCTTCACATACATAATCTTTTTTCACATCAAGTCTCCAATTAAAAGTCTTTTTTTTATTTTGTCTAACAGTCTGGATTAGTTCAACAAGCAGAACTGTTCATATCTATCAGCACCGTATGCAGATGTTAAACAAATGTATGAAAGATTTTCAGAAAAAACAAGGAGCTTATTTAAAATGTATAACTGTGGTTATTACTATCCAGTCAGTAGTAATGACCCTAACAGTTGGTCTTTAGTCTGTAAATATATAGCAATCATTTTGTCACTTAAAAGCTCACCATTCCAAATATTAACACCCTTCTGTTCAAGCTGTGTGACATGAAATGTTGCAACAAAAGCTCTTATATAGCGTGCAGCAAATATTTAAAAATCTGTCTTACCAGTAACAAATGTTTCCAATTGAATAGACTAATGAGAAATAGATGAGAGCGTGTGTTGCATCGTGGGACCACCCAGAAGTCTCACAGTGTTTAATTCCTTCCGCGAATCAGACTTTCTCAGAGCAGGAAAGCAAAGACAGCCCAATCCCTGCGGTTTAATCAAACCATACCTTTTCCTGACATCGATTCGTCCACTAAATGGTAATGTCTGTTGATAATCACCACAGAAAATGCTCCATCACTGCAAGATAGCTCATCATTTTACAGTGAATTCCTTTTGAAGCCCATGTCTAGAAATGGCTACTAGAAAAGGGGAGCTGCCTTCACTTTCTGCTGCTGCTTTGTTTACAGAGCTGTCAGTGGTTAGCAAAACTCTGAAGGGAATCTGGCATTTAAGGCCAACTCTTAGATTGTTTCCTGTACAGTGCTGGAGGCCTCCACTTCCTTTGGAATCCCAGCCTAGGCTGTTCTGTGAGTACTGAAAACATTTTGCAAGTTCTGTGCAGACAGGGGCAGCCTGGATACTGCAGTGCACGCTGCCTGAGGGTCAACTGACTTTGGCTTCAAATGTATTTTGTTGGTTTCACTCTTGTCAGAAGATTCAGAATAGCAACAATAAAAATGTGTATATATATATATGTAAGAAGAGAGAAAACTTCCAATCGATCACTTTGAACTGGATAAATACTGACTAGTATTTAGATCTTTATGAGCAGCAAAACATCCGTTAAAATGTGGCATTGATCTTTTGTCTCAGGTTTAGGCTTTGATTCTTCACAGATATAGTAATGTTGACTTTGGTTAGCTCCTGTCAGGTGAGTATTGAACTTACATATGTAGATAGGTTACACCAAGGATACTAAGGTGGCGTGTCCAAGCTTTAGTCTCCATGGGCCACATGGGTGTATACCATGACATCTTAGGGTTCACATTTAAAGTTTAAATCCTTTTCCCATTGATTTTTACATGTCTCAAGTTGACAATACTAACTGACCTTGATGTTCAGCTTCAGGATTTATCCAACAATATGGCGACATCCCTAAAAACAGCCATTTCAAAACTTCCAAGCCCACAAATACAAATAGAGCAAATGGGCAAATAGGACTGAGTTGCCAGGTTGTGGGGTCACAGGTTGATATCCCTTCACTAGATCATTTCTATCCCTCTGGGGATAAAACAGGAGTGCCCAACCTGTGACCCAATCAAACCAACTTCCACTATAGGGATAGTCTCTTCCCCTTCATAATCACAAACCATCCAAACTTAGACAGACTTCACTCTTCTTTCATCGTCACTGGGTAAATGTTTTTTTATATATTTATATGCAAAATATATTGCTATATATGGCACAGATACAGACATAGGAGAAAGACGGTGCAGTCAGGGTTGTCAAATGCAACAAAAGAAGATCAAACAGGATGAGGAAAAAATGAACTGCACTTGCAGTCACCCAAGTTGTCATTTCAAACAGTGCCATTTCAGTGCTGCAGAGAGGATGAAAACTGAAGTGGAAGGCTTTAAGCAGTGGTGGAAGATTGGAGTGTAGTTGCAAGTCATTGATACATTCCAGAACTTTAGAGAAAATGGGATGTTGGAACAGGGCAGGAGTTGAATTGAAAGGAAGAGCTGTGGGTGTTCTTTGAAGAATGGAGTTGATAGCAATGATGTTGAAGAATGTAGGGATAGTGCCAGTGTATAGAGAGAAATCAGCGAGCATAAGGCTGAGAGGAAGTTGGGTGGTTAGGAGCTAGAACAAAAGCAGAGTAAGAGAGCAAATGATACACTTCATGGTGAGATGAGCTTAAACGATTGGGTGGAGAGGTAGTGGGAAAATTGCAAAGTGTGGGATGGCTTGAAGATTTGAATGGAAGGGGAGCTGATGGAAAGTAGCAAAGGAGAGGAGACAAAAGCAGCTGATGTGAATGGCTTTGACTTTAGACTCAAAGAAGTTTATGGGTTCTTTGAATTTGGAGTTATTTCCAACCAGCAGGTGCTGGTGGGAAACTGTGTTTTGCCACCATTGCAGAGTGGAAAATGGAGAGCAGATATTTGAAAAAGTAGTCTCTTGGTGTACAGGCTGAGGATGGAGGATTCAGTATAAGTACCTGGTAGTGGAAAAGAGGAGCTTGGTGTTGTTTCAGTTTTCTAGAAGGAACTTTGAATATTGCTCAGATTTAGTCACGGAAGTAGGCACAGTTTGATGTGGTCAAGAGAGAGTCAACAGGTAGATGGTCAGATCACTCACTCACTTTGTGCTTGTGTGTATCAATGTTTGTAGATAGGGAGTTACATTTATTTTAAAAGTGTCTAATATATCATACATCACTCCTTTACCCCTGAAATAATCACATGTGCCAAGCCTGCTATACTTTCAGCACTCCATGAACTGCTTTGCCGGTGCTGGGACGAGGGAGCAGTACCACAGAACATGCGCGATGCCAATATCACGATCCTCTATAAGAGCAAGGGTGACCGCAGTGACTGCAACAACTACCGTGGAATCTCCCTGCTCAGCATAGTGGGGAAAGCCTTCATTCGAGTCGTTTTAAACAGACTCCAGAAGCTGGCTGAGCGTGTCTACCCTGAGGCACAGTGCGGCTTTCGAGCAGAGAGATCCACCATTGACATGCTGTTCTCCCTTCGCCAGCTACAGGAGAAATGCCTCTAACAACGGATGCCCCTCTACATTGCCTTCATAGATCTCACCAAAGCCTTTGACCTCATCAGCAGATGTGGTCTCTTCAGACTACTAGCAAAGATCGGATGTCCACCAAAGCTATTAAGTATCATTACCTCATTCCATGACAATATGAAAGGCACAATTCAGCATAGCGGTGCCTCATCAGACCCCTTTCCTATCCTGAGTGGTGTGAAACAGGGCTGTGTTCTCGCACCTACACTGTTTGGTATCTTCTTCTCACTGCTGCTGTCTCACGCGTTTAAGTCTTCAGAAGAAAATTCCTTCACACAAGATCAGATGGCAGATTGTTCAACCTTGCCCGTCTTAGAGCGAAGACCAAAGTACGGAAGGTCCTTACCAGGAAACTCCTCTTTGCTGACGATGCTGCATGAACATCTCACACAGAAGAGTGTCTGCAGAGACTCATCGACAGGCATGCGGCTGCCTGCAACAAATTTGGCCTAACCATCAGTTTCAAGAAAATGAACATCGTGGGATAGGATGCCAGAAATGCTCCATTCATCAATATCGGCGACCATGCTCTGGAAATGGTTCAAGAGTTCACCTACCTAGGCTCAACCATCACCAGTAACCCGTTTCTCGATGCAGAAATCAGCAAGCACATGGGAAAGGCATCTGCTACTACGTCCAGACTGGCCAAGAGGTTGTGGGAAAATGGCGCACTGACACAGAACACAAACGTCCGAGTGTTTCAAGCCTGTGTCCTCAGTACCTTGCTCTAAGGCAGCGAGGTCTGGACAACATATGTCAGCCAAGAGTGACGTCTCAACGCATTCCATCTTCGCTGCCTCCGGAGAATCCTTGGCATCAGGTGGCAGGACTGTATGTCCAACGCAGAAGTCCTCAAGGTAGCCAACATCCCCAGCATGTATGCCCTACTGAGCCAGCGGCGCTTGAGATGGCTTGGCCATGTGTGCCGCATGGAAGATGGCAGGATCCCCAAGGACGTATTGTACAGCGAGCTCGTCACTGGTATCAGACCCACCGGCCGTTCATGTCTCTGCTTTAAAGACATTTGCAAGTGCGACATGAAGCCCTGCGACATTGATCACAAGTCGTGGGAACCAGTTGCCGATTGCCAGAGCTGGCGGACAGCTATAAAGGCGGGGCTAAAGAGAGGCGAGTCAAAGAGACTCAGCAGTTGGCAGGAAAAGAGAAAGAAGTGTAAGGAGTGTCACAGCCCCGACAACCAACTTCACCTGTAGTACCTGTGGAAGGGTCTGTCACTCTAGAATTGGCCTTTATAGCCACTTCATGCGCTGCTCCACAAATCACTGACCACCTCTAGGCACCTACCCATTGTCTCTCGAGACAAGGAGGCCACAAAGGAAAGGAAAGGACTGCAATACTGGCTGAAACTTTACATTGGACAGCAGACCCCACCCACTGGCCAAAAGGCGGGGCTGCCTGCAATGGGCCTGGGGAGCCACGCCAGGATTTTACGCACCTCCAGGCCTTAATAGGCCTTCGGTGGGACTTCCAACCTTCTGAGGCAGGAAGTCCTGCCTCCAAGAGATGCCGGCCAATCAGCAGGCTGGCCGCCCTCAATCCCAGCAGCACCAAGGGGAGCGGTGGCCACTGCTGGGACTGCACCCAGCTTCAGCAGCAAGAGGGAGACCGGCCCAAAAATATGGTAAGTGTCTGCGGCCTTGCCAGTCGGCCGGGCCCCAGCAAGACAGCAGGGTGTCGGCTCAATGGGGGGAGTGTTGGGGAGCGCTTGGGTTGTGGGGGTGGGGGGCCCTCCCTGGGGCACAGGGTGCCTGGTCAGGAGGGCTTCCCTCCAACTCGCAAAGAGGCCACCGGTGGTCTCCTGGGGGACCTCAGCCAGCTGCTGGTAAAATACCAGCAGTGGTGGGAGGAGGCCCTTGAGTGGCAGTTATTTAGCCACTTAAGGGTTTTAATTGGCCTGGGGTGGGCGGCCCGTTTCTTGCCACCGCCGCCCCGCGTAAAATTGCAGCAGGCGCAGAAAGGCGTCGGGAACAGCACCCCCTGCCTCCCACTCAATTTTACTTCCCCCCCCCCGCCACCAGCCCACTCCTGCGGGGGGGGCGGGGGGGGTGTAAAATTCCAGCCGCAATTACTGTAATAATCTGAAAAAAACAACTCATCATATTTACATTATTCCTTGTGTTCTGCAATTTCTGGCTCATTCATTCCTACATATGAGATTAAGAGGGACCGTTAAAGGGCCAGAGTACCAAAGGTCTTTACTGTATCTCACTGTGAAATACCTGGCCTAGTTCATGCTGACACTGGGAGCAAAAAGTGGAAAGTGCTGCATTCCAAAGTGTTGGCATATTATGCCGTCATGACCACAAAAATCAGCAAAAGGTATTGGTTTTAAATGCAGACTTTAAGTTCTGTGGGTTGTGCTAAAAGTGAAACTGTTCAAAATGCAAGTTTGAATATGTTGAACTGTCAGTCCAGGAATGAGACATATTGACCAACACTGTTACATATGCATAGGTTCATAAAGAAGTATGTGACAAAAATTGTTGTCTAGGTTTTGATATGGTGGCTGCTTCTATAATATAGTCATTGTCCAGCAGGTTTTGCACTAGACTTGTCCTGGAGGAGACTTTCAACTGCCAGCCACCTGTTTCTTGCTTGAAAAACAGGTGATTGGCAGTTGAAAATCCAGTGGGTACCTTATGAAGTCGATAGAGAAAAAAGTTGGACATGGCATAAACCAGCAGCCTATTCGCTATATTCACTCTACTGGCGTAGACTAATTTCATCCCCAGTGATTTTTCAGCCACTCAACAATTTCTTTCTCAACTCCTTAACTTCAGATCTTCAAGCATCAGCATGATAGTATCAGCATCGGCTCCTGACCTTATTACAGCCTTGGTCCAAACATGGACAAATGAGCTGAACTACAAAGGTGAGGTGAAAGTGACTGCCCTTGATATCAAGCCAGCATTTGACTGAGTATGGCCTCAAGGAGCTGTAGCAAAACTGGAGTCAATAGGAATCAGGGGAAAACTCTCCGCCGGTTGGAGTCATATCTAGCGCAAAGGAAGATGGTTGTGGTTGTTGGAGGTCAATCATCTCAGCTCCAGGACATTACTGCAGGAGTTCCTCAGGGTAGCGTCCTAGGCCAACTATCTTCAGCTACTTCATCAATGACCTTCCCTCCATCATAAGGTCAGCAGTTTGTTCACGACTGCACAACGTTCAGCACCATTCGTGACTCCTCAAGATACTGAAGTAGGCAAGTATCTCACCTCCTGGCTCCCCAAAGCCTGTCCACCATCTACGAGGCACAAGTCAAGAGTGTGATGGAATACTCTCCATTTGACTGGATGGGTGCAGCTCCAACAACACTCAAGAAGCTTGACACCATCCAGGACAAAGCAGCCCACTTGATTCGCACCCTATCCATTACCTTCAAACATTCACTCCCTCCACCACTGATGCACAGTGTCAGCAGTGTGTAGCAACTACAAGATGCATTGCAGCAACTCACCACGGCTCCTTAGACAGCACCTTCCAAACTTGCGACCTCTGCCACCTAGAAGGACAAGGGCAGCAGATGCATGGGAACACCACCACCTGCAAGTTCCCCTCCAAGCCACACACCATCCTGACTTGGAACTATATTGCCGTTCTTTCACTATCGCTGGGTCAAAATCCTGGAACTCCCTTCTAACAGCAATGTTGGTGTACCTACACACCAAGGACTGCAGCCATTATGAACATGCATACGAACATACGAATTAGGAGCAGGAGTAGGCCGCTCGGCCTTTCAAGCCTGCTCTGCCATTCAACAAGTTCATGGCTGAACTGATTACTCCACATTTCCACCTACCCCGTTAACCTTCCACCCTGTTGAAAGTTCAAGAAGGCAGCTCACCACCACCTGCTCAAGGGCAATTAGGGATGGTCAATAAATGCTGGCATAGCCAGTGACACCCACATGCCCCGAACGAATAAAAAAAGTAAACAATGTCACATGTCTTCATCTGCTTCACGATCCATTGTACAGGAACAAGTGTAATATAGCAACCAAAGTTAAAAGAAAACTTACTTTGTTATCCATAGCAGGCTGGCTGGTGACTAGCAGTAGCATATCCATTTATGTGAGCTGATTAACTCAGATGCTGGGAGTAGGGAAGGAAAGATTCAACACCAAGAAGTTTGGTGAGGCAGGATCTCCCTTTCTGAAACCATGTTGATTGCCACATACCAGATTACTTTCAAATAGATGATTTTCATCTTTATTCTTAATGACTGATCCTATCTTTTGGCCAGTTACTAATGAAAGACTAAAGGGTCTATAGTTACCAAGATTTGTTTTATTGCCATTCTTATCAATAGGATCATGTTGTCTTGTTTCCAATCCACTGGTATCTCCTCTATTCACTGACACCCTCAAGATAACTGTCAGCCCAATAATATTACAAAAGCTGATGATATTACTTTTTTATGTATAGCAATGGAAGAACAACAGTGTGCAATGGGAGAGAACTGTAATGAGAACAGTTATAGAGAGATACAGGACTGAAACAGGCCCTTCAGTCCACCAAGTCTGTGCTGACCATCAACCACCCATTTATACTAATCCTACATTAATCCCATATTCCATACCACATCCCCACAATTCTCCTACCACCTACCTACACTAGGGGCAATTTACAATGGCCAATTTACCTATCAACCTGCAAGTCTTTGGCCATGGGAGGAAACCAGAGCAACTGGCAGAAACCCACACGGTCACAGGGAGAACTTGAAAACTCCGCACAGGCAGCACCCAGAACTGAACCTGGGTCACAGGAGCTGTGAGGCTGTGGTACTAACCACTGCGCCACCTGAAGTTGTTTTATGAAATTGGCCAAATGCATCATAAAGCCTGAATAATAAGTGTTGGGATTTCAAAGGGGCAAACCTGACGTCTTCTCATGTCCTCATCCATGTTTGAAAAAGATATTCATTTCGAAACATTCTACTTTCCTTTTGAACTTCTACCAGAGGTAGAGTTCCAGGCAATTATATAGTAAAGCAGAAGTGGTGTGTATTCATCTTGGTATTCGATCCAGACTTTTTGAATTGATACATGATGCTAAGGTGCAGTTCTGTGGCATAAAAGCTAGCACATCTGGACTGATTGAAACATCAGTGAAATACAGCAAGTTGCCTCTAAGGCCTTAATGTTAATGGAATATAATATCAATTTACAATCTACTAATTTGAGGTCAATGAATTATCCAATTCAATGTTTCACAGACTTGTAGATATAGACTTTCCCTTCTTTTGCCAGACTTGTATTTGTGTGGAAGGTAGTTGAATCTTGACATGTAGAATGTGTAAGTGCCATAAGCTCCTATCTTACTCTGCAGCTACTGTGAAGCTTGTAAGAAATAAAGAGAACACATACTGTAATTTTGTGGAAATAAAGTAAGTTGTTTTAAACTGATCTGAATGTGGTAAGGGTTATACTTGTGATAGGGTTATACAGGTGACTGTTATTGCTGGAGTTCGTCCAGTTCCAACCTTAGTCAAGTCTTTTCCAGAGTGCAAAAGGCAGAGAGCAGCCTTAGATTTTCCGGTTTGTGCTATTTCAAGGCCAGTGTTACGGAATCACCAATCAGAAAACCTCAGCTGCAGTATCCCAGTTCTGAATTCTACTCCCAGAATGAGGAGGCTTCTATAACAACAGCCCCTTTATTTGGCCATTATATGGCAAGTTTATTGATTCTGTTGGGAATTATTTAAGTTTTTATTATGCCTCTTATGTAATAAATGTTGTTTATATTATCACATACTCAAATGTATTCAGAAATCAAGCTAACCACTAAAACCAGTTTGAATGATTACTTATGTGATTGGATTGGTTTGGATTATTTTGGTGAGTAGCTTTTAAAATATTGAAGGAGTTAAGTCTCTAGTTACTAATTGTCACTAGAGAGTTAGATAAAGTGATCAACAGAAGATTTAGGTAAATGTTTAAGTAAACATTTAAGACAATGAGTATTTCCAGCATTTCTTGTTTTTATTTCAGATTTCCAGCATCTGTAGTATTTCACTTTATTATAGAATGGTTCTCTATACAGATTTAAATTTGAAGATGATATAAGATACTACATTTACTTTTAAAATATGACGTCCTGTGGACACGCAAGACTTTTAATTAGATAAATAACATAGACAGATTCAAAAGACAAACAGGTTCGGCCTTTATTCATTAGAGTTTAGAAGAATGAGGGGTGATCTTATTGAAACATACAAGATTCTGAGGGGGCTTGAAAGGGTAGATGTTGAGAAGATGTTTCCACTAGTGGGTGAATCTCAAAGTAGGGGACATAGTTACAGAATAAGGGGACACACATTTAAAACTGAGATGCAAAGGAATTTCTTCTCTCAGAGGGTAGTGAATGTCTGGATTTCTCTGGATTACCCCAGAGAGTTGTGGAGGCTAGATCACTGAAAGTATTTAAAGAGGAGGTAGATAGATTTTTGAAATATCGGGAAGTTGAAGATTATGAGGAGCTGGTCTGGGGCTGATCAGCCATGATCTTATTGAAGGGCGGGGCAGGCTTGAGGGGCCGAATGGCCTACTCATGCTCCTATTTCTTATGTTCTTATGTAAATACAATGATCAAAAAGACAAATAAACAGATTGGCTGAATGGACGGACAGAGAAGTTTAGGATAATCTGATAGCATTCAAGATCCTAAATTTGTTTTATTTTTTTATTTTATTTAGAGATACAGCACTGAAACAGGCCCTTCGGCCCACCGAGTCTGTGCCGACCAACAACCACCCATCTATACTAACCCCACAGTAATCCGATATGCCCTACCACCTACCTACACTAGGGGTAATTTATAACAGCCAATTTACCTATCTATAGAGACAAGAATGAAAAAAACTTTAACTTTAGTAACTTTGGCACAGTCAAAGATTTTACAAGAACAGGGCATTGCTTTAAACTTAGGAAAGATAAAAACACAGTTTTTAGGAGTGAAGGTATGGAATTGGCTTCCAAAGAAGGGAGTGGGGCTGTTCAGATAGATGGATAGATAAGCTGATAAAAGGAGCATTTAGATAAATGAGTAAGCAAGTGGATAAACAGATGGACAGACATGCAGATAGGGGTAAAAACTAGTCTTAGGCAGAAGCACAAAACAGGTAGTATCACATCGAGCGCCTGTTAAATTCCCCACCCAGTATTTATTTCCACTGAAACCAATATCACCTATTTTTGTTGAACTGTGTCACATTAACCTATTCAGTCACAGGCTTCAAAGTAACTTGCCTGTAATTACTGTCTATTTGGAAAAAGTTTTCATTAGTTTTCTAAAATTGATTAAGAACAAATTTAAAATGTGCCAATTTTTTGTAACCCACTCTGTTCACCTAAAAAGCCATCTTTGGAAAAATTAAAAATAAATGAAATTGTCACATTGCTTGTGCCATTTATTGAATGAAGCATTTCTTATTGTAGCAACAAAAATGATTGAATCATCTATGAAAGAGATTTAATCCAGAGGAGTCATAAAACTTTGTATTTCTCAGTGGACCACAAGTACAAATGTCCAGAAATGTATTACTCTAAAGGCAGCTGTTTCTTTCTAATAATGTAAAAGAAAAAAAAAGTAAACTTGCATTTATACAGAACCTTTCACAAGCTGAGGACATCCAAAAATGCTTTGTGGTTAATTTGGAAGTCTAGTCACTATTGTAAGGTAGGAAATACAACAGCCAATTTGCACACAGAAAGCTCCTACAAACAGCAATGTGATAATGACCAGATAATCTGTTTTAGTAACAATGGTTGAGGAATATATAATGACCAGGACACCTGAGAGGGCTTCAATTTAATGACTCATCTGAAAGACGGTATCCCCGATAGTGCAGCACACCCTCGGTACTGCAATGGGTGTCAGCCTAGATTTTTGTGCTCAAGTCTCTGGAGTGAGACTTGAACCCACAACCTTCTTACTGAGAGACTTGAACCACAGCTAATGCAGATAGTTTGTAGGAATTATTCCTACATATGGATACTTGTGCCTGGGCATTCTGAACTAATCATTTATTTATTATACGCTGCTTCCATTGGAGTCATCTGATCCAGCTGCACTTATGTCTTAAAGGAAAATCTCATTACTGTTGCTGGGGAAAATCAAATTATGTTATAATTATAAAGATTGCATCCTTTTTTCCTTTGGATTGTAAAACATCAACATACATTTTAATATTTGATCTTTGCTTCAGTTGTTACCGAAAGTGAAATCTGAGTATTTGAATATACACTTGGTATAAACTCAAATTCAAACCACTCCATAAAACTGGCTATTGTGTTTGCCTACTGTTTGCCTAGTCACTGCGGAGTTGCTTTCTATAAGACTGCTGTCAAGAACCATTCATGAAGTATATTGGAAGGAAAAGTATTATAGTACATAGTATCAGAGTAAAGAGTATTAGAATGAAGATAATAGAGATGGATATTAAAGTGAAGAATGTTAGAATGAACAGAATTAAAGTGAAGGGTTTGGAATGAATTGTCTTAAGAGTAAAAAAGTTTTGGAATGGAGTGTTATAGTGAAGAGTATCAGAGTGAAGAGTATTGGAGTGAAAGATATTGGAATGAAGGGTATGCAGTGTCAGGAATATTAGAATGACGAGTATTATAGTGAAAAGTGCAGTTGAAGAGTATTAGAGTGGACTATGAGCGAAAAGGATTACAGTGAAGAAGATTGAAGTAAGGACTATTAGAATGAGAAGTATTAGATTTGTGGTGTTTGAATAAAGTGTATGATGAGGAGGCGCATTGGACTGAAGAGTACTGGAGTAAAGAGTGAACTACCTTCAAGAAAAGTAATAAAAGAATTAGAATAGGCAGCATTACAAAGAAATCTCAATAAAATCTTGCACTTCTCTCCTTAAAAGGTAAGTATTTCTTTACCTGAAAAGTTTAAGTCGTTACAGTGTATGATCAGTGACCTATTGAAGCAGCATGCAAGTGCGTCAATATGCAGCCATAAAATAGATAGACTCAGAACACATCAGTGATTTCCTGTATGATGATGTCTCAATCTCAGTGAAATGAGATGCCCGAAGGGGTAAAATATGATTAAATTGAGTTATTTCCCACTTTTATGAGGAAGATAAAATAATAGGAAATGGCAATTAATGGTGAGCTTTTCTAAAACAGCTCCTGCTAACTAGCTCAGGTCTGAGAGAGGCAGAGAGCCCTAGAAAGGGGTGGAGAGGTTGGGGAGGCGAGGTTAATATTGCACCTATAAGCAGTATTTATCAGAGTTTTTAGAGAGTTTCTAGAGATTGGGCAAAGATGGAGACCAGTGCAGAGAAGGGAACGAGCAACATATTATTAGCAATCAGACACATACTAAATCAGATCCTTGCTTTTTGTGCCAAAGGTACAACATTATTTAAAATAAACTCTTGAGTTTCTATTCATGTGTATCAAAGGATATTTCAAGTCCACAGCTGCACAAGTTTCTGAAAACTTGACAGAAGTTGAATATTGATTCTGGACACTGAACTTTAGTACTGTACTTTTCCATCGCTAAGCCCAGTATATATCTTTTTTTTTAAATAATGGCTCCCCTGGGAAACTGGGTACTATAAACATATTAGTTCATTCCAAGTTAAAAGTTAGCTTATCCAATCTTACCTTGACAGGTTTCATGGGATTTAAATCTTTAACATTACTGGCACAAAGGTAGAATTACGAGGTACAATTTTCCAAGTAGCTATGATGGTAGGGAACTTGGCACTGCCTGCAATTGTCCATCCATTGAAACCAAATGAAATCAATGGATGGAAGGTTCCAATATAGGAAGATTCCCACGTCCTTGGTAAAAAGGCCTTTATATTGTACGCAACACGTTCCTACAATTTTCTTAAAGCCCATCTTTTCAATTTATAAAAATTTCTTATCCAGAGATGGCCATGTTCATTGCCCATCCCAGTTACCAGGTGGTGGTGGGAGGCCTTCAATTGGTTTTACAATTGACTGGCTCACTAGGCCACTTTAGAGGACAGTACAGGGAGATGAATTTCCATAGGGGTTGTCATGGTCATCCACCATAACTCCAGTGGGAGAGCTTTGCAAGCACTCGAAAAATGCTGTTTACACCAATGTTAGAGAAGATGAGCAGGAGAGCTCTAGTGGACATTCACTCCCTAAGACTGTGGAACTGGAGTTAGGTGTAGGTGGGAATTTTTTTTAAAAAATTCTTTCATGGGATGTGGGCGTCACAGGCCAGGCCAGCATTTATTGCCCATCCCTAATTACCCTTCACAGCCATCATTAGACTAGCTTTAAATTCCAGATTTATTAATTGAATTCAAATTCCACCTTCTGCTGTGGTGGGATTCGGACCCATGTCCCCAGAGAAATACCTGGGTCTCTGGGTTACTAGTCCAGTGACAATACCAGTACGCCACCACCTCCCCGACTAGTGACAATCTGATCCTAGCCACCAAATTACTAAGTTTAATAAGCTTAAATTGACTACATTGGGGTTTGAATTCGTGATCTCTAGATTACTAGACCAACACCATATCCACCACTATAATAAGTGAAATTTTCTTATCAGTTCACAATCTACAGAGTTGGAATAGGAATAAATTTATTGGCAAATTTTCCATCTGTTCCTGTTAGTAGAGACCCTTGTTTGCGGACAACAACTGTTGGGAAACTGAAAAATTTATCTCTCAGTAACCAAATCTCAATTTTATATATACGTGAGTGATGTTTTTAATCATACTTGTTTGTATCATGAAGACAAGTCTTTGTTAAACTAGGAAATCAGTGCAACAGATTCACAGTTTTCAGTGTGTAATAGGCAATATTTCTGAAAACTAGCACACCCCCATTGGCATTGCTCCTAGTGAGACAGGATAGACTAGAGATGATTTTCAATTGTTTATGGTGGAACTTGTTTCTACTAATTTTTCATCGCTCTCTAGGCATATTGAGAAGTTGCTGACTGGGAGTGTGGGGATTGGGGGGGTGTAAGGGTTGATGCCAGGGATGGAAGGGGATTGGGGGTGGTAGTCAGAGGTCACAGTGGGTAGGGGGGCAGGGGGTTGGACACCGGGGGGCAGGAGGATCAGAGGTCTTCTGGGATGGGATGTCTTGGGGTGGAGGGGATGTCTTGGGGTGGAGGGGGGGAATCAGAGACCTGGCAGGGGAAATTGTAGTCTTTTTGGGGGTTGGAGGCCTCAAGGGGAACAGAGGCCTTGGGGAAGGGGATTGGTGGCTTTAGGGGTGGGTTGGAGGCCGTGGGGTGGGGAGGAGGTGGTTGGAGGCCTCAGGATAGGTTAAGGGGAGATCGGAAGATTTGGTGGCAGGTGTACAGTCATTTGTGGGGGGGGGGGGGTGCAGGATTAGCACTTACCTCCTGTATCCGACAGTCCTTGCCTGCCTGTAGCTGCGAGGTTTCCCCAGGCTCAGGAAACCCAATCGTCCAGAGTTAAATTCAAAATGGTGTATAAAAATTAGGCCTGCAGCCTCATTATAATATTTAATGCACCAACCTGCCTCCTGAAAGCAGATTGACTGCCCCTCCCACGTCCTGCCTCTGTTAAAACCAGAAGCGGGAAAGGAGGAGCTGGGGTGGGATCAGGATTCAGATTTTTAACATTTTAACTTCCCATGTGATCCAAATCCACCCCTTTTTTCAGGATAAGATCCCCTTTTAAGACTTTCAGTGCAACTCCAATTAAGGATCATGGGATTGGTCAATTTACCCTTTTTATGACTAATGATGTCAATAATAAATCAGAAGTATTACTTTAAAATATTGTAATAACTAGTAGCATAATTTACTATCATCCGAAATAGGGAAATTAGACATTTAGTAACCAACCAATCTCTGGGTAGAATCACATTTTCACCAAGACATAAATTTTGCAAATGACAAAACACAGCTTTCCTTTGCAAAATCCAAACCATGACATAGATTACATTTCAGAAACTTCAAACAGGAAAATAAAATTGAAATTATGAATAGCTTCCATGTCCGTTTCTATCTTTGATGATTTAAAATGACATTTATTTGAGATGAAATGTCAACATATGTTGCTGTTGGCATTCAGCTATTTTATTATTTTAAAAATGACAAAGGAAGAGAGGGCATGAGTCAGTCACAGTCTTCAGTTCCATTCACTTACACTACCTTTTCAAACAATCATTTAAACCGATTATGCTGTTCAACACTTCATCATCCCATGATGGCCCTGGCACTTGCTCAAAAGTTATGATTTTGCTGGGATATCCTTCAACATCATAATTATATCCTTGTACTTTTTCATTGGGCCCTCTGACTGTCTGTTCATTTTATCATATATCCCTACGGGTTAAACAATCACAGGCTCTTTTCCAGCTCAAACGTAGAATGAAAGGTTTTGTTTGAATGAAAAACCTTAAATACTTACAGCAGAAGCAACGTAAATATTCTCCAACCTCTAAAGTTAATGGTTTGAACATGAGAAAACAGAGCAGAAGAAAAGGCATTCAAGCCTGTTCCTTCTCCAGAGACTGCAGCATAGGTACTAAGTACACCTTACACATTTAATACCCTGATGGAAACCTAGAGGGGCAATTTACTGACTTCACTCTCCCATGAGGAGCAGCAGGTGTTGGAAATTTAGGTACCTCCTGAGTCTGACTTTCCAATCAGAAAATCAAAGATGGTATGCACCCAGTTTCCAATGTGAATTTCCAACAGGTGAGGCTCCACTGAAAGCGAATTATCGAAAAAAAACTTTAATAATCCTTGATCCTAAAGATCACAGAGCAAAATTTGAGAATACTAGTAGGGATCCGCAAAATATTTGTGGTGAAATTAGGATCTTTATTGCAACAGCACAGGCTGGCGCTCTATGCTGGAGAGCCATCACCTCACCTGACTGTACCCCGGGAGCAGAGAGAGAAAGAGAGAGAGAGTCATCACCTCGCCTGACTGTACCCCGGGGGCAGAGAGAGAGAGACAGTTGGCACGTGGCCTGACCATACCACAGAGAGAGAGAAAGAGAGACGGCACCTCAACTGACCGCACCCGAGAGAGAGTCGACACCTAAGCTGACTGTACCCTGGGGGGATAAAGAGAGATAGAGAGAAAGAGAGAGAGAGAGTCAGCAGCTCGCCTGACTGTACCCCGGGGAGAGAGAGAGTCAGCACGTGACCCGAGCGTAC
Source organism: Heterodontus francisci (assembly GCF_036365525.1). Taxonomy (NCBI): domain Eukaryota; kingdom Metazoa; phylum Chordata; class Chondrichthyes; order Heterodontiformes; family Heterodontidae; genus Heterodontus; species Heterodontus francisci. The sequence goes on from NC_090397.1 coordinate 22,438,330, forward strand.
TCCAGACAGAGACAGAGAGCTGGCACCTCACCAGACCGCACCCCAGAGAGAGAGTTGGCGCCTCAGCTGACTGTACCCCGGAGAGAGAAAAAGAGAGAGAGAGAGTCAGCACCTCAGCTGACTGTAACCCAGAGGGAAAGAGAGAGAGAGAGTCAGCACCTCAGCTGACTGTACCCGGAGAGAGGGACAGAAAGAGAGAGAGAGAGAGTCAGCACCTCGCCTGACTGTACCCTGGGGAGGGAGAGCGAGAGAGCCAGAAAGAGTGACAGTCGGCACCTCGCCTGACTGTACCCTGGCGAGGGACAGCGAGAGAGACAGAAAGAGTGACAGTCGGCACCTCGCCTGACCGTACCCTGGGAGAAAGAGGCGGCACCTTGTCTGACCTTATCCTGTGGAGCTTACCTTCTGCTGTTTTTTTTCTTGCAATTAGCAAACACTTCATTGAAACAACATTTTTAGAAATTTGTTATACATCTCATCCCACCAGAAAAAAATTCATTTCCATGACTGACCTCCGTCCCAGTCGCAAATGGCATCAATAACTAAACCCAGGCACTGCCCACTAAATAAACTCACCAACAGACGCACTCTGTATTGTAACATTTTATTGTAACCTTTAGGCACCATGTGTACTGAACGGAAAATTTTTTGATCCATTTGATAGAAGCCATCTGGAATCACGCTCCTTAAACTGGCCTTTCAAAACAGTCCGGACAGATGAAAACTGCATATTATTGTTATAGATTCATCCATCCCCATGATTGAAGCCTTATCTGCTACCATCCACAGACAACATTCTCTCTGATCCATACGAACAAGATACATCAGACTGACGTGGAATATTTGATTATCCAAATCAATATCTATTCCTAGAACCATTAGTACTGTAACCATTTTTTACCTTAGGAGTTGTGAAAGGTTCAGAGTCCATGGAATTTAAACTAATTACAACATCTGAGTGTTGCTCACTACACATTCCTGTAAAACAGAATCATGGTAATTCAGAGATAGTCGTCTTTCATTTAAAACAAAGGAAGCCCAATCTTTTGTTCTTGAATCCTGACAAGACAATCTGTGCTTATGTTTCTTTTTGCTCATTTTTCCTTTTGAATTATGTGGGCTTGGAGTTTTGGAAAAGGCTAATCTTATGGTATGTTGCCTTACTGGCAGACTGGCAGAAAAGTGCATGTATTCAACAATGCAGCCCTGGAGTCAAAGGTTTGGAGACCACTTGATGACTCATAATGATTATTCCCATTTACCAGTGTGAACACTGCAATCAGCAGCTTATTCAATATTCAATAAAATGTAGCAATTTGTAGAAAGTTATTTTGTAGACATCACAATGCATATCATGAATGGTGTCAGACGCAAAATGAGATTGGTTACACACAAGTGGGTGATGACAAGCTCTGCCCTTGCTGTGATACATATCTCACTGGGGAAGGTTATCTCTAGTGTATGTGGGTCACATTCTTACACTTAAGGGATATCATGTTGCAATGTTGTGATCTTTTGAATTGTGTAATAAGTACGCCATCGACTGGCATTGGTTTTAATCCAAGGGAAACTCAAGTCGATTTAAAAAGTGTATATTTCAACAGTGTCGTCACACACAAAGCCAATGACACATGGCGTGCAGCTCTGTTGTGAAGACAGCCAGCTTGCACAAGCTCAGCACAAACTCAGCATAATTGGACATTATATTTAGAGGTGGTATAAGAGGGCCTGTGGAACACTGTTTCAGTTTGAGTGTTCACCCTAAAGAGAAAAGGTTACAGGGCAGTGGCAGAGGCAGGATTCATTTTTCAGGGGAGCTGTGGGTTTGGGGGGGGGGGGGGGGGGGGGGAGCAGGGTGGTGTGGGTGGATCTGTATGTATGATTTCCAGACCAAACAAAACTACATCAACAAGTCTATTTTCATATAAGAATTTCACAGTAAAGTTCAACTAGAAACAGTATTTCTTCCATTAATCCAACAATTCAAATAAGATAATGGAAAGGCAAAACCACTAAAAGACAAATTCCAAGCACCTGTAATGTGTCACGAGGCTGTTAATCTTTTTGTTACTAGTCAGTGCAATATCCCAGTGTACAATTACAAGCTGAAACCCATATAATTGGTTTTCATTCTTCGAATTGCAGGACTAAGTAGCTCTAGAAGAACATTCATTGTTTCTGTGTTCTGTTAAGTGATGTAAGGCTCGTTCATTTGAAAGAAGTAGTAGTCCCATTAAAAAAATCATTGAAATTTCAGGAGGTGTCTGAACACTCCTCCTTGCTTACACTTACTGGTAAGAGGGATAAAATCAATGGGAAAATTGGAGAAAGAATACAAACATAATTATAAACAAATCAGCCAATCCCATTCATATTAGTCATAACATTGTCTACAATGTGAGTAGGAAAGTCATGTCAATGTAGCTTGTTATTGTGAAGTGGTGTAAAAGTGGAACATAACTTTAAGGTTGAGTGTGAGCATTAAAAGGCATTCCATGATCCCAAGTTCCCTGAAGAATAGCTACTAGTGGTGTACCACAAGGATCAGTGCTGGGGCCACAACTGTTCACAATCTATGGTAATGATTTGAATGTGGGGACCAGATGTAATATTTTCAAATTTGCTGATGACACAAAACTAGATGGGAATGTAAGTTCGGAGGAGGATGCACAAAGGCTTCAAGGGGACTTGGACAGGCTAAGTGGATGGGAAAGAACATGGCAGTTAGAATATAATGTGAATAAGTGTGAAGTTATCCATTTTGGTAGAAAAACAGAAAGACACAGTATTTCTTAAATGGTGAAAGGTTGAGAAGTGTTGATGTCCAAAGGGACTTTGGTGTCCTTGTTCATAAGTCACTACAAGCTAGCATGCGGGTGCAGCAAGCAGTTAGGAAGGCAAATGGTATTTGAGTACAAGGGGTTTTGAGTACAGGAGTGAAAAAGTCTTGCTGCAAATGTATAGAGCCTTGGTGAGACCGCACCTGAAGTACTGTGTACAGTTTTGGTTTCCAGGGCGGCACAGTGGCGCAGTGGTTAGCACCGCAGCCTCACAGCTCCAGCGACCCGGGTTCAATTCTGGGTACTGCCTGTGTAGAGTTTGCAAGTTCTCCCTGTGTCTGCGTGGGTTTCCTCCGGGTGCTCCGGTTTCCTCCCACATGCCAAAAGACTTGCAGGTTGATAGGTTAATTGGCCATTATAAATTGCCCCTAGTATAGGTAGGTGGTAGGGAAATATAGGGACAGGTGGGGATGTGGTAGGAATATGGAATTAGTGTAGGATTAGTATAAATGGGTGGTTGATGGTCGGCACAGACTCGGTGGGCCGAAGGGCCTGTTTCAGTGCTGTATCTCTAAACTAAACTAAACTTATCTAGAGGGAGTGCAACTGAGGTTCACCAGAAGAATCCCTGGAATGGCAGGATTGTTTTATGAGGAGAGACTGAGGAAACTGGGCCTGTATTCTCCAGTGTTTCGAAGAATGGGAGGTGATCTCATTGAAACTTACAAAATTCTTCCACGTCCTGATAGGGTGGATGTAGATAGGATGTTTCCCGTGGCTGGTGAATCCAGAACCAGGGGACATAGTCTTTGAATAAAGGGTAGGCCATTTAAGACTGAGATGAGGAGGAATTTCTTCACACAGAGGGTGGTGAATCTTTGGAATTCTCTACCCCAGAGGGCTGTGGAAGCTCAATCATTGAGCATGTTCAAGACAGCAATCGATAGATTTCTGGATACTAATGACATCAAAGGGATATGGGGATAACGGGGGAAAGTGGCATTGAGGTAGATGATCAGCCATGATCTAATTGAATGGTAGAGCAGGCTCGACGGGCTGAATGGCTTACTCCTGCTCTTATGTTCCTATGAGATAAGGCTACAACAGTTGAGGCCTAATTCTCGAACCAGTTTTTCCTGTAAGTGTGACTCCTTCCTTAGGAGCACAGCATCACAGAATTGGCTCTTAAGAGTTTGTCATACCACATGTCCCTGGGATTTTTTTGACTTTTTTTTTTAAAGTACCTCAGTTTACAGTACTCCTTTGTAGAAGTCTGATCACATCCATCTGTTGAAATGATAAATGAAAAAGAAGCACAGGATTAATGTACATCAAGAGGATTCCCTTGACATATGGCCAGTGATCAGCATTTAGGGAGATCAAGATTTATAATCTTGTTAGCAATCATCACAGGGCACTTCTTTGTAGTTCTTTTTTGTTACTGACAAGTATTTGCTAACAATCAACGAACGCAAAACAAACTGGTGCACAATCACCAAAGAGAATGTAAACAGTAATTCTTCTGCTGTCTAGTGGATTCTGTCTACATGGGATATCCTCCCTCTCTAACTTGGTATTTCAGCAAATTGATGAAGCCTCCACAAACGGGTAATGTAAAAGGAGACATTTGAAGGTGAAAAGGAAAATAAATTGAACGAAGAGGGTCTTATAATGTATGTTATGTACTATGCAGTAGCAATATTTAGTTACATCCCCTTTAAGAAGCATTATCATTGAGACAAGCTGCTAACTATAAGAGGTAAATTTTGATGGTAAGGATCGCAGCGCCAAGTTTCATTTGACCGGAATGGGGATCGGAAAATTTGACGCAGGTCCAGCTGTTGCAAATTTTACCCAATGGCTTCATGCACATTTTTTCAATACGTGCTTCCCTTGAATAAAATTCATGCCAGGAGTGGAACCTCGACAAATTTACTCTGGTATGTTAGCTGTGATTCGATGATAAAAGGTATGATGTTAGATTTCTATTGATAAGGCAAAGCTCTATGCCCAAAGCACTCAGCAGGAATTCAAACACAGGCCTGAATTTTTCGCCGCCCCAGCAGGTCAGATGGTAGCATGGGGGCCGATGGGGGCAGCGTAAAATTGAGTGGGAGGCTCTGGGAGGTCTTCCCACCCCGCTCCCGCCTCCAGCCAATTTTAGGGCGGTTGGGCGGAGGGGAAATAGCCCGCCCATCTGCCCGAGGCTAATACCTGCCTCCACAGGTATTTTACCCGTGGCAAGTGGGCATGCTGGGGATGTTAAAGGCTGCCCAGCAATAGCTGCCGGCCTTTCCACGCACCGGGGGTTGCCATGGCAGTCAGGCACAGGGTGCCCAATTGAGGGCCACCCCCAATCCACCCCCGGGACCCAAGACCCCCTCCACCGCAAACGACCACCCTAGCCTCACCAGGGCACCATCGATCCCCCAGCGGCGCTGCTGGGACTAAGAGCTGCCAGCCCGCTGATTGGCCGGCAGCTCACTGAGGGGGAAACCTCCTCCCTCAAGCAGGTGGAAGTCCCACCTTGGGACAATTAAAGCCTGGGGACCCGTAAAATACGGGACGGATCCCCAGGCTAGGCGGAAGCGGGTTCGCTTTTATGTCGGTGGTGAATTTCTGTCCGCCTAAGGTAAAATCCAGAACACAGATTGGAAAACCCACCAGGACCTGCTGACCTCCATGCCTGAATTTCTATCATTAAGCTCTGTCCATGGAAAAACAATTGTATTGGGAAGATTTCTGCATGGGAAAGGTTTTTGGGTTGGATGCTGAATAGGCAAAATATCAGAGTGAACTACAGCATCCGTTCAACCCAAAAGTCGAAAAACTTGGAACGATTTTCTGGGTTTGAGCCTCATCCTAGCAGGAGGAAAACTGGCCAGCTACTCAACGGATCCAGCCGGCAGGTAGGTTGATTGTGGGGTCGGGGTAAGGGGAGTAGATGCCAGAAGAGGGCTCAAATGGGTCAGGAAGATACAGATTTTTGTGGAGTTCTCCTGCTTCTCAGAGCCTCCAGGGAGGCCTCCAGCATTCCCTTTGAAGACTGGTGGTTAGGCCTGTCAGTGACTGGAGAAACAGAACTGACATGTGTTCTCCATTTCTCCTTTAAAGTTGTAATCAATATCCTACAACAGGTGTAGTAGGATCCAACTTGCTTAGTTAAACAGTCTCACACCAGTTTTGGGCAGGAGTGGTGGGATCCAATTAAAGAGTTGCTTGAAAGTTGATTCAGCTGGGCAAATGGGCGCACAAGGGCCCCAACAGATTTTTAATGGCTCGTCATCCATTCTTCAAGCAAGAAACTGGTAGCCATTGGTTGAAAGTTTCCCCCAAAATGTTTAATTCCCTGTTTTCTTAGCTCTATCATTTTTATTCAATCATGGGATCTGAGCGTCACTGGCTAGGCCAGCATTTGTTACCCATCGCTAGTTACCCTTGAGAAGTTCTTGAACTGCTGCAGTCCATCTGGTGGGGGAGACAGCGGCATAATGGTAATGTCACTGGACTAGTAATCCAGCAACCCAAGTTAATGTCTTGGGGACACATGTTCGAATCACACCACAGCAACTGCTGGAGTTTAAATTCAGTTGATTAATTACAAAAATCTGGAATTGAAAGCTAGTCTCAGTAATGGTGTCATGAAACAATCATTGAATGTCATAAAAACCCATCCAGTTCACTAATTCCCTTTAGAGAAGGAAATCTGCTGTCCTCACCTGATCTGGCCTACATGTGACTCCAGATACACAGCAATGTGGTTTACTCTGAACTGGCCTAACAAGCCACTCAGTTATTAAAGCAATTAGGGATGGGCAACAAATGTTGGTCTTGCCAGCGATGCCCACGTCCCATGAAAGAATTAAATTCATGCACAGAGCTTTTAGGGAGGGCGTTCCAGGTTTTTGGCCCAGCAACAGTGAAGGAATGGCAATATAGTTCTAAGTTAGGATGGTTGGAGGAGAAATTGCAGGTGATGGTGTTACCAGGCACCTGCTGCTCTTGTCCTGGTGGTAGAGGTCGCAGGTTTGGAAAGTGCTGTCAAAGGAGGCTTGGTGAGTTGCTGCAGTGCATCTTGTAGATGGTAGGCACTGTGTGTCGGTGGTGGAGGGAGTGAATGTTTAAAGTGGTGGTTGGGGTGCTGATCAAGCAGGTTGCTTTGTCCTGAATGGTCTCGAGCATCTTGAGTGTTGTTCGAGCTGCATTCATCCAGGCAAGTAGAGAGTATTCACACTCCTGGCTTGGGCTGATAAGTGGCAAATAACATTTGTGCCACACAAATGCCAGGCAATGACCATCTCCAGCAAGGGAGAATCTAACCATCTCCACTTGACATCAACAGCATCAACATTGCTGAATCCCCCACCATTAACACCCTGGCCGGAGGTGTGGTCACCATTAACCAGAAACTTAACTGGACCACCCATATAAATATCATGGCTACAAGCGCAAGTCAGAGGCTGGGAATTCTACAGCGAGTAACTCACCTCCTGACTCCTCAATGCCTGTCCACCATCTACAAAGCACAAGTCAGGAGTGAATATTGTCCAGGTCTTGCTGCATATGGGCATGGATTACTACATTATATGAGGAGTCACAAATCATTCTGAACACTGTGCAATCATCAGCAAACATCCCTAATCTGACCCTATGATGGAGAGAAGGTCATTGATGAAGCAGCTGAAGATGGCTGGGCCTAGGACACTACCTTTAGGAACTCCTGCAATGATATCCTGGGGCTGAGATGATTGGCCTCCAACAGCCACAACCATCTTCCTTTGTGCTATGCATGATTCCAACAGTGGAGAGTTGTCCCCCTGATTTTATTGACTTCAATTTTTCTAGAGCTTCTTGATGCCACACTCAGTCAAATGCTGTTTTTATATCAAGGACAATCACTCTCACCTCACTAAAATAAAAGCAAAATACTGCGGATGCTGGAAATCTGAAATAAAAACAAGAAATGCTGGAACCACTAGCAGGTCTGGCAGCATCTGTGGAAAGAGAAGCAGAGTTAACGTTTCGGGTCAGTGACCCACCTTCAGGACTCACCTCACCACTGGATTCAGCTCCTTTGTCCATGTTTGGACCAAGGCTGTAATGAGGTCCAGAGTCAAACGGCCCTAGAGTACTCAAGTGTATTTAACACAACATTGTATATTACTTTCAAAAAACTATGAACTTATTCTGCTGGCTTTGGGTAAAATGTTCCTTTTTAATGGATGGATGCCTATGTTTTTTTCCCATGATTAGCAGCCAGCTAATGGAACTGTGTTCTCAAATGTTGAGTAAGTTACCTCTAATTTCATTGTCATTAATTATGGAAAATAAGGAGGAGATCTCCAGTTTGTTGAAAGAGGAATTTCAGGCCTTTCAGTAACTGACTGAAAGCTAAATGACCTACCCACATTGCGGAATCTCTTCAGAACGTGGTTCCATAATAATGCCTGGGGGTCCAGTGCTGTGTAAACCATCTTATTGATAGCACAGCACTGGTACAAAAACCAAAAACAAGCATGCCCATGCAAGCTTGCATGCATCCACTTGTTTCTAAACGAAGCTGGTGACTGAGCCATGAAAATCAGTGGCTGCTATTGCCAATCACAACATCTAAGTTGGCACCAGGGTCTGGGTTACATCAGAAAAACCTCACTGACCTTTGATAAGGGTTACCCACTTTATCTAACTCCCAAATAAAAACAGAAAGTGCTGGAAATACTCAGCAGGTCTGGCAGCATCTGTGGAGAGAGAAGCAAAGTTAACGTTTCAGATGTGTGACCTTTCATCGGAACTCAGAGTTCCGATGAAAGGTCACAGACCTGAAATGTTAACTTTGCTTCTCTCTCCACAGCTGCTGCCAGACCTGCTGAGTAATTCCAGCACTTTTTGTTTTTATTTCAGATTTCCAGCATCTGCAATATTTGCTTTTATCTAACTTCCATCTGGGCTGTGGCATGACAGCACAGTAGTGACAATGAGGGCAGATTTTATCACTCTGCTTGCTGAAGAGAATATATCTGAAATTTGGGTGTGGACAACAGTGCAAGATTCTCCATCCATTTATTACTGGTAAATGGTTCTGTTAGGTAGTCGTACCCTGGCTGCTCCCTTACCATCTGCTTCTACATTTGTGCCCAGGTCCTGTGAGTCTTGGACATTGCATTGGCAATTCATGTTGCACTGGTGTAGACCGGGGAGGGTGCCCTATAGTATCAAATCTCACCCAGCAGTATCAGCATTTTTCCAGTCATCAAACAGGGGTTTTGAGAGTTGTGCAGCTCCATCACTTGCCCACTAACTTGTTTCATGCTTCCACCGTTGCTTTGCTATCCAATCTTTTTGCCAGAAATGTTACATTTTGAGCTATACAGCTTTTGGAAAGACTGAAATGTATTTTTAAAAGCTTTGCAGCGTTCATAAAAGCTGCAACAATTTTGATATCCCGATGTAGCCACTTACCTTTAAGTGATCACATCCCTTTAAACCTATGCTGCTGTCCTTTACAAGGTTGTTGATACATATAATTTCTTACCCCCTCTGCTTTGGCACACTTCTAGTGACAAGCCCAGGATGAGACTGGAGCTTCAATGAATAATTCATGAAAGATGATCCAAGAAAGATTCTGGGAAGTTGGTTGGTACTGGAAAATATACCCTAACATTTACACTCAGCACTGCACCAGTGAGGACATGTTTGCAAAGGACTGCTGTATTGAACCACTAATAAGTTAAGAAGTCTCGTGACTCTTCAAATTATGTGTAATTTTTGCATTCTTCAAACCGATCTTGTTAGATAATTGACCAGTGCACAAAATATTAAGTTCGTGCCTGAATATCATCTGTCATTCAATTGCTACTGTTTAATTGATTTGCAGATACTATATTCACCTTTGGCCTCTACAGTTGTCTTTTAGACCGTTCTTGTTTTGTACCAAAATTACTAAAAATTCAAGTAATGCACGTCCTTTGTTGGCCTTTTATTTATAAATATAGAGCTGTCTCTCAAAATCAGGTGCCAACCATACTCTCAGAACCCAATTTCCATACCTGCAGTCATTTTCAGGATGGAGTGGATTGGTGTGTCTAATAACCAAGGGTAAGGGCCTTCTTGTTGAGGCAGCCATCATAGCTGGAGGTCCTTGGAAGACTTGTTAGAATTGAAGATGAGATACATTATATCTGAGAAGATCCACCGAAATTACTCTGAATCAGTGGGTGAACTTAGTGTTTTCTCTCACCAGCACCCAGGCTAACTTCTTTGTGAAGTGCGAAAATACATTGCCAGTGCTGCAAATTCCAATATAGAAGGGAAAAAGTCATGTTTTACAGCTTACTGCTTTATATATAAATTGGGAGTGTGCCAAGGGAAGGAATGGTTACATTTATTTTGGTGAAGTGCCAACATACTGAGTAACAGAGTGGCAGGATGCCGTTCTGTGCACATGATTGCCCTGCTGGACAGTTAATAAGCTGTACTACCTTAAAGAAGCATTGAATGAAGAACATCACCACTGGGAGGAGAGTAGATAGACAGGGAAAATTCATTCATGCAGTGCCACTTCCTGATGCTATGCAAACTTATGTTGATTCCCTGGGGACAGGCAGCACCACACCTGCTACCTGAACAATGTTCTACATTGAATTCATTGAAGAAAGTCACGTGGGCCATGCAGATATTGGCCCATGGTGTTTCCTGCCCCCAGAGAATCAACCTAAGTCTGCATCATACCGGGAAGTGGCACGATGCAAATGAATTTCTTCTCCACAGAGTGTTATTTAACCTGGGCTATTCTTACATATCTTCCACCTGTGGGTTTTAAGTTGGAATTAGAGGCACTTGGTTGAGTATTTGGCATAATGCAGGGAGGCCTAGGCAGAAATTTCTTAATTGTCCTTCATAGCAGATTATAATAGATTTCATTCTTTTTGCAAGATAGCTCAATCCTTCTGTTCACTGCCCTCCCTCTTCAAACCCAAATACTGGTATATTTCTGATCAGGCAATCTGAGGGGCTTTTAGTGGCTCCATCATCCAAATTCACTTCAAAACCCTGCATTAGTCCAAGTCACTATACCAGAGCAGGGATAAGAATCAAAGCCAAGGCAACAAGGAAAAAAAAGGGCTCAATTCATCGAATTATAAGTTAATCCTTCAATGAATGTTTTTAACCTAACACAATGGGCTGAATTTTTACAGCCCCGTGGTGGCAGGCTGGGAGGCGGGCTTGGGGGGATGGTTGGTAGTGGCTGGGAAAATAGGGGAGAGCACCATTGGAAAGGCTCCCAGATGCATTCCCGCCACCAGGGAAGTTTTCCGGGGATGGCAGGGAACCGGAACAGCTGCCCCCACCACGGAGGCAGGCAGACAAATTAAGGTGATTACAGCCCCAATTAGGGCTGATTTTGCAGCCACGTCGGCATTTGCCTGCCAGAGGAGCGAACTCCTACCGCATTGTGGCAGCCACCAGTTCCAAGGCGGTTGGGGGTCATCGGGGGCCGAGGCTCTGCGCCCTAATGATAGGACCATGAGCAGGATAGGCCACACTTGCGGCTCAAATGATTCCTCCTGAGGAGTTACCCTTCCACTCTGAGGTGCCTTATGGCTTTGGCCCTCATCATCTTTGCTTTTGATCTACGCCTCATTGAGGCGCCCTCATGGTCCCCGACCTGCCTCAGCAGCGCCCACCTCTCCCGATGGGGTTGCCAAGGCTCAAGAGCTGCCATCCGTCTGATTGGGCTGGCAGCATTGACAGTACGCCCGCCATTCTCTAATAGGACAGCAAGCGTGGAACCGGCCAGTTAGGAGGCCACCTCATGGAAGATTGCGACGCCAGGCTTGCTGCTGACAAGTGCAGGCTCGGGACCCCCACTTAGTCCTGACATTGGGGTCCCAAATCCTGCAGGAAATTCCAGCCTAATGTGTACTTGGTAAAAATCTGTGACATAAACAACTGGTGTTCTTATAACAGCACTTGGTGAATAATTGCTGCTAAAATACTGTGAAAAATCAATCATCAAATATGGTGTATTTACATAATTTGAGCAAGCCAGTTAGTACAACAGTTCTAAGAAGCTAGTTAAATATTTTGATAAAAATACATAAATGTATAGGTAGACTTTATGAATTAGGGCTCCTCCAACTGAGATCTGCACATGTTGGGAATTTGGGTACACAGATCAGCACCCCACAAATCTTGCAACTGCTAATTCCTGATCTTAATTATGATCCTGTGAAGCACCAATTTGTAACATCTACCCAATATTTTTGTCTGAATAACACCTGTGTGGGATTGAAAGATTGGAGATCCACCTTGGGATCCAAATCACATTCAGAAGTATCTCTTCCCTAAATCCACTCACCTCTCCACCTCTCTCTCCACTTTGGCCCCTTTGACCAGGCTTTGGATCATCAACCCCAGCCCCTCCCCCCACCACCATTCCCCAATATCCCTCTTTGACTCAGCATCCATTTTTTTTTTGCCTGATTACACCTTTGTGAATACACTTTGGGATGTTTTTCTACATTAAAGGCACAATATAACTGTAATAAAAACAGGAAATGCTGGAAAAACTCTGCAGGTCAGACAAAATTTAGAGAGAGGAACCAAATTAAGAGAGCCTTACTTCGGTTGTGGGTAAAATGTTGGAAAAGGTTATAAGAGACAGGATTTATAATCATCTTGAAAAGAATAAGTTCATTAGCGATAGTCAGCACGGTTTTGTGAAGGGTAGGTCGTGCCTCACAAACCTTATTGAGTTTTTCGAGAAGGTGACCAAACAGGTGGATGAGGGTAAAGCCGTGGATGTGGTGTATATGGATTTCAGTAAGACGTTTGATAAGGTTCCCCACGGTAGGCTATTGCAGAAAATACGGAAGTATGGGGTTGAAGGTGATTTAGAGCTTTGGATCAGAAATTGGCTAGCTGAAAGAAGACAGAGGGTGGTGGTTGATGGCAAATGTTCATCCTGGAGTTTAGTTACTAGTGGTGTACCGCAAGGATCTGTTTTGGGGCCACTGCTGTTTGTCATTTTTATAAATGACCTGGAAGAGGGTGTAGAAGGGTGGGATAGTAAATTTGCGGATGACACGAAGGTCGGTGGAGTTGTGGATAGTGCCGAAGGATGTTGTAGGGTACAGAGGGACATAGATAGGCTGCAGAGCTGGGCTGAGAGATGGCAAATGGAGTTTAATGCGGAAAAGGGTGAGGTGATTCACTTTGGAAGGAGTAACAGGAATGCAGAGTACTGGGCTAATGGGAAGATTCTTGGTAGTGTAGATGAACAGAGAGATCTTGGTGTCCAGCTGCATAAATCCCTGAAGGTTGCTACCCAGGTTAATAGGGCTGTTAAGAAGGCATATGGTGTGTTAGCTTTTATTAGTAGGGGGATCGAGTTTCGAAGCCACGAGGTCATGCTGCAGCTGTACAAAACTCTTGTGAGACCGCACCTGGAGTATTGTGTGCAGTTCTGGTCACCGCATTATAGGAAGGATGTGGAAGCTTTGGAAAGGGTGCAGAGGAGATTTACTAGGATGTTGCCTGGTATGGAGGGAAGGTCTTACGAGGAAAGGCTGAGGGACTTGAGGTTGTTTTCGTTGGAGAGAAGGAGGAGGAGAGGTGACTTAATAGAGACATATAAGATAATCAGAGGGTTAGATAGGGTGGATAGTGAGAGTCTTTTTCCTTGGATGGTGATGGCAAACACGAGGGGACATAGCTTTAAGTTGAGGGGTGATAGATATAGGACAGATGTTAGAGTTAGTTTCTTTACTCAGAGAGTAGTAGGGGCGTGGAACGCCCTGCCTGCAACACTAGTAGACCCGCCAACTTTAAGGGCATTTAAATGGTCATTGGATAGACATATGGATGAAAATGGAATAGTGTAGGTCAGATGGTTTCACAGGTCGGCGCAACATCGAGGGCCGAAGGGCCTGTACTGCGCTGTAATGTTCTAATTCTAATCTAATCTAATGTTTCAGGTCAATTACTTTTTGAAATTGTTAGAGTTTTAACAGACTTTAAGCAAGTACAAAGGCAAGGAAAGGGAGAAAGAACAAAAGGGAAGGTCTACGATAGGGTGGAAGGCTGGAGAGATTAAATGAGAAAAGGGATGATGCGACAAGGCAAAAGGAGATGGTAATGAGACAACTGAAGAAACTAAAGATGGGTGTAAAGGAGGCATAAATGGGAAATACAGAATCATCACCATAGCTGCCATCCAAAAAAGGGGTCAGAGGTTATGATCTGAAATTGTTGAACTCAGTGTTGAGTCCAGAAGGCTGTAAAGTGCCTAACTGAAAGATGAAGTGCTGTTCTTCGAGCTTGCATTGAACTTCATCGGAACAGTGAAGGAGGCCCAAGGACCAAGAGATCAGAGTGTGAGCAGGATTGGGAATTAAAATGACAGGCAACTGGAAGCTTGGGCTCATGCTTGTGGACTGAATGGAGCTGTTTCGCAAAGTGGTCACCCAATTTGCATTTAGTCTCCCCTATGTAGGGGAAACCTCATCGTGAGCAGCGAATACAGTATACTAAATTGAAAGTAGTACAAGTAAGTCACTGTTTTACCTGGAAGGTATGTTTGGGGCCTTGGATAGTGGGAAGGGAAGAGATAAAAGGGAAGGTGTTACATCCCTTGCACTTGCATGGGAAGGTGCTGTGGGAAAAGGAGGGGGTGATTGAGGAGTGGACCAGGATCGCGGAGGGAATGGACCCTTCAGAATGTTGAAGGGGAAGTGAGCGGAATATGTGTTTGTGGTGGCATCACGTTGGCAATGATGGAAATACTGGAGAATGATCCGTTGAATGTGAAGGCTGCTGGGGTGGAATGTGAGGACAAAGGGAACCCTATTATAGCTCTGGGAGGGAGTGGACAGGATGAGAGCAGAAGTAAGGGAAATGGAATGGTCACAGTCAAAGACCTTGGTAACCACAGTGGGGGGAATCCTCATTTGAGGAAAAATGAAGACTTGTCAGAAGCACTGGTATGGAAGGTGACAATAAATATTATGTTGTTTTGTCCTCCTCTGAACACAATGGTTAGGTTACAGCCATGTAACATTCCTATTGGCTCTATTTGTCTTCTATATCCTGCCTTTTTAAAATATTATGTGAGCTTAAAAATGCCTTCAATATGTCAGCCAATTATCTGAGTTTAATCCTATTAAGGTGCAATTTGACAAAAACAGAGGTGTCAGATTTCTCTGCACAGCTGGAACCAATTTTGCTTGTTCTGTGATGACAATTTATGGTATTATTAGGAAACTACCAAGAACAGACTATACATAATGACTGTTATGTAACTTGTCAATTGCTGAAAATAGAAACATATTGTCGAAGCTTTTCGTCTTCTACTCATCAGGACAACCCACAAGAATACCAATGTAAGGAAAACAATAACTTTATACTGTATGAGAAGAGAGTGCTGATTGGTTGGCAAGTGAACTCTGATTTGTAGAGGCGTTGCCATGGAGAATGCACCAGTTTACAATGACTGACAGTTAACTGCCAAGTTATGTTTGAAATTTAAACCAGGTAGCTTGACTTTGATTGGTCACAGCATTGCCCTGAGGAATGAACCAGCGAATGGCTGTAACTTATTTTGTTTAGCTGAAACAAGCACAATGTTTATACATGTTCTTTCTGTCTGCTAAGAACAGGGCTCTGTGTATTAATATATGTAGCTTCCAGTACGCGCAAATGCGCCACACTGTGAGCCCTACTGACAATCTTAAATTGGTTGTCAGCGTAATTCTTAGCACATTGGTATTCTTGTAGATAGTCCTGATGAGTGCAAGACAAAAAGCTTCGACAACATTTTCTATTGTTTGTCTATTATGTGTCTATTTTCAGAAATACTGAAGTTCTGTACTACCAAACAACTATTTAACTTGTCAATATCACAGCAGCAAAACTACTGCCGTCACAGGAGGGGATGGACTTCAGAACTTCTGTGATAAGTTCTGTTATACCTATCTTGCTAAGTGATAAACTACAATCACCATTTCCACAAGACTACCATGACAGAACTTTATGGACTGTGGCAAGGATGGTGAATGGAGAAGGCCGTTGACCTGAAGACATTACTTGAAATTTACTTTGACAACTGATGACATCAACCTGAACCCTTTTATTGCATACCATACTCCAGCCAATCTTTTAAGACCAAGTTTACAATTATGGAGCCTGCTGGTTGATCAAAGCATCTTGTTTAATATCATTGATGTAGAGAGTTAGGTGTCAGTAAACCGTATAAGGTTTTGAATTTAAATTTGGTTTTGTAAGGCAGAACAAGACTTCTTTTAATTTTGCTTCCACCCCTATTTCTATCCCCATCAAACATTCCTAAAGATATTACTATGGCTCTTTATAAGCTTAATATATTAAATAAAGGCCTTCAGCACTAGACTGGAAACAGATACCTCTTCCCTATTCATGCTATATAACTCCAGATAGTTCCTTCCATCAAAGATTTTCGTATAAAATATAGTATCCTTGGTGATGGTTTATTTAAAACCTAGTTGGTTACTCTTATTTTCTGATGGCGGAAGACCGCCATCATTAACAACGAGCTCAGTAGACTCAATGTGGACATTGCAGCACTTCAGGAGACTCGCCTCCCCGCGAGTGGCTCTCTAGCAGAGCAAGACTACACCTTCTTCTGGCAGGGCAGGGATCCTGAAGAACCAAGACAGCATGGAGTGGGCTTCGCCATCAGAAACTCCTTGCTCAGCATGATAGAGCCTCCCTCAAATGGCTCGGAACGCATACTGTCCATCCGACTGCTCACCACCTCTGGTCCAGTACACCTACTCAGCATCTATGCTCCAACACTCTGTTCCGCACCTGAAGCTAAAGACCAGTTCTATGAACAACTCCATAACATCATTAGCAGCATCCCCAACACCGAACACCTATTCCTGCTGGGGGACTTTAATGCCAGGGTTGGGGCCGACCATGACTCATGGCCCTCCTGCCTTGGGCGCTATGGCGTTGGAAGGATGAATGAGAACGGGCAGAGACTGCTTGAGTTGTGTACCTATCATAACCTCTGCATCACCAACTCGTTCTTTCACACTAAACCCTGTCACCAGGTTTCATGGAGGCACCCAAGATCACGTCGTTGGCACCAGCTAGACCTCATTGTCACAAGGCGAGCCGCCTTAAACAGTGTTCAAATCACACGCAGCTTCCACAGTGCGGACTGCGACACCGACCACTCCCTGGTGTGCAGCAAGGTTAGACTCAGACCAAAGAAGTTGCATCATTCCAAGCAGAAGGGCCACCCGCGCATCAACACGAGCAGAATATCTCACCCACAGCTGTTACAAAAATTTCTAAATTCACTTGTAACAGCCCTTCAAAACACTCCCACAGGGGATGCTGAGACCAAGTGGGCCCACATCAGAGACGCCATCTATGAGTCAGCTTTGACCACCTACGGCAAAAGTGCGAAGAGAAATGCAGACTGGTTTCAATCTCATAATGAAGAGCTGGAACCTGTCATAGCCGCTAAGCGCATTGCACTTTTGAACTACAAGAAAGCCCCCAGCGATTTAACATCCGCAGCACTTAAAGCAGCCAGAAGTACTGCACAAAGAACAGCTAGGCGTTGCGCAAACGACTACTGGCAACACCTATGCAGTCATATTCAGCTGGCCTCAGACACCGGAAACATCAGAGGAATGTATGATGGCATGAAGAGAGCTCTTGGGCCAACCATCAAGAAGATCACCCCCCTCAAATCTAAATCGGGGGACATAATCACTGACCAACGCAAACAGATGGACGGCTGGGTTGAGCACTACCTAGAACTGTACTCCAGGGAGAATGCTGTCACTGAGACTGCCCTCAATGCAGCCCAGCCTCTACCAGTCATGGATGAGCTGGACATACAGCCAACCAAATCGGAACTCAGTGATGCCATTGATTCACTAGCCAGCGGAAAAGCCCCTGGGAAGGACAGCATTACCCCTGAAATAATCAAGAGTGCCAAGCCTGCTATACTCTCAGCACTACATGAACTGCTATGCCTGTGCTGGGACGAGGGAGCAGTACCCCAGGACATGCGCGATGCCAACATCATCACCCTCTATAAAAACAAAGGTGACCGCGGTGACTGCAACAACTACCGTGGAATCTCCCTGCTCAGCATAGTGGGGAAAGTCTTTGCTCGAGTCGCTCTGAACAGGCTCCAGAAGCTGGCCGAGCGCGTCTACCCTGAGGCACAGTGTGGCTTTCGTGCAGAGAGATCGACTATTGACATGCTGTTCTCCCTTCGTCAGATACAGGAGAAATGCCGTGAACAACAGATGCCCCTCTACATTGCTTTCATTGATCTCACCAAAGCCTTTGACCTCGTCAGCAGACGTGGTCTCTTCAGACTACTAGAAAAGATCGGATGTCCACCAAAGCTACTAAGTATCATCACCTCATTCCATGACAATATGAAAGGCACAATTCAACATGGTGGCTCCTCATCAGAGCCCTTTCCTATCCTGAGTGGTGTGAAACAGGGCTGTGTTCTCGCACCCACACTTTTTGGGATTTTCTTCTCCCTGCTGCTTTCACATGCGTTCAAATCCTCTGAAGAAGGAATTTTCCTCCACACAAGATCAGGGGGCAGGTTGTTCAACCTTGCCCGTCTAAGAGCGAAGTCCAAAGTACGGAAAGTCCTCATCAGAGAACTCCTCTTTGCTGACGATGCTGCTTTAACATCTCACACTGAAGAATGCCTGCAGAGTCTCATCGACAAGTTTGCGTCTGCCTGCAATGAATTTGGCCTAACCATCAGCCTCAAGAAAACGAACATCATGGGGCAGGATGTCAGAAATGCTCCATCCATCAATATTGGCGACCACGCTCTGGAAGTGGTTCAAGAGTTCACCTACCTAGGCTCAACTATCACCAGTAACCTGTCTCTAGATGCAGAAATCAACAAGCGCATGGGTAAGGCTTCCACTGCTATGTTCAGACTGGCCAAGAGAGTGTGGGAAAATGGCGCACTGACACGGAACACAAAAGTCCGAGTGTATCAGGCCTGTGTCCTCAGTACCTTGCTCTACGGCAGCGAGGCCTGGACAACGTATGCCAGCCAAGAGCGACGTCTCAATTCATTCCATCTTCGCTGCCTTCGGAGAATACTTGGCATCAGGTGGCAGGACTATATCTCCAACACAGAAGTCCTTGAAGCGGCCAACACCCCCAGCTTATACACACTACTGAGTCAGCGGCGCTTGAGATGGCTTGGCCATGTGAGCCGCATGGAAGATGGCAGGATCCCCAAAGACACATTGTACAGCGAGCTCGCCACTGGTATCAGACCCACCGGCCGTCCATGTCTCCGTTATAAAGACGTCTGCAAACGCGACATGAAATCGTGTGACATTGATCACAAGTCGTGGGAGTCAGTTGCCAGCATTCGCCAGAGCTGGCGGGCAGCCATAAAGACAGGGCTAAATTGTGGCGAGTCGAAGAGACTTAGTAGTTGGCAGGAAAAAAGACAGAGGCGCAAGGGGAGAGCCAACTGTGCAACAGCCCCAACAAACAAATTTCTCTGCAGCACCTGTGGAAGAGCCTGTCACTCCAGAATTGGCCTTTATAGCCACTCCAGGCGCTGCTTCACAAACCACTGACCACCTCCAGGCGCGTATCCATTGTCTCTCGAGATAAGGAGGCCCAAAAGAAAGTTGGTTACTCTTATTTTCTCCAAGTTCCTAGAATACTGCTCCAGACTTCTTCAAACAGATCCACTGTCCTTTCTTTAATGGATGTTTCATACCCTTGAACTAATGTTCAAGACTCCCAGCCTCCTAGATTTTCATCTGAAGAGCCTACTCAAAGGTAGCCTAGGTTTATCTTGACAGATACTCCAAACTGCCTTGATGTGCTTCAGGCTCCACTTGGCTCTTGGATGAATTTACATGACAAATCTTTCAGCTCCAGACAATGTTGACTCATCATCACAAAGAATACTCCTGAACAAGCAAAGCCACTCGCACTGTCATCCGTCATTTCCATCTGAGAACATGGTTTTATCAACTCTATAATATCACTGATACCAACTCAGAACATTGAGAGACTATGGGTATAAAAACTGAGTTCTCACGTTATTTTACTTCCAGGATCATTAACTGCCATTGTTTTGAAAACTTATTTTTATTTAAGTAATCTTCCTTGAAAGGATGGAAATAGTCTCTTTACAAAGCTTAATTTCAATGCCACTATGTTAGAACTGTACTAAGAGTTTAAAATGTCCACTCAAAGTGGCCGAAAAAGTAACTTCCCATAAATAAAGATGCCAGTAACAGGGAAAATTTCTTCTGTGTTCAACCATTTTATTCAGAGAAAATAATCCATGCCAAATTCAAAAATTTTAATTCTAACACTAGATTTTTTTCTTTTCTCATTATAAGAGGAATTGTGCATCTAGCAAGGCTCCAACCAGCAGCTGTGCAAAATTTCAGCTTTGACTCAGGGATGGTACTCTTCCCTCTAAATTAGTAAGTTGTGGTCTCAACTCCCACCCCAGGACTTGAGCACAATATCTAGATAGGTATTCCATCTGCTGTTCTTGCCAATCCTCCTGCTCAGTTCATCCACAGAGGGTTAAATCTTACCAATCTCTATCCCATCTTGCTCACCATGCACACCACTGGGCTCTGCTGGTGGATTGACAATCTCCACCTCTTTCTGCATTTCCCTCAAGAACATCTGCTTTCCTGCACACAGGGTCCTGTATCATGACCTCATTGTGGATGATTGTATTGACATCCTGGCTTTCAATGAAACCTGGCTCACAGCTTCCCCCCTCATATCCTGTCTGTCACAAAGAACGCTTAATTCCATCTCGATAATATCACTTGCTTATGCCCCTACCTAAGCTGATCTGCTGCTGATACCCTTATTTATGCCTTTATCACCTTCAGACTGGATTCCTGGTCAGCAACGCATCCTGCACCCTCCATAAATCTATTTGAAGAAGAGCGGGGAGCAGTGTCCTGACAAACATGGCTTGACTTAGCCAATACCAGCAAAAAGCAGATTCTGTGGTTGCTCATCTTTGTTTTGGTGACTAACGCACCTTGTTTAGTGCAAATTAGCTGCTGTGTTTGCCTACATAACAGTAACTACATTTCAAAAGTGGATTAGCTGTGCACTGTTTTGGGATTATGAAAGCTGCTATATTAATGCAAGTTATTTCTTTCAGACCCCTACTGTGTTAGCAAGATGCAATGAATGTTTCCCCCAATACCGAACTCATGTCTAAATGCTAAACATAAAATAACATTCAGTGTTAACAGTAGCTCTAGTTGCACATAATAGTTTAGAATAAGATTGAGAATGTTAATTGCATAGTTTATTGTAGAGATAACAACAGTATGCAGAGAAATAAGTATGTCAAGTCATCCAGAGGCTGCAACCAAATACAGCGTAAAATTAATCTCTTTAACTGTACTCACAGACAGGTAATTGGATTGTCAACACCCCTTCTGTTGATTGAGAGCTGACCCTTCTGACCCACCACAGCGATGAGAGCTTGTCTGCATACAGTATACTGATTTCTTTGCTGTATCTGTGGGAAAAGGTTGCAGAGATTCATCAAATAATGTTAACAAGATGTGGTAAAACTGGTCAGTGGTATTGCATAGTCTGGGTGCTCTCACTGCGATTTAAAACCATGCATGGCATAAAACCGATTGGAGAGAATTACAAAGCAGCAATGCCAATCAACACTAATGAGAGTTAAAAAAACCTAAGTTATCAATGCCGAGCAGAATTCAGTATGATACAATCAAATTAGCTTCCTGGCAACATGTTGGAAGAGAGATATTTGACAAGATCTTACTGTCATAAAATACTGCAACTATATGGAATATAAGATTATTTTAACACAAGTTTCTGTCACTTTTCTTCTGATCTATAACTGTCAGAAATGGGTTGATTATCAGTAGACTGCACACTGGCTGACTCCATGATCCAGCATTACTAATGAGGAGCGTGACCATTATTTCCCGTGATGAACTCCCTTGAGCACTGCTCTCCAAACTGAAGCTAGTTATTTCATGCTGCATTCTTTTGACCCGAAGCCAGAAATTTGCATGTTACTACTGTTACCACAGTTTCTACTGTTACCACAGTTGCCCGCTGTGATCTCAGGCTACAAATACCTGAGTTTACTTGTTTATGCCACTTCCCTACAGGAGGGATTGCAGCATATAAATACTGATATTTCCCATGTTAAAGAAAACTATATTCTTCATTTTACAGCACAGAAATAGGCCATTTGGCCTTTTGCCTCTGTGTTGGCTCTTTGCGAGAGCAAACCAAAACTATTACCATTACCCTGCTCTTTCCCCTTAGCCCTATATTGTCCTGTGCTTCAACTGTTTATTTTTCACTGAAAAGATGCGCTGCCTCAACTACTTCCTATGCCAAAGCATTCCATCTATTAGCTGTTTTTCCAGTAAAAACAAAGGTCTTATGCAGGACATTATTTAGTTAGCTTGGTTGCAACTAAAGCAACCCACGATCAGTTAAAATGGCAGAACTTTGGAAAATGAGCTCTACCTGGGACTTTCTGAACTATGAAACTCATCTATTACCAAGTCAGCATATACTGCGAAGGAACAGGAATGTCTTGTCACTGCATTTGTGGTGAAAAATTGTAGCAGTACAGCATACATTTTCCAGAACTAAAGCAGGATGTGGTGAGAGCAACAGGCCAGAAGATTATCCTGGAGAAAAAGACTATTTAAATGAACATTATTCTTTTTAAACAGGGCTATTTGATCACAATGATATACTGTGTAAGTTGACGGGTCACTACTCTATTTATCTTAAGTACAACCAGGAAACCCATGATCAATGGAAAAAGCTGACAATTTATATTACAAATTCAGAAGCAGTAGCTGCTTCTTATTCACGCTGTTAATTTTCTCCTAAAAGTAATTTATTGTATCACAATATGTTTATGGGCATACTTTATGATTGACTTTAGTCTGTGCAGCTAATAACGTGACATTTTAATGTTTATTAACATTATCCCTTTCAAAACCATTGTTACTACAAAGACTGCAGCAGGCTTCCTAAGCTGCTGCCCGTTTGTGATGCTAGACTCTCCACTTTATATCACAAATAGAAATTCCTGGCACCGTGAAAATTGTAGCTGTTTTGTAGTCTCATCAACGAGTCTTCCAAATATGTGGCAGATCTGTTCAGCTGTTTGCCCACAGGATAGTGATAATGAAAAGATTCAATGGCTGCCCTATAATTTATTTCTATTGCTTACCCAGAATAACCCAATTTTGAAGACCTTATTTTGTGGGAGGTAACTACATGCACTAATGCAAATGATCTGAAAAATACGATCGTGTCAACTTGCTGGTACTGTGCACTGTTTTACTCATGAGTGGTAGAGTATGCCTTTGTGCTTTTATTTTAGCATGTGGAAAGGTCCCTGATCTAAGTGAGGTTGGTGCATAGCATAGGTTTCACTTCTTCCTCGTTAGAGAAAAGGGGGAGATTTTCAAGTCAAATTATTCTGGTGGCTCTCAATTATATTGAAACATTTGTGCACAGTGATCAGTAGAGTCCTGGAAGAAGCAAAATTAAGGAGGGTTAAAGGAAAAGGAAATTAAAAATACAAAGAAAATCATTTGAAAATTAGGGAATGATTAAAAGGAGTTTTTTACTACAAAAAATCATATATACATCGTAACATGTATTGTGAATGAATTTCATATGATCAGACTTTTTTTGCAAGACTCAAGTCAATGTAGAACCTGCAGACAGCCCTTAATACCCATATGAAAAGCCTTGCAACATTTCTGTAGCGGGATATTTTATTTACAAGCATATTTTGCATGTAAAACATTCCCTTTTTCTGCTCCACAGAGTAACAGGGAAGGGGAATGATACAAAAAGAGTCCACATTTATTTTATCTGCTGGGTTTTATTGTGACTCTGCCAGATTAATTATTAAGCCAACTTGCTCACTAATTTTCCAAATTCCATCAAAACTCACTGAAAAACATCTGAATGACAATTGTCTTTAGTATGTATTTATCTGAAATAGGGGTATCTGAAATTTCAAAATGGCTTTTTTCCCCTGAAATGCTCAATTAACACATCATACAAAAACTCTAAAGTTTCAGTTAGATCTGAAGACACTGATTCTGGTATTATAAAGCCTCTTCTAATTCGTGGTATTCCAAACAAGGTGAAATTCTACCCCCAAGAAACCAAATTCAGGTCACTGAATTGTGTTTTTTTCCAAGGTGCTTTCTGCAGTGTAAATCTTTCCAGATCAATCTCAAAATGCCTCATGAGTTGTATGATGATTGCAACAGGAAGACTGTTATTGTAAGATCAAATTTTTTTGCAATATAATTGAAAATATTGTCGTGTCACGGCCATGTGAGGAGTGGTCTTAGGTTCCCCTCTTGCCCCTTCATCTTATTTGCCTGCAACAGTGTTTATTCCTTTTAAACAGTGGTTGTGCTTACCACCTCTATGAATGTTTTACCTTTTTCCTTTACTGAGATCATGAAAGAACCAACCGGACAGGTTTTCTTGAGTTTAAACAAGAAAGAGGTATGTTTATTATACTTAACACTCTAACTGATTTAAAATTATGCTGCACATTCACGCACACATTCACACGAGAATCACACATTCACACAAGTAGATTACAGGAGGGAAAATAGATTTGGTGGTTGGATTAAAGTCCAGAATAAATGGAACTTAAATACAGTCTGCAAAGTGGGTGATCCAGTAGTCCTCGGCCGAAGCTGTATTCTTGAAGTTCTTGGTAGGTCAAAATGTATTTTGGCTGGCTTGCTTTGCTCAGATTTTTCCAGAAGGCAAAATTGGTAGCTGAATCTCTTCCCGATTGCTGGCTGTAGCGGTCTGTAGGCTTAGAGGGCCCCCAGTCACAGACAGTTTTCACTTGATGTTTTCTGGGGGGAGGGAGAGAAGAGAGAGAGAGAAACAGGGGAGTAGCAGCCTTCTGTGCTGCTGTACACACAAGTTACTGCCTGTCTGCTTGACTCTGTGACAAAATGTCCAGTTTCTTCAGAGATGAACAGACGGTCACATGGTTCTCTCATTCCCCTTTGTTTTTAATGAGGTCCAAAGTCTAAAACCCAAAACTTCTCTTAGATGGGGTTGGCAGTGTTTACCCACTGGAGGGATGTCTCCATTTATGAATGCCTCGAGATGGTTTGGAATGTCCTGCTAACGAGGGTGATCAGGCTAATCTACTCAGTGAGCCAAAGCATTGTTCTGGCTGGGCTTCTGATTAGACTTTTTGTCTTCAGTTCAATCTCCTGGTATTTCAGATGTAAATGGCAGTAGCCATCTTGGCTGCTAGTTTTCTTTTTGAAGTTACTGTGGGGTTTTTTTCCATTAAAACTCTAATGTAAGTTTCCAACTGATGAAATTAATATTTCCCATTTGGCATATAGGGTTTTCCTGACAGTTGGTTACAATATCCAGAACTAGGCCACAAGACAGCTAGAAAGGTAATCAAACAGAAGTGTCACACATTACAAAAAGGGTGTCCAACCTTTTAAGGATAGATTTAGCAAATTGCTGCTCTGGTTTAGAGCTTCATATGATGGAAGTACAGATCAAGAATTCAGGAATGGAGGTGAGTGAAAAGTCTTGCAGAGCCACTCTCTACCATACTCAGATTCCTGATGTACATGTCGAGGAGTGTGAATTTGTAAAGTCTTCATGGGCCTCACAGTGTGTACCATAAAGCCCTCAGAGGCCACCACACGGAAAGCTCAAATCCATGTTCCCTTTTATTTGCATATATTGTAAGTTGCTGGCTTGAACAGAATATTGTGTTCTGATATAGGATTTATCCACCAAAAAGACAACATTAAAAATTGCCCTTTCCAAACCTATAGACAGACCCACAAAATTCAAATGGGGCAAATCTGTGAATGATGTGAGTTTGCATTTCAGCTACACATGTAAGACTGGTAGCTGCTGGTTGAGTTACAGCCAGGCACTGTCTGGAACTTTACATTCCTGCCTGGATTTTCAGTGGTTCTGTTTAGGAGAGAACTCTGTACATTTCTGGTTAGGTGCAGGGCAGAGCTGACTCTCAACAGTTAGAAATGTAAATGTTTAGAGAGCAGGGAAGAGTATCATTTAAACTGAGGTTAGGTGAGTTTACATGGCACCCAGAAGGTTCAGCAGACTCTCATGCGCACTTAGCAAACCAGAGCTTGACACTGCACTGACTTTCCACACCATGTGATGGCAAACCAAATGGTGGGAGAGCTTAGCTTCCAGCGCCTCCCACTCTGAAGTCAGGTCAAGCCCAGACTCTAGGAAGGGATTTTAACTATCAGCAGGTTTTCAGTGAGAAACTGCTGGTTTCCGTTAGTTTCCCACCTGCCTGCAGCAGTGTGAAGCCATGGTGACTTTAACCACCAGGCCTCATTAAGTGGGCAGGAAGTGGCTGTAGACCCTGGGAAACTGGGTGGCCAAAGGCTGTCTGCTAACTCAGGTTAAGTGTGGGGGTGGGGATGAGGTTGGGGGTGGACTTCAGGGGACAGAAGGCCTTCAGTTTCCTTGAGGGGCAGGCAAGCACTCAACCTAGTCCATCAAAGACCTATTCGGCTTCAAAACCTTCTTCAAACTGCCTTGACCTGCCTGAAATTGGGTTTCCCCACTCAGGCCAAAGTTAAAATCGATGTTGGGGCCTAATCACAGCAAGACCCTGATTTGCATTATGTGAATTAGGACTCTTCTGGATTTGGGAGGACGGATTAACTGCATGTTTGGAAGTATCTGTTAAAATTAAAAATACAGCATCTGGGGAACTTTCTGGCAGGTAAGTAACCCAGGCCACCTTAACTATGTCCTTGCTCAGCTTCCATTAGGCAGGTTGGGTTAAAATGCTTCTCCCTTACCTCCTCAGAAGTCGCTATGCACTAATACTAAACTAGTGTAAATGCACCCCGTGAAATAAATGAGTAAATAGCACTGAGTTTTCTGAGCTTCTTGGCCCAGAGTAACAGGGCTTAGGGACTGCATGTGGCCCATGGGCTACAGTTCAGGCACTCCTGCATTAGAGGTTAATAAAGTTCTTTCTACAAGGACAGTTTTTTTCCTCTTAGTCCTTTTTTCTACATGCATTAATATTTCTTTTTATTAAAGCTGAGTCACATTTGGCTCCTACGGCATTGCTCTGACTGACAATACAGCAGCCAATTTGAATCAGAAGTGATATAATATCAAACACAGGCGCCCACATATACCAATGCAACAGCGTTGCTATTAAACAGTAAGAAATGTCCTTTGCAAAGCTCTTTGAAAAGTTTTGAAAAGAAACTAATGAAACCGCTTTCATTTAGCAGACCTTTTTGGAAGATTCATTCTAAATAACTGGATGCCAGGTATTGCTAAATGTCTGTGTGCGTGTGGTACGTCAGGGTTCTGTGGCTGGTTTGGCCTTCATCCACATCACCAAATATGGATATGATGCTTACTCTGGAATGAAAACATTTGATAGAATCAGTGGCCAAACACCATAGCTTTTATTAAATTAAACACAGCTTCACAATTCACACTGTTCAGATTCATAAATCATTGGTCACTATAACTTGATTATATCATAATTAAACCTGGTAACAGCCCTCTGAGATCATGTCAGAGATACCAAAAATGGCTAAGATCTGACTCCAAATGCAAGAGGGGGCATAAGAATTTTATTTTTGGTGGCAGTGACATTGACATTTTAATGTTTTGACCTTTGCTTCAAGTAAAAGAAAAGTGGAAACAGTCTAGTCTGGTTCCAGGCTGCTGAGACCTCCTTAAGGCTGTTCTCAAAAGATTGTCATAATAGATCAGTGCGTGATCTGAAGTTAAGGATATCACAATGGCTGCTTGATTGAACTTCCTGCTATCATTTAATCCGATGTCACTGAAAACCACTGTACCGCAGAAGGACAGCAATGTTCAAGTTTTATTTTCATCTTTTCTTTTAACATAATAGTTTAGAAAATTAACTTGTATGTATTATCAGGTTATGCCTGAATCATTTCCAAACACTTGTAGTTAGAGCTTATAGGGTGGAATTTCCAGGTTGAGTTTAGCACCTGGGTGCTAAAGGAAACGGAAGAACTGATTGGCTCTGCAATACACCTGCAAACCTCTCCACCAGATTGTCCTTTCTGCCCAGGTGATGAGTAACGACCACGCAAAACTCTATCGCAGAAATCTTATTAAATATTCAAGATAGTTGCTAGATAATTCGCTGACTTCATGCATCAATGTACATTGGAAACTTGGGTACGCTATGTCTATAATTTTAAAGTCCATAATGAAATCATCAGGAGTGAGCAGCTGAATTTCTGAAATGCATTCTCACTGGGCAGAGCACAAAGTCAGATAATGACCCCTTTATGCTCCACATATACTGCAATTTGTGCATTACAATGGCTCCATCAGCCGAAACCTGATTCCTAATGTGGTCCCATCTCGCAAAGCCCCACTCTGGCGTTTCACTCCTTATAAGTGCACTGAGTTTGACATAATTGTCAAGGCTCAATATAACCAGATTGGTAAAGGGTGGGAAAAAAGGAACAGCTTAATAAAGCAAGAAAAACAATCTATGGCAATGACTGCTGAAAAATGCAATGTAAGTCATTGTGCAACAGGGGCAACTCTCAGCACCATTCTCCATTGTTGTTTTACAAAGGTTTAGAAACTGTATCTGGGAAGAGAAGAAGATGAATGAAATTACAACATGAAACGAACATTTTCTACTTTTTTCCTTCTGGGTTTATGAGAATGAAATATGAAACTCTTTGGGAAACTTGATGCGTGGGTGTCACTGTATCCTTATCATGCTTGTGCAATGCAACATATCTTCCAGGCCAAATATGGGTATTTTATTCAAAAAAAACATTGCGTTTTCTGTGAAATTGCAGCAGCTGGGTTTCTTAAAGATTACAGCTGAAGTTAATACTTCTCATCCAGCATCTGAGCACCATAATTGGATGAAATCAAGCCAATCATTCTCGATTTGATTTTAATCCAAATTGAATTTAATATTAATTTACTTCAGATAAGCTTTTTAAGAAAATCAAGATCTGACACTAAATATATCTTTTGTTTTATGGTGCGCATGACTTCACTGCCAATTGAAATGCCTGTTAGCTTTCACTTACAGAACAGGATGGTTAAACATTCTTGCAACATCCATTTTTGTCTATTTTTCAAAATGTTCTTTTTTCCTCATTTTCCAGTCATTTTATGTTCTTCAAGTTTCATCTGTTCCATTCCCTGGCCAGGGGGCAGATAGGTCACCTCTTTAAAGTCTCTGCCAATTTTCCTCCCTAAACTGCATGTAAAAGCGTTCAAGGCAAGTCTTTATTCGTTGGGGGGGAGAAAGCATCTCCAATCTGCTCAGTGTTGCACTGACACCAGCTTAAAACCCCATCATATAGGAAATCAGATGCATGAACTCATGTCATAATACGTTGCTACTCTTTAGCACTACTGCATGCATGTAAGAACAGATTCCTACAAAATGAGTGAAATCATTTTATAGAAGAGACTCTTAAGAATGACCTTTCACCATTCACATCCTCAAGACATTCTGATGCATTTCACAATATGTTACTTTTAAAGTGCTGTCCCTGTTGTTATGTAGGTAAACATGGCATCTAATTTGCACACAAGGTCCCACAAAAGGCAAATGTGAATAATTGCTATTTAATTTGGTGTGATGGCATTTGTTGAGGAAAGAATGTTGGTCAGGACACTAGGAGATCTCTCTCCTCTTTGAATAGTGCATTGGGATCTGTTCCGCATAAGGCTTCAATTTAATGTTTCATCTGAACGGTGGCACCTCCATTAATTGTGGCGCTTTCCAAGTAATGCAGTTGAACACCAGCTTTTGATTATGGACTGAAGTGCTACAACATAGCTTGAGCAACATAACTTTCTGACTCAGAGGCAAAAAAACAAATACCCAATGAAAAAACTAACAACCCCAATGAATAGTTATATTGTTTTAAAGTTTATAATAGTTGAAGAATACAAGTGAGATCCACTGATGCATTTTATTACTTTAATCCAAAATGTGAAATGAATTTCAGTCTATGTTTTGTTGCATCCGAACAACTTGCATTTCCATTGTGCTCCCTGTGCTGGAAGATGTTTCTGAGTGCTTTATGTAAGGAGGCAGGAGTACCAACTATACCAAGCACCAGGAAAAGGGAGGGGGAGTGGAGAACTGGGTGGGGAACTGAAGGCATGATCAAAGAGGAGGGCTTTAAGCAGCGACTGAAAAAGCAAGGCAGATGGAACGAGGCAGAAAACACTGCTACCCTTCTAGTGGCTAAATGAATTATATGAAGGGGCATCTTTTGACCATGAACACTTACAGGTCAAAGTGAATTATTTCAGAAAACATCTACTTTTATCTGGACAGAATCAGGATCTTTGGACACTGGAAGGAGCCACACTCATGTCTGAGGGATTAGAAAATATTACTGGTCTGCTAATGTCTTCCCAAAGCAGCACCCGGCAGCACACACACATGCATGCACACACACGCACACAAATACAACAACTCAACTCTTGGTTCCTTTGCTTATTTCTACTGCTGTTTTTTTGAACATTTGCAATGGAACTTTCCGCACACCAGAGCAATAGACCATTGTCAATCTTAATACAAAAACTGGCATAACCTAATAGACTTCTTAGTCGTGCAGAAATGAACAGAATTTTTAACCTGAATGTCCTGTTGGGTCCAGCAAGCAAAAATGTTAGACAAATATGTTGTAACAGTTCTAATATTTCAAGCTCTCGATTTAAGTTATAAAGAAAGTAAACTGCAGACTAGAGGTATGCGAGACTCTGTAAACAAGCTGTCATACACCACTTTAAATACCACACATCTCCTGTGCGGCTTTTTTCCATACATGTACGTTTGTACAGTCACAAAAGGGGAGAGATTATGTTTATTTTCTCAGGGCAATTATATATTTAGCACTATGAGTTCTAGCCTAAGTTTATTTCCTAACTTCCAAACCATGCGATCTAAACTCAATACTTCAGAATACAGTGGAACCTGGATAACTACATAGTTGGTATAAACATAGTCTTTATCCAAATATGGAGTTCCGGCGTACCATTCATGTTCACTCCGATTATGGAGTGTTTTAGGAGTTAGCCTGTTCTCAGTAAGTGGACGGTTGGGAAAAATTGATCATCGGGTACATCTTCAAGAGTTTGAATTCTGTATTAGATGGCACAACCACAATAGTTCAACTTGAATCAACCGTAGCAAAGATATGTATAAAACTGGTAGTTGGCTGGCAGTGTAGATAAGACGTGGGGAAATTGTACTGGGGTACCAGTGGGCAAGTGGAGGCTTCCTTATACCTTAGTATGCGCTCTAAGAACCCTGGTACAGCACGTGATGTCCAACCCCAGGCAACGACATATCTGTTCTACAATTCAAGAGTAATTTTATAAGTTCACACTGCAAGCAGGGATTCTTGCTACTGATTGTGCACTACTTATGGTTTTCTGATTTGCCCTGACAGGTGATATGAGAACCCCAACCCCCTCAATCCCACTGGCCTGCCCCCACCCCACTGAAACCATCAGTTGGGAATAAGCAATTGAAGAATGTAATAGGTACTTATTTAACTTACATTGTAACTCACAAATGGTGTAACAGTTTATCTCTGAGAGCCCATGTCATATTGTGTTGATCCAATTATAAACCATGCAATAATGTGAAGAAAGAAGTGCAATGTATTAATGTTATGAATCATGCATTTCTTCATGCTGCATTATTCCAGCATTAGATCATAATTTGTACTTACAGAAAGAGATTGGAAAACTATTGATCCAAACCAAACATTTCTTGGCAAATGACCTCCATGTAGTAAGATTCAACAGCACACTAAACTCAAACATTGAAAACACAAAGGGTTTTTGTATGCAATTCCACAGTCTAATGAGTTCTTGATTACCACTGCTTCACTAGAGAAAGAAGCAAGCAAAGGGTACTTGCTTTCCCCATAGCAGGAAAGAGATGTTAGAGGAAGAATTATCATGAACTGCTTTTCACACCTTCTATTGGTCAGCGTAGCGAGCCCTAGACACAGGCCACCTTGCATCTTTCAGATGAAATATTAAACTGAGGTCGCATGTGTCTGTAGAAGTGGATGTAAAAAATACTGTTGTACTATTTGAAGAAGGGAGGTCTACTGCTGTCTCCGCCAATATTCCTCCTCAACCCCCAACACCACCAATAACAGATTAACTGCATTTGCTGTTTATGGGACCTTGCAGTCTGTAAAGTGCCATTTTCACCAACAGAGCAAAAGTGGCTCCATTTCAAAAGTATTTTGTCAGTTGGGATCTCGAGGATAAGAAAGGTACAATATAAATGCAGGTTTAGTTTATTCTCTCTTGATTGCCGTAGATGATTGAGTCAGAAGAATATTGGAGACACAAGTGGATAAATTAGATAGCTATGAATCTGACTATAGTTCTTTCGCTGCTAAAAAGTGAGTTTTTTCTTTTGTCCTCCCACTTGATTCACATGATCCTTCTAAAACAGTGTTGATATTGTTCTAGGGCCTTGATACGGTGTCTATATGTTGTCCAAGCTTCAGCACTGTAGATAAGCATGGGGAGAACCACTGCCCAACAGACCTTCTTGAAAACTCGAGTACGTAATTTACCATAGGCTGAGCAAGCACATTGGCTCAGTGGTGTACCTTTTCATCAATATCTGCTTTTTTGAGATAGATAGCTTCCTACATATAGGAAGTGAAGGACATTTTCCAGCACTTCACCATGAATCTCAATTGAAGGCACTGGATTTGATACATTGTGGGTTGGTAAAGGACTTTGGTCTTCCTGGTATTCAAGGCAAGTCTCACGCTCTTGTAGACCTCGGTGAATACGTCAACTGTCTGTTGTAGTTCTTCTTCAGAGTGAGCACTAACCTGTGTATCGTCACTATACTGTAGTTCTATTACAGAAGTGGTTGTTGCCTTGGTTTTGGCCTTTAGCTGGTTGGGGTTGAAGAATTTACCATCAGTGCAATAAGTTATTACCACATGGGGGAGCCTGTCAGTAGTAAGCTGCAGCTTTTCTGCAAGAAGGATTGAGAATAGTGTTGGTGCAATGGCACACCCCTATCTGAAGTATGTTTTGACAGGAAAGCGGTGTGTGGCGGACCCATTGCATAGTACTATTATTTGCATATTGTCATGGAGGAGACAGATGATGTTTGCAAACTGAGCTGTTCATCATATCGCTGTAGCACCTTCCAAAGGGCAGTTCAATTCACCAAGTTAAAGGCTTTTGTGAGATCAAAGAAAACCATTTACAAAGAGATGTCCTGCCCCTTGTACTTTTCCTGAAGTTGGCGTGCTGTGAAGATCATGTCGGTTGTTCCTCTAGTGGGTCGGAAGCCATACTGGATTTTGGGGCAGAGGCGGGACTCCAAATGCTGGGCCAAAAAGGTGGGGGAAACCCTGCCTCTGCATTTTTTCAGACCCCTACAGCGACCCTCCAGTCATTTGGCGTGAAAGTTTAAGGAGGCGGGATGCCTGTCCCTTTAAAGACTTCATAGGGACAGGGATCCTGCCCCCATGAACTGCCGGCCGATCAAAGGGCCAGCACCTCAGCGGCTCCAGCAGTGCCACCGGGAGTGTTGCTCACTGCCGGTACTACAGAGGCCTCGGACCCGGGTGAGGCAGGTCGCGGGGGCCAGTCCCGAAGGCCCTGGTGAGATGTGGGAATGGTGGCGGGTATTCGGTCTAGGGGTATTGCCCTTGAAGGAGGAATCCCCCCCCCACCTCCACCGCAAGCCCTCGTTTTTCCAAAGCGTCCTCCCCACGTGGTGGAGGCCACCCCCCCTCCCCCCCTCCCCCACACCGCTTGTAAGATCCCAGCGGTGGCAGGAAGAGGCCCATAAATGGCCTTTAAGGGCCTCAACTGGCCTCTCGGCAGGAAGGCCGTCATCGGCCTATCCAGCCCGCAGGAGAATCAGAATTGGCAATCCAAAAGGAAAAGAGTAACTAAAGC
The DNA here is from genome assembly GCF_036365525.1 of Heterodontus francisci. Classification (NCBI taxonomy): domain Eukaryota; kingdom Metazoa; phylum Chordata; class Chondrichthyes; order Heterodontiformes; family Heterodontidae; genus Heterodontus; species Heterodontus francisci. Next base: position 22,472,193 of record NC_090397.1, read on the forward strand.
GAGAGTTGCCTCTAGAAAGTGAGTCTGGGGAATTGAGAATGGAAAACAGGGAAATGGCGAAGGTGTTGAACTAGTATGTTGTGTTTGTTTACACTGTAGAAGACTGCCAAAGATACTTGAAAATCAAGAGGTGAAAGGGAGGGAGGAACTTAAAGCAAAAAAATCACCAGCGAAAAGGTGCTGGGAAAACTATTAGACCTAAAGGCTGACAAGTCCCCAAGAACAGATGGCCTACATCCTAGGGTCTTAAAAGGAGTGGCTGCAGAGATAGTAGAGGCTTTGGTTATAATCTTCCAAAATTCCTTATATTCTGGAAGGGTGCCAGCTGATTGGAAAAGAACAAATTTAATGTTTTTTTTTATTTGTTCATGGGATGTGCCCGTTGCTGGCTTGGCCAGCATTTATTACCCATTCCTAATTGCCATTGAGAAGATGGTGGTGAGCTGCCTTCTTGAACCACTGCAGTGCTGTTAGGAAGGGACTTCCAGGATTTTGACCCAGCGACAATGAAGGAACGGCAATATAGTTCCAAGTTAGGATGGTGTGGGGCTTGCAGGGGAACTTGCAAGTGCTGGTGTTCCCATGCATCTGCTGCCCTTGTCCTTCCACGTGGTAGAGGTCACGAGTTTGGAAGGTGCCGTCAAAGGAGCCTTGGGCGTTGCTGCAGTGCATCGTGTAGATGGCACACACTGCTGCCAATGTGCGTCAGTGGTGGAGGAAGTCAATGTTTGTGGATGGGATGCCAATGAAGTGGGCTGCTTTGTCCTGGATGGTGTTGAGCTTCTTGAGTGTTGTTGGAGCTGCACCCATCCAGGCAAGTGGAGAGTATTCCTTCACACTCCTGACTTGTGCCTTGTAGATGGTGGACAGGATTTGGGGTGTCAGGAGGTGAGTTACTCGCCTCAGGATTCCTAGCCTCTGACCTGCTCTTGTAGCCACGGTATTTGTATGGCTACTCCAGTTCAGTTTCTGGTCAATGGTAACCCCTGGGATGTTGATAGTGCGGGATTCAGCGATGGTAATGCCACTGAATGTCAAGAGGAGATGGTTAGATTCCCTCTTGTTGGAGATGGTCATGGCCTGGCACTTGTGTGGTGCGAATGTTACTTGCCACTCATCAGCCCAAGCCTGGATATTGTCCAGGTCTTGCTGCATTTCAACATAGACTGCTTCCGTATCTGAGGAGTCGCGAATGGTACTGAGCATTGTGCAATCATCAGCGAACATCTCCACTTCGGACCTTATGATTGAAGGAAGGTCATTGATGAAGCAGCTGAAGATGGTTGGGCCTAGGACACTACCCTGAGGAACTCCTGCAGTGATGTCCTGGAGCTGAGATGATTGACCTCCAACAACCACAACCATCTTCCTTTGTGCTAGGTAATACTCTAATCTTTTTCCTCCTGATTCCCGTTGACTTCAGTTTTGCTAGGGCTCCTTGATGCCATACTCAGTTAAATGCTGCCTTGATATCAACGGCAGTCGCTCTCACTTCACCTCTTGAGTTCAGCTCTTTTGTCCATGTTTGAACCAAGGCTATAATGAGGACTGGAGCTGAGTGGCCCAGGCGGAAACCAAATTGAGTGTTATTGAGCAGGTTATTGGTAAGCAAGTGCCACTTGATTGCATTGTTGACAACACCTTCCATCACTTTACTGATGATTGAGAGTAGACTGATGGGGCAGTAATTGGCCGTGTTGGATTTGTCCTGCTTTTTGTGTACAGGACATACCTGGGCAATTTTCCACATTGCCGGTTAGATGCCAGTGTTGGAGCTGTACTGGAACAGCTTGGCTAGGGGCGTGGCAAGTTCAGGAGCACAGGTCCACAGTACTATTGCTGGAATGTTGTCATGTTGTCAGGGCCCATAGCCTTTGCTGTATCCAGTGCCTTCAGTCATTTCTTGATATCACGTGGAGTGAATCGAATTGGCTGAAGACTGGCATCTGTGATGCTGGGGACGTCAGGAGGAGGCCGAGATTGATCAGCCACTCGGCCCTTCTGGCTGAAGATTATTGCAAATGCTTCTGCCTTATCTTTTGCACAGATGTGCTGGGCTCCCCCATCATTGAGGATGGAGATATTTGTGGAGCCACTTCCTCCAGTTAGTTGTTTAATTGTCCACCACCATTCACAATTGGACGTGGCAGGACTGCGGAGCTTAGATCTGAACCATTGGTTGTGGGATCGCTTAGCTCTGCCTATCACATGCAGCTTATGCTGTTTGGCGCTGTAGCTTCACCAGGTTGACACCTCATTTTGAGGTATGTCCGGTGCTGCTCCTGACATGCCCTCCTGCACTCTTCATTGAACCAGGGTTGGTCTCCTGGCTTGATGGTAATGGTAGAGTGGGGGATATGCCAGGCCATGAGGTTACAGATTGTGGTTGAGTACAAATCTGCTGCTGCTGATGGCCCACAGCGCCTCATGGATGCCCAGTTTTGCATTACTAGATCTGTTCTAAATCTATCCCATTTAGCACGGTGATCGTGCCACACAACACAATGGAAGGCATCCTCAATGTGAAGACGGGACTTCGTCTCCACAAGGACTGTGCAGTGGTCACTCCTACCAATACTGTCATGGACAGATGCATCTGCAGCAGGCAGATTGGTGAGGATGAGGTCAAGTATGTTTTTCCCTCTTGATGGTTCCCTCACCACCTGCCGCATACCCAGTCTAGCAGCTACGTCCTTTAGGACTCGGCCAGCTCTGTCAGTGGTGGTGCTACCGAGCCACTCTTGATGATGGACATTGAAGTCCCTCACCCAGAGTACATTCTGCACCCTTGCCGCCCTCAGTGCTTCTTCCAAATGCTGTTCAACATGGAGGAGTACTGATTCATTAGCTGGGGTGAGGGGGGGTGGTGGGGTGGCGGGGCGCGGTAGGCAGTAATCAGCAGGAGGTTTCCTTGTCCATGTTTGACCTGATGCCATGAGACTTCATGGGGCCTGGAGTCGATGTTCAGGACTCCCAGGGCAACTCCCTCTTGACTGTATACCACTGTGCCGCCACCTCTGCTGGGTCTGTCTTGCCGGTGGGATAGGACATACCCGGGGATGGTGATGGCAGTGTCTGGGACATTGTCTGTAAGGTATGATTCGGTGAGTATGACTATGTCAGGCTGTCGCTTGACTAGTCTCTGGGACAGCTCTCCCAACTTTGGCACAAGCCCCCAGATGTTAGTAAGGAGGACTGTGCAGGGTCGACAGGGCTGGGTTTGCCGTCGTCATTTCCGATGCCTAGGTCGATGCCGGGTGGTCCATCCGATTTCATATGTAACACCTTTATTCAAAAAAGGAGGGAGACAGAAAGCAGGAAACGATAGGCCAGTTAGCCTAACATCTGTCTCAGGGAAATTACTAGAATCTATTATTAAGGAGGTTATAGCAGGATACTTAGAAAATCAGACAGAGACAGCATAGTTTTGTGAAAGAGAAATCATGTTTAACTACTTTTTTAGAATTCTTCAGGGAAGTAACAAGCAAAGTGTATAAAGGGGAACCTGGAGATGTGGTGTACTTAGATTTCCAAAAGACATTTGATAAGATGCCACATCAAAGGTTACTACACAAGGTAAGAGCACATGGTATAGGGGTAACATGTTAGCATGGATAAAGGACTGGTTAACTAACAGGAGGCAGAGAGTCGGGATAAATGAGTCTTTGGGTTGGCAAGCTGTAATTAGTAGAGTGCCACAGGGATCAGTGCTGGGGCCTCAATTATTTACAATTTATATTAATGACTTGGATGAAGGGACTGAATGTATGGTAGCTACATTTGCTGATAACACCAAGATAAAAAAGGAAAGTAAATTGTCACGAGGAGGTTAAGAGTCTACAAAAAGATATAGATAGGTTAAGTGAGTGGGCAAAAATTTGGCAGATGGAGTACAATGTGGGAAAATGCGAACTTGTCCACTTCGGCAGGAAGAATAGAAAAGCTGTACACTGTTTAAATGGAGACAGATTGCAGAACTCGATGGCACGGATGAATATGGTACATGAATCACAAAAGGTTAGTGTGCAGGTACAGCAACTGATTAGGAAGGCAAATGGAATGTTGGTGTTTATTGCAAGAGGAATCCAGTCTAAAAATAGGGAAGTTTTACTGCAACTGTACAGGAGCAACTGTACAGGAGCTTGGTGAGACCACATCTGGAGTACTGTGTACAGTTTTGGTCTTATATGAAAAAGGATGTAATTGCATTAGAAGCAGTTCAGAGAAGGTTCACTCAACTAATTCCAGGGATGAAGGGCTTATCTTATGAAGAAAGTTTGAACAGGCTGGGCCTATACCTGCTGGAGTTTGGAAGAATGAGAGGTGATCTTATTGAAACATATAAGATCTTGAGAGGACTTGATAAGAGTGGATACTGGGAGGATGTTTCCTCTTGTGGGGCAGACTAGAAATATGGGACACACTTTAAGAATAAGAGGTCTCCCTTTTAAGCTGAGGATGAAGAGAAATCTTTTTCCTCAAAGGGTCATTAGTCTGTGGAATTCTCTTCTCCAGAAAGCAGTGGAGGCTGGGTCATTGAATTTATTCAAGGCTGAGTTAGATAGGTTTTTGAAAGACAAGGGAGTCAAGGGTTATGGGGGGCAGACAGGAAAGTGGTGTTGAGACCACAACCAGATCAGCCATGATTTTAACGAATGGCGGAGCAGGCTCCAAGGACTGAATGCCTACTCCTGCTCCTAAGTCCTATGTTCCACATCAGCTGAGATGGATGGGATATGTCATCCGAATGCCCGACTCAAGACTCAAACAGGTGCTCTACTCAAAGCTACTCCAAGCAGCCCGATCACATGGGAGCCAAAAGACAATCTCAAAACCTCCATGAAGGTCTGCTTTATTAACATCAATACATGGGAAGTAGATATCCATTCATGACCAAAATGACAATCCATCATCAAAAATGGTGTCAAGACCTTCCAATCAAGAAGAGCAGCTACTGAGAGAGAACAGCAACAGAGATGAAAAGAGGGGCAGCTGCTCGAGCATCCACCACCACCTCAACTGGCCGACAACCGATGTCCTCACTGTGGGAGAGCGTGCAAGGCTAAGATAGGGCTCATAAACCATCTGCAAACCCACAGCCAACACTGACACCTCACTTCCACCCTGACATCTGCAAGGAAGAATCGACCTCGACATGAGGGATTACTGATGATGAATAGGTGAGTGCTAACAATAGTTTTTTGGAGTCACCCAAACCAAATAGCAAAGCACTGACCAGATAGTTCAAAACTTGGCTTTCTACAATTCCAGATTATCTACGATATATTAAACTCTTGTGTTTGCATTTCCTGTAAATATTACAGTCACTTCATACTTTGTCACACTTTGGATATTATTGTATTCTCTGACTTGCAATGAGCAATGTGTGTTAGTCAATGCTGCAATTTAACAGAAAATGTCCATGAGCACAGTGACTGAGTAATGCTATAAAATTCTTGTCATTCAGTTTTTTTTCAATGCACATTTTTATTTAATCAGTGCCATCTTATAGAAGTTAAATGCCGCAAAAAAAGTTTTGTGTTCTGAAAAGTAGAAAATCAGTACTCAAAAAGTGACATGTAAATGTAATTAGATGCCCTCTCTTCTGTAAATCAATGCTCAGCATATCATGACTGGCAAACAGTTTGATATGAATCGCTGGAATGCTTCTTCCTATAATTACGATCATTCATGGGTCATGAACAGAACTGAGAGACTGAAGTGTAAGATGAGACTGATGTGTAAGCACTAAGATAGACATGATTTACTTCAGTATAATTTTAAATGTGAATTTATCACCAAAACACACAATTGTAAAAGTAATTACTTGTGTTGCAGGTTTCCAAACACAGTCGTTTTGTCTAGGATTTTTAGCTTGGACAGAAATGATTAGACTGTCCTTTTGCATTTAAGAACAGTTATAACCCATTTTCAGTTTAATTCCTCTTTATTTGCCTGAAAAGGCTAACAACAAAACACCTCATGCCCTTCTTTCTGTGTGTTTGCAGGCCAGGAAATATTTCAAGTATTTTACAGCTCATATAAAGAACTGGATTATCTCAGTTTCCAACTGGTGTCAGCCATGACTCGGTGGTAGCACTCTTGCTTCTGAGTCAGAAGTTTCTGGGTTTAAATTCCACGTCAGAGACTTGAATGTAAAAGCAGGTGACACTCCAGTGCAGTACTGAGGGAGGGCTGCACCGTCAGAGATGCCTTCTTTCAAATGAAATGTTAAACCAAGTCCCAACTTCCCTTTCAGGTGGACATTAAAGATCCCATGGCACTATATTGAAAAAAAGCAAGAAGGTTCTCCTACCATAGCAGCTGGAAAATTTTAATTCAGTTAATTAAATAAATATGGAATTAATAAAAGCCTAGTATCATTAATGGAGAGCATGTAGATTGTTGAAAAATAAATCTGGTTCACTCATGTCCTTTAGGGAGGAAAACCTGCCATCCTCACACAGTCTGGCCTATATGTGACTCCAGACTCACAGCAATACCTTGCTTTCTGTCCTCTGAAATGGCCTAGCAAGCCACTCAGCTGTCAAGAAGATGCTTCAGCACCACCTTCTCGGTGTAATTAGGGATGGGCAATAAATGTTGGATTTGCCAGCAATGCCCACATCCTGTGAATGAATAAGAAGAAAGTGTCCCGGCCAACATTTATCCCTCTACCAACATCACTAAAACAGATTATCTGGTCACATTTGTGGGACTTTGCTGACCACAATGGCTACTATGTTTCTTACATTACAGCAGTGACTACATTTCAAAAGTACTTAACTAGCTGTAAAGCAGTTTGAGATGTCCTGAAGTTGTGAACGGTGGGTGCTATATAAATGCAAGTTATTTCTTTCTTAAAGTAATGCAAAACATTTGGCATTGTTTTAAATAATTAGTCATTAGTAACATTGTTAAAATGAATAAAGTTTCAAGTCCATGTTTTAGCACTAATAACAGTGAGAATAGCAAAAACCCTTGAGACACCTTGATGGCTGAAAATTATAAAAAGTCAGGGAATAGAGAAAAAATGAACCTCTAATCAAGTCTTGAGATCTTCAAATGTAGATGCCAATCCAGACAATTGATCTGAGGAATGTGGACTGTCTTCAAACAATGAGGGTCATTAAGTTTGTTCTAGAAGCATCCCTATTCATTCCGAAAAGAGCAAGCGATAATTTTTAGAGCCTCCACCCTGGAGGGGGGAGGTGGGTGGGATGGGGTGGGGTTGTGTGGTAGCTGGTTTACTTGCAAGTCCTACAATCCAATTCCTCCTATATTTTAAGGGTTAGACATTAAGCCCCTCCACCTTCTGTCCTGAGAGAAAACAAAGGAATGCATATTTTGTAAAAGCAAAATACTTCAGATGCTGGAAATCTGAAATGAAAACAGCAAGTGCTGGAAATACTCAGCAGATCTGGCAGCATCTGTGGAGAGAGAAACAGAGTGATTTCAGGTCAATGACCTTTCAGCAGAACTGGCAAATGTAACAGGTTTGAGCAAGTCAAAAGTGGGGTGAGGAAGAAGAACAAAAGGGAAGGTCTGTGATAGGGTGGAGAGTGAGAGACATTATATGACAGAGATGTCATGGAACTTAAGGCAAAGGGAGTGGCAATAGTTATAGTAAAAGACAAAGCATTTGTCCAGAGAGAGTGCTAATGGAAGAAGAATGAACAGTTCTGTCTGAAAGAAAAAACATGAAAAATAAGTTTAAGACCAGCACATGATGAAAAAAAATGGCACTCAACCCCTGCAAGGTAGATGTCGGTATGCCAGACAACAACAGCACCACCCTTGTCAGCAGGTTCGATCACAATGGTGGGAGTAGACCTGAGAGAATGGTGTGCTGCAACTTCAGAGGGAGACAAGTTAGATTGAGTGAGGGAAGCAAAGAAATTAAGACAGCCGATGTCACGCTGTTGTGGAGAAAACTGTTGTGGAGAAAATATAACCGCTCTCGAGTCCACGGGGATTAAAGCAAATAAAGGTTTTTAATCAAGCATATGCAGGGAGAAGTTCTTTGGTCACTCAAACAGCTTCTCAGCGAAATAAAGTCTGTAGCACACATTTATCGAATACAATAACCATTACTGGTTAATAACCGCTGGGTTGAGCACTACCTAGAACTGTACTCCAGGGAAAATGTTGTCACTGAGACTGCCCTCAATGCAGCCCAGCATCTACCAGTCATGGATGAGCTGGACATACAGCCAACAAAATCGGAACTCAGTGATGCCACTGATTCTCTAGCCAGTGGAAAAGCCCCTGGGAAGGACAGCATTACCCCTGAAATAATCAAGAGTGCCAAGCCTGCTATACTCTCAGCACTACATGAACTGCTATGCCTATGCTGGGACGAGGGAGCAGTACCTCAGGACATGCGCGATGCCAATATCATCACCCTCTATAAAAACAAAGGTGACCGCGGTGACTGCAACAACCACCGTGGAATCTCCCTGCTCAGCATAGTGGGGAAAGTCTTTGCTCGAGTCGCTCTAAACAGGCTCCAGAAGCTGGCCGAACGCGTCTACCCTGAAGCACAGTGTGGCTTTCGTGCAGAGAGATCGACCATTGACATGCTGTTCTCCCTTCGTCAGATACAGGAGAAATGCTGCGAACAACAGATACCCCTCTACATTGCTTTCATTGATCTCACCAAAGCCTTTGACCTCGTCAGCAGACGTGGTCTCTTCAGACTACTAGAAAAGATTGGATGTCCACCAAAGCTACCAAGTATCATCACCTCATTCCATGACAATATGAAAGGCACAACTCAACATGGTGGCTCCTCATCAGACCCCTTTCCTATCCTGAGTGGTGTGAAACAGGGCTGTGTTCTCGCACCCACACTTTTTGGGATTTTCTTCTCCCTGCTGCTTTCACATGCGTTCAAGTCCTCTGAAGAAGGAATTTTCCTCCACACAAGATCAGGGGGCAGGTTGTTCAACCTTGCCCGTCTAAGAGCAAAGTCCAAAGTACGGAAAGTCCTCAACAGGGAACTCCTCTTTGCTGACGATGCTGCTTTAACATCTCACACTGAAGAGTGCCTGCAGAGTCTCATCGACAGGTTTGCGGCTGCCTGCAATGAATTTGGCCTAACCATCAGCTTCAAGAAAACAAACATCATGGGGCAGGACATCAGAAATGCTCCATCCATCAATATTGGTGACCACACTCTGGAAGTGGTTCATGAGTTCACCTACCTAGGCTCAACTATCACCAGTAACCTGTCTCTAGATGCAGAAATCAACAAGCGCATGGGAAAGGCTTCCACTGCTATGTCCAGACTGGCCAAGAGAGTGTGGGAAAATGGCGCACTGACACGGAACACAAAAGTCCGAGTGTATCAAGCCTGTGTCCTCAGTACCTTGCTCTATGGCAGTGAGGCCTGGACAACGTATGTCAGCCAAGAGCGATGTCTCAATTCATTCCATCTTCGCTGCCTCCGGAGAATACTTGGCATCAGGTGGCAGGACCGTATCTCCAACACAGAAGTCCTCGAGGCGGCCAACATCCCCAGCTTATACACACTACTGAGTCAGCGGCGCTTGAGATGGCTTGGCCATGTGAGCCGCATGGAAGATGGCAGGATCCCCAAAGACACATTGTACAGCGAGCTCGCCACTGGTATCAGACCCACCGGCCGTCCATGTCTCCGCTTTAAAGACGTCTGCAAACACGACATGAAGTCCTGTGACATTGATCATAAGTCGTGGGAGTCAGTTGCCTGCGTTCGCCAGAGCTAGCGGGCAGCCATAAAGGCGGGGCTAAAGTGTTGCGAGTCGAAGAGACGTAGCAGTTGGCAGGAAAAAAGACAGAGGCCCAAGGGGAGAGCCAACTGTGTAACAGCCCCGACAAACAAATTTTTCTGCAGCACCTGTAGAAGAGCCTGTCATTCTAGAATTGGCCTTTATAGCCACTCCAGGCGCTGCTCCACACACCACTGACCACCTCCAGGTGCTTACCCATTGTCTCTCGAGATAAGGAGGCCAAAGAACCATTACTCATTTGTTCACACTACCCGAACACATTCCAGGTCTGCAACTTGATCAATAACCTGGATTGTATTGCTTCACAAGCATTCTCCTGCTATCTCCTCCCAAACCTTGAAGCTGCCAGCTTCCCTAGTTTACTGCTTGTATCATCGTCAGCCTTTCCCCTTACCTCTTTGATTAGTGAAGCAAGGGCAGCATGTTTACACAGATGTAGATGCAATTAGGTACTGAGTTGTACAACTTCCCAGAACAGTGGCCAAGTATCCTATCATGCCCTGATTCCCCACAAGCACAGTGTTTCCATAATCCCTCTAAGATCTTTAACGTATCGTAATGTTAAATAATCCACTAATGTTGCCCTACTGGTCCCACTTCAACGCCGACAGTTTCAATGAAAAGATCAAGACCAGGTATGAGGCCAGAGAGAGGTGGCCAGGTGGAGGGAGAATACTTGGGTGAGTGAATGGGTTGGCTGGTTGGGGGGCGGACTCCTGGCCCAAGAAGTGAGCCACGAGGTGAAGGTGATGGAAGAAGAGCTCAATGTCATGCTGAGCGCAGAATTCATTGAGGTGGCGGTTTAAGGGGATAAAGCTGAGTCCTTTGCTAAGTACAGATTGTTCAGCATCAGAGAGGGGAAGGGAAGAGGGTATTGTGAATACATTTCAAGGTGTGAGATTAGAAGAAGGAGTGGGATCAGAGGGAATTGAAAGGGAAGAAAGATCTGGAGGGTTGTTGGTACCCATGAGTTGTTGGAGCTTGCGCTTCCTCACACCTGAAAGGAGAAGAAAAAGTTTACTGTTAAGGCGTTGTTTATGACAAAGGATGAAATGAAACTGCAGAGCAGGACAGCTTTGAGATAAGGTGAGTTTGTGCCAGTTCCGAAAAGGCTGCTCAGAGAAACAGGGAGCAAGCAAACCTCCTTTAAGATTTCAAGGACTGTCCAAGAAAAGTCAATGTTTTAGCATACTTATACGGCCAGTATGGCATATTTATTATTTTGTTACGAAAAAGGGTGCAAAATTAAGTCATATTGTGGCGTGATTTACTTCAAGTATGTATCCATTCATTTACCAATTCAGTCTTGTCTCATTAAAGTGTGTATCAATTCATCTTTCAGAAGATTGGAGAAGCACATTTCAGAACATGAGAGGACAGTTACACTATTCAGACTAAATAGCAACAGGGTTACATTATTATATCTTTGGGTCATTCTATTATAGAGATAGAATATATGAATGTCATTGGGTAATAAAGTAACCTTTGATCATTAGGAATGGTGGTTCGCTTACAGAATAGGCCGGCGACACAAAACTTTGAATGTCTGGGGAAGACCTGCAATTTGTCGCATTCAAACAACTCCATGCTCCAGTATGGGCTTCATCATGTCTCATTAAACCTTTACATAAATTTTGTTTATAAGTGTTTGTCATTTTGTTTTACTGTAAAGAGCCTTAACTCCTAGCTATATAATGCTGGGCTGTGTTCAATTCTCTAGTGGTTCAGGAGTGGGTATGCAACTGAATGCTTGGCACATTATAGATTGGTATGTGTCCAAATTGCTGAATAGTTTGGTAGAGATGTATGTTTGTGCTTCTTGGCGATTTGAGAGGGCCTGTGGTTTTCAGGATTTTATTCAAATTCAAAATTTTAAAACTTTTGACAGTGAAAAAGCTGACTATTCGTTTCCATGTCCCTTTGGCAAAGCAGATGATAAGGCACTGAGAGCATTTCCAAGAGTGGACACATACAGATATAAGGCCATTCCAGTAGCTGTTGAGCCCAGGAATAAAACACAGCAACAAGCTGCATTTATATAGAGCCTTTTACAGAGTAAAATGTCCCAAGAATCATCACAGGAATCTTTTCATACAACATTTGACACTGAGCTGCGTAAGGAGATATTAGGACAAAAGTAAAATACTGCAGATGCTGGAAATCTGAAATGAAAACTGAAGATGTTGGAAATACTCAGCAGGTCTGGCAGCATCTGTGGTGACAGAAACTGAGTTAACGTTTCAGGCTGATGGTCTGATGAAAGGTCATTGACCTGATTGACTCTGCTTCTCTACAGATGTTGCCTGACCTGCTGTGTATTTCCAGCATTTTCTGTTCCTATTTAAGGAGATATTAGGACAGAAAAGGTACATTTTAAGGAGGGTCTTAAAGGAGGAGACAGAGGCTGAGAGGGAATTCCAGCTCTTGGGTCCAAAACAGTTGATGGCATGGTCGCCAAAAGGGGAGCAATTTAAATCGGGAATGTGCAAGAGACCAGAATTGGAGCAGCACAGAGATTTTGGAGGGTTGTCGGACTGGAGGAGGCTGCACAGAAAAGGATTTTGTGGCTGCTTACTTAACAAATCTGTACCAACCCTCCCTGGTGTCCAACAGCAGGTGAAATTTCAGAAAAGATAAAAGGTGATAGGATAAACAGCCATTCGAAACTAAAATAATATTTTTCAACTTTAAATCTGCAGTTTTGCTGCACCTGATGTTAGTGATAGTTTTACAAAGTCACATTCTCCAAATAGTCTCAATACCAAAATGACAGTTTCTGGAAAGCTTGGTGTATGGGTATCATTGGCACACTGGAAACCTCTGCCAGGGAGTCACATTAAGAAGCAGGATGGAAAATTCCAGCAGCATGAAACAGGCAATCTCTATGCTGCCTTCAAAACTAACAACTTTCTACAAAATGGTGCATATGACAATGACACAAGTCTTGGCCCAGCATCTTCCCACTGGCATGGCATATTGCTAGCGGTGGGAAACATAGTGGCACAGCCCCAGCTGGCAGCCAATTGAACCACTTAAGTGGCCAATTAAGAGAAACCTCTCAACTCTGCGGGCAAACTGTCCATGGGGGAAGACCTGCCGCCACGTGGGGAGACTGCCAGGTCAACCCTGGTGGGCTTTGGGTGGGGGACCCTCCTTTATGAACACACCATGGCCCACAAAGGGTGCCCACAGAAGGCCCCTCCGGCAGCAAAGGCCACCCGCGCGGCAATAACGCCAAAGGTGCACTACGACACCCCCTCCCTGATCACCAGAGCCAGTCTGCCTGTCCCCATCATCCCCCAATCCAACACACCTATCTTCGAGGGTGCCCCACCACTGAGGCACCCTCTCCTTGTTGTGGTGCTGCTGAGGCTTCCGAACTGCCGGCCCTCCGATTGGGCTGGCAGGTCTTGGGAATGGGCCACCATACTTAATAGGATGTCGACCCCAGCAGCGGCCTCTTAATTGGTCACTGATGGGCTATTTTAGATTTAATATTATGTAATGAGAAAGGGCTAATTAATAACCTTGCTGTAAAGGAGCCTTTGGGAAATAGTGACCATCATATGATAGAATTTTACATAAGGTTTGAAAGTGATATAGTTCATTCTGAAACTCTGGTCTTAAATCTTAACAAAGGAAACTATGAAGGTCTAAGGGGCAAGTTGGCTATGGTAGATTGGGAAAATGCACAAAGATTTGACAGTAGACAGGCAATGGCTAGTATTTAAATAAGTATTACAAGGTCTGCAACAAACATACATTCCTCTAAGACACAAAAACCCAACAAGAAAGATGAATCAGCCATGGCTAACAAAAGAAGTTAAAGACTGCATTAGATCAAAGGAAGTTCCTTATAAGCTAGCCAGAAAAAGTGGCAAACCCGAGGATTGGGAGCAATTTAGAATCCAGCAAAGGATGACCAAGAAATTGATAAAGAAAGGGAAAAGAGAATATGAATGCAAGCTAGCAAGAAGCATAAAGGTTGACTATAAAAGCTTCTTTAGATATGAGAAAAGGAAAAGATTCGCAAGTACAAATGTGAGTCCATTACAGGCGAAAACAGGAAATTTATAATGGAGAATATAATGGGAAATGGCGGAGAAACTGAACAATTATTTTGTGTCTGTCTTCAGGGAGGAAGATACAGAAAATCTCCCAGAAATACTAGGGAACCAAGAGACTTGTGAAAGTGAGGAACTGGTAGAAATTAGTATTAATAAAGAGGTATTACTCAAAATTAACTGGTTTGAAGGTTGATAAATCTCACAGACCAGATGAGCTACATCCCAGAGTGTTGAAGGAGGTGGCTATAGAGATAGTGGACGTATTGATAGTTATCTTTCAAAATTCTATAGATTTTGGAAAGGTTCCTGCAGACTGGAAAGTAGCAAATGTAACCCCACTATTTAAGAAAGCAGGGAGAGAAAACAAGGAACTACAAACCTGTTCGGTTGATGTCAGTAGTCAGGAAAATGTTACAATCTATTATAAAGAATGTGCTAACTAGAAATTTAGAAAATAGTGATATAATTGGGCAGAGTCAACATAGATTTATGAAAGGGAAATCATGTTTGACCAACCGGTTGGAGTTTTTTGAGGATGTTACTTTTAGCATAGATAAAGGAGAATGAATGGATGTGGTGTATCTGGATTTTCAGAAGGCTTTTGATAAGGTTATTATTAGGAGATTATTAAACAAAATTAGAGCACATGGGATTGGGGGTAATACACTGGTATGGAGTGAGAATTGGTTAACAGACAGAAAGCAGAGAGTAGGAATAAATGGGTCATTCTCAGGATACCAGGCTGTTATTAGTGGGTTACCACAAGGATCAGTGCTGGGGCCACAGCTGTTCACAATCTATAGAAATGATTTGGATGTGAAGACCAAATGTAATATTTCCAAATTTGCTGATGCCACAAAACTAGGTGGGAATGTAAGTTGTGAGGAGGATTTAAGGCGGCTTCAAGGGGACTCGGATAGGCTAAGTGAATGGGCAAGAACATGGCAGATGGAATATAATGTGAATAAGTGTGAAATTATCCACTTTGGTAGAAAAAACAGAAAGACAGAGTATTTCTTAAACGGCGAGAGGTTGGGAAGTGTTGATGTCCAAAGGGACCTGGGTGTCCTTGTTCATGAGCCACTCCAAGCTAGTATGCAGGGTGCAACAAGAAATTAGGAACGCAAATGGTATGTTGGCCTTCATCGCAAAGGGTTTTGAGTACATGAGTAAAGACGTATTGCTGCTATTATATAAAGCTTTGGTGAGACTGCACCTGGAGTACTGTATACAGTTTTGGTCTCCTTATCTAAGGAAGGATATACTTGCCATAGAGGGAGTGCAACAGAGGTTCACCAGACTAATCCCTGGAATGGCGGGATTGTCTTATGAAGAGAGATTGTGGAAACTGGGCCATATGCTCTAGAGTTTTGAAGAATGAGAGGTGATCTCATTGAAACTTACAAAATTCGTACAGGGTGGATGTAAATAGGATGTATCCCCTGGCTGGTGAGTCAAGAGCCAGGGGACATAGTCTCAGAATAGG
Organism: Heterodontus francisci; assembly: GCF_036365525.1. Lineage (NCBI taxonomy): Eukaryota > Metazoa > Chordata > Chondrichthyes > Heterodontiformes > Heterodontidae > Heterodontus > Heterodontus francisci. The sequence goes on from NC_090397.1 coordinate 22,487,519, forward strand.
GGTAGGCCATTTAAAATCGAGATGAGTAGGAACTTCTTCACTCAGAGGGTGGTGAATCTTTGGAATTCTCTATCCCAGAAGGCTGTGGAAGCTCAATCATTGAGAATGTTCAAGACAGAAATCGATAGATTTCTGGATACTAACGACATCAAGGGATCTGGGGATAGTGCGGGAAAGTGGCGTTGAGGTAGATGATCAGATGATCGAATTGAATGGTGGAGCAGACTCGATGGAATGAATGGCCTATTCCTGCTCCTATGTTCCTGTATTCCTAGATGCTGCCCCAGGGTCCCACCACCGGTCAAAGCAGGTCCGACTCCTGCTTTGGGATTTCCAGGAAGCGGAAAAATTCAGCCCAATTTTCTGCATTGGTGTAAGTTGGTTCTAAATGATGCAAATCTTGTCAGAACGGTGATGTACTAACAGGCACTCAATTTTTGTGTGTCAAGACATGTGCAGAATGATTCACAGCTTCTGGTGCCATTTTGGGCGTTTGCAGGGAGTTCATTTAGTGGTGGGGGCAGGAAATTGCTTAACAGTGAAGTTTAAAGTCATGTGCACATTTAACAAAAGTGGAATGTAGGAAGTGAGGTTCCCATTCTGCTATTCTATTAGGTCATGATCTGTGGTAAGTGGTAACATAAAGGGACATTAATTCTTACAACCTTTGGAAAGGTTCAATCCAGGTCTTTTCAAGCCTGAAGGAGAATTACAAGTCAAAATGAAGAATTACTCTTTTTTATTGTTCTTGTAATATGGGTGTCACTTGCAAGGCTAGCATTCAGTACCCATCAAGAAGAGCATTTCAGAGAGCAATTAAGAGTAAACCACGTTGGTGTGTGACTCGTGTCATATATAGGCCAAAATGATTAAGGGCAGCAGGTTTCCTTCCTTAAAGGACATTAGAGAACCAGTTGGGTTTTTACAACAATCCAACAGCTTCATGGTCACTTTATTTTTAAAACATTGAATTCATATTCTCCAACTGCCATGGTGGGATTTGAATTCACATTATCTGGATTGTTAGTTCAGGCCTCTGGGTTATTAGTGGAGTTATGCGAGAAAGTCAGCACAATTCCAGTGAAAAATTCTTGCCCCTTTTATCAATATTATCTGTCCTCTGCTGCAGCTCATACCATTGTCATTTTTAGCAATACGAGAATATTTTGAACTTTTTCCAATTTTTGTCTGCTATGCTGCACAATTACTTGCATTTTCATAACTATTTCATGGCAAATATAGATACATTTTAAACAAGAGCCCTCTGCAAATCTGGTTAAAACTGCAAGTTCCCACATTTTATTGTAGTTTTGTTGTCGTTGGACTAAAATAAGAGCCAGTCCTTTCAATAAGTAAAGAGCAGTAGTCGTATTTGATGTAAAGCCATAATTTCTGGCAAGGAAAAGCAGAGTGGACACTCTATCCCAAATATATTTGTCCTCCTGATTAAACTCACTGCTTTTTGAGTTTCACAGTGTAAATATGTTAAACATATTTCCAATGCAGGACCAGATGTAAATAACCCCATTTCCATAAGAGCGATGCGTTTTCTTAAGTTTGATGTAATTTGGTGAGTTGTAGCTGTTAGGATCCAAGTTTGCTACAAAAACGTTTCTCCGCCCAACACAAAAAAGCATTTCCATAGGCAAATCCCTCACTCCCTTAAAAGCGAGATGTGACCTTCTGTACGAAGTAATCTTGGATAGCAGAGTGCATTTTTACCATGAAAATGCATTGTACGTGGTATGGAATCCCCCTATACACTTGATTCTCTAATTGATCGACAAATAACACTGACAGAGACATGTATCTCAGGCTAAAACTACACAAGTTTAATAAGAAATAAAATTAACAGCAGCAGTGTTAAAACAAACAGCATATTTAGCTAGATTATAAAATCTGTTGTAACTCAAGAGTATCTTTCAAAACAATAAATGTTAAGAAACTTAAGTAGCTCCCTGTGGTACTTTAAAGAACTTTCTTCATTATTAAAATACTTTTACATGAGAAAAATGACTCACAGGTTGAGATTTTTATCTCACTACCTCCTCGAGGCCCACCTGATTTGATTTTGGAATGGGCCTTGATTTAGGCGACCACACTCTCGCCTGAAATAGATAAGAATCTTGTTAAAATACTTAAATTGTGGTCCTTAGAGAAGTTTAGGACCATTATGTAATTTTGGTCATCCACTGGTCCCCTTGAAACCCCCCCTTCTGGGATTGCCTCCTTCCTCCCCTTTAATGACACACTTTTAGCCTAACTATGTAAACAGTCCGATTTCCCGACCTCGCACTTGGTGAGATGCCCATCCGTGCTTGCTCAGTCCTGGCAGCTTGCCATGCAGATTAAAATGAGGCCAGACTGTAAAAATAGACCTGGCCTGCTGCCAAAATCATCAGGTGTATGGAACAGACACGCCACTCACCTGATTAATGCCAGGTACCAAAAACGTCTCCACAGAGTCCTAAGCTAACCTCTGCCCAAATAATAGTACAGGCATTAAACGGCAAGGCAAAAGGTATCCTGCACAATTAAACTGATTGTCAATCAAAGTTGAGTTTGCAAGCATCAGCAGTCTCCCAGGAATTAATGAAACAATACACCCATCTTCCATGAGATAGCCTAAGACTGCGTGATAGAGCAATTGAAACAATTCATGATCAATAAGCATTATTTATAATACCTGGGCCTATTTACTATCTATCACTCATTCGCCATGGTGACTCACCTGCCTTTGAAGTGCCATCTACACATGAGATAAAGTCCTTGGATTTTTCTACCATCCCCAATGCCAAAAAGCAGAGAAAGAACTCGTGCCAGTGCTCATCAGCAGTGCCCAATTTAAAATGGCCACAACACAGCTAAGACGCACACTCCTTATAAAAAATTAAATGTAGGAACTTTTATGATATTAATTAGGGCAGACCTGTGATATGTCACATCGTTCATTTTAAAACTGAGGTAGCATAGTCACCACGATCATATTCTCCTTTGTTCAGTAAAAATTTAACCTGTCGCACATGGTACACAATCTATACTGAGATCAATTTACCTTTTAAAATGATCAACTTTTTAAAAATAATTCAGCACTTTGAAGTCAACAGGCAGTATTGTCACCATTGGATCTTGTGGCAACCTGCAGTTGCCCAGGTGTGGGATTAACCAAGGATTGGTTCTGTTTATGTTTGGTTAGTCTGCCACCATTTTGTTTATTTGTTTAGTCCAGCTAGGAGAGATTACTGAATCTTCTGTAATTTTAACATTAACTCATTTATTACATATTAACTATGTACAGCTTTACCTAAGTCCGTATGACTTCTCTGAAGCCATGCTGCTTCTCTCAAGTCTCTTTCACGTGTCATCTTTTACATCATGATGGTAGGAGGTATTCCACACACTCTCTCATATATTAACCCATTCAAACCCTTGTACTACAGATCCAATGACTATTCCTCCACTTAATCTCCATCAGTGCTCACTGTTGATGGATAGATGTTAGTTTCTGGTAATTCACGCAATCCTTCAGGCAACTCCATTTGTCACAAAGTTGGATTTCCATCCATTACATTTGTAGCAAATGGTTTCATAAAGAAGGATGCATGTTTCAGATCATAATCATCCAGAATGTAGTTCAAAATAGAATTTTTACAACCCTGGAGAACTGTTGACATGTCACCCGTAATGCCATCAGTGAAATGAAGACTCCCAAACCTGATGGTGACCTGCATTTCCTTGACATGCATACCAATTGCATGGATGGGGCAAACGCTAGTCACAATCACAAACTCAATAGATGAGCAGGTTGTTTTTACACGCATCTGTGCACAAGGCCCTTTGTCAGTACTTAGTTTCTTGCAAATTCAAGTGTCTTGTGGTTTCTGGCACTAATGTGCAGTTTTCTTTGAGCAATCCAGCCAAGGTAGACATTTCACAGGAAGGCTTCGACTCACTGTCTGGATGCTATAACTTCATCGTACTGCTTCCCCTCAACAGCAGGACAACCTGGAGTGCTGACAGATGTCTACTCCTGACTGTGAAATAGATCATGCAATCACTGGTCACTGAATTCTTTCTGGATTGCTCAGACCACTGTAGAATTGTGGTGAAGCTATGGTTCTTACATTATTGGATTACATTTCACATCAAGGGCCTGATTTGACATGCTTTGCTCCACATCTAAAGGTTTTGTGCAATTTTAAGTAGCAAAATACATTTGTTAGCCTTGTTCCTTGATGATCCCCCACAAAAATAGCAACTGAAGATGAACTGTTAGTGAAAGAATCTTGTGCTGAGAGATTGGAGATGGATGCATTAGGGAGACTTTATTGTGGCATCTTTCATTGATAAAAATTGTGGCACAATACAATAACTGTAATGTTTCAGTTGTAACAGTAATGCACAGCAATTTAGATTCGGAAATGAGCACTATACAAAATCATTTATAAAATAACAAAAAATATTAGTTGTCAGGGATGGTGCAGTATTTAGTGAACAAATATACTGCTCGTTCCTCACATGCCCATTAAAACAACTGTAGCGTTAAACATGTGTAATGAGAAAGGTGAGAAAAAACAAGGAGACCTAATCACTTCTGATGCGATCTATTAGATATTGCAATTTGTGCATCCACAGTCCCGCTTCTCAAGCACAAGTCATGACAACTCTGTGAGACAAAAACGTAGAACAATTAACAGTGGCCAATTTCAGGAAAAACTCTGGAAAATTCCTCTCGACTCCCCAAGGCTATTGAACAGACTCCAGAAGACCATGATAAGCCATAAGGCATCATTAGATGCACTTGAACTAAATCTTACTTTCCATTACCCATCTATCTCAGTTTCCTGAAAGAGGATTAGTAATGAACATTTCCATCTATCAGGTTGGCTCCAAAGATCTTAAGACTTCTTACCCCATTTCTGATACCCTTCAATAGCGCTGTCTACTAAAAAAAATGTTTCTTCACCCTCTTAAAATTTCTAACAACTTTCTCTTCTATTGCTTCTATTGTTGGCTATTTCACATGGTTACCACATTTGGCATGAAGGAGAAACACTATAGGAATTCTAGTACAACCTGATAAAGCTAGAATGAAAATAAATACTTGGTACCCAGGTGCAAGTGTGTCATAAGATTGATGGTAATGTGAGCCTTGGCTTTGGGTGTCAGTCCATTTGCAATAGTTATGTTGCCTTCTTTTTATAGTTCATTTCAACTGTGATCAGAGATTTTTTTTCTTTTTTATGGCAGTGTTCCAGATTCTTTCGAGATATTTACTCTGTGATACATCGTGAACAGTCAGGAATTATATTCCCTTCAGAGACCAATGACAGTAATGGAAAGATTTTATGATAAACTTTTATTAAATGTCAACCTTTGTTATTATTGCAATTAAAAGCACTGTATGTAATTAAAACTATGATATGTCTCATTACAGATACCATCCTCTTTGTGAGGTTGATACGTTTTGAATATGATCATGTAGAGGCCCTGTGGGTCTCTTTAAGACCACAGAAATTACCCTGACATTTTTCCCTGCTGTACTTGGGGCAACACATGCTGATAAATCTGCCATGATCTCATATTTGAAGATATGTTTGGTTAGGATAAAATGTCTTCAGCCAATAAAAGTGCTAAAGCTTGGATGGGTCAGTTCCAATAAGTTGTCTGCTTCCTGCATCAAGCTAATGTCTGTGACAATGGACAATGAGGGTTGTAGCTATTTTGCAGCTGGCTTTGACTAATACATATCACAATCCACTTGAAGGAGGTCCTTAATTTTGCATTGTTCATATCTTATGTATTGCCATTACTCGAAGTTCGTTTGAACTACAAGCCATAATATAAAGGACTGCTTTACTGAGCAGAATAAAAGGAGTTTGCAAATAAGCTGAAGGAAATTAGTTGGGACAACATCTTTTTAACTGGGGCACATATAGGTAAAAGGTTTATGTTTAGGTGCATTTACACAATAAGATTACTGTTAATATGGAGTTGCTTTGGCTTCACACCAAAGCAGAATTGATTCCTACAAATAAAGGATGCAAGCTTTCTTCTTATACTTTGCATCATGGAAACCCATTTTCATATCATTACCTTTCAATATCCTTGATAGCTTTCTGGGAACAATCTGCAAGAAACAGTAAGATTTTTGCAATTCATTCCAGAATAATTCAGAACGAGCAGTTAACACTGTGGATCTGGCAAGACTTATTTGGACCTACTCACTGATAGCTAACTACTGTTCATTGGACCTCTGAGAGTTGGGATCATTCCAGTACTACTCTCTGATACTGTATTCCATTCCAGTGTGACTCTCTGATATTCCAATCCATTCCAGTTCTACTCCATGATAATTCAATCTGTTCCACGACTAATCTCTCATATTCTATTCCATGCCAATACTGCTCTCTGTACAATATGCCATTCCAGTACTACTCTCTGCTACTATATTCCATTCGAGTATTACTAACTGTTGCTCTAATCCGATGCCAGCCAAGCACAAGTCAGCCCCTTTCAGTTAAGGTGTGTGCGCAGTCACACAAAGAAATTTAAAGGACCTAGCGCATATAAATGAACTGGCAGCATGCTACAAACAAATTAGAGGATGCGTTGCTCCCTGGTACACTATTCCATTTCACACTAAACCCTGATACTCTATTCCATTCCAGTACTAAACTCTGATACTGTATTCCATTACTAAATCCTGACACACTATTCCATTTCATACTAAACCCTGATACTGTATTCCATTACTAAATCCTGACACACTATTCCATTTCATACTAAACCCTGATACTCTATTCCATTACAAAACCCTGACACACTATTCCATTTCATACTGAACCCTGACACACTAGTCCATTTGTAAACCCTAATACTCTATTCCATTACTAAACTCTGACACTCTGTTCCATTTCATAGTAAACCCTGATAACCTAGTCCATGTCACACGAAACCCTGATACTCTTCCATTTCATACTAAACCCTGATACTCTATTCCATTCCAGTACTAACCCCTGATATTCTGTTCCATTTCATACTAAACCCTGCTATTCTTTTCCATTTCACACTAAACCCTGATCTTCTATTCCATTTCATACTAAACCCTGATATTCTATTCCATTTCATCCTAACTCCTGATATTCAATTCCATTTCATTCTAAACCCTGATACTCTATTCCATTTCATACTAAATACTGATACTCTATTCCATTCCAGTACTAAACCCTGATACATTATTCTATTTCATACTAACCCAGATATTCTATTTCATTTCATACTACACCCTGACATCTACTCCATTTCATACTAAACACTTATACTCTACTCCATTACTAAACCCTGATACTCAATTCCATTTCACACTAAACGCTGAAACGCAATTCCATTTCATACCAAACCCTGATACTCTAATGCATTTCGTACTAAACCCTGATATTCTATTCCATTCCAGTACTAAACCCTGATACTCTATTCTATTTCATACTAAACCCTGATACTCTATTCTATTTCATACTAAACCCTGATACTCTATTCTATTTCATACTAAACCCTGATACTCTATTCCATTCCAGTACTGAACCGTATAGTCTATTTCATTTCATATTAAATCCTGATACTCTATTCCATTTCACACTAAACGCTGATACTCTATTCCACTGCAGTACTAAACCTTGATACTCTATTGCATTTCATCCTATACAATGATACTCTGTTCCATTCCAGTACTAAACACTGATGCTCCATGACATTTCAGACCAAACCCTGATACTCTATTGCATTTCGCACTCAAACTAATACTCTGTTCCATTTCATACATAACCTTGACATTACATTGCATTTCATACAAAACTCTGATACTCTGTTCCATTTCATGCTAAACCTAGGTACTCTATTCCATTCCTGTACTAAACTCTGATACTCGATTCCAATTCACACTAAACCCTGATACTCTATTCCACTTCACACTAAATCCTGATACTTTATTCCATTTCATACTAAACCCTGATATTATATTGCATTTCATACTAAAACTGACACTCAATTCCATTCCAGTACTAAACCCTGATGTTCTATTCCATTTTATAACAAATCCTAATGCTCTATTCCATTTCATACTAAATCCTGATACTCTATTCTATTTCATACTGGACCATGATACTCTGTTCCATTCCAGTACTAAATTCTGATACTCTATTCCGTTTCATACCAAACCCTGATGCTCAATTCCATTTCATACTAAACCCTGATACTCTATTCCATTCCAGTACTAAACCCTGAAACTCCATTCCATTTGATACTGAACCTTATAGTCTATTCCATTTCATACTAAGCCCTGATATTATATTGCATTTCATACAGAACCAAGATACTCTATTCCATTGCACTACAAACCCAGATACTCTATGCCATTCCAGTACTAAACCCTGATACTCTATTCCATTTCACACTAAACCATGATGCTCTATTCCATTCCAGTACTAAACCCTGAAATTCTATTACATTTCATACTGAACAATTTATTCTATTCCATTTCTTATTAAATCCTGATACTCTATTCTTTTCCAGTACTAAACTCTGATATTCTATTCCATTTCACACTAAACCCTGATAGTCTATTCCATTCCAGTACTAAACCTTGATAATCTATACCATTTCATACTAAACAATGATACGCTGTTCCATTCCAATTCTAAATACTGATGCTCTATTCCATTCCATACCAAACCCTGATACGCTATTGCATTTCATATAACACCCTGATGCTATACTCCATTTCATACTAAATCCTGATACTCTATTCCATTCCAGTCCTAAACCCTGAAATTCTAGTGCATTTAATACTGAACATTATAGTTTATTTCATTTCATATTAAATCCTAATACTCTATTCCATTCCAGTACTAAACTCTGATACTCTATTCCATTTCACACTAATCCCTGATAGTCTATTCCATTTCACACTAAACGCTGAAACTCTATTCCATTTCATACCAAACCCTGACACTCTGATGCATTTCATACTAAACCCTGATACTCTATTCCACTGCAGTACTAAACCTTTATACTCTATTGCATTTCATACTAAACAATGATACTCTGTTCCATACCAGTACTAAACACTGATGCTCTATTATATTTCAGACCAAACCCTGATACTCTATTCCATTTCGCACTCAACCCCAATACTCTATTCCATTTCATACAGAACCCTGACATTACATTGTATTTCATACAAAACTCTGATACTCTGTTCCATTTCATACTAAACCCTGTTACTCTGTTCCATTCCAGTACTAAATTCTGAAACGCCATTCCGTTTGATACTGAACCTTATAGTCTATTCCATTTCATACTAAACCCTGATATTATATTGCATTTCATACAGAACCCTGATACTCTATTCCATTTCACACTAAACTGTGATACTCTATTCCATTCCAGTACTAAACCTTGATAGTCTATTCTATTTCATATTAAACCATGATACTCTATTCCATTCCAGTACGAAACCCTGATCGTCTATTCCATTTCATACTAAATCCTGATACACTATTCCTTTCGAGTAATAAACCCTGATACTCAATTCCATTTCACGCTAAACCCTGATGCTCTATTCCATTTCATACTAACCCCTGATATTATACTGCATTTCATACCAAAGTCTGATACTCTATTCCATTTCATGCTATACCCTGATACTCTATTGCATTGCATACGAAACCCTAATACTCCATTTCATTCTAGTAGTAAACTCTGATACTCTATTCCATTTCATACTAAACCCTGATATTATATTGCATTTCATACTAAAAACTGATACTCTATTCCATTCCAGTAGTAACCCCTGATGCTCTATTCCATTTTATACCAAACCCTAATGCTATACTCCATTTCATACCAAATCCTGATACTCTATTCCATTCCAGTAGTAAACTCTGATACTCAATTCCATTTCACACTAAACCCTGAAAGCCTATTACATTTCACACAAAACCCTTATACTCTGTTCCATTTCACACTAAACCCTGATACTCTATTCCATTCGAATGCTAAACACTGATACTCTATTCTATTTCATACTAAAACATGATACCCTGTTCCATTCCAGTACTAAACCATGATGCTCTATTCTATTTCATACCAAACGCGGATTCTCTATTCCATTCCAGTACAAAACCCTAAAATTCTATTCCATTTCATACTGAACCTGATAGTCTATTTCATTTCATATTAAATCCTGATACTCTATTCTATTCCACTACTAAACAATGCTACTCTGTTGCATTCCAGTACTAAACACTGATGCTCTATTACATTTCAGACCAAACCCTGATACTCTATTGCTTTTCACACAAAACCCGGATACTCTATTCCATTTCATACTAAACCCTGACATTATATTGCATTTCATACTAAACTCTGATTCTCTGTTCCATTTCATACTATACCCTGATTCTCTAAACCCTGATACTCTATTCCATTTCATACCAAACCATGGTGCTCTATTGCATTTCATACTAATCCCTGATACTCTATTCCTTTCCAGTACTAAACCCTGAAATTCTATTCCATTTAATACTGAATCTTATAATCTATTCAATTTCATATTAAATCCTGATACTCTATTCCATTCTAGTACTAAACTCTGATACTCTATTCAATTTCACACTAAACCCTGATATTCTATTCCATTTCATACAAAACCCTGATATTATATTGCATTTTGTACTAAACCCTGATACTCTGTTCCATTCCAATACTAAACCCTGATGCTCTATTCCATTTCATAACAAACCATGATGCTCTATTACATTTCATACTAATCCCCGATACTCTATTCCATTCTAGTACTAAACTCTGATACTCTATTCCATTTCACACTAAACCCTGATACTCTATTCCATTTCATACAAAACCCTGATATTATATTGCATTTCGTACTAAACCCTGATACTCTGTTCCATTCCAGTACTACACCCTGATCCTGTATTCTATTTCATACTAAACCATGATACACTGTTCCATTCCAGTACTAAACACTGATGCTCTGTTCCATTTCATTCCAAACCCTGATACTCTGTTCCATTCCAGGAGTAAATCCTGATACTCTATTCCATTTCATACCAAACCCTGATGCTCTATTGCATTTATTGCTAAACTCTGATACTCTATTCCATTCCAGTACTAAACCCTGAAACTCTATTCCATTTCATACTGAACCTTACAGTCTATTCCATTTCATACTAAATCCTGAAACTCTATTCGATTTGAGTAATAAACTCTGATACTCAATTGCATTTCATACTAAACCCTGATATTATATTGCTTTTCACACAAAACCCTGATACTCAATTCCATTTCATACTAAACCCTGATATTATATTGCATTTCATACTAAACTCCGATATTCTATTCCACTTCATACTCAACCCTGATATTATATTCCATTTCATACCAAACCATGATGCTCTATTGCATTTCATACTAATCCCTGATACCCTATTCCTTTCCAGTACTAAACCCTGAAACTCTATTCCATTTCATACTGAACCTTATAGTCTATTCCATTTCATATTAAATCCTGATACTCTATTCTATTTCATACTAAACCATGATACTCTGTTCCATTCCAGTACTGAACCCTGATGCTCTATTCCATTTCATACCAAATCCTGATGCTCTATCCCATTTATTGCTAAACTCTAATACTCTATTCCATTCCAGTACTAAACCCTGATACTCAATTCCAATCCAGTACTAAACCTTGAAACTCTATTCCATTTGATACTGAATCTTATTGTCTATTCCATTTCATACTAAAGCCTGATACTCTATTCCATTTCATATTAAACCCTGATACTCTATTCGATTCGAGTAATAAACTCCGACACTCAATTCCATTTCACTCTAAACCCCGATACTCTATTCCATTTCATACTAAACCCTGATATTACATTGCATTTCATACTAAACTCTGATACTCTGTTCCATTTCATACTGTACCCTGATACGCTATTCCATTTCATACTAAACCATAATACTCTATTCCATTTCACACTAAACCCTGATATTCTATTCCATTTCATATTAAACCCTGACAGTCTATTCCATTTTGTACGAAACCCTGATACTCTATTCCATTCCAGTACTAAACCCTGATACTCTATTCCATTCCATACGGAACCCTGATACTCTATTCCATTTCACATTAAACCCTGATACTCTATTCCATTTCATACTAAACCCTGATACTCGATTCCATTCCAGTACTAAACCCTGATACTCTGTTCCACTTCATACCAAACCCTGATATTCTATTGCATTTCGTACTAAACCCTGATACTCTATTCCATTCGAGCAATAAACTCTGATATTATATTACATTTCATACTAAACTCTGATGCTCTGTTCCATTTCTAACTATACCCTGATACTCTGTTCCATTCCAGTACTAAACCCTGATACTCTATTCCATTTCATACAAAACTCTGAAACTCTATTCGATTCGAGTAATAAATTCTGATACTCAAATCCATTTCACACTAAACCCAATACTCTATTGCTTTTCACACAAACCCCTGATACTCTATTCCATTTCATACTAAACCCTGATATTACATTGCATTTCATACTTGTTTTAGACTCCTCCACCAGCAGAAACAACCTCTCTGTGTCCACCCTATCCAGCCCCTTCAGCATCTTATCTGTTTCAATGAGATCACCTTTCAGTTTTCTAAACTCCAGAGAATACTGGCGGCACAGTGGCGCAGTGGTTAGCACTGCAGCCTCACAGGTCCAGGGACCCGGGTTCGATTCTGGGTACTGCCTGTGTGGAGTTTGCAAGTTCTCCCTGTGTCTGCGTGGGTTTTCTCCGGGTGCTCCGGTTTCCTCCCACAAGCCAAAAGACTTGCAGGTTGATAGGTAAATTGGCCATTATAAATTGTCACTAGTATAGGTAGGTGGTAGGGAAATATAGGGACAGGTGGGGATGTTTGGTAGGAATATGGGATTAGTGTAGGATTAGTATAAATGGGTGGTTGATGGTCGGCACAGACTCGGTGGGCCGAAGGGCCTGTTTCAGTGCTGTATCTCTAATCTTAATCTAATCTTCATACTAAGCTCTGATTCTCTGTTCCATTTCAAACAATAACCTGATACACTATACCCTGATACTCTATTCCATTTCATACTAAACCATGATACTCTGTTCCATTCCAGTACTAAACCCTGATGCTCTATTCCATTTCATACAAACCCCTGATATTCTATTGCATTTCATACTAAACCCTAACAATCAATTCCATTCCAGTACTAAACCCTCACACTCTATTCCATTTCATCTGAAGCCCTAATACCCTATTCCATTCCAGTACTAAACCCTGATACTCTATTTCATTTCATACTGAATCTTATTGTCTAATCCATTTCACACTAAACCCCGATCTTCTCTTCCATTTCACACTAAACCCTGATGCTCTATTCCATTTCATAACAAACCATATGCTCTATTGCATTTCATACTAATCCCTGATACTCAATTCTTTTCCAGTACTAAACCCTGAAATTCTATTCCATTTCATACTGAACCATATAGTCTAATCTATTTCATATTAAATCCTGATACCCTATTCCATTCCAGTACTAAACCCTGATACTGTATTCTATTTCATACTAAACCATGATACTCTATTCTATTCCAATACTAAACTCTGATACTCTATTCCATTCCAGTACTAAACCCTGAAACCTTATTCCATTTCATACTGAACCTTATAGTCTATTCCATTTCATACTAAATCCTGATACTCTATTCCATTCCAGTAGTAAATTCTGATACTCAATTCCATTTCACACTAAACCCTGATACTCCATTCCATTTCATACTAACCCCTGATATTATATTGCATTTCATACTAAATCCTGATACTCTATTCCATTCCAGTAGTAAATTCTGATACTCAATTCCATTTCACACTAAACCCTGATACTCGATTCCATTCCAGTACTAAACCCTGATACTTTATTCCATTTCATACCAAACCCTGATGCTCTATTGCATTTATTACTAAACACTGATACTCTATTCCATTCCAGTACTAAACTCTGATACTATATTCTATTTCATACTATACCCTGATACTCTATTCCATTTCACACTAAACCCTGATCCTCTATTCCATTTCATACTAAACCCTGATACTCTATTCCATTTCATACTAAACCCTGATACTCTATTCCATTTCATACTAAACCCTGATACTCTATTCCATTTCACACTAAACCCTGATCCTCTATTCCATTTCACACTAAACCCTGATCCTCATTCCATTTCATACTAAACCCTGATACTCTATTCCATTTCACACTAAACCCTGATCCTCATTCCATTTCACACTAAACCCTGATACTCTATTCCATTTCACACTAAACCCTGATACTCTATTCCATTTCATACTAAACCCTGATACTCTATTCCATTTCACACTAAACCCTGATCCTCTATTCCATTTCACACTAAACCCTGATCCTCATTCCATTTCATACTAAACCCTGATCCTCATTCCATTTCACACTAAACCCTGATACTCTGTTCCATTTCATACTAGACCCTCGTGATCTATTCCATTTCATACTTGACCTTGATATTCTATTCCATTTCACATTAAACCCTGATACTCTATTCCATTTCATACTAAACCCTGGTATTATATTCCATTTTGTACTAAACCCTGATACTCTATTCCATTACAAAACCCGCATACTCTATTCCATTTCAGTACTAAACTCTGACACTCTATTCCATTCCAGTACTAAACCCTGATACTCTGTTCCATTCCATAACTAAACCCTGATACTCTGTTCCATTCCAGTACTACTCAAAGATTCTCTATTCCATTCTAGAACTCCTTCCTGGTACTCTATATCATTCCAATACTACTCGTTGGAACTCTATTAAATCCAGTACCACTCTCTGATACTATGGGCTGAATTTTGCAGCTTATCCACAGGTCCCGATGTCGGGACAGGTGCTAGCACCATATTTAAAGGGCTGCCAGGCCTGCATCCGCTGTCACTGCCTTCTAGTGACTATTGAGTGTCCTCCAGTTTCTACTGAGTGCCTGCCATCCGCTGCTGACTGCCTGCCTGGAAAACTGAAAATTGAAAGGAAACCTGAAGCCACAATGGCAGAAGGAAGATCCTGGGTGGCCCTGTGGTTCAGCGATATCACCCTGCAGGCTCTCCTCTAGGCTGCAAGGGCAAGACAGGAGCTCCTCTTCCCCAGTGAGAGGACGAGGAGACCAACCCACCTGACCAAGCAAGCCTCAACAGAAATTGCAGAGGACATCAGCAGCCATAGGGTCACCCAAGAACCTGCATACAGTGCCGCAAGTGCATCAATGACCTTACTCAGTCTTACAAGGAGAGTGCTCCATACCTCTTTTCCCTTTGGGCCTTGCATGTAGCAAAGTGAGAGAGTGTGTTTGGTGCAGAGGGAGTGACCACCCAGTCAGTGCCAATGAGGGTCAGGCACTGGCATATGCTGCCAGAGGCATGGGTGCATCTCGGTGAGAGGCACCTGTCTGTCATTTGTGACCCCCACGGGGTCCCTCGAGAGCAGCTGCATGCAGGAGGCATTTGTGTGCCCCCTTCATGGATTGCTGGGCTGCCACCAGCATAAGTGTTGTGCTTGTCTCCATGAGGAAACTAACAGTGCTCATCTCTGTGCTTGCAGGAGAAGACAGCACATAACATAAAGGAAAGGGCAAAGACAGGTGGAGAGAGTGCTGTATCTACACATCCTGTCCCCCGTGGAGGAGGAAGCCTTAGTACTGGCAGGGCAGCAGGGCAGCCACTCTATCACTGATGGCGAAGTAGGAGTGTCAACCCAAGAGAGTGAGTGAACGAGTGCAGGGGCACAAAGGTGCATCTGGCACACAGAAGGCACAGTGCTCGTGTGTCCACCGCTGGACACATTGTTCTACATTAGGGATAGTTGAAAGGACGTGATAGGAAGCCTGTAACCCTTCAATATGTCTGTTCTCTCATGCAGGTCAGGGTCATGCTGAGGAGCAGAGAGCTGGAGAGACTGGGGGACAGCAGCCACTTCTGAGGAGGAGGAGGGAGCCTCAGAGGGTGCACTGTCACCCCATTCCCCACACACTCCACCGGTGCTGATACTCTCACGTCATTGGGTACCCATTCGTGTATAGATTCAGACACACAAACTGGTGAGCACAGCATAGACCCCTCTGAGCAGCTGACGGAGACTGTGACAGCTGAGGCCACTGTGAGAGGCCAGGCCAAAGCTGAGCCTCAGGCTACTGACGTGCTGCTGGAATTGTCGCAACATGGCAAATGCTGCAGTTACAGTGAGAAGTAAGGGAACATCTGGCGGAGTTTCCAGAGGCTGTGCGCATCCATGAGTAGATGATGGAGGAGTCCCTCCAGGCCATGGCTTCTGGCATGTGTGTGCATGGCTTCCTCCATGGAGATATTGGTGACCCTCATGGAGAGCCTGATCCAGAAGACCGCACAGTGGATGCTGGGCATGTGTGAGACCTGCATGCCATTGCCTTGTCCATAAGCTCAATGCAGCAGTGGCAAGGCGAAAGGAGGATGAGGCGCCTGAAGTCTGTGCCAGGTCCTCGAACTTCGCAGATCAGCAGAGAAGTACAAGTGTGCCTTGCAAGGGAGGTGGAGCAGCTGCCTTCTTCTTCTTGGGGCTCCTCTCAAGGCACTACTGGTATGGACAGCAACTCCTCACTCTCTCTGCCAGTGACACCAGGGCCTCAAGTAGCCGCGATGACCGAGGGGGTTCCTGCATCTGTGCACAAGCCCCTCAGCATGCCAGGACCCTCCAGGCCTCTGGCAGCCAGAGGATGGCCACCAAGATCGGCCCACACCATGGAGCAGCAAGCTCAACAGCCTGCCTCCACCTCAGCTGACAGTGCAGGGGGAACACCATTTGGGAGCATGTGTAAAAAATCTAAGAGAACCTAGCTGCACTTGAGATTCGCAGGTGAAAACAGTATTTAGATGTTAAGTCTTGCATTTGCCGTGCGGGCATAATAAAGGGTTAATGTGTTGTTGCTCCATCGCCTTCCAATTCTTGCTGCCCTTTGGGACTTAATTTACACCCTGGTTCCCTCAATCAGCTGGAGGTGAGGGACTAGGCCCTGTGCAGTCAATGCCTCAGCCTTGCCGTTGTGTGATGTGCACCTGGGTGCTGGCATGTAAAATGAAGGAGATGGCAGCAGGGTTGCATAAAGGTACTGCTTTATTGGAATGTATCTGAAAGGTAATAAGGGTCATAAGAAACGTCTAAGCATAAGCGCATCCCGAGCCTCCCTTGCATGAATCTCATTGAGCCTTGCCTGTGGTCTCTGGGATCCTTCAGCATGCATCACTTTGCCTGCAGCCTCCTCCACATGCTCATCAGAGGAGGTATCACATTCCATGAGATCCTCATTGTTCAACGCCTCCCCCCCTCACCCCTCTGCAGTGCCAGGCTGTGCTATACACAACAGACCACCAAGATACGCGAGACCCTTGCTGGGACATACTGTAGGGCTCCAACGTTTTTTTAAAAGCACCTGAATCGCATCTTGAGAAGGTCTATGGCCTGCTCAATGGTCGCACGGGTTGCCTGTGGCAGGTGTTGTCCCTCTCCTCTGCAGACGTATGTAGCCATGTCTTCAGCACATAGCCGTTGTCTCCCACAATCCATCCCTGAAGGCCCCCGAGGGGACCAGAAGAGCTGTGCCACCGGGGACTGCTGAGGTATGTAGGCGTTGTGGCTACTTCCCGGGAACTGTGCACACACTTGAAGGATCCGTCTTCAGTGGTCGCGACCAGTTGTATACTGAACGAATGGAAATCCTTCCTGTTGTTGAAGGCTGCAGGCTGGTCTGTGGGAGCCTTGATAGCCACATGTGTGCATCTGATCACATCCTGCAGCTGGGGGAACCCAATGGACCTCTCTGCTTGACTGTTTGGATCGGTGTGGTAGCACACATAGTCGCCGATGCTCTTGACCAGGGCATCGGTCACCACCTTGATACACCAATGTGCCACAGACTGCGCGATCCCACACAAATCTTCAGTACATCCCTGGAAAGATCCAGAAGCATAGAAGTTCAATGCCACGGTGACCTTCAGCATCACTGGCACTGGGTGTCCACCAATCTCCATGGCTCAGCTCATCCTGCATCATGGCACATATCTCATAGAGAGGTGCATTTTTCAGAGACATTGGTTGAGCCTCGGATGGTAGCCTTTTCTGCACGCAGGAGGCAGTTTGCATGCCCCTCTGCACCCTTCTCTGGCATCCCACCCCAAGTCAGGCCCTTTTCTTGGCCCTGATGTTGCTGATGTCCAACTGCCGTGCCTAGACCTCCCTCCCTCTCTGCTGCTGCTCCTCTTCAATGGGTGCCCCAAAGCCTGGGTGAATGAGGCCCATGGCTGGTGGCCTCTCTCTGCGTGCAAGGCCTTTTATCCAAATGCACCCCCAACCCCCACTTTCCCTCACACGTTTTTTTTAATCAAGTGCCACTGCCCTGATTGCACCCCGGTAGTACGTCCCCATAGTGTTGGCACCTTAACCCCATCCCCCCCACCTTGCCTTGCCGGTGTCCACGTTGCTCTACTCTCCCTGACATGCCACGCTGGTTCTCTCAATGGCTGCCACCTCGCAAGCTTGCCACCTCCTTTAACCAGGCCAGGCTCTGAAGCCCCATGTTTCTCATGGGTCATTAATAATATTCAAAACTGCAGTTAATTGCCTTAATTACCTTCTTGTCATATCGATGCGAAGTCCGTCCTCCATGTCAGCCACTGTCAGTAAAATGTGGAAACGTGTGAAGACGCAAACTTCTGGTCTGACATCTTCCGTCCCACTTTCACGGAATTCACCCCCCCCCCCCCCACCCCACCATGCCTCCGAGCCCATTCAAAATGGCCCTGCAAAATTCCGACTTATGTTCCATTCCAGTACGACTTTATAATACTACATTCCATTCCAGAACTACTCCCTGATACTTTATTTCATGTCAATACTTCTCCCTGATATCATATTCCATTCCAGTACTAATTTCTGATCCTTCATTCCATTTCAATACTCTTCCCTGATACTCTATTCCATTGCAGTACTACTCACTCATATTCTATTACATTCCAGTACTTGTCTCTGATACTCTTTTCCACTGCAGTGCCCAATTAGTTTACTATTGTATTTTAGGGACGAATACTTGAAGCGGCCAACATCCCCAGCTTATACACACTACTGAGTCAGCGGCGCTTGAGATGGCTTGGCCATGTGAGCCGCATGGAAGATGGCAGGATCCCCAAAGACACATTGTACAGCGAGCTCGCCACTGGTATCAGACCCACCGGCCGTCCATGTCTCCGTTATAAAGACGTCTGCAAACGCGACATGAAATCGTGTGACATTGATCACAAGTCGTGGGAGTCAGTTGCCAGCATTCGCCAGAGCTGGCGGGCAGCCATAAAGACAGGGCTAAATTGTGGCGAGTCGAAGAGACTTAGTAGTTGGCAGGAAAAAAGACAGAGGCGCAAGGGGAGAGCCAACTGTGCAACAGCCCCAACAAACAAATTTCTCTGCAGCACCTGTGGAAGAGCCTGTTACTCCAGAATTGGCCTTTATAGCCACTCCAGGCGCTGCTTCACAAACCACTGACCACCTCCAGGCGCGTATCCATTGTCTCTCGAGATAAGGAGGCCCAAAAGAAAAGAAACTTGCTATCTATACCCAGACTGGCCTACATGTCGTGAGTTGCAAATCTCCAGAACTTGCTGACGGATTCATGCCGCTCCACCGTTTGCTTCGCAAAAATGGCAACTCATGCTTGATGTCCCAGTTAATTTTAAAAACCTGCTGGATCTGCACATTAATTGCACATTAAACCTGCCACAGAAAGTTAAGTCTGGTAATTAACAATGTAAATACTTTTCTAATGATGTGATCATTATAAATGCAATGTCAATCAAACACCACCCAGAAATTAAATTTAAACTGTGAAGTCTCATTCCTTAAGGTGGTAAATTGTTGTTAGAGATTTTTTAAATGTCATATTTTACATGTTTACATTTTTTCTTACTTTTCCTTTCTGTCTTTCTTACGTCTCTCTTAATCCAATCTTTCTTTCCCTTCTTTATTTCTCATTTTGTACCTGATTTGACTCTAATTCATTCTTCATTGTCCATCGTTCCTCTGTTTCTTTCTTAATTCTTAAACCTTATTGGCTAAGGAGATACACTTGTTCACTGAGGTCCCAGATGCCCCATGGCCCTCACTGCAGCATTGTCAGCTCACACTTCAAACAAGTTACAGCACAAAAGATATTTTGAGCTGAAAGGTGCAGGAAAACATCTAACACTCCATGATGCTCTGCTCCAGCAAGATCCAGCCCACTGATACATTATCCTATCTTTAAGTGAAATTTGGCAAATAACAGACTGTGTTAAGTGTGATTCATATTAATAAAAGAAATGTGCATACACAGACCAGAATTTCTTGGAACAGAGAGTCTGTTCGATGGCAGTGAATACAATGGAGTTTGTTCTACGGGCATTCTATTCTTCAGCAAGAGTCAGGTGTCAGCTTGAATCATGTGCAAGCTTGTCATGGGTCAACTGCACAAGTTTCCAGATAAAGAAGTGTATCAGTGCCCAGAAATCCATACATTTTATGGAGAAATACTTAGAGATATTTGTGAGTATAGGCTAGAAATAACTGAGTTTGTGTGATACTGTCTACTGTTTTAGTGGTGATGTTAACCGTTTCACGTAAACCATTTAATGTCTTCATTAAAATAGCAGAGAGAAGAATATCGTGCAAAGATTATCACAAAAGGTAATTTCTAAGCTCGTAATTAATATTTTGAAGGGGAAGGTCTTGAAGGAAAAGGTAATCGTATTTGAATACTATCCACCAATTTCTACTTTTGAATTTAGCATGATACTAAAGCCTGAAAAATTTAGCTTCAGTAAGATAAGATCAACCAAAGCTATATTTGCTTTATTATTCCTAAAATCTACCCTAGGATTGAAAGGCGTTTTTCATACTCTGCAATGTTTTCTTGCTTCAAGCAACCACTCAGCACAAGTATGAGCTTGCAATTCTAGTCATGTTCCCATTGGTTTCTACAGCTGAATGCTTGAGACGAACTTCCTAAAAAACCCAGAAAGGCAACATACATTAGCAGCTGATTATACTTTAAATATGTCTGTACTTGGTCTTGGGCTCATTTCACATCCATCTAAGGAGTTCAGAGCAACTTGGCAAACCTCCCCTCTCCTACTAGATCTTTCCATAGCTGCCTCACACAAAAATGCCTGTTCACATTTGATAGGCATTTAGAGTTTCCGACTTTGATCTGTCAAAAAAATTGAGTAAAAACCAAATGAAGAATGTTAATAGAATATTATATTACTTTATAAATATCTGTAAATCATTAATTGCATATTTGCAAATACTGCATCATGATAACTTCTGCCTTTACTATTCTGCGATTCAATATTTTTGGAATGTTCAAAGTAATTTACTTCAAAGTAATTTACTTTGAACATCACCAGAAAAAGGTTTGACTGTATGTCTTATGCAATGAAAGAGAACAGAACATAGTGTATGCTGGCCCTTGCTGGTGAGGGATAGCTCATTACCAGTTATGGAAATTGAGTAATTGTTGCCCTCTATATAATTAAGCATATTTACGGACCAAATCATTTAAAATTGAATGAGTGTAACCCTTGAGTAATATTGAGAAGAACAAATAGAATAGCAGTTGTGAAATGTTCTCCCTTTGCCTTACAGCAGCAACAACATTTACTAGTTGTGAATTCTAAAATACAGGAATCAAAATCTTTGAAGTTTCAGATATATTTTAAAGTGTATCTTTACACTGCATTGGTTACGATGTACATCAGTCTGATTGTTAAGCACCAGAGCATATATCTGACTGGAGTGGATCATGACTCAATGGTATCGCTCAGGCATCAGAGGATTGTGGGTTCAAGTCTCAATCCAGAGAATTGAGTGCAAAATTCAAGGCTGATATGTCAGTGCATTATTGAGGGTGTGCTGTGCTGTTGGCAATGCTGTCTTTTGGGTAAAAGTTCCTACGGCACAATTTTGAAGAAAAACAGATGAGTTCTCCCTCTTCCTCTGCCCAATATTTAGTCCTCAAGCAACATTATTAAAACAGATTATCCAGTTATTATATCATTGCTGGGAGCTTACTGTATGCAAATTAGCTCCTACATTACAACAGCGACGACACTTCAAAAATACTTAATTGACTGTAATGCACTTTGAAGCATCCTGAGGTTATGAAAGGTGCTAGATAAATGCAAGTGCTTTCTTTCTATGGGAACATCATCAGCTCCAAATCCCAATTTGGACATATATCATTGTTCACCAAAATCCTGGAATTCATTACTTCACAGCATTGTGGGAGTACATTCAGCACATGAACTGCAGAGATTCAAGAAGATGGCGGCTCTCACCACCTTCTCAAGGGGAACTAGGGATGGGCAATAAATGGTAGCCTTGCAAGCGACGCCCATATCCCAAGAATGAATTATTTAAAATCCTAGAAAAATGAAGGACCACTGCTCCCAGTTGGATGAAGGTGCAAAGGAAAGAAAGGTCAGAAGCAGGGAATGTGAATGGAAGCATGTAATTTCTAAAAATGTACAGCTCCTGAACAGGAACATTTTCTAAGCTCCTTACAATTTAAGAGTGACTGACATTTTCTCCATTCACTAATAGTAGTTCAAAAAGCTCTTCCTGCCGAACAGGGATAGACTTAAAAGCAGTGAAATTTCTTTGAAAAGTTCAAGAATATGAAACAGAAATTATGTTTTTCCTTTTTCAAACTTTCCGAATCTGACCATAGGCTTTGACTAATGTTTATTATTTAAATTAGTGTATTATAAAAAACAAGACACTCTTAATATCACTTACAAATAGACTTTGTGGTTATAAACAATGGGTTAATCATCCATTATCCAACTGTTTGCCTTGAAATACACATGACACTACTCTTAACACAGCTAGCTAAAGAATTAATGCCATTTGTCTCAAAGAAGCAGTGCCATCTATTTGATTCTTGATTGCTGCCCTACTTGACTTGGCTTTTCACTTAGCCAATGGACATTCATCCATGATTTAGCATTTAACTTTATGATAACAGCTCATCTCTGGTTTCAGGAAAATTGTTAGCAACAATATATAAAGTGCTAATCTTTTGACTAGCAGTAGTGTGCTGAATCTTGTTATCATGATTAGTGCTAATCAGTGTTTAGTGTGTTACAAAAGTGCCTCTGTGTTTTATTAAATATATTTTTTGAGGATTCATTTTTGAAAGATTGAAGAAATGTTGAACTTTGGGGTTTTCAAAGGGGGTCATGTAAAGGCCACTTGACTTTGAAAAACAGTCCCTGGAAATATTTTTAAAAAGGGGCAATGAGAGGTCTTGTGAGGAAAATAAGCCTTTCTGGAAAACCACCTGACTTCCAGCAACAACAAGCCTTTCCAGGAAACCACCTGACTTCTAGCTCAATAAACAACAGAGAACTTTGGACACCTGGAGGAACTGTTTACAAAGAAGTGACAGGTCAAGATTGATAGAGGTCAAACGGTTGACCTCCTGTTGTTGGTTTCGCTTTTGAATTGTTTTGAGTTAGGGTTGAACTGTATAAAAAGGGAGAGAACTTCCAAGGGGAGAAGAGAATTCCCAAGGGGAGAAGAGAATTCCCAAGGAAAGAGAGAAGACCACAACCCAGTTCAGCTTTCCAGAACCTCTCTAAAAAACCCTGAGAAATCCACTGTGTCAATTCACCTCATCTCCCGTCTTTGAAGAAAAGCCTGTTAAATTAATTCTCAACACTGCCTGAAAAGAACTTTTCGAAAAGATCCCAGTGACCCGTCTATGTGTACTCGAAGGCTAGACTGTATGCTAGTCTTGGAACACAACATATCTTATCTGCTGTTTCTTCAAGAATGAGCAAGTATTCAGCATAAGTGTTTTGTTTTTGTCTGTAACAGAGCTCTAAAAACAAAAATCCCTTTATTTTTCTGGTTAACCTGTGTGTGTGTGTGAGGGGCTGTGTGTTTATGCTTTACTTCATTACTGGTTAGGACTTGTTATATAATATACTGAAATTTTGTAGTTTATTAAAGAAACCTGGTTGGTGTGTTTTATTCTGGGATAAAAACAGTCTATGATTGACCATATCAGTAAGTGGGAAAAAATAAATATATTGTGGCCCATGGAGAAATGGAACTAGAATAAACAGTGCACTCCTCCCGCCTCAGTCGTAACAAGTGATCTGACTGTACAGATACAGCAGCGCAACAGACTGGAAGTGAGAATAAAAGAACCCAGTAACATTCCAGATGAGAGCTGGTGGTTGACAATAGGAAGCAATAAAATTTAAGGAGTATTAAATGGTTTAAGTAAAAAAAGATACCGAGTGAAACAAAATTATGTCAAGATGAGGAGATTAGGAGGGCAGCGGCTGAGGTTGCACTTAAGGAGCTGATAAAGCAGAAAAAAAAGAATTGAGCACTTCCTTTTGGTTTTGTAGAATGCAAGCAGGAATTCAAGTGAATGTGGGAGACTCCACCAGTGACATATTTCAACAGTATCAGACCAATTTAAAAATAAAGCTGGTGAATTACAGGAATCAGCTGTAGAAGTTGGACACTTATCAGCATACGGAACATTTGAAATGCTGATAACTACTCGCAAGCTTATTATAAGAAAAACTGTTTTTAAATTTAAAACATGTACATGTTTTACCAGCACTGAACAAAGTATGCCATTCTGAAAGATAAGCAGGAAATAACCAGAAGCTAGAGACTCCAACTTGGTCTATATTTAAAGGTGCAATGTTGTCCAGGCACACGTTAAAGAGAACAGAAGCTTGTGACTCTAAGCATATGGGCTAGCTAGCCTCTTTGTTCAGTATGGCTGAGAGCTGCTGTGTGTTCACAGCAGTCTTTCATTAGTCTGTCGATATATTGTGTTCCGCCGCAGGCCAAGTCTTGACTCAAGTCTCATACATAAGATTCATGAGTTGCTTAACCAGGGAAGAGTAGCTGAAGTGGCTTTCTGTTGCCTTCCTCACCGTTTTTATCTTCAGAGTACCTTCTCCTAGGTGGATTACAACCAAGGCTGATAAGCCTTACTTAAACTTTATGATAGGCGGAGGCCACATTCTGAACACGAGTACCCCTGCTGGGGATCAATTCAGTCTCCACTCTCCAAGGCTATCTGGAGTGGGGCTTGATCCCAACCCCTTCTGCCTCAGAGATGGGAATACTACCCCTGAGCCAATGGCTGCTCCATCCTTGCATCAGTACTAACGTACCACTAGTACTTATCTGTTTCAAGCATGTTAGTCTGAAAACATAGACTGAGGCTTAGACTGCATCATATTCCTTGCCTGAAAACTTCTGAGGATTATTTAGCTCCAGTCTCCTTAGAGAAACATAAAAGATGTCCGATGTTGTCAGTTCATTGATCTCAACCAGGGTGGTAGTGGGGCATCAGAATTAGCCACTCGAAGGGAGTACAAGGAAAAGGAAGAAATCAGTTGGAAGCACTCTCATATCAGGTCATTGTTGCCTAGTCAGGAGATGCTATTGGGTTATTGTTTCCCAGTAAAGTACTTTTTATATTTCTATATTGAGCTATAAACAGAAGTTTGCATGGTATCAGCCAGGAACATAACCATCCATTACAGTGCAATCTTTAATGTTCCAAGAAGTAAACTGCATGACAATACCCCAATATTGCAACAGTTTAGGGCTGTTAGTCTAATTCCTACAGAGCAGACAGATAAATTTGACTTACTGTGCTAAAAGGCAAAAAGACAAAGGTGCTGATGCAACATTACCAAAAAGAATGTAAGACACATGAGCAAACCTATTGATGACATGTACTGTGTGGCTCAGTTGCCAGCATTGTGGTGATGTTCAATGCCAGTGTTAGCAGTTGTACTGTATTAAGAAACTGGCTTGATTATGAATCCTAGATCTAACCAAAGAAGAATTTTCTGCATTACTAGATGGCATCTCAAGTTACCATGCACTAGCCTCTCAAAGACATAACAACACTGAATTCCCTCAGCCCTTCCACCAGACCTCCGCTAGAACTCTGGATACACTGGGCCCCAAATGGAATTGGGAATTTGCTAGGGGCAGAGCCCCCTTACAAAACCAGCGATGTGTAGGTGCAACTTTACTGGCAAGGACTCCTTACACTGGATGGTCCTGTTCCCTGGCCTTAAGGGACCTAACTTAAGACTGGATGCCAGTGATATATGGTACATCAGCATCTAGAAGAGTGAAAATGGGGCAGCAACAGAGGAGGCCCATACCCATTAAGTGGTCTGAACCCCTGAGAGTGGTCATAATTTTTCCAATAAATTCAGTACCAGCCCTCTTACAGAAAAGGCCAAAGGAGGAATTAAATGGGGTTTCTGAAACACCACTCCCCAACAGGTACCCGAGTATACAGCAGTGTGGGGCAAGCAGGTACCCAAGATGTGCATGTAGTGGTATAGACCTGCTGGCTATGAAAATAAGGTGCCCTCCCACTGACCCTGCAAACTCCACAGAGCCTGTGCCAGGGTTGGGGAGGCACCAGCAGGCATAACCTTGCTGTAACTGCAGTATGGATGCATGTTTTGCACAAATTGTACTGTAATCAATTGTGGCTTTTGATCCTTAAAGGCTTCCATATTTAACGTCCTTGCTACATGTTCTGCAAAGATGTTGGCAGCTGCTATAAAGTGCCTCCTCTCACTCCAAAATTTCCCGTCCCTCTCTTTTAAGTTGTTGTTGCAGAATAAGCAAATTCAACTGTCTCCCCAAATTCCCAGTCCGCAGGTTGATGAGATGCCCACTCGGCCATATATTTCATATTGGCAGCTCACCAGCCGCGTTATAAGGACCCTCAACCAAAGTCGTCCAGATTCCCTGATGTCTCCTGAAAGGAAGAGCACATGTCCTACCCAGTGCCTGCCCAATTTATGCTCCACATTAAAATGTAACTCTTCTCCCAATAAAGTGCCTGCAAAGGAATGTCAATCAAATACTTTTTTAGAAAGATAAGTCTATTCATTGTTATAAAGCAATGGAATTTATTAAAGAATTAAAGTAGGGCACGAGGCTAAAATGTTTGATGAGTTCAGCTGTCGTCTGCTTTCTAATGGGCTCACTTGTTTTACAACTTCCAATTTTAACCCAAAATATTTAATACATTTTAGTGATTGATGTCCCTATCCAAAAACACACATATAAATACTGTGAAAATGCAAAGCAAGCTCCTTTTTAAAGATGTATTTTTTGGCTTGAATAAGAATTCCTCTAATCATAAGCTCCAGTATGACCTTTCAACACATTGAAACAATTCTCATAGAATTTTTTTTATAGTTTTAATAATGTAATCAAAACTCACCAGAAATCAGTAACATTCAATGTTCGCCTTTTTTTTACTTTCCTTATGTAAGGTTCTTTGTTTGACACACCCAACACTGATTGAAACGATGAATGGTGAGCAACTCCCATGTCCCACAAGTGTCATTTTTCCCATGCCCACTAAGGTATATGGCAGTGTTATAAGTCAGTTCACTTTTCTGAATTTAGGCCTTTAATGCCACCTGAACAACGTGGACTGAGATTCCTTGGGGAGAGAATCTCATTCTGCTTTGCTTTGGAGTCTGTTCCACTCTTCATACCCATTTACTTTAGCTTTGCACTAAATCTAATATTGTGGAGTGTAAATGCATCCAGAATTGGCCTGAAGTAATTTGTGGCCATTTAACTAATCATGAAATGCATACTCTAGGAGGTACTGGAATAATACAACTACATCAGATATGATTTTGCAATCACATTGCTACATTAGCTATTCAAGCAATTGACAAAGAGCAGAGAAACCATCCCAACACTGTGACTGCAACTGGCCCAGATCTCAAGAACAGTCCCTGTCAGCATCTGGGCCAGGTCCTTAAAGGCCAATGTGGTAACATCTTTACTGGGATCTAGAAACCACAATGCATGGGGAAATTTAGGGTTCCTTGTGTAACGGGGATCTCAAGTTACAATTCTGGTTCCTACCAATCCATTATGAGCTTTAATATACCTTCTGATCCTTGCTATTAACTTGTTTAATTTATTAACTTCCAAATAAAAATACTGAGGAACCAAATGGTGATAATTTTTTCGAAGAAATATACAAAATCTGTTGACCTTTCTAAGGGCTAATCATTTTTTGTAATCTTTCTTCCTATTTCTTTGTGACTTGTTCTCCAACTTGTGAGCCTGGTCTGAGCGTATACCCCAACCCTCAGCAGCAGAGACTTCAAGAAGGTGAAAAGCTGATTTGTCTTCTTCCCCTCTACCTTATAATCTTATATACCTATTAGGCAAAACCAAGACTAGGTGAAACTGCACATCTGGGTCTTGAGCCCTTGACCTGTAGTTTGAGATCTGGGCATCCATACCAATTAGTCTAATACTACATGGCTTTTAATAAAGAGCTAGGAAACTAATGTGTGCACAAATACCAAATTACTGTAATCACTACAATACATTCACACTACAAGTTTAGCATTGGTGCAAAACTGTTCTGGCTTCACAAAGATGTTGAACTTGTGTATGTAATCAGGTAATTACTCCAAAGTGAAATAGAGTAAGACTCCAGAGAGTCGCAGCCCCTTTCATTCCTGTGTCATGTTGGGCCAGGCTATATTTGCAATATAACTGTAGTGTTGATGCAAAGCGAAACCACTTCACACCAATGATATGGTTGTGGTTTAAACTAACCCTTAATGAGAAGCTGCCAAAGAACATGAATGATTCCTTTACTCTTTTTCAGCCCAGGCCTTTCACATAATTAGTGTTCTTCAGTTCAGATTCTCAATCAGTTGCAATGTTTCAGCAGTGACTCCCTTGAGTGAAAAGCCCAGACGTCTATGCAATCCTGACTAACATCACTATCAGACAGATCTAATGAGGCTGGGCCATTTTGTGGTCTCTGGTTTTCACTAGAATATTTTCAGCTACCTCGGTCAGAGAAGTCTCAAAGTTACTATTGGGAATACAAGTCTTAAATCAAATAATGCTTTCAAGCTGTCTAATCAAGAAAGGGTTTAATTTACAAAGAAATAGATAAAAATGCAACTATTTATGCAGTGTGATTGGTTAGGCAAGACTGATGCTTCAATTTGTTTTTTAAAAAAGGAGCAATTATACATCTTCAGACAGTTTGGGGTCTTATTATTAAATGATAGGATTTTTGAGTCTGCACTGCGATGATATATTCTGTGCTATTAGACAGCAAAATCAAAGAATGAATAGAAGTACATGGTTATAGATATTCAGTTAGATCAGAATCAAAGCAGCAACAGAATCTTTTACAGGCCTTGCAAATAGGTATGGTACAAAAATAGTAATTAATTCAATGTTTAATCAAGCGATGTAGATTAGAGTCACAAACACTTGCATTGGACAGAGATGCAATGCAGTGAATATAGAGAACGAATAAATTGGACTTCTTTTTCTGCTTGTTGTGCATGTAAAAACCCCACAGAACTTTTTCATACTTACATTCCATAGGTCAAACCCATCGTCTGTCACCAAGCTAAATTTGCTCCTTATAAGGCCGATGCATTGAGTGCATTCTCTTCATTTTTTCCGAACATGGATGCCTTATCAGATGTGGTTTCACAGAAGGCTAGCAAATATTTAGCTAACCTCTTTACTTTTCAAAATACTGGCATGCTGCCAACCTTCGCAAGCAAATTAAGCAAGGAGCTCACTGGAGCAGACAATTCTCAAGCATGCATCTTAAATCTTATCGTTTTGTTTTGCGCTAATGACTTTAAGCCCCAAACTCCCCTCCCCAAACAGTAGAAGCTCATCAACATGAAATCATTTTGGAACATGAAAAGTTTGTTCAGATATCCTATTGGGACATACAATTACAGAAATGCTTTTGCAAACCTTTTTAAAGAGGCTGGGGATATGGAAAAAGTGAGGTGCTGGAATGTTTAACTGTGTGAACATTAACACCAGTGTAAGAAAAAAGAGACTTCAAACAGAAAACACTACAGCATTCCACCAGTGATGATGAACAGATTTAAGCAATACTGAGTCT
This sequence comes from Heterodontus francisci, assembly GCF_036365525.1. Lineage (NCBI taxonomy): Eukaryota > Metazoa > Chordata > Chondrichthyes > Heterodontiformes > Heterodontidae > Heterodontus > Heterodontus francisci. The sequence continues at coordinate 22,517,716 of NC_090397.1, forward strand.
GAAATCAGATATCGACTTCGACAACAATTTAAATCGTCTGAACATGTCAAGCTGATTAGAATAAAAGTTTGTCCTCTACTTCGAAAAAAAACAGGAGAACTAAGAACCACATTGATCGACTGTTTGCAGATTAGACACTGTCCCGGTTTCTCTCCCGTTATCAATTTAAAATTAAAACATGAGAAGCAATATCTCTACAGATGAGGCTTACACGCAATGATTTGCAAATTGTTCTTGTGTGCAACGATTTAAAATTGCACCCTGAGTTTTACTTAATAGCTAGGGATTTGTTCAATCTCTTCGTCCCTTCCCTACTGTAGATGGCACAGAATAAAGAGCCTAAGAAAATATTTCAGTTACTTTAGCACTTCAGAAAATGCATATCAAACTCCTTCGAGGGTTCTACCATTTCCCTTTGAAACATTTTGTTGCTACACTACTTGTTACATTCCGAACATCTTCAGTCTGTGCAAAAATCAGACCGTACTTCCAATCTTCACTTTAGTCAATGAAAAGTTTAACCGACTATAACGTTTAACAAATCATCTTTAGCCTGCTCAATGCAAATCTTTCATTTCTTTCAAGCAATGCCCACTACACGGAATACCAGAAGTATATGCCTTACCTCTGTAGGTTAAACGCTGGCCGGCTTTCAAAGAATACAAGCTACAATGCAGCAGCACTGCGAGGAAGTACAGGCAGTCATAACACACACACAGACACACACAGTTCTATTCAATAAAACTCCAGTCATGCTTAGGCCCCTCCCAAAGTCAATGCCAAGTGAACACATCTCCCCCTATGTTTACAGTTGACAGCCACTAGTATGCATTGTCTGTAGGCTTGTTCTGATTAGGAACCAATCACAGTGTTTAAACGCAAGTTGAGTCCAGCCTCCGTCCAGGAATGCCTGTCATTCCCCAGGCATGCTCAGGAAGTCACTCATCAAGAAACAAGACTTAAAACCCCTGAAAACTGTTGCTTGCTGCCAAAAATGTCTTGCTATATGCCCTTTTTTGGTTATCCTTAGCAGGGCCTCTGAAAGTAAATAGTCTGTCATGTATAATCATATGAAATGCTAATCCCACAGAATATACATCCATTTGAGCTTGCATTTGGTTTATTAAAAAAATAAAAAGCAGAGACTTCAACATTTGGAGCAATTGTGCATATTCTTTTCCCACAATGAAAGGACAGTTTAAAAGAGCTCTGAATTTTATCTCAGTGCGCAGTACTTATTTTCTACAGCTTATTGAAAACACATGCAAGGGCTGAAAATCCCATACATGACACCCCAGTGCAAATGTACTCTGAATAACTTGAATAAAAACAATAAATGCAACACATTCTGGATGACAGTTCATTCTTTCAGAAGTTTCATTGTGTTTGCTGTGCAATAAAGATAGACGGGATGATGTGCAGTTTCATTTGTGAGCCCAATTTGACCATTCTAGTTTTCTGAGGGACATAGTTTTACAGTAACCCTTTAGGCCCCAATGTCTGTTACTAAAAGGTCAATAAAACATCTGGAACTTCTTAGCTCATTATTGGACATTTGATGTTCCCACTGCAGCCCCTGGCCTTGGAGAAGTGGATGTGTCATTATTACAGCTGTGCAGGGCAGTTGTGGGTTGCAACAACATCATAGTGTATTGAAAGAGTTAATAAGACTTCAGCTTGCATGTAATATATTGAAGGAGCATAGTCACTAAGATTCTGTTGCGAAGAATCTGCCAAATTTTTCAGAAGTACATGATGGATGAAGAAAAGAAAAACTTGCATTTATATAGGGCCTTTCCTGGAGCTTTACAGCCAATGAAGTATTTTTGAAGTGCAGTCACTGTAATATGGGGAAACCAATTTATACACATTAAGATCCCACAAATAGCCATAAGATAATTGACCAGACAATCTGTTTTCTAAGGACGTCAGCTGAGAGATTAACATTGGCGAGGCCACAGGGGAGAATTCCCCTATTTTTCTTCAAAATGGAATCTTTTATGTCCAGTTGTGAGGGCAGACAGGGCCTTGGTTTAATGTCTCATCTGGAAGACTGCACCTTTAAAAGTGCAGCTCTTCCTCAGTACTGTTCTGGAGCATCAAACTAGATTATTTTGTCAAGTCCCTGGAGTGGGACTTGAACTTACAATCTTCTGATTCACAGGCGAGTCATAGCTGACACCTTATGTGAAACAATGATTTATTTTTCCTATATTCCAGACAAAAATAAGATATCATGTGCTGTGCCAGTGAACTGGACTAGCTGGAGGTGGATGTCTGGAGTGGGTGGTGGGTGTCTGGAGGTGGGTGTCTGGAAATGGGTTGTGGGTGTCTGGAAGTGGGTGTCTGGAGTGGGTGGTGGGTGTCTGGAGGTGGGTGTCTGGAAGTGGGTTGTGGGTGTCTGGAGGTGGGTGCCTGGAAGTGGGTGTCTGGAGTGGGTGGTGGGTGTCTGGAGGTGGGTGTCTGGAAGTGGGTTGTGGGTGTCTGGAGCTGGGTGCCTGGAAGTGGGTGTCTGGAGTGGGTGGTGGGTGTCTGGAGGTGGGTGTCTGGAGGTGGCTGGTGGGTGTCTGTAGGTGGGTGCCTGGAGGTAGGTGTTGGAGGTGAGTGAATGGAGGTGGGAGAATGAAGGTGGATGTTGGAGGTGGTTGTTGGGGTTAGGTGTTGGAGGTGGGTGAATAGAGATGGGTGAATGGAAGCGGGTGAATGAAGGTAGGTGAATGGAGATAGGTGTTGGAGGTAGGTTTCGGAGGTAAGTGTCTACAGCTAGCTGTCTGAAATAGGCATTTTGCAGCACTGGTGAGGAAGAGTCTTGAGAGAAGAACGCTTGATAGGATAGAAACTGAGAAATTGTTTCGACAGGTCAGGGAATCTAGAACGCAGGGGCACAGTCTCAGGATAAGGGGCCAATCACTCAGGACTGAAATGAGGAGAAATTACTACACTCAAAGGGTTGCGAATCTTTGGAATTCTCTACCCCAGAGGGTTGTGGATGCTCCATCATTGAATATATTTAAGGTTGGGCGAGATAGATTTTTGGTCTCGCAAGGGAATCAAGAATATGGGGACCGGGCAGGAAAATTGAATTACAGTCATAGAGTTACACAGCATAGAAACAGGCCCTTCGGCCCATCGTGTGCGTGTCAGCCATCAAGCACCTATCTATTCAAATCCATTTTCCAGCATTTGGCCTGTAGCCTTGTATGTTATGGCATTTCAAGTGCTCATCTAAATACTTCTTCAATGTTGTGAGGGTTCCTGCCTCTACTATCCCTTCAGGCAGTGTGTTCCAGATTCCAACTACCTTCTGGGTGAAAACATTTTTCCTCAAATCCCCTCTAAACCTCCTGCCTCTTACCATAAATCTATGTCCCCTGGTTATTGACACCTCCGCTAAGGGAAAAAGTTTCTTCCTATCCACCCTATCTATGCCCCTCATAATTTTGTATACCTCAATCAGGTCCCCCCTCAGCCTTCTCTGCTCTAAGGAAAACAACCCTAGCCTAGCCAGCCTCTCTTCAGAGCTGAAATGCTCAAGCCCAGGCAACATCCTGATGAATCTCCTCTGCACCCTCTCCAGTGCAATCACATCCTTCCTATAGTGTGGCGACCAGAACTGTATACAGTACTCCAGCTGTGGCCTAACTATCATTTTATACAGCTCCATTATAACCTCCCTGCTCTTATATTCTATGCCTCGGTTAATAAAGTCAAGTATCCCATATGCCTTCCTAACCACCTTACCTACTTGTGCTGCTGCCTTCAGTGATCTATGGACAAGTACACCAAGGTCCCTCTGATCCTCTGTACTTCCTAGGGTCCTACCATCCATTGTATATTCCCTTGCCTTGTTAGTGATCCCAAAATGCATCACTTCACACTTCTCAGGATTAAATTCCATTTACCACTGCTCTGCCCATCTTACCAGCCCATCTATATCATCCTGTAATCTAAGGCTTTCCTCCTCACTATTTATGACACCACCAATTTTCTTGTCATCTGCGAACTTACTGATCGTACCTCCTATATTCATGTCTAAATCATTAATGTACAGTACAAACAGCAAGGGTTCCAGCACCGATCCCTCCGGTACACCACTGGTCACAGGCTTCCACTCACAAAAACAACCCTAGACCGTCACCCTCTGCCTCCTGCCACGAAGCAATTTTTGGATCCAATTGAAGCCCAAGATCAGCCATGATTGTGTTGAATGGTGGTGCAGGGCGATGGGCCAAATGGTCTACTTCTGCTCCTTTTTCTTGTGTTCTTGTGAATCCTGTGGTTTTGCAGCATTCAAAAAGGGGAACCTGGTATTTGGGAGAACTGGTGGAACGTGCTGTTTGGCTCCTGGGGTCAGGCAGCATCAGAGAGACATACTTCAGTGTTTGGAAGGAGTTTGGGTGAGGGACTGATGGGGAGGGAAGATCATTAGATCTGAGGGAAGGATCTGCAGGTGTGATGCGGGGCAGGATTGAGAATCAGTCGTCCACCTGCCACCAGCCCCTGAACATTTCTGGCCTCTTAAGCTATTTTGGAGATTAAAATTTTTTTTTAGCATTACGCTTCATTTATAAGTCAGCAACTTGCATTTATATAGCATCGTTAGCATAATAAAACATCCCAATGTGCTTCACAGGAGCGTAATCAAACAAAATTTGACATCAAGCAATATGAGGAGATATTAGGGCAGAAGCAAAATACTGCAGATGCTGGAAATCTGAAATAAAAATTGGAAATGCTGGAATTAATCAAAACTGATGAAAGGTCATTGGTCTGAAACACTTAACTGTTTCTCTTTCCACAGATGCTGTCTGACCTGCTAAGTTTATCTAGTGTTTTCTGTTTTTAATTCAGGAGATATTTGGACAGGTAAGGTAGATTTTAAGGCATTTCCAAGGAGCAACCAGAGGTAGAGATACAGAGAGTTTTACAGAGGGAATTCCAGAGCTTAGGGCTTTGGCAGCTGAAAGCACAGTCGCCAATGGGGGACAATTGGGGATGCACAAGAGGCTGGAATTGGGGAAGTGGAGAGATCTCAGAGAATTCTAGGGCTGAAGGAGGTTACAGAGATAGGTGGGGGGGGGGGGGGGGGGTGGGGGGGTGAGTCTATTGAGGAATTCGGAAGCAAAGATGAGAATTTTAAAATTTTGGCATTGCCAGACTGGGAGCCAATGCAGGTCAGCGAATATAGTGGTGATGGGTGAATGGGACTTGGAGCAAGTTCGGATATGGGCAGCCGTTTTGGATGAGATCAAGTCTCTGTGGGGTCCATGCGTGAATTGTAATACAATATAAAGTGCATTTGTGCTTAAAGTGGCTTTGGTCTAACTCGAGAGACTTTTTAATTTAATTTTAATTTAGAGATACAGCACTGAAACAGGCCCTTCGGCCCACCAAGTCTGTGCCAACCAACAACCACCCATTTATACTAACCCTACAGTAATCCCATATTCCCTACCACCTACCTACACTAGGGGCAATTTACAATGGCCAATTTACCTATCACCTGCAAGTCTTTGGCTGTGGGAGGAAACCGGAGCACCCGGCGAAAACCCACACGATCACAGGGAGAACTTGCAAACTCCGCACAGGCAGTACCCAGAATCGAACCCGGGTCCCTGGAGCTGTGAGGCTGCGGTGCTAATCACTGCGCCACTGTGCCGCTTGAAATGGGTTGGACTGGGCTGGACTTGTCCAGAGTGGGCTAACGCATTGAAGGGCATATGATTTCACTTAAATCTGTTTATGATTATATTTGACAGAGAAATGTAACAGGAATGCGACACAGGAAGAGTGATGCCTGAAATATGATGGAAAGTAAGTGCGCACATTAAGACAGTTATTATGGTATTAGTGCTGGATCTCCAGTTACGGTATGTACAATAAGTCAGAGGATACAACTGGAGTGGTGTGCCACATAAGTCAGTAAAAGTTACTGACTTATAGAGATTGAATACACCAAATTATAATTTTATTAGATGATATACTGGGATTTTCACTGGGATTTTGGCAATTAATTTCCATGGTCATGTCCATATTACCTTGTGTTTTATTACAATATGTTTCTTTACCTATTTACTCAATTTTTACTTATTACTTTTTTAAATTTCGCCTAACCATCAGCCTCAAGAAAATGAACATCATGGGACAGGACGTCAGAAATGCTCCATCCATCAATATCAGCAACCACGCTCTGAAAGTGGTTCAAAAGTTCACCTACCTAGGCTCAACTATCACCAGTAACCTGTCTCTCGATGCAGAAATCAACAAGCACATGGAAAGGCTTCCACTGCTATGTCCAGACTGGCCAAGAGAGTGTGGGAAAATGGTGCACTGACATGGAACACAAAAGTCCGAGTGTATCAAGCCTGTGTCCTCAGTACCTTGCTCTCAGGCAGCGAGGCCTGGACAACGTATGTCAGCCAAGAGCGACGTCTCAATTCATTCCATCTTCGCTGCCTCCGGAGAATCCTTGGCATCAGGTGGCAGGACCGTATCTCCAACACAGAAGCCCTTGGGGCGGCCAGCATCCCCAGCATATACACCCTACTGAGCCAGCAGCGCTTGAGATGGCTTGGCCATGTGAGCCGCATGGAAGATGGCAGGATCCCCAAGGACACATTATACAGCGAACTCGTCACTGGTATCAGACCCACCGGCCGTCCATTTCTCCGCTTTAAAGACGTCTGCAAACACGACATGAAGTCCTGTGACATTGATCACAAGTTGTGGGAGTCCGTTACCAGTGATCGCCAGAGCTGGCGGACAGCCGTAAAGGTGGGGCTAAAGTGTGGCGAGTCGAAGAGACTTGGCTGTTGGCAGGAAAAAAGACCGACGCGCAAGGCAAGAGCCAACTGTGTAACAGCCCCGACAACAAATTTTATCTGCAGCACCTGTGGAAGAGTCTGTCACTCTAGAATTGGCCTTTATAGCCACTCCAGGCGCAGCTTCACAAACCACTGACCACCTCCAGGCACTTACCCATTGTCTCTCGAGACAAGGAGGCCAAAGAAGAAGAAGACCTTTTTAAAAGTCCAAGATACCAAGCAAGTTGGCAATAGGCTAGAGGAAGGTACCTGTTGTTATTTGACACAATGGGCAGAGGGAAAGGTTATGCAATTTAATTGTGGAGGAGTTGGGAAGGTCGTGGGCTTTGGTAGCACTAGAAGATAAGTGGTGCTTAGTTTTTGGTAGAAGTGAGGTGGAGCCAATAATATTTTTCATCTGAAATACTTTTGTTCACAAGAAGTTCCAAAGTTTTATTCCCTTTCATTAATTTGCATCTTTTAGATCTGAAGGTATAAACAAAGCCTAGTTAGTTATAATTAGTTTTTGGAATTTGTATCCACTTTGTTTTTGTTTCAAAAAATAGCTCAGAAACAATTTTACAGCACAATTTACTAAAATACTTTATTGACAATCATTTTTAGTTTATGTATCTGTCTATAAAGAATAATTGTTTTGAATTCTAATAGCATTAAGCATGGTTAGTGGTTAAGCACTTTCTGTCTATCTAATTCCATATCTCTCCCTTTCTCTCACTTTCTAATTCTCTATTTCTCTGTCTCTGTCTGGTTGGCAGGCTGCTTCAGACTTACAGGGCTGATTTTTCCCTATGGAGACAGGAAACAGGAGTTGGGACTGTTTTCGGATTCCAAACCCACCTCCCAGGGGAAACTGATTAAAGTCAGGGTTTTCACAGGGGTGAGCCCTTAATTCTAATGCAGCCAGGTTCACTGTCCAGTTGGAGCCAATGGGGGTGGGATTGGAGGCAGGTCAGATGAAGTGGAGGACTGACTTCGACTCCTCACAGCAGCCATGACTGAGGTTGCTGGATGTCTTAAGAGAGAAATCTGTTGAGTGTGCCAAAGTCTTCCAAAGCACCAGAGGGAAGTGAGATGTCACAGGAGAGCAGAGGTCTGGCACCTGGGCAGGAGAACGGGACTGAAAGTGCCCAGGTTCATTAACTGTCCATTTGCTAAGAGTAGGACAGGTGGTTTATGAACATATGAACAATGATGGACAGGAAACGACCTTCTGGCCCATCCAGACTGACCAACACAATTGTGATACTTGTGTATCACAATAAATATAGTCTCCGACCCACCTAGAAACCATCGCCTGGGGTAGGCAAAAAGCCAGATAAAAACCCAGGCCAATCTGGGAGAAAAAAAAAATTGAAATTCCTAGGCAATCTAAACTAGTTCAGGAGGTCACTCTGGTCCTGAGTTCCTTGCAGTACCTACATTTTGTAAGAGGTGATATCCAGGTGATAGCCAGAAACAGGTCCAGCTGTCACTTGAAGGAATTCTGAGAATCGGTATTCATTGCACAAGGTAGTACAAAAGTATCAAAGGATTAATCATGAGGGAATGTAAAGATTACTGCCCAACATGATGATGTAAGAGATCATGTGGGAGAGACTCAAGAACAGTTACAGCGTGGCTTTTGAAGGAGACACACAGGCTAGCGTGGCGTGTATATAGTTACTATACCTGAAAGATTAAGATTTAAACAATACAGTCTAAGAACCTCTCTGGCTAGATTGTATATGGTGACAGCATAAAGAACCAAATCTACAACACACAGGATGGCAGCTTGTTCCAGAGGTCAAATATTCTCTGGGAAAAGAACCAGTTTCTGACATTTAACCTAGATTTGGCCTTATACAAGTTAACATTGTGACCCCTGGTCCTCACAAACCTATTTAATTGGAACAAACTTTCAATTTAAACACAATCATGAGCTGTAAAGCAAATTTTAGGGCCAATTATCAAAGTTTGCATTGCTAAGGGTGGGGGTGGGGGTGGGGGGGTGGGTGCGGTGCTGGTGGAGAGGGCCTTGTCTGCTGGTTATGCATATTGGGAAATTGCCACAAGTGGAATAATATACACTGTTCCCATGCTTTATCAATATGTGCAGTGAGTGGCCTGACATACATAAGAACATAAGAAATAAGAGCAGTAGTAGGCCATTCGGCCCCTCAAGACTACCCCGCCATTCAATAAGATCATGGCTGATCTGCCCCAGACCTCAACTCCTCTTTCGTACCTGCTCCTCATAGCCCTCAACTCCCCGATATTTCAAAAATCTATCTAACTCCTCTTTAAATACTTTCAATGATCTAGCCTCCACAACTCTCTGGGGTAGAGAATTCCAGACATTCATTACTGTCTGAGAGAAGAAATTCCTTTGCATCTTAGTTTTAAATGAGTGTCCCCTTATTCTGTAACTATGTCCCCTAGTTCGAGATTCCCCCACTAGTGGAAACATCTTCTCAACCTTTACCCTTTAGAGCCCCCTCAGAATCTTGTACATTTCAATAAGATCACCTCTCATTCTTCTAAACTCTAATGAAAAAGGTCTAACCTGTTCAGCCGTTCTTGATAAGTCAACCCCTTCATCCCAGAGATCAGCCTAGTGAATCTCTTTTGAACTACCTCCAATACCAATATATCTTTTCTTAAATACGAGGACCAAATCTGAACACAGTACTCCAAGTGCGGCCTCACCAACACCCTGTACAGTTGTAACGGGACTTCCCTATTTTTAAACTTCTATCCCCTTGCAATAATGGCCAAAATTCCATTTGCCTTCTTAATTACCTGCTGTACCTGCACGCTAAATCTTTGTGTTTCATGCACTATAACACCCAGATCCCTTTGTGCTGCACTTTTTTGAAGTCTCTCTCCATTTAAATAATAGTCTGCCTTTTGATTCTTCCTACACAAGTGCATGACCTCACACTTTCCTACATTAAACTCCATCTGCCAAGTTTTTACCCACTCACTCAACCTATCTATATCCCATTGCAGATTCCTTATGTCCTCATCACAACATGCCCTCCTATCTATTTTTGTATCGTCAGCAAATGTGGATATATTACACTCTGCCCCCTCCTCCAAGTCATTAATATAGATAGTAAATAATTGAGGCCCCAGGACTGATCCTTGTGGCACTCCACTAGTTATGTCTTTCCAACCTGAAAAAGACCCATTAATCCCGACTCTCAGTCTTCTGTGAGTTAACCAATCCTCAATCCATGCTAATACATCTTGTGAAATAATATTTTATGTGGCACCTTATCGAATGCCTTCTGGAAATCTAAATACATGACATTCACCGGTTCCCCTTCATCAACTCTGCTTGTTATATCCTCCAAGAACTCTAGAAAATTTGTCAAACATGATTTTCCTTTCACAAAACCATGTTGACTCTGTTTGACTGTGTTCAGCTTTTCTAAATGTCCTGCTATTTCTTCCTTAATTACAGACTCTAGCATTTTGTCAATGACCGATGTTAGACTGACTGGCCTATAGTTTCCGGCTTTTTGTCTCCCTCCCTTCTTGAACAGGGGCATGATATTAGCGGTTTTCTAATCCACTGGGACCCTCCTGGAATCCAGTGAGTTCTGGAATATTTCGACTAATGCCTCCACTATCTCTGCAGCCACTTCCTATAAAACCCTTGGATGTAGGCCATCAGGTCCTGGCAACTTGTCTGCCTTTAGTCCCATTAGTTTGTCAAATACTTTGTCCCTCGTGATAGAGACTGTTACAAGATCTTTCCTCCCATTAGCTCTTTGCTTATCTGATACCTGTGGGATGTTTATAGTGTCCTCCACCGTGAACACAGATGCAAAATATTGGTTTAAATTTTCTGCCATTTCCCTGTTCCCCGTTATGAATGCATTATTGATATGGAATGCATTTGGTTTAGTCCAATGCTGAATGACCATATTGATGTATAAGCAGAATAAGTGTCAGGATTTGAATTCAATGGAAATAAACATTCGCAAAGAGGTAAACCAAGCTGATTCACTAACACCCATTTCACACTATCACATAAGCTCAATATCTACCCCACTTCTTCTCTCTTTGAGGCAAAAGACTCCGCTGATCATGTTGGAAAGCAACTTTTACCATCAATAAAGTGATTTAATTTAGTCAGCAGCACCACAATTATCGAAGGGACTGCTGTACCTGGCTAAAGGGTAAGTTTTTATAAGTACTAAAAGTCCAAAACATAAAAAAAAACGAATTTGCGATATCTCTTCACCAAACACATCTTTAACAGGACTTCATAGAACATAGAACAGTACAGCACAGTACAGGCCCTTCGGCCCACGATGTTGTGCCGAAACTTTAACCTACTCCAAGATCAAACTAACTACCTACCCTTCATCCGACTTTCATCCATGTACCTATCCAAGAGTCGCTTAAATGCCCCTAACGTATCTGCTTCTACTACCACCGCTGGCAGCGCTTTCCATGCACCCACCACTCTCTGTGTAAAGAACCTACCTCTGACATCTCCCTGAAACCTTCCTCCAATCACCTTAAAATTATGCCCCCTGGTGATAGCCCTTTCCACCCTGGGAAAAAGTCTCTGACTATCCACTCTATCTATGCCTCTCATCATCTTGTACCCCTCAATCAAGTCACCTCCCATCCTTCTTCGCTCCAATGAGAAAAGCCCTAGCTCCCTCAACCTTTCTTCATAGGACATGCCCTCCAGTCCAGGCAGCATCCTGGTAAATCTCCTCTGCACCCTCTCTAAAGCTTCCACATCCTTCCTATAATGAGGCGACCAGAACGGAACACAATATTCCAAGTGTGGTCGAACCAGGGCCTTATAGAGCTGCAGCATAACCTCGCGGCTCTTTTACCTCAATCCCCCTGTTAATGAAAGCCAACACACCATACGCCTTCTTAACAACCCTATCAACTTGGGTGGCAACTTTGAAAGATCTCTGGACATGGACCCCAAGATCCCTCTGTTCCTCCACACTACCAAGAATCCTGTCTTTAAGCCTGTATTCCGCATTCAAATTCAACCTTCCAAAATGAATCACTTCACACTTTTCCAGGTTGAACTCCATCTGCCACTTCTCAGCCCAGCTCTGCATCCTGTCAATGTCCCATTGCAACCTACGACAGCCTTCCACACTATCCACAACTCCAGCAACCTTCGTGTCATCGGCAAACTTGCTAACCCAGCCTTCCACTTCCTCATCCAAGTCATTTATAAAAATCACGAAGAGCAGAGGTCCCAGAACAGATCCTTGTGGAACACCACTGGTCACCGAGCTCCATGCTGAATACTTTCCATCTACTACCACCCTCTGACTTCTATGGGCCAGCCAATTTTGTATCCAGACAGCCAACTTTCCCTGAATCCCATGCCTCCTTACTTTCTGAATGAGCCTACCATGGGGAACCTTATCAAACGCCTTGCTAAAATCCATATACACCACATCCACTGCTCTTCCTTCATCAATGTGTTTTGTCACATCTTCAAAGAATTCAATAAGGCTTGTGAGGCATGACCTGCCCCTCACAAAGCCATGCTGACTGTCTCTAATCACCATTTGGAAAACCATGCTTTTCCAAATAATCATAAATCCTGTCTCTCAGAATCCTCTCCAATAATTTTCCCACTACCGACGTAAGACTGACTGGTCTATAATTCCCAGGGTTATCCCTATTCCCTTTCTTGAACAAGGGAACAACATTTGCCACCCTCCAATCATCCGGTACTACTCCAGTGGACAGTGAAGACGCAAAGATCATCGCCAAAGGCGCAGCAATCTCTTCCCTCGCTTCCCGTAATATCCTTGGGTATATCTCGTCTGGCCCCGGGGACTTATCATATCATTCAAAATTTCCAGCACATCCTCCACCTGTTCGAGCATATCAGCCTGTTCCATGCTGTCCTCACAAATGACCAGGTCCCTCTCACTAGTGAATACTGAAGCAAAGTATTCATTTAGGAACTCCCCTACCTCCTCCGACTCCAGGCACAAGTTCCCTCCACTATCCCTCATCGGCCCTACCCTCACTCTGGCCATCCTCTTGTTCCTCACATAAGTGTAGAACGCCTTGGGATTTTCCTTAATCCTACCCACCAAGACTTTTTCATGTCCCCTTCTAGCTCTCCTAAGTCCATTCTTCAGTTCCTTCCTGGCTACCTTGTAACCCTCTCGAGCCCTGTCTGATCCTTGCTTCCTCAACCTTAAATGAGCTTCCTTCTTCCTCTTGACTAGCTGTTCCACATCTCTTGTCATCCAAGGTTCCTTCATCCTACCATCCCTTCCCTGCCTCATCGGGACAAACCTATCCAGCAGTCGCAGCAAGTGCTCCCTAAACAACCTCCACATTTCTGTCGTGCATTTCCCTGAGAACATCTGTTCCCAATTTATGCTCCCCAGTTCCTGCCTAATAGCAATGTAATTCCCCTAACTTCCTCTTACCAAACAGCTCTTGATTATTTTGCACATCCAAATTCAGGACTTGTTATCTAGAATTCTCCTCCTTATGTGAATAATGATGCAGTCATCCCAGAGTTCCTGCCTTGTGGTTAACCCTTTCTGTGCTGGTTTTGTTTTTTGCCTTTTCTCTCCCAGAACCATTTAAATGCCCCCAACCACTCTGAACAAATTACAAAATGAGCAGCAAGCTTTCGAATGTAAGGGTTCATTTGTGACATTACCATTGCTTTGGCTAAGATCAGCTACTTGACAACAGACTGGAGATCAGACCTTGAGCATTCCTAGCTTGTACGGTCAGCTAGCCCCTGTCAGAACAAGCTGAGCCATCAAAGGAGTGAAATCTCTGATTAATGAAGTAGAGAAGATTTCTTTTGACTGGACACATGCAGTCTATTTCCAACTAACTGAGCATACCTGATTGCTTTTCAGGCAACTGTAACTTTCGTTGAACTCTTGTGAAGACCAGCTGCATATAAAGTGAAACAAGCTGAAGAAGTTGTGACTGTATCAGTGATAGTAGACAATATGTTTGGGTTATCAGAACATGACCTTGGCGATCAAGCCCTGACTCAGAAAGGGTGGAAATAGTTGACTTTGGCCCATGTGCAAAAATGCATTTGGGATGTAGAGGATTTTAGTATATGATCTGCATATTCCCACATGAGTTTTTAACAGAAAACTCCCTGTGTACGCTGGTGTAAAATCAATACAACTACTAATGCTGAATAAAGCTCTGCAATACTTCCTACAGTGACAAGAAGTGGAATCTCAGTACTAACTGTGGAATATAGATATTGAACACAATACAAAGTGGAGAATATGTTATGAAGATCTTGGGTTACAGCTCATGCCTCGTGAGAAAGCTACTCTGCACTTTGAGTTAGTGACATCGGGAATCAAATATGAAGATTGCCTCTGATTGCTCTTTATCGTGAAATCATAAAATGCATTCTGTTAGAAATTCTAAAATTCCATAATAGAAGGGAAGATCATGGACAATGCATGTCCAAATCTCTGCAATGAAATGAGCAAGAATCTGCACAGACATGTGACTTCATTACACACACATGTCCAGATTGCAGCAGGGTCAATTTTGTAGGTGAAACTGAAATACGTTATTATGGTCACATAGTAATTTTGGGAGCTATGGACCTGGACAGTAGTATGGGAGGAGGTAAAAGACCAGTTGTCATATCTGTACTTGCATGGGAATGTGCTGGGGGAAGGAGCGCAGGTGTTAGGGGTGAGGAGGAGTGGACCGGGGTGTCACAGAGGCAATGGCCCAATGGAATGTCGAAAAGGAAGGGGAAAGTAAAATGCGTTTAGTTTGAGATTGCATTGCAGAAACTGGAACAGACACGGTCAAGGGATCCGCCAGCAGTAGAGCTGGAGATCAGCTGTGGCAGATCTCAAAGACTGCTCAAAAGCATTGCTGGCAGCCTCCAAAGTGCCAGTGGTAGTGAAGAGAAAAATTGGACAGAATTTCTGTATTTTGAAATTTAAATTTCCCAAACTCCTTCACCATAGCAATGTTGGGTGTGAGGAACAAAGTGCTCAGCATTGCTACAGGTTAAATGATGGAAAATACATCACAATTTGCTCTCAAAGCTTACTGCCCATCCCCAGTTGCTCCGAGAAGATGGCAGTGGGGCTTCTTGAACCACTGCAATCCTTGTGGTGCAGGTGATCCCATGATGCTGTTAAGTAGGGAATTCCAGTATTTTGAATTAGCAATGATAAAGGAATAGTGTAAATGCCCTTGGAGTATGGTGCTTGAATGCAGAGGTGCTGATATTCCCATGATATTGCCTCTTCTGTTCTTTTGATGGTAGAAGTCACAGGGCTAGAATATGCTGTCAAAATAAGTGTGGTGAGTTGCTACAGTGCATTCTATAGATAGTTTATGCTAGTCACAGTACATCACTGTTGGAGAGGATATATATGAATACGGGGTGCCAATTATTTTTATTTTTTGAATATCATTTCAATAGCGTCTATATTGAAAAGGGTTAAAGACTGAACTATGGGGAACGTGTCCCCAACACACCCTGATGCACTCGCTTCTTTTATTCTGGGAGTGAATATCAGGGTGTCTGAGTAGCTTACCGTGAAGAGGTGAGACACTGAATTAACATATTTAATTTGGCTCCTACAAGAAACCCAACAATGAAAGAGTATCAAGAGCTGCTGGATACACGAGGTAAATGCAATTTTCAGCACTCCTTGTGGGTCTGGAGGAGCAGGAGTGATCCCCCCAGCCTCCCAAGAAGCCTTCGGCCTCGCCTACTAATTGCAACCTCTCTCTCCCGCTGCCCTAATCACCGAACTTCACTGCTCCCAACTGTATCGAAATCAGTGCAGGGGCATACTGCCAGAGTGCCATCTCAGAGCTGGCACTTGTGTGCATAAAGCAGGGGGTGTAAGAAGCCCTGGAGACAGTGTATTTTCCTGCCATGGGTCTCATTCACTCAGACTTCATGTCCTCCAGTGAGGATGAGCTTCAGAGAGGGAGAGAGCTGCAGACACAGGCAGCAGGGCAGCAGCAACTAGAGAGGCAGCAAGAGCACAAGACTCATTGGGGGGAATGCAGGAAAAGGGTGCAGAGGGGCATACAACCAGCCTCTTGTGCAAAAAAAAAAGGTTACCCGCCACAGGGAGTCTACCAACCGAGGTTCAGTTACCTTCAAATGTCGGAGCAGCAGTGTTGCTGAAGACTCTGCCTTTCAATGGAGACCCTCACAGAGTTGTGTGCCATGATGGATGATGAGCTGAGCGCCATGGGAAGTGGCGGCCACCCAATGCCAATGGTGCTGAAGGTTACCGTGGCACTGAATTTCTACACCTCAGGATTATTTCAGGGATCCACAGTCTGCGGCTCATCACTGCAGCATGATGGTCACCAATGTCATCTTCAAGAGGGCCAGCTAGTAGGTGTGCTTTCACACTGATCTGTCAGTCAGGCTGAGAGACCCACAGGGTTTGGGGCCATCACTGAATTCCTCCAACTGCAGGGTGATCAACTACATGCATGTGGCCGTCAAGGCTCCCACTATCCAGCCAGTGACCTTCATCAACAGGATGGGCTTTCACTCACTCAGTGTACAAATGGTCTGTGATCACCACCAGCACTTCCTGCAGGTGTGTGTGCACGATTCCCAGGAAGCAACAATGATACCGACATACTAAAGCAGTCCCAGGTGCCAGATCTTTTTAGAACCCTGCGTGCCTTCAAGGATGGATACTGGATGACAAGGGTTATCCACAGAAGACGTGGCTACTGATGCCTGTGAGAAACTCTAGCACTGCTGTAGCGGAGAAGTACAACACTTGCCATCGTACAACTCGTGCGACCATCCAGCAGGTCATAGTCCTTCTAATGATGTGGATCAGATGCATAGAGCGATCTGATGGAGTCCTTCAGTATGCCACAGCAAGGCTCTCACGGATTGTGGTGGTGTGCTTTGATCTGCACAACCTGGCGATATAGAGGGGAGAACATTTGAACAATGAGGGTATCGAGGAATACAATACTTCCGTCGACGTTGAGGAAGTAAAGGAAGATGCCAACCAGGTGCAGGATGCTGAAGAACCCCAGGGACCACAGGCAAGACACCATGAGATAGGCGCAAGGAAGGCTCGGGGCATGCTAATACAGGCATGTTTCACATGGTCCTTACTACCAGATCCACACAATCCAATAAAGCTTCACCTCTCTGCAGCCTTGTTGTTGCTTCCTTCATTGATCTTACCATTTACCTGCATCCAGTAAGACATTAGACTGCGGCATGAGGAATGCAACATCCTCACGTGGTGTGGTTCCACCTATCACGCCCTTTGATGGAGCCAGGGTACTCCTGAAGTCCCAGTGACCGATAAGAAATGCAAGGATACCTCATGCCTTGCCAAATCACACATTTATTGGAGAACAAAAAGATTACAAGGCAGCATGCTTTAACAAAGTATTAACCCATGAACTCCGAGTGCAGCTCGGTGCTCTTCTTAAATCTCTTACATGTGCATAACAGGTGCTCCCCCTGTGTTATCAGCTGAGCTGCAGACAGGCTGCTGACCTTGCTGCCCTGTGGCTTGGGATGACATTGGCCATCATCCTCTGGTTGTCTGAGGCCTGGAAGGCGCCACATACTGAGGGCTTCCTACACAAGTGCAAGAGCTACCTCTGTCGTCGCGGCTAAATGAGGCACTTGTGTCACTGATGGAGGGACTGAGGAGCCCCTGCCACACATGGAGCACCCTGAGAGAAGTTCCCAGATGCATCAGGCAGCTGCTCCTCAACCCTCTCAAGGAGGTCGAGGACCTAGCAGTGAGTCAAAGCACCTCGCTACCCCTCCTTGCCCAGCACAGAGCTCATGGTCTTGGCAATGGCATGCAGGTCTGCCGCATCTCTGGTATCCATTGAGTGGTTTGCTTGACATGGTTCTCTGCGAGAGTCGTCAATCTTTTTGTTACATATTCATTTATGGGATGTGGGCGTCGCTGACTAGGACAGCATTTATTGCCCATCCCTAATTGCCCTTGAGAATCTTTCAATGGAGGAAGCCAAGTGCGCGCACACCAGCAACATGACGGCACCTATGTCCTGGATGGACTCCTCCATCATCTGTGCAAGGGTGCGCATAGCCACTGGAAGATCCACTAGATGTTCCTGTACCTCATGCTGTAGCTCCAGCATCAGCCGCCTTGCTGACGACTCCAGGGGTCTGTCATCAGCCTGAGGCTCAGCATCGCAGGACCCTCCCACAGTCCTCTGAGTACTGGAGGCCTCGGCTATCACAGCTTCTGTCAGTTGCTCCAGTGCATCTGTACTGTGCTCACCAGATTGTGTTCCCAGATGTATTTGCGAGTGGTACCCACTGACATGAGAATATCTATGCTGGTGGAGGGTGCGGGGAAATGTTGTGACAGTGTGTCCTCTGAAGCTCCCTCCTCCTCCTCAGAGGTTGGCGGTTGTCTCTCAGTCACAGGAGCTGTCTGCTCTTGTCTTTGACCAGCATGAGAGAGAAGATTAATTGGAGGATAATGCGCATTCCACCACATCCTTCAGACTACTTCGAGTGTGGAACTTCATGTGACCAGTGGTGGTTTCATGTTCGTCAGAGGGTCTCTTGTGCCCATCCATTAGGCCACTCACTCTCTCATGTCTCCACTCCTGTCTCACCATCTGCGATGGAACAGTTCCCAAAATGGCCTCCAAGTTCCAGAACCGCCTTTTCCATGGGAGTCAGGATTTCGAGGTACGGGATGCCACCGCTCATCTTCACCCTTTGTTTGGCATTGTGGGTTATCTTCTCCTGCAAGCACATAGATGAGCATTGTTAGTCTCCTGACAAAGACAAGCACAACGCCTATGCTGGTGGCTGCCTGACTGTCCATAATGGTCCCACAGGGATGCCTCTTGCATGCAGCCTTTCAGAAGCGGCAGTGTAGGAGTCCACTCTGACTGACCAAGGCCTTTGACCAAGATGCTGCCATGCCTATGACTGGCATGCTACTGCCTGGCCCCATTGCCACTAACTGGGTTGGTATTCTTTCTCTGGCCAGCTAAACCTCATGCATAGCCACATGCAAGCCCCTAAAGAAAGCAATGTATACTGCATTGGCAGATTGCACGAGGTCATTAACCCACCTGCGGCACTGCAGCCAGCTTCGAGGGATGACCCCATGGCTGCTGACCTTCTCAGCTATCTCTGTCCATGCTTGCTTGGTCTGGCAGGTAGTTCTCCTCTTCCCGTTCCAGGGAAAGAGGACCTCCTGCCTTGCCTGAGCAATCTGGAGGACAACCGTGGGGCCACCAGGATCCTCCCTCTGCCATTTCTTGACTGGCTTTCTTTCTTGGGTCTTCCATTAAGGCTCCCTTTGATTGATTTCACTGAGTGCTGGCAGCCATTTAAATACGGCATCAGCACTTCCAGCAGCATGACCTCACACCGCCACCGTTGCCTTACTGATGCCTCTTCCACCTCCCGGCTGTTAATTGGCTGACCACCACGGAACACCGATCCCTAGCCTGCATCCACCCAAGCCGTAGCAGCTCGTGATTCCGGTCCCGGGGCGGGTCTTTGGGCCTTGCTGCAAAATTCAACTCATTGACTCTGTTACTCTCTCCACACATGTTGCCTGACCTGCTGAGTATTTATAGCACTTTCTGTTTTTTACTTCGGACTTCCAGCATCTGCCGTATTTTGCTTTTATTAAAAAAAGAAGTCCTCCCTCCAGCCTTGCTGGCTCCTGTGCCCATTTTCAGCCTCCCACCGCATCTTCCCCAGATTTATCGGCGTCAATGTGTCTGGCTATATATGGCTAGAAATATTAAATATGGCCTCTCACTTCTGGTGAAAGATTCAATGGATATTCAAATGGATGGGGACACAGTTGAGCTACCAATAGGGAACACATGTGGTTCTCAAGAACACTGGGGAATAAATTTGAACCAAAAAATTGAGCCATACTAACATCTAATTCTGTGGCTGTATTATATTGTAGCAGTCAATATATACAGAGCTACCGAGAATTTGTGGCCCTGAAATTCTTGGGAACGGAGAGGGCAGAAAGCAAGGTTTATGTTGGGGGCAGGTGTGAGGTGTGGTATTTTGGGGCAGAATGTCCACCCTATTTGCCATATTAATTCTGGTGCTGGGATTGACCATGGGCAGATTTTCAACCCCACCATGACTGATCAGACCACCAACAGAACCATGTAGTAAAGACCCCACTAGGAAGGAAACTTTGTCACAAACTCCATCATTGAACCATCTGGGAATACACTGAACCTAGACCAGCAACCATCAGATGCCACTCACTAAGCAGATAGTTATATGTCAAAAAACCTTTATTTCTGTCATCGCAAATAGCTGCAGGTTAACACAACAATAAGACTCACAAAATGGCCACACATTCAGAGAGACACTTTTATTCCTTTATGCTTGAGTGTCAAAAGTGTTTGAAGGAATAAGTAACGTGAATTTAAAGTGCTTTGAATTTGACCCAGGAATGAATTTTACTGACTGTTGATCCCTATTGAAAACTGATCGAAGCCGACAGTGCTATACCACAGCTAATTTGTTTGATGTGTTCCTACCGTCTCTTGTGTACATATTGTTGGACTTCTACATGCCCTTAATGATAAGTCCGTTCATCCTGCTCCATATATGATTGTGCAGGACCCCTACTACAGCCTTTCCTTAGTGTAGTGCTCTCCAGCATTAGCCCAACTCCTGATTCTTCACTTTTTTTCATTCTGCCCTGGCATTACCTGTTAAGATTAGATTTTCCATATATTAAAATTATGTCTGATTCCGAAGACATCTTACGCATAATCATTTGACTGATTGGCAGAGACCCATCCCTTGCTTTTATATGGGGTCCAGTCACTCAAAATGTTGCCACAAATTAGCATTCTTTTTTAAAGAGGTTTGCAAGTATACTCAGATTTGTTGCGTCGAAAATGCAAACCCAATAGCTGATACACTCTGTTGCTGTATCCAATCTACCCAAAGCCTAACGGTGGCAGCAATGTAGAGAGACAGAAACAGCAGCAGTTAATACAAACCAAGAAGGCAAACAATGGAGCAATATTCAAATAAAAGAGATAAGTGGGATCAGGCACTTTTCCCAACTCCACTGACAAGACATTATTGAGACAGTGTTCCCACCTCCTTTAATGCATTAATGCTATTCCCCCATTCCAAGACATTTGTTACAATGCATCCCTTGTAATAATACTGAATTTGGCCGATTCCTAAATACCACATTATAACAGGATCTAGTATACTCTCAAAGCGAATTCACAGCCAAAGGCCAGTTTGAGTGGGAAAGGGTTAGGTACACAGACAGCTGTATTCATCAGGTCTGATTAGAGAATTGCTAATTTTACAATGTGTTGAGTTTCTCATTACTGGTTGTGACTCGAATGAGTAGGAGAAATGGGACTAGTTGTAAAATCCAATGGGAATATTTTATTTTTACTGGCCCTGACTCATGTACACACACAAATTCTTCAAACTGCAATAAACAAATTGTGATATAAATTACAGCTGACTTAGCATCATAAACTTTCCATTTGTTTGAATAAATCTGACCTTTCTTTTGCGTCCCATTTCGAAGCAATTAAAAATGTATCAAAAACCAAGGGTGCCAATGCCAGGCCTTACTGCAAAGCATGTGCAAGGGTGAAGTGCTTTGGCATGTGACATTTGTGGGATACAAAAGTAGGAGACATTTGGAAAAGATTCCATTGGAATGATAATGATTTTAGTAAATATAGTAAATTAAGTTTATAAGAGTTGAGTTAGTTAAAGATGTTGAAACTCTTTGGATTTCAAAACAATTTCTTGAAGGGAGAATTTTATTGCAATGTTCTCCATTTGTTCTCCAACCCTAAGGCAGGGTGTGTATTACGCTGGGGCCAACATTCCAGTCCTAGCATGGTGGCTGCTCCTTAGGCTCTGTGCAGGCAACTAACCTCTAGCAGTGCGTTGGACTGTAGACATCATATATCCATGGAGCCAGAATGCATAGTCCTGGGATTCCTGGGCACAGTGAACATTTGTGACCCGTTTGCACTACCCCCTCCCCGCCTGGCCCCACAAATACAACCCCTTCTCCCCCCGCCTGTGAAAACATCCTTCTGACAGTATCTTTAAATGCTGAAATATTTTGATCCAATGGCTGTATGCAATTTTTCTGCTTTATGGTAGGTTTTAGCAGGGGAGGGGCTCCATATTTGTTAGTGGGGTGGGGGGGGGGGTGCCTGGCACTGGCCATGGGCTCCATGGGCCCATGGATTGATCAGGCCCTGAATTTCAGAAAAAAAGTGTCACTATGCAACCACTAAGAATGGCCAAATATGCTTCTCCCTCAGTGCCATTTTCCAACTGCTGAAGAGTTAGCTCCTCCGCTTCTCAGCATCGCTCCCCAGACCTGTTAACGGAAGGGATCCCTGCCCCTATATGCTGCAGGTGGAAGCTTTTGGGAGAACAGGAGTTCCCTCCTACAGTATGCAATATTCCCTTCCATTAGCAGCAGTAGCAGTGGAGCAGCAATAGGAGAGGTCCCATTCCATTTGTGCACAGCACTGGGAGTGGTGCTGGGCAAGGGGCTGTTTTATTCGGAGCACTGGGGCAATATGCTGCTGAGGGAAAAATTCCAAATAAGGACAGGAGCAAAATGGATGGCAATGAAGAAGCCAGGGAGGGGGACAAAACGAGGAGTAATGTTGTGCAAGTGAGAGAGGAGGGAGCTTACCACTAACTGTGAGAGAGCAGAAAGGAAGAATCATAGAAGGGTTAAGGCACAGAAAGAGACCACTTGGCCCATCATGTCTGTGCCGGCCGAGAAATGATCCCACCTCCCAGCATTTGGTCCGCAGCCCTGCAGTTTACGGCACTTAAGGTGCATAACCAGACTCCTTTTGAATGAGTTGAGGGTTTCTGCCTCAACTACCCTTTCAGGCAGTGAGCTCCAGACCCTCACCACCCTCTGGGTGAAAACATTTTTCCTCATCTCCTGTCTAGTTTTTCTACCAATCACTTTAATCACTATGGCCCCTAGTCACTGACCTCTCTGCTAAGATGAATCGGCTCTTCACATCCATTCTATCCAGGCCCCTCAAAATTTTGTGCATTTCAATCAGATCTCCCCTCAGCCTTCTCTGTTCCAAGGCGAACAACCACAGCCCATCCAATCAAATCAAGAATACCAGCATAAACTGGGGGTTAGAGTGAAGAAAGCCAGCTTCATTTACAGTAGAAGGAAAGTGCCAATCTGAGCTGAGTTGAAGGAGAGAAATGTGCTGAATTTTGGACGAGAGAGGAAAAAGCCACTATGAAAGGGGACAGGGGGAGGGTTACAACATAAAAGAAATTCTCTGTGAAAGAGTGGAGAGTTGGATGAATTACAATGGGCTGAATTTTCACCACGGAGGTGGGAAACAAGAGTCAGGATTGTTTTCGGAACCTGTATCCGGTGGGAAACTGACTGAAGTCCTGATTTTCATGGGGGTGAGCCATTAATTGATATCGAGGCTGATTCCCTGTCCAATTAGAGCCAGTGGGGGCAGGAACAGAGACAAGTCAGATGAAGTGAGCGACACATTTA
Source organism: Heterodontus francisci (assembly GCF_036365525.1). Lineage (NCBI taxonomy): Eukaryota > Metazoa > Chordata > Chondrichthyes > Heterodontiformes > Heterodontidae > Heterodontus > Heterodontus francisci. Next base: position 22,541,096 of record NC_090397.1, read on the forward strand.
GACTCTCCGTGGCAGCTATCACTGAGGCTGCTGGTTGTCCTAAGGCAGAAATCTGCTGATTGTGCCAATGTCTTCCACAGCACCAGAGGGAAGCAAGATGTCACAGGAGAGCTGGTGGCCTGGCACCCGGGGCAGGGCCGCCCCTTGCTTCATCGATGCCAACCTGGATCTAATGCTGGAGGCCGTGCGGGAGAAGAGGGAGGTCCTCTTCTGGGAGGGTGGCAGGAGGCCATCAGGTCACACGGAGAATTGAGTGGGTCACTGGGATGCATTCTTACTGTCTCTCTTTGCACTGGATAAATGATGACACTTTAAGCCTGATGTCTGGGACTCCTTTTATTGTTGCCCTGACAGGAAAAGTGGTATGAAGTGGTGAAAGAGATAACAGGATCCTCCACGGTGAGGGCAAAGCATCTGGGCAGATGTGCTTCCTTCATTGGCAGTAAATGATTGGATATTCCCAGCTGTGTCTTCCATGCATGTGTTAGTACAGGCAGCTCAGACTCCCTTCCTTGCCATGCCCCTCAACCTGGGTCAGAGGGGCTCAGTTGAAATATTCCTGTATCAGGGGATCCCTGACATTCAAGGCATCCTCATGAGCCCTTTGCAGCCCAATCCATGCCTGGTCACCTCGTTGTGCAGCAGGGGTACCTCTCTGTTTAGCGTCATCTCCCACCACCTCCAATTCCTCCTCCTCTCTCACCTCCTGCTCCTGTTCCTCTCCTGCTGAGCTGTATCTGTCCTCAAGGTCCACACCTCTCTGGAGGGCCATGGAATGGAGAGCGCAGCAGATTACCACAATGACCTTGCAGGAGGGTATTGGAGGGTGTCATCCGACCGCTCCAGGCACCGGAATCACATCTTCCAAAGCCCGATGCCCTGCTCAATTGTGAGCTGGAAGATAAAGCCCCCCAGTCCCCCTGGGCACTGGAAGCTGTGATGGGCCCAGCGTGCCCCAAACCCAAAGCACCGAACCTAGCGACATGCCCAGCATATCCCAGCTCCGGACACCAAGAACAAAGAAGCATCAGGAGCACTGCAGCTCCGGGAAGCCGGGAGCAGTGATGTTTTTGAGGAGGAACAGAGGGGTAAGATACCAACAGCAGAGGACAGTCCAAGCCTTGCTGCCTACAAGCCCCACCCCCACCGATGTCACCCCAGCAGAACAAACCCTGCATGAGAAACCAGGAGGGGTTTCTGAGCCCAACGAACGTGAAACAGCTTGTGTACACGATGGGTATGGAGGAACATACTGAAGGACTGGGACTAGCAAGGACAAATGGTGTGGGAAGCAACAACTAACTTAAAAATGGGTATAAAGATTGCTTCAATTAACGTGCGTAGCATTAAATCCACTACACGATGTGTTTCAACCTTGAAGTACCTTGCCAAGGTCAAAGCCCACCTACTGTTTCTGCAGGAGTGTGGAATACCACACCTCAGCACCTACAGGCAATGGTTGCGATGGTGGTCCCACGGGCCATCGATCTGATCAGGGGGTAATGATTGCCGTTCCTCCGGCCTGGGTATTCTGCTGCGGGGGAGGTAACTTCACCATCTCCCAGGTTAAGGAGGCGGTGGGCAGTCGCCTCCTCGTAGCAGATGTAATGTACAACAATTCTCCGCTCTAGTTGATCAATGTGTATGCCCCGGCTCAATGCAGTGAGCAGCTGACCGTCTTCCAGCAGCTCCCACTGCTGCTGGCGATGTCCTGGCCGGTCAGCTTAGGTGGTGACTTCAACTGCATCATCGATGCAACTGGACGATCCGGCAGAGACGATAGCAAACTGGACGCTACGTCCAGATTCCTAATAGAAACAGTTAAAGATGCCAAGCTGCACAACGTCTTCAGAAAACCTGCAGACGGAGCGCAACGTAGATACACATGGTCAAGATCGGACAGGTCTGCCCGTTCCAGGATTGACTTCCTGTTTGTGTCCCGTGCTGTCACGGTCAGATCTACTGAAGTCAAGCCGGTGTTCTTCTCCGACCACTGCCTCTTACTGGCTGACTGTCACTTACAGGACGATCAGCGGGTTGGCAGGGGGACATGGAAGCTCAATGCTACACTGCGAACCCCAGAGAACGTTGAGGAACTCAAAAGGGATTACAAAGGTTCGAGAACCGTGAAACCCCTCTTTGAGTCTCCAGTTCTCTGATGGGAGGCGATCAAGGAGAACATCAAAAAGTTCTTTATCTTCAAAGGTGTTCAGAGGGCAAGAGGGAGACAGAGGGAAATGTCCCGACTCCAGAAAAGTATGCAAAATCTGCTCCGGCTGCAGTCGATGGGGGTCGAGGTCAAGAAGGACCTCCAAGAGGTGAAGAGCCGGCAGGCCTCACTCTTTGCCACGGAGGCCTCCAAAATCATCTTCCGGTCTAGAGTCTGCTCCATTGAGCAGGATGAGACGTGCTCGCGTTACTTCTTCCAAAAGGTACACAGAGAAAGCTCTGTGATTAGCAGCTGAAGGAAGAGGATGGCTCGGTAACGTCTTCACAGTCCGACATACTAAGGATCAGCAAATCCTTTTATGCTGGGCTGTATGACATGAAGCCCATGGACAGCACAGCTTCCCAGTCCTTCCTGTCATCTATCACAGAGGTCTTAGATGACAGCATGAGGGAGAGACTGGACAAGCCACTAACTCTGGACAAGCTGACAAAGGCCGTCAAGTCCTTCGAGACGAGTAAAACTCCCGGAAGCGATGACTTACCAGTTGAGTTGTACTCGACCCTGTGGGACTGGTTCAGCCCGGACCTGCTGGAAGTATACGAGAGTATGCTCCTGGCCGGCAGCATGTCAGAATCCTTGAGGAAAGGCATCATCACCCTCATCTACAAGCGGAAGGGGGAGAGGGCAGAAATCAGAAATAGGCGGCCAATCTCACTGCTTAATGTTGACTACAAGATTCTGTCCAAATTGATCGCCAGTCAAGTCAAGTCTGCTCTGGAGTTGGTGATTCACCCCGATCAGACCTGCACTGTACCCGGCAGGAGGATCTCTGATAGTCTCGCACTACTCAGGGATATGATCGCCTATGTACGGGACAGGAGGGTGGACACCTGCCTTATCAGCCTGGACCAGGAGAAGGCTTTTGACAGGATATCGCACACCTACATGATGGAAGTGCTTTCCAAAATGGGGTTTGGGGAGAGAATCTGCAATTGGATCAAACTGCTCTACACAAACATCAGTCGCGCAGTGTCAATCAACGGGTGGAAATCAGAAAGTTTCCTGTTCCAATCTGGAGTCAGACAGGGCTGTCCTCTCTCCCCTGTCTTGTTTGTTTGCTGTATTGAACCATTTGCTGAGTCTATTAGGAAGAATGCGAGCATAAAAGGGGTGACAATCCCAGGCAGTGGAGGCACTCAGGTTAAAACCTCTCTGTACATGGATGACGTAGTCGTTTTCTGCTCGGTTCCGCTGTCTGTTCGCAGACTGATGAGCATCTGCGACCAGTTCAAACTGGCCTCGGGAGCCAAAGTTAGCCACGGCAAGAGTGAGGCCATGTTCTTTGGGAACTGGGCTGACCGATCCTTTGTCCCCTTCACCGTCAGGTCAGACTACCTGAAGGTACTGGGGGTATGGTTCGGAGGGGATGCACCAAAACCTGGGAGGAGCGAGTAGCCAGGGTACACCACAAGCTGAGCATATGGGAGCACTGATCTCTCTCCATTATGGGTAAGAACCTGGTCATCAGGTGCGAGGCGCTCACGTTGTTGCTGTACGTGGCACAGGTCTGGCCCATACCCCACTCCTGCGCTGTGGCATTTTCCGCTTCATCTGGGGATCCAAAATGGACCGGGTCCGCAGGGACACGATGTTCAAACCTCTGGATAAGCGTGGGAAAAATGTACCCAACGTCGCCCTCATCCTGATGACCACCTTCGTGTGCGGCTGCATCCAGCTGTGCGTAGAGCCCCAGTACTCAAACACCAAGTGTCACTACATGCTGAGGTTCTATCTGTCCCCGGTGTTGCAAAGGTTGTGCCTTGTCACATTGACATGGAACGCTCCATCCAGTTGGACCGTGCCGTACCAGCTATCCTTCGTGGAAAAGTTTCTGCAGAAAAACACCTTTGACCATCAATCCATCAGGCAGTGGTCTGTACGGAATGTCCTCAAGGCCCTATGGTAAAAGGACATGGTGGATCCTGTCAGATGGTTCCCCGAGCAGACTGCCAAAGTCATCTGGCAGAATGCCTCATCAATAGAACTTTCAAACAAGCATCAAGATGTAGCTTGGCTGGTGGTGAGAATAACCCTCCCCGTCAGATCCTGCATGCCCTCGAGGTGGCTGTGGTGGGGAAGAGACGGTTGCCCACCTCCTTCTGGAATGTGTCTTTGCAAAGCAGATGTGGAAAGAGAGGCAGTGGTTTTTGTCGAGGTTCATCCCAAGCAGCTCTGTAACACAGGAGTCTGTGCTCTACAGGCTGTTCCCAGGGACGCACACCGAGATAAACATCAACGGCTGCTGGAGGACTATCAATTCAGTGAAAGACGCTCTTTGATCTGCCCGAAACTTACTGCACTTCCAACGCAAAGAGTTGTCCACGACCGAGTGTTGCAGACTGGCACATTCCAAGGTCCAGGACTATGTGCTGAGGGATGCACTAAAACTTGGGGCAGCCGTGGCAAAGGCTCAATGGGGAAAGACCACAGTGTAAGGTCCCCCCACCAAGGTGAACTGAGGGGCTGGATCCATAGAAAACCCCTCGGGCTGTATCCAGAAAATATGAGTTTGCTGTAAAATGTACATGGCATGTAAAATAAAATAGAAGGGTTGTGAGTCAACTCACTCCTGTATTGAAGGAAACTGCTCTCCTTTGCACTCTTTGTATTGTTGCCTTGGTGCTGTTTGGAACTGCTTTGTAATGTATTTTTTACAGATTTTTATGAATAAAGATGCCAGGGCAATAACAACCCCATTCAATTCCTGAGTGCTGAATGCCCACTCTCCTCGCCACCTGCGCAGCATCAAGGGCACCTCCTAAATGCCAAGTCCCCCTTTGCCCCACTGACCCTTGTGTACACAATTCCCTAGAACAGCCATGACTGGCTCCCCACTCTGTACCCACCTCCCTTCAGCTGGGCAGCAATGGACAGCGAATGAAACCTGTGTATCCCCTTCAAAACTTGTACCTCCTCCCTCTAACAAGCTTTTACTGAGCTGTGTAAGTACTTTAATTGGCCTCAATCAGGAGGTGGACAGGATCGCTGTCCCACCCTGGCTAACATTGCCAGTGCCTTGAAACTGACACACCCGCTGCACTGGTATTTTTGGGACCCGCCCCACCTCCGTTCCTGACCTCAGAGGGGCTCGAAAATTCAGCCCAATGTCTCTGTGAACGGGGTAGGAGAGGGAATGGATGCAAGAAAGTGAATGTTGAGGTAACCTGTGTGATGGGCTGGTTAGCCTATTAAAAATCCAAATATCAACATATTTTCCTCTTCTTAAGATAAAAAAAATCATGAAGTATAAAACTGCTTTAAAATAAACCAGAATGCATAAATTTTCATGTAAACATTTAACAGGATAGTATGCCCTCAAGATTACACCACTACTTTTGTACCTACAAAATTTGGATTATGTATTTTATTTATTATTTCTTATGTATTTTATTTGCTGGAACACAATGGAGGACTGTTGTGTACACTCTAAGGTTAAGATACAAAGCTAGTGTTACTCCTTTCACCTGTCAGAGTCTCATGTTTAGGGTTGTTCCTGAGTTATCAGTTTTTTGTTGGCTGTGTCAACTTTTTTTGAGGCTGGTAATCAGGCTACTGCTAGCTTTCTAGATTGGCATTCATGCCACTAGAAAATGCCAGCTTTGAAATCATATGTGTTATGATCCCCATGGAGACCAACAAACCAAAAGAATCAAATCCACCGACTGAGCCCAATTTAGGATCCAATAAAACAAAAACAAACGGACAAGATTTCACTTTTATAAATTTTACTTTAACACCCAAACTAAAACCAACATAAATTAAACATGAACTAACAATTAAATCACGGTCGATATACATATCTTAACGGTTACACTTTAATTATCAGATGCAACAGATAATCCTCTCAGCAGTCCTATCAGCAAGAGAGGGCCAAACAGTCCCAATGTACATCAAAATCAGGAACTTCCTCAGGTACTTTTCCAAGTCCTGTGCTTCAGTATGCAGCTATGGAAGTAATGATGTTCCAATAGCGAGTGAAGCAATCTTGCCTTTAATGGTTTGGTCTTGTCGCCTCTTGAGCAACCTCGGCCTCACTCACAATCATCCCGATGCCATAGTTCTACTGATAGCTCTTTAAGTCACTGAAGACAGCTGCCATAAGCCGTATTCGCTGATGTTCAACCCTCAGAGTCCAGGTACCCCTGCCTGCAGCTTTTTTTATAAAAAAAGCTAGCAGCTTCTCTGGAAGCACAACAACCTGTAGCTCCCAGCTTGTCTCTTTAAAACAATAGCTGGCTGTTTTTGCTTCCATTCACTGAAGAGAGTTCTTCTAAACTAAAACCTGAGCTCCAGTTACATGTCTTTGAGCACAAGACTGTGTGTTTCAAACTGTTAAGAACCAGCCTTGCCTTTTCCAGAACTCTCTGGAGCTTTCAGTTTCATTTCCAGTGAATGACTGTCTCAGAAAAAAAAAAAGCTTTGAATCCAAAATCGTAGCACCTAACAGTCCATTCAACTGGTCAGCTGTATAGAATGCAGTCTGCACATGAAGACTCCATCACATGAGGAACAAAGGGAAAGGTGTGTTCCAGCTGGTGCCCATTTGCAGTACCCCCATGAGCCATTCCATGTCAGTCCTTCAGGCTTTAACAATACCGAGTTCAGTTCACTCTCAGGTTGCAGCATTTGACGCATTTTGCAGCACACCCAGTTGGACAATTACAGCTAAAGAATCTCATACATTCTGCTACACAATGCTTGCTTCCACCTCATTCTGTCCACTTCCACAATGTCAGCTGTCAACCAGGTGGTTGGAATGTTGAGGCATGCCATCACTTTAGACACAGACTCCAGGTCCTGGCCCCACATTTATGATGCCAAATATTAGGCTTTGCCAGGCATTTTTGTTGTCTAAACAACCTTTTGCAGGGTTGAAATACATATTTAAAATACCTGTGCAATTGCTATCATTTCTTCTGTGACCAGTTGCCCATTCCCCTCCCTTGTTGGCAATCCTTTAAGGACTGCTTCAACACAATTTCCTGCCTTCTTCTGGCAAGCCCCCAATTCCAGTCACACTATGGGCCAGGAACCTGTCTTCACAATGTGAATGAGACTATCTCTAGACAATCAGTCAAGCTCAGCAAGCTGTCAGATGGGTGCTTATTACATGCAGTTTGACTAATGCTTGTTTTGATGCCTGATCACATAATCCACCCCAATGGTTCTAACTTATAATCATTCTCCACCTACACAAAATACGTCTATACAACTGCCTTAGTAATTCCCTTAATTTTATTAAAAGCTTGGATCAAGTTGATTCACCATTGAATATATTATTAACCTTGTCATCAATATGCATAAATTTCAAAGTAGATTATCCAGTGCCTGTGTCTGGGGAATCGGTGTTCCCTACATAAAGGGAAGAGGCAAAAATAGGGTGAAGACCTATTCCATTAGGTCCCCTTCACCTTTATGCTGACCTAGGAGTGCCTGGGGATTCCCCAGCAGGTATAAGTTGGCATGCACTGCAGTAGGTGCATGTTCACAGTATCTATTCTATGGGTGGGAGGAAACATTCCCAACCTCCTACCTTGTCTTTCAGGACCATGTTTGTTGGGTGCCCAGCAGAGGGGTGCCGATAGAAATGTAGCGCCGGAACATGTCGCTATAATCCAGGAGATCGGAGGGCCCAGTGGTTCCTAGGGTGGTGGGCTGACAAAGTGTCAGGCAAGTACCAAGCTTGCAGTTAACAACCACCCTCCAGGAGAATATCAGGCACTTGGGATCTTCAAGGTCTTGTCCTCCGGCAACAGCCAGAAGCCCCGAGTCTTAATGGCCAAGGGCCAGGCCTGCAGCTATCTTCCCTCTCGAACAGGGCTTGGGTCCCGACAAGAGACAAGCCTGTACCTGGAGTTAGCCAGGACCATACAAATGGACCTTGGGAGGATAAATAGGGGCAACCACAGGGGTACTGTGTCCATCAAATACACATAGAGGACAATCCCTTCTCTCAAATATCATCATCTATGATTAAATGTCTGCTGAATTCTTTGAGTTTGATCCCTTTTCTAAAATCATTCTGCTATCCTACACATCATCCAAATGAATTAAATATTCTACATATAGTAACTGTAGCAATGAACTTCCAGCATTGATCTCTGTGATTATGGTTAAATAATTACAGTTGATTAAAGATACGACCATTTTAATTATCTTTTGTTCCCTTTTATTCTGCCCATTCATCCTCCTTCACTAAACAAGCTTTCAATTTAGCAGCGAATTGTTTGATGGATCACAGCTTGGATTTTCCTTTCATTACTGCCTGCTTTCAGGTAGTACTGGGGTGAGCCATGGAGGAAAATGGCACAAGAGGCCTCCCACAGCATCTTCAGAAAATAACATTTTGGGATACAATATGAGTAACTTGAGACATAATAGGCTGGATTTTAAGAGCCCGCCGTCGCTCCCAGCAGCGAGCTCAAAAAATGGCGGCCCACACATGCGGGCCACACACCGAAGAGCCACCACATTCTCCCGCACGACGGCTCATTTAACTAGCAGGGGCGGCTCACCCCCAATCTTGTGGAGGGAGTGGGCAGTCCGTCACCGACAATGGCGTCAGCTATCTGGTGCCATTTTCAAGGGCTGCTAGCCCTGCCGGCAAATTTGAATTTTAAAAGTGAACCCCCCTCAAAATTTACAAAATAAAATTGTAACTCCTCTTTCCAGAAGCGGAGTTAACATTTTAAGTCTGTGACCTTTCATCAGAATCCATGATAACTCTGCTTTTCTCTTCACAGATGCTGCCAGACCTGCTGAGTATTTCCAGCACTTTCTGTTTTTATTTCAGATTTCCAGCACCTGCAATATTTTGCTTTTATTTTTGTGGTAAGTGTAATATACTTGGGAGGCAAAGGTGATTTTGGGCCTTTGGTTCCCAAAACATTCCAAACTTGCCTCATACCCAGATTTGCTGTAGACTCATTGATAGGGATTGATTGCTATAATTACAATAACATGCATTTATATAGTGCCTTTAATATAGTAAAGCATCCCAAGCTGCTTCACAGGAGCGTTATCAAATAAATTTAGTCAATAACTCCATTATTGTTACAGATTGCAATGACCAGGATGGTAGAAGGCAAACCAGATGGATCCTTGTCTTTTTTCATCAAGCAATTCCTATATTTCTGTAGTAAATATTTAACACTGCGTTACACCTATATCAATAAATGTGGAACGACAGTTCTCCTGGTAGAATTACTTACGATATGCCAATAAGTGGGTAGCAAAACTGCCTTCCTGCTATTCAATGTCAGAAAAATTAACCCATAAGATTCTGGTTGGGGTGGGGGGCAGGGGGGCTAGCGGAGGAAATGCAGTTATCTGATTGGGTAAGGATAGAATTTGGGGCAGGCCCAGTAAGGTTCATCTGTCAGAAATTCTGCTAGAAGTGGGACAGCCACATAATATGGCACCACGTAAATGTGGGAAATACCTCAAGCACTGTATCCCCTCTCTTTTGATCCCCAGCAACACTAGCTGAGAGAGACACTTTACACTGGTGGGAACTTGTATTGTTAAGGGTTGCGGAGGAGGAGGAGAAATTTGAAAAGCTGATTTTCCGAAAGCACATAATCAAGTACCACTCAGTCTAAAGTAACAAACGTGAGTACAATCTTTACATTTTTCTTAATATTCTTTATTTCTCCATGTACAGCTGTCCCAAGATCAAAAAAGTGAGAAAACAAGCTCTATTCTTATCAATATTGTATATACATTTGCTACTATTTTTTTGCTCCACATTAGTGTCAACGAACAAAAAGTACAATTTGTGCATCATAGTTCACTCTTGCTATTTTTTAACTGTGACAGTTTCTATTTGGCTAGAACTAAATAAATCATAAGTATATATGATAAATATTAGGCAGGGCATCAAGAGAACACCCTGCTTTTGTTCAAATAGTTCTATAGGATCTTTTGTATCCACCTGAGTGGCCCTGGGTTTTTATGTTATTCCGGTCTATTTCACTTCTTTTGGTTTTTTTGCTCTTTTGGGTTACAGATTCTTGTGAGCCTTTGTTTTAAATGTGTTTTTTTTAATGTTCTGTTTTATATGATTTCTGGTATTAAATGGGTTTCATCAATGAAAATCATGCTATTTCAGATGCTTAGAAGAATAAAAGAACAAAAGGAGGCCAGGTAGCTCAGGCAGCACGAAATGGGTAATGGATCCACCCACTGGCAGGAATGACGATACCTTGCTTTGAGAAATGATTAATGCATGTGGAGGTTCCACTTCTAATGGTAGATTGTGCCTGCAGGCCTGATAGCGCAGATATGGGGCATGCTTGATGAACCAGGTGGTCTTTCCTGCCCCATGTTCATATATATTTGAGAGTCATATTAACCATCTTGCTGATGGTTCTTTAGAAGTACTGTAGTCCAAAGTACGGAAAGTCCTCATCAGGGAACTCCACTTTGCTGACGATGCTGCTTTAACATCTCACACTGAAGAGTGTCTGCAGAGTCTCATCGACAGGTTTGCGGCTGCCTGCAACAAATTTGGCCTAACCATCAGCCTCAAGAAAATGAACATCATGGGACAGGACGTCAGAAATGCTCCATCCATCAATATTGGCGACCACGCTCTGGAAGTGGTTCAAGAGTTCACCTACCTAGGCTCAACTATCACCAGTAACCTGTCTCTAGTTGCAGAAATCAACAAGTACATGGGAAAGGCTTCCACTGCTATGTCCAGACTGGCCAAGAGAGTGTGGGAAAATGGCGCACTGACACGGAACACAAAAGTTCAAGTGTATCAAGCCTGCATCCTCAGTACCTTGCTCTACGGCAGCAAGGCCTGGACAACGTATGTCAGCCAAGAGCGACGTCTCAATTCATTCCATCTTCGCTGCCTCCGGAGAATACTTGGCATCAGGTGGCAGGACCGTATCTCCAACACAGAAGTCCCCAGCTTATACACACTACTGAGTCAGCGGCGCTTGAGATGGCTTGGCCATGTGAGCCGCATGGAAGATGGCAGGATCCTCAAAGACACATTGTACAGCGAGCTCGCCACTGGTATCAGACCCACCGGCCGTCCATGTCTCCACTTTAAAGACGTCTGCAAACGCGACATGAAGTCCTGTGACATTGATCACAAGTCGTGGGAGTCAGTTGCCAGCGTTCGCCAGAGCTGGCGGGCAGCCATAAAGGCGGGGCTAAAGTGTGGCGAGTCAAAGAGACTTAGCAGTTGGAAAGAAAAAAGACAGAAGCGCAAGGGGAGAGCCAACCGTGTAACAGCCCCGACAAACAAATTGTTCTGCAGCACCAGTGGAAGAGCCTGTCACTCTAGAATTGGCCTTTATAGCCACTCCAGGCGCTGCTTCACACACCACTGACCACCTCCAGGCGCGTATCCATTGTCTCTCGAGATAAGGAGGCCAAAGACGACAAGTCAATAAACACTGTGATTAAATGGCAGTGCATGAAAGAGGCATGCCAGGTTAATCATCAGATAGCAAAGCCTGATTGACCACACCAATCAAGATGCCACCAATCTTATTTATTAGGTGGTCTTTGTGATGGTGTGGGTATGATGTCATTTGACCGACTGTGTCATCAAGGAGCCGTAGACAAATTGAAGTTTATGGGAATCGGGGGAAAACTCTCCACTGATTCGAGTTATACTTAACACAAAGGAAGAATGCTATGGTTGTTGGAGGCCAACCATGTCAGCCCCAGGATATTGCTGCAGTAGTTTCTCAGGGTGATGTCCTATGCCCAACCATCTACAGCTGCTTCATCAATTACCTTCCCTCCATAATAAGGTCAGAAGGGGGGATGTTTGCTGATGATTGTACATTGTACAGTACGATTCACCACTCTTCAGCTACTGAAGAGGTCCATCTCCATATGCAGCAAGACCTGGATAACATTCAGGCTTGGGCTAATGAGTGGCAAGTAACATTCGTGCCACACAAATGCAAGGCAATGACGATCTCCAACAAGAGAGAATCTAACCATCTCCCCTTGACATTCAATGACATTATCATCACTGAATCACCCACTATCTACATCCAGGGGGTTACCATTGACCATAAACTGAACTGGAGCAGCCATATAAATACCATGGCTACAAGAGCAGGTCAGAGACTGGGAATTCTGCAGTGAGTAACCCACTTCCTGACTCCCCAAAGCCTGTCAACTATCTACAAGGTACAGGTCAAGAGTGTGATGGAATACTCTCCACTTTCCTGGATGAGTGCAGCTCCAACACTCAGGAAGCTCAAAACCATCCAGGACAAAGTAGCCTGTTTGATCAGCACCCCATCCACAACCTTAAACATTCACTCTCTCCACCACAGACGCACAGTAGCAGCGGTGTGTACAATCTACAAGATGCACTGCAGCAACTCACCACACTTCCTTCGACAGCACCTTCCAAACCCGCAACCTCATCCACTTCGAAGGACAAGGGCAGCAGATGCATGGGAACGCTACCATCTGCAAGTTCTCCTCCAAGCCACACACCATCCTGAATTGGAAATATATCACCGTTCCTTCACTGTTGATGGATCAAGATCCTGGAACTCCCTCCCTAACAGCACTGTTAGTGTACCCACACCAAAAGAACGACAGCGGTTCGACAAAGTAGCTCACCACCAGCTTCTCAAGGGCAATTAGGGATAGGCAACAAATGCTGGCCTTGCCAGTGATGCCCACATCCCATGAAACAATTGAAAAAAAGAAATTCATCTGGAGGTTGAATAGCACACCAAGATTGTAAACTGTTTGGTTCAGCCTCAGACAGTAGCTTGATGAAGGGATTGAGTTGGTGGTGAGAGTAACAGTTTGCCGTGGGGTCCATAAACAAGGCTGTGGTCTTCCCAATGGTTAACTGGTATCAAAGAAGCAGCCTGACAACACAGAGGCAACGGAAGGGTTGAGAGAGTGATGGAAAGGCATAGATGGGTGTTATAAACTGACCTCGGGGTCTGTGGCTAATATCACCAAAAGGTAGCAAGAGGGAGATGAGTGGGCCAATGAGAGATCCTTGGGGCACTCAAGTGGTAACAATAAGGGTTGGAAGAGAGGCATTGCTGGTGATGTTTCAATTGGATAGGCTACAGTGGAACCAAGCAATGGAAGTCCCAATGAGATGGGCAATGGAAGAATGGCATTGGAGGAGGATGATGTAGTTGACAGGTTCAAAGCTTGTAGAGAAGTCAAGGGGGAATAATGTATCTTATCAGTCACAAAGTACTTTAGTTAGGGCTGTTTCAGTGTTGTGATGGGGTGGTTCTCCTGATTGGAGAGATTCGCACATGGAATTGTGGGGAAAATGGGCAGGGATTTGGGAGGTGATAACATTCAAGGACTGCATGTCTCACACTCCAGACTATACTTCTCAGTAGTCACTGTCTGGCCTGCTCAATACATGCACAACTATTTCTAGGCTCTCCCAACTCCCTCTCAAGGCAGCTCCATCTTTAAAATTTGCTTATCTACTTTACTCAATCCCTTTCTGCCTTTCCCTTCTTTCATCACTCGAGTCCATTCCCAAGGTTTCAATTGTTCCATAATGCCCCAAAATGAGTATTGCCAACTTTCTGACAGGTATTGCAATTCCTGAGTCTGACTAAACTCCATTTTAACCATTCCCAAATCTACCAGTTATTATTCTCAGCCTCTGCCTTGGCAGTTTTGAAAACTGTTTACATTACATGCATTCTTTTCCTTTAGAGTATTAGAGTATTAGAATTAGAACATTACAGCGCAGTACAGGCCCTTCAGCCCTCGATGTTGCGCCGACCTGTGAAACCATCTGACCTACACTATTCCATTTTCATCCATATGTCTATCCAATGACCACTTAAATGCCCTTAAAGTTGGCTAGTCTACTACTGTTGCAGGCAGGGCGTTCCACGCCCCTACTACTCTCTGAGTAAAGAAACTACCTCTGACATCTGTCCTATATCTATCACCCCTCAACTTAAAGCTATGTCCCCTCGTGTTTGTCATCACCATCCGAGGAAAAAGACTCTCACTATCCACCCTATCTAACCCTCTGATTATCTTATATGTCTCTATTAAGTCACCTCTCCTCCTCCTTCTCTCCAATGAAAACAACCTCAAGTCCCTCACTCAGCCTTTCCTCGTAAGACCTTCCCTCCATACCAGGCAACATCCTAGTAAATCTCCTCTGCACCCTTTCCATAGCTTCCACATCCTTCCTATAATGCGGTGACCAGAACTGCACGCAATACTCCAGGTGCGGTCTCACCAGAGTTTTGTACAGCTGCAGCATGACCTCGTGGCTCCGAAACTCGATCCCCCTACTAATAAAAGCTAACACACCATATGCCTTCTTAACAGCCCTATTAACCTGGGTAGCAACCTTCAGGGATTTATGCACCTGGACACCAAGATCTCTCTGTTCATCTACACTACCAAGAATCTTCCCATTAGCCCAGTACTCTGCATTCCTTTTACTCCTTCCAAAGTGAATCACCTCGCACTTTTCCGCATTAAACTCCATTTGCCATCTCTCAGCCCAGCTCTGCAGCTTATCTATGTCCCTCTGTACCCTACAACATCCTTCGGCACTATCCACAACTCCACCGACCTTAGTGTCATCCGCAAATTTACTAACCCACCCTTCTACACCCTCTTCCAGGTCATTTATAAAAATGACAAACAGCAGTGGCCCAAAAACAGATCCTTGCGGTACACCACTCGTAACTAAACTCCAGGATGAACATTTGCCATCAACCATCACCCTCTGTCTTCTTTCAGCTAGCCAATTTCTGATCCAAAGCTCTAAATCACCTTCAACCCCATACTTCCGTATTTTCTGCAATAGCCTACCGTGGGGAACCTTATCAAACGCCTTACTGAAATCCATGTACACCACATCCACTGCTTTACCCTCATCCACCTGTTTGGTCACCTTCTCGAAAAACTCAATAAGGTTTGTGAGGCACGACCTACCCGTCACAAAACCGTGCTGACTATCGCTAATGAACTTATTCTTTTCAAGATGATTATAAATCCTGTCTCTTATAACCTTTTCCAACATTTTACCCACAACAGAAGTAAGGCTCACAGGTCTATAATTACCAGGGCTGTCTCTACTCCCCTTCTTGAACAAGGGGACAACATTTGCTATCCTCCAGTCTTCCGGCACTATTCCTGTCGACAATGACGACATAAAGATCAAGGACAAAGGCTCTGCAATCTCCTCCCTAGCTTCCCAGAGAATCCTAGGATAAATCCCATCTGGCCCAGGGGACTTATCTATTTTCACACTTTCCAAAATTGATAACACCTCCTCCTTGTGAACCTCAATCCCATCTAGCCTAGTAGCCTGAATCTCAGTATTCTCCTCGACAACATTTTCTTTCACTACTGTAAATACTGACGCCAAATATTCATTTAACACTTCCCCTATCTCCTCTGATTCCACACACAACTTCCCACTACTATCCTTGATTGGCCCTAATCTAACTCTAGTCATTCTTTTATTCCTGATATACCTATAGAAAGCCTTAGGGTTTTCCCTGATCCTATCCGCCAATGACTTCTCGTGTCCTCTCCTTGCTCTTCTTAGCTCTCCCTTTAGATCCTTCCTGGCTAGCTTGTAACTCTCAAGCGCCCTAACTGAGCCTTCATGTCTCATCCTAACATAAGCCGCCTTCTTCCTCTTGACAAGCGCTTCAACTTCTTTAGTAAACCACGGCTCCCTCGCTCGACAACTTCCTCCCTGCCTCACAGGTACATACTTATCAAGGACACACAGTAGCTGCTCTTTGAATAAGCTCCACATTTCGATTGTTCCCATCCCCTGCAGTTTCCTTCCCCATCCTACGCATCCTAAATCTTGCCTAATCGCATCATAATTTCCTTTCCCCCAGCTATAATTCTTGCCCTGCGGTATATACCTGTCCCTGCCCATCGCTAAGGTAAACCTAACCGAATCGTGATCACCATCACCAAAGTGCTCACCTACATCTAAATCTAACACCTGGCCGGGTACATTACCCAGTACCAAATCCAATGTGGCATCGCCCCTGGTTGGCCTGTCTACATACTGTGTCAGAAAACCCTCCTGCACACACTGGACAAAAACTGACCCATCTAAAGTACTCGAACTATAGTATTTCCAGTCGATATTTGGAAAGTTAAAGTCCCCCATAACAACTACCCTGTTACTCTCGCCCCTGTCGAGAATCATCTTCGCTATCCTTTCCTCTACATCTCTGGAACTATTTGGAGGTCAATAAAAGACTCCCAACAGGGTGACCTCACCTCTCCTGTTTCTAACCTCGGCCCATACTACCTCAGTAGACGAGTCCTCAAACGTCCTTTCTGTCGCTGTAATACTCTCCTTGATTAACAATGCCACACCCCCCCCCCCTCTTTTACCATCTTCTCTGTTCTTACTGAAACATCTAAATCCCGGAACCTGCAACATCCATTTCTGCCCCTGCTCTACCCATGTCTCCATTTTGCTGCAATACTTGTGAGATAACGTATTGTTATGACTAGGTGAGTAAGAGTCTCGGGTTCCCTTTCAGCCTTCACCTAGTCTTACTGTAACAGGGTTTAATTTTAAACACACCCATGTGTTTAGCTCCCCCTTGGTGAATCCTTGTTCACCACTTTCCAATTATCAGGCAAAGAAACCAGCACAAACAGGCTTTCTTAGGTTTAAAGAAGAAAAGTTGAAATTTATTAAACTTAAACTCTAATTTGGTTAAAGCCTACAGATACATGATGCGCCCACGCTAGCATGCATATGCGTTACACACATGCAAATAGAAACAGAAAAGAGCAGAAGAAAAATAAAGTGGAAAAGTTTGAGGAAATATCTGAAGAGTTGTTGTTACAGTTCTTCGAGCTCACTGTAGAGTCCTTGATTGTAGGTAGATCTTATTTGTTGGGGCCCAGTATTCTTCTTAAACCTTGTTCGCTGCAGGAGACTTTTCCCTCTTGGGGTTCATGTGTCTTCAGTGGATTCAGAGGCTTGTGAGAAAGAGATGGGAGCAGACAGGAGAGAACCTCTCAGGCTAGGAGCAAACAGACACTCTAAGTTCAAACTCTCTGTGTCCAGTTCAAAAGAAAACCCTGGAACAGCCAGGTAGTCATGCGACCAGCTGATCTAACCAGTCCTGGCCCTTGTGGATTGCATCCTCCTTAGCAGGCCCTGGAATGCGCTTCCTTATCTTCAATGTCTGTTAGTGCGTAAATGTCTGTTTCCAGCCACAGCTGATCTGTTTAACAAGTCATTTACTCGCACCAACAACAGTTAAAAATCAATGTCCATGACAAAATTAATGTGCCTCATTCTTGGCAGGTGAAGGCCGAGCATGACAGTATGTTGTTTCAGAGATCTGCATTTTTCAATAAAATGTTCAAAAATAAAAGATATTACTCTCTAAATACTCAAATATATAATTATTAAATCATTGCTTGAATTTCATAATTAATTCACTTACATGGTAGATTTAGTAATTTGTAAGCATACTGGCTGCATTGTATACTTCAGTGCTCGCTTCTTTTAAAATGTTGAGTGATGGAATATCATTTTCAAATGAATTTGGGATAGATTTTATAAATTAGTATTCCTGGCACACAGCTTCACACAACTGGGCACATTTTGGGAATTCACATATGGAGATCAGTATATTGTGTGGAATTTTTCACCTATTTAATGATTGGAAAATCATGTGGGTGGTGTTGATCTGGGCAACTGAATTCTTAATAAGCAACTCAGCTCTGCAAAGCTCTGCATCAGTGATCCTAATTTATAACTCCCCAAAATTCCCTAAATTCCTTGCTGCAGTCCATCTCAAAACTTACACCTGGTTTATTCAGGGCCAGGAAATTGGATGGGGCCCAAAGCAGCACCGATCCATGTGCTCTGCAAGCGCCACACGCCCTTCTGAAGCTGGCGGCTTCATTTGTTTATTACTGGGGAGGAGCAGGCACCAGTCTCAGAACCAGAGGAAGATCGCCGGTCCCAAGAGGCACCAAGATCATCTGGCTCTGACGCTGACCAAACTCTTATGGAAGGTCCGAGAGAGGTAAGCAGTGGGCGAAAGTGGCCTGTAAATTTAATGTGGAGCTTGGAGGAGCATTCTTTTTCTCCTGGTTCCACAATAATGCAGGTTAATAATTAAGAAGCTTTGGGTTGCTCAGCACCTGAGAATACAGACCGCTGCTTGCACAGGGTATGCTGCAGTCATTCACTAATGAATATTGCAAAGAGGCAGCAAACAGTCATTGAGCCCCCTGTTTGCATGTGCAAACCTGTTTTAAACACATGCCCTGGCCCTTATACAGGATCCCTTACCAATATGGTAGTTGGCGCGAACACTTCTCACCACTTTGGACCCTTATATGCCCACTTGACATACGTAAAACCAGTGTGGTGTGATCCAATTTCTAGGCATAGGTGTCAATGGAAATGAAAAGAGCAAACGATGTAACATAGTCTGCTAACTCACTATCACTCATTTTACACCATTGCACAAAGTCAAGATTTATCCTGATTTCTTTATCACTAAGCAAAAACATGGCAGGGTAATGCCTTTAATATATTGAAAGTCTTGCAGACCTCCTGGGGGTATCACATTTACTTCCTGTAACACTTTCCCTGTCACAACATATTCTTCACACTGCTTTCATTTTTATCAGGCAGTGTATTCTCCGACTCTCCATGAGCAGCACAGCAAGAGGTCTGCCAGTATAGTGTGCTGTAAGATACTATATGCCAGTTTCCTTCAGCTCCGTGAGTGATCCTACACTAGATCCACTAACAATTAGGAATTCTGAAATAAAGGACTTAATAGTTAAAACATCAATTTGACTCCATTCAATAACCTTGATTAGCTAACCTGAAAATTATATCAATGCTTCTGCCATTCTGACACTGGTCATATGTTGCACATTGATTGATTGGACTCTGCTGGTCATAAATATGACTGGGTTGATGGAGATGCAGTTAAAATGAGAAGGCAAGCAGAAATCTGCCAAAGCTTTCCTATTCCTTTAATGCATCTACCCAGTTCCCCAGAGAATTAACAGAAGTATTCGACTGCATAGAGCCCTATTTTAGATGGAGAGCACAATGCCGGCAGTCATGGGCAAACTTATGGCCAGAAGTGTAATATATCCTGCTGTCAAGGAAAATTAAATAGTTTGGGAAAATAGTGCAAAAAGGACAGCTGGCAAAGGCAATGTTTACAGTATTTCCTGAGACTGTACCTATTAGGGTACTTTTATGGCAATTATAAAGAAGTGCAGAATATGTATGTTTTCCCCTAAATATTACAATTGGTTGCTTTACTTTTGATCTGGAATCCAAATTGCTACTCTATATCAGAATGGGTATCATGGAGAATTCTACAAGCAGCCAAGTACTAAGCTCTGAAAATCCAAGAACCCACTCTGCTGTCATAACAATGGGAGAGCAAGACTCCCACCTACTGGTCCCAGTTGCCCCTCACTTTCTTCACACTCTGGGGGATGAAAGGGATTTCCATCAATTGGTTGGTTTCCAGACAATTAGCAGTTCCCCTGGAGATTCCATTAGGTGGCGTGGGGGGAGAAGGAACGGCAGAGTGGGAGTGGGGGGAGAACACTGTCAGCGGAGATCATCACTGGGGTAGATCGGATGAAGAGGATTTTTTTTGTATTTAAAAACTGGCCCATTACCAGAAATACATCCTTGAGTTTTGTGACTGACCAGCTGTAAGAAAACTAGGATACTGTCCTGGCTGCTCATTTACTTCATGCAGTTATACAATAGGCCAGTAACAAGAGGCAAAACTGCTGGGAGTTTTTGCCTGACAAAACTTCTCTACCTTTTTGAAGAAGCGACAACTTAAATGGACTGTGAGAAACCATATAACATGCTGCACTTAAAATATGTAAAAGACATTTGGCAAAGTTGTACGTAAATGGCTACTAGTTAAGCTCAAGGCTATAGGGATTCAGGGTAGATCTTAGAAATGGATAAGAGTTGATTTGAAGGATAGAAAACAATGGGTGTTTGTTAGAGGAGTTAGGTCAGGGTAGGGGGAAAGTATGGAGTGGGGTGCCCCAGGGTTCAGTGATAGAACCACTGCTGTTTCTAATTTACCTAAACGGCTTGGACTCAGAATCTCAATGCAAATTAGTCAGACTTGTAGATGATATCAAACTAAGAGGGACAGTGGAATCAAAGGAGGCAATTCAGAAAATACAGAATATGTCAGACAAAGTCTTGAGGTGCACAGGAAAACGGCAGATGAAATTCAATATGAACAAATGCAAAGTATCGCAATTAGGAAGAAAATAAGCAACATGTGTACTTCATGAATGGTGTTGAAATAGTTAAGAAAGAAACTGAAAGGATACCAGCAGCCTTAGTAGACCTGATGGTCAACATAGCCAAAAAAAATGCACAGCAGCAATCAGCAAAGCCAATATAATGACATACACAACTAAGCAGTGGAAGATAAGTCTGGGGAAGTCATGATCAAACTATACAGTGCTCTGGTCAGACCCCACCTTGAGTTCTGTGTCCAAATCAGTTTGCGAGAAACAAAGGGAAGATTGAGGCACAAGGGGCAGTGTGGAAAACTGAGCGTCTGATCCTTGGGGCTGCATTTTTGTGGCCCTATGGCGACCGGGTGGGAGGTGGGAGGGCTGGTAATATGGTGGGGCAAGATGTCGGGAGGGGAGCATGGCATATTACCAGCACTGGGAACCTCAGCAGCAGGGCTGCCCATCGGGCAGCCACCTGAGCCACTTAAGTGGCCAATTAAGGGCTACTTCCCGCACCCGTCAGCATTTTGCCCACCTCAGGAGGGTCAGCCACTGCATGGGAAGGCCACCAATTTCCCGGGAGTGGGGGGTGGAAGGCATCCTTAATGGCTGCTCCTTGGCCCATGGAGGGACTCTCTGATGGTAACGGCTGCTCCCTGCCCCCCGCAGCTAAGGCACCCCCCGCCCCTTGGCATCAAGGCGCCCTTTCCTTCTTGCTGCAACCTCAGCAGTGACCACCTGTAACGAGGCCAAGGCTGCCGAGCTGCTGGCCCTCTGATTAGGTCGGCAGCTGGGGGAGGGCAGGCTGCCCTCCTCAATTGGCCACCACTGGAAATATTCCATCCTGCCGAGCTGCTGGCCCTCTGATTGGGTCGGCAGCTGGGGGAGGGCAGGCTGCCCTCCTCAATTGGCCACCACTGGAAAAATTCCATCCTGGGTCTCAGCTCCCACTTTCAGTCCCAGTGGCTGGGACTTCTCACCATCTGACAGAATTCAGACCCTGGTATCAGTAATATGAGGAAAGATGGGAAAAATGTAGGAGATTATTTTGGTAAAAGGGTGAAAACAGGTGCTGAATGGGTACAGTACTAAGACTAGCTTGTTTGAAAGTCCAGATTCAGCACACAATTTTGGCCTTAATAGCTGATTACCATAATTTGAACTTC
This sequence comes from Heterodontus francisci, assembly GCF_036365525.1. Classification (NCBI taxonomy): domain Eukaryota; kingdom Metazoa; phylum Chordata; class Chondrichthyes; order Heterodontiformes; family Heterodontidae; genus Heterodontus; species Heterodontus francisci. The sequence goes on from NC_090397.1 coordinate 22,562,753, forward strand.
CATGGAGGAGCAAACCAGGATCCTGCAGGTTTAACACTCAAATGCTGATTAGATACAATACTCATGGAGCTCGTTGCACCTACTTCCACTGAAGGTGTGGAGTGCTCTGGCTGGCACATAGTGGCATGTTGTAGGATGCTCATGGGCAGAGGGTAAGGGTGCACACTTACTCGGACATAACAATGATGGTGGAAGAGGACGAGAGGAGGAGGGTTGTCCTGCACTTGCAGCAGGGAAAGACTCCACCGTGCCCTCATGTCCCTCTCTCCTGCAGCAGTGGTGCTGCTCTGCCTGGCCTCATGTCCTCCTCCCATTCCTTGTCCAGACCAAGGGAGATCCTAGCAAAATATCCATGCCCAAGCACTCCCTTTCTCCTGGTGACTCAAATAAGCTGTTCAATAAGGTGGAATAGCACAACACTTCCTCTTTTTAGGTGAAAGTGTCAGAGAATTTCCAGAATAAATGTTGTTTGAGTATTGGTGAAGTCTTCACAAAGTGCCCCAAGAGGTCTCAGAGGTCCTCCTCACAACCCCAGCAGCAATGCTCATGAAATGGTGAGTAATTCTTTAAGTAGCACTTGAAATTGACATCAATGTTGTATTTACTCCTAAACAGCTGGTCACTGTTAGGAGAGGGTGTTAATTGAAATACTTAGCCCCCAAAATACCACGCAGCCTCTTTAATGAATGCTATAATTCCAGCAATTTAAGTATGAATCAGCTGTTTAACAAACCTCTGGGCAGCTGTTCCTAGCACTTGCTTCAACTCCTTTACCAAGATGGTGCCTTGCACTAAGTGCAGTTTAAACCAGCGTTTCAGCTTGAGACCCCATCTTGACCACCTCTTTAGTGCCTAAAGTATTTGGCAAAAATTGCCCCTTTGGGCTTTTCAAACTACACAGGAGGGATGTGAGAGTTGATTTTATAGAGATAGATAAAATCCAGCTGAAAGGTTCATCAGGGCCTCAGTTTAACATTTCATCTGAAAGACAGGACCTCACCTAGTGCAGCATTCCTGCATTATTCCACTGAAGTACCAGCTGAGTTTATATGCTTATGTCACTGGAGTGAGGTTTGAACCTACAGCCTTATCACTTAGAGGCAAGAATGTTACCACTGAGCCGTAGCTAATATTTCACTTAACGGTAAGGTCTAGAATGATAGAATAATATATGCAATTCTGTAGAACAGTTTAAATGTTTAGTTTGACAAAACTAAGTGCCAAATGGTTTTACTTCTGTTCACTTAGGAAGTGCTTGATAAATTATAGGGCCACAAATGAGTTCTGGAGGACTGTACCAGTGCTCGTATTCCACCATAGTTCTAAAGTTCATTTTAAACTTGGGGACAGATAAAACTTGCAGTGCTACCTAAGGAGTGATTCAGGCTTCCAATCAATTAAACTGGTAAACATTAAGCACATGGCCACAATAAGGTACTATTGCTTAGTCTCATAGCTTAAATGGCAGGAAATGTGCCAAATATTCCTACTCAGAGGATTAAGCATAATGTTTCTTTTGCAGGAAGCCCTATGATTTGATCTCTCAATCAGTCTGTAAGGTGCACAAGTTTTACTTTTCCAGTTTCTGGCAGTTTGTCCCAAATGTGAGATTTTACACTGCAATGGCAGTCAATGGGGGTGGAGGGAGGGGAGGGTGTAGTTGGGGAGGTAGGTTGTGCAACGTGTGCAAATTCAGCCCAGTGGCATCATTAAAGATGTTTCTGTTTGAATGGTGCTTGTACAAGCACTCAGTGGCTAGTTTGCACTTCTGTACAATGGAGGGAAGTAGTGGTTCATCCTGGGGCAGAACCAATGATATTTACATCTTAAACTCAATTTAAAAAATTTTAATCATTGCTGGACATATTAATGAATAGCAATGTATATACTGCTGAGCCATAAAAACTTGAGAAAATATGAGAAAATAAGGAAACAGGCCAAGAGAGAGATAGGAATGCAAGGAGGGAACATCAGGAAAGAATCTCAAAACATATTAAAAATAGTACTTTGCAAAGACATCAGTTAAAAGGCCATTGTTAAATGTAATGTAAGATCTTTGAGAGGATAGTGAGATTGTAGGGATTCGTCATGAGTACTTCACACCAGCATTTGCAGAGCAAAAGGATATTGGGTGTGGAGGTAAATCCTGGACTAATTAAAAGCGAGATGAGAGTTATTATGATAAATAAAAGGAACATATTGGAGCAGTTAATTAAGTTAAAGAGGACTTAGTGCTCAGGTGGACTTCTTCCCCTCACGTTTTATACTATCCCTCCTTACCACCTTGAAGCCTGAATAGGATTGGAATAGAAGGATATGGACCCCAGAAGTGCAGAAGGTTTTAGTTTAGACAGGCATCAAGATCGGCGCAGGCTTGGAGGGCCGAATGGCCTGTTACTGTGCTGTACTGTTCTTTGATTTATGTTCCGAATTGATTAGGAGTGATCATGCAGGTCGACTGCACTGATTTACAAGTGGTTTTATATTATTTAGTTTATGCGAAAACTTGGGTGCAATTTCACTGCAGCCAGTCAGGCACAGTGCCGGATGCATTTTCGGCACAACTTGCCGAATGCAAGTTTGGAGGAAACTCAGATTGTTATTGTATTGGTGAATGAGCAGGCACTACTGCAGCAACGTGTCAAATGTATTTTCGTCCCTGCAGTCTTCTGCTTCTTCTCTACATCCTCAGACGGTGGTACTTATTCTACAGATCTTGAGAGGCTGAGTGAGCCCTACCATGAATCCAAATCCAGACCTTTTAGTCGCAACTCCACTGATTATGAAACCACTAACTACAAAGCAAATGTGTAGTGTTTCATTTTGTACACTTCTGGAAGGCAGTGCTACCAATAGCTTTCAGTAATATTTTCTTAATTTGCTTTAAGTTCAGACCTGGTGATCAACCAATCACCTACAGTCAGACTTAGTTAACCTCTTTGACCTCCTGTCATCTTGGCCTCAATAAATCAAAAAGATATGTTTTACTTCTTTGTGCTGTTATCTGTCACCTTTTACCCTTTATTGGTAAAGAGTTATATCAGTTATAAGTCTGAATCTAGTTCCTTGGGATTTTTCCAGAGCCTGGTGATATTTGTTTTTTGCTAACTTCCACATACACTGCATTCCCAGACACAAACCTTCCTGAACTTAATACCCAATCAATTATTATGTTCTTGTTCCACTTTAGTGCATCATCTTTACATTTGGCTGACAGGACTATTTTGCATTTCACATTGTAAAGATGGATTAGTCACCAATAATCGATCAGCTTCACTCCGAGACTCTACAGAAGCCTGCTGAGATTCGGACTATGTGTACGTGGGCATTTGCAAGCTCACTGTACTTCAGAGAACAGACATTTCCCTGAGTCCTTCCTGATTTCTTAGTTTTTAAAAATATTTGTTTCAAGTCGCTATGGAAACGGAAAGTACCAGCCCACAGATGGTCAGAGTTAACATCACGCCACCTAAGAGACAGTCAGCAAATTGTTTACAACTTGTGTTAATTAAGCGTTCCTCTGTTGAATATTTATTTAATTCACTCTTTCACATAAAAAGTAGCTACTTAACATGCATTAAAGTGGGTGCGGCATAAATTTGTCTCATAACTTAGAAACTTATAAAAGTTACTTATGGAACCGAAATTAATTTATATAATCTATTAAACCATTAACCCTATAAAATTATTTGTGAGTGTTTTGAACAAGGTTTGTCAATAGACTTGCAAAACTTGCAAAATTTCAAGCTTCCACTTTTTTAAACAAACTATTGATCAAAAACAAAACACATTCTAGGTTTTCATTCTGATTTAGATCTAGATTTGCGATATAGTTATGTGAGCAAGAATGACTTTTTGTGGGCTATCACTTTATGTTTACTAGTTTTCAAGAACTGTCCATTCCAAAATCAGTTTCTAGAAACGGTTAATGATTTGACTAATGCTAATGGCATGCAGTGTTAATGCAAGGAGTCTGTTGACAAAACAGATCTAATGGTATGAGTCCATTTGTGTTTGTATTGTGTTTGCAAGTTGATTTTGTAACATGTTTTAATAATTGCAAGCAACTTTCAAACTGGGGTTGTGAAAGGCACTATATAAATGTAATCCTTTCCTTTAATGTCGTTGATTAGCAAGACGTTGCATTGAATGAGAAAAAAAATTAAGAATTCTTTGCAATTAAACCAGCTCCAGAAGATTGCATTGGAGTGAAAAAAATTGAAAAGTTTGAAGATTACTTGCAGTTATTAATTTATGTTATAACTGTTCCCTTGCATTAATACTGCATACCATGGACCTTAGTCATATCATTGTGTGGGACCTACACATGAGTAATGGTCACTTGGGCATAGTACTGGAGGTCAGCCAGCCTGGATTAAGCTGTTCGTACATAACCTCAGGAAAGGAGAGGAGAAAGTATATATTATTTTTCTGATCTTATAAAGCATAACCCTGCATCTTGGTTAGGCCACAGTTGGAGCATTGCTTGTAATCTCTTTTTTATTCTGGAGACAGAGATGCATTATCAGGCACAAGAACCCAAGAAAGTCTGATTTTTTTCAGTCCCATGTATTCCCTGGAGCTGCTTTAGTACAAAGAATTATTGATTTTTTTCTCATTCAGTGCAACACCTTATTGATCCAGGACATAGAAGGAAAAGACACATTTATATAGCACCTTTCACAACACCAGGGCATCCCAAAGCACTTTACAGCAAATTAAATACATTTGAAGTGTAGATGCTGTTGGAATGTAGGAAGCACAGCAGTCAATCTGCACACAGCAAGCTCCCACAATGTGATAGTGATAAAAACAGAAAATGCTGTAAATACTCAGCAGGTATGGCATCTGTGGAGAGAGAAACAGAGTTAACATTTCAAGTCGTTGACCCTTCTTCAGAACTGGGAAAAGTTAGAAACGTAATAAGTTTTAAGTAGGTCAAATGGAGGAGGGTGGTAAAAAGAGCAAAAAGGAAAGGTCTGTGATAGGGTGAAGATGGGAGACATTAAATGACAAAAGAGTTGGTGGGGCAGAGCCAAAGGGAGTAATAATGGGACAAGTAAAGAGGAAAAAAAGATGTGTCAAGAGGAGATGTGAATGGCAGAATAATGAACAGCTGCAGTCTGAAAGCAAAACAAAAACAAGAGAAAACAAGATTAAAGCCAAAACACTCAAATAAATGGTAACAAAATGGGGGCAGAGATTACAGACAGAAATTGTTGAACTCAATGTTGAGTCCAGAAGGCTTTTGATTCGGCACTTTACAGCCTTTCGGATTCAACATTGAATTTAAGTGCTGATGCTGCCTGACCTGCTGAGTATTTCCAGCACTTTCTGTTTTTATTTCAGAATTCCCCTGCTCTTCTTTGAAATACTGCCAAGGGACCTTTTGCATCCACCTGAGAGGGCAGATGGGGCTTTGACTTAAGCTCTCATCTGAAAGACAGCACCTCTGACAGTGCAGCACTCTCTCAGAACTGCACTGAAGTATCAGCCTAGATTATTTACTCAAGTCTGTGAAGTAGGACTTGTATCCATAACCTTGTGACTCCGAGGTGAGAGTATTACTATTGAGCTATATTAAAGTGTAGGCAAGGATTATTGAAAATGTTTGAGTTGAGGTGAATCCCATTGTCAAAACTCTGATAATTAGAGCCTATGGACCCGACATTCAGTTGCATAGTGCCACTAACCTATCTGAGGTTCTCATGCACATGATGCACCATTGGCCACTACCCGTGTGACCCATGTGATGATAGTGAGGTGGAGTAGCCCATGCAGGTGTGTTGTACACCCGCAGGCATTAAAGAGTGCAACAACATGATGTCAGTGATCCAAACAAGCGTATGCAATCCAGGATATCAAATTTGGTCAATGCATGTGAACAAAGAACAAAGAACAAAGATAATTACAGCACAGGAACAGGCCCTTCGGCCCTCCAAGCCTGCGCCGATCCAGATCCTCTCTCTAAACATGTCGCCTATTTTTTAAGGTTCTGTATCTCTTTTCTTCATGCCCATTCATGTATCTGTCTAGATACATCTTAAAAGACGCCATCGTGCCCGCGTCTACCACCTCCGCTGGCAACGCGTTCCAGGCACCCACCACCCTCTGCGTAAAGAACTTTCCACGCATATCCCCCCTAAACTTTTCCCCTTTCACTTTGAACTCGTGTCCTCTCGTAATTGAATCCCCCACTCTGGGAAAAAGCCTCTTGCTATCCACCCTGTCTATACCTCTCATGATTTTGTACACCTCAATCAGGACCCCCCTCAACCTCCGTCTTTCTAATGAAAATAATCCTAATCTACTCAACCTCTCTTCATAGCTAGCGCCCTCCATACCAGGCAACATCCTGGTGAACCTCCTCTGCACCCTCTCCAAAGCATCCACATCCTTTTGGTAATGTGGCAACCAGAACTGCACGCAGTATTCCAAATGTGGCCGAACCAAAGTCCTATACAACTGTAACATGACCTGCCAACTCTTGTACTCAATACCCCGTCCGATGAAGGAAAGCATGCCGTATGCCTTCTTGACCACTCTATTTACCTGCGTTGCCACCTTCAGGGAACAGTGGACCTGAACACCCAAATCTCTCTGGACATCAATTTTCCCCAGGACTTTTCCATTTACTGTATAGTTCACTCTTGAATTGGATCTTCCAAAATGCATCACCTCGCATTTGCCCTGATTGAACTCCATCTGCCATTTCTCTGCCCAACTCTCCAATCTATCTATATTCTGCTGTATTCTCTGACAGTCCCCTTCACTATCTGCTACTCCACCAATCTTAGTGTCGTCTGCAAACTTGCTAATCAGTCCACCGATACTTTCCTCCAAATCATTAATGTATATCACAAACAACAGTGGTCCCAGCACGGATCCCTGTGGAACACCACTGGTCACACGTCTCCATTTTGAGAAACTCCCTTCTACTGCTACTCTCTGTCTCCTGTTGCCCAGCCAGTTCTTTATCCATCTAGCTAGTACACCTTGGACCCCATGCGCCTTCACTTTCTCCATCAGCCTGCCATGGGGAACCTTATCAAACGCCTTACTGAAGTCCATGTATATGACATCGACAGCCCTTCCCTCATCAATCAACTTTGTCACTTCCTCAAAGAATTCTATTAAGTTGGTAAGACATGACCTTCCCTGCACAAAACCATGTTGCCTATCACTGATAAGCCCATTTTCTTCCAAATGGGAATAGATCCTATCCCTCAGTATCTTCTCCAGCAGCTTCCCTACCACCGACGTCGGGCTCACCGGTCTATAATTACCTGGATTATCCCTGCTACCCTTCTTAAACAAGGGGACAACATTAGCAATTCTCCAGTCCTCCGGGACCTCACCCGTGTTTAAGGATGCTGCAAAGATATCTGTTAAGGCCCCAGCTATTTCCTCTCTCGCTTCCCTCAGTAACCTGGGATAGATCCCATCCGGACCTGGGGACTTGTCCACCTTAATGCCCTTTAGAATACCCAACACTTCCTCCCTCCTTATGCCGACTTGACCTAGTGTAATCAAACATCTGTTCCTAACCTCAACATCCGTCATGTCCCTCTCCTCGGTGAATACCGATGCAAAGTACTCGTTTAGAATCTCACCCATTTTCTCTGAGTCCAAGCATAACATTCCTCCTTTGTCCTTTAGTGGGCCAATCCTTTCTCTAGTTACCCTCTTTCTCCTTATATATGAATAAAAGGCTTTGGGATTTTCTTTAACCCTGTTTGCTAAAGATATTTCATGACCCCTTTTAGCCCTCTTAATTCCTCGTTTCAGATTGGTCCTACATTCCCGATATTCTTTCAAAGCTTCGTCTTTCTTCAGCCTCCTAGACCTTATGTATGTTTCCTTTTTCCTCTTTGCTAGTCTCAGAATTTCACCTGTCATCCATGGTTCAATAATCTTGCCATTTCTATCCCTCATTTTCACAGGAACATGTCTCTCCTGCACGCTAATCAACCTCTCTTTAAAAGCCTCCCACATATCACATGTGGATTTACCTTCAAACAGCTGCTCCCAATCTACATTCCCCAGCTCCTGCCGAATTTTGGTATAGTTGGCCTTCCCCCAATCTAGCACTCTTCCTTTAGGACCACTCTCGTCTTTGTCCATGAGTATTTTAAAGCTTACGAAATTGTGATCACTGTTCCCAAAGTAGTCCCCTACTGAAACTTCAACCACCTGGCCGGGCTCATTCCCCAACACCAGGTCCAGTATGGCCCCTTCCCGAGTTGGACTATTTACATACTGCTCTAGAAAACCCTCCTGGATGCTCCTTACAAATTCTGCTCCATCTAGACCTCTAACACTAAGTGAATCCCAGTCAATGTTGGGAAAATTAAAATCTCCTATCACCACCACCCTGTTGCTCCTACATCTTTCCATAATCTGTTTGCATATTTGTACCTCTATCTCACGCTCGCTGTTGGGAGGCTTGTAGTACAGCCCCAACATTGTTACTGCACCCTTCCTATTTCTGAGTTCTGTCCATATTGCCTCACTGCTCGGGTCCTCCATAGCGCCCTCCTTCAGCACAGCTGTGATATCCTCTTTGACCAGTAATGCAACTCCTCCACCCCTTTTACCTCCCTCTCTATCCCACCTGAAGCATCGATATCCTGGGATATTTAGTTGCCAATCATGCCCTTCCCTCAATCAAGTCTCAGTAATAGCAATAACATCATACTCCCAGGTTCTAATCCAAGCCCTAAGTTCATCTGCCTTATCTACTACACTTCTTGCATTGAAACAAATGCACCTCAGACCACCACTCCCTTTATATTCATCATCTGCTCCCTGCCTGCTCTTCCCCTTAGTCACACTGACTTCATTATCTAGTTCCTTACAGGCTTTTGTTACTACCTCCTTACTGTCAACTGACCTCAATTGGTTCCCATCCCCCTGCCACATTAGTTTAAACCCTCCCCAACAGCGTTAGCAAAAGCACCCCCAAGGACATTGGTTCCAGTCCGGCCCAGGTGTAGACCGTCCAATTTGTAATAGTCCCACCTCCCCCAGAACCGGTCCCAATGTCCCAAAAATCTGAACCCCTCCTTCCTGCACCATCTCTCAAGCCACGCATTCATCCTGGCTATTCTTTCATTTTTACTCTGACTATCACGTGGCACTGGTAGCAATCCTGAGATTACTACCTCTGAGGTCCTGCTTTTTAACTTGGCTCCTAACTCCCTAAACTCTGCTTGTAGGACCTCATCCCGTTTTTTACCTATATCATTGGTGCCTATGTGCACAATGACAACTGGCTGTTCACCCTCCCCCTTTAGAATGTTCTGCAGCCGATCTGAGACATCCCTGACCCGTGCACCTGGGAGGCAACATACCATTCGGGAGCCTCGTTTTCTACCACAGAACCGCCTATCTACTCCCCTTACAATCGAATCCCCTACGACTATAGCCCTTCTACTCTTTTTCCCGCCCTTCTGAACAGCAGAGCCAGCCACGGTGCCATGGACCTGGCTACTGCTGCCATCCCCTGGTGAGCCATCTCCCTCAACAGTATCCAAAACGGTATACTTGTTTTGGAGGGAGATGACCGCAGGGGACTCCTGCGCTGCCTTCCTGCTCTTTCTCTGCCTTTTGGTCACCCATTCCCTTTCTCCCTCAGCAATCCTAATCTGCGGTGTGACCAATTCGCTAAACGTGCTGTCCACGACCTCCTCAGCATCGGCATCTTCGTTATTCACTCCTGAAACAACAAGCCTTAGGAAGCAAAGTGGGCTCTGTTCTGGGGCTATTTGAAGGACCACTCAACAAGTTGCAGCTGAGATGTTTTTGACCTACGTGTGTTTAGACAAAGTTGGTGCAAACACTGTGGTGGGTTCTTTCAGCAATTTGGAGGAAACATGGCCTCTTTCCTGGCCTCCGACTGTATTACCAGTGGCTCCAAGGCACGATCACTGAAGTAGAAAGCCCTTTCCTTGGCGGGGTGTGGCATCCTCCTTGTCCTTTAGTGCTTCAAAGTGATTATCCAGCAGTCTGCAGTGCATTTATGTAACTTCCTTTTTATAGGGACTGCATCTTTGAAAAGGAAAGCCTGCCTGGAGCACGTGGTTAGTTCAGAATGCTATTTGGTCCCCCGTGGTACGCAGAGGCCGGCGGCAGCGCTATGGACCAGATCAGCAGTGGGGCCATGCTACAATTATGGCAATGAGGAGGGTGCATGAATTTTACATGCTACTCACCTTGTTTCCAACTGGCTCGGGTATGTCCCGAATCACAACCCCCTGCAGTCAAAAACCAAGGCAAACAAATTTCTAGCCCTATACATCAGATCTAAGGAAAAGCAAGGCATGAAAGTTGCAGCTACGAGGAAAGATTGGATAGGCTAGCATTGTTTTCCTCAGAACAGTGGAGGCTGAGGGGTGACTTAATTTAGATGTACAAAATTATGAGGGGCCTAGATAGAGCAGACAGGAAGGACCTGTTTCCCCTAGTGGAGAGGTCAATTACCAGGGGGCACAGATTTAAGGTGATTGGTCGAAGGATTAGAGGGGACATGAGGAAAAATGTTTTCACCCAGAGGGTGGTGGGTGTCTCGAATTCACTGCCCAGATCGGTGGTGGAGGCAGAAACCCTTAACTCATTTAAAAAAGGTACCTGGCCATGCACCTGAAGTGTTGTTCACTGCAAGACCAGGTGCTGGAAAGTGGGATTAGATTGGGTTTTTTCAGTCCGTGCAAATATGATGGACAGAATGGCCTCTTTCTGTGCTGTAACTATTCTATGGTTCCGTGGACTGTCTAGGTTGGTAGAAGTTTGTAATAAGCAAATTGGACATATATAGCGCTATTCTTTTGGGCCTCCTTATCTCGAGAGACAATGGATACGCGCCTGGAGGTGGTCAGTGGTTTGTGAAGCAGCGCCTGGAGTGGCTATAAAGGCCAATTCTGGAGTGACAGGCTCTTCCACAGGTGCTGCAGAGAAATTTGTTTGTTGGGGCTGTTGCACAGTTGGCTCTCCCCTTGCGCCTCTGTCTTTTTTCCTGCCAACTACTAAGTCTCTTCGACTCGCCACAATTTAGCCCTGTCTTTATGGCTGCCCGCCAGCTCTGGCGAATGCTGGCAACTGACTCCCACGACTTGTGATCAATGTCACACGATTTCATGTCGCGTTTGCAGACGTCTTTATAACGGAGACATGGACGGCCGGTGGGTCTGATACCAGTGGCGAGCTCACTGTACAATGTGTCTTTGGGCTATTCATTCAACTGAAAACAACCAAGCTCTAGATCTTTTATAGGCCGAGTAAGCATCCACCAGAGAAAGGAGGTCACTTCTGATTAAACCTGTGCTATAGATGATCCATTTTCTAAACTTTTATCAATAGCTGATCTGTACTGGTTTAAAATAGTTTGGGAAGAAACCACAGGACAAAGAAGAAAGCAGGATTCGCTTCTGATTAAACTGGTGCTATTGTGAGATCCTATTGGATAGTTTGCAATCAAGTGAGCTTTGCATACAAGAGAAAAGAAGGAAAATTCATTTTTGTTTCTGCCTCCTCTGTTCTCCGAATCCGTGTTCATAAACTTTTACAGATAGCTTCTCTGTATCAAGTTAATATTAGTTAAGTAATGTCGTACTATTCTAACAGATTGAAAGATATTGCACAACACCCGTCACAACATTTTCTATGATTCAGAAAAAAAACTGAATTGTCTGTTGAAGCACTCTTGAACTGGGGCTTCAAATCATAACATCAGCAATAGGATTTATAATAATTGCCACCATCAGGTGAAATTTTCATTGAAATATTTTGCTATTATTTATAACACAGTCCATAACAGGAACAGGTTAATAATCCTATTCTCCACTGCCACACAAAGCTTTAATTTAATAAAATTATAAACACAAGATGCCTATTAAGATGGCAAGGTTCACGATTTGCAAGTGAATGGACCCTGATCTGGCAGTTAGAATGCTGTGTAATCACAAAACCAGACTGAGTAAAATGTAAAAGGCAAGTTCACAAAGGTAAGTAGAGGTGAGTGAGTCCATGTAGCCCAGCTGTCCTTCCGATAGAAACCTACAGACACCAATGATATTGTCTAATTGCCTCTTGAATGACTCTGCAGTTTTTCCCTCCATTGAAATACTGAGATCAGTCCAGGTATGAATGACTCTGGCTGATATTCTGGCCGCGTGCACCTGCCCAGATGCACTGGCACTGGCCCACCAAAGTTTGGAGAGGTTCTCTGTTTTAAATTGCCAGGCAGGTGTCCACATCTTGAGCAACTGCCTGTCAAAGGATGCTAAGATGCCTGGCAGAATCCATTAGGTCCAAGAGAGTGGGTGCCAAGTCCCTTAGAAGGAAATCAAAACTGCTACCTTGGCTACCTTTGTAAAGGGGCCATAAATAATTTGTTGTTTCTTCAGGGGTCCTGGCCAAATCCACTGCTGAAGCCATCCCTAATTGCCCTTGAGAAGATGGTAGTGAGCCGCATTCTTGAAAAATTGCAGTCCATGTGGGGTAGGTACACCCACAGTGCTGTTAGGGAGGGAGTTCCAGGATTTTGACCCAGCAACAGTGAAGGAATGGTGATCTAGTTCCAAGAGAGGATGGTGTGTGATTTGGAGGGGAACTTGCAGGTGGTGGTATTCCCGTGTACCTGCTGCCCTTGTTCCTCTAGGTGGTAGAGGTCACTGGTTTGGAAAGTGCTGTTGAAAAAGCCTTGGTGAGTTGTTGCAGTGCATCTTGTAGATGGTACATACTGCACCTACTTTGCAGCAATGGTGGAGGGAGTGAATTGTTGTTGAAGCTGCGGTCATCCAGGCAAGTGGTTCCTGACTTGTGATTGCAGGTGGTGTTTCTATCAAGAAGGAGTTAGATATAGCTCTTGGGGCAAAAGGGATCAAAGGATATGGGGGGAAAGCAGGAACAGGTTACTGAGTTGGATGATCAGCCATGATCATAATGAAGGGCGGAGCAGGTTCGAAGGGCTGAATCGCCTACTCCTGCTCCTTTTTTCTATGTTTCTATGTTTTTTTTTCTATGAAAGACTTTGGGGATTCCAGAGGTGAGTACTCACTGCAGAATTCACAGCCTCTGGCCTGCCCTTGTAGCCACAGTATTTATATGGCTGGTCCAGTAAAGTTTCTGGTCAATGGTGATCCCCAAGACATTGTTGATGGTAATTCCATTGTCAAGAGCAGGTGGTTAGACTCTCTTGTTGGTGATGGTCATTGCCTGACAATTGTGTAGTGTGAATGTCACTTGCCAATTACCAGCCCAAATCTAGATGTTATCCAGCACTTGCTGCATTTGGTCACAGATGACTTCATTATTTGAGGAATTGCAAATGGAACTGAACACTGTGCAATTATCAGTGAGCATCCCCAATTCTGCCCTCACAATGAAGGGAAAGCCATTGATAAAGCAGCTGAAGATGGTTGGGCCTAGGACATTGCTCTGAGGAATTCCTACAACCACAGCCATCCTTCTTTATGCTAGGTATGACTCCAACTCGTGGAGATTTTTTCCTCTGATTCCCTTTGACTTCAATTTTACTATGTCTCCTTGGTACCTCACCTCATTTCTTGAATTCAGCTCTTTTGTCAATGTTTGAACCAAGGCCATAATGAGGTCTGGAGCTGAGTGATCCTGACAGAACCCAAACTGAGCATCGGTGAGCAGGTCACTTGTGAATAAGTACCGCTTGATAGCATTGTTGAAGACACCTTTCTATCATTTCGCTGATGATCGAGAGTGGACTGATGGAGGAATAATTGGCAGGCTTGAATTTGTCCCGCTTTTTGTGGACAGGACATTCATGGGCAATTTTTCACTTTGTCAGTTAGATACCAATGCGGTAGCTGTACTGGAACAGCTTGGCTAAGAGCGCATCAAGTTCTGGAGCACAGGTATTCAGCACCACAACCGGTTATTGTCGGGGCCCAGAGCCTTTGGACATTCAGTGCACTCAGCTGTTTCCTGATGTCATATGGGGTGACTTGAATTGACTAAAGACTAACTTCAGCGATGGTGGGAACTTCAGGAGGAGGCCGAGATGGATCATCCACTCGACACTTCTAGCTGAAGATTCTAGAGCAAACCTATAGGATTTCAGGTCCTTTTTGTGTGAAGAGCCATTATCTGATATCAATACTGAACTTGCCATTTGCTCATTTGTATTCATATATTCACTTGAAATAGTACTCAGGATTAACTTTTACTATTGCACCTAGTATTTTTTAGTTGTTCTTAGAATGTGTGCTCCACTGACAAGGCTCCTTTTCAAATCACTTGCAATTGTGTGGCATGAGTGCAGTCCTTGAGTGTTTGTTGATTAAAATGCATAGGTGGAAAATCAAGGCTGCATCTTTGCAATTTTCAATATGCTCTCCAGGCTCTAAAACAGAAGCACACAAGTGTTAAGTTTATCCTCAGACATCTGTCCCAATATGGATCAGCTTCTGTGCAGTTTTTAAAATGTTTGCTTTCTTGTATCCCACACCCAAGGAGGCAATTTGACATTTAACTGTTGTGTCTCCCAGCCTCTTCCTTCCACTACACTGTACACTCAGAATGCTGCCATACCAATACAAAAAGTCACAAGATGATAAGATAAATAGGGATGGCCAAGGCCATTCAGCCCATCTTGGCTCATCCATTCAGAAAGACCCTACTCTCTCCCCACTGTGGTGCCCAATTATTTCCTAAATATCTCCAAGGTTTTAACCTCAACTACCCTACTTAGCCAGTCAAGACCATCACCGTGGCAGTGTGGCGCCTATCACCAGATCACAGCTTGGCCTGACCCCCACCCCCCTCCCACTCCTCTGGCACTTTCTCCTCCTTCAAGCATCTCACCTTGTTCCACGCCTCTTATCTCTCTTTCAAAATCCTTGTTCTCTACCACCCTCCCAAGCACAATAAAACTTTTCACACTAAGGCATCTTCACTGCTTTCCTCCTTCAGCCTCTACACCAAACAACTTCTCATCCTCAGTGATTTCAACCTCAATCTCTACTCATCATGCTCTCTCTCCTCTGCGTTCACTGCCCTTTTATCCTCCCTAAATCTCTCCCTCCATGTAAACTTCCCAATCCACATTTACGGCCACCTCTTGACCTGGCCATCTCACCTGGTCTTGTTAGTCCCATCGGATCTATCACAGATAAGGTCATTTTTGATCACTTCCTTGTATCAGTCTCCAACCACCTCCCTCTTCCACACCCCAAACCTACCTCCTTCTGTATCCACCCCTGAAAGAAACTATACCCCAATTCACCTACAACTGCACATTGAAAGTCCCGACTGTCAAGCCTTTGGCTCTCCATTCACCAGAAAATTTCTGCAATCCTTAAATTGCTCAATCACCCCCTCACCTCTACCTTTGATGCCCTAATTCCCAATAAAACCATTACTCTGTGTCTCCCTGGCCATTCTTCCAGTAGAACCCTTAATTCTGCTCCCTTAAGTCCAAGTCCTGGAATGCAAAGATTACCCTGGCTTCTTTTCTCTACTGCAAACTGTCTTCTTAAACCCTTCTCTCCTGTCTTCTCTACCCTCACCTCCAACAATAAGTGTGAGGAGCTCATAGACTTCTTTATCACTAAGATCAAGACCATCCGATCAGCTGCCTCTGCCGTGACCCTCCCACCCACTCGCCCACTGGGCCAAACTTCCCTTTAAGTTCCCCTGGCCCAGCCCTGAACTCCTATCATTCTCTAGTTCCTGTCCTATCTCTCCTCTTGCCCTGTTTGAGCTCATCTTGTCCATGAGACTTACTTCCTGCTCCCTCGACCCTATTTTCACTAAACTGCTGACCACCAAACTTCCCCTCCTGGCCCCTTGTTAGCAGATACTGTAAATGTTTCTCTCTCTTCAGATGTTGACCCAGTTGGCCTGAGGCCTGCAGCCACTACTTTTTTTACTTTTTATGTTTTTGCATTTTACTTCAGCCTTGCTTTTCTTTTGATTTAAAAAAAAATCTGTATTAAACCCGTGGTGAAATTTTAAAGGTTACTTTGTAGACATTGATTTAAAACTAAGTGTGATTGTACTCTGATTAAATCAATTATATAATCAATGGCAATCAGTAGTAACTATGAACTTGTTTTTCCCAAGAGTTTTTTCCTTTTATTTTCATGCTGGTCAGGCCAGGCAAACACAGCTGTTGTTTTGTCTAAACTACTAATTTTCTTTTCTTGAAAGTAATGGTTATTTCCCATTGTTTAAACAGAAGTCAGTTCTTACGGTATTCGATGACCCTTGAACTACAAGCCAGGACAATGGATAACCTTGCACATGGGGTGGACCACTACCGTGTGGTATCAGAAGATGGAGTTTAATTGATGGGCAGCATAACCTAATTGATGGCAGGTGAGAGACACCATCAAAGGATGTGTCAACAGCCTGAATGGCCTTATAGTGCCTGTGAGAAGAATTTGATAAGGACTCATGGTTGTCGTACTCTTGTTTTGAGAAAGTCTGGATGGAAACCTTGAAAAGCTGGAATGGAGCCAGAAATTGAACTTACAGGGGCACAGCATCCAACTTTCAGGGCTGCAGCCAGAGTGGACTAGTCAATTACTGAAGACTACGGAGGAAGGGACACCAGTGGAGTGACTGACTGGAGAGTCCACCTCTGTGCAAGGTTCTCTGGAGACTTGGTGATGTATGTACCAAGGGGAACTGTACTATTATTGGGAGTTGTCATGAACAGACTAATTTGGGATTCTAGCAATGTGCTATAAGTTTTTTTGTCGTCTTATACTCTTTTCCTTCCTTTTTAATGAAGTTATCGTTGGTTCCTTTTTTATCATTAATAATTAATAATTACTCAATAAAAGTACTGTTTTAACATATTATTTGGTGTTGAGTCAATCATTCCTGTTACATCCGGAGTACGGCTCCGAACCTAAGTGAGACACCGCAGGGGACTCTCATACCCTACAACCCTCTCTCCTTCAAATCTGCCGTCATCAGCCCTCTCCTCAAAAAAACAACCCTTGACCCCACTGTCCTTGCATCTACTGTCCCATCACCAACCTTCCTTTGAGCATGTTTTCACCTCCCAAATCCATGCCCATCTTTCCAGGAACTTCATGTTTGAATCCCTTCAATCAGGTTTCTGCCCCTGCCACAGTACCGAACAGTTCTTATATAGTTCACAAACAACATCCTATTTGACTGTGACAAAAGTAAACTATCCCTCCTCATCCTTCCTGGCCAGTCTGCAACCTTTGACACACTTGACCACACCATCTTCCTCCAATGCCTCTCTACTGTCGTCCAACTGGGTGAGGATGCCCTCATCAGGTTCCATTTTTATCTATCTAATCGTAGTCAAAGCATCACTTGCAATGGTTTCTCTTCCTGCTCCAGCGCCATTATGTCTGGTGTCCCCCAAGGATCTATCCTTGGCCCACTCCTCTTTCTCATCTCAATGCTGCCCCTCAGCGACCTCATTTAAAAGCACAGCAGTCGTTTTCACATGTATGCTGACGATATCCAGCTTGACCTCATCACCACCTCACTTGACTCCTCCACTATTGCTAAATTATCAGATTGCTTATCTGAATTTCAGTACTGGATGAGCAGAAATTTCCTCTAATTAAACATTGGGAAGATTGAAGCCATTGTTTTCAGTCCCAGCTCCAAACTCCGTTCCCTAGCTACTGACTTCATCCCTCTCCCTGGCAACAGTCTGAGACTAACCAGTCTGTTTTCAACCTTGGTATTATATTAGACTCTAAGATGAACTTCCGACCACATATTTGCACCATCATTAAGACTGCCTATTTCCACCTCCGTAACATCGCTCGACTTTGCCCCACTCAGATCATCTGCTGCTGAAACCCTCGTTCATGCCTTTGTTACCTCTAGACATGATTATTCCAACGCACTCCTGGTTGGCTTTCCACATTCTACCCTCTGTAAACTTAAGGTCATCCAAAACTCTGCTGCCTGTGTTTTAACTCGTGCCAAGCCCCGTTCGCCTACAACTCCTGTGCTCGCTGACCTACGCTGGCTCCTGATCAAGCAACATCTTGGTTTTAAGATTCTCATCCTTGTTTAAAAATCCCTCCATGGCCTTACCCCTCCCTATCTCTGTAATCTCTGCCAAATCCACAACCCTCCGAGATATCTGTGCTTATCTAATTCTGGCCTCTTGAGCATCCCCGATTTTAGTCTCTCAATCATTGGTGGCCGCACCCTGACTCTGGAGTTTCCTTCCTATACCTCTCTGCCTTTCTACCTCGCTTTCCTCCCTTAAGACGCTCCTTACAACCAACCTCTTTGATCAAGCCTTTGGTCATCTGACCTAATATCTCCTGATGTGACTCGGTGACATATTTTATTTTGTAATGCTCCTGTGAAGTGCCTTGGGATGTTTTATTACTTTAAAGGTGCCAGTTGTTGTAGTACCTGGATATCTATTCCATGTGTTGAGAACTTATTCTGTTAAGAACTCTCTGACATCAGTTCCATATTTGTCTTTTGAGCCTGTGTTTCCTAGTCCTATTCTTGTAATCTAGTTTGAAGAAATTTTCCAAGCTTACCTTTTCACATGTTTATTAACTCCAGTAGCTCAATAAGATCACCTGTCACAAGAGCACAACAAATTTGATCAAAAATAGTAATATTAATTCAGCACCACCAAATAAATTCAAAATCTGGTGTACTGGATTGCAGTTTGTTTCTATTGTTTGTACAATGCAAATGAGGGAAATTAAATATTCCTTTTGGCATTAATCCTTATAAGATAATGTATAAACCTTGTCTGTGTTACTGAATTTAGACTCTCTACTAGCTGCCCATTTTCTGGCCTTTCTTAAACAAAAAATTACAATACAGCCTTTTCATACTATTTATTAATGGAGTTATTTGCTACTGTAAGCTCCTGCAGACAAAAGGGCACTGGTTACAAAACATTATTATTTACAAATCATTTCTCTGAATGGAAAATTGTCTAAATTTAGATGCTCAGACATACTTCAGAAATTTGCTATATGACAGATTTGTCATGACTGTGATAGCAGTCCAACCAAAGTGGAATGTAAATGTGAGAGGGCCCAGGCATGATTAAGGAAATGGTTTAGTTAAACCATTCTCTATATGGTAAAGTCTGGAATCAATATGCTTGCAAAATAAGTCATAAACCATATGTCTGCAATCTTTTATTTCTCTTGGAAGAGCCAATGTCTACAAAATGCTCAGTCAGCTGTGTTCCTACACAGTGTTACTATTTGCAATTACAGTACTCTGCTTACTGTATCAGATATGAAAAGGATGAAGTTTTTTATATAAAATTGTTATGAACTTTTAAATTAAATATATTGAATAAAATACTCTTATTTATGGAGACAGCGTGGCACAGTGTGTTAGCCTCTGAGTATTGGCTGTAAGGGTTCTCTCTCAGCGAGACTGTCAGTTTAGTGGGGGTTTCATATTATTGTCCTATATCCATTAAGAATTGACCTCTGGTTACACAATCTCCCTGAGAGAGGCCACAGGGTGGCTGCTTCAGGAAATGTATTACGTGGTACTCTTCTGATACTGGGGCTGAGGCATGCTGTTGGGGCAGAAAATAAATGTTTTTACATCGAACTGTGGTATATCTGATTGGGAGTGCACCAATCTAGCACTGGGTAGCTGAAACAAAAAAAGTTCCATTTCCCGGCAATTGTAAGAGGAGTCTCTTTAGGTTGAAATGGCTCCGAGGTGACAGGTCCGATAATAGATGTTCGCATCTAAGTCATTTCTCCTTAGCGGACTTGGTAATCTGATAACATGAGTCGGTCGGTATTCCTGTTGACTAGTCAGTCTGGCTCACTAATAGAACCTAGAGGGGCAAATCTGTCACTTGGAGCTGGGATTCTTCCCACTTAACCCTGGACAACTCTCCAATCCAATTCTCTAACAGATAGGGTGGTCCTACGGATGAGCAGTGGGAAGCTTACTCTGTATTAGTAATTTGTGCAGTTTTAGGGTTCTTTGTGAATGGGCTCAAGCTGTTAAATTTCAAATACCTCTGCATATATGTGGGTGTCCCTTAGCCTTGGATCTGCTTATATTTTTCTGAGCTCTCTTGATTTAGGTAATGATTGTGTCCCTAAAGGATAAAAAGTGTGTCCTCTCCTTCAGGCAAACAGAAACTCTATGGATTTCCCAGTAACTTGATTCTGAAATTCTTGAATGTTATGATGGATTTTGCAAGTGTTAGACAACAGGCTTAGTGGAGAAAAAAAATCCCATGACAGGCACACAATTTACCAGACAAAAATTGTAAGATAAAGTTATGTTATTTAATTAGAATAGAGATAATGAACCATAATTTAAGCTGCCAACTGTGGCTCAGTAGTAACACTCTTGCCTCAGTCATAGGGACTTGAATGCAGAATCTAGGCTGATCAGCCATGTTCTTATTGAATGGCAGAGCAGACTCGAGGGGCCGAATGGCCTACTTCTGTACCTAATTCATATGTTCGTATGGATGTTGATACTCCTGAGCAGTACTAAGGGAGCGCCCTGGCCAATGCCCCTCAACCAACATCATTGAAACAAATCACTGAACTAGTAATCCAGAGGCCCAGGCTAATACCCTGGAGATACAGGTCCAAATCCCACCATAGCAGCTGATGGAATTTAAATTCAATGAAATAATTTTTTTAAATCTGGAATTAAAAGCTTGTCTCAGAATGGTGCCATGAAACTATCATCAATTGTTGTAAAATCCCATCTGGTTCACTATGTCCTTTAGGGAAGAAAATCTGCTGTCCTACCTGGTCTGGCCTACATGTGACTCCAGGCCCACAGCAATGTGGTTGACTCTTACATGCCCTCTGAAATGGCCTAGCAAGCTACTCAATTGTCAAGAACAATTAGATATGGACAACAAATGATGGCCTTGCCAGCAGCACCCACATCCCATGAAAGAATTAAAAAAAAATCCTCTTGCTGTGCACAAATTGGCTTCTGTGTTTCCTACAGTATGACAGTGATGGCACTTCAAAGGCACATCATTGACAAAAAGCACTTTGGGACATCCTAAGGTTGAGAAAAGTGCTATATAATTCAAGTACTTTTTTACATACTGTGGAAACATAAGGCAATATTAAAGATCTTGTCACATGCCCCATTAGCTGATGCAATTGGTCAAACTTTGCACCAGAATGTTCAACCTGTAGCCCAAGACCCACATACAGCTCCTGAGTCCAGGTAACCCAGTCCTGCATGTGCTTATATGTCTTATATTTCTTGTTTTGTGGGCCTGAAGGTTTGGAAAATGGCTATTTTTAGCACTGTCACCTTTGTGATGGCTAAATCTTCAATCAGAACATTGAGATCTGTTAGTATCAGTAACTTGAGATATATGCAAGTTAATGAGAACATGGATTTAAACTTTACATGTGGCTCCCAAGACTCCAGGTGTGCATCTATGTGGCCCATGGAATCAAAAAGCTTGGGCAGTCCCACTTTAAACAGTTTGATATGATCCTCATCTCCACATTGCCATGGACACGCACAAGGAAGATCCAGGCTATAATATGATGAAGGCAAACAAAAAGCCACATTAAGTAGAATGACATCTTATACCATTGAGTTGAAGACAGTGAGCAGTTACCTGTGAACAAAGCTGCAGTTGTTTAAGCTCACGTGCCAACAGTTTGATATTTGCATAATGACAGGTGACCAATGAATAGCAAAAGGCAAAGGAGGTGACTGAAGAATCTAGTTTCAGAATTAACAGATCCTATGCATTTGCTCAGTGCTGGGCAGACCCTTAGACCCCTTCCTGTACCCATCCTTAGGTCCTGAACCGGATCAGGGTCCGACAGCACACTATGGTGACATGGTAAGGTTGGCATTGCAGGTGCTGTACCAATGTATTTTGCTTACACTATTTTTGATTTTAAAAGTTACTGCTAAAGTTGAAGTAACAAAGTTGTTTACTCTTACCTTAAATTCAGAAGAGAAGAGAAATATATGAAGTTACTAATGCATTCTAAGTTTTTTCTTAAAAAGTGTCCAATTAGCATTTTTAACTGAATTAGCTGAGCTAGTTTAACAAGAGCACAAGAAATAGGAGCAGGAGTAGACCATATGGCCCATTGAGCTTGCTCCGCCATTCAATATGATCATGGCTGATCTTGGGTTTCAATTCCACTTTCCCACTGGCTCGCCATACCATACAATTCAAGGTTCTGAGAAAAGAACTTCATACAACAGGGGCACATATTAGAAATTCAGATGTGGAGGTCAGTGTTCCTGATCCAAGCAACCACACGACTATCTATCATTTCATTTTAATAGACTGGAACTTATGTGGACAAAGAAACAGTAAGAAATTATAAATTATAGCTCAATAAGTAGAATTGTATGAACTTCAAAAATGTAGCTATCATTCAGTAATTGTGGTCATTAATGGAAAAAGGATGAAGGATAACCCTTCAGTCCTGGCTCCAAAGAATGTTATAATGAGGCACACATGCCACCAAAACAATGGTGAAACATATCAGAGGGGTGAGGAAATTAAGGTTGGACAGGTCAGAAAGGAAATTGAAGAGTACTGTTTTATAGCCTTGGAATGATCTCAAAGAAAATAACACAACCTTATCATATAGAGAGACATTATCACAGAATAGGAAGATTTGAAGACCCAGCTGCAATGATTGGCAAAAGGGGACACTTGGACCAAGCTTGTCTACAGTCTGAGCCTCAGTTGCAAATGGTAACATGCTTATGGCAGATTCTAATTGCCAAAACCTTCTTCATTTAAATGCATGTTCTGCCCAAATGTGCCCAATAAAGTGAGTCAATACACTAAGCCCACCACTTACTTCAACTACCATGGATAACCAACCTTTACTCTGTTGCAATCTTATTCCATCACATCCCAGTGAACTCTCAAGAAACAGAGGAAATTTCCTTGGGCACATGATGTTGATAGTGCTGAAAAGCCTCCAATTGTTTGACTTCGTCAACGCGATGTGCAAGGCTCACAATGTAGAAAGCTTGCTCGTCATCTGACTGAAAATTACTTCTTTCTGAGTCTTGTCTCAGGTCTGTTTTGCCGTGAACTTCATGCATCGGCTTGCATTTATGGAGCTCTTTGGTGCTTTCCTTGCTGTGTTGCCATATTTTCTGTTTGCCTGTGTCCTGCACTGACTTCTGTCTGAGTCTTTGGAGCCAGAATTCCTGCATAGGCGGGCCCACTGTCGTTTTGCACAGCATGCCTTGTACAGGTCACGCAATGCAGGGCAATTTCGCCATGAATGGGACAGATCGCATTTACCACACAGCTAGCTTGCTTTTTTCGACCTGGTTATGGTGCCGATACTGTTGGTTGCACCTAGTGCTTGTCGGATCTGTTGTCCAGCTACAATGGCTTTGTATTTCCTGCCATCTTCCGGCAGTGCGTCAATGCTGTGACCTTTCTTTTTCCCCAAGAGGTCCTTCTGAAACGCTTCAATGGGTGTTGATACAATCACCAGCTCCATTATTTGGTCTGACAGCTCAGCCTCTGAGAAATCGTATTCGTTGCCCTTACTTCGGCATCTACTGATGAACCTGTCTATTGATTCCAACGGCTGTTGCCTGTAGGACATCAATTCCAGGTGGTGAATTTGAAAATTCACTTTCAATCGGAACTGATATTCCAGCACTTGCTATATCTTTGCAGGATCTTTCTGGTCCTGTACAGATAATCCCGAGATATTGATTCTGTGCAATCATTCATTTCCAATTGCTTTTGTTATTTTTATAGCCTGTTTTCTGGTTCTACAATCACTTGGTCTGCAGAGCATAACTGCATTCTTTGTTTGAACAGTTTGAACTTGAATAGGATATACAAGGCTTTCCAGTTCATGTTGTGAAAATCCATGTTCCTGCTGTTTTTTTGCTTTAAAACGTGCTTTAGACCTAGTTCTGTGACTCTGTACTGGTTTCCTTTAAAAAAAACTCTGTTCTTCAGACTGGTTGGTTTGATTGGTAGGATCAGCTTGTCTGTTTATCGAGCTTCCACAACTCCAGTCTGTCTGTTTATACAGCTGAGCAATAGGCATTTCAAGTGCTCTTTTTAACTAGGGTTTGTTTATGCAGCTGCTTAAGAGACAGTTTTTTTAAAACTCTGGCTGAGTGAATGAAAGCACTTCATGCTGTAGTGATTTAATGGTTTCTTTTTATAGCTCTAGCTGTGGGCTGCATGAATGGAGGATTTCTGGGCTTTTTGCTGTTGGATGCCTCCTATAATGACGTCAACTTTGATCAGCCTGCGGGTGCCTTTGAAAACATTCGATCAGCCTAAGATAGGGATTGGCTTTTCCCTATTTTTTTTCTTTACTTAGCCTTTTAAAAGAAATCAACTTTGCAAGCACCTCAAAGCTTTTTTTCTCAATAGGGATTCCTGTACTGACAGCACACTGACTCACTCACTCACAGTGATTGATTTGCAGTCTGTCATTCAGAGCTCTGTCTTCTACAGCTGGAGGTAAGTTTTTTCTTCTTCTTTACACTGTTTGGGCCAGTCTTTCTTTTAACTTTCTCTCTTTTAGCTGTAGGTAGTTTTTCAAGCTGTTTTCCTATGGTCTTCAATCTTAGCTTCTGCCTTCTCACCACTGCTGCCACCATGTAATGAAAGGAAATAAAATTAACCTATTTTTGCCTTAATACTGTGAGATAAAAGTGTGCTCAGTGTATCTGACTCCAGTGCTTCTCTTTGTGAAAGTGTTGCCTGCATTTATTCTGCTACTTAACACCGTGCTGTGTCTCAGTAATTCCCAGTAAAGGAGGAAGTATGATGGTTGATTGTTGGTGTTAGTTCATGCCTTTCAATATAGAGGTGATCCAATACCTATTTGTGCTGGGTCAAGTGATACCTTTGCCACATTTAATTCTGTAGGTGGCTTCAGTCTTGCAAGACAGCATGTTATCTGTGCCAACTGTTACCATTATACTGCAAAAGAGCACAATCTCAATAGGTCCAGATAGAGAGCAGATTACTGGGCAATATTGTGATTGGTAAAGCCTTGTGTTTTACCTTGGTCAACCTGATCCTCAAGGATGCTGAAATTAGACAAGAGATACTACTGTATATTGCAAATAACCTCAGTAGAAGGATTTCATTGGAAAAAATTAGGACCTTGGTCAACAGGGGCTCTCCTTCATATGACTCCAAAGCATTGAACATTGTCCTCTACCACTCTGGCCTCTAGCCCCAGATGTTTGAGGGTAGTCTGCTCATAGTGAACCAATGGGAAGTGCCACTCCAAACTGCTATTGTTCCTAACTATTACATGTGGCTTTTTTTCTGTAGGTAGATGTAAACCATACATATGTTGAAGTGTGGGAGTTCCCAAAGGTCCAGTCTATATATGGAAGCCCATGAGCATGTGGCGTGCAAGTGGCTTCCATTGGCAGCATGATTGGTGAGTGCAACTTGCAAGGTTTATGTGCAATATTAGTAGTATTTTTCAGTGCCATTAAGAAGATACGCTGAAGAGCAAAGTAGATATGCAAATACAAGTGTCAAAAAGTTGAAAGTTGCCTTAGTACTTTGCATGTTGCCTCAGTAAAGCTGCACCAGATTGAGAGAAAGTTCTATGAGCCATACATCCTAAGGCCATATACTTAAAGTAGGCAAAATTGTGAGGATTCTTATGTAGGCAATCTTGACTCCTTAAAAGTCTTTTTTTTCACATTTGCTTCCATGACCTGTGGATGTGGGAGACTCAGCCACCTCCACCCAGGTATTTAAAACACTGTTTCTGATAGTGTGCGCCCCTTAACTATGAAGAGATTAACCCGGCTTTATTGTAGAAACTGTCTTAACACTTCAAGGGCAACACTGGCAAATGGGACACTCCTGCTCCTTTGTCTTCTGCCCTTGTATTCTTCTGCAACCTAAGATTTGTTTTCCAATCTTTAGTGAAGTTTGTTAAATCTAAACTACAGCCCTTTAAGAGTTGCCGTGTTGTCGGATATCCTATTTATGTTTACAGTGCCTGATCCAATGTGTGCAGGGAGAAAATACAAATTATCATCATGATTTGACTGTATAAAATCTGACAAGATCAGTTTGCCTGACAAAATGCTGCTATTGTAACAGAATTGGATAATCAACCCTTATATATTGTGGATACACCTTGTTTTTTTATAGCTGGTGAGTGTGTCATTCTTAATAACTGTTCCAATGAAGCTAACTGTTGTCATGGTGATCAATACAGGGTATTATGTCATTTCTTTTTCCTCATCTGTATTTTCTTTCTTTAAAGCTGAACTTTCATATCATGTTTTACATCCATGCTTCAATATTTTGTCAGTCTAATTTAAAACTTTCCCTGACCTGACCCTGACACCCTCTCCAACAAAGTCTACTCAAACTCCTGAGGAGTAATATTACAAGCATCAATTCCTGGCATGAAGCCTTGCTAGTAATGAGAATGGGTGGGAGACTAGAACTATAATGCAGTAGGCCTTATCTCCAGCCCATGCTCCTGTCTAGTGAGGCTCCTTATTGTCTGTCTGAACCAATTACAGCAACTAACTAACACCAGCATGAGGAAATGGCTAAATACACACTTGCACATTTGTTACTCAGCAGACATCAAATCTTCACACCCTGCATAATAGCCTAGGATTATAATAGTGCAACTGTACCTTTCCAAAAGAATTTAATATTAACAAATGGTTGTACACACAGCCTAAAGGAAGAAAAACAATCACGCCCTGTAGTGATACAATTGAACCTTCCTAGCTCTGTTTTTGGCTTTAGCACTCAACCATATTGTTTTAATTGCTACTGCTGGCAACACTGTTCTAATTTTTAATTGGTAAATAGCGCAAAAGGAAATGGCGACTCTTCAAAAATAGGATGGTTCAAAATCGCTTTATAAAGTGTTTTATTTCTGAAGCAACATTAGGAAAGAATTTGAAACCACTGATTTAGAGAGCTGATGTCGCAACCCTGACAAAGTGAGGCTAGGAATTATTGCTGCCAACAGAAAGTGAGCCAGAAGCATAAGGAGCTGATTGCCTGTGATTTTCAGTGGTCAGCTCACTTAAATAGTTAGCATGTACACAGCTATGTCCTCGTGCCAGGCTTTAGCTTATTAGGCATGTGGAAAATCTGGCTAGAGGCTCAAACATAAATGACCATGCCCAAATTAAAGTAAGTACCTAAGTATGGGGCAAATATTGTTTTCAAAAGGCTCAAAATGGATTTCAATTATGTGTTATTGTTTGCCAAGACAGTGTGAGCTGCTGTAATGCTAGGCCCCCACCTGCCAAGAATGAGGCACATTAATTTTATCGTGAACACTGATTTTTAACTGTTGTTGGAGTGGGGAAATGACTTGTTAAACAGATCAGCTGTGGCTGGAAAAGATATTTGCATATCAACAGACGGTGATTGGAAGGACAAAGGACCATTCCCTGACACATTCAACCCAAAATGGGCCTTGATCACCAGGTATTGTGTGTAAGAGGAGCATTCCAGAGACTGCTAAGTTGATACAATCCAAGATGTGGTGAGACCAGTTAGTCACATGACTAAACTGCTTGGCAACCTGGGTTTTTCTGAATTGTACAAACAGTTTGAACAGACAAAGACTGTTTGCTCCTGGATCGAGAAGATCTTTCCTGTCTGCTCCCAACTCTTTCTCATGGAACTCCAAAACCACTGAAGACACATGAACCCCAAGAGAGAAAAGTCTCCTACAGCAAACAAGGCTTAGGAAGAATACTGGGCCCCAACAAAAAGCAAGAGCTACCTACAACCAAGGACTCTACAGTGTGCTTGAAGAACCGTAACAAAAACTCTTCATATATTGCCTCAAACCTTTCCACTTTATTTTTCTTCTGCTCTTTTCTGTCTCTACTTGCATGTGTGTATCGCATATGCATGCTAGCGTGCATGCATCATGTACCTGTAGGCATCAACCAAATTAGAGTTTAAGTTCAAGTTCAAATTTCAACCTTTCTTCTTTAAACCTAAGAAAAACTGTTTGTGCTGGTTTCTTTGCCTGATAATTGGAAAGTGGTGAACAAGGATTCATCAAGGGGGAGCTAAACACACAGTGTGTTTAAAATTAAACCCTGTTACAGTAAGACCAGGTGAAGGCTGAGAGGGACCCTGAGATACCTTTCTCAACTGGTCGTAACAGCTGGGTTAAAAAAAATGAGAGGAAACCCAATGTGGAGGCATGAAATGGTGTTGGTGACAAGTGACAATGTGGTAGAACAGTTAAAACTCCTATTTGGTGATTGGCAAAGTGGGTATGGCTGCTGCATTCGGTAGATCAAGAAGAATTTTCTCTTTGATACTGCTTAGCACTCTCCCAAGAGGACAGCCCGTATAATACATTCATCAAGAAAAGGCAAATGGTCTCTATTGTACCGACTGAATCTGAGAATAGAAGTGTAAGAAGGCAGTACACTTTAAGGAACAATAAAGGTGAGACTACTCAACAGTACCAGGTCAAAAGTTGTTGCCTGCCAATTTGTTCCACATTTACTATTTGCCAATGGCACAACCCTCACACAATCTTCCAGCTTTATACATAGGCCATGTAGGCTAAAGGCCTGCTCGGATATGCAATTGAAACCCGACCTGGGCCCAACAGAATCACATCCAACCCGAACCCGACCCGGGCCGAGTCCTTTGATTTTTTTCCCACACCCGGCCCAACCTGACCCGAATACCGGAATGAAGTTCATTATATCAAAGAGGTTGTGCTTTACCTTGGATGGAATGGAGACGTTCACTCGCTCACTGCAGACTAGTGCAGAGCCCAGATGCACGTTTCCTGCCTTGACATCCTGGCTGTTCAAATTTTGAAGCTTTTCCCTCCCTGAGCAAAAGGCAGCAGTGTGTTCGACACAGCCCGACCCGATTCGAGCCCGAATGCCGGACCCGGAAGAGCGACCCAACCCGACACGTGTCCTCAGGTCTGGTAGGGTTCGGCTCGGGTAGCCATGCTTTAATATAGGCCTGGAAGATCAGTCTCTCAGCTCTATCAGTGGACTTGGGCCAAACAGAACCTCTCATTGAAGTTTGCAAGCACTAACACAGTCACATATATCTCAGAGGATGCGGTTATTGAGAATAAGTATGAATAGCTAGTACTCATTGAAGGAGAGTGCACAGGTAAGGAAGAGAAAGTAGTTTGGCAGAGGAGAAGAAGGAACCTGCTGGCCAAATAGATACATGGGTGCCATCCAAAATGCTCTGCACTCTTGGGGACTTTGCTAACCAGACAAAGTTCTGTGCCCTGTCGAGCTGAAGCTTCATTTCCACAGAGAACGTGATCAACATGTTGTCCCCTTGCAAACAAGCAGCTGATTTTTTAGGCCCAGCTGAGGGCAGGCCTGGAGGTAGGCATGTAACTTTGCACTACTGGCCAGCATACCAGGTTCCCAGTGCCATCCGCTCCTGAGCCATTTACCCGGAGGTGGGATGAGAACAAGGGGGTGGGCGCAGCAGGACTACCAGCCGCAAGCAGCGGGTAGCCAACTCAGCTAATTAATGACCTGTTAAGACCTCTTGTTGAAGGCCAACTGGTCAGTGCTCCAGGCAGGCTTAGAGGCCACCCCCTCTCCCACCCCCGCCTACCTGGCTTCAGCTGCAGGCCGCCCTTTGGAGGGATTTCCCCTTCCACATTGGTGGCCTGACTGCTGAGGCCATTTTTATGTTAAAGTTAAAAAGGTTGGAGAGAGGGCACCTCCATGTTGGGTGCCCTCTGTCTCACCTACCTACAAAGGCATCCTGCTGCTTCTTCCAAGCTGGGGGGCCTCCTATTGGCCCTCCAGCTTTGAGAGCCACCCACCATCCTTAATTGGATGGCGAGCCCACCCTCTGACCATTAATTGGCCAATTCAGAGAAAAAAAAAGCCGGGTGACTGTTCCACATGCAGTGTGGGCTTCTGACCCCCATTTGAGCCTGATGGCAGGGGCCTGAAGCCTGCGGGGAAAGTCCTGTCCAAGGTCTCTGTCAATTGCTTGATTTTGCATATGTTTATGGCCATCCTCACACCCACTAGAATAGCCATCCTTATGATAGAAGATGTCTTGAGACCAGGCTCTATAGTTGGTATAGTTCAGTGATGGCTTCCATTGTGAAATGAAGGCAATGAAGACACTGCCACGTGAGATGGCCGGTTAAGACTAACTTTTCTAGATTTTAATTTTTTTAATCTATTCATTCATGGGATGTGGGTATCACTGGCAAGGTCAACATTTATTGGCCATCCTTACTTGCCCCTGAGTGCATTTTGCAGATGGTACATACTGTAGTTGCTTTGCATCGGTGGTGGAAGGAGTGAATGCTTAAGGTGGTGGAAGGGGTGCCGATTAAGCAGGCTGCTTTGTCTTGGATGGTGTTGAGCTTCTTGAGTGTTGTTGGAGCTGCACCCATCCAGGCAAGTGGAGAGAATTCCATCACACTCCTGACTTGTGCCTTGTAGAGGACAGATTCCTGGACTGCTGTGTGACCCTGAAAGCCTCTTTCAGCACTGGTATCTGCAGCCATAATGGCTTGCATGGTAACAATCTGAGATTGTTTGACTTCAGCCTGAGCCTCGACTGCAGGATTCAGGTGGTGGATGGTTTCTTCTTGTGCTGGAATGAAATCTGAGACACCAGCCATCAGATGCTGCATTATGGTTGGATCGCCAAGTGTTCTCATACAGTTGGCCACTTACAGTCTGGAAAGGATGGGTTCCAAGCTCTGCGCAATGTCCTGTGCTAAGTTGGTGTAGGACTCCTCCATGCTCCTTGACAGTGACATCAGGCTCTCTGGCAGGCCTGCCAATGCACCAAACCTTTCATTGCGCATACCCATCAGTCTTTTTTGTGTATGCTGCTTCATTGAAGTCGACATCTGAGTACTCTGTGGCAGAACTCATGTGTGACCTCACCCCTGCCCACCCCCCCCCCCGCCCCCCCCAGGGAGCTGGAACCTACACTACCCTTTTCTCCTGCCATGGCTGTCGGCCACCCATGCCCGATAACGCACTGCATTACACTCACCACATACAGATCCCACCTTTATGCTATCCTCTAAAGTATGTGCAGTGTCAGTATCTGAGCTGTTGGCTGTGAGTGTGAGATAGAGCTAAGAGTGCAGGCTAATTTTAAGTAGTGCAGGCTAGCTTGTGCTACCCATTCACGATTTTCCATCCCCTTCTCAGGCGTGCAGCCACTCAACAGCATACTTAGAGCAGGCTGCACGCTACAATCACGTAAATGAACAGGTAACACACTACAAATGGGCATGGGTTAATCGGGCATCGCGATCCTGGCATCCATTTTCAGACTTATCTAATTTTTCCTCCTTTGTTTCTTACAAGTTAAACTGCAAGTGAAATACTTGTTAAAAAAAAAGGAAATGGAGGAATATCAGAAATATGCAGGTAATAGGAAGCCATGCACCAACGTAAATGCAAATGAAACCACCCACCAAGTGGTAAAATAAAGTTTCCAACAAACATTTAACGCTCTAACACATCTAAAGGCCAGGCCTGCCAAACATTCATGCATTCATTTTACATGACGAGATTCACCATGGGGAGCAGTTGACTCACCAAGGGATCTATGTGAATACATTTCAAAGATTTAATGAGCTGGCAGTGCCCTCTCCAACAAAATATATAAGTTTCTTTGTCAAGTTATGAGCTGGGGGGGGGGGGTGGGGTGCTGTGATTCAGGCATGCTGCAAGTTGATATCTGATCTTACGATGTGTGCTGTCAGGCAACGAGTCATCACTGTAAGTGCAGCCTTGCACATTTTACCCTTCGGGCCCATCTGTACTACCAATCCATAATGGCAATGCTCAAGATCTTTTAACCAGAAGCAAGAAATACTTTACTGTCAATTCATTTATATTTTTGACTTTTTTTTTACTATTCCCTTCTTTCTGTTAGCTTAGCTCAGTGGATAGTGCTGTTACTTCTGAGCCAGAAGATCATGGGTTCAAACCCCATTCCAGGAATTGAGCACATAACCTAGGCTGGCACTCCTGTGCAGTACTGAGGAAGCACTGCATTGTCAGAGGTGCCATCTTTCAAATGAGACCCAGTTTTCCTCTGCGCATTCCCAATACTCTTGGTGCTATTGAATGAAGAGAAGGGGAGGCTTCCAGTGACGAATACCCCTCCTTCAATTAA
Organism: Heterodontus francisci; assembly: GCF_036365525.1. NCBI lineage: Eukaryota > Metazoa > Chordata > Chondrichthyes > Heterodontiformes > Heterodontidae > Heterodontus > Heterodontus francisci. The sequence continues at coordinate 22,594,893 of NC_090397.1, forward strand.
CACTACCAAAAACAGATCAACTGATCAGTTTGCCTGTTGTGTGCAAACTGGCTGCAGCATTTGCCCGTATAGCAACAGTGACTGCTCTTCAAAACAGAATTGATTGGATATGTGATGTGTTTTGGGGTGGTCTGGGTACTTTATAAAGTGATCTGCAAGAGGAATTTCTTTCCTTCCCAAAAATGCATCTGCAATGGCTAATGTAATTACTTAAATTCCAAACATGTACACTGACAGCCCCAACTTAACTCAGAACTGTGTTTGATGTAACCTACAGAATCCTTCAGAATTACATCAGTTACATTCTTGAAGATAACAGCCAATCACAGCATGCACTTTAAAAGAAAAAAGCAATGATCACTGTAGATGTAATCAAGAACACGATTAAATAATTTTTATGTTCTCAGCAGTAACTGCCAAAAACATGCTCTCTCATGACCCTGGAATAATAAAAAAAAGGCTAGTTCACATTTACCCACTCTGCTGAGTTCATGGGCTAACTCCCTTGACTTCGATATTTGAAATAATTTAGCATTTTTACAGCATTGCAATTGTTGATTGTCTAATTAGTGCAGATTTAAATGGCATAGCATTACAACTAAATGCCAAAATACACAAGCAATTTCATCTTCACATTACAAAACCACTAAGTTCCACATTCCATTCAATTCACTACATATATGCGTGAAATGAACTGTAATGTTAGTCTGTGCATAACTTTGGGAGTTTGTTTTGGAAGTGAATGGTCATTTTGATGGGCAACTTGGTGGCACAGCAGATTGGTTCACTCTTGTCGCTACCATGACAATTTAGAAAGTGGACTATGGCCATAATTTCTAGCAAGTTCCTGATCTCAGTTGGGTTGCCAGGAGAAGGAACCAACAAGCAAATGTTAGGCGGTAGAAATTTGTCTCAGGCAGTGGTGCAAACTGGGCAGTATTGGATTGGACAGCAGTTATACACTGTGCCTGATATCTCATTCCATTGACTACAATGGAACTGAATATCAGACGCTGCGTAAAACAGGCGGCCGATCTGAAATCAGCCAATTTGCACCACTGCCCGAGATGAATTTCTACCGGATGGAAGGAAAATTGGAGAATAGGTTGACCTGTGAATAATGACCAGTTACAGATCAGCATTGGTGCAAACCAAGAAACAGTTGGCTAGGAATGTGAGACAAAAAAGTGACTTAATTTGTAAATGCTATATGACAACAATGTCTAACTAAAGTTAAATTTCTTTAAGGAACACATAAATATTTTGTCATTAAGATTGAGACCATCCATTCAGCTACCACTGCCACATCTCTCCCTTCCCCTTAACCACCAAGCCAAGCTTCCTCCAAGGCACCCTCTGTCCTACACATGAACTCATATCTTTCTCTAGTTTCTGTCCTACTATGCCGTTCCATTTGCAACTTGTCCATGAGACCCACCTGCTGCTTTCTTGACCCTATTCCCACCAAACTGCTGACCACCCAACAGCTTGATGTAGCCAGAGCACTGTAAAGATATATGTTTTCGAAGGGCCGACTTGTGCCTGTGTCAGTACAGGCACATCTCAGGTTCTAGTCCTGTTCCCAACAGAAACTTTGGTGCCTGGCTGTTATCTGGCCTACAGTTTCCCCCCCCCACCCCCCCCAACCAAAAGCCTCCTGACCATCAGGTTTCACTGGATGTGCTGGGAACTTAGCATCTAGCATGCTCATGGACCAGAAAATGGCAGTGCATTCTTCTCTGTTCCTGTTTGCATATGCTAATTAATCCTCTGCCAGCAGCATGGCTCAAAACCAGCAGAATTCCAGAGGAACTGACTTCCACTAGATTTCCTGACTTCTAAGGCCCATCTAGTGCTCCAATTTGGGGTGCGAAGAAGATGGAAATTTCTTCCAGTAATTCCTACAAGAAATAAAAGGTTCCATGCAGTCGGGATTCAGCTGACCCAATGAGAACATGTAAAAGTCTTCTAAGCAAAGAAATAAATGAAGAGAAATATGGGTAATCATTAAAAAAATGACATGACTGCTCGGGTGCAATTTGTCTTTCATGTTACCAGACAGCTACATAGGATACATTAATTATGCGAACCAGCTACTAATTAAGTTTATGTTTACCAGCATGTTGTCACATTTGGAAAGAAATCAACAGTGACTAAATTAGATTAACCTGTATTCTTAAAGATGGTTATTCATCATTGTTTTATGTACATAACCATACTTAGTGGTACTGGCGTTCTGACACAATGCAAGCTTTGATAAGTACAGACCCATTTTCACAATAAATCAGTGTTAAACATATTATTACCAGAATAGTTCCTCTGAAGTGAATTCGATTGAAAAGCCTATGGGTGTGGCTCATATATATATACATGTATAAAATATATATATATCCCTTTGACTGTCAACAACACTAATGAAAACAGTTACACGACCATTATTTTATATTTTTTTTCTTATTCTACAATGACTTAAAAAGTTCCATCTAATCACTCTCACAAATACTATAAAATCCTTAAACTCTGATAGGCTCTGGAAATATAGTTTATAGGAACTCAGATTTCCCTTTCTTTCCCAATAGTTGAAAAGTTTGGTTATATAGAATCCTACTAAAATATAGCACCAGAGATTTGTACAGATTTTTTCACCATACCAATGTAATATTAAATCTGATCAAAGTTCTGTGGCTGGGTGTACAGACGGTTTCCTTCCTTTGACTCTGTAATGTAATTGTGGGAACATAAACTCCCATAAACCCCACCCTGAAGTATAGTGAGAGGAACCAGAACAATTGTATCCACTCCTGCTAAACAAATAACACTTTTCAGAAATGTCTGGCAAACTTTGAAAATGTCATTTAATTTAACTATGAAACACCACAAACAGTTTTATTGTAACTAGCATCCCCCATAAAACCTATAAAATTTACTAAATTGATTCAATACTAAGGCCTCATTGTTGTTCTTAATCGAGCAGAGAAAGTTAAGGGAAAATTTAATGAGGTGCTCAAAATCATGAAGGGTTTTGATAAAGTAAATATTTCACTGGTAGAAGGGTTGGTAACTAGAGGACAAAGATGTAAAATAGTTGGCCAAAGGGCCAGAGGCAAATTGAGGAGATTTTTTTAAAATCAGTGAATTGTTATGATCTGTGTGCACTGGCTGTAAGGGTAGCGAAAACAGATTCAATAATAACTTTCAAAAGGGAATTGGATAAATACTTCAAAGAGACAAATTTGTAGAGCTATGTGGAAAGGGCAGGAGCCGGGGTCTAATTGGTTAGCTCTTCCAAAGAGCCAACATAGGTATGATGGGACAAATGGCCTCTTTCTGTGCTATAACATTATATTATTCTATGATTTGGTCTCATGCCCACCCTGTTCCCCACAAGATGACAGATATAGCGACATTATCAAAACCAGGAAGAGTAGGCAGTAGCTGGTAACTAGTGACATGACAATAACAAAAACAAACTCCTGTGGATGCTGGAAATCTGAAATAAAAACAGTAAATGCTGGAAATACTCTGCAGGTCTGGCAGCATCTGTGGAGGGAAAAACAGAGTTAACATTTCAGGCCAATGGCCTTTCATCAGAACTGGAAGAAGTTAAAGACTGAACAGTTTTATAAGCAAGTACAGGGCCAGGGGAAAGGTGGGGTGAGATGGAAGCAAGAACAAAGGGAAAGATTTCTGATGGAGTGGAGGGCTGGAAAGATTAAATGAGAAAAGTGAGTGATAATGGGACAAGTAAAGAAACAAAAGATGGGTCCAGAGGAGGTGTAAATGATATAAAAACTGAAAGTGCTGGAATTACTCAGCAGGTCAGGCAGCATCTGTGGAGAGAGAGACAGAGTTGATATTTCAGGTCAATGACCTTTCATCAGAACTGGCAAAGGTATCAAAAGTATTAGGTTTTAAGCAAGTAAAGAAGAGGGGGGTGCAGGTGGTGGGGAGAAGAACAAAAGGGGAGGTGTGTAATAGGGCAGACGGCAAGAGAGATTAAATAATAAAGATGTCATGGGACAGAGGCAAAGAGTGTGTTAATGGTTGTGGTGAAAGACAAAGCATTAGTCCAGAGAGTGGGTTAATGGCAGAGTAATGAACAACTCTGTCCAAAAGCACAAAGTGAAAAACAGGCACATGGTTAAAAAAATAATTTTAAAAAATAGTTTCTCTGTCTCTGACACATCTGTTCTGATGATGCAACCTTCCAAAACAGTGCTTCTGATATGTCTTCCTTTTTCTTCAACTGAGACCTCCCGCCTACTATGGTTGACAGGGCTCTCAGCCGTGTCTGACCCATTTCCTGCACTTCTGCCCTCACTCCTTCCCCTCCCTCCCAGAACTGTGACAGGGTTCCCCTTGCCTCATTTTCCACCCCATCGGCCTCCAGATCCAAAGGATTATCCACTGCCATTTCCGCCACCTCCAGCGTGATGCTACCACCAAACACATCTTCCCTTCCCCTCCCCATCAGCATTCTGAAGGGATTGTTCCCTCCGTGACAGCCTGGTCCACTCCTCCATCACCCCTGACACCTCGTCCCTGTCCCACGGCACCTTCCCATGCAGTTGCAGGAGGTGTAATACCTGCCCTTTTATCTCCTCTCTCCTCACCATCCAATGCCACAAACACTCCTTCCAGGTGAAGCAGCAATTTACTTGTACTTCCTTCAATGTAGTATACTGTATTCGCTGCTCACAATGCGGTTGCCTCTACACTGGGGAAACCAAATGCAGATTGAGTGACCGCTTTGCGAAACACCTCCGCTCAGTCTGCAAGCATGACCCCAAGTTTACAGTTGCTTGCCATTTCAACACCACCCTGTTCGCATGCCCACATTTCTGTCCTAGGCCTGCTGCAGTGTTCCAGTGAACATCAATGCAAGCTTGAGGAGCAGCACCTCATCTTTCAATTAGTCACTCTACAACCTTGCGGACTCAACATTGAGTTCAACACTTTCAGAGCACGACTGGTCTTTTAAAAAAAAATTATTATTTATTTTTTATTTCTTTAAAAAATGTATTTATTTTATTCATTTAACCATGTGCCTGTTTTTCATGTGGACAGAGCTGCTCATTACTCTGCCATTAACGCTCTCTCTAGACTAATGTTTTGTCTTTCACCACAACACTCTTTGTCTTGGTCCCATGACATCTTTGTTATTTAATCTCTCCTGCCCTCTGCCCTATCACACACCTCCCCTTTTGTTCTCTTCCCCCCCACCACCACACACCACTTCCCCTGCTTAAAACCTAATACTGTTGTTACCTTTGCAAGTTCTGATGAAAGGCCACAGATCTGAAACATTAACTCTGCTTCTCTCTCCACAGATGCTGCCTGACATGCTGAGTATTTCCAGCACTTTCTATTTTTATTTCAGATTTCCAGTATCTGCAGTATTTTGCTTTTATTGAGGTGTAAATGATTACAGCAGGACCATTACCGGTACCTACAGTCCAAGAAATTAGGAATGATGGCTATGATCTAAAGTTATTGAAACCAAGTGTACAGAACAAATAAGCCCATATCCACCCATGGCAGCTATTAATTACGTTCAAATTTAACAAATAACTTCAGCTGCACTACAAAAACTCCGGAGGAGGAGGGGGTCAGGCTCGGTGGAATGATGTCAATTAGATAATGTCTTCATGCTCCATAGTTGTTCCGCTCTCACTGATTCATATTTCCTTTGCGCGGTACTCAAGCTGAGAATGATGGGACCAGTAATTGGTAGGCAGACAACATAGAACAGCTGATGAGGTGACACAACATTGTGTTACTTAACAACAAAAGATTGAAAAAGTCACAAAGAAAAATCCTGAAACGTGTTTAAATAGCAGACATTGGGATAAGGATTAAGCAAGGCAATAAATCAGGGAAAGGCGCACATGTTGCTTCAAATGGTGCTTAGTAGATATCATCTAACTTACTTGTTTGAAATTTTCATAGACAAGTGAGCACAATCTCAGAATGCGAGCCCCAAAACACCAATGCAAATCTGGACTCCGACGCAATAAAAATGGAATCTGGCTTTAGAATTACTGTAGAGCACAGGTTTCAAGTACTATTAAAATGGCTGGCTCTTGTCACTTTGATTAGTGACTTTACCTAAAATTATTCTCCCTGCTACCTGGCAACCTGGGATAAGATACTTTATTGATCACTTAGGCTACTTTGGAAAGTCCTCCAGAATTCAGTCCCCACTGGTGATTAAGCACTTGTTGAACTTTCCAATCAGCGTAGTGGAAGCTGAGGGGTTAAGAAAGAAGTGGTCAAATTGGAAATTAAAAACAAGTTTAGTGAGGGTTCATGGCCTAGAGATTGTTCCACAAACCACCTGTTTTCAGGTACTATTCAAACTACTCAAATATGGCAAATAGGAGTATAGTGTAAGTAAGTGGAGTATACTTGTAGCCGGAAATGCACCACCTACGTGTTAGGTAAGGAGAAAAAATATGCACCCTTTACCCAACGCTTGAAGCAGGCATTTAGTCCTTTGCATGGTCAAATAAATAAAGGGCCTAACACCTGTTTCAGGCCCCCCCCCTCCAAGATTGATTTGCCTTGAAACAGCTGGCGCCACCACTGAATACACTCAGGGAAACCAAGCCTAGAGATCGCCTGCCAAGAAGGTAAGTAACTTACCTGAATGTAGAGCCAGGAAGAGCAGGAGTACTTCTCTTGACTCCACATTAAAAGAACCGATCATGGCTGCTCATCTCTCTCACAATGTCACCACTCCCACCCAGAGCTATCTCTGCTGCTCCCAACCCCAATCTCCCGACCCCCACCCCTAATCTTCCAATCCTGAACCCAACCATTGAGATCCCACCCCCAATCCAATCATCTGATTATTCACCAGCTGGTTGTTAAACCTCACTGATTCCATTATAATTAGGCCCAAGGCCCAAAATCTGGGGAGCTTAGGGGCTAGTAATTCAGGCATAGAAAAAATGAACCCAACACCCTCTCACACACCTGAATTTCTGGGCCTGTGAGCCAAGTGTAGTTGAGGTAATAAGGGTCGGTTAATAAAAGTTATAGAAGGGAACCCTCATAGCAACCAAGGTTAATCCAAGACATAGGACTGAATGTAGAAAGCATGAGATGGCTAACCATGAGAAACTGATTAGCCCTCAGCAAGAGTATTGCGTCCAATTCTGGGTACCACACTTCAGAAAGATTGTCAAAGTTTTGGAGACGGTACAGAGGAGATTTACTAGAATGGAACCCAGGAATGAGGAACTTCAGCTTTGTGCAGAGACTTGAGAAACTGAGATTGTTATCTTTACAGCAGCAAAGGTTAAGGGGAGATTTAATACAGGTGTTCAAAATCATGAGGGGTTTGATAGAGTAGGTAGGGAAAAATTAAATATGCAGGAGAGAAATAAGGAAAATCATTTTTACACAGTGAGTTGTTGTGATCTGGAATGTACTGCCTGAAAGGGTGATGGATCTAGATATACTTGAGTAGGAGAAATTTACAGGGCTATGGGGAAAGAGCAAGCACAGGCACGACGGGGCGAATGGCTTCCTTCTGCGCTGTATGATTCTGTGAGCTTCTGGAGAACCAGGTTAAGGTTACTTTGGTTAGGACTGACCTTATGAGGATGTCTGAACTTGAAGACTCTTTTCATAAACATGACGACATGGGAAGAACCCTTTCATTTGGCAAGACACATGGAAATATAAAACAGCTGCTACATATGCTCGGACAAAACTGGGCCACGGTCCAGAATCCAGCAATCTATTCATTGTCGCAGAAATCTCACGCGGTATGGAATCCTTTTCATAGTCAGAGCATCAAAAATAATTTCAATTTGCTGTAGCACTTGCACTAGGCATCATCTTGGTCCTCTCATATGCCTTGAGACATTCATTTGTTCTGGATAGTAGGCAACCCATCAACATGATTGCGCTCATACTTAGTTGTCAATATTTCCCTTCCCGCTACAGAGAAGGCTGTCTCTCTCCAACAAGGAAAGCAGATCAGAGAGCAATGCTTACCGAGGCCAAGTGGAAACAATAAGGATCATTGTTTTCTGCTCCCATTTAGATTCTGGATTTGTGAATTAAAAGCAAATAGGAGAAATACATATTAGGAATTCAAAGGTTTTCTACAGGCATATTAACAGTAAAAGAGTTGTCAGAGGAGTGGTGGGGTTGATTAGGGACCAAAATGGAGATCTATTGGTTGAGGCATGGCTGAGGTTCTAAATGAATACTTTGCATCAGTGTTTAGCAAGGAAAAAAACTTTGCCAAAGCTACGGTAAACAGGGAGGTTGCCGAGATACTAAATGAGATAAAAATAAAGAGGAGGTACTGGAAACACTGGCAGTTAAAGGCCTGCTACTCAACCTGAACCTGAAGGGACCCGACGATATGTGGCGGGTTTGGGTCGGGCCGGGTTGCACTTCTGGGTGTTGGAAAAAATGGAAGGACTCGGGTTGAGTCAGGCTTGGGTCGGGTGTGGTTCTGTCGGACTCGGGTTGGGTTTTTTTTTCCAGACCAGAGCAGGCCTTTACTGGCGGTAGTTAAAGTGGATAAGTCGCTCAGTCTGGAGGGATACGTCCTAGCTTGCTGAAGGAAGTAAGGGTAGAAATTGTGAAAGTGATAGCCACAATCTTCCAATCCTCCTTAGATACAGGGGTGGTGTCAGTGGACTGGAGGATTGCAAACGTTACATACTTGTTCAAAAAAGGGGAGAAGGATAAACCTGGCAATTACAGGCCAGTCAGTTTAACATCTTTGGTGGGGTAGCTTTTAGAAACGATAATCTAGGAGAAAATTAAAACCAACTTGGGCAAGCATGGACTAATAAAAGACAACCAGCATGGATTTGTTAATGGTAAATCATGTTTGACTAAATTGATTGAGTTTTTTGATGAAGTAACAGATAGGGTGGATGAGGACTGTGGAGTTGATGCGCATATGGACTTTCAAAAAGCATTTGATAAAGTACCACATATTAGGCTTGCTAGCAAATTTGAAACCCAAGGCAGTCGCAGCACAGATACAAAATTGGCTGAGGGATAGAAAAGAAAGCTGCAGTGAGTGTTTTTTTTTGAACTGGAGGGAGACATACAGTGAAGTACCCCAAGGTTCAGTACTGGGACTGCTGGTTTGGATATACATTACTGACTTAGATTTTGGGGTAGAGGGCACAATTTTGAAATTTGCAGATGACACAAATCCTGGAAGTGTAGTAATCAGTGAGGAAGGTAGTAATAGACTTCAAGAGCACATAGACAGGTGGTGGAATGGATGGACAAATGTTTGTGCACAAATCTTTGAAGATGGCAGGATAGTTTAACAAAGCAGTTCATAAAACATGGGATCCTAGGCTTTTTAAATATAGGCATAGAGTATAAAAGCCAGAAAGTTATCCTAAATATATATAAAATACTAGTTCGGTCCCAGCTGGAGTACTGTATACTGTTCTGGGCATCACACTTTAGGAAGGACATGAAGGCTTTGGAGAGGGTACAGAAGAAATTTGGTAAAATGGTTCCAGGGATGAGGGATTACAATTACATGGATAGACTGGAGTTGTTCTACTTAGAACAGAAAAGGCTAAGAGGAGATTTGATATAGATGTTCCAAATGATGAAGAGTTTAGACAGAGTAAATAAAGAGAAACTGTTTACAGTGGCTGATGGGTCAATAACCAAAGGGTACAAATTTAAGGTGATTGGCAAAAAAACCAGAGACGACATGAGGAAAATTGTTTTTTGCACAATGTGTGGATAGGATTTGGAATGCACTGCCTGATAGGGTGGTGGATATAAATACAACAGTAGCCTTCAATAGCCAATTCGATAAATACTTGAAGGAAAAATATTGCAGGAATATGAGTGAAGAGTGGGGAAGCGGGACTATCTGGATTGCTCTTTGAAAGCGGATCCGAATGGCCCCCTTCTGTGCTGTACTATCCTATGATTCTATGTCCTGGTCAGCTGATTTTCTAAGATGGAAACCTGCTGTTCCAGGGCCTAGAGTACAAGCATTTCAGCTTTGAATTGTCATGTGGCATGAAGAGACCTACCAGATCATTCTGCTTCAGTACAGTATGCTGTGTGGATAATTTCATTATCATATTGAAACATAATGTGTTCATAATGTCGGACACCTTGGGGAACATTTTCCACTGCTATCTGGACCTGGAAGCAGCCAGTGCACATCAAAAAAGAAAGCAATTCGCTCAGTCTTATGGTTTCTTTATGTGAAAGCTTTGAGAAGGCATGACTGTGTCAATTCCCTCTAGAGACAATCAGATCTTTGTTTTTTTTTTCAGTTCAATACATTGGGAATCCTCAAATAGGCCAAGAAAGTCATTATCACGAATCCAGGGTACATTGGAGAAGTTATCTCTCAGATCTTCCTCAGGAGCTTTCTTTTTGGTCCAGTTTTCTCCTCTCCTTTCCTTAAGTCACCGATGCAGAAAGCATTGTGAACCCACAGATGTCAGCCATCTTAACCCATCTTGCTGCATGACCAGTGCAAGTCAAGATTGGCAGGCTATTTGATCAAGGCCAATCTTCTCCTCACCCAATATCTACGCATGCACTTTTCAGCCTGACTCCCTGGAGAGTAATCAGGAGCAAGGACCGTGGCTGCATTTACTCTTGTCAGAGGTACAGACTGGTTAGCAAACTCGGAATTGTCCTTGTAATTATGGCTCAGTTCCACCCCGGATTGTGGATCTACCAAGCAAATCATTTAGTAGAGAGAAACTTCTGAATCCAAGATCTGCACTATTTTGCATTCTTCATCTTATGGCCCCAGAGCTGCTTCTCCAGTGTGCAGCCCAATCTCCAAAGAAGATGCTTTAAAATTGCTTGCAGAAAAGACCTGGGGAATTTGTGTTGCGATAATAAGGGTGATACTGCAATCCAACATTGTCAGCAGGGTGTGGCATTCAAAGGGAGTGCAGTTCTGGGTAATGAATGAACAAAAAACCACAGGCTGGACACCCAGTCATACCTGTGATACCTCCTCTAGCCTTAAAACCCTCGGAGATCTTGTGCTCCTTCTATCCTGGCCTCCCGCACGTGGTCAATTTTAATCACTCGATCACTAGCAAGCATGCCTTCAGCTTCCAAGGTTCCAAGCTCTGGAATTCCCTCTCTAAACCTCTCTTTGCCTCCTTTTTTAAGATGCTCTTTAAAATCTCTTTCTTTTACCAAGCTTTTGATCACCTCGTCCTAATATCTCCTTATGTGGTTCAGTGCCAAACTTTCTTTGATTACACCCCTGAAGAGCCTTGGGATGTTTTACTAGGTTAAAGGTGCTACATAAATGCAAGTTGTTCTTGCTGTAATGTACTCCTTACAAAGACGACTCTTTTCTGAGATATGTGATTGCAGTTCACCCAATCATGGTCAAGACAAGAGGCCATTGTATGCTCCAGCTTCACTGGTCTCCTAGTTGTGGTCAATCCAACATTTGAAGTTCTGTATTGAAGGGTGCATTTCATCGTGGGTGATATCCGCCTGTGCAAACTATTGCTAATGATGCTGAAGACAACACCAAGGCCACAAAGCAATCTAATGTGGATTCGCTGGAAGACAAACAATCAGTTTTCTTGTGCTAATTATCACACTTAGGGATTGAATAGGGATTGAATTTGCACCATTAACATTACTACCACTCTTTCCTATGGCCGTGATGTGTCTGACAGTATTTCATAAAAAGACTGTTTATGGAGTGCTGCTGCAGTGAACTACACTGCTTGAGTAATGTCACTGGGCAGTCCTGGCAGGGGTAGGGAAAGAGAACTGGAAAAAGCTGGGACAGAATTCTCCACTTCCCCAGTGATATTGCAGCAGGGCTTTCCCCCTTCGTGAGCTTGCTAATCATTTCCCTGCATTCACTTGCCTCCTATTCTGTTCGCATTTTGCTGGGGACTGTTTCCATGGGTCCCAGGTGGTAGCCTGACCCCCCTCACCGATTTTGACTCTGACTGGCAGTGATGTAATTCCCAATGGTTTTGGCAGAAGACAGGGTCAGGGATGCAAATGAGGCCCAGAAATTAAAATCTGAGCCTCGAGCTCCGGAGTGGAGTGAGGGTTGCGGAGAACGGACACTTTTCTGTCTGCTTCAGCCCCTGAACCGCTGATTCACGCCATGAGTTAAAATCGACACTTATATGACTGTAAGTCCTTTCCTTCCTGATTTTGCTTGCTCTGACGTAAGCAATGGCGCCTGACAGAAGGCACTCTGTGACCACACACTGCTTCCTGTACATTGACACTAATTTGCCACATGGATATATCTGCAGCCAGATGTCAGGAACAAATGCTGATCAATCACTGGCACATCCTTCCCATGATGACTAGCTTACCCAATGGGAGATCATTCCCACCGTTCTATATAGTATGACTACAGAATCTTACAGGTGATGAGATGCCAATTGATTTTTGCTTTCTTTTTTATAACTTCGTTTTTAAGAAGCTCCTCACAAGGCCACAACAGATTCATGTCAGCCAAATAGCACTGCAACCAATTGCAGCTGGTTTAGTGATGAAGTCAGCTTTTAGGGAGGCTCTGTTAGAAAACAAAGAGGAGAAATCCTGAAGTGATTAACAGCCAATTAGCTCATATCACTGGTGGTAGAAGACTGGCAACGGCTGAAGATGTTACTTAATCTCAAAGCACAAAAGGAGGCCCTTCAGCCCATAATGCATGGGACAGCTCTATGAAAGCACTATTCAATTACTACCACTCCCCCACTCTTTGTCAATAGCCTTGCATACTTGTAAACTGTCTGCTGGATGAAGGAAAATAAAAAAAATTATAGTACTAGTAGAGACCTGCAAACCATTTGCGATGAAATTGGTATCTTTATTGTAACAGTATTTCTTTAAATCCCCGTCCCATTCTATTCCATCCTTTGCATGCCATCCCTCTCATGCCATAGCCATCCCATTCCTTTCATCCCTCTCATATCATTTGCATCTCATCCCCGATCCCACCCCTTCTTCCTATGACATCCCCATCCCCCAATCCATACCTCCCACGCATTCCCCCGCTCCATGCTTTTCATCCTCATCCCATGCAGTTTTTCACCCCCTCCATCCCCAATCCTCCCAGCCAGGTTAACTTTGTTGCTGGGCTCCCCTTAACTTCCATTGTTCTTTTTCTCAACCAGTTCCCTACACCCCACCACCACTGCTGCCGCTGCCACCAACCATTGGCAGCCGCATGTGCATCACGTGCTCCAGTCCTTCACCCGCCCCACATGCCTCCGTGTGCACCAGGCTCGGCCATCAAATCAACTCACCAACCAATATGAACAGTGCGGACAAAAACAGCATATTATTATTATTGCAGATGCTTCTGTTTCTATTTAATTTTGGAATGTGGGCAAGACTGACTTGTCAATATTTATTTCCCATTCCTAGTTGTTCTGAGGGTATTTAAAAGTTAGCCTTGTAGTGGAGACATATGTAGGCCAGACCAGTACGAGGTGGCAGGTTCCCTTCCCTAAAGGACTTCAGTGAACTAGTTGGGATTTCACAACAATCTAGCAGCTTTCAATGATCTCCAGATAGATTATTGAACTCAATTTCAAAACTCGTCATGGAGGATTGTGAATTCACAAGCTCTGGGTTGCTGGTCCAATACTATAAACACTAGGCTACTGTGCCTTGGGTAACTTGAATGCTTGTTCCCAATGCAGGGTACATCTTGGGTAATCGTGGCTACACTCCTTACAACTTATGGATGGAAACCATTGGGAATGCTCCTGGTGCACACACACTCAGAAAAATTACTCAGTTATTTCTTCAAACCAAAAGTATTCCCTTAATTTTTGGTGTAGCTTTACTACTTATTAAAGGATAGAGTGAAAGGAGAGAGAAGTGGCGTTGGACTATAGTTGGAGGTTTTCTCTCCCACGGCAAAACAGAGCTATCTTCAGTTGAAGGGCTAGCATTGGCACAGATAAAACGAAAAAATGTTTTCTTCTGCACCGTAATGTCTATGATTCTATAAATCTTTATTTTACGCCCTAAAACTGTGCAACCCTGATTAATTTACTTCTTAAATAATTTCAAGTTTTTAATTCCTAATGAAGGATTTATAATTTAAGTGGGTAAAACAAACACCACAATTCCCACCACAATTTGCTATCTTGAAGAACGCTTCCTTTTCAGTTTCCTTAGACTATCTTATTTTTAACAGCCTTTGCTATCATTGTGTTTCTTCTCTTCCCAGTTTAGTTGATGCACAAAAGGAGGCCATTTGGCCCACTATGCTAGAGCTACTTCCTCAACTGAAGCTCTCTATTCTAATCCCATTTTCTCGCCCTTTCCCCACATTCTTCATTTAGTTGGGCTTATCCAACTCTCTTTTAAACAATTATAATTTCCTACTGGAGACCATACATTCCAGATTCTAGGAAGCCTATGTGAAAGAATGTCTTTTAACCTTGATAGCCACTTGTGGTAAAGCATTCTCTCAAGTCTTTTTAATAATTTTGTTTTTTCAGCTACTTGAAGATATTACTCTCTCCTGATGAGAACAGTACAGCTGGCTTTGTGGTCCAGGCTAAATTTAAGCTGGAATGCATAGCTGCTGGTGCAAAGCTGACTGCCTGCAATTTTGTAGAGGTCTGCTTATTTACAAAATTATTCTTCACTGCCTGCTTAGTTTTGGCCTTGTACAGGGAACTAGTGTATCAGGGAGGATTCACACGTCAGATGAAATTTAAAGGGACCGACCACATAACAGCAAGTGTCTCGATAGGGTGCTACTTCTAACAATCAGGCTCACATGTGGGTTGATACATTACCATCACTGTCCACATAAAGAAAATGAAAGTCTTGCATTTATATAGCACCTTTCATGATCTCAGGATATCCCAAAGCGCTTAACAGCTAATGAAGTACTTTAAAAGTGTAGTCACTGTTGTAAGGTAGCAAACGCGCAGTCAACTTGCACAAAGCAAGGTCCGATAAACAGCAATGTGATAATGACCAGATAATCTGTTTTAGTTATGTGGGTTGAGGGATCTTTTATGTTCACCTGAGAGGGCACACGGGGCCCCGATTTAATGTTTCATCCTAAAGACAGCACCTCTGACACTGCATGACTGAGGGAGTGTCCTGCAGTGTGTTTCACAATTTACAGCATCTCGAGCACTACCTTTCTGCTCATTCATCAAAACGGCACATAATTCAAGGGCGCAATACCAACCTGCAGAAAGGCCTGACTAGTAAAGCTTAGGTGGCCAAAGGAAATTTCTCTACCAACATGCCGAGTAATTCTGGTGGGGTTTATGTACCTACGTACTGGCAAATAACGCACCTATGCAGCTCCACCTCAGATTGAGGTGGGCCTCCCTCTAATCATTCCTCCACAATCCTTCTCCATCCTTAAGCCCCTTAAGGGCAAAAGGAGTGCCAATTCTAACACCTTTAGGGCCTGATAATTGTGATTTCCTGATACCCTCTCACAGAGTGCTAGGAACCTCACCATGTGCAAGGAAAGTCTAGCCTGTTAAACCTTGAATAATAACTTTGTCATACAGTTTTCTTCCAGAAGCAAGGGGTGCTTTACAATAAAAAATATGGCAAATCAACAGCCAAAACTTGCATTTTTATAGCGCATTTAACAAAGTAAAACGTCACAAGGCACTTAACAAAAGTGATATCAATAAAAACATTTTATGATATTTTTTGACACTGAGCCACAGAAGCAGAAATTTGGAAAGATTACCTCAAGTTTGATCAAAGAGATATGTTTTAAGGAGCATCTTAAAAGAGGAGAGAGAGGTAGAGAAGCAGAGATGTTTCTGGAGGGAATTCCAGAGCTCTGAGCCAAGGCAGCTGAAAGCACGACCGCCAATGGTGCAGTGATTAAAAACAATTGAAATAAATGTGGTAAACTTAACTTATCCACTTGCACAGGCAGCACTAATGCGTCATTTGTCCCTCAAAGAATGAGCTTGCTCAGGCAAACAAGCAACTGTTGACGTCAAGCTCAGGGTAATCTAAGTATTCACTTACATTGCTGGGTTCTGAAAGAAGTTTACATTTCTGTTGAGGACCCAAAATCAATTGAGACACATGCAGATTGAAAAGATCCAACAAATCATATTCACAGAAGGATCTGAAAAACAAACATATGCATTCAAGATGATCATTAGCACAGATTAATTTGAAAAGTGTGTTACTTTGAACACTCCTGCAACTACAGTGTTATTACAAATCAGTCACTGGCAACTTTGTAAATGTGGATAATCCATTACATGAAACAAGGAAGATTAGCAGAATTAAATAATTATTGAACCTTGTAGAAAAATATTACAGCAAGCTTTAAATTTCAGAAATTAGCAGTGATTGGCCAAAGACTGAAACCAGTTTTGGCATCAATAAGATGTTGAGGAACAAGATAGACTAATTAATAACAGGACCTTTGAATCAACAGCCCTACTGGACTTACAAGGAAGTTCAAACTGGCATGGTCCAACCTCTTTCCAAAGCTAGTGAAAGCTCGGGGTGCTTCAACTTCCTACTGCTGTTCAGTCAAAAGCAATACAAACATATGAAAAAGATGGACAGAGAAAGACCAGCATGTTCATTAAATATGTTCCTTACAGCCATGTTGCAACAATGCAACACAACTCCCAATACTCCAACAACCATGCATCAAGCTTACTTGATTTCCTACATCATGTGGCTTATTCATGTAACCAGCCTGGGTTAATTGTAGGTTACTGCATTATTTCAGGACTTTGTGACAAGCTGCTCAGTATTCTTTGATACATTTAAGTGCAGACTGATAACATTCTTTGTGTCTTGTGTTGTTGAATTCTTTGTAAAGTCATAGGTTTGAAATGAAAGCTACCAGCTAGTCACTGCAGTCGATGATCTAAGGGGATACTTATTTATCCATTGTTGCTACAATTGTAACCAAGGTTTGCTGTACCTCCTCTCTGCCACTTTTGACATAGTTGATCTTTCCATTCTCCTCCAGTCAATTTCCATGGCACGCTGCTCTTTTGATTTCACTCAGAACTATGTCAGTATGGTCACTACATCTCCTCAAACAATTTATTCTCCTGTGCGGACAGAGTTATCTCGCTACTTTGCCTTGAGTACCATCGTTGGTTGATTCTGATCCATTATTTATGTATTGCTTCTTGGTCACATTGTCTTCAAGCATGTGGCTAGCTTCCACATTTGTGCTGATGAGACTCAACACTAACTTTCAGCTTCCAAAATCACTTCCAAGACTACATTAATTCTTATAAGGGCTGATTTTCCTGAGTATGTCCTAGAAAGAAGCAGCGCAGGTAGCAGGGCCAGGAATGTGTGGGATAGCTGCAGGATGCTCAGCACCCCCTTCCACACCTGTGCATTCGTGTGCTCAGCAATGTGAAGCGATAGGCCAGAAATGCCACTGCCCACCTCATTAAAATGGATTGGTTGGGCCTACTTCAGGTGTAGAGCAAGTTGTGCCTGTCCCTGATGAAAGTCAATAAAGTGCTGTGTCTCAGCCCCTCTTCTCTGATATTTATGCTTAAAGAGCTGAGCATTCCCTGGGTAGTGAGACCAGTAAGATCAGCTCTATAAACTCCATGCCCAACATTATATATTAGGTGAATCAAAATTTCCTTGAATTCAACATCAACAAAACGCATGCCTTTGGTAATATCACATGTTACCATCCAAGGGTCATCAGCCTTGATAATCTGATTGAAATCCATCTGAACTCCCTTGATCTGTTGCCATGTCTTCATTACCTTCAGGACTCACTTCTCAGCTGCATCCTTACTTTTACATTTCATATACTTCAGCTAATTCAGAACTCTGTCATTCTCATACAAGGTACAACACATCTATCACTTCCATTCTTTTCAAATTCCACTGGATCCACGTGTGCCATCAAACTGACTTCATGGTCTTCATTCTCATCTTCAATTCCCTCCATTGCCTTATTCAGCTTTATCTGAGTGGTCTGTTTCATCCATGTATCCCACCCAGTCCTCTAAGTCTGGAGTATTGCTTATTACTGATCCCTTCCGTTTCATGAAAGGCCAATCTTTCAGTCACTATGTACCTACCCTCTGGAAATCTCTAAAACCATTTAATCTTTCTACCTAGATGCTTTGGTGGAATACCTTCCTCGACCATTGAGGATTCTAAGCATTAATGATTTGGGAAGTGTTTGTAAAGGGAGGAAGGTCCCGCATTAAAATGTTGGTCCACTTGGAGATTGCTGACCTCCTGAGAGTCTCGGGTTATGGAGAGAAAAATGGCAAGATTGGTGCTGTTGTTTACTATCAAAAGTATGAGCCCAACCTTACCGAAAGATAGCATGTGGGCCTGGAACTATGCAATCTACAGAGCTTCACTTTCATGTGGAATGGGAGGTGGGAAAACAGGAAGAGAATTCCAGAACATAGAGCCTAGGTGGCTAAAGGCAAGGCCATTGATGATGGGGAGAATGCACAAATGTCCAGAATCAAGGGAACAGGGAATACTGGTAGGGTTGAAAGGCTGGAAGAGTGGACAGAGATATGGAGGGGCAAGGTCCTGAAGATTTTTAAACTCAAAGATGAGAATTAAGGCTGATTTTCTGCTGTTAAGTAAAAATTACAATCAATTTGCAAGTATTTTGATACTGACACAACCTGTAATAAACCGTGTATCCAACTGTTAAAAATTAATGAATTAATAATGGTTGTAGAAACAACTTAATAGATACTACTTTAAATTGGAGACATTCGGATATTGATTACTGTAGACTTTACACATTACATTTGCTGAAGTTAACATCCTGTATTGATTAATGCTGTACAGGAAATATCTTGACTTCCTGGTGTTATGTATCAGACACACTTATTTATTTGAAATGTCACTCATTGTTCTGCATTCTGGCCACTGCACTTCAACAATAAAAACATAAACCTAGGACTGGTCGTACGAAAGTGTGGAAATTACTGTGGGAATTCTCTTTGCTTTGTCAACTATACAATCCATTCAGGTGGCATTGGGGTAAATGTTACCTCTTAATGCCCATGGTGGGTGCTTCGCAAAACAGGACAACATATTGAGAATGTGGCTGTGGAGGTCAGTATTCCTGTTTCGAGGCCCGCACAGTTTAGAACATTGGGTGGACTGAACTCCTCCACTGGGAGCACCAAGTCGCAACATTTAACCCTATTTCTCTATGTACCACCAACTGGAGTTGGTTTAGTTTAGTTATAAACAAAATCCTCTAGTGGCCACATTCTGAACATTCCAGTTTAATGTTGTGACAAAATCTAAGAGTTTATTTAGCAATCCTGCACCTCCAACCAGAAGCCACACTTGCAGGATTTTTGTCTGCTCGCACGCCTGGGAAGCTCCTTGGGATGTTTTACTAAATTAAAGGTGCTATGCAAATTCAAGTTGTTTTTCTTAAGTGTGGGTCACAGCATAGGAGCTATAGGAATGGATTTTTCCAGCTTTTGGAGACGGACTGGGAGAGGGGGTGCACACAAAATGGCATAGGGCGGCGTGGACAACGTTGTCCTGCCTCCATGCCGTTTTGTACGTAGCGGGCACTGTAATGGACAGGTAGCCTGCTGGGATGCCAATTAAGCCACATAAGTAGCCACTTAAGGGCTGCCTCCTGCCTCCACTGGCATTTAGCTAATGGTGGAGGAGTCTGCCATTGCTTGGAGACGCCTCCACGTGAGACTGGACAGCTTCCTAGAGCGCTGGGTGAAGGGAGTCTCTCCTCTGGGGAAATCTATGGTCCACAGAGGGCCCCCCCCCCCCATGGTAATGACTGCCCCCCTAGCAAGACAAACCCCTGCCCTCACCAAACACCCTCTCCACCCCCTCACTGGGGCCTGCCTGACTGGCCCCAGTGATCCCGACGCCGACACCATTTATCTTAGTCCTGGGGCCTCCTCCGTCTTTGCTGCTCTGGGCCTCCTGCAGTACTGGCAATGGCCATCGCTCCTGGTGACAATGCTGGTACTGCTGAGCTGCCGACCCTCTGATTGGCCGGCAGTTCTAGGGGCGGGATGTTGTCCCTTAAAGGGACAGTGAGCAGTTAATTGCCTCCCCGTCACTGAATTCAGCCGGTATCCAATGGAGGGCCGAGACAGGGTTGCTCCCCCCCCGCCCCCCACTTCCAGCCTGTTGCCAGGACCACTGTCACTGAACCCTTTCTGTAACCTTTGATCCTATAAGTGAGGTTCCCCACTGAGAATACAGGATCAGTGAATTTAATCGTTAATGTATAACATTTTTCCATCATTGGGGCTTCCATTAATTTCCTTTTCTATAGTGAATTCTGGAAGTATCGCATAATCTATGATATTTATTTACATAATATTACCAAATGTTCATTTTTTTTTCCTGTCAAAGTTCTGTAGGACCTGAAACTCATGAGAAATGGTATGGATTGTTCACTAAAACTTTCAATTCCTTTACGACCACTAACCTTCGCGAAAAGGGAAATGCATTGCCTGATGGACGTCTGGAGGACATTTTCGTAGAGATTGAGTGATAAAGAATCTGATTGTAGCTTGAACTGTGCAACAATGCTATAAAACGCTCCATAAATGTCCCCATGGTTGGACTAACCCTACAGCTCCCTGCTGAGGATGGAGGCCCCAGAATAACGACAAACATCTGCTGTCTCTTTGGATGACTGAAAATACAGTACCTATACCTCATGAATAAGCCCTTCTTCCAGGGCTGAGATGCTCTGCTATATTCCTAATTTATAACCTGAAGTACTGTAACCTGAAAGGCTATGGACCAGGTGCCAGATGGTGGGATTAGATTTGTTTTTTCAGCTGGCACAGGCACGATGGGCTGAATGGCCTCCTTCTGTGCCGTAATTTTTCTATGGTTCTATGGTATGTATCTACAAGTGTTGTAAAATGCACCCTACAACAAGCACTCTGTATTGAACCATTCCTGAGGACTTTGAAATTTCTTATCCAAAAAAAACCCCTATAGCATTTGGATGAGCTATGGGTTGTATTCGAGAGGTAATTTCTGTGGAAATGTACACACAGCTGTGGGACTCAAGATGTACCACTTAAAAAGCAATCCATGAAAGAGAAGCAACATATTATCCTGTTGGGAAAAATGCACCTCCACAAGATGGGCACTTCAACTTTACAGCAGTATATTTTGGTGAAGAGTGGTCCCAATGAAAAAAACTGTCCACAGTGTGAAATTAAATTAACAGCTTTCATTTAGATCATGGCTAGTGATGAGAAATAGAAAGATTTTCACTGGTGCATTGTAGACTGCACATTATAGGTAGATTATTGGCAGTTTCCCTGTATTTGAATGTGTCCTGGCAAATGTTTATCCTTCAACCAATATCAGTAAGTTATCTGTTCATTATCACATTGCTTTTTGTGGAACCATGCTGCGCACAAATTGGCTGCCACATCCCTTACACTATAATAGTGACTACACTTCAAAAGTACTTCATTAGCTGTAAAGTTTTTGGAACGTCTTGAGGCCCTGAATGGCGCCATATAAATGCAAGTCTGTCTTTCTTTTAGAATTCTTGATGCTAACAACAAATTCAAAAATCTGAAAATGATCCATTTCCAATTCACAACATTTACATCCCCCACCGTAGAAATAAGAGGTAAAAAGCTGCAAATGCAGGAAATCAGAAATAATTACAAAATCTCTGGAAATAAGTAGCATGTCTATCAGCTCCTGAGTCAGGTTAACATTTCAGATGTACACCCTTGATCAGAACTTTCACAATGATGAACGGAATATTCCCCATATATAAAGGCTAGCATGGACTTTCTGTTTTAGGAGCACTACAACGGGCCTCGAGTACTGACCAAACAAAATCAGCCAGAATCCCTACTCCTCATCGCTCTCTCGTGACCCTGCTGAAACCCACATGCATGTAGACATTGGACAAGAACTGAAGTCAGGACTGGGCTCACTTGTAATATCTCCAACAAGTTAAACACTCTAGAAACCCAAATGCCGAGAATTTCATTGGGGCTTTTCCTCACTCCACGACCGTAACTTGGACAGAAGTTCAGTGAAAACCCCACATGCACATAAATGGAGCTACTGCTAAACCTCTGCCAATGTTATGTGATGGAGAGAAAAAAAGTCCCTAGGAAATTCCTGGCATAATTGTTTAAGAAAGAGATTACATTAATGCTGCAATTTACCACATCACCAGGAAGGCCCAAAGCGCTTTACAACAAATGGATTACTTTTGAAGAGCAGTCACTGTTTTGTCATCAATTGCAGCAAGCAATTTACACACAGAAAGATCCCAAAAACAGCAAGAAATAGAATGAACAGTTTGTTTTGATGATATTGGTTAAGGGAGGAATATTGACCAGGAGAATCTCTTCCTCTTCTCCAAAAATGCAAGGCGATCGTTTGCATTCACTTGAGGAGGCAGAAGGAGCTTCAGTTTAACGTCTCACCTGAAAATAGCATCGCTGACATTATAGCAGTCCCTTAATACTGCAGCTGAATGCCAGCCCCTGGGGTGGGCCTTGAACCCACAAATTTCTGAATTAGAGAAATGTGTCACGATTAATGACCACACCACAAGGCAATTTTCAACCTCTGATTGAAATAGCAATTTTGGGTTTGGATCTCACTTGAACACTACCACAGAGTTGCAGGTGGCAAATGGATGCATCACTGCATATAAAATCCTGAGGGGACTTGACTGGGTGAATGCTGAGAGGATGTTTCCCCTTATGGGAGGGACTAGAACTAGAACAGTTTAAAAACAAGGGCTCTCCCATTTAAGACAGAGATGCAGAGAATTTTTTTCTCTCAGAGTGTCAGTGGAATTCTCTTCCCCACTGAGCAGTTGAGGCAGGATCATTGAATATTTTTAAGGCTGAGCTAAATAGATTCTTGATCGACAAGGGAG
This sequence comes from Heterodontus francisci, assembly GCF_036365525.1. NCBI lineage: Eukaryota > Metazoa > Chordata > Chondrichthyes > Heterodontiformes > Heterodontidae > Heterodontus > Heterodontus francisci. The sequence continues at coordinate 22,617,790 of NC_090397.1, forward strand.
TAAAAGGTTATAGGGGGTAGACAGAAAAGTAGAATTGAGGCCACAATCATATCAGCCATGATCTTATCAAATGGCGGAACAGGCTCGAGGGGCCGAATGGCCTACTTCTGCTCCTAATTTGTATGTTCGTACGTATGTTCGTAACTCATCAGTTGGAGAGGGCAGGAAGTTGGCTGGCTCAGGCCTGGGAAGGACAGGTTTGATGATCCCAGAGGAGTTGTAGCATGGGCTAGCAGTGGGCAGTAGTATTTTTTAAGGGATCAAAAATTCTCCCCTAAAATGTTTTTGGTCCTTTTCATGAGAGGCCACCAGCAGTCTCTTCATTGGTTCAGCTGCAGACACCTGGTATAAACAGGCAGGCCACCCACTTGTACCAGAAAATTGATAACAATTGGGCATCAATAAAGGGGCCAAGGTACCTCTTCCTCTGATTTTTATCTACTGGCTGTTTCTTTATCAGGAGAGAAATGGGCAGCTGGAAGTTGAAAATCACCCACATGTCTAGAATGGCCATTTGGGCAATATAACGGAGAGTGGCTGGTACCAGTGGAACTGGAGTTGAGCAGTACCAATTTCAGCTCAATGCAAGCGACGGGTAGCCAATTCAGGGCCGATTAAAGCCTGTTGTCAGAGGCCATCTGTGATTTTCCAGTTGGCCTCCAGGTCCCCACAGGCAGCAGGGGCTGGTGCAGTTGCCTGGAGGCGGCCTCCCTCCCTGCCCGGGTTCAGCAGCAGCCACAGGCCACACTGCAGGATGCTTCCCACCAACCAACCAACTCACCACAGTGGTGGCCTGGCTGCAAAGGCCATTTTTTTTATTTTAAAATTTTAAAGTTGAAGAGAGGGCATCTCCATTTTGGGGCACACTCTCCCTCACTTACCTGCCATGACTTCCTGCTGCTGCTTCCAAGCTGGAGGTCCTCACATTGGCCTTTGAGCTTCGAGAGCCTGCCCACCATCCTTAATTAGATGGTGAACCTGCCCTTTGGGCATTAATTGGCCAATTCATGAAAAATCACAGGTGAGTGACTTTCTCACACAGTGGGTTGAATATTATGGGCCTCCTTTAGGTGGTATAGGAGGTGGGGGCCCATAGAACTGCACTCCCAGTCGCACTGTTGATACTACTGAGCCACTGGCCCTCTGAATGGCCGGCAGATCTTTGAGGTGGGATCCCTGCCTTTAAAGGGATGGAGATCCTGGCGCTGGGCTCTTAATTGCCCGGGCGCCACACAATCGCTCTGGGGGGGTGGGTGGGGGGGGGCTCCAAATGACCAAACACTGCCTTTTCGGCCTGGCGCTAGGTGCCACAAAATTCAGCCTCATGTGGTCTTCTGACCCCCATTTGAACCACCAGACTCTGCCAGTTTTTGATCCCTTGTAGGTGGTATATACAAGTGGCTCTTTCTGATTTTCTCTCCCTCTACAATGGCATTACTGAACTTGGGAACTTATACATGGACAACTGCTGAATTTTGATCACTTCACTGTTTCAGTCCAGTTGTTTTCTGTGCCTTTCCTAAATGCTAATTGAAATGAACATTTCTATTTAAGAGATATGTATTCACTCAATAAACATCAATAAACAACATAATTGCTATATTCTGAGTAATAGACACCTTTTACAGTTCACTCTTTCTGCATAGTTCCTTGCTGAAGTTTAATCATTAGCCCCACAGTTTGAGGCCAATCATCAAATGGCCTTCAATGACAAACTGCAGGATCAGAAAAATGAATAAGTCAGCATTAGTTAAGAGTGTGAAATAAGGTAGCAGTGAGTTGCTGTTAACAAAAATCACAAAAATAATAATAAGGTGCAAGGGGCTATTCAATCGAAACCAAGGGATTGGAGCAAGACTATTCGAAACATGCTGGAAAAAGAAACATCAGCATATGTGGCCTTGATGCAGTAGAAAGTGCTGTTTTATGACTGAAATACATCTTGGGACAGTACTACATTTGTCATATAGCAATATCTAACCAGAAGTGCTTGAAGCTATCAATAGGTATAAAGTAGAAACATGTTTTAGTTTTTCTCCGAGATACTGCTAGCAAGAAAACCAGAGACAATAATGAGGCAATCATCGAAAAATTCAAAATAAATACCCATGAAATCTGAGGAGAGCACAAGACAGACATAATACTGGTTGCAAGTTCTGCGATAAGGATGTAACTAGCAGCAAGATACTGGCGTTCAAAAATGCTAAACATTGGACTGTCAGCAAAAACAGACGAGCAGGACATTGGAAACAAGGAGCTAATGGTTGCTAGAAAGAACAGCCCAAAAATGGCTCATTTTCCGATTTGATTTCTCTCTTTGTGAGAAACCTTCTAATTTTCATTCATCAATCCCCACAGCTTCCCAAAGAGCCAATTTTCTATCATTGCCAAATGAAGGGAAACATCTTCTCACACAAGATTATTAGAGCATGAAATACGTTAACAAAAGTTTGTGACTGGGGTAAATTGTATCATTATTTGAAAGGAAATAATATATAAAGGTATAGGAAAAGGATGGGGAATTGGGATTAGAGTAGGTAGTTCCATTTGAACAGCTAGCACCAGACCGGCATAACAGCCTGAATGGCATCTGTCCGTGTTGTAATTTATATTTCTATGGCTCTAAGCATGGATTCCTGATGACAGCGAAGTCTTAACTTACCCAATGGATATAAGTAAACATTCATGGTTAGCACTGGGTTGGAGGTGGGTGAAAGGAATTTCAACTCTTGCTTTCAAATAAAAGAGTGTGAACTAGCATAATTTTGGGAAGAATTCTGCTCTATCAGTTGATAAAAGCTGTTAAAATTTCCACTTGAATTCTGTCACCACGCTTGATACCAATGCATGAAACTGCAAAGAATAGTTTCCATTTTTCGATTGTGTGTTTCCTGACAGTATTATATAGAATGGGATCATTCCTGGCATGTTCTCTCAATAGCAAAACATAAGATAATCTGTGTTAGAATGTAATCATAAACAAGATGTTGTGGAAATGCCATTCAACTCCTCCCTTATCCGGTTGTCATTATAAAATTGCCTTTTGGCTTAGAAGATAACATTTCTGGATTGCGCACTCTCCTGTTATAATTGAAGCAGAGTATGGAGAGAAAAGAATTGTTCAGCTTTTTTTTTCTTTTACTAATTTACTAATTTTATTAATGTATCTTCTTTAGTGAACAAGGAACTAAATGAATAGTCTTCATCTGCATGGTGGGTAGCAGAATTCCTCTAATTGTTAAAATAATGACAAAAGTACTCTCAACAATGAAACACCCTTATTAACATGCATATGTTAAGCTTGTATGTTTTAAGGGGAGAGAAAAGAGGAAAACTAAGCATTTTTCTATATTATATCTATTGGAAGCTTCAAGCACTTTTGGGTCGATATAACTTTATGACAAATGCAGTACAAAACTTCTCACCTTATTATCTCAGGGTGTACTTCAGCTGGATTGCAGTTCTATGCAAATAAATGTGAAATAGTACATTTGAGAAAAGGAACAGTGTGAGGAAGTGTTCCTTAAATAGCAATATTATGAGAGTGAAAAAATAGTGAGCTTTTGGTGTAGAGGTTTCAGCTCGGTTACCCTTTCTGTTTCTGTGCAGTTTGCTCAAAATAAATCAAACCAGAGCAAAAGATCGAGGAACTTCAGATGCAAATTAGGTCCAGCACAGACTGAGTTTCTGTGACCTTTCACTAGTTTAATAAACATCGGACTAGAACTTGATCCCACCCACAAAACTGACCATGCTCTCAGATCAAATGAATCACCATTGCACATTTCCATTAATTGAGCATGTTTGCGGGCCTTCAAGGAGGCTCTAAAAACTAAGCTTGATTTTAGGTGCATGGGCACTAATAGGCACGTTTTGAAAGGTTTTAACTTTTTAAAAGTTGCTAAGAAACTAATTACTGTACATCAATGTCACGAATGAATGGTTCTGTACAGTCTTTTTAAAGTCATTTTTAGTTATTTAAAATTGGGTTACTCACAAGTGGTTAACTAGACACTCTGATTAAAAATGTTTATTTTTGTGAAAAACTCAGTTTCAACTGTATGAATAAAACTGCATCAAGTATCGCTCTTAAATATATCAAGGACTTTTTAAAATACAAAAATGAATTTGAGAGAAAATTGAGCAAAAAGAATTTTTGAAAACCAGCCCAATTTTGAGCATAATTTGTGCCCAGATTGTCGATTTTGCCTATAGTGGAAACTCTTGAGAATAGACTTTAAAGGTGCGAGTGTAGGCAGAAAAGTCCATAAATAGGCAAATGAGATTCCCGTTTTATATCATGTGTCATGTGTGGCCAGTCTGAAATCAGCCGTTTTACACCACTGCTGAAAGATAAAATTACTCCCAAGGAAAAGTTCTGAATATTTTACAAGGACTTTTGAAATGCTTACAATCAAACTACAACTTGTAGCTTTGTTACTTGTATTTTCTGGTAACAGGCTTTTAACGGTGCTTAGGAGCCACGCAGCTGGAGTACGTTCCTGTACAGTACAGTAAATGTTTATTCAGCTCTTTCTGTTCCGGTTCTTCAATTTAGGCTACAGATGATAATACAGTGTTTCCAGTTAACCTCTATATCACTATTATGAACAATTTATGGCACTTACTGTCACTATGCTGCTTGCTTCCCTAATTGTACAAGCAATGTTCTCCCATGATGTTTGTAGGCACCAGTAAAGTCACAGAACAGCTTCATTAATGTTACAAGGTTTCCCTTCACCATTCTAGTATTACCAAGTGTTCTTCATTAAAAGTTAATGCAGTGGCAGTGAGCTTATTAAAACCAAAGACTTCATTGGAATAGATACAACATTCTGAGATATTGTGCCGTGTCTGCCGCTGCTTCACAAAAGTATAAGACTTTCTGTGAGAAATTCATTACTGAATAATCAGTTCGAGCCATCTTGGAAATCTTTATATAATACATTCCGTAAGTTGATTTTCTAACATAGTATGACAAAGGGAGGGTGGGGAGAAATGCTGACTTTTCTCCACATCTGTTCCTAACCTCAATCATACTATGAAAGGGAGCTGCCAAATGGAAGCCTGTGAATTCCACAGAGGGAGTGAGTGAAAAGGAATCGGGGGAGGGGGAAATCAGCAAGGCTGCTTTTACATATCTTGTAACATTTGGATGATGAGTAGCACTATAGTGGTCAGTGACTGTCTGCCATTCCACCTGGTGAATGGGACATGACATGAGGCAGCAGAAAGGAGAAGTGACTATAATAAAGTATATGATATTGAAGCAGGATGCTTCAAACTATGGGCTGGAATTTCGGGTTCCATTGGGGGGGCGGGAACAGATACAGAAGGGGCCTGAAAGTGCCACCGCCGGCTGGCGTGCCGGTTTCCCAATGCTGTTCCCGGCGTGGGCTATGTTCACCAGGGCAGGGGGAGAATTGCGATCCAACCCGTTCCCCAATTAAGGTGGTTGAGGAGCTCTGTTACGACAGGTGAGGAAGGGGTCTAGGGCTCCCCTCTCAGCCTTTTCCTGGTTTGGCCGTAACAGGGTTTAACTTTTAAAACACAGTGTTTTTAGCTTCCCCTCAGTGAGTCCTTGCTCACTGCTCTCTAATTGTAATGGTAAAGAAATCAACCAGACAGATTTTATCAAATTTAAACAAGAAAGGTGTAAGTTTATTAACCTTAAAACTCTAACTGAGTTAAAACTACTAAGAATATGCGACGCGACCACACTAGCATGCATGCGCGATAAACACACACGCAAACAGATACAGAGGAGGGGAAAGAATTAAAAGTTGGGGAAGGTTTGAAGTAGTAGATGGAAATTCAGTTACTGGTTTTGGGTCAGATATAAAGTCTTTGATTGAAGTTAAGTCTTGCAGTTCCTGTTGGGACCCAGTACACACTTTCAAACTTGTTTCGCTTGTCTTCTGTCTTGAGGCTTGTTACTTCTGTGGGCCCCTGGAATTTTCCATGCGAAAGAGCGAGAGAGAGAGGTGCTCTCTTTTTCAAGTTCAATTGCAGACTCTTCCAAAAACTGTTCTGTTTCGGGCACAATTCAAAAAACCCCAGGTTGTGCAGCAGGTTAATCATGTGACTAGCTCCTCATTTGGAGCAACCTCACCTGCAAGATTTGTGGATTCATCCAAGCTTACCAGACACTCTCAGTGGTGGGGTGGAACGCTGGCTCAATGACTATCAATGTCTCTTGATCATCGCCATTGACAAAACCCATCTGGCTAATTGAATCAGGGAGTACTCCCATTGTCTCTCCATGCCATTGTCTTTAAGAATGCAAATGTGCAGCCATGTTTTCAGCCACTGTGCTACGGTCTTTTTAAGCAAGTTTCTTCAATGTCCAGTAACAGTTCAAAAATATTGTTCCATCTGGCGAAATTAAAATGTTTCATTTTGGCAGGCGTGGTTTCCGTCACAAGCTCAATGGGCGGGTGTTGAGATTTTCGCAGTGGTGCATGGGCTTCACATGCTGTTTGGGGCCGACCGGGTGAAGGGAGGTGGTATAGAGTGGGGAGATGGTCATGGCCACCCAGGGAATTACCTCGGACCCATAAAATGGTGAACAGTGCAGAGGGGGACTTGCCCATAACCAAACAGGTCCCTTGGCGCACTGCAGGTGCCGTGGAGAGTGTTCAGTGAGCGCTCAGGCAGTGCAGGGGTCGTCACCCTCATGGAATCATGGGGCCAGAAGAATAGGGGGCAAGGCTGCCAAGCAAAATTAGGCAGCCAACTGACAAGAAGGAAGGCAGCAGCTGGCAATGGCGTACAACTCTCAGATTTGGGCCCAGTGGTGATGAGGGGGCAACACCCTCTGCAGGAAGGGCTGTGCTCCAGACATCAGGAGGGGAGGGGTGGGGGAGGAACGAGGGGCTTGAAGGACATAGAGGCCATACCCTCAGCATAGGATCTACTGACGAAGCTGGAACTACCTGGAGATGGCTGAGAACCAGTGCCACAGGCAGATGGTCACAGACATCTGTGCCCTTGTCGCCAAAGATCTTGCACCTCACAGCACTGGTCACCATGCCCCGCCAGTAGCCATCAAATCACTGCAGGCTTGACATTCTTCACCTCTGGCTCCTGCCACGGATCAGCTGTGGGCCTTAGTAGAGTTTCACAACTGGCTGCACACCACTGCATCTCGAAAGTAACTGAGGCCCTCTTTGCCAGAGCTGGACAGTACATTCATTTCATGACAGATGAGGACTCGCAGGCACTGAGGGCAATGGGTTTTGCTGCCCTCTCTGGATTTCCCAGGTGCAGGGCATCATCGATTGCACCCATGTGGCCATCAAGGCACCCAGAGATCAGCCAGTCGGATTCATCAACAGGAAGGGCTTCCACTCCCTCAATGATCAGCTGGTCTGCGACCACAACAAGAGCTTCCTGCATGTGTGAGCTCACTTTGCTGGCAGCTGCCATGACTCCTTCATCCTCCAGCAGTCCAAGCTGTCACAACTCTTCACTCCAACCCTGAAAGTCTGTGAATAGATCCTTGGAGTCATCCCTTGAAGAGATGGTTACTCTCCGCTCTATGAGAACCCAGTCAGAGGCAAAGAGTCGAGACTATCAATGCCATCCGCTCACCAGGACAACCATTGAACAAGCCATCGGGCTTCTCAAGATGCAATTTCAGTGCCTGGATCGGTCGGGTGCTGCCCTCCTGCAAGGGTCTCACTCATTGTGGTGGTCTGCTGCATTCTCCACAACATGGCCTTCCAGAGAGGTGTGCACCTTGAGGATGGTGAGGCCCTGGAAAGGAGACAGCTCATCGGGGGAGAAGGAGCAGGATGTGGGAGATGAGGAGGCCGAGGGGGTGGATGCAGGACACCAAGGTTCTTCAGCTGCACAGGGAGGTGACTGGGCAGGGCGCGGGGGGTGAAGATCTCTTCAGGATGCCACGAATGTCAGAGACCATTTGATTCAGGAATGTTTCAGCTGAGCCCTTTTGGCCCAGGGTGAAGGGCATGGAATGGAATGTCACTCTAAGGTGACTGGGCTAACACATCCACTGAACCTGGAACATCTAACCTCGACTGCCCATGAAGGAAGAGCATTTGCCCAGTGGCTTTGCTGTCACCATTGAGGAACCCTTGATCTCCTTTACCACCTCATATTTCTTTTCTAGTCCTGCTAACAAAAAAAGGATTCTCAAATGTGTGGCTTAAAGTGTCATTATTTGCTTCGTGCTCAGAAAGGAAAGCAGCGCACAAATATAAGAATAAGACACCCCAGTGACCCACTTAGTGTTCCACACGATGTGATGGCCTCTGCATACAGCCACTTCTACATGGTGCTCACCTGTGGCCTGAGCGGAGGTGGAGCAGCCTGCTCACATGTCTCAGCTTGCAGCTGAGATGCATGTGGTGGTTGTCCTCATCGTGGAGGTGCCCGTGGGGCATCTCCAAGGACTGCTGTACCTGCATAATTGCGGAGGCAGCCTCCATCACTTGGCCCTGCTGCACAGAAGCTCCTACAGTCAGAGGAGCCAATGAGGTCAAGGACGATGAAGGCGTCCTGTGTTGGCGCTCATGGATGGCTGGAGGAGGGCACCAGCTGGGGCGCAACTGGTATCCCATCCAAACATCTCTGCACCACTAGTGCCACTGCCCATTCCAGTGGCATGCATCCTGTGGACGTTAGTGTGCATTTCCTGCATACACTGCACATGCGCTCATAGCCCTGAGCAATTATGGTGCACATGAGCTGGATGGACTCCTCTAGTCTCTGCCCATGACCCTGCACTGCCTCAGGGAACTTCAACATGTGGGAGCACATCTCCTGCTGCTGATCTAGGTAGAGCCTCCTTTCCAGTGACTCCTAAGGCCCTGCATCTCTGCCCAGCTGAGCAGGGCTGTGCCTGTCCTTCCTGCCCACAGTTGCCTTTGCCTCTGGCACCTCCTCCTGCATAATAGTGCCGTGATCATCACCTAGTGCAACCTATCTAAATGTATGCCAGGAACCATTGATGAGAGAGTATCTGCGTTGGTGGAGGGTGCACTTTTGAGGGGTGATGGTGCCTCTTCAGTTCCTTGCTGTTCATCAGGGGCTGCTGAGGGAGAGGGAGTAAGTCTCGTGGGATGGACGTCTGCACATGTGAGAGACACAAGAAGAGATTGTGAGAACTAGCCTTGGAGAGTCAAAGCCTCTGCAGTGCTGAGGCTACCCAATGCAACTCAGTATTCGGCATGCTGCCGGATGGGGTGGAGTGCACTGCACCCACTCAATGAGCACATCGCCTTCTGTAATCATCATCTCCACCATGAGGTCCCATTTTACCAGGGCCAACTTCTTCCTGGTCCTCCTGGCTATTTCCTTCGCTTGATCACCATTGCCATGATCATTTGGAAGTATGGTATCCCTCTGCCTGTTTGGGCCCTTTCTTGGGCATTATGTTCCCGTTTTTCCTGTAAGGACAAAAGAGAGAGAGATAAGCTACTGCTGTCGTCCATGGCCAATGACATCTGTCCCTATTTATTAGAAGTTTGCATGTTTCAGCGCTGGTAGGTCTTCGGCAGCACTATGGCTCTGAGCCATTCTGAGACATCAGTAAGTGCCCTGGGCTCACACTCCTCCCACATGCAGGAGCAGCATGAGCCCTGAGGCTCCTCAACTGGTGTGTCTGCTGGAGGGTGAAGACCCGGAGGCCTGCCCTGAGGGTTGTGGGTAGCACTCACCTTGCTAGAGTGTATGAGGTCATTGTACCTTTTCCCACACTGTATTCAGGTTTGTCTTACAATGCTTCTGCCACTGACAGTGGTACCCAGGTATTTGGTCTATGTGGGTGGTCTCCTCATGCCACCATCTGGAAAGAAGACATCACTCCTCTCCCACACGGCCTCCAGCATCACTTCCAGGTGGTTATCAGAAAAACGAAGGGGTGGCCTTCCCCAAGTTCAAAAGCTCAAATAAAATCTTCTTTGTTCTCATTTCCCACAGTGAAACGCCAGCCACAGTAATGGCTGCCATGGTGAGTTTAAATTGGGCCCACAATTCAGTTGGGGTCCCCTCCATTACTGTGCCCTTGGCCGCAAATTGGCCACCAAACCCATCTCCATATCAATTAAGAGGTCGCCCCTGTGAAACACGTGACTCAATTTTGATTCCCCCCAGGGGCCTATTTGGGACCCGGAAATAGTCTTGACTTTTGTTTCCTGCCCCTGACGTGAAAATCAAGCCCGATGCGTTTTAATTCATTTCTAATCTTAAATTAGTTTTGTAAGCATTTGATCTTAAGAATTGCTGAAAATAGAGACATGTTGTCAAAGCTTTTCTTCTTGCACTCATCAGGACAATACACAAGAATAACCAATGTAAGGTAAAACAACAACTTATACCAGAGTCCCTCTGATTTTGCCCCGAGCTCAACCCAGCCCGAACCCGCCACGACTCGGCTCAACCCGAGCCCGACCCAACCATCCCTTTACTTGCCTTCCTGACATCGAACCTGCAAAAAGCTGCAGTGCATGCGCGAGACATCATAGTGACGTCACTTGCTCACTGCGCAGACTCGGTTTCATCCCGGACTCCCAGCTCAGCACAGTGGCGCTGTGGTTAGCACCGCAGCCTCACAGCTCCAGGGACCCGGGTTCGATTCCTGGTACTGCCTGTGTGGAGTTTGCAAGTTCTCCCTGTGTCTGCGTGGGTTTTGTCCGGGTGCTCCGTTTTCCTCCCACAAGCCAAAAGACTTGCAGGTTGATAGGTAAATTGGCCATTATAAATTGTCACTAGTATAGGTAGGTGGTAGGGAAATATAGGAACAGGTGGGGTAGGATTGTTTGGTAGGAATATGGGATTAGTGTAGGATTAGTATAAATGGGTGGCTGATGTTCGGCACAGACTCGGTGGGCTGAAGGGCCTGTTTCAGTGCTGTATCTCTAATCTAATCTAATCTTACCTGCAGAGCACTTACCGTGTGTGTCCGGCCCGACCCTAACCAACTCGATCTGGACTCGGCCCAACCTGACCCGAGCCTGAAAGCCGGCCCCGGAAGATGGGCCCGATCCAACCCGAGCCCAACACATGTCGTCGGGTCCCGTTGGGTTCGGGTTGGGTAGCAGGCCTCTACTGTGTACTAATATATGTAGCTTCCAGTACACGCAAATGCACCACACTGCGAGCCCAACTGACAATGTTAAATATTCCCCCCAATCCGATTGTTCTCTAATTTTATTTACTAACCTCCTGTGTGGAACCTTATCAAAAGCTTTCTGAAAATCTAAATATACCATATCCACCAGTTCCCCCTTATCTATTCTGCTAGTTACATCCTCAAAAAACTCCAACAGATTTGTTTCCACACAATTTCCCTTTCATAAATCCATGTTAACTCTGCCCCAATCCTACCATTATTTTCTAAGTGTCCTGTTATCACATCCTTTATTATAGATTCTAACATCTTCCCTACGACTGATGTTAGTCTAACAGGTCTGTAATTCCTCATTTTCACTCTCCCTCCTTTCTTAAATAGTTGGGTTACAATTGCCACTTTCAATCTACAGGAACCATTCCAGACTCTATAGAATTCTGAAAGATGACCACCAATGCATCTACTATCTCAGCCACCTCTTCTAACACTCTTGGATGTAGATCATCAGGTCCAGGGGACTTAACTACTTATGTTCCATTAAATTTATCTAGTACTTTAAAAAAAATATATATCTTGCAGTTCCTTGGTTACACAGGTCCCTTGATTCTCCATTATTTCTGGGAGGTTTTTAGTATTTTCCTCTAGTTTCTGATTGAACTACATCACTTTCAAACTTAATGTAAAATTCTATCATATTATAGTCACTCTTTCCTAAAGGCTCCTTTACAAGATTATTAATTAGCCCTTTTTCATTGCACAATACTAGATCTAAAATAGCCCATTCCCTAGTTGGTTCCTCAATGCACTGCTCAAGAAAACCATCTTACATACATTCCAAGAATTCGTCCTCAACAGCATTAGTACTAAT